>NC_136814.1:1917500-3301443 GCF_951394365.1 Tetrao urogallus
GGGCTACGGTGGCTTTGATCCCGAGCTGCAGCGGCCGAGCTTCCCCTGCTGGTGTTGGTGAAGGCTGTAGGGCTCGGAAGCGTGGAAGATTTTCCTGTCGTTAATGCCCGCCACATACTAATCGGTGCAGAAGAGACTTGTCTCCTTAGCCCCGTTAAGCTGCGAGTTTGCAGCTCCGTGTGAAGTAGCAAAGGCAAGGTACGTGATGAGATGCAAACAGGGGAGAAAGTGCTTTCACTGACGTTCAGAGAAACAAGCAAAGCACCTGTGAGAAGCGGGTGCTTCAGGGACATCCACGTTTGCAAACTGTTCATGGGTATCTTGGAGATAGCACTTCTCTACTTGTGGAGTGATTAAGTTACCTCTTCAGCACTGGCAAAGCCTGTGGATGATGAGCTCTGCCTTCACCTGCAGGTGTTGCCATGGCAAGGGACTCCAGAAGTACAGTCAGGCAACAAAAACAAAAAAGGGATAAAGCAAAAATGAGAAATGAGGAAGGAGGCAATAAGGATAGCACGCTGAGCTGGCGCCTTCCCTTGCAGCTCCTGCCAAGCTGGCAGTGCTGCTGCCCGCCCTGTGCCATCCTTGGCACTAGCAGGGAACTCATGGCTGCAGCACTGTGGGTCTCCTGTCCGGCTGCCGCTCCCTGGGACAGCTCAGCTTGCAGGCTAAAGCCTCAGCATAGGGTCACCTTCAAGCATGTTCCATTGCTTCTGGAGCCCTTTAAAGCGTCAGCATCTAACCATGGCGGTCTTACCCTTGAGTTCCATGCGTTCAAAATGAAAATGACTTGTTTGCTTGTTTTTCTCTGCATCCATGTTTCCCTCTCCATCCTACTTCAGAAAACACTGTGGTATCTTTGCTTCTCTTTATTTGAGTGTATGTGCATGCATTTGAATCACTTGCATTAAAAAACAAACAAACAAACAAAAAAAACCTAGATCTAGATAAGTGGCTAAAAGCTTAGGATTTTAAAGCAGCTGCTCTCTGTCCATTCTTCCCCTTGGCAGAGTGAGACCCACGGCTGAGGATGGTTTCTTTTACACTCACCCCTATTCTCTTGCGTCTCCAAAAAGTAAGGAGTGTCAAGGCGAGAGCCTGCTTCCTTCACACCTTGGGTGGAAATGAGGTGTGCAGCAGGAAGGAGAGGACCGCTGGGAGCAGGGCCATGGAGGAGCACAGTGTGGCACGGCTCTGTGAGCAGTCGGGGTTCAGTGCTGGTGAGGGCTGGGCTCAGGGCTGCAGTTGGCCTCTCCCAGCAGAAAAAATTCCATATGCACAACGTTTGCAGCGCTGGTGTCAGCACTGAGAGCAGTGTGCTCACAGTGTGTTTCAGGGTGTTAACGTCTGTGATGTATAGGCTTGCCCTCATTCAGAGAGTGTGGCTTCACTCCTAATTAAGAACTGCAGTAATCAGCCGAGGGGTTTGGTGTGTGAAGCTGGAGAGCCAAAATTACTTGTGAATTCAGTTCAGATTCAGTGAGTTATTTTCACCCACGCTCGAAATGGTTATGTTTCATTTCTACATTTTGAAACAAAACACTTCCATTTCAAAACAAATCTAATTTCCTCCTTAGAGTGTGAAATGATAATTTTGTTTTGCTGTAGAGAGTATTCTTAGGTTGATCCAAGCCACCAGTACTGTTGCGTTGGCACTGTGGTGTTTTTTTTTGTTTTTGTTTTTTTTAATTATTATTATTGTAATTTGGTTGTCAGCTTGAAAAAATAAACTATTTGCACAGTTGGTTCCACGAGACAGATGAGCAGCTCTGGGGCTGTACCTGAGATCAGGGGCTCTGCCAAGATACAGGTTCAGCTGATGAGGCCGGATGGATTTAGCCAGTGCACTCTGTGAACTGCTGCGTCTCTGCTGGGCTCTGGGGTGAGAAAGGTGTATGTGAGGGAATGCTTCACCACTTTGTCTAGAGTTACTTTTATAACTCTTCTTCTGTAAGTACTTCTATATACATATATATTTTTTTTACAATTACTTCAGTTCCACTTCTTTTTTATGGGTCAGCAGAATTACCAAATTCCAGCACAATGTTTTTACTAATTTATTTTTTTTATTTGAGGACTCGGAGAAGTGTCAGAGCCTAAATAACTTGTTGTTGGTGGACTAGATGTTCTGTGCAACCCAGAAATAAGAGCAGACATGGCCTATTTAGAAGATATTAACCCATCAGGAATGCCTTTCCAAACCAATGTGATATAAAAAGTGTTACTGCATTGCTGTCACAGTGCCTCCCAGCAGTGCAATTAGAAATGCAGGATATGCTGTTTGAAAGCCCGCTTTGGTCGATGAAAAGACCCTGTTAATGTTGGTGGTGTGGCTCTAGAAATGAGTCCATTAACAAGAGATGACCTTTTTCACTAGACTGAAATAAAAACACACCTAACTTAGATTTGAAACCAGAGGACTGTGATATGATTCCAATGGCTTTGGCTTATTTATTATTTTATTACTTACACCAGCGCATTTCATACCTGCAGAGGAGACTTGGCTGCAGCTCAGCCCTTCATAACAGAGTTTGGACTTTCCCCTTGACCTTCTGCAGCATCACTCAGCCTACTCAAATGAAAGGCCTGAGGCAATTCTCCTGCCTTTCTCAGTGCCCAAATGGGCACCGTGGATTACGCCTAAGGTTTCTGCCCTCCTGCTGTGGACTATTATGTCATGGTCTGCTTTGTGCAGGAATTCTTTCCATCTTCATCATCTCAACACATGTACATGCATAGATATCTTTACATGTACACTTAGAGGTGCTGTGGCTTTTTTGTTTGTTTGTTTCCTTTTGCCCAGTCATCTGGAGTTACTCTCTCAGGCTTTTTGTAAGGTTGTGTCATTTTGTGCTTCTCATCTGGGCTTGTCAAATTTTGTTACAGAAATAGTGCATGACTGATTTTACACTGCTCATCTTTTAGCTTTGTTTCTGCTACTTGCTGCCACCCTCACATGCATGCCCACTAAAAGAAGGTCCTTCCTGGTTTAGATCTCCTTTGATTAGCATCTTGAATTTTCATGCTAATTTTGGAAGCCTGAGCAATGCTGTACACAGTAACGTTTTTTTTCTAATCTTTCCTATGTGGCTTCCACCATCTGCTGAGGAGAGCTGACCCAGAGCTATAGCTGCAAAATGGTTAGCACTTATAACAATTATAGGTACTTCCTTTACGTCCCTGGCACTGTCTGTGATGTGAGCGATGGTTTCAGCTACATGAGGGCTACACAAATGTATGACACGTATGCTAGTGGGGGACTGTTCTCAGTCCTCTCGTGCCTTGTACTTTAGGCCCTATATTCATTTTGGGGTTTAACAAAAATTACCTGCCTATGTAGCGATGTTATCTTTCCTATAGGCTTTTCTATACTGGCAATGCAGGGGGAGGGATGAAGGAGGTGATTTCTAAAGGTCATAGTGTGAGCTAATCAGCACCATCTCCTTTAAAACAATTTAACTTCTGTCTCTCAACATTTGCTTTTATCCTTATATATATATATATATATATATATATATTTTTTTTTTGTCTCACACCAAATCACTGCACAACATTCCTGCTCATAGATCGCCTCAAACAGAGATCTTCTGTACTCTTCAGACTTTCATTTCTCTGTTATGTGCTTATCTTGCATATACGTGGACCCTTTTTGCCAAGAACAGTACACCTTCTTCATATGGAAGCTTATTTTACCTGCCTGACACCCTGCCCTTCGTCCTGGTTATCTCTATATTATTCCACGCTCGCCTCTTCATGTACTGCACACAAATGTGGTCTCTGCCATTTGCTTACCCTTGTAGTCTCTCTGCATGCCTTGGTGTGCCTTTTAATTAGATGCACTTCTGTTCTTTCATTGCTTATTAACCCTTTCTTTTGAGAAGCCGTTTGCCTTAGCCCTGCAAATAATAACCTCTGATTTTTGCAAAGTCAAGTCCATTTCCCTCAGTAACCTTGATTTCACCAGCTATCAGTTATACCACAAATAATTCAGCCTCTAATTAGTCCATCTGTTAACTATTCAAGTACACATGACTTATCTTTATTATGTAACATAATGGTCAGTCTTCTTACCTGCTAGTGATACTTTGGTATGGAAAATACGTTTTTCTGCTTCTGACATACCCGTGTTGCCAATGTGCCCCCTATAGAATTTACTGCAGATTGCATGGTTTTATAGTTTGTGCCAAGGAAAATGATAAGGATTTCACCCCCTCTGATTTTTTAATTCTATTTTATTTTTTGTTCTTTGTGATTGTTGTTGCTTGCAAGGAAGTGTGACAGCTTTGCCTCCTTTTCTTTGCCAGATTTCCTTCGAGTTAAAGAGGTGAATGCTAAAGGTTTTCTATTTAAGGGGAAATATCAGTGATAACAAAGGCAGAATAATGTTGACCTTAATTTTCTAATGCAAGTCATTTGGGCCAAGGTTAGATTTCTTTTGCAGGATGAAAGTCAGCACTAAATACACAACTATTTGCAGATAGGGCTCAGTGGCAAATTCTGTTCATCCATTCAAGATCACCACAACCTAGAGGACCAGTGCTGTTGGCTGTCAGCGGTGTTGTGACAAATGCTATTGCTCCTGAATTATTTTTCAGGATTTTATTCTTGTTTCTGTTTTTCCACATTTTTTTCTCATTATGTGGAAAAAAAACAAAACAAAACAAAACAACACCCCTACATGATCTGGAAGGCTGCATTTGAGATTTGTCTTCTTTGGAACCCAAGAACAAGTACACATAAGCAAGCCCTGAAGAGCTTTCCTAAGTTTGTGTCACATACCTTGCATTTCCTTAAAAACTGCTGTCCTGAAAAGACATCCAATCTAACTTCATTTTCACGGGCTCAAAATCGGGCTGAAATAATGCATCATTGAGGGTCTTGTGGTTCCTTGACTCCTTGACCTCAAGCAAGTCAGCTAGCAGTGATATGTTTCTTAAACTGGGCACAAATCTTCTGAATCGGACTTATCTGAAACCTGCATTGCATACGCAATTTGTTTTGAGTCTGCCTTTTTGAAAACTGTAGGCCTATGCGCCGTGAACTGTCATGTGAAGCAGAACTTCCCATGGCTGTTTTGAATGCCACCCGGTTCCGTGCAGTGGTTTTGCAAACTAACCAACAGGCATGGCAACACGTTGTTCAGTGCTGTTTCTAAATCTGCTTTTTTTTCCTTCTGCAACTCGCATCGAGTTCCCAAAAGTTCTTCAATGGGACAGAGAAGAACGAATGCCAAAGTTGAACGAGTTACAGCCGCTACCACCTAATTAAAATGATTTTGCGCCAGTTGCTTTTGTTGGGTAGGATCCACACATAATATAATTTTAATCCTGTTTATATACACTCCGGGGACAGATTTGAGATCAGCATTGCCATTTAAGTGAGGTTAATCAAGCATACCGTATGCAGCTTTTGTTTCTCGATGGTATGTGAAAGGTGACCACAGCTGATGGGCTCCTGACTGGCCGTTCGCTGCAAACCCCACCACTTCCTTGTTAACAGAGTGTCTGATCATTAACCCAACCCCAGCCCTGATGACTTCTCCTGCCCGCTCCTTGGAATTGCGCAGCTGTTGTTATTCACAGAGGAGCTCGTAGTTATGAACTGGGTCGTACTGGCAGCGGGTACGCGCTTGTGCCGAGGGTAGGAAACAAGTAAGAAATAATTACATCTCCCCGAAAAACAAATGCTATTTTTTGTATTCGTGGCGCGTTTTATGTATACAGAAAGGACATTATGGCAAAATTAAAAAAGACCCTCATAAAAATCCTTCTTGAAAAGTATTGTTGCTGACAGCCGTGACCTCTGTGAGTCTGCATGTTTACCCATAATTCATAATTAACAAAGACATTAGAACTGCCACTGGAGGATTCTGGGCTTTATTTCTTTCTAACTGGGCAGTACTAATGCTGGAAGTGCTCCCAATTCAGTGATTTAACATTTCAGGAAATCTTGGAGAGGCAGCAGAAGCCTCCTTATATAGTTCATACTCTGGGACTGTGGTTATACAGATATGGCTGAGATAATTATTCAGCTCTTGTTATTGCTGTAGTTCTGCACCTGATCCCTGAGCCATTAGAGCACTCTGCAGGTTATTACAACTATCAAACATCAAGGTCTCTTTTCTAGTCTCCCGACTATGTGGTTATCGTTTTGCTTCTTCTAAATCCTTCATCTACATAGAAAGCTTCTGTGCTCTAACTTGGAGATCTGCTAACACTTTTTTTTTTTTATGACTTCCCAAATGAGGCCTTTCTCTTACCAGCACACTAGCATAAAAATATAAGCTAAGAGTTTCTCTACTTGCATTGTTTTTATTTCCTCCCTCTTGGTGATTATTTCCTTGAGACACTGCACCTCTTCTTCCACCTGTGTAGAGAAGGACTGCAGAGTTGGGTGCTTTCTGAACTGTGAGAAAAAACAAAATCTCCCCAGGAGAGCATCGTTTCTGGCAGTGGGTTACGTTTGTGCCAATTTTTTACTGATGCGGCACTTTGTTTTGCATAAACTTCACCTCATTGCTGCTCTTCAGATTGGACAAAAATGTCATGAAAATGGAATGGTAGCTTAAAACGAGGCTTTGAATGCAGCTATGCTTAAAGAGAATTGATACTTTGTTGGGTACTCCTCTGTTAGCATTTAAGATGGGAAGGCTTGCTGGAAAAAAATCTTTCATATGTGATAATGTCACCACCTGGCTTCTAATGTCTTAAAAAAAAAAAAAAAAAAAAGTGGATTTGAATATCCTTTTTTTTTTTTTTTTTTTTTAAGCTATTTGGAGTGCACACATTCACTTGTATGATAACTTTTAAGATAATTTTGTAAAATAAGAGCCTAGAGCAGACCTCTGCAGGCTGCGCAGCAAGGGAGAACAAGGAGCTAATGCCGGGGTAGGCACGAGGGAGCTCAGCTATTTGAAATCTGTGTTTTGCATTAGATCAACAAAACACCTGCAAAAGGCATTCCATCAGCACCAGGCAAGCTGATGAGGGATCTAATCCACCAAGAGGCAGGGGCAGTCGCAAACAGTATGGCAAGAGGAGGAAACATATGGTTGCCTTACTTAATACTGCTGTGCAGTCGATTCCCAACATATTCCACTAAATGGGCATTAGCTTTATTGGTAAATCAGAAGCTTGTGGAATGCAGGAGAAAATAAGAAAAGTCGTACATGTGGTATTTTTTTTTTAATGCAGTCTGTGAAGTGACAGATAGACGTGTATTCCTCTCACCTAAATTATATAATGCCTAATAGACTATTCTTACAGTGTTAGATATTGTATTTGTTTCCTCTATGTAAGCAAAGCAAAAGGTGTTTATGCTCTGACTTGCACTTTACTAGTTCTTTGATTATTCTTACATATTTTTACTTCACCCTCTGCATGGCCTTCCATGCAATGTCCAATTGCATACCAATCATTCAGCAGAAAAAAATTAACGTCTTGGCAAACAAAACAAAACAAAAACAGGGTTTTCCAGTTGTTCTTTAGATTCTAGTAGTGCGACATGAAAATAAAGCTAATTTAAATATAATTTGTTGGGGAGAAGTCTTGAGTATTGTCTTATATTGAGATAGCTCCCTGGAATACATTAATCTGGGTGGAAAGGGTAACAGTAATTGGTTTTTAAGACTGGAATGACCCATTCCTTTTTTTTTTTTTTTACACTTTGTGGAGCTGCAAGAAAAGGTATCTTTTAAACATTGTTTTTAACGTAAGTCTGGCCAGTCTTTAAGAGAAACTGTGATTGATTATTTGTAAGAGTGCATTCTTTATGCACGAAACTCCAGTGGGCTGCTTTGCAGGCCAGAAATAGCTTTTCAGTGTAGGTAGGCGAGTTTAAAAAATGACACGTTGCAAGCATTCTTCTCTTTCAAGTGGCTAGGGAAATAAAGAGAATTTACTTAGAGTATCCTTGTGTACCTGGCTTTCTTTGAGATTTTGATACTACCTAATTAAACTGTTTAGAGTAGAAAGAAGAGATGGTGGGAACAGCAGTGACAAGATAAGCCGACTTGCCTTTAATGCAAAGTCTTGTTGCTGTACATGTCTTTCTCTTGTTTGAAAACAATGTGTGCTTGATCCTTCAAAGCCAGTCTCAGAGTTTGACACTGATGTGGAAATGTTTGTACTGGCATCCTGTTGGACTTAGGACGGATGCAGGAATTAACACTGATGACTTAGACTGAAAGAATCAGCACCAAATTTTCATTAATCCACATCTTTCAATAGCAGTAAGTAGATTTATGGCATTTCATAGCTTATCACCTGCATAGGAATGTGAGACCACATCAGTGATCAGAAAATGACTCATGCACTAACTTTGAGATAGTGAATTGTATATCACTAACTACAGCCTTGTTACGATGCTTTTCAAAAAATGGGAAATGGACATAAATGACTAATTCTGCGTTTTTATTTTATGACCACAGCAGAAGGTTTTGGGATGGCAGAGCCTCTGTTGATCTGACATGGGCACTCAAATCTGGAGGGGTGGTTGCAGGTGCACAGAAGTAAGGCATGACTTTACGGTCTTCTGGATAAATAGGGCACTTGAGGAGTAAATTATCAGTTTCTTGCTTTACAGTTCCTAAGCTTAACACTGAGCCACTGAACTTAAAGGTAAATATTTCTTTGGTTTATTTCAGTTTCACAGTGCACAAAAGCACTTTGCCACACAGTTCCTTCTATATCCAGTGGGAAATGAGCAACTCAATCTTTGTGAATGACTTAGGAATGTAGTGCCTTGAAAAAATGCTCATTAGTGTGTTGTCCAGAACTCATTGCTGCCTGATAGGAGCCACACACTGAAAGGAAAACCATGCCTGTACTTTTCACAGATGTTTTATAGAACTACATTCTGTGTTATTCAGAACTCACCTTGGCTTTCTTTTTTTTCTTTTTAGTTGTACAGATGCTCTTGATTGTAGGATTAAGCCTTTTACTTCCGAGTTCAAGACAGCAAGACAGTCCAAGACAGTTTCTAAAACCTAATTGTAAAATATATTTAAATGTGAAAACTCACAGAGACCTGTCTTGCTGGTAGTTCTATCCATGAACAAATGTGTGAATGTTTGCTAAATCAGACTGCAGGGGAAGCGTTTCAGGCCAGGAAGCGAAACTTAAGAAAATATATAACAAAGCATTACTTTATTTTATTACATTTATCATTCCGTGTATCCTGGCTATAGTTCAGGGTTTCATCCATCTTTAAGTGAAGCACTGCACCCAGAATTGTTCTGTGTCTTCTGCAGAAGAGCTGGCGTTGGGGGATCGTTGTGAAGTGGGAAGGATGCGGAGGCAACGGATGGGGCTGGAGGCTGGGAAAGAGATCAGAAGTAGATGGGAGTTTCCTAGGGAGGTGAAACTGTGAACTGCCTATCTGTCCCTCAGCTGATAGAAGCTTGCCTTGGGACTGAACACCCTGCTGGAGAGCATTTCTCACAGTGACAACAGGGAGTGTGGCTCCTCAGAAGTGGGTGGGTTGAGCACTCAGCAAATTATTCACATAGCAAATTATTAACATCACAAATACAGTAGAGGAGAAAAAACAAAAAGTCTAATTGTTTGGTACTGCAAAGCCACTTCTACTGCAGAGAAGAGAAATCTCAGCTGTAGTACGCTGGCATGTACACTGCAAAACCTAAATGAAAAACCTGGCCTCATCTTTAGCATGCTCCATTGCAGCTTTCATGGAATATTTCATGTAGTCACCCTCTGCTTAGAGACTTCTTGGATAATTAGGTAATAGGAGATAGTTCTTCATTTCGTTTTGTTGATGTGTATTATGATTATGCCTTTATGTCTTTTCTTTTCTCTGAGGAATTTTAAGCAACAAAGCAACACCTTCTTTTTCCTCCACCTACAATGTTTTAAAGAAATGTCTTAAAATGAGGTTAGGTTACTTTTTATCCTTACATAGCAGTCCTGTGGTAACGGTGTTTATAGAGTCCATTCATTCTGTGCACGCCAATGGTGGTTTGCTGTGAAGTGGTATGTCCTTCCCCATTTCAGAAACACTGATTCAAGTCTTCTTCATTGACAGCATTTTTTAATTTTTTAATTTTAATTTTTATTTTTTACTTTGGTGCAATATTTCAGGTCAGTCCTGTAGGACCATGCTGGTCTCATTGTAACCACTGCTGCAGAGCATGGAAACTTGCTGGCACAGTATTGCAAAGTGACTCTGCAGGGGCTGGATGACTTCCAGCCAGCAATGAACCACAGCCAAGAAATGCCAATATGGATAATGCAAACAAGAGAGATTTGGGGCACATTTCGATTTAACCATCTGATTTAATTGACAGAATAAATGCACCTGTCATCGGGTAATATTCCTGTGATTAGTTTTGGCTGTGCTGATGAAACGATGTTAAAAGAATGTCAGAACAACCTGTCCTGGGACTCCTACAGGCAGTTTCAAGCTAAGGAAGGTCAGTCTTCAGCTAGATAAAAGATTCAGAATTGTATCTTCTTTCTTTCCTCCTATGTGGTTGCGTGTCTTGTACTGAGACACGGAACAATTTATCTTGCATATTTTCCCTGCGCAGTCATTCTTACAGGTCCGCAGGTCAAAGCAAGCACAAATAAGTGAAGCTGTAACCTTTTCTTACACAGACTTCGAGGCTGTTCTGTGTTTGGGAAGAGATCCATTCACAAGGTCATCATTTGCCTACTTGTATGCTGTCATTCAGGCTTGGACGCCTTTGTGGAAGTGGCAGCTCACTTAAGAGTCGAGGTGTGATGTGCTCCACTGTCTCCTGCCTCCAGAAGCAGCTGATTAGTGAGAGAAAGAAACTGATTTCTGCAGCTTTGGAGCCATAGCCCCCTGATTTTAATCTTACGGAGCATGAAGCTGGTAGGAGGAGACGAGTCAATTCTAAGTACCAGGGTGCCAAGACCTCCTGTTGTCCTTTCCATTTATTGAGCCATTTCAGTGGATTTCAAGGCAAGAGATGGGTTAACCAAAGGTAGGAGGATTAACATGGCACGTGGTGGGGGGGCCTGGAGATGCAGTCTGTGGATAAGGCTCACTTTGCTGCTACGTGATGAGGAAAAGCTCCTGGTCTGAAAAGATAAATTGGCAACTGGACAAAGGTTTGGAGAAAAGGCAGATGAAGAACTCCATTTCACAAGGGGACAATTTTACTGCAGAAGTCCCAGGGAAGAATTACACCAGCTCTGTGAGCTGTGGTAGGCATTACACCTTCTCCGTTGTACCCACTACAGTGACTTATACTGCCATGTTGCAAGAAGTGGCAGTGCCCACATGGCTACACATCCCTCAGTACAGATGGAGCTGCATCTGTCCGTGTTTCAGAGGGGGAAATTGTGGACAAGGCAATTTAACAACTTGCCAGAGGTCACAGCTAAGGTCTGTGACGGTACAGCGAGTGAATCTAAATTCTTTCAGTCCCAAGGCCTTATCCACAAGACCATGCTTCTGATGATTAAAATAATCTTTTGTTTTTTCTTTCTTTTTTTCAGTACCACGCTTCTAGTGGTGTTTAATCTTGTTTTTGGTTTACTTAAAAGCTTCACTTCAATATTTATTAGTTTTAAGCAGGGGCATTAATGTCCTGAGAAAGGAACCTGAAAAACAAACTTTCTTGTTGAAGACCTGGATAGCACAGCCTCCCTCACCAGCAGTCAGCCCCTTTCTTATGACTAAAGAAATATTTTTTTTCTTTTGCTAAGTCTAAATAAATGACATTGAAGAGAACGCAGTGAGATTTGTCCCAAGTAGAGATGTTGCGAAGACTTATGCATCATCAAATCCCATTTAAGTTCTATTTTGCGCAGAGCTGGAGGCTGCACTGCTTTATTGCACAAATGTAAATTTCATCTTGAGAGCAGATGTGCTGCACAGGTACTGTTAAAGGTGGTGGGATTTTTTGGATCTGTTTTCTAAGCATAAACATACATTATTTTCCAGGTAGCACCAAAGTACTGCTTCAGTTACATGCAGTTAACCATGAAATTTGAGTGCTGTGCACAGTTTCACTCTTGCGATTTAAAGTTCGGATCCCAGGCTATTTACACATTGCATCAAGAAATGACTCAGCTGATAACCCAGCATTAGACACTGCTCCTGGGCTGCTGGTGGTGGGGCACTGGGCTCTGTGGGACAGGGAGCTGGGGTGGTAGGATCACAAGCTAAAATAATTTTTCATGATTTTTCATTGTTTAAAATAATTTCCAGACTTCATTTGTAACTGTCCATGAGAAAATCGTCTCTCTTTTTAGTAAATGTCTACAGATGCTACACTGATGCCTTAAATATTAACGTAACGTATATGTTTACTGTTAATGGAGTTTAGTCCAGATGGGCACGCAGAAGTTTGTATATGCTCACAGCATGTTCGGCAACAAGTCTGAGCTGCAAGGTGCTTTAGGTAACATCATGAGCATTCGTGTTCTCTTGCTCAGTTTTGTTCCCTCTGGTGGCAATCACAAAACTCCCATCGTTACGCAGCACAGATGTGCAGATCCCATTTTTCGAGGAATCATTTTAATTTCTGGTCAGTGCTCCACAAACAAAGTTCTCCCTGTAGGAAGCTTATTTTAACGCGTAACTTTCTGTGTCCCTGCATCCCACTGTATGGAAAGGAAATAATCACTAAGGGATTTTCTTCTCGTATACATAAGAATATTTATCAGGTGTACTTGTAATGATTCAGAGAATATGCAAAGCTCTAAGACTTCAGATAGTTCAGAAAAACGGGTCTATGCGTATTTAAGATTTGTCATTTAAAATACATTAAAATTGTGTGAGAGAAGAAACACCAGAATATCACTGTAAAATGAATTCAGCAGATTGTGCCATGGACAAGGCGCACAGGAAGACAGGGAAAATAACAACAAGAATCTTGGATCTTCTTCCACGTGCCTGGAAGCCTGGGCACCTCTTCGTTTTCAAAATAGAATTCTAGGGTACAGTGAAAAATGAAGAAGCTGAGGAATACGTGGTGTCATTTAGAAATATGCTGTAGCTTGAAGACAGAGTAACTTTTTCTTCAGTGCTCTTGGCATTTAGGAGAGAATACCTTCATTTGTTTTGGAAAGTAGAGCTATTCAGCTAATATAATGCAAAAGATTTTTCAGTTCCTTTCCATCTATGCACTGATGTTCTGCAAATAATAAGCCAAAGCTTTCGTGACAAAATTCTACTCTTGCTGCCATATTTGGCCTCTACCTTTTGGCTAACTCTTGTGTGGGTATGTCCCCCATGGCGGTGCTTTCCTAAAGCTTTTAAGCACTATAGAAACAAGCATTGCGAACATCATAAGAGCAGAGAGTTTCCGGGTGATGGGTGTGAGGCAGGATCAGTGCCCTAGAATGGGAAATATTTGGGAACCTGTAGTTCAGCTTGAGCTTCCCTGCCAGTGTGAACAACTCACTTGCTTTCATAGTGTGGCAGCTCGTAGGTCACTGGAGAGGGGGAGACTGGGGAGCTGGACTAGATGACCTTTGAAGGTCCCTTCTGTCTAAAGACAATCCTATAATTCTATTACATTATCTCTGTGGATGAGCAGATGTGGTGTTGAGTTGGTCAGTAAGAAAGTTGGTGAGAGTGAAGCAGTTGTTTCAATGCTGGTTGGCACATGGCAGAGCAGCATCTTCCCACAGCTGGTGTTTGCAGAGGGCTCCAGAACAGCTTGGGAAGTCAGAAGGACCCTTTACTCCTGGGGAGAAAAATAGTGCTCTGGAGAAAGAAAAAAGGACTGCAAGCAATATGTCATAGTAAAAGCAAAATTATTTTGATCCCAATAACCAAAATATGAGCAAATGGGTTCAACCTCAATTTAGTTAATAAGCATTGTGCCTGCTTTCTGGGAATGGCTTTGGCACTAAGTCTTAATTCCCAGTTTCCATCCAGCTATCCTTTCGCATCATTAAATCTCACAGGAAATGCAAACACAAGTTGCCTGTCATTTATCAACAAAAATATTGTTTAACATTTGCAGCATATACACAACCCATTATAAAACTCACTGGTGCATGCTCGGAAGCAAAATGTATTACTGTAGATATCAGTAGATAACTATTTATAATTAATCCTGTAGGAATAGCAGTTCCAACAGTAAGAAACATCTGAAGTAAATGGAAGGTATTATGTGCCTTAAGTTATTTCCATGGGTTCTAAGGCTACAGATTTGGTCATAGCAGGGTCAGCCTTCATACAGACAAAAGCAGAGGCGAGCCAGAAGCCATTGCCCAGCAAATGGAAAATACTTTGAGGGAATCTAAGTTGTACATCATAGTCCAGGTTTTGTTGTTGCAGGAAAAAAAGGGATGTCTGGACACAGAGGCTTTTGTGGCAGTCCATCATGTGATTGAAAGAGTCTGTGTGACATTCAGTTCAGAGCTAACACAGCTCTGCAGAGGTGCCTATCGCAGGTGTTGCAGTCAGTTCTTCCGAAGGGAAGAATTTTTAATTCTCCTTAATATTCACATCATCAACTGGGGAGAACCCTCATTTCCGTCTATTAGCGTGGCTTCCACCTATAGGACATGAAAAATTATCTGAATTGAATTCATAAGCGATCTTCCTGAGAAATGACTGCATAATCGATTTTCAGCTGGAGAATACCTCACGTTAATGACATTGCTGGTCATCCTGCCTCTGGTACTTACACTGTCACCTCTATTTCTGTCTCTTCCTGTGGTCTCTAAGGCAGCCCATTTTCTCCCATTCTCAAACCCAGAACATATGTAAATATGTAGGCCTTTTACACCTGCTGCCTGATTGAGAATTCCCCACACAAAGCTGGGTGACCTTTCTTAGAAGTATGGGGGTGTTTCGTAGAAGTAAAAGAAACATCAGATGCAAATCCTTAAACCTAAAATACAGTCATATATTTCTGCACCTGACATTGGCTCTGTCCTTGCAGCTCTGAGATACTGCATGATGGTACATTATATCACAAAATGTTGCTATGTACGTAATTTATTTGTTTACTTATTTGAGAAGAGGCTTCTTGTTTCTAAATCTTCTCCACTGGAGGAGATGACTTCCTTCCCTGACCATTTGTTGTTGATTATTCTGACATATTCCTCTCTGCCATTCTGTCTCCTAATGTAAAGGATTTCTTCAGTTTAAACTTGAGACATACCATGGATGTGATTAGCCTTTGCTGTCAATCTCTGGTGTATTAAGACAGAATTCAACGCTTATCCTAAAAGCTTTCCAGACCCAGAGAAAAAGTACAAATGAAAAGTGAGTTAAGCTCTCATGCATCTTCGTAGATGTGGTTGGAGAACATATTAGAATAGCGATAAATGTCCAAGACAGCAAGAGGTCTTGTGCTTACAGCACTGTAAAGATCTGTCTTGATGCTGGCCTGTACTGGACAAAGCACCACCTGAAAGGCTTTGCTGCAGGCAGCGTGTCAGAGCCTTGCAGGGGTTGTTGCTGCACTGCCTGTGTGCAAATACAGCCCCTGACACTATGCCTTTGCTTCAGAGAGCACTTGACAGTGGAGCTGGATTTCACACAGCCTTAGGGCACTGCCAGAGAGCCCTCTGATGCTCCTGGCTTCAGAGTGGACCTAACACGAAATCAGAATTTGCTGCCACTTCTGCGAGCACTGGAGTGTGAGAAAAACTCTTAAGCACGGTTTGTGTGATTTTTGCTCCTTCTTCAAATTTTTGCAACTTCTTCAACTGCTTGGCTTCCTTCTTGTCCTCCATCCTTTGCTGGCGAGAAGGACTCAAGTGCCAAAACACTGCCCAACTGGGGCCAAAATGCCTGCAGGGAATGGCACACAGCATGGCACGTGGTCTGTGGTGGCCAACCACAGCAACCTGGGACAGAGTGACTTGGAGGGGTCCAAAACAACTTTGAGTGTTGTGTGAAGGAGCTGAATCCAGTGTGGTGAGCTGATGTCATGGAACTCTGTCTTGAATGTATCCCACCAACTCCAAGCTGAGCTCAAAATTCAGCACCGTATTAAACAAGTAGAAGTAGACTCATGTGAATGAGTTAATGACCTAAGTAGTAGTTTTAAGTGTGAAAAACACAGAATCTCAACTGTTATGAGTAGTATGCTACCTTAAGAACTCATATTTCAGGCTGAATACTCCGAATTGCAGTAAAATTATAGGAAGAAAAATAGCTTTGCATGCATTTGTTAGGGTGACACTGTACCACGAGCAACTGTGGCTAGTAGGCAGTTTTCTGATGGAAGCTTGCAGACTTGGAGGGAGGGGGGAAGTGAAGAAATTATTTAAGCATTTAAACATGAAATTATTTTGAGTTGAGTGAACCAGTGAAAGATATTGCCTATAATTCTGTGTGTGTGTGAAAGCAGTTTTCAAATAATTCTACGTGTGTTTACATGTGTGTGTAGCTTTGCAAAAAACAATAACAAAAAAAAAAAACAACCCCAAACCAAACAGAACTGGGTTTTCAGCATGCTATTTTTAGAAAGCCATAATAGGACAAATGAAGAAAAATAGCACATGGTAAACAACACAAAATCCTTGCAAAATAACACTTAGCAATTTTTATCACCCATCAGCGGAGGAAAAATCTCGGCCTTTATATTGTTTTTCAATCAGGAAAGTGTAGTTAATTCTTTATCAAGCTCCTTATTGTTTGTATATCTAGAGAAAGGAAATGAGGAAGCAATATAGGGCATGTTGTAAAGTGAATTCAGAGTGATGTGGAGTGCATGATGGTGCTGTTTGCAAAGCCAATGCAAAGGACATATGTTTAAGATAGATTTGCCATTAGGGATGCAGTGCGTGACAAAATTTAAGGTAGAAGAGTCTTTCAGTCCCTTCCGACCTACTTGCTTGGATCAGATGTGGAAAAATAAAAAGATTCTTTTCATGGATGCTTTCAGCAACCTGCCATATTCTTAATGCCTGGAAGGTTTAATACATCAATGAGTTTGTTTCTTTCAAGCATTAATCTAAGCCTGCACTGCTCTTGCATATTGTAGGATTTAGTTTTGGATTCAGGAGAATCTATTAGCTCAGTGAACATAGATTTTAAATAGCCGTGTTCTAGGTGGAATAGAACATGGCAACAATTTCATGATGCCATCCTCTGCAAGAGGCGTTTAGTTGGGCTTTTCCTACACAAATAAATGCGCAAGAGGATTTTGTGTTTTGGCTGCCTGTTGCACTAGCGCAGATTTTTCACTTATAAGGTAAGTATTTGTTAGTATAACATTTGTTAAATTTCTTCAGGATAACACTGTTTTTGTTGCTTTGTACAGACTCCATTGCACACAAACACCTTTGGTGGTGGAAGGCTGTAGTGATGGTCACCGCTTTGGTGGCACTGAGTTGCTGCTCATGTCAGCACTGGTTTTGGATCTTGCTCTGCCACTGTAATGAGAGAATGATTTCATTTATTATGAGAGATAACTTAATGCATTATTAAAGAAAAATTACTCTTTTTTTTACCCCGGTTCAAACTGCAAGAAAGTTGGGCAAACGGCTCATTTGCAAAACAATACACTCAGTAATTATTCAAGGCAGGAAACTGCAGGAAAGGAAATACTCTTGGAATCACTGAAAACTTGTTTTGGGAGTCCACCAGCCATTGCTAGCAGCCTCCTAAGAACCTTGCTAAAACCTTACAATTTGTCCAAATCACATAAAGCATATTGGAAATAATTCCTTCCCATTTTACTTTGGAACTGGTGAACTTCTCTCAATACTGAACTCTGAACATCTAAGCATGGCCTCCCTCCAAGGGTGCAGTGGCTGCAGGCAGGCTGAGAGGAAAGGGAAAAAATGCTGTGACATCTACATATTCCTATTTTAGAAAATTGAAAAGTAAACAAAAAAAAAATATTTAAAAACCTTAAAACTGTACTGCAAGAAAAAATATTTTTTAATAATAGCTGGAATGGTTCAGGAGCCTTTTTTTTTTTTTTTTTTGTAAGCCATACCTGATGTAATTTTGGAAAGTATAATGTTGTGATCCCACCTCATCCCCACAACTGATCAGCCAATTAACCGATCCCACTCACTAACCTCAAACACACATTAAACCTATTTGTTTCCACAGCTCAGGAGCAGCAACAAGAACAATTTATATGCCTGAGTTAATATCTATGATTCCATTTCAGTTTTGGTGCCCTGAAAGATGTCACACAGGGGCTTTGTATGACCTTTCTTTTAATGTTCAAGTAGCCCTAAAGCACCATTAAGAGGCGATCAGCGGTAATTGTCTTAAGGAGGCCACCCACCCTTCTAATAAGGATGTTCAGTGAGACCCAACCTTGAGGCCTGATTTGATTTTTAGAAAGGTGTTGCCAGGTAAGCAAAGCATGCGAGTTGTCTGCTTTTTAACAACAATTGCAACCCAAGGCTGCCAAAAACATTTGATTCTCTCGTGAATCAGAACTCAATCAGAACTCATCCTATCAAGCGTAATGTGAGAAAACAGAATATCTCTTTTTGGAATCAGCTTCCATGGTTACAAATGCTCTGAACTGATACTGGAGACAGACAAACATCTAGTTACTGTTGCAACAATAATAATAGAATTAACATTTTCTTGATATGATTAGTATAGCCACTTCCCTGCCTTGAGTAGCTAACTCTTCACTCAGAAAACATTTAATTATGGAAGCAGACCAAAGCTGACGGATCTGTGTGCAGGACAGACTCCATAGCATTCATGTCAATTATATTATGTTAGGGATTTCCATTAATTTTGCCTTCCAGCTTCATGAAGCACTAGGAGACAGATTAATCTTACCCCTGATGTAACGCTATTGATTTCACTGGTACTGTTACCAGGGGAAAGAGCAGTAAGTGACAGGAGATTCTGGCCCTGAATTTTCCCTGCCTGAACTTTGTGCCAGAAGATTTGCTGAATGTGGTTGTTAGGAAGTTGTTTGCTTATTTATAGACCTTTCCTTCCTGTGATCACGGTATCCTGTCTGTGACTTTCATACCTAGCATCTCCAGGCATGTTACATAATCCTATTTGACATTAGCTTTCAGTAATTCAGCTTTTGGTTCTAGAATGACAATCTAATTTTTGTCAGAAAATCTTCATTATATTGCACAAGCCATTTATATTCTGGGCTGCTTTTCTCTTATTAGGCCATCTCAGATGTGACATGCCTTCCTCTTCCATATAATCCTGTTACAAACACTCTCTACATTTAACCTACTTTCTCATACGTCTCATATTTGGATCCCAAGAACAAATTTATTGTGAGGTAGATGAGCTGTACTGGCATCACATTGCTCAGTTTCTTGTTTTTGTCTATGATTTACACTGCTTTTAATATAAACAGCATAATTTTCCATTAGCAGTGGCCAGATTATTTGCCCTAACGTGACTATGTAGGTTGCTCTAAAAGTAATGCCTCCTATTTATTTCCACGGAAGCTACAACCGATACAAAGAGCAGAAGAATACGATTTGATAGAGCAAATTCTCAGCTAAAAAGCACTATTTTTCAACATAGTCCCCACCATTACCTGTGAATTTTCTACAGCGATGAACAAGAGTCTTCATATCACACTCATAAACAGCTGTACTGGAGGTGATCCACTGTTGCTGTCACAGCTGCTGAAACATCACCCATCACCTCACTGTGCTCACATCCACTACTTGGTCTCCATACATGTTGATGAATATCAATGGATGCCATTTTTTTTCACACGGAGGAATTCAGAGACACACCTTTTCTTCACACGCACTTCCATCTCAGACACCATTCTGTCAGACTGCCCCTCTGCTGCCATCTGTCACACAGCAACCAAATGTAATGCAATATTGCTGGGAGGGATCATTCTCTACTGCCATACCACCAACATCCATCTCTGATGTCACAAGCCAACATCATAAAACAGGAGGCATCAGTTTCAGAGCACATATAACTATAAAAGAGATGCACTCATAACATAAACTTTTTTTGTTGAGGTAATGAAGTATGATTTGGTTTTTGCTACTTTTTTTCTGGAAGAAGATCACCGCCTTCAGCTACGATTAGAGATCTACAGGTCAATCTACTCATACTGTAAATGGCACGTAGATTGACCTGCATGCTCCATTTAGTCAATAAGTAAAACAGATACTGTCATATGGGAAAAAGTGATGTGTAAGTAGTCCAGTTAGTGATTAGAATAAGGAATAGTGATTAGTTTTGCATGCTTACAACTGTAGGCACACTGTAAATGGAGACACTGGACATTTGCTCCTGTAGTAAGGGCCGCAGGCTGCTGTCCTCTTTAGTTGCTCCAAGCATTTTGTGCTCTGTCCACTCTTCCTGTCGTCTTGCCACTTGCAGACAGACATGGTTGTGAGGGGGATGTGCTGTTAGCGAGCTGTGTGGTGCACCAGTGTTAAATTCTTTTGCTTTTTTAGCCTATTTTTTGTTCCCCCATTGCCATGCAGTGAAATGAGGGGCCATCAAAATATGGGAAATTTCCTTGTATGCAAGGAAAAATATGTGCATATGTGCTGATGGAATTATGCTCACTGGCTTGCCATCTTTGCATTCATTTACAGTGCAGGCAATCCCTTTAGTATTGAGTACGTTGAGGAACTGGGAGGAAGGGCCAGCATTCAGTCAGTAGCTGGAAGGTGTGGGCAGCTTCCCATTTTCTATTTGTGCAGACTGCTACAAATTGAGCTAATAGAAGGAAAAATGGTCGAGCTGACATGGAAAACAACGGTGCCAGTATCAAGCATTTCATTCCAGAACACAGGCTTTGCATTGCAGAGGAAAAGAAACGACAAAAAGCAACTGCAGCCATCTAATAAAGGCAAAGATGGAAAAAATTGCTTGAAAGTACAGTCAAAACACCAGGTAAGAGACAAAAACATGAAGAGACAATTTGTAGACAAAAGTGCTTCAAATTCCATACAACATCTGAAATGAGATTGCAGTATCAGGACAGTGGAATCGTGCACCGAAAATAGTGTTTAAACTGCTTTCTAGAAACGTCATTACTACACAGTAAGGACATTTAACAGGAAAGTTTTTCTTATTTATTCTGGCGTGTGTCCTAAAAGAGTGTGTGAAAAAGATGAAGCTTGTATATAAATACTTGCTTTTGAAAAGACTACAAGGGCACGTACATTAAAAAAAAACAAACTATCCCTGCAGAAACAACTAATTGGTTCCTATTTTTGAAGAAACGGAATACTTACTGTATGGCAGTAATGCTAATGTGACTTTTCATTTTTGCTAGAGTGGCTATCTACTACCTGAAGAATCCATGTAAATAGTTGAGGTGGAAGGCCCATGGATTCTGTGCACAAATAAGCTGTCTTAAAATATCTCTTTGCCACCATCAGTGACGCCTACTTAGAATAAGCTGACCTTCGAGCTTCTAGCACTGCAACTGCAATGGAATTTTTTTATTATTTAATTTTAAGGAGAAAAAACAACATATTTCAGTCTTCAGATCATTGTTATTACACGAGGAATGCGTGCAGCGTAAAATACATTCACAGATGGTCCCTAAACGTAAGCAGCACATACTGTGTGTACAAGATACGTCGGTATTCAGTTTCTCTGGGTTTTTGTATTTAACCTATTACAGGGAAGAAAAGAAGAGAGAGGGGGAAAGAAAAAAAAGGTGTCAGAAAAGGAATCTTACCACATTCAGGTGCTACAGCCCAAGCCATCCTTTGCAACCGCTGTAACTCCAGTGCTGTCACCTGACTCCTCAGCTCCCTGTGGGAGACTTTGGAGACAAACGTAGCTGGTGTAATAAAAGCACTGCCACAAATCTACAGTTGCGCATGATTTTAGAATTTCTCTTATTAAGAAGTTCACTCCATCTTGTGCAGGCCAGCAAGATACCTGACAGAGGTCAGAGACCTTGTGCAACGTGCAGATTGCTGCTCTGGAGATCGATGCCCAGGAAGACACAATTCTGCCCATCTTCTTCCCATCAGTTCTTGTAATTTTATGCTAAACACATGCCCTTCAATAATTACTCTGATTTCTTGGTGATACGTATGAAGTACACTTCAAAACCTGTTTCGAGCAGGAAGAGGAGATCACGGGGAAACGGGGAGCCAGTTAGTCTACTGTAAGTAGCAAATTACTTCATTTTGTCCGGTGTCTCTTAGAGAGCATCTGTGCTCTGTCTTTCACACATAACTCCGTGAATGCTGGAAGATTACAAAAGTTCATAAAGCAATTAAAAAGAGTGTTGGAAGCTGTAAAACCCAGACATCAGCTCTGGAATGGCAAAGGCATTCCTGAGTAGTACATTTCCTGGAGGCTGGGGGAATGTGTGGGGGAAATAACCCCATACCACTGCGTCACTCTCATGCACATCCCGGAGTGCACTCTGCTTAGCTATCAGCTATTTATAAGGCTTGCATGAGTACACAAGAACCACATCTGGGAGGACTCAAAACAGGACAGCAGATGCCGGCGCGTTATTCTTTGCTTTACTATAGCCGTAACCATAGCCGGTCCCTTTTTCCCCATTGGCATTAGTTTTCTATTCACTCTGCATCATGGGAGGTAATGGATGCAGTGATGGAGAACAGAGTTTTTACACAAAAGGCACTGACTCAGCTTTATCTCCAGGCTCTCTTTTCCAGGTTTCTTTTGGACTCTGAGAAGTTTATTAGCTATTAATTTCTATTTTACATAATGTTATTTCTTACTATAGAAGCTTGAAAGCCATAAAGATGGAAATATTTTTCATTTAGAGCATTAAACTGAAGTTTAATGTGTAACTACTTCACAGGACAAATTGAACACGGTTGTATTTCTGAGCAAGATAAATTCAGGGGGGGAAAAATTAACAAGAAAGCCAAGATGTGTTTGTTCTTTATGTGAGTTTTCTAGAAACCAAATGTGTAACCCCTTTTGTGAGTTTTGTGAGGAGGAGAGGATCAGGTCCCAAAACTTTTATACTTTTATTGTATTTTTTATATCTCACTCGCACATGTGAGTGAGACTCTGCACTGAATCAGTAACAATGAATTAACTAGCTGTGTAATAAATACTCACCTAGAGCTACAACTAAAGCTGGAGCTAATCCTTAATCAGAGCTTTTCCAAGAAAAATAAAATAAAACTTGATCATTCTTAAAACTTATTTTTCTTAGTTCTGCACCTCGTGATGTCAAAGAGACGGTGGAAACAGAAATGCTGAAAACACAGCAGGAAATACTAATTTTATATTACAGAAATGCATTTGTGTTTGCATTGGAAGGAATTTCAGTATTTTCAGCCCAGATTTGTAGGCACTCAAAATTACATCTCTGTGGATAAATATCTATGCCTGTGAGAAGTACCTGGTGTTTTCAGAGTTGAATTAACGGATGAGCTTTCTCTACTGCTGTAGACCTTGCTAGTAACAAGAGTGCTGTGATAGTACTGTCCGAAAGATAAGCTTGTTATCCACTGTGCAGTGAGCCAGTCTCATACACAGATATTAGATATTGATTCATTGCAAAGATGTGCAAATTTGGATGCTAGGAGGTCTCCCACAAAGCTACCACACACAGGGATTTTCTGTGACCCTTTTTGTACAAATGATCATCGCTTGACTGCTATCCCAACACAGGCTCTGGATCTACGACTGCTTACTGCTGACTACTCCAGTCGTACCAATTAAACACATTTAGTTTACATATTTCCAGGATATTCCATCTTCGATGACAAGCTTAGCAGCCAAATTTTGATTAAGATTTCCTTTGCTTAAGCGCTTTCAACAGTTTCAAAGATGGTCATCCTGTCCTAGACACAGCTATATATTTGCTATTTCTAAGGATACCCACACAAAGACTTATACAAAGATAAATTCTGACTTGACTTAAAATAGTAGAGCCCTCCGAATTTTTGCCACAGCTTTATTAAATATTTTAAGAATAATTTATACTTTGCAACTCTCAGACTTCAGTCTTCCTCACTTCAGCCTTGCTCCTGGAAAACAATAAAGTACGTGCTCAATTGACTTCACGCAGCTGGATTAACTACTTGTGAAGAATATATAGTTCTGGTTCAGAGCTCTTGAGAGCCCATGAAGGCACTGGGTGAGCAAGGATTACCAAGAGTGAAAGAGTATAACACTAGATCTTCAATTTCAGTTTTTAAAGTTGAAGATGCTACAACTTATATGCTAAATAAAATTTATATGTTGATACCATATAATACTGGGGGGGAGGAAGAACTGGGATTGGAGAGGAAGCGTATGTGGATGTTTCAGTTTGGTTCAATCAGAGTGTGTGAGGTCGATTCTGGCTTTGATGGAGATAAAAACAATGCATAAAATCTAATTGAATGCTCATGAAACAGCATAGTCTACCAAGGTTTATGTGGATAGCAGTGGAAGCTTTAACCAAAAGGGCTGTTCCTGCTCTCATGTGTGACTAATGTTCTTTTTCTTCATGGTTCTTGATTATTTGATTACGAGGCTCTCAGAACAATCATATTTTCCCTAAGAAAATGAAAATAACATTAAAAATTATTGGTGCAAAATGAGAGGAAACAAATCTCTAAAAGATGTAGGCACTCACATTTCCAAAGCCAACACAACAATGAATTGTTTGCTGGCATTGTTATGGTATAGAAAATACAACTTAAAATTGAATTCTGATCAATCTGTGCAATGTTTAGAGTGTCCCAAATTATGTTAAGTCAGATAAAATCTCTCTTTGCTAACATTTTTTCTTACTTCCTTGCACACCATCTTGCTCTATTGTGCATTCGGGCTCAGGGTAGGCAACCTCCCTTGTACAGGCGAAGAGCTCTCCGCTGTTTCGATTTGTATGATGTAAATGAATGTAAGTGTTCAGAACCTTTCCAGCTAAGGCTACGTTTTGCCTTTCAATCCATCTTTCACAGTACGGAATTAAGAAAGTCATTTTTTCCTCACGTTTATAGGATGTTTTCCTCTACAGAGTCGTCTTTCTGATCTACATTTCCAGAGGAATTTAGGTCTTTGTTTACCTGTAGCTTCATTAAAGAATGTCCAGTAGCTAACAATTTCCATTGTCAACCTTTGAATATCAAGCAATGTATTGTAATACTCTTTGAAGGCACGGCATGTAGTACAAAAACCAGAGAGCTCTAGTCAAGTTATAAAAAGAGCACTAGTGAAGCCGCCTGAACAGGAGGAACGTGTGGGGAGATTGAGGGCATTGCCATGACAATCCGACCGACGGAACTTTGTTCTTGTCGCCTTCTGGCATAGACTTTCTTCTTCCAACATCAGGTGCAAATGATGATTACAAGAAGCCGTGCTTGTTGTGTAGAAAATGCGGCCAAACACCTCTTCCTCTGTTTGTTGAAGCTACAAAATACGTGGTCAATGGAGTCTAATTTGAATGAAATTTTATGGGCACACAGAGGTTGGTGTGAAGTAAGGAACGCTCTGTTTTGACCTCTGTAGCCTCTCTACAGAGAGCTTAATAGATAAATGTTTCAAATTACAGTATGTTCCAATTATTGTACATTTATGGGACGGTGTGAGCTCCCTCTACGGGCTAATTTAACGTCTGCAAATTCCAATAATTCTTTTTTGTAACAAAGCCTCTGTGTAGCCTAGTGGATAAGGTGCCTGCCTAAGGTTTCTAAGGTTGTGCTCTTTTGAGCGTGTGCAAGATGGCTGCCACAAAAGTGTTTGAAGCTGCCGCGTTTGAAGCTGCCGCGTGTGTTTGAAGCTGCCGCATTTGAAGCTGCCAGGTTTGAAGCTGCCGCGTGTGTTTGAAGCCGGCGTGTTTGATGTTGCTGAGTACGTTTGTAAATTTGAGGCAGACTTTAATATTGTTAGACGGTAGGGGAGTCCTTTTCAACCTTTTCTCATTTTTCACTTGAACTTTTAAAAAGTTTTATTTTAACTTTTTTTTAAACTATTTTAACTACTTATGTCAGCTGAGGAATGCTGTGATTCACAGCCATTATTGTAAGGAGGCTGTTATGTATTTTTAGTGCTGCTGGGACCATAGGAATTTTTGAGTGACTTTGACTGCAGACAACAATGTGGAGAATAATCCTGGCTGTGAAAAGTGCTGTTGGGGCTGCAGAAAAGTACAGAATAATTTTGACCAAGGGCAATCATGGCTGCTTTTAGAAGACATCCAAGTATGCCTGAGTGTCGAATCTGTGAGTTGCTGGGACTGGAAGGGGAAAAAATACTGCTGGAAAGAGTTGGAGCTTTGTGGAGATTTGACAGTGCACTCTGATAGCCAGGAACTGAGAGTTTAAAAAACAGTTCTGATGGGACTGTAGAAAAGCCTTCAAAGATGTTGGGAGAGAAGTACTTAGCTGTTTGGATAGTAGGAGAAAATGGTACATGGTGCCATTTGTTGGAAGCTGTGAACTGTCAAAACTCTGTTCAAAAAGAAATGCTTAACGTACATGAGAAATGTGAAGCATAGTTTGTTCCATCTGGAGAAAAAAATGTTCTGTAATATTATTTAGGAACCCAATTTTTGAAGTCAAAAACTGACCAAGAGTTGATACGGGACTAGGAAGTCATGAGCTGTTCAATGGAACATGGGAATATGCTTTAATTTATCTAAATGATGTTCTATTGTTACCAAGCAATGTCTTATTCTATGAAACTGAATAGTGGTTGGAAGTCAGAGGTTCTCCAAATGTAACTTATTTGCTATGGGTGGACCACAGATGGACAACTTCTGTTCATTGTTAATGGTGATTTGGGAGCGCTGTGTTCTGAGATGTTTCATAGTTCTGGAATGTCTGCAGGACCTCCTCTCTTTTATTCTCACCCAGACTTGAAGAAACTTTTAGCAATTATGTTTGTCCATTGTCTTGGAGCTTCTCTGGAGATGTTACCTGCTCTAATAGTCTTTCAGACGTTGGAAAGTAGACTTGGTAGCTACTGTAGTAGCATGTGTGCTTCTTTACCATACCCATCTATTGTTTATCAGATTGAATTCTTGGCGCAGGTTTAGGATACGTGAATCTATTCCCCAGTTAAACTATACCAGGATGCTAAACTTCTTTGAGATCATAGATTATTTTGTTTATAATGTTGAATCTCCTTCTGATTAAATCATCACCTTTTAATTTCCCTAGACCCGACTCCTCTGTTCTGATAATTCTTCATTCAGATCTGTTTTTCAATCATCTGAGCTGCTAACGCTAAATGTTGTTTTGTACGGAATTACACAAGTCAATGAAATTATTTTTAAAAAAGTGTGGTACATCACACGGAGTTGAGTAACTTTGTGACTTGGCTCCCTGTGAAAGTTGGCATTTAATTTCATTAATTTCATTTAATTGAAAGTTGACTTTTAATTTCTGTACGATAACCAGCCCTGAATGACTCTGGTTGACACTGTGATGAATGCTAGCACTGTATGGCTTCTTCTAGGCACTTCTCCTTCTATTTTAGAATATTTGTTATGTTTGGTTGGTTCAGACTGTCGTTCTTGCCACATTTAGTTTACCAAGCACCTCATGAAATTGACTTCAGCGTTTTCTTTGCTGATCACACAAACTTCTGATCACCTTGAAATGTTTCCTCGGATAACCCAAAGCAGTCTGCACTCCTCTTTGTGCCATATCCGGAGGAATCCCTGAAATGCTCAGCCGGAAGGCTAGACACAGAGCTCTCATTATGGGCCTCAGTTCTTGGCTTTCACATGGCTTTGGTGCAGTGTTTCACCCCAACTTGTTGCAGGAACTTCCTCTCATAATTTTGGTTATACATATGGTGCATTGTCATCTTAATTACCACTGGAACATATAATGGTTTTCTTGATCTTGAGTAACCTGCATTCTTTCATTTTACTGTTAATGAAGGGTTTTTTTGAGTATTATCAACATCATGTCCATATGATTTGATGAGTTTTGATGATTCTGTATTACAGTTCGGAGTGGTTGCTGCTCTATTCCTCTTCCAGGCATGGTAAATCAGCTGATTTTTTAAACTTTTTGTGTAGTCTTACTGATGCAATATTTATTGTCATTTATTCTAAGCCTTTAATATCTTTATTTGTTAACATTTGGGGTATTTCTTCTATGAGTTTCTTCATGAGTTTCCATCCTATCCAACATTTAGCATCCCTTTGTTTTACTACAGACCTTGTGAATTTTAAAAGGAATGCCATGTTAACTTGTGTGTCGGTGGAGCCTTTCATCAACTTCAGTCTCATACTCATAAACCTTTGTCTTCACGTTCTTGCCCTCAACACAGCAAAACGAGTATTGAAAGATGTTGTGCTGGAACATTTGAGTAGTTTCTCTCAACTTAGAGCTTGCTGCTGGTTTTTACATAAAGCAAGACCACTGCATAAGCTTTAGATAAATTGTCTTGATTTTTCTAAAGCAAAGGTGTGAAACTTTCAGGCATGTCTTCAACAACTTAGTAAAATTAACAACACAAATCCTGATCATTTATATCTCCCTTGTTTCTTAATGTTTGTACACTATAGTTTTTTAACCCTCTGCCTATTTATATATAACTAGGTTTTGAAGAATCTAAAGCTATTTGAAACAGGATTGCTTTGGTTTTCTTTTGATTTGTTATCCTGAATATACTTCTTATAGATGAAGATGATAATCATTCTTACAAATTTCATTCTATATTCAAACTGTATGATATTTCATCATCTCACTGAAAATATTTTTTGGAATAGGCATACAAACTAACAGTTCACTGTGTATATGCTATGCATTTTTTTCAGACACGACATACAGTCTGTCTATTCATTCTACTTTTTTTCATTTTCCTCATAGATTTTTTTTTTTTTTAGGTTTCTGTTATTACTGTCATATAGTTGTACTTAATAATTAGTGTACTAGTTATACTTAATTGCATGTAATTGCATTCTGCTGTCAGTCACATATGAAAGATTACCAACAAGCGAGCAAATGTAAGGGATTTAGCTTATTGTTTCTTCTACTCTGTTGTATGATTGTATGCACACATACAGGGAGGAGTGGTGAGGGGTTTTCTTCTCATGTGCTCTGCCTTACTTTCAATCAAATTCGTATTTTGCATCTTCTGACCTAATAGTTTTGTCAGAAGAAAAAATGCCATTGGGCAGCAGTTGTATGGCTGCAGTTGAAAATGATTTAGATTAGCTGTTTTTCTCATTCCCGACTTCCTTTTGTTTTGGAAATTCTGTAGCTGAACAAACACTGTGTCCCCCAGATAGACAGGCTTTCAGCCACTTAAACATGCTTCTGCTCTGTTTCAAACCGTGAAGTTCAGCTGAAAAAAAATCCATACTTAGAGGGAGTGGCCTGATTTAAAAACACTGAGCTTCAGATGCCCAGGAGGTGACACCACACACGTAAAACCTGGAATGCAACTTTACGAGATGTAGGCACCTTCCTTTGAAAACATTAGCTTTTGTCTCTTTCCACAGGCTGTGTTTGGCACTGCACGTTCCGCTCGCCCAAAGAGCTTATAACCAGAGCAAAACACTCAAAGCGTAGCTAGGATATACAGTGATACCTGAGAAAGGAAGTTAACGGGGTATGTATTTTTCTCGTCTTTGTTTAACTGTGGGAATTAATACCAGGCCTATGTCCACCCATGCCTCTTTTCTTAGTTATGTGACTGTATAATTTGGTTCTCTGCAAAGGAAAGTGGAAGGCGTCTCATTTAGAAAACGCAGATAGTTGCAGAACAAAATTTATCTTGAATTACTTATCTATCAGTATGCCTGACTGACAAAACAAGGCGATCTTTTGGTCTAATGAACCTTAGTAACATACCCCAAAAGCTGCAAAGTGGAGGGGTTTGGATTATTGCTAGCATAAGGCAATCAATTACAACGGTAACCACTTTTTTGCACAGTCTACTTTGGGTTTGGAGGAGTTGTGCAGCAGTGGAGTCTGCCTCCATCCATTTTCACTCACTTGATTTGATCCAGACCAGAGGATCATTTATTTCATTCCCTTGCCCTTGAAAAAGCACAGAAGTGCTTTTTCTGTTGATACAAAAGGAGACAGTAATGAACAGACTTGATCTAATAATGTGAAAACTCTCCAGCTCTGTTTTGGTTTCCGTCATATTCTTTGTTTGGCTCCCTCTGCTCCAGGAAGATGTATTTCTCTTACGCACACCTGTATGTGCTTGCTAACAAGTTATTTATATTCAAACAAAACATTTTCTACTGCTTGTTCATTGTTATTTTTTTCATTCATTATGTCCTGCTGAGTAATTCCATCCACGAGAGAAAACAACTCCCCATAATTTTATGAGTGGCCAAACACTTGAAAACTGACTTGCAGAATTAGATTCACATCAAACTAATAGCAGAAAAGGTTTGCTTCGTGAAAACATGGGAAAAGCAAAGGAAGTGTTAATTGACTGGATAAGTGATTCACGATATCTAAATCCAGCAGCTCTTGTTGTACATTAGGGGCAGCACTGAAATGAGTGTTTTGGATGGTGAATGGAAAAGGAGTCTTCTGTCAGCTGAAGTGCTTCACTCCTGGTCTGGGAATTCCCTTGTTCTCTAAAATGTTGGCTAACAGCAGCACTTCTGATGTCACACGGGTGCTGAAAATCCAGCAAAGGTGTTCTTTCTGTGGCTTTACCTTTCCACACTTCCACTGATGTTAAGAAAAGGAGGAAGTTGGTATGGGTGAAATCGCAGATTTCACTTAGAGTGAAGGTGGTCCATGATGGAGCAGCCTGCACTTGGTTTGCCATGGATTGCAATGTTTTCCTCCTCTGGCAAGTCAAAGCACACGTCTAGCAAGCATTGTTTCTGTCAGAATTTCCAGAACTAAAATACCTGTGGTTTGCATGCAAGCTTCCTGATACTTTTCTTTGAGAAAGGTAGTATCTTCAACATTGGTGTCTGCATCTTCCAGTTGAAAAAAAGATGGGCTCAGCTACTGGGAGCTGTTGGCATCTTCCACCTGAAAGGCCGTGATTCACATATGAATGCAATGGAATGAGGCTGTACATACAATTCCTTCCATTGTTGCAGGACTTAAGTAGCTTTAATCCCCTGTGTATGGGAAAGCAAGACTAGGTGCTGTTGTTTATGGTATAAGGAACAGTCAGGGGAGTGAGATTGGTACCTGCAACACTTCTCCCCCCTGAATAATAATGTCTTGCATGTGAAGGTAAATCTGAGCCTTAATTTGGAACCTTTTCTTTAAGTTTCAGGGCTACATTATGCATCCATATCTTGGGCCTAATAAAATGAATTAATCCTTTTCATTTTCCTACACTTATGGCTTTAAAACAGGCAAAGTCTTTTATTTTTTTTCCACTGCAATTTAATCTAATTTTAATATTCCCTAGATAATAGTGAAACAACCGGTTCTGTGCAATTCGGCCTTAGATAAAAGCGTCAGCATGTTTGGAACGTAAACCTTATTTTACCTTTTGTTGAGCTGCCCAAATTAGTAAGAGCAATTCAGCGCTACATCTTAAACATAGTATGACTTAGAACACTGGAATCTGCCTGGAATGTGAAAAAAGGGAATAATTTATATTTAATTGGTCTAAACCTACCTTTCCTAGGTCAATAAGAAGAGGAAAATCAGCAGCATTAATCAAGATAAAATTATCAGCTGATTAATCAGTGTTCTAATTACTGCATAGTTCTTTCCCTTTTCAGTTTTAATTACTAAACTTCATTGTCTTTTCCATATGGCCATCATGCATTCACCGTACACTTTTTCTCCTGGTGAGATCATTAATATAAAAAATGTACATTCAAGACATTACTGAAGATATAAGAAATTGCTACTGCCTACTAGAAATTACCAAGGAAGCTGCAAATCAGCAATAGGTTATACAGGAAAAGTCTAATAAATCTACTAACACTTAAGAAAATAGATATAGTGGAAATGTAATTATGATTATCAAATCAACCTTTGTCCTAAAGTGAGCTTTACCAGTCTTATTTCATCAAATCTGTCTCTTGGTTGGGTCAGAAACCAATCACAATCTGATTTAAATTGGCAAAACACAAGGGAGTCCTCTTGAATTAGGGCTATTGTAGAGCAGACAAATACTGCCTGTGTTTTCTTTGGCAGAATGGCCCTGCTTACCAGGGCCCAGCTCTGCAAAGGTATTTAGGCACTCGACTCCAATGGACCAGCTGAACTTTAGTACTAGGTGACTAGGATTGAAGCCCAAATGAGTCCGTCTGCCACGTGTTGTTCTGCCAGAAGTATCTCGACTTATTTGAACTCTGTCGGCCGCAATCTTTACGTGCATCTGGGATGCTCTCAGTACCACTGGTTCATCCCAGGCGTGCTTATCTTTCCAGCCAGCACCTACCTGGAGCAAAGTGAGGACAAGTCCCTGTTCCCTGGGGACCGTGGTGCTCAGAGCACGTGCTTCTCTACACTGGGGAAGGGTGCAGCCATGTCTTGCCTCAATGTAATCTCGTAAAGCATTCCTACTGCTTGTGATTCCTCTTCCCCTTATCACACTATGAGGAGGGCGCACAGATATCTGTATGCAATGAACCTCACGTGTGACTAGCTGCTGAGTAGTTGAGTTCTGTGCTATGCAGGAGTGGAAGAAGCTGCCCTAACATCCTCAGCCTCAGCCTTGAGCTCCCAATACCAAAGATCTGCAAAACCTCAATGAAGTCATGGTGACTTGTACCTGACTGCATTCCCATTTCCTAAATGTTCATCGCCTTCCCGATCAAAGCACATTAAGTCGGCATGCGTGCGATGTAATTGTGGAGTTTCCCACTTCTGTCTATAACACAGGTTATCCACCAGACAAAAAGAACTGCCCAACACACATATCTACATCACCATGAGGAGGGCTGTCCCACCTACTCCCAGCCCACAGTCCATGCCCTTGCCCATGCAGCTGAGTCTGCAGGGTGGGACGTGGGACATCAGCATGCTCTGTTGCCTGGGGACAGCTGCCAACCTTACAGTACAGAGAGATCTCAAACAAGGACAGAGGGAAGGCAGCCCCGAGTGAGATAGGTTACAGCTGCACCCCTAAGCTAAGTGGTGGATTTCTACCCTCTGATTACATTAGGAAAGACTAATTTTCTGAAAGAGTGGTCAAGCACTGGAATGGGCTGCCTGGGGAGGTGATGGAATCACTGACCCTGGAGGTGTTCAAGGAACGTTTGGATTTTGTGTTGAGGGACATGGTTTAGTGAGAGCTATTGGTGATAGGTGGATGGTCGGATGGTCTTGTAGGTCTTTTCCAACCTTGGTGATTCTGTGATTCTGTGGTTTCCAAAAATGTCTTCCGCTTTTAAAAACGACTCTATCAGCTTGGGCCTGCTTCATTTATAAACCAGATTCTCCCGAGTAGCAGTATTTGCACCGCTTATTTAGTTTGCTGATTAGCAATTGAAGGCCTAGTTCGGAAATGGTGCAAATTTCCTATGAATATTCATAAAAAATAATAAGCCTGGCTTCTGATTTAGAACCCAACAACAGTTCGATTTGACTTTTTTTTTTTTTCTTTTTTTTTCTTTTTTCTTTTTTTTTGATGGATGAGTTAATTGCGCGCCGGGATCTCGGTCTTTCTCTCCTGTCCGGGGGGGGGGGTTCTTTCGCAGCTTTCCGTGCCTTTCCAGCGCTGCTGTTCAGCAAAGCCGCGCTGGCCGACCCTCAGCCTCCGGTTGACTCCCCCAGAAGCAGCGGCGGCGGAGGCTCCGAGCAGCCGCGGGCCGGCAGCGGCCGCAGCCCCCAGCCGGGGCAGGAGGCGGAGAGAGCGCGGAGCAACGCTGCCATCTAGCGGCAGGCTCGCCGCCCGCGCCTCCCCTTCCCGAGGAGGTTTTCATCCCGTCAAGGAAAAAAAAAAAAACAAAAAACCAAAAAAAAAAAAAACCGGCTCTTGGAAAACAACCAACTCAGTTGGAACTCGGAGATAATAATCAGTTTCTCTGGGCTTGTGAAATTGGCTCATTAAGCGTGCTTTTTAACAGAAAATATTGGAAGCGATTAAGTCTGCTTTACTGAGTGGGCATGAAATGGCTAACCTTCGGCCACCCACGGCTCCTAGGTGCCTGGCGTCGTTTTATGCATGCGGCGTAATGTCTTTACTTGAAGTGCTGTTTATTCATCACCTGCTTATTTATCTCTTTGCATTTGGCAGGCACATCGATCAATGTTAAACTGTCACACAAGGTTATTTTTCTTTTACATAACAGTAGAGGCCTAAGGTAGTGGCATATTAAAAGTAATAACTTTCTAACTTGTAGCTCAGGATGACAGCACCATTTGTATCTGAATACATTACAGCCAGAAATTAAAAAAAAAAAAAAAGAAGAAGTGGAAAAAAAATAAGGAATTTAAAAGAAGAAATGATATCTGTGAAACACTTTTGGTCTTCCAAGGTCAAAGGAATACAACACTCCTTGTGCTGCCATGAGGTGGTGCCCATACAAATGTGTCCAAATCCTCCCCTGACCCATCTGAGCTATCTGCAGGCACTGATGGCCCTGACCAGCCCGCACGGACATCCAGTCCAACCTGACTCCCACCATGGCCACCAGCTACCACAGAATCACGGAATCACAGGGGTTGGAAGGGACCTCTGGATCTCATCTGGCCCTGCCTCGATGGCTGCCCGCTGTTTGGCTGTGGCTGGAGATGCTCGAGTTGCAAGCTGAGGGCTGCGCTTGGCTTGGGCAGAGAAAGCAGGGAGTGGTACAGCAAACAGCACACGCAACCATCTGAAAAACAGCAACAACAAAAGTCAACGTAGAAGGAACTCTTTTCATTCTAGTTCCTCTCCCCCCCCCCTCCCTCCCCCTTTCCTTTTTTTTTTTTTTTTTTGGTTCTAGTGTTCTGTTGCTTTCAAACACTACCCAGCTTTGATAGACTTCCTGTCTTGGCACGGGGCCAGGCAAGCTTTCTCTGTACAAACAGGTTTTCTTATATTTTCAGCCCAGCCTAAAAATGCCTACAGATAGAAGAATGTCAGATCTTTTTAGTGTTGAATTTCAAAGCGGTCCTTAGAATTCCTTCCTTCCCTTGATCTCATCTTTGGATTGCTGCTTGGACTCGCTCTCTGTTTCTAAATATAAGCTGTGGACAGTGGCTTTCTAATAAAGTGCTTTGATAGCCTTGTGTACATGGGAATTAAGCGCAGGGCTGTGGTGGTTCTTGTGTCAGCAGCGCCATTCCTGCTGGTATTTCTCCTCTGCCACCACTGTGCACGTCGTCTGCCAAAGTACCTTCACCAGAAAGTGTGAATGAAAAAATGGAAATGCTTAAGAAAGCAAGGCCACGAAACGCGCTCTCATTTCATGCAGATGGCATCTTGCTTTCTGGATTTAACAGAATTTATCGTTGAGGCTGGTCTATCTTTGAATCTGTTAATTCATGTATTCATTCCTGCTCTTGGGCAGACAGTTCTGCTTTATCTCACGAAGTGCAAACCTGGGAGAGAAGGAGGGGGGAAGCTTGTCCATTAAAAAAAGCATCACCTCCACATGGCTATGCTCTTTGGATCAATATTTGCATCAAAGTGGTTTAAATGTATGTGGCTCTAGGGCTGTCCATTCTTTCAACCTGACCTGCTGCATTGATTAGGGCTGGTATAAGGAAGGGAAAATAGCAAATCCGGTAAGATAAAATTTTAAAAAAGCAAGGAATGTCACTGTGACTCCTGAGAAAGATGTACTTAAAGTGCCCACATTGCTTGTATGAAGGTTTAGATAAAGGCTGCCCCTCCTTGCCACCCGGGTATGGCAGCTATGGTTCATTTGATCGTATTTCTGAGCATAACAAAGAACAGATTTGGATATATTTAAACAAAGATGTAACCTGCTTGTTTGGAGGCTTTGAGTTGTCCTGATTCTGCTTTGAATATTCACACTGATTTGTAATTACTCCTCCAGTTTCTGCTTCTTTCCTAATTCGTGGAAGGCACACGGTAAGTTCATGCTGTGGATAGAAATTAACTTCTGCATGTTCTTTTCTTCCAGTAACACTGTGAGCCCTTCCTCGAACTCCGTTGGACATTAAACATGCAGGCAGTGCGAGGCAATTTACACCCATAAGAGATTCTTATCTGAAGAGGAGCACAATTAGAGCGAAGCTGCAGGGCTGACCCTCCAATTTTTCCTGATTACCAGCTTTTGTTAGCATTCTGGATGAAGGAAACATTTCGTTTCCTTCCCCGTTTTGCTCCTTCTGTTGCTTTTTTTTTTCTTTCCTAATGCATTTTTCCAATCATATCGAAGTGATGGGATGAGACCAGTAAGATGGGTCAACTGGCAAAATCATGGCACTGCTCACATGGGCCGTTCAGGGGCTCCACCAGCCCACGACTCCTCTTGGAGGCCAACCACCTTTTGATGGCTGCTGGCACTGGGGAGTGTGCTGGGGACCAAGGCTCACTTTTATTTAGTGTGCATACCACTTCGTTTACTGTTTTTGTCAGTGGATGAATTGGAAAAGTCACTCTGCAGACATTGCAGTCCCGAATCTGCATTTTTTTTATTATTTTTTTTCTCCTGTTTGGTCTCAGCTGGACTTTTGGTATTGAATTCTCTGGGTGTAGGATCAGCCTTTAAACTCTGACCTGCATGTGTGATAGCGTAGGCAACAGCTAATTTTGAAGCAGAAAAGATTTAAGATCAGCTCTTTTTGAAACGACTTCGATTTTTGATAAAGAGAAATAGAAAAACAAAATGACAGAACACAGTATAATACATAAAACTGAGAGAGGAAAAAATGACAGCTAAGAAATTTATCATGTAAACAAAGAAATCTACTCTATTGAATGGAATAAAATTGAATAAATAGAATGATCTCTCCTCCATGCTCTGCAGCAGTTCTACTGGCAAAACACTTAGCACCTACTCAGATTAGGCTGCATGAATACAACAGTATTAAGTTAGCCTCACAAAAGAGGACTTCTAGTATTAAGAGCGATCAAAGGATTTTATCGAGGCAGGCTTGCCCACGACCATAAAGGTCTCCTAATAAAGTAGAACTGAGCAATTAACTTACTTGACAGAATGTCTGTGAGCAGATTGCAATTTCCTTGTATTTACACGTTATTCAGCGTTACTTGCCATTTTTGTGAACGTATTTACCTGCAGAACTGATCATGAGCAGGGCTCCATAAGGACTTGATACCTGATATTTTACATTTGAGCCGTAGTTGCAGCTAATTGGTCATCTTGGGCAGAGGAACGAGGAGAAAATTAGCATGTCTGAGCCATGTGCCCAAACATTAAACCACTGTTGGCCCCATAAACCTGCCTGCAGCAGTTGGCATTTATTGTCCGTTCCACTTGTCTCACTTCATGTGTCTCCCGGACATAATTTAGGGCACTAGCTGCTGGTAGACCTGTCCTAGAACTAATATACAGCTACCCATAAAACAGTTCTTTCCTAACCTGGCGTCAGTACCTCCTGTGCTTGTTGTCTAGTGGAGTTTTATTATCCTTAAGGATGGTGGCTCCTGCAAAATGGACCAGGAGCTCATGGCTGTCGTGGCTTGGTGGATGTGCTTTAGATGTGAGGTAGATGGGGGTTTGTGCTGTGCTTCAGGGACTGTTTAGAGGACTTGCAGCCCTGGTTTGTTCCTCCCTACAGCAGGCCTGGGTTGTTTCCTCATAGCCTTGGGAGGCTGGTGGTTCTGGCCAGGTTTCCCTTGGAGTTAGCCATGTTTTTCTGGCCATACTGTGTTAGCAGCAGCCTGGCAAGAAGCTGGGTTCTGTCCGCTGGAGATGCTGAGGTGTTAATAGCCAACCAGTGTTGAGGTATTTTCAACTGAAACCGAACTTTGTCGCCGTGCAGCATTTTTAATTCATGTTATTTGGCCACGCACAGCGTGTGTGAGCACTTCTGTGGAAGAACGCACAGCAGGGAGGCTACAAACATAATAACCTCCATAATTTTATACAGGCTAGTTCACCAGAGTCCTCCTATGAGGCAGAGTGCCAGATTTCCTTAAAGCAGTGCTAGGCTCTTATGAACTTACCTTTTCAAGGAAACCCTGCTACATTCAACCGTGTCCTTCTTGTCCTCTCTCCCTCCCTCTCCCTTCTTTCCTCTCCAATAGGCACATGGAAAGTGCAGCACTTTGGGGTATGCTGTTGTAGGTTGTTCTGTGGAGTAACTGTGTGTAAATGCTTCTGTGTTTGAGAGCTGATTGTGGAGAGTCAAACGAAGGCAACAGTAGAACTATTATAAGGAATTTATGTTTGCTTTTTGAAGAGGTTGTATAGAACCATAGAATCTAGTCCAACCATCAACCCATCCCCACCATGCTCAATAAACCATGTCCCCAAGCGCCATTTTTTGAGCACCTTCAGGGACAGTGACCCTGAACACCTCTCTGGGTAGCCTGTGCCAAAGCTCTTTATTCTCTTTCTGAGAATAAATTTCTCCCAGTATCCAACCTGAACTTCCCCTGCTGCAACTGGAGGCCACACCTCTCATCCTATCGCTGTTATCTGGGAGAAGAGGCTGACCTCCAGCTCAATGCAAGCTCCTTTCAGGGAGTTGTAGAGAGCAATAAGATCTCCTCGAGCCTGCTCTTCTACTGAACAATCCCAGTGCCCTCAGCCACCCTGTTTGCAGTCACCTACTTTATAGCACCCCCTATAATTAGGTCACTTGCGTAAAGTAGATAAGTTTCTGATGTTGGACAGGCAAGTTGTGTAGTCCTGGCTCTGATCCATTCCCACATAATGGTGAGATTGCTTCATGCAGTACATTCTTCAGAGCTGTGTTCTGACGAGTCTGTGTCTTAAGCAATGAGTCTGTCCCACTCACAGTGCTAATTCAGCCCCCTGCATGCTGTACGCTGCAGGATCCGATGCTCTCATTTACATTTCCTTAATGTACTTCTAATTTTTACTGAACACTAAAAAAGGGAACACGTTTAGCTTCCTAAGACATCTTGCTCCTACTTCTGATGTAAGCATATAGCAAGTTCAATGCACAACAATAATGATGTTTAAGAAATACAAGAAAAGAAAGGAAAGTGGATTATACAGTTTCATTACAGAGGTTATCAGATAGAAATACCATCTTTGTTGGCCTCTGTTTTTTTTTTTGAGGCAGTGTGACATCCACGCTTGTGGACTCACAGACATCAGATTATTACACAGAAACCCAGAGTCTTTCTTGTATGGTAGCCATGGGAGATTCTGTTGGGAAATAAGGCAAGATACAACACCTCAAGTTGGCTAAAGATTGCTCTCTTGAAATGAGTAGCATTATGTGGACCAGGCTGACCCTTAGAGATCTTTTGAGAATAGGTAATAGTGGAGTAGATTACCCAAGAGATGTGAAACGCCACTTCTTCACATTCTAGAATCAGTGCTGGAAGTGATGCTCTAGCCAAGCCACAGTCTGTGCAGTTTGATACAAGGCTTTTTGTGCAAACCGACTGACACAGGTTGCAGAAGAGGTGACTCCAGGCAGCCATTGGGTCCTTCTGTCCCTGTAGTCCAAGGCTCTAATACCAAGCACAACCAAAGGGAAGAGGAGTAAGCTCCTGGTCTGCCTGAGTGGCAACTTTGTGAGGGTGTGAGGACTTGCCAAGCAGTTGTGTCTCAAGGGATACATGGCAGCCTAAAGGGGCCCCTTTTCAGACTTACTACAGCATGAGAAAGACAAACCTTTCAGGCTGCATGTTGCACATGCTGCCCCTGCACTTACAGAGGCTCATCAGCTCCTGCTGTCTCCAGGGCCCAGCTTCCATGCCAAGATCTTCCAAGCACTACTGAGCCCTTGATCTGCAAACTCTCCCATACTCCAAGAAGATGTTGGCAAGCTGGCTGGCTCCCAAGAACTCCAAATCCTGGCTGCAATATCCTGCTGCATTGTGCAAAGCACCCTGTTTCCAATTGGGAAAGCAGAGCTTTTGGAAAGTTTTTATCTTAGATCAATTGCAACTTGCAATAAGTTTTTATCTCAGATCCCTGCAGTCAGCAATGCCTATGTATGAATTCAACTTTGCAACAAATGAGCAGGCACACAAACAAATTGCCTCAAAATTCTGTGGCACAAACAAGAAGGGAAATGCCATAATCCATTTGGACAGAACTATCGTCAGTTTATTTTGCTCCTATTTAAACAGTTATTGACTGAAGCTGACAATAGGCAACAGGCAGTTTCTGAACTGTCTGAAGTGCTTTTTTCACCTCTACTTCCACTAAGCTGATATTTTTACTTTCTTTTCAATGAAGTCATTAATAAGGCAATTTCCTTTCTCTCACTGTATTTCTTAAACATAATTCTTGTTGTTGTTTGTCTTTCAGTTACATTTTTGCATCAAAAGTAGAGGCAAGATTTCTTAAGAAGCTGAAATAGACCAATAATGGTCTCAACAGGAAAGAGATTATCAAATCTAGGAGGAGAAAGTATAGGGAATTCAGACATCAAATACTGCAAGGCCACGTTAGTAGTCACTCCATGCACTCTGGGAAACCAAGTCCTCTGTGTTCTCTGAAAAAATGAAGTGTACCTCACTCAGTAAAGCCTCACTCACGTGTTGTCTTCTAACTTCTATGGAGTTTGAGTCAGCCCCTTTACATTTGCTTGTAACTCTGTTTAGGGAGGAGCGTAGAGAAATAATTATCTAAAACTGGAATTTTCAAAAGAATTTGACAGAATTTGGGATATGCAATTAGACTAGGAATAGATGCCTACTGTCACCTTCACATGCCTGAATTATGTGCCCTTAGGCTATGAATTTCAAAGATTTCTTTCAGCAGTCTGGTATACAAATAAAGATGTTTCTGTAGCCATTCAATTTCAGGAAAAGGAGTGCTAACTGAATATGGTCACAGTCCTTCAGGTACTAAGGTGGTGCATATTATCTATATATTACTGGGGGGTTGAACACGATGATCTCTGGAGGTCCCTTCCAACCCCTACAATTCTGTGATTCTGTGATTCTGTGATCTGAGAAGGTATTAGGGTGCAACATCAGCTGATTTCTCCATAGTTTTTCAGTTGTTTTTTTTTTTTTTTTTTTTTTTTTTTAAGTAATATATAAGTGTATTTTCAGTGTACATTTATATATGCACACAGAGGAAAAATCACTCCCATGTAACAAGTCTTCATTGACCTTACCAATGCTTTTGATGCTGTTTGACTACTAGCTCTGTGAAAACTGTTGGCACTATTTCCAAACTCCTGGATGTCCAGAAAAGTTTGTGAAATTATCCGTCATCTGCACAATGGTGTGCTGGATAGAGGCTGTGGCTGGCACTCTGTTGGATCCATTTGTAATAGCAAAAGGAGTCAAGCAAAGGTATATTTTGGCACAGACTGTTCTTTGGACTGTTCTTTGTAGTAATGATTGATGATGCCACTAGAGACATGATGCCAGGAATATTTATTAAATTTTGAACATCTGGCAAGCTCTTTAACCTGAGCAGATTGAAGGCCTCCACAGCACTGAAGGAGAAGGTTATATGTGATCTTCTTTGCGCAGGTGGTTGTGCTTTCGTTGCACACACTATAGAAGACCTCTAGTTCACAACCAACAAATTTGCTGTGGCAGCTGAAGTCTGCAGATTTATCGTCAGTTAGAAGAAAAGAAAGGTTATGCAGCAGTGCAGAGCTGGAAAAGCATATGCAAGGTGCAGCATCAGAATCGACGTACCAGTGTGGGTAATGGATTTCATTTATTTTTGTAAGAGGCTATCAGAGATCTAAGAAATCACATACTGAATTAAAAATACACGTTTTGCATGTGAGATTGCATCATAAATTGACACCTGCGTGGTATCCCACAGAATACCAGAGGTGGTGTTTATTTTGCTGTAGTAATTTCCACATTAGTCTGTGGCTGTGAAACATGGACAAGTCATTGCTGGCACATCAAAGAGCTGGAAAAATTCCATCAACAGCACCTTCAAGCTATTATGCATATCAAGTTGTAGGATAAGAATCGCAAATAACAAGATTTTGCAAAGAGATTGCACAAAGAGTATTGAAGCAATCATTATAAAAGCATTATTTTACTGGACTGGACTTGTCCTCTGTATTTAGGACATAGAGCTCCCACAGTACGTGCTGCATAGTAAACTTACAGCAGGCAGCAAGCAGATCAGAAGTCAGAGGAAAGGAGATGCATTTGTCCAGAAAGAATTGCTCCCTGGTTGCTACACAGATGCCATCATTTGGGAAACTCAGCATCAGCTATTAATATACTGTACTACAGTATGAAGTGAGACGTTGGTCAATGGAGCCGAAAAATATTTCACAACTGAGAACTTGTGAATAATTTTGCCCTTGTTGAACATCTGCGATTAAATCATGTTATCTTTACATGTGGCTGTGGTAAATTCGGTTTTGAAAGGAACCAAACTGTACCTGAGGAGCAGTTCAGGCATCATTCTCTCCATCACCAGTGGAAGGTGAAGCTCTGCTCTGCTCTGCTAAACAGATCGGAGGAGGAGCACAGAGCACTGCTCAGATTTTAGGACATGTCTGTAATCACTGTGAAAAGGCCAATTAGAATAAACTGTTTGCTGAAATGGAACTTCAGAACGAGGGACTGCAGCACACAGCCTATAGGCAATGGAGTGGGAGCAGTTCAGTGCGTGTAAAATAGATAGGCACGTTTTTATCGTGCTGTCCTGTTTGTCTGAAGCATCTGAAATCCAGTAACTCTCTTCACTGGCACTACTTCTGAGAGGAATTTTTCATCAGATTTTCAATGATTGGGTATCGCACATTCTGTGGTCTTTCTCTATCGAAAGAGCCAGAAAGGAGTAAAATGATAAACTGAATTATTTGGGTCCGGCCAGTTTTTATGGGGAAGTAAGATGGACTAAATGCCCTAGGAGTGATCCTCTAGGCCACGTTTGAAAACTTTGGGGCTAGTAAAAAGCCCAATCATTGGCATGCAGTATTTCAGCTCTGCAACGAGATACTGCTTATTGGAAGAAAGAAGGGGGAAAAAAAAATCAACAGTGTTTCATTTGTAAAACCTGTCTAGATTTTTAATGAAATTTTGGAGGAGGAAATACTTTTGTCCTGGCAAGACCTCAAGGGTGCTTTTCTTAATTTCTCAGTTCATTTTATTCTCTTATCTAAAGTATGTCAAAGGGATTCTGTATTCCAGTTATGAAAATGTGCATATTTTATACCACAAAAGAGAAACCTTTTTTTTTTTCTTTTTTTTTTTTTTTTCTTTTTCTTTTTTTTCCCCCTTTTTGGTAAATATTCTTTCAGAAGAAACACAATCGATGTAGTCAGAGCTAACAAGCAGATGGATGTATTTGAATGCCATTATCTTATGTACAATGATATTATCTCTTTCATGAAAAATTCAGCAGTTTGGGCTGCTTTAGTCAAGGAGAAGGAGGAAGTAGGAAAGAAAAAATAGCGAGAAAAACATGATCAGACTTGGAATCCCTGAGGGGGTCACATTGCATCATTTAGCAGGAGAATAAGCAATGCAGAAGGAGCAAAGTTGGTGGAGCTGCTGTCTGCTCTCCTTATGGCGTTCTTGGCTCTGAGCTCTCTTCAAGCCCTGCAGCTGTAGGTGGGCAGCTCTTGGGCCTGCTAAAGCATCACACCATGACATTTTTATCATCAGTCTAGGAGAAGAAAATAAATTTGCTAACAGAATATAGTTGGCAGGCTAATACTGCCTTGTCACATTCCAGACATCTCCAGGTCTGGCCTGAGCCAGAGGAAACAAGAATGAGGGCCAAGAAGTTCATGATGGACATGTTATATAAAGAACAGAAACACTTTAGGAAAAAAAAAAAAAAAAAGATGCATCTCTATAGTAGAAATCAGGTATTCCTTGTAATTTCAGAAATGGGAGTATTTGCACATCAGTGACAGAATGCTCTGTTTCTGTAAAACTATTCTAAATTTTCCCTGACTTTAGAGAAATACTCCATTTAAATTTATTGTGAGGAAAACAAACCAAAAAAAAAACCCTTAAATACTGTGAAGGTGTAGGGTCTCACCCTGTTCAAGTATCCTGCTATGTCATGTAAACTCTAGCAGCTGGTCAAAATCACGTAACCAACCTGCACACAGAAGGTCAGGTTTTTACTCTCCCTGGAAAGTGGGTCTCAGAACAGTCCCCATTTGCTGGAATTTGGTGCTTGTGGCATTTTCTGCTGTACAAGCCACTTACCTGTGACTTCCTCCATGGCAGTTAAACATGGAGAGAAAGTAGAGAAGCTCTGCTTTTTGCTTCACGATTTACAAGGGAAAATTGCCTGGAAAAATTAAAGCTCTCACAGGTAACTTTAGAGTTGAACCATGCCAAGAAGAGATGCTTTGTACCACTTTACAACAGGAAAAACTGTCATGCAATCACTCAGCTGGGTGGCTGGGCTGCATCAGGCCTTTGGTGGATTGGGAGAATGAAGACTGTGATGGAGAGTTTCATATGGGAGAATCGATATGCAGTAGAAGCGTCACTGTTCCCTTCTGAGCTGTGTTCAGCAGCTGTGCTCCCAAAATCTTACCGTAGGAGATGATTCGCACATCAGCAGGCAGATGGGTGGATTAAATTTATTTTTACTTGCCTACAAGGAGAGTTCTTTGTGTGTCTGGGGGAAAAAACACAATGTTCCTGAATCGTGGGGTTGGTCCTCCAGGAACATCATCTTCCAGAAGGGCTCTGTCCTATGGACATCCACCCTTGGACCTGCAGCATTTGGAGGGCAGTGCTGAGTTTAGCTAGCCATTATAGAAGAGTTCTGGGAAGCATGTAATTGAAAAAGGCATTATGCAAACAGTGCAACCTCTTTGGGGTTCCGGATGTGTCACAGTGTCTTAATGATGAATGTTTAGGAAAATAACCAGATAAATTGACTGTGGCTTTCTGTAGCTCAGGTTGTGGGAATTAACATGTCAACTCGAACCAGACCTTCAAAAGTCCTTGCCCATCGTGATGTTTATACCCAATCCTGCTGCCTTTTACAATGTGATTTTCCAGATATGGTACAAGATTAGAGCATCTGAGAGTAAGATTTGCTTTGGTGTAAGGTCTTGAATGTAAGGTCTTGAATGTCGTTCTGATGTTTTGCTTAACTAAATTTGTTTATCTTTGAGTTTCATTTACAACACCACCTCAGGTCGAACAGTTTTCTTAAGCTTCAAAATCATTACCTCTAATTAGGAATGTTGGTTGTTTTTTCTTCCTTCAAAATTATTTCTTCCTCGATTCCTGTGTCATGTCCCTTTGGAAGTGTCAAACTGTTAGTTGGGAAAAATGCTCAGGTCCCTCCCATAAAAACGAGCCCCATTTTTTAAATTTGTTGATGAAATGAAGTTTGTTGAAAGTGTTGGCATTTGGTGGGCTGAAAGAAAAAGCAGGATTGAAAAAATATTTAATCTAAGTTGTAAAGGAGCTTGGAACCACACCACAAGCATCATAATTAACTTTAATAATTATAAATGTAAATGCAGACAAGCCACAAGGTTTTAATGGTGTGCCACATGCTTCTGCTAATTATTTTAGAGTTTGGACACATTCAGTGCCAGCTAATTATAAACCCTGCTATGGAAATCATCTGTTTATATTAGACTTATTGATCTCTAGTGTTTAAGCAATATGAAAAGGGAAATCTACAATGCTGTACCATCTGCTTTGTATTCCTAATTGCTTTTAAAGAATCAAATATATAAATAGTCAGCTTTTTATATGTTAGGCTTCAAACTCATTCAAGAAACATGTTTTGCAAATCTAAGTGAACAAGAAAAATACAGAGTATTTATTCATTCTCTCTTCCCTTCCAGTTTTCTCCATCCTCGTGTCTCTGCAGTTCAGTGACCCCAACATGGGAGGAGAAATGCACGTGTCCCAGAAGCCCCACATATTGGTCAAGCCAGCTGAGAAGGTATACGGTTTATCATTTACATCTTTTAATTGCACATTCTCTTTCACTCCTCACCATCAAACACACCTTATGGCCATGAACATTTCTTGTTATTCCACTTAATGGATACACAAGAAGAGGGGAAGGGAAATTAATGTTCAAACTAATGATCACCTCCTCTGGGAAGTATTTGGCTTCGTGGCAGATTAAGCCTATTGGGCTGCATGACAGGCAGTTGTTTGGGTGAGAGATTCATACTTTGATTATTTTTTCTTAGTACCACTGTTAAATATTTCACCTATTTCAGAATGATTTCTTCATAGATATGTGTAGTTGCTGATTTTCATGCTGGATGAAATAATTCTTTGCCCACTTAGCCAAGTCACACTTTATCACTTTTACCTGGATGGTCTCCTTTGTTGGGTGCTGACTATTCTTTGACCCTTTAGAACTGTATTCATGAAAAGATGAGGCCTGCTCAGTGCTCACAGGACCCCCAGGAGCTGAGTGCTCTGTGGGCCCATTCCACAGTCTAAGGAGAAAGAAGCAACGCTGAGGGGCTTGTGTTGGTATTCCCAACTCCCCAGCCCTTTCTGATGTCTTATCCTCTAGAATTCTCATTAGCGTTTGCGGTTAATCTCTGCAATGCTTCACGCACACACGAAATATATCTTTCTTCTGAAGTCAGAATTTCTACCTTAGCCTCATTATTTTGTTTCCCCATGAGAGCGGGTGTCTCATTATGGGGCTCAGCACTCAGGGTACATGTTGAGGATGCTTCTGGAGGAATCCCATCGTGAATGTAAGAAGGAAAGTGAAGATGCGTGCCCACTGTGAATTGTCACCGCTGTAACTTTCGAAACCTGCGATGTTTTGTGACAATCTGCATAGGACAGAGGAGTGCCCAAAGAATTGCCATCTTTATGACAAATTGAGAAACTGGGCCAGATCCCCAGCTGGTGTCAGTTGTAGTAGCTCTGTTGAGATCCGTGGAGCTGTGCCAGGATGCACCAGCTGGGAGCCTGGCAATAGCCCTTCAAAATTAAACAAGTTAATGCACTTGACTGCTGCAGTTAAGAGGTCCTGAACTTCTACTGCTTTGCCTACAGAGGAGCTGCACATGCCTGCCTGGGCAGCTCACTGCCCTTCCGTCCTTGCATCCCAGCCTTGCTTTGGGTAAGGGCTAAGTGGTTGTGGTAGGGCTTGGTGGAAGAAAAATGGGCCTTGAAGACACACTGAGAGCTGGTGTTTGTGGGTGTGGATGGCTATTCTGCTCTCTTTAAAGAATGTTGTTCTGTTCTGTATGTGAAATTGCTCTGCTTAGCCTGGCACTTTGGAAGACCAGTCTGTCACATATGGCTTTATGCTTATCCTTTTCTAGCACATATGCATACACTGATTTTAATCTCTCTGCCTGTACATTAGTAGTGCAGGCTTCTATTATTATCTGAGTTTATTATAATTAGGATTTCTGCTTTTCTGCAATTCAGCAGGGAAAGAAGCAGCTTCAGTTTTCTATCACTTTAAAATTCAGGCTTCTTCCCAAAAATGAGGTACCAACCAAAGAAACAATGCTGGAATAGGCTCGTAGATGACCTTCCTATTAAATCTTGCATTTACAATGAACAGTGTAATTTGGAGGCTTTGAGAGCTGGCCAAACTCCTTAGTTGATTTTCAGAGAATTGTCACCTTTGCCTTTAAGCCACTGGGGTAAAGAGTAATGCTGAGAAGAACCACTGACGGTGCAGCATCACCTGTTCACCTGCAGTCCAGGAACAGGTAACAAGCACACAGGAGTTCCCCTCAGTGACGCTGGTTCAGTGCTTGCTGTGAGTTTGCTTTGGCAGCCTGCAGTGAGCCGGTGTCTGTGACACAGTGTGGGGTGCCAAATGTAGCAATGATCTTGGATACTTTTGTCTTGGGTTGCTATTTCTTATGTGTCTTCCCTAATGGAAAGACAGACCTCCAGAGAAGGCAGCTGCAAAGTTGAATGAACAAGTGTCTTCCTTTGCAAGAGGTGGAGATAGGAAATGTTCAGTTGTTATTTCTGCTCACAGTCAACAAATGTAATTTTTATGACCTACTCTTATACAAGGCCCCTCTTGAAAATTGTCACTTGGGCTGGCAGCATCCTGCCTCTGTGAACCATTTAGTTTTCCCAGAATGTGAATGTTACAGTCCTTCCTCAGAACTTTTGGAGGGCCCTTCTGGTTGGTGGTGGTAGCATTTTAACATTATTATTAAGAACTGCATTACACACTGGGAAATGAAAGAGAAATGTCAGGTGCAATTAAGTGAGATACCTCCCACTGCATTCTCCCAGCTCCTCTGCTTGGCACCTTCCCAGGTGGCCCCTGCTACAACAAGCTTCCAGTGCAGCCAGTGTGGATGAGGTTTCTGCTGTGAGCACAGCTCTGGTGGGATCCACACCGCTCAGAGCTTTTGAACATCAGGGAAAGCACCTAATACTTCATCAAAAAATGTCTGTGAACAGAAAATAAGGGGCAAATGAATTATGCAGCTTTACTGGACAAGGCAAAACCAATTATATCCTTTCAATAGCACTCAGTCATTGCTCTAGGTACTGTAAGGCTAAATAATTTATTCTGAACTTGCCAGAGGTGGGGATTATTGCTATGGCAGAGGCAACGTTTGACAGAAAAAATTCTCCGGCCACGTTGGAGGTGAAAGCATTTGGTTTTTGATGCTACTCTTACCTGGACAAAAGGAATTAGCGTTACGGATTTAAATGATGGCTGAGCACTTTGATGTCCTATAACCTGCAAGTAATGCATTGCTCTGACTGGGGCCGTCTGCCCCCATTTGTCTTCATGCTGCTTTGGCACTGCGTCCCACCGTGCACGGATTGGAGGAGTCATCACCCACCCGTCCATAAAGGAGCTTCTGACGTTTAACCTGGAAAGTGAGCTTGCTGCACAGCAGCTCTGCCAGAACCGCAGCGATGCTGCAGACTGGGGCAGCTTCAGCTGGGTGCTGACTCCAAGGTTTTGTAGCCTCTCGGGGTGAGAACACGGCCCTCAGTACGGTGATGTGTTGGTCCCATTGCACCTGAGCGCTATCTCTTCAGAGAGAGTGGATGGGCTTTTGCGCGGAGACTGCCATAAAAGCAATGAAAGCACTTATTTTTGGCAAGCAGAAGCGGTGTAAGGACAAAACGGAGCAGCTATAAACCAGGAATTGTAAGGAGGAGGAAAACAGTGCTGACCTGCGTGGCAAGTTTCAGCCGATGCAATGCGCAATGGCGGGGATACGCAACTCCCCCGAGATCAGGGTTATAATAGGAACTCCAGTGACCCTCCACTACAGTGGGGCTTCTATGGTACTATAATTAGGGTTATTACGATGAAGTCAGGCATATAAATGTTAACATCCTGCTCATTAAAATAGTTCTTCTCAGAGAATTAAAGATTCTGCATTTTACATTCATAAAGTGAATAATATAAACTTAACTTGTGGTCTCTTTGATTACGCGTTGGAAAGAGTTAAAATTCTCTATGTAGATAGCTGTAGTTTTATTATGTAAGATGACCTTAGGAACTGTCATCCCCCTTGAATTTATACAAAGAATTCAAAGTAAAGGTTTTCTAGGTTACGCTTCTTTTTTCAACCCTTTGTCCTGTCAGCTCAGTCCTAGATATCTTCATCTGCCGACATGCCCAGATGTGCAATGAATGTTGATTTGAGCTGGCCCCTCAACCCCTCCCTGCTGGTGTCATTAAAACCAGGGAGGTAGCTGCTCCCCTGGCATCTTTGGCAAGGCTTGGCTTTACACTGCGGACTAAATTATTGATGAAGAGCACTTCTGTCGCAGTGTGTTTTACCCACCTTTAAATGAAACAGTGCGGATAGAGCTGTCATTGCCTCCTCACTCCCTGCAACTTCTACATGACATTTATGATGTGGTTCAGATTGCAGTGAAGCAATTAATTTCCAGTAGAGCCTGCACTCAGAATGAAGTTCCCTGACAATTACCAAGGGCTGGTTTTTCAGCAAGCATACTCCACCGTCATTGATACAGTATACAAAAGAAAACATTGCAGCGTTCCGTAAAGGTTTGTTGGTCTTTTTTTTTTTTCTGAATCCGATGCTTAGTGCCTGAACATCTCTTTCGCATCCTTTTCACACTGATACCATTCCTTAACAATGCCAGGAGGCTCAGCGCTCAGCTCCATGCTCTGGGCCTGATCCTGCTGCGTGCTGAGTGCTCTCAGATCCTGCTCCAGTCAGCAGGACTCAGGTTTTGCCATCTGCTACGAAAAGCCTTACCAAAAATGCCTGATGGTTTTGGGAAGAGGCAGCCATCAGACACCTGTCTGCACCTGGAAGCAAAGCCTCTTTTGTAATTCCGCATTCAGCCATTAAAACAGTGCTGGGTACTCCAGGAACTGCTGTTTTATCTCTCTTCTAGGTGCTGTCTGAACATGAGAATAGACTTTTTTTTTTGAGGAAGTAATGCTCCTGCTTAGGATTTGTGTAGGATAAGGACCATCGTAGGTTTTGTTTATAGATGTTGTTTCTCCTACACTTAACAGTCTCCCAAAGACCTTGATAGTGAGCTCCCCACCTGCAGCATCTGCCAATCTGCGAGCAGGGAGATTTTTGTCCAGGTGTGGAGTTCATAACCTGTTTTGCTGCAGAAGGGAACGCTGACCTGAACACGGAATTGCACTTGCTGCTCCTCCTAAAATGGAGCCACCAGCTTCCACCTGAGGAGCTACAAGGGACAGACAGGAGAAGCCATGCCTTCACATTTCCAGAAAGAAACACAGTGCAGCTCCGTCTTCCCTGTCAGCAGCAGCACTAACAGAGGGTGAGAGTTCAGACTGGCACCAGTGCATCAGGATGATGGACATTTCACAAATGCATAGACAGGATTGTAGGCAACGTATTGATGGATAAACTGATGGCTGGTCTTGTGCTTACATGCTCAGGCTCAGAGGTGAATATTCTAAGAACCGAAAGGTTTGGACACGTGTAATTCTTAAGAAAATATGTGAACTGGTTTAGATGAAATCGAGTGCTTCTTAACACAGAGCACAAAACTCTCTGCTGGAGAGTTGGGAAGAGTAGCCAAATTTGCCTTCCTTATAGTTCTGGTAATCATACCTCACAGTACAACTAGCAGTATCGGAGGGTGACTCTTTGAAATGTGGTCTGAGATGCTTGAGCTCTGGAGAAGCTCTGCAGTGAGTGCTGGCCTCATGCCACAACATTTATGGATTTAGGAACCTCTTTTTAAGCTCTTTCCCTCTGAGAAAACTGTAGCTGTGCTGCAGCTGCTTGTAATTTTTTTTTTTTTTTTTTTCCAGATTCATGAGATTTAAATTTCATTTGAGGCAGAGGCAGCAGAAATAAATCAAGTAAAGGGATTTTATTCCATGGCATATTTAACTAGAATTAAAAAAAAAAAAAAAAAAAGGAATTCTTAAAAATAAACAAATAAATAAATAAATATCAAATGTGCCTGGCTGCTTAGCCAGCTAACCTAACTGTGTTCAGTGTGGCAAAGCATCTGAAATAGTTTGAAGGAAGGGCTAGCAACCTTTCCCTGACTAGGAAATTCTTCCCTGGTTGCTTCCTCCCTTGGAGAGGCACCCAAATTTGTTGCTTTGGCTGAATTGCAGCAAGGCGTCTTTAAAATGTCTCATCGGTGTCTCTCAGAGGTCAGAGGAACTAAGATTGAAATCATTGCAACCTGAATGAGGCACTAAAAAAGTGGGTAAGGAATCTGGCGTGTTCTTCACATTTTAGTGGTTTCGCTTCTAATGATTCCACCACCGTTCTGCAGTTAAGGTTAAACAGAAAGGCTTATGGGATTCACTGCAGTATTGTGCTGGAGACTGAGGGATGCTTATACAAGGGATTTGTAGGATAGGGAACAGCCTTTAATGAGCATTTCAAAACTCCTGTAGGTATACGTTGGATCTTTAGCGGGACGTGAGGGGGGTCTTCCATATATACCACATATCTTCAGAAATCTCGTTGCTTTTGTCCACGTTTCAGCTGGTTAGAGACAGATCCCATAAGTGTAACACATCCTTTCTGCCCTGGATTGCAGAGCACAAAAGCTCATGTCTTCTCACTGATGTTTCAAGCTTGGCTATTTCAACATCAAGATTTGCACCTCTGCCAGGACGGTGTGTTTCGCCCTGGGGGCTTAGAATAAGCCGTACCAGCACACTGTTAATTGTGTCTATTTTAATAGTAATTGGCTGGTGCAACAAGCTAATCTATCTGCTGATTTTCTGGTATGCATGTTGGTTTGCCTATTGTGGTTTTATCAGCAGATGCTGAGATAGATAGTAGATGGAAAATTTGTTTTCGTATTGCTTTCCTTTCTGTCTTTCTATTAGCAGGGACCGGTAATGTGCAAACTTTAAAAAGGGTTGAAATTTGGTTAATTATCCAAAAACCTGTGTGAATTCCCCAGTTTGTCAGGTGGGCAAGCAACAGAGCAGTGTCTTGCTGGGCATCACATGCAGCAATGCATGGGCTGGCCTGCATGCTTTGGCTTTTGTTTATGGAGAGGGAACAGGATAATAGACCTGTTCACTGCTGCATCCCTCCTTGGAGGTATGCACTTCAGTATTTCAGGCTGTGTACTGCCAGACCATTTCACATTTTTATATGGTGGATTGAGAAAACTCTGGTCTTGCTACCTCTGGCTCTTTAAAACACCCTGGGGATGAAATGCCTCAGAGAAGACTTGATTAGTTTAGTCCTTTTCCTTTTTTTCTGTCTTTTTAAAAACATATATATAAACCAAGGATTTATTGGCATGCCTACTTCTGCAAACTGGAGTTGCAGTCTAGCCCTGATATGTATTTTTCACATAAAACCACAACCTATCAATCAGCATTTTAGAACTCTGGCATCTGTATTCAGCAATCTAAATAAAACTGGCTTTATTTTCAGAGGTGTGGGAAACTTTGAGCAATGAGGGGAAAAAAAAAAAAAAAAAAAAAAAAAAAAGGAAAGACTCACCATAGAATAGAATAAATGGTGCATCACCATTGGTGTTGCTCAAGTGGAAACTGGACTTTCCATGGGCCTGGGGCACCGGGCTTTTGAGGCAAGTTGGGCTGATGCCCCAGAGAAAGGGGTGTGATTGGGTGGTGGGTGACAGCAGGACAGACACTGCTGCAGGCAGAAGGTTGGTGGGGAACTCCTTTTCACTCCTGTGCTGAAATTCAAAGGTCAATGGGGAGGAGAAGGCTGCTGGGTGCTGCTGGGAAAATAATGCTCTGGCTTGATCTAAAAGTGGTCTGCTGGAGCTGGAGAAAGCTGCTGATGAAAGAGTGATGGGTTATTTTACAGTGAATAAAAAAATAAAACTTCTCTTTAAAATATCTACAGATTTTTCTGTTTTAAGGCTCATGATTCTTTATGGCTATTAGCCTAAACAATGCCTCAAGCCTGAGGTGTGGATTTTTGAATAGGACAAGATGAAATTTCTGTTTAAATATGGGTAAACAAACTCGCTTGTCTCCAGGAGAGCTGGGGTACGGCTCTCTGCTCTGTTGTAGTCCTTTTCTGCTGCTGCTCTAAATATGATTTGCACCAGCGTTAAAAAATGCTGTTATGCGGCAGAGAATTAGACCTTGGTATGCAAAACAGGGAGATGATGCAGAGTAATTTGAGTAGGAAATCCTGGGACATTAGCGATGCTCCAAGTGCAAATTTTAATATGGATTTAACTGCGGAGCTGTTACTGAGGCCTCTGTAATGTTATTTTAAGGTTAATTTGGAAACCTTGTTGGGTGTTTTGGCTGCCTAACAGCCACTGTCATTAGCGAGAGTCGCATGGTTGAGCTCCAGTGCTCTGCTCTGAAAATCTCCCTCTCTTCAGTTGTTTATGTACACAGAAATAAATGAGCAAACAGACCATTCTTTGAAAAGACAATTTCGTGTATAATAACGTGTTAATGTTTTAATCCAGTCATCTGTACTCCCCCAAGGCAGGCAGAGGAGCTTCAGATCTGAGTTCTGAACCTTTTCTTAATGACAGATTTCTTTGGTCAGAAGCAAGTCAAGCTCTCCCTTTGTCATCCTGGCTTATTTTTCAGTCTTACTGTCTTTCCACAAGACAGCAGTGAGAGATTGCTATGAAACTAATTAATGTCTGACAGACAGATCGAACCAAATATCCAAAGGATTCAGAGTATAGTTCATTCCCCTTTACAAAACAGAATACCACGAGGCAAGAAACATATAGATGACATTATTATACTAACAAATAGCTGAGGGAATTTTCTTGCTCGTTTTTTCCAAATTAGACAGTTTAAGACAATTATGGTTAAACTCCCCACCCAGGCTGCAGCTGAGTTACCTTGATGCGTTGGTAGTTGTAAAGAGGTATTATGAAATATTACCTAAGAGGGAAGCTGTGTGCTTTACTGGACCTCTATTGTCTCTCAGAGTGCAACCACAAGGGAGAAATAAGGGTCATGTGTCATGTATGCACAGCCAAAGTATAGAAGATTTATGACTTGGTGAATATGTAGATGTGCTGGTGTTCTTGACCAGGCTGTGGAAGCTGTCCTTGAGTGTGTCTGCGGTTTTACAGTTTTTAAAAAAATACTTCAAAGAGAGGAAGAGGCAAACAATTACACACACACAGTCTTGGAACACTTGGGCAGTGTTCTCTGCAATCGCAAAAATAATGACTGCTCATCCTAGTCTCTTGAGGGGAAAATTTCCATATTTTTGCTTTCGAAGCACTTTCAAAGCCATTTACTGCCATAATTCATACACCACTGGATTAAGAACCATATGCCTCTTAAAATCAGCAAGAGGCTGTGTAACGGATTTGCTGATTTAAGGAAAAGGAAAAAATAAAAATAAAATAGGCAGATTGAGACCTACTTTTACTTCAAAGGATGTAATAATACCGGTTCGCAAGTCCACTCATTCAGAAATAGTTTCAAATTAATTGCATAGGTGACAACAAAAAATATCCAACTCCAATACGTTGCCCACTGCACTTGATTTCTGTGCTTACTGTAGTGCCTTTTGGCCACCAGTTAACAGTAACTGTGGGCTGTAGATTCAGCATGAGCTATGAGTGCATCCAGAGGGTTAAGCAGTGCTTGTGGATCACAAGAGGAACGTTTTATCTGAGAAGCAGACACTGTTCAGAGAAACAGGGGGTGGTCTTGTGATGTTAATGGTGAGCGACCACAGTTTGCTACAGAAGATTACAGCTTGATGCTAATTCACTGTTCTCAGAGCACTGATTTCACTGTTCAGCAGTCACATACCTTTCATTGGTGCTATTAATACCAGCATGTCTTCTGGACTGTCTCTTCTGTTGTCTGGTGTGCGGCATCTTGCAGGTCTATGCTGGCTTCTGTGCAGGGCAGCTCATGCAAGCCCTCAAAACTCAATTCATAAGTACTGTGTCTGTATTTATTTGCTGTATTTGTGGTCACAAAGAAAAGTTTTCAAATAGCAGCAGGCTCTTTGTCTATGAGCCACATGGAATGACCGCAAAAGCAGCTGCCTAAGTCTGCAGACTGCCAAAAAACAGTTTTGAAAGGATTCTGTCTAGAGCACTGATGGCATTTCCAAGGAGAGCTGGGGTCTTCTCATTGTTAATGGTTTTCCCAGCATACAGCCTATGTGGGCATAGTTCCTGTGGTGGCAAGGAGATGGGGAGCATGAAGTTGTCATGATGAGCATCTGCCAAAAACAGAAAAGCAGTCCGACTTTTCAACCAAATTTGAAATAGTTCTAACTTTTTCTCTAGATGGAAACATCAGGAAATTTAACTCCCTTTCTTGGTTGCTTTTTCTTGGCTGTGTGGCTCACAGAGCAAAATTAAAAGAAATATCTTGCCAAGCCTGAGCCATGGTGCCTGGAAGGGAGTATGACTGGTGCCTTCACATTTGTATGTCTGATCTCTCTTTCTGTGATGGACAAAGGAATGGGATTGAGCTTTCAAGATTTGAGTTGCATTTTAAAGAACGCTTCCCTGCTCAGGGAGGTTGTGATATCACTGCAACAGGTTGCTGAAGTCTCTTTTACTGTGTCCTGCTTCGATCTGGGTAGATAGACATCTGATGAAACGGATGTAATTTGCTCTGGAAGAGATACATCATTTATCTCTCTCAGGGTCCCCTGCAACCTTATGATTCTGTGTATGTCCATAATGTTCCAGAAACTGCTGTTGTTACAGCATATTAAGTCATCCCTGTTAAGCAGTTGGATAAGGAAGGAGAGTTTCCTACTACCCCTCCTTTACCTGGAAAGAGGTAATCAATAGGTGCAGAGCTTCATCACAAAACATTTGATGTAAGAAGAGGTTATTTGTTTCCTGGGAGTTCTGCAAGGGCAGGCCAACAAATTCAAAAGCCTATAGAAGAAGAACGATTCCAAGGATCTGGGAGACAAGACTGAATTGTAGTTAATGTATAGCAAGTCCCAGTGTGCATTGCTAAGAGTTGTCCCTGTCACGTGGGGCTACGACTGTTTACAGAGCAACTGCAGCTCCCTGGAGCAATCTGCACTTTTTTTTTCCTCGTTTGCCCATTGAAACAGGTGACCATGGTCTAATTGTGTCCTATATAATTTGTTTTCTTGTGTTTCAGCCTTTCAGAAATGAATAGAAGAAAAGTGTGATGCATTTCCGTGTGCTTGAAGCTTGCTCTGCAAACATGCTTGCCCAGGATTTAGTATAGAAAACTAAACCTTTTGTTGTTCTGTTTTTCAATTAAGAGGGACAGCTACTTGTTGTGCTTCAGAAGGGACTGTAAGCCTCTACTTGTAATATCTGCTTCTGAAGGAGACTTTCCCATTAGTTAACCAGTCCTGGAAGGAACTGACATGGAACTCATACCCCATGTTGGTCATTTTTCATCATTCATTTCCTCTGAGGTATTAAAAGCTTTCACACAGAAACCTGATCTAACCTTCCAGTAGCCTCCCTTCCCCTCTACAGACACATGGAAACTCTGAGGATACCAATTGGACAAGCCCCCTAAAACCTTGCCCTTGGAATTCACTTTTTTTTCCCCTCCCATTTGAAAGAACAAACAATCACATGCCTGCAATAATGTGAATTTTACTTTCATTATGACTGTACTCTCCCACAAGCTAATTACATTTCAGACACAAAGGCTGTCAACTTTCCTGCTCCATGGTGATAAAGGAACCTGCTGGGTAAAATAGCCACCACTCATGTGTTATTTCAGGAAATATCTAGCCTACTGTGGGAAAGAGTTCTTGTTTTTGTGTTGAAGAAATGAAACAGGAAAACTCTAGTAGATTTACAGTAAATGTAAGTGGCTATAATGATCAATATGATTGGACAACACAGTTTAAAATTAATCACAGCCTTTGTTTAAGGAACCTGTCTGGTTTTGCCTTATGTGTTTGGTTATTTTTTTGTTTTGTTTTGTTTTTTTGTTCGTTTTTTATTTATTTAGAATACTGCCTGAATTCGAGACCCTTTCTACTGGGATTTAAGGTAGCATGCTTTCCTTTGCAGCAGAGCTGGGCTGGAGTGATGCCAGAGGAGTGTTGCAAAACAGACTGAATTTCCTCCCAGCTCTTTGTCACCCCTGGTGTCCTACGGGTTATCACCCCAAACCTGTGGGAAATAAAGCGTGCAGTGAGACCTGTGCTTCAGGGCTCGTGCAGACAAGTTACTTTGGAGCTCCATTTTAACCAAGCCATTGGATTTTTGTGCTGTTAAGCAGATGAGAGTACTCAGCTTTGGATTTGCCAGCTGAAATGTGGAGGTGATGACTTGCAGCAGAAACCCAAATGAAGTAGGGTTGAAGGCAGCATCTTTCTCTGCATGGCCCGCTCCATAATAAGCTTTGGGTGGAACATAAAGGCGCTACCAGAAGTAGGCTTAGAGGCCAGCTGACAGGTGCTAACTTGTTTAGCTGCTGTGCCTTGATTGCACTTGATTGTGTGCCTGCAACCTGAGCAGATTCCAGCAAGGAGTCGTGCATTCTATTTAAGCCACGTTCTTTAGGCAGTATATCATACTTTTGGCATCTGGTTTGGCCTTGGGGTAAGGAGGCAACCCAGATGAGTGTGGTTAAGGTTTTGAGGGGAGCTGGTGCTCTCCTGCCTGGAGACTGGGGACATGCCCTTGTTTTGGTCGCATGATGACAGTGGTACTTTTTGTGTCAGGCTGTGATTTGCCCACCTCCCGTGGCACAGCACTACAGCATTTCTCTCTATACCTGGATGTGAGAAACTACAGGCATGGCCCAGTGCCTTTCTTGCAGCAGGTGTGATAGTGCAGTTGGGAAAGTCCGGGAGGTGAGTGCAAACGAGAGGGAGGGTGATCAGTTCATTAACTGCCTGCAGTAAATGAGTACAAGACACTTAGGAGGATGCCCTTTCTACTGAAAAAGCTGGTGTGAATCACCCTTTCTGCATATCAAGGCTGTCATACTGCAAGTTAGTAAATGTTGCATCGTTCTCATTCAGTTTAGCAGCACTAAGTATGAAATGAGCTCAGGGAGGTCAAACGTGGCTGTGGCTACTTAATGTTAAATCTTTGTAAGTAACTTTCAGATCTTCTCCAGGATTCATGCTGCTGGTCTGCCATAACTTCAGCTTCACAATGGCTTGATTGCTAGATCCAAGGGCGTAGCCCTTCAGTTGCCTGAGTATCACACCCAGTAAAACAGTGAGAGCTGGTGTTTCAGTACATATATGAATCTGGGCGATAATATATAGCTATGCACGTTATGTGCCCAGATATTCCATAGGCTCAGCTGGAGGAAATGACGTTTGGGCAGTCTTCTAGAATTACAGCCCTGTGCTTCTGGTCACTAATGAAGTGTGTGACATGCACTCAGGCACTTGTATGGCTCTGAGCCTTCACACCTCTACCTGCTGGAAATAACAGCGAGTGATTTCTAGGACACAATGATCCAGACTCTCTGACTTTCAGGTTAACATGCCAGTGCCTTCTTCAGTGGAACAACAGTGAGAATCTGTCCCAGAGGATGAGAGAAATAGGAGTGTAATATAAAGTTCTGCTCTAACGTTGTTAAATACCCACATCGTTGGAAAAGAGGACAAGTGCTCCATTTATATATGAAGCAAGTCTGAATGTTTAGGTAAATGTGCAAATGCAGCATTAAGCAGCGCTTGCTTAAACACTTTGTTCATGAAACAGTTGTTCTCCTGAACATACTCTGTGCTTTCAGAGGAAATGGTGGAAATGGTGAGGACACGGTGGCTTAAAAATAACTTAATTGTGCACAGTAATTTTTTTCCATACATTTTCATGAGTGTTTCTTATTATGCATTGCACACGTCCTAAATACATAATTACATGCTGTCTTGGCCGATCGAGTAAATAATACACATTAAAAAAAAAAAGAAAGAAAGAAAGAAAAAGAATGAATATTTAACAAATGGAGAGCGGTGGCTTCAATGTGGGGAACGTAATGCGGGTTTAAAAAACCTGCCTAATTATGCACTTAACCAAGACATGAGGACAGTTCCTCTAGAGCCATTCTGGCCTGTCAAGTAAATAATATGCATTTTACAAAACCAACTAATTATGGATTTGCCCACGGGACTGTAAAAGATCTGAAGATGCAGGTAAGTAATACGCACTTTATAGCTAACCATGCATGGGGAATTTAATTTAATTAAAAATGCGGGAGGTAGAAAAAAAGAAAGTAAATAATGCCTATAATCTCTCAAAAGCCAGGAAATTCAAGTTCAGTTAGCTCCTGTGCTGTTGAAATAGTCAATGTGGTGTGAGTGGGATTTCTGAGGCTGGCTGCCCTTCACTGGAAGGGCCCTTGTTGCTCTCCAGGACGATGCTTGGCATAGCAGGTCTGATCTGGCTGCCAGCACTGCACACTCAGGGCTCCTCTTGGAAGATCTGTGTGCCCAGGGTTGTGCACTGCTCAGCATCACGCTTGTGCATCTTTCCCAGGGACTTTTATAGTAGATTGGCTACGTGCTTGACCAGGTACAAGATGAATGGAAATCTGTGTTCATGTTCTGTTTTATTAATATGCATTTGCCAAGGCTCTGGAGGATGTTTCAGATCTTTTAGGGGGTATGAGGAGGATTTGGGAAGCTTCTGAACCCCTAGAAGAAGCATGCTTAGCCTTGAGTGGTCTATCGTGTCTCATCTTAGAATTTTTTTAACTGAAAGGAAGGTGGCATCAAGACTTTTAAAGGGTCATAGAATCACAGAATCATAGAATGGCCTGGGTTGAAAAGGGCCTCAAAGATCATCTATGTGCAGGATCACCAACCAGCAGCCCAGGCTGCCCAGAGCCACATCCAGCCTGGCCTTGAATGCCTCCAGGGATGGGGCATCCACAGCCTCCTTGGGCAACCTGTTCCAGTGCCTCACCACCCTGTGTGAAAATCTTCCTGCCAATATCTAACCTAAATCTCCCTTGCCTCAGCAATTGCGAAAGCCATTCTGAGTTTAATCCTGCAAAGTACCAAGAATTCTCTGATGTCACTCTCTGCGTAGACAACTGCAAAAAAATTGTGCCCGAGGAAGGCATGTATGAACCAACTGCCTTATGATTTATCAAACTGAGGAAAGGCAGATCTGGGGTGAATGTGTAGGAAGGAGTGCTAACTAGGGTAGTGCAGGAGTTTGTACATAAACACACGCCAAACCAGCCATCTCTTCACTGGAGGCTTGAACATGAATCTGAAAGACTGTAGGCTGCTCCTTTCTTTGGGAAGGAGTCTCATAACAAGAAGGCAGTAAACAGTCAGTCAGTAGTGGCACAAGCCTGCCACTTCTCAAACAATACACAAGTATAAAGCAATTAGTTTTTCTTTTCTTTTCTTTTTTTTTTTGGTCTTCCTCTTTTTTCTTAAGTCTGAAAAGCAGTGTTGGGGCAGCTGAGATACTCCAGCTCACTGATGGCACTTTCATATATAAATACATCACCCAACATTTTTTTTTTCCTGTATTTTTTTTTTTCCCCACCAAAGTTGCCATTCTGAATATAAATTCCTGCAAGCTATTGAGATCACAAGTATGAAATCTGAAACTTCTGGTTCTATGATGATAAAGGGACATGCTCTTTAAAAGAACCCGTTTTTGCTGCAAGCAATGAACATGCTATGTGGAAAGAGACCTAGATTTGAAGTACAGTTTGAAATGCTGCAGGGACTGCATTACATCCTTCTAACACTCTTCTTCCTTGATCTGATAGAAGCTTTTTTTCTGTTGTTGTTTGTGTGCTTACTTTGAGAATGTTAGATTGGAAAACTTCTATTAACCCCCTTCTTCTGGGCTGCCTTTCTTCCCCTGTCCTTCTCCATCACTGGATGTAGCACTTCTGTTTGGAAGCTGAAGAACTGCATTCTTTGGCCACAAATCCATCTTCTCCAGTGTTTTCTTTGCCTATAAATGCTCTTTGTTGTAAAATGCAGAATGGGTGTTGCAGTAGTTGTCACTTACTGAAGTCAGATACAGAAATCTGTTATTAGGAAATCAAGTGTCGTGCTAGAATAGACTGGAGCACAGTCATATTAACAACTTGATGTGTTCTTAACTGTGTGCCAGGGGCTCACCATCCTGCTTACATCCCTCACAAAAAGACAAATAGATAACTTTAAAACAAAACCACACATACACACACAAACCAAAAAACAACAAAACAAAATGAGAAAAAAAAAAAACCAACTAAACCAAACCAAACCCAACCACACTGATGTTTATTGCTTTAGAAAAAGTTGTTTTTGCTTCAGCTCCTTTGGAAAGCAGAGGAGTGAAATGAGCTAATGGCTGTGCAGGTTTCAGGTCCAAACGCTGCAAATAAAACTCACCTGGAGCTTTAGAGGAGTGAAAGATCAAGACTGCAACGAACAATTTCTTGCCAGCAATTGCCTTGACCGTTGGGTCACCATTGGAGAAATAATATGATAATCTTTACATTAACTGCAGTGTTTCCCTTTGTGCCAATTGCTGCTATTGTTGCTGTGCTCAGCAAGGCTGGCATGCAGGAGGTGTGCCACTGGACTGCTGAAGGGAAGACTTGCTCAAGTTCTCGAGCGAGGTGAATAGGACTTGGAGAATCTGACAAAAATGTTTTATCTGAGCTGTTCTCTTAATTAAATTAGTCCCATTCCAATAGCCAGCTGAATAGTGATGTCAAGAAGGAGACAGCCACCTTACGAAACCTCTCCTGTAAAACTTACTGTATTTTTAGATTCTTTCAGTGCCATCTGCAGCGCACACATCACATTCTTCACCGTGTCATTACCTTACAGAAGTAGATGAAGAATAAGAAATTATTTTATCTAGGTCAGAAAGGGAATACGTTGAGAGAGAGCTCCTTTGCAAAGGGAGAAACCAAGCCAACTCTCAGCATCGGGAAGCACACGGGAGCGTTTATTTAGATATTATTTTAGCCTTAGCAATCGTAGCTGCAGCACAACAGGATCGTGTAACAACTGATGCTGATGTTGCTGGCTGAAACGAATCTCAGCGTCGGGCAATTTAGGAACTTCTGGTTCCTTGCCCCTCCGCTGCCTGATGGCCAAATCCCGCTCGACCCATCGGTGCGTTTTGCTGGGGGAGCGAACCCAGAGAACCTTTGGGAGTGCGGGTGATGGTTTCCCAGGTGTGAGCCGGGAAATAGCGGCGGTTGGTTTTGTTTTCCCGTGTTCTGCCGGCGCCGGTGTGCATCCGAGGCAGCCGAGCTGAGCGGTGCGGCGCGACTGCCCTCTGCTGCCGGCCGAGCGGCACGGCCCGGCGCCGAAAAAAGGGAGAAAATGGGGAAAAAAAAGGAGGAAAAAAAAAGAAAAAAAAAAAAAGAAAAGAAAAAAAAGAAAAAAAAAGAAGAAAAAAGAGAAAAAGGGGAAGGGGAAAAAAAATTGAAAAAAGAAAAAAAAAAAAAAAAAAAAAAAGGAGAGGGGGAAAGGAAAAAAAAAAAAAAAGGACAAAATAGTGTTCATCCCTGCGATGCACAGTGAGGGAGTTGGGTGTGCTTGGGGAATTGGCAGAGCATGGAGCCCGGCTGGGGTCAGTGGAATTTACCAACCCAGATCATAATATTTTATTGAACATTTGCACTGGTGAGTAATTTTGAGAGCTGCAGTAACAAGCTCTGTGAATAATTCCAGCGTCTGTGCTCCAATACGGTGAAATGCTTTGAAGAACTTAAAAGTATGGTTTAATATATTCCCTGAGTGCTAAGGTCATTTGTGGTCATCATTCTTAACTCATTTATTTATGATAGAACTTAAAGGGAAAAGAAAATAGTTTAAATTTCCAAGTTGGAGCTTGTACAAAATCTAGCAAATCTATTTTTAACTAAGTGTTTTAGCTGGTCAGTATTCCTATTATTTTGTGCTTTTCCGTATAACTTATACTGACAGCAGCTTTTACAGAATACTAATATTCTCTCACACACATTACACATCTAAGGCTTCTAATTACAAATCACATTTTACACCAGCTTTGAAAAGAAAGCTCCAACACTTTGTAGAGCATTCTTTTAAATAGCCTAGTACAATATTAAATAATCATTAGACAAAGATTATTATAAAACCGGGCTGCCAAATTACTGACTTTGTGTTTTCTGCGGCAATAATCTTTCATTTCTTCCTCAAGCACAACTCCCACTGGTGTGCAGAATGCAAGATTTAGGTCCCTTGCACAACGTGAACCATGCATATGAACTACAGCGTGGCTGGCTGTAGTATTTCAGCATTATCTGGAGATCAGGTGCGGATTGTATATTGTGAACCTGCAACTGGGAAACGTCATGGCTCCTTGCCAGGTGGGCTGAGGACATTAATAAGATCCAAAGTGTCTTCTCAGCTGTACTGGTGGATGTCGATTGGAAACAACTTTGAATTCCCTGCTTACAATGAACAGCGCGTTGAAATCTGCTGTAAAAGTCAGTTCTCTGGTTTTGGAGCTGTTGCCTTTGTGGAAGCTGTGGAAAAACATAGCTCGTAGTATGCAGTGCTAATCAAGAGGTTCTTAACCTTTTATCTTGCGGTGAGCCCTTCTGATGCATTAAATATTCCTCCATTCTTCCCTTGTTCCGAGTTCAGTGCTATTCCGGATAAAGCCTTAAGCAGTTTGAAACATCACCATGAAATTAATGCTGTGAAAAATCAATACATGTGTAATTTAACACCAAGCAAGTTAGCTGAGAGTGAATTTGCTGCAGAATTGACTGGAAGGAGCGTCCCACAAGCAGCGCAGGTTCTGCCATACGTCTGTGCCTCCTGACACCTCGGTTCAAATGTGTGTTTGTTTTGTTGGCTCGGGTCGGTGTTGCTCCTGCACTCTGCAGTGGTGTAAATCAGAACTAATTTAGTGGTCCTTGCACGAAAAATGCGTGTTGTGAAGGTTTGCAAATCAGGGCTGGAGCGCCGTGACAGAGCTGTGTGTGGTAAATTCACACACATTTATCTTCCTGGTATCTTCTTCTGCTCCACGCTATTGTTCTTTCGCTTCTGCAAAGATTGAAACTCACCTAAAATCTTGAAGATAAATCAAATTCATAACCTTGAGTGGGTATACAATTCCACAGAGAACAAACCTGACAAGACGGTGAGGCTGATACAATTGTAAGGCAGCCACCTAGCCTAGGGGGTTCCTTTAATGTTACTTGAGCTGCAATCAGGCCTTGGCACAAATTCAGACGTGGTGCAGGCTGGAGCTCTTGAGAGCTGTGCAAGATACTGGGCTGATGGGAGTGCTCTTAGCATGGCTTGCTGAGCTCATGGGCAGCAGAGGCGTATTGCTGCTTAAAGCAACTGCTGTTCTTCCTTTCTGTGTCGTGTCTGATAGCTAAGTCATCTTCATAATGCAAATGCTCTTCTGTTTGGATAGTAGATCCTTAGATCAGATCTCTTCATCTCGTATCTTATACAGCCCGAATTTTAACAGCAGAATCTAAAACTGAAATTGTTTCTCAAGTGTTGGGATTTAGCCCTTCACCTGAAGTAAATGGCTGGATCTGGGCACTATTTAATAAGCTTCACTTTCCCATGAACACCATTTCTCTTTCCCTCTTTAAGAATTTTTCTGCAGTGCTGAGAAGGTGATGCTGTGACACACTGGAGGCAGCTTTAGGGGTGAATCTGCTCTGTACCCCATGCAGGCTCTGTCTCATAGCAGGTCCAACTGATATGTTTGAGCTGAGCCTCACACTGGGAAATACAGCTGTTGCCTCCGCTGTTACCAACTTTGTTGCCTTTAATGCCTCACTTGCAAACCTAAGAGGCAGCAGACTGCTGTTTGCATTTCCCTTTATGTCAGAGTTCTCTTTTACGAGTTTCACTTTAGAAAAATGAGTTTTGAGCAGGCAGAACATATGGTCTCGTAATTCTACAGAACTGTAGCTTTATTAACTTAGTGCAAGTTGTTAAAAAATAGTTTAGGAAACGCAGTATCTATGCAGATACAGGAATGAAATCTGTACCTCTGCAGAAGCATCTATGCCAGTGTAAAGTTAGCGTAGCACAGGGCAAGTTTGCAAGAATGCTTTCAAGAAAGTGTCAAAGCCAGAAGCAGAGTATGAATCCTGGCCCTTTTCCTGCATTTCTTCCTGTCCAAATTCAGAAAAATTATTTCACAGCTCTTTCTCTGATGTCTTATTTCTTGCCATTAATTAGCTTCTTGAAGTTCCTTCTGAAACGAGCTGATGACAAAACTCCTGTGATTTTATGGGTAGACAGCATCTGGAGGTGCCGGGGTATTTCTGAGTCCATCCTCAGGGCTCACCACAATATCTATTTGACACCCATTTGCCTTTAAAATTATTTCCCTCGGAGCTTTCTAAAATGATAATCTCCCCCTCCCACGTCACATATTCAGTTTTTATTCCTTTGTTTAATACATTTCACAGTCCTTAGCGATAGTCAATGCTTTTGGCTGTTTTTTCCCACACAGGCAGGCAGATCTATGGCCAGCTGACAACAGACTTATCACACTGATGATGCATGTGTATGTCAAGGTAAGGAAAAGCATGAGATAAATGAGAGGGAAGAGGAGAGACCCTCTACTAATGAGGAAACCTGCCTACGTTCTGTTTTTGTAGGTGGAAATTTGAGCTATTGTTATTAGGCAGTAAAACTCGATGGCAGATGCCAAGCTGCTCATCAGAGATGTGGACAAGGGTGGGTAGGGCAGGAAGCTGAGGTGCTGGGGTAGGATTGGAGCAGAAATATGAATACGGGCGTTTTGGAAATGTAATGAAATGCAAATGGCAGGCATTTGGAGTGAAGAAAGCTTGACAACACTGGATTATCTGCTGTTTTCCAAAGAGGTGAACACTGAGCCTTCCCGTGGCTGTGCTGTCCTGCCCTGTGTCTGTCAGCAGCTTTCTTCCTGGCATGCAGATAGCATGGATAATTTCAATAGCTCCAATAGAGAGGATGCGTCTGCTGTAGAACCAGAAGTAATCTTGGTGACTGTGAAACCCAAGGAGACAACGTGGTCTCATTTGGGCCAAGAGCCAGAGGGAATACTTTTGGCTGTTTTAAGCCCTACAGTTGTAGACTAACAACGCAAATTTCCAAGGATAATTGTGTATCAATTTCATATGCAAGTTCCTTTACTGAGGGGAAATATCAGAAATTAAACCTTACAAGTATCCAGAAGCAATTATAAAATGAGTCGATTATAGTGGTAATATTGTAAATGGAAATTCACTGAAATGTCAAAGTACTTGCCATAAAATGTAGCAATAATATGATACTAAACACAATACAGAGAGCTTTCAAATATTAATACCTTTATTATTTTCTCTATTAATACCGATAAAGTTCAAACAATCATCACAAGCTGATCAGGGGAATAATAATATCATTACAATCATCTGCTGGTGGGAGCTACGTACACATAATGGTGCTGTCATTCTGTCCTGCTGGAAGATCACTTACGAACCAAGTTGGATTCTGACATAAATCCCTGGAGGTAAATGACAGGACATTACAAGGCTCAGAGGATAATTGTAAACTCACATGCTAATGGCTCAGACTTGCAAAGATACCAATCATAACAAAAACGGTAATAAATAGCAAATTAATTTTTTCAGCTTGCTTGGCACTGTCTGCTCAGAGAAAAAGTTCATTGTATTTGAAGGCTTAGTGAGCTTTGCTTGCTGTATTTATTCTACTATTATTTCCCTTATAGTGATCCATACATAATGCCACCGCTCACGGCTGGTTTATTTAATGACCTAATCAGCAGGCTGCTCCTGGAGTTTTCACAGGATGGGGATGCATTTTCTTGCAGAAGTGCTTGCTTTGCAAAGGAAGCTTCTGAATTGGGCAGACCAGGAGACCTCCAAGCGAGGCAGATGGTGCATAACTTGAGTGTCTTTAAACTCTGTAGTTGCTGCTCTTTGGCACTGAGGCACGTTGAGGCTCCCAGCATCTGCATGTATCTCTGCATACAGCTTCACAGTCACCACCGTAACAAATAATGCAAGCATTTCATCTGAGAATGCAGAGCCAAGGCATGTCCCCATGTCTGTGTAACGACACTTGTTTTTTAAGGAAAGTGGTGTTTTAAAAGGAAGTATTTAAAAATCAAGGATTGAAGTTGTTGAAGAACAACAAAATGAACCATTCCGTTACGTGAAGGTATAGGTGCTCCTAGAGGAGCTTATCTCAGGCAGCAGGGTTAACACCAAGGACACTGCTAGCTCCTTTAGGGTGAGTTCAGGAGTAACAGGGCCTCTGGCAAAGCTGTGGGCCCTGCTTGCAGGGTGGCTTACACTTCTGTTGTGTGGTGGAGGAGTCTATTGCTGATGATGTGCTTTCCAGGTATGTTTTTTTAAGTAATTTTTTGCTTTAGAAATAACTAAAACAGAATTTTCAGAAGAGCAGCCTGTGCATTTAATTATAATACTGAATATTAATTAATAAAAAACATCAAAACTAAGTTGCTGGCTGCTGTATAATTAGGTATCTACACCCATCAGATCAAAGTATGCAAATGAACTACATTCTAATAAGCCCCACTGTTTAGCTTGAGAAAGATAATGAATCTAATTTGCCTGCCTTAACTTAGCCAAAGTCACTAACTATGTGATTTTCTTTTCTTTGTACATTTTTTTGAGCTGGTACAAAAATGAGATAATCAATAATGGGGGATAGTCTCCTGAGTGAATCCCGCTAATGCTAATGGGAGTTAATTGCTTATATTTAGAGGAGATCGCACAGTTCTGGCACCCCAGTGAATATAAATTACATAGTGGCGGTGATCGCACAATAGGCTAAATCATCCCCACCCACAGGAGGAGGAAAGTTACTTGGGGAAAACTGCTCTGTTCCTCCCTCAGCATGTCATCTGTCTCCCCAGGGGCACACCACCAGGCTCCTTGCCTGGCCATGGCTGTGCCCAAGGTGCCCAGAGCTGCCACTGGGCCCACGGTGCTGCTTCTGCCTGTTCTCTTGGGGATGGCAACGCAAGGCTGGCTGTGCCTGCAGGAGCCAGCTTGACGTATCTCCTGCTCTTGTGGCATCAGTTGCATTTGGCTGTCCCAACTTCTGGCTCCTCTGTGTTCCTTTCAGCTCTCTGTTGAACCGTAGAATTGTTAAGGTCAGAAAAGACCTCTAAGATCACCAAGTCCAACCCCAACCCACCTCCGCTGTGCCACGTCCCTCAGTGCCACATCCCACAGTTTCTGAACGCCTCCAGGGATGGTGACCCACCACCTCCCCAGGCAGCCTGTGCCACTGCCTCACCTCCCTCTCTGAGAATAAATTGTTCCTAACACCCAACCCGAACCTCCCTGCTGCAATTCAGGGCCACTACCTCTCATCCAAAGAACTGCATGAGAGGGAGTAGCATCCCATCTGTACTCCCACATTGTGCCCAGAGCTCCCATGCATTTTGTCCTCCACTTCTCTGCACTGGTTCCAGGGGACAAACAAAAACTCCACCACAGCCTGTTGGCAGTGCAATGTCCCTGAGACCACTGGCACGAGGCTAGCAGCGAGCGTGGCGCTAATGAGGGGAAATGGAGTTGTTAACGTCATTAGGAGTTTGTCAGATCCTGTTTGGAAGGGCTGCATGAGGATGCTGGGCTGTTAATTCTGTTGTTAGCGGTACCTCAGGCTGAAGCTCTGCCACTTCGCTTCTGAGTCTCCAAGCATCTTATCTAAATTAAATTGGCCTGACATGCCGTTATCCATTTCTAAACAAGAAACAAGACAAAACAAACAAAAGCTATCACGGTTTAGCTGAGTATATGAAAAATGCTGTATTATCTTAGCTACAAAAAAAAAAAAAAAAAGAAAAAGACTTATTTGAAGATGGAATTTTGCACATTGTTAGTCTATAATTTAGGCACTTCAGTATTTAAAAAATTATATGGCTGAGTTATTTACAGCAGAAGAGAGGGAGTTGTGCATACAGATTAGCTTCTTGTCATCATGTTTTTAAATCTGTAATGGGCATAATGGAGTCAGCTGTACAACGGTAATTTGCAAAGCCCCATTGATTTCAATGAAAGTGCAATGAGGATGGTTAAAGGTATTGGGAAGGCCGGTGCTTCCAAATGGAGTGAGATTAAAAAGGCCAATATTAGCAAAAGGAACAAATAGAAACAAATGAGATTATAGAGAAGGCTTCCGATACAGTTCAGGCAAAGATAGGTTAGCTGATCAGCAAAGTGAAATATCCCCATGTTTAAACAGAACTCACAAGTTTCATGCTTTGATTTAAAATAGTTGACATAAATTGATGTTTTCTTTCTCACGAACTGCATTTCAGCCTGATGTTCACATCTGCCCTCTGGCTTTTAGGTGGCTCGTTAGTCTTGCTTTTTTTTTATCCAACAAGTGGGAAAGGATGAGTACTGTGAGCACCAGGATCATCATCAAATAACAAACTACCAGTTGTAAGGACCAGTTGTCAGTACTGTGGCATGCCACCATTTTTTACAGTCTTTGCTGCATTTACTCTATAATTTTTGAAGGGCCAGCATCTTGGTGCTTCTTTGAGAAACAGTTCTCTGCAACAGAGTGGTTTGCTGTGCTAAAGGGAGTTGCAGGCAGATGAAGATATTGTTTCGGGTTTTGTAAAGGCTGGTGTATGAGAGGTCCAGAGGGCTAACTCTGTGCTGAAGAGCCCTTCTCATACTGTGACAGGACTGCTGTATTATTCTCCTACAAGACATTACATACAAACATAGCAGCAGCCAGGCAGCTGGCAGAGGCTCCTGCCATCAGTGCCCAGCATTATCAGATATGTTCTCTCTCTCCACTTGGTCTGTATGTAACCACATACCATGTCTTGCCCTACGTATCGGGTACAGGCACTCTTTGAAGTGTTGTGTGTTGTGTTTGAAGTTAGCATGATGCCTGATGTTAGGAAGCTCTGACCTCAGATTGACGTCCTATACAGTTGTTACTAGGAAGTGTAACGAACGTGCATGTATTTGTGTGTATGTACATGTTTGTGGTGTATATATATGCATGTGCATATGTATGTGTGTGTATTCTGCAAATAAGCTTATAATTTTACATATTAAACACTGGAACATATTGTTTTGAGCATCTTTCAAAAAATTCCATATTTGGGAAGTTGTGTTCGCCTTAAAGTTTGGGTGGTTCTTGGTTGTTTTTTTTTCTCCTTAAATCATATGATTTGTTATTAAGCTGTTAGAACAGAATCCATCTCTTCAGCCATAATGCTGAGCCCTGCTTTCCTGGGGCAGAACATTTGTGCAGCTAAAGTAAGAGCTTGCCAAGCAGTTAGCAAGAATAAAAGAAGTGCAGGAGTTCGCACTTAGAGACTTCCTTTCACCACTTCATGTTTTCTTTGCAGGGACATTTCATCCTTTATGATAATAAAGATTAAAACCTCTTACTGGTAGTATGAGCATAGCTCTCTTCCCTTCTCTAAAGCTTAAAAACCCTGCTTTCTGACTGCAAATCATGCATTTTCAATATGAGTGTTGTGACGTTAAACCAAGTGAACTGTCCTGAAGTGCTAGAAACCAATTTTTTCCTATCAGCTTGTCATCATTTGTTACTGTTCTCCTCAGCAGCAGAGGCGCAGGAAGTTTTATGTCTGGCACTGAACGTGAGAAGATAGCACCCTGCCACAGAACAAAAAAGACTCATCAAGATTCATTTCAAGGTGTTCCATGTCTCTGTGTTTTGAGGACTAAAACCATCGAAGCAGCTAAATAGTTTTGTCAGTACTGCTTAAATTGAACCGGATTTACATGAGCAAGCTACAGGCTTTTTGTATAAAAGGTCTGAATCACCAAACATCTCATTTTTAGCAGCAGTGCTAACAATAAAAGTAACACTTCATTATCTTTGTAGATAGTCAAATGTATCTAGATTGCTTTTAAATTCCAGCTTCGCTTTTGCAAATCGGGTTATGAATAAGGCATGCAGCAATGCATCGATTGAAATAATTCTATCCTCTGCTTTCAGGAAGCAGGGAGATATTTGGGAAATAGATCTCCATGTGAATTGCTTCTTTTGAGTTAGGAGGCGTATTTATTTTTAAAAAGGTTCCGAGCATCCCAAAAGGCCTCGGGCATTTTGTGGCACTTCTGGATCTGCTGCAGAGCACGCAGCCAGCTCTGCTATCCCTGCGTCCAGACGACTGCCTGCTTTGCCAGGGCTGCCGCATGAATTGGAAAGATGCTGCGTGCCTCTGCGTGTTGGTGAGAGGATGCAAAAGGGAGAAGAAAAGCATGCTCGTTCAATCTTTCTCTGTTTTTATGTACATAAACATAGTGGAGCCTCTGGGATGACACTTTCTCTTTTATGGTGGTAAATCTATTGACTTAAATGGGGATAACTTGTGCAGAGGACTGACATTCAAATCGGAGGAAGAGCATTAAGAGGCTGATTTCTGGGTGGTTCAGCCTGGATGTAAGTGCAGTTTTTCAGTCCAAAATGTGTTTTATTGTGAACTATGTTCTCACACTTGAAAGTAATGTGAGCTCTTTATCTGGCGTTGACAGCACAAGTGTAGGATTTCGGTGGAAGAACATCTCAATTGCAACAGTTAGACTGACAAGAGCATCAAACCCATGATTGATTCTCACATTTGCACGTATCTTTCCTTTTCAGTTTGGTTTATCCAGGAAAAACAGCCAGATCTTTAGCAGTGAGCTGTAAGTTGCAGCAAACAGGCTTAGTGCTGAGCTCAGTTGCTCTTCTTTTCTGTTTTCCAACTCAGTCTCTACACTTCCAGCTACAGGCTGAGGCATAGAGACTCCTTGCTAAAGGGAAAAAGAGATGATGCTCTTAAAGCCCCGAAGCCTTTCCTGCGCTTACCACCATCGGGTCACTAAGCGATGGCAGGAAGGCCTCTGATGCTGCCCTGGGAGAAGCACTGCGTTGCTCCAGCCAGGCCTGCAGCTGGCTGCGGGTCACACACCCTGCCAGTTCCAAAGCAGATGCAACCAACTGGTCTGGGGAAGAATTTCTGTAGGGTGTAAGGCAGCATTAGTGCACGAGTGCAGGCTAGTGCCACGGCGTGGCAACGTGGGAAGCCGACGGAATCCTGCAGGGAGCTGCTTAAAACCTACTTCACTTGAGTGGCCAGCCAAGGAGTGCAGAGAGGTCAATATATCCATAATTATTATTACAATTTTCTGTTTAAAATATGCCAAGCTCTTAAAGGAAAAAAAAAAAAAAAAGATTTTTTTTTTTAAACCTTTTAAATTACAGCTTCAAAGCATTAACTTGTCTAGTAGCTTCCTAATTTCCCTAAGGATGTAAGAAATAGGCATTAGGATTCCTGGAGCAAGACAAAGACTTTTAAAATTCTAGATTTTAAATATAAAAGCATTTAATATACGTTATTGAAATGGAGCAGCTAATTTTGTGTGACTTTCACTAACTAGTTCCTGGAGCCCACACAAAAGCACATGGAGAGGATGCTTCATTTTCATCTTCAGAATACCCGTTAGCATTGGGAAGAGAGAAACATATTTCCATTTTGCACATCTCTCTGGAAAGCATTCTGGCCATGGAGAACAATGACTTCTATTTCTGAATTTGGAAAGCTGTACAGCTTGCAAATAATGCCCATCTTATTTTTTCAACATATTTATTTTCTTCAGCAAACGAATGAAGTATCCTTCATGACGGTGACAATGAGGAAAACATTACCAATCCATTATGCAGCACTTCAGATAATTAATTTTAGTATAGCAAGTAAATAATTCTCCCAATGGCCTTATGAACTAGCGAGATAAGTATTATCTTTCCAAGGGTAAGTGTCACTGGCAGTAACAGAATTGAAAGAATGGGATGCTGAGTTTTAATTTTCTTATTTATTCAGGGTGAGATAGGATATGTATGCGATAAGTGTTCATAATATCAGCCCAAGAAGCTTACTGTGCCAAATGGCTCACGATGTGCTAACCACATCACACTTGCCCCTGCTTCAATTCACAGGGATTACTGACCTCAGGAATGGTGCAGCACCCTCCCATCAGAGAATACTCAGGGACACGTGAGGATAGTATTTGTGTAGCAGTGAGGATAATGGTGCCTGTAGGGAGAGCTGTTTTATGTTGAAAGGGTGGAGTTTCATTCCCATAATTATTTCTTGTTTTCACCGGGATGAACCAGACCAGAGTTTGTCTGCCATGACAAGGGACGTGGCTGTTGGTTGGGTGCCATCAGCATCAGGGTGCTACAGAAGCACAGAGCTGGCTGAGATGAGCCCATGCATGCGAGCTGCTCAACACCAACAGGTCACCAGCTCCTCTGGTACCTAGACTGTGTCAATAAGAGGGAGCAGAATTACAAGGAGGATCCGTGCCTTTGCGTGTAAGGGTTGGTGCGATCTGTACCTTGGTCACTTCCCTCCAGATTGTGAGGAAGTGTCAAAAAGAGCCCAGCAGGGCCAGAGGCATTCGGGATTAAATCCCACCTGTACTCATTTTGTTTCTTAAGGCGTTTCATTTTCCATTGTGAATCTGATGGAGCACACGGGGACAATGGCTACTGTCCTTCCCATGTGAAGTCCATTCACCAACAGGCATCGTGCCCCAGCTCCAGGCTTTGTGGTGCTCTTAATGTGCACCATGCTGGCTTTGGTTCACAGCAGGAAGGCATTGTGCATCAGACATTTAATTGGAAATGTTTTGTTTGAGAAGGCATTGTTTCCAAGGCCAGTGTTTTAGGCCTTTATGTAAATGCTGAATTACTTCTATCAAAACAGGAAAAAGAAAAAAATAATTATAGCCATATTATTATATCTAATTTACATTTTGCCCTTTATGGGGTACTCTCTAATAGAAGTTTTCAAGGTAAAATGTGTTCTTATTAAAAGGCATTATGAACTCTATCTGCTTATTTTGAGAACACTGTATTAAAACCTACGTACAGTAGGGTACCTTTGTGATCTACCACCATTTATATGAAAAGCTTTGGTTTAATGCTTATTCTAATGGGAAGCTCAACATTTTATCTCTACAGGTGTTGTGACAACGAAGAAAATGAGCTTTAACCAATGTCCTTGTTTGGGGATGGTTTGGATTATTTTTTTGTTCTCATCTTTTCCTGTGCAATCAGACAGGAAAAAAAGAGAAGTTTAAAGCTAGTGCTGTGGAGAAATCTATGCACTTGTGTAGAAAGTGTTTACATTATTATTAAGGAGCTAATTAGAAGGCTGTAACTATTATTTTTTCTTTGAAAATGTGGAAAAAAATAAGCAACATTGATATAATAGATATTATTAGTTTGAAGCATCTTTTCGTATAGCTTCTATTTTGATGATGATGGATTTTAGATCCTTTTATTATCTAATAGTGCTAATAGAACTGTAGCCATATTTCAATTTATAAATGATTCTTTTCTTTTACAAACCTTACACAAACAGTGTGCTTTATCAGTTTTAAAGCATTCTTATTTGTAGGGAAAAAAAAAATATATATTCTTCTTGAACAAAAGCTTGATATTTATTTTCTAGTTTTATTTTGATGTACATCTTAATACTCTGACTGTAGATCTGAGAAAAAGAAATGATGCTACATGTGCACAGAGTGTGATGAAGTGTGCACCCTCTGATGTACGTGTGAGCCTTGAATTTCCTCTCTCTCCGCTCTCATATGCTCCACTGCAAGGTCCAGTTCAGAAAAGCTGGAAGTTGTAAAGCTCACTGGGTTGCTATTGCTTTGCACAGCTTATTCTTGTACTCTCTAACTGCTGCTTTCTCAGTGTGAAGGAGTGTATTTTGTGCCAAAAACCCACAGATTCAGAGCTCAACCCCTGTCTTCTGCAAACCTGCCTTCTGCTTCCCAGGGTGAGTGTGATCACTGCAGTCTTGATGTTAGTTTTGCAGTGGTCCAAAGTTGGTTCTCAGCAGCCATAGGACTTGCTTGGCAGCAGGCCCATGCCTAGGCTCTCTGGTTTGCCTCAGAGGGCACTGGGTTCCGCCTGGAGAAAAGTCCTAGCTCTGCAGGACTTGTATTCTTCATGGGCACAAAGGGTTTATACAGCAAGCCCTCTGTTTTCTTCAGCTAGTTTGCAAGAACTGCCCTCGTTCTGATCAGCATGGGGAAACCAAGCCACAAGGAAGCAAAGAGCACAGCTCCTGCCCAGCATGGTGGGCTGACGGGGGGGAGAACCTGGAAGAGGGACTGGGCCCATGGGGCCAAGATGGGAGACCGCATCCTCCTGCCAGCCGTGCAGGGGCCAGGTGGGCAAGAAAGAAATCAGACGGATAAAGACGAGTCTAAAGTCTTGCAGTGAATCCACAGCCATCCCAAGAAGCACAGCAGCCCTGGGCAAGCTTTGCTCTTGGCAAACATTTATTCAGTGGGCGCTGCAAGCTGCTGACTGACAGCGAGCTCTGCGTGCCTGCAGTCCTTGTCCCCCGGCATCACACAGCTCTCCTCGCCTGCAAAGGGAGAGGGAAGCACGGCGCTCCTGCTGCACGCTCCACTTGAACCGAGGTTCAAGGATAAATATTACCTCCCCTCGGATGTGTTAACTATTTTTTAATGATGCGATCTGATATTTTAACAGTGTGCGCAGTGCAGCGGAGCTTTGGGTTTGTTGTTTAAATATCTTTGATGGTATGTCATAACAAATTAGTTTCTAAATGTTGCCAATTTGGCAGACAAAGCTGATTATTTCCTGCAATCACACTGCATATGTGCACAAGATTATAATTAATGACCAGGGATGCCAAGCACACTTTAATAATGATCCTTCAGCATTTAAGGGACTGTTAGAGCTATTGGCATTTGTGCCTCGTGTTGCAGAGGATAGGGGCAATGAATACTGATAGATCTATCAGTGTCATAGAATCCAATAGCTTCCTGATTTTTCTTATAAATTGGAGGATTCACTGGGAGTTATTGACAAAGCAGCTGCAGTGAATATTAACAGTGTTTGTGCTGCTTTCACTGAAGTACGATGAACTCCTAATTAGATTGGAATTGCTCTTTTGGCAACTTTGCCAGGTGGATTTTCCTTTCGCATATTGTCCATTTTGTGTAAGGATTATAAGGAAATCAGCAGCGGATTTTTGAAGAGCACCAGGATGTCAAGGCAGCAGAGGGATGGATCAGAATGAAAACTAACGTGGAAAGCCACTATGGATGCTTAAAAAAAAAAAAGAGAGAGAAAAAAGAAAAAGGTGCAGCTTGTGATGCAGCCCATCAGAACCAGGGTGTGGATCCAGCTCCAGCACTCTTTCCAGCATGCTCAGTAAAACAAATCTTTGGTGATGTTCATGTGCACAGTATGAGAGCTGTTATAACACTATATTTGGGTCATGGAGAGGGTAAAAAGTAAGACTGTTGCTAATTCAGCATCAGTGCCTCCCTACCATTTGCTCAGATTAGCCGTGATTGAGCAGGACACATGGACTGGCAAAAGCCTGGTTTAAGATAGCTTATTTTACATATTATGAACTTCAGTTTACATAAATAAACCCCAGCTGTCTGTGAGGGAGCAGATTCACATGGACTGCATGAGGAAAGGAGAGCTTTGCTGGTGCTGATACATCAAACCCACAAACTTCCACTTGAATTCTACTCTGACTCATGAAATTGGGTAAAATGTGAGCGATGGTTTTGCAAACAAGGGAAAGGGGAAGCAAATGTTCCTGGCTTGATAAGAACTGAACACCATGATATCAGCCAGGCAGCGTGGAAAATAACAACCAGGAAGGCCAAACAAACAGCAGGGAGGATGACTTGTACCAGCATTGTGAACCTTGATGCCTCTTGCAGTGAACAAGCAGATCTATATCAAGGTAAAGTCTCCGTACTGTGCTCATGTCCTTGGCTTCTTCCAGCAAGTGTGGGTCTGAACTGCTTTGGCTGCGTGCTTGTGAAATAAACTGTTGCAAAGTGGAGAGGGAAGGAAAAAAAACAAAAGTTCTTCCCCTGTGAAAATTTCCAAGGATTAGCATAGCCAGAAAACAAAGAGCCCAGGACTGAGCATCTGCCCCTGCCCTTGGCCTCAGGGAGGTCAGCTCAGCTTCCAGCAGCTCAGCTTCCAGTCTCTAACATGAGGCACTGGGCAATCAAAATTCCTCTGATTGGAAGATATACTGATAAAGTCTGCTTAAACTGTTACGCAGGTACTATTCATGAATATAAGGGGATTAAAATATTGGTAATGAAAACTGTAGGACATAGTTCTGTTACGAGAAAGTAAGAATATTATTGAGGTCTGGTATAAGGAGAGGTGCCAGCGTATGAACTGCTTCTGATGTTGATCAATAACCGTCTTTTGCTGTAATTGTTCCAGTTTGTTTACTGCTGGGTATGTGAGTTATTGATCTTCTCTCTCTACTTCTTTGTGTTCTTCCAGTTTGTAATTCATTCTTGCTTCTTTTTCTCTTTTAAAGAGTTTAAATAAAAACTTGAAAAGGATTATCAAAGTGAGCCCTGTGAAGAGATTGCTTAAAGCTGGCATTCATGCAAAAAAAAGAAGAAAAAAAAAAAGGAAAATAATAAAAATCTATAGTCCTGATGACTATTCTAACCTTATCAGTGAGCTGTCTTGCAAGAACAACAAATCAGAACAATTTATGTCCTGATAATGAGAAGCCCAGCATGGAGCACAACCGCTCAGTGTTACTCAGTCTTTGGAATTCATGGTACCATGGGGCTCATCCTCACAGTCTTCTCTCCTTTTTGTAGAAGTCTACTGCCTTCTCTCATTTCTGTGCAGAGGGGAAAGCAATGTGCACACTGTGAAATAACACCCATGCCTGAGAGTCTATCCAAGATGTCTTTGGCTTGCTATTGTAAATGCTGAAGCATTGTGGCCATCTGATGCCTCCTTAGCAGGTGGGAAGGCACTCTTCCTTCTTGCTTTGTACTGCAGTTGGTCAGGAAAGGGATCCCTGGGGTGGTAGACTTAGGCCAATGTCAGACTTACTGGTGCATGGCGACTGCAGCATGTTCAAATGAAATAGAAGAGGATGTGCTTGGCATAAGCAGCTGTAGTGCTGCCATCAGAATATTCAGAAATAACTTGGGATCAGATAGATTTTCCATTTTGGAAACTCCCTGTATGCACTTTTTTCTTTTTGTAACAGATCTCATATTTACATTACCAAAGCTCTATTTCAGTCAAACAAAAGTGCTCTGTAATATTGCAGATGATGCCAAGTTGTGTGGTGGGGTTGACATACCCAAAGGATAGAGGGTCGTCCAGAGAGACCTGGACAGGCTTGAGCAGTGGGCCCTGGACAACATCACGAGTTTCAACAAAGCAGAATGCAAGGTCTGGGTGTAGTGGTGGGTAGGAAGTTTGACATGAGCCAGCAGTGTGCTCTCACAGCACATAGAGCCATGGATCCTTGGCTGCATCAAAAGCAGGTGAGGGAGGGATCTGCTCCTCTGCTCTGTGTTGTGAGACCTCACCTGGAGCACTGTGTCCAGGTGTGGAGTGCTCAGTACAGGAGAGATGTGGACCTGTTGGAGAGTGTCCAGAGCAGGACCATAAAAATGAGCCCAGGGATGGAACTTGGCTGAGCTGTAGATGTCCCTGTTCACTGCGAGGGAATTGGACTAGATGACATTTCAGGGCCCATTCCTTCTCAAACGATTCTGAGACTCTATGATTTCCTTTAATCTCTTTGCTTGAACTGAGCTTGCCTCCTGCAGAACAACTCAGTTTTCCTACCTCTTTATGTTGGATCTCATTCGGTGGAAAACCTTCTAACTGGCTGTCCCCACCTTTGGCTTCTGTACTGGCCTGACCTACCCTGAAGTCTTGGTGCCTTCTTAAACTTAAACAGCAGCAGCAGTAACTCTGGGTGGATAGACAGCCAGCAGCAAAGGTAGAACCTGAGGCTTCTCTCAGATCTAGTGCAATCTACAAATGACAATTTGTAGATTGGGGTAGGATGAAAATCACATAATTAAGCTTAAGAAAGATCTGACGACATTTGTTTTCTGGCATGCTATCTGGGAGAATCCTTTTGATGTTGAATTTGAACAGGAATGAAGTGCTGTATGAATTACACATTTCCTTCCTTGCACCTCCTTTCTTGCCTTACATGCGTCCCTTGGGTTTGTTTTGTGCCTTCCCACCTTGTTTCCCTGCCTTCTTTGAATACTGCTGCTTCAGCTGTCCTTTGGCCCCTCCATGGGCATTCTCTAGGACCACCTTCCTTTGAGGAAGGAGAAGGGCTCAGGAAGCACAGTATCCACAGGATTGCTGAGGCTGCATAATAGCAGACTTAATCTGGGAGATCCCTTGTATATATATTGTGTGTTCACGTGTGCCAGATCCAGCATGGATAAGCAAAAGGAGAGGCATGGAACTCAGGGGGAAAATGGGCTACCAACACAATCCAAGCCCGATTTCTTTAAGTGTTAAGGCTTATTATCTGCCCTTTTTTTTGAACCATTTCATTGGTGTATCTGAGTGACAGTGCTCTAAAAAGCAGAAGACGTATTTAAAATACCTGAAAGAGAATATAGGGGTCTTAAGTTTTTAATAAGCTTGCTGATCAAATGATGAATATGCCTATCACTGAACTTCTGGCATTTATCTTCATAACTTTATCAAGATCTGATAGCAGTAGCTTTAAGAGTGCCCCTTCTCCTTTCTCCACTTTCATCCCTATCAGCAGGTATTAAAATGGCCTGTTTCCAGAGAAGAAAAATATATGTCCTGTAATATATCTGTGGTTTTCTAAATGGCTTGCACATCTCATTAACTTAATATTTTTTCCATTGGTCACTTTAGATTTATTGCTTTCAAACCATAATTTTTTAAATTTAATTTTGACCTGACATTACCCTAAAATTAAATTCTGATCTACCCTCCACCTGAAATGGTCTGGGGAGGAAGCCATTTTGCATTACATTATCATCCTATCGAATTTAACTAATTTAGAGGTGACATGAATAAAATATTCATTAAAAGTACAGTAGTCGTTTGTCTGTGATCTTTAGCAGTGTCCCCATTAACTTTCAGTTGGCTCCCAGTTGCAAATAGCAACCTCTCTTCCTAAGCCTTTCTGGAAACAACTTTGATTTACATGAAGAACGTAGCCTGTCTTCTTGCTCTCTTACCCACTATTTGTTAAACTACCTTTTTATTTTCTGGCTCTGAGCTAAAATGATTCCCCTCCATAGAAGCCCAAAGTACGGGTGCACTGATGTGTTAATTCAGAGAGGTATTTTGACTTTGTCAAACTTCTTTAAACAAAGATATTCCCAAGGGCCTTCACCAGCTCTTTGGGGAAGTAGGTATTTTCTCTTTAGTTAAGCAATTACTCACTGTTTGCCTTTGGTTCTTGTGTGCTTCCTTCCTGTAAGCAGGCTGGCACAACATCCTTGAGGTGAGGGCTGCTTCTTGCAGGAGTTGTCTGCATTGTGCTTGGGAATTTCCTATGACTGGAGTGCACTCTTCCTTTCCACTCGGGTAACTCTGGTAAAAGTCCAACACAGTTTTGTAGTAGAATACAGGAAGAAGGTATTATTCTTCAAAATTATCTCAATTGAAAGCTGGAAATACGCATAAATTTATATTAAATAATTAGCAGAAATAAAAAGATTCTGTTGGGCATTTGAAACTCAGTTTGCAGCTCATGTGAATCACTGGATGCTTAGAAATGCTTTATTCTCAACTTAAAGGCACAGTGTTATTATGGTACAATGGGATCATAAACAACCTGTGCACACTCTGGTTATGCCTTATTGATTGTGAAATAATGGGATAATTTCAGGGGCTTTTTTTCCTCTGAGATTCTTAGATAAGGTGCTTTCCTCCTTTCCAAAGTTAATAACCAAAATCTGTTGATGCCACCGGGATGGAGGTGTGATCCATATTACAAATACTTGTCAATCTTCTTCCCCTTTAAAACTGTGAGTACTCTGGATTGCTTTTAATTGAAATTCAACATTAATGCTTTTTTAGAACTTAGTACCCATAGCTTTAAAGATTTATTAAACCTTGGAGTATTTTAAAAATAATTTTAAAAATCTGATTATATGCAATTTGAAGAATAATAGTAAGTAATATGTTAATAATAGCAAAAATGATTCCACACAGTCCAGTGCCCAGGCCTACATTCTTTCAGCTATCAGGGGGAAAGCATAAGATAAATTGGGTTAGTCCCATCTAACCCAATCTAAGTTCTCATATTTTCACTCAGCCTAGCTGGTCTAGAAGCAAGCCTCGCTTCCTTCCTTTGCATCCGTGGCTGAATGATGAGTACAGTATTGAATGCAAGAACATGGCATGATGGGTGGTACTCATCATGAGGTGATGGGTTTTAATACTTTCAGTGCAGGAATGTAACGATCACCATTTGCATGTTACTAAGAAAGAAGCTTTGGCCCCAGTAGATATTTCTTATATTAACAGATAAATTGAATATTCTTTTGCCAGTTATCCTGATGCTGCAATAATCCAAGGCAGCCTATGCAGAGGTAGCAGTTATGTGCTGTTCAATAAGGCGTGTGGTGTATTTCACTCCAAAGGATCAGCAACTCTTTTAACTAGTGGCTGTTTTACATCTACATTCATTTAACCTCATTTTATCTTGCAAATGGGACAGTGGACATGCATCTGGTCCTGGTTATGAGTGTTGTCCTCCTGTCTGCAGCAGATACAAAATGGAGGGATTGGGGCCACATGCATTAGCTGCCAGCCCTGCAGGGCTCAGCAGCCATAGGGTACAGTACGGATCTTACTTAACCCTGAAGACTTGCATCAACTAGAGAGCTGCAAATCTCATCTTCATCTAATATCATGGTATAGCACCATGCTTTCAGCCAGGCTCAGATGTCGTGCACAAAGGTCTGTAATACATGTGTCCTGAGGACACGCTTTGGTTTGTATCAACAGTGCTTACCTTGTCAGTTTTTGTAGGAGATAAGCAGAGTATCCCTTCAGGCAGGAGAACACAGGAGATCTTTAGTGGCCAAACTTTATTCCCCCTTAAGAGCCAAATACCAGAATCTTTCTTTCTGCTGAATGTTGGCAAAGCTCAGCCAGCTCTGTGCTCACTGATGAAGTGCCCTGCTGATGTGGGAGATAGGCAAGATAGGGACCTGAGCTTATCAAAATCTTTTACAGACCTACCAGAAGCTTTGTGATCATTTTAGTGAATTACACAAGAATAACCCAGTCAGAGAGCTCTCACATTAAAAACAGAATGATAAGAATCAAAGCAAAGTGTCCCGGCATGAATTTAATACCCTTGAAGGTTTGAGTCATTTTCTCAAGAAGTCTAGTGAGTACACAAAAATCCAAATTAAAAGCAGATCAAATTTACTCAAGCCAATACAACGTTAATGAAGTCAGAAGACACGTGTCTTGAAAGTTTCCTTAGGGCCATCCAGACAATCTGCCAAAAAAGCGCCTGAGGATTAACGAAAGGTGAGCAGCAATTGCAGCAGGACTCTGAGTGGAGTGAAAATTTTTGTACTAACTTATGCTTTTTGTGTCTTTCTTGAACAAAAGCATAAAGCCCAGGAAATGGATATTTTTTGCATGCTATAGCAGTGACAATTTATGGATCCAATAATTTCTCAGATGCTACTTGAAAAATGTTTCTTTATCCAGAGGTTAACTCCTTTAGGAGTACAAATCTTTAAATTTTCTTACTTGCTCTATTAGTTGGTACAACTAGATTCACCACTGTTATAAATCTCTCAATTTTCTAGTCTGTAACTGAATAATCCCTGAAATCTCATAGGCACAAATGGAATTGCTAATTTTCAATAAATCTGCAGAAACAGGTAATAGTGTCATGTTTCCCAGTTCCAATCAGTTTTGCAGTAATAAATGAGACTATAGAAGAGTCACTTTTGGCCATAAAATCTACTGTTCAGGGCACATATTTTAACCCCCAAAGTACTTAACCAGTTTCCCTCTCTTTGTTGTTGGCACTGTTGCACCACAGCATCTCTTCCTGATGTAAGACCAGGTCCATTTTGGACCCCACTTGCTATTTATAGGCTGATCTGGGGGAGAAATTGAGAATATTTTCAGCCTTGCAGTATTCAGTATGGGGCTGCAAATTCAGGCTATTTGCATGAACCTGGAGATAGATGCAGTTCACCTGAAACCTCCCCAGTGCCCAATCCCAAGCCTGAAATCTGACTTTAAGCTTAGATGAACGCTGCGAATGTTGCCAGCCCTGTTGTGCTGAAGGAAACTGGTGCTGTCTTCTGCGGAGGCTCTGAAAGCTTCTACTCAGATGGCTGCTGCTAAGGGTTTGTGAGGCTACTTCATTCTAAAATGCTCCACAGCAGCTATGTTTTTCTGGGGTTTTTGGCATTCCATCCTTCATAACCCACTGGCTCTTTTGGGATGCTACAGGCAGAGGCTATGTTGACTTTGGGAGCATTCTGTAGGCAGACTTACAAAGACTTGGATGCTGGATTTGGTAGTAACTTTAAATCATCAAACTGCTCACAGTCATGTAGCTAGCTACATACCTTACTAGTTTATACCACCAAATGCATGCATACATCTTCACAGAAACAAGTTGGGAATGGATATAAGGACCTGGAGAGCTGTGGATACTTGTCCCACATGCTATAAGTGGCTCTGAGTTTAGAATCCATATCTCTGGAGTCCCAGTTTAAGGATCTGCCAACACAGGTTTGACTTCCAGTGCCAGCAAAATAATGCTGAAAAGTATTAAATTTGTTAGAAACTTGCCAAAAGAAAGTTATAATAACGAAAAATGACTCTTTGAGCCGTATCGATTTTCAGCTTCTGAGTGGAAGAAACTCTCTAGACAGACATTTAAACACATTACTGTCTTCTATTTACTCTGCAGATACACCTAGTATACTTTATGAGATGAATTTGGTAGGAAAGAGGCCAATTAAAATCTGAATCTCATGCAGTTAAAGATTAAAATAACTCCATGTTTGTTACACTCATCTTTAATGATAACACCCAAGCCACAAGAGCATGTAAAGCTAGCTCCAAATCTTACACATCACATGCTTTCCCTGCACATGCTCTGTGAATTGGTTGAAGCTTCCCAAAGTACACAAGCAACTTCCTTCCAGTTAAGACCTCTTTGTGAAGCTTATAGTTATTTGACATGGGATAAATGGTAGATTAGGAGCCAGTCAGAAGCTGGTATCATAGAATTACAGAATGGCTTGGATTGGATGGGACCTTGAAGCCCATGCAGCCCCAAGCCCTGTCATGGGCTGTTGCCATCCACTAGATCAGACTACAGTTGGCTTTCAGGCTTCAAGCTCTTGCTACAGGCTTGTGTCAAATCTTTCATCCACCAGACATCCAGTATCACATGAAACAGCTCACTATGTTGGACAGGTCAAGATCTTATGCTGTTTTTCTTAAAAATATATTTGTCTGTTAGAACTGATGCGTGATGGGTGTACTCAAGTTGGCCAAGAAGTCAATCACTGTTAGATATGTATGCAGTGCAGAAAGTGGAGGATAATGTGGCAGCTGTCTTTCAGCTGTAACATCCAGTATGAACTATCATGTCACCCTGCCTGTACATTTCCACAAGCAATGAAAATGTGAACTTTTTGCCTCATGAAATGTTCTATTTATCTACTTTTATACTTTTACCAAAGCTTTCTAATATTGTTGAGCTCTTGCCAGAATGCCTGAGGTAGTTGTTTGAGCTTTCTGAGGTTTTTCTCTAGATGTTAGCTCCTTTTGCATGCAATATCCAAAGGACTATGTATCAGCAGTATAGCAGATACTCTAATACGTATTCAATCTGTAGTGTAACAGGCAACAGAAAGGCCAGACCTCATGTACTGCTATGGACTGCTGCTGATTTCACAGTGCTTTATTTAGCTGCCTGGTAGCTTCATGGGCAGCCACACACCATCGTGCAAAAGCACTTAGCTAAAAAGCATCTTATTTAACATGCATTTTATGGAAAAGGCACTGGAGATGTGTGAAATAGATTTCATGTTGCATTGGGAGCACATATGGGAAACAGCATACATCATACATGACTGTGGGAACTGCAGTGAAGTATTCACCAAACGCCATTAGACACAAATCTGCTCCCTCTCAAGTAAGCAAAGCCCCACATCCTACCCCCATTTATCTACTGTGACAGATGTCTGCTGTACGTCCTTGTGCAAGGATGAAAATGAGATGTCCTTAAGTACAGTTAAGTCTTCCACTGAAACCTGTATAAGGAGTGATAGGACTTTTGTACAGGCATTACAAGAGGAGCAGGATTTGCAAGGGTGCTGCTGAGGTGATGTGGATAAGGCACTGGAGGAAAGTGTCAGGGAAAGCAGCACAGCATTGCCAGGCATGCAGGAAACTTGGTCAGGAGCCTGGGAGGAATTTGGGAATGCAGTAGCTCAGTCAATGCTGCATTTTACAGGCTCATTACAACTAGTAAATATTTCAGAAAGTGGAGGAAAACATCTGTCTCGCATTCCAGCCACTCACTTTTCAGCACTTCAGGCTTTGTTTGAAATGGTAATTCAAGTTGGAACATCAATGAGCCTTGGGTAATACTTTCTAGTGGGAACAAGCCAGCCCACCTTCTGGAAGCAGAGGCTGGTTCCAGCCCTTGCACTAAGGGTCTGTTAAGAGACTGAACTTTTGCTCTCATTAAACTTTTGCAGTGCACCTGTATGCTGCTGAAGTAAGCACAATAACTGATCTCTTCTTTAACTCTTCATGCCATATCTGCACTTTCTGCATATGTAATATAGGCAATGAAATTTTTTCCTTCCTGTTATGCTCTTGAAGAAGTAGAGCATGGCTTGAACAATTTAGGCAATTGTGTAATTTGTTGTCTGTTTCAGTTTGCTTCTGAAAGAAAGGGCAGGTCTTTGTAGAAATAAGTAGGATTCGCATTATTTCTCTTATTTTGTGGAAACGCATTAAAAATGGCACTGATTAATAGGCTGGCAATTGTTATAGAAGGCTTCCAAATCCTTCAGAACATCTTCTAGAAGCTGCTCCTCAGGATAATTTCATCATTTAAAAAAAGAAGAGGAAAAAAGAAACATATGGATGTCTTTTCACCTTCTATCCACCTGTTAAATAAACTTGTCATTTCTACAGCCAATTCGGGAAAGGAGTTATCAGATCCTTTCCTTGGAGACCTAAGTGTAACCCTGCAGGTCTCTGGGGTCAACCTCATACCTTCTCAGAAAAGCTCCCTGCACAATTTTGATAGTCACGGCAGTCATTATCAACCAGCTTGGCATGGGCCTCTAGGGTTTTCCCATTGAGCAAGGTCTGAACTGTGCTGCCCATGCCTTCTCTCACCAATTATAAGTTCTGTACAGTTTTTTAAAAGACTGCAAAAACATATCAACATCATTCCGTTCCTTGTAATGAGGAAGCAATTTCACCTTATTATAACTGACTAAATATGCATGGGCTGACCCAGTAGGACCCTCATTCACCCTTATTCTTTCCCTCTGGAAATCATATTCCATTTTCATCGTTTCCATTTCAAATTTTTCTTCCTCTCCATCCTTTCTCTGCTCTCTCTCTTGATCCCATTCTTGTTCCAGCTTTGTCTTTTCCATGCTGAATTGCCACTCTCCACACTCCTGCTCTCATTACAACTTCCTTTGTATTTGATACTCGCTCATTCCCGTTTACAATTGCCTTCCCTTTTACCTTGTGCCTTTATGTCTTTGGCTTGGCACCTACACAGCATATTTGCTGTTCGGAGTCCCCTGCATGGCTTCAATTAGCTGATGGGTGTCATTAGCACAGTTTCCTGCCTCCACCCTGCTGCTTCAAAATAGGAAGAAGAAGGCTGCTAGTGGGAGACAGCACAGAAGCAGAGGGATGGTTGTGTGTCCCTGCATGGCCATGGTGGGTGGCTGCCCATATCCTTCTACAAGAGAGCTGGTGCTTAGCAGAACCAGTTTTTCCACCGTACTCTCAGGGTAAGCCTGGGCACCCACTTCTCCAAAAGTAATTTCCACTCAAGCTCCTTCGAGAGCTCTGGCTCTGGAAATCCCAGTCTGGGCTGCGAGGAAGTGTGTAACATAGTGAAAATCACTTTTCAGCCTTCCGAGCAGCAACCGTTGAGATTGCTCAGCAGAGCATGTGGAAACCTGCTTTCTCAGTGACAAAGCACTACACATTCTTCATGCCTATCATGCCTGAGGGCTTGGCATGAGAATGAGGTAGGTGATGCAGAATAAAACAAGGAGACTGTTAAATGCCTCAGAAAAACTATGCCCCGAAAAGTGCTCTAGGCCATAGTGTCAAAGATGAGAGACACATCAGAGCTGTAAATCCCAGTGACCACTGGAGGTAGCTCCCGGCCGGTCCCAGCTTGGTCTTGGTCATTCATGTACAGAAATGAAAACAGCTCCAAGAGCTGTATCTGGGATGGGCTGAGAGTTGAAACAGCGCAGGATCTGATTTATATAGCATGAAAGAGAAAGGGACAGATGGCTCCCAAAGCCCAGGAGTGGTCCTACATCACCAGACATTCCCGGCTGCTCTGGCCTTGCCCAGCAGGGCGCTGGGTTAAACCCACCAGTTATGTTGGACAGAAGTATTGACAGAAGTCAGGTTGAGTGAAGCTACAAAAATTGACCAGATATTTGTTCAGCCTGTGGATTACGTTCCTATGGACACAAGATTACCTGTTTCCGTTGACCTAAGTCTATTTTTTAGCAATGTATGCCCTGTATGAATCCCACAGATGCACAGGTATCACTTGTCTGCTGACATTTAAAATAATATTGCTCTCCTTTCGACATTTGGAAAACTTGATGTGCAGGTATATTTTCATACACAGAAATGCTATCTGTGAGCTTTCTGCAAAAAGTGAGCAGCCCAGTATATCTTGGCTGTAGATGCAGGAGACAGGAAAATGCAAGTGGAGTGGGAAAGCATCTGGACACCTCTGCAACGTGACTCAGCTAACAGCAGTCAGGGCTCCCTGCTGGTGCAGGAGATGCACCTTGCAGGTGGCACAGCACCATGGCTTCTGCAGGGCTCTTTGGTGCATGAACCCTGTCCTCAACCTCCAAAAAGGCATGGCCACTGTGTGTGCATCTTGCTTGGAGGAGTTCAGACGAGGAAAAGAAGATCCTGAATATTTCCTTGTATTGATCCACATTTGTGTTCATATGTGCAGGGAAATTCTGTGCAAGCAAGCTGAACTAATAGAGCCAGTGGAGTGAGCATTTCTTAACAGCTTCTTATTATCACCTGCCTCTTCTTAAGATGCATTCTGCCGTGCTACACATTTAGCTCTGCCTGCTGAAGAACTAACAAAGGTCAAATGAAGGTGAGAACGCTTCATTCACAATTTTTATGAGTTATTCAGACCCACTGTATCATTACCCCTTGGGAACATATGTTTTCTGATAGCACTTTAGAAAATATTCAGCACGACTCAACAATCTTTCATAAGCAATACAGTTCAGCTGTCACACTTTGTCACGCGGAGTCAGGTTGCACAGTGTGGTGAATTTGCTGTAGAGTTGTATACTACAGCCATTTGAGAATCTGCTCAGATCATTTCTGTGTCTCTGAATGTAATGGTGCACAATGTTTCTCTCTAGAAGTCAGAAGTGTTTTAGTATATCCCCATCTGAGTTAAAACTTTAAGGGTTTCATAGAAAATACTTAGTCATCCCTCTCCTGCTAGTTTTAACTGTCTCTGGTCCGAGTATGTTAAACAAAACTTTTGATGAAATGGGTGCCCCAGAAAGCTGAATGTTTTAAAGGTGCTGTCTCAGGCTGATAAGCTGAGTGTTTTACAAACTGCCTTTTGTGTAGTGCTTGAGTAGCTGAGGTTGGGGTTTCTCTTAGGTGGCCCCAGGAAACTCTGCACTATTTAGAGGCAGGGGCAGGGAAGAGAGAGATTACCCCACCACCATCCTCCAGGGTCTTGCTAAAGAATAGACTCTATTTCTCATTAGGGTTTTACTAGCTTTTCTGCAAGAAAACAGGAACGCAGAGCAAGGCTCTGGTGTTTCCTCCTGCATTGCCCACACATCCACAAAATCACACGTAATCCAGACCAGTACGCAAGGATATCAACATATCAGCTAGAAGAGAAGTTAGATTAGATGGAGAGCATTAAACCTGTCTGTGTTCATCGCTGCCATCCTGACGGGTACATTGTCATTCAATTTGTTGGGAGCAAAATCAAGCCCTCCTACTCGCGGGTTGTAAGGTCGGGCTGATGTCTTTTAGGTCTGCTTTCCTAACGCAGAGCTCCATGTTGAATATAGCCCCAGTCTGCGACACCTCGTGAGTACTGGTGTCCAGCAGATCACAAGCAGCCCCTATGTCTTTCCCTACAGTGGGATATCACTGCAGTGTGGGTCAGCTGAAGGAACCATTTGTTTCCTTTGCTGCCCCTGCTGTGTATACACTAGAGAGCAATGACTCTAGCTGAAGTTTTCCAGACTTCCAAGAAAATCCACCTTTATCCCAGCAATTACCCATGATGGAAAAAGAAAAAAAAAAAAAAAGAAAAAGAAAAGAAACTATGAGAGTTTACTACCTCATTTAAAAACATCTGTTTGGCAAGATGAGTTTTATTATGGTTGCACTAGCAAACAGAAGCATAAAGGACAGGGGTTGTGGGTTCATCACGCTGTGCTGATGGTGATCATTTCCAGTCACTGCTCCACTTGCAAAGCAGGTGGAAGAGCAGAGATACTACGTTTCTTGGAATGGCTTGGTAGCTTTTCTTGCCTTTCTTGCTAATTACAGCCTCACAAATGCTCAAAACAAGAAGAATAGAGGCTCTTTCCTCTGTCATCCCTAAAGGTTGGCCTTAAACATCATTCTTTGCATATTTCCAGGCTGCACTGTGCCAACTCTGTGGGGTCCCACACATGCAAAGGTGCTTTGCTTTATGATGAACACATTTCTGAACCTCAGCAGACTCTTGGTTTCCCAATCCCCTGCTGAATGTTATGAGATTTGCAGAAAAATGAGCCAACATATAAGGTGCTATTTGGATTCTGGAGCAAGAAGAAAACCTTTCTAAGCCATCCATTCAAATGCTTAACTGCAAGTGCTTTTCTACTGCCACCTCATCAGTAGCAATTTGGAAACTGTAACCACAAAATAACTAGCAGGCCAAGTATGTAACTAGCATATCCAAATGATCTCAAACCTCTGGTTTCTATAGCTTCTAATAACCTAATAAATGGATTTTTGGTACTGGGCTAAGTACAGTCATATATAATTGCTGTTATTCTCACATTAAGCTGCAGGGAAGTGGCAAACCCAATTAGATTAAATCCTACCGCGTCTCCTTGGGAGTTGTGGTAGACATTTAAGCAGAGAGGCATGTCACTTCTACAGACCAATTTGCTTGTACCTGTCTGCTTAGATTTATTGTGATTTGTCCTTTTTGTTGTGCATGTTTATTTGCAGAATCCTGCTCCAGCTGCAAGAGACATTGGTGTAGTTTGGAGCATTGTTTCTAATTAGCTGTGTTCAGCTTGTAGTTAAATGCTTGAATTGCTTCTCTGCTACCAATGGAGTGTGGAAAATAAGTACTGCTGCTCTCAGTTGGTATTTTTTTCTGGTTATGGTGGTAAGGGAGGAGGTAACCTTCCCATGCTTTGGCACAGAAGTGTTCTTGCCATGAGCCTCCCAACACAATGCAGACAAAGGAGAGAAAACATTGTGACCAAATTTTCCTCATAAACCTGCTTTGCTCTGCTTCCAAAACCCATGGGCACAGTTCTGTACTGTGCTGTACCTTTATGCGAAAGAAGAGCAAAACATTTCCTTCTCCTTTGTGTTCCATACTTGTGTAAGTGACTGCATGAGGAGAAATGTGGAGGGCAACTGATGATTTATTTTGCAGAAAAACATCTCTTGGAGAAATGTTACTGGACGAGGAGGTACCGTACAGAACAAAACCAATGCAAATTGACAAAAAAGTTCTGGGTTCCAAATTTCTGCAAGGCCAGGTTTGCCCACTACTGACAGATTTTGCTGTTAACACAAGCAAGCCTAAAGCCCTGCAGTGCTGAAAGCACTGGGTTTTAGATACACCTTGTTGTAAAGAGTCTATTCTGTACAGGCTGGAGGTGGCTCTGGGCAGCCTGGTCTGGTGGTTGGTGACCCTGCCCACGGCAGGGGGGTTGAAACTAGATGATCTTTGAGGTCCTTTGCAACCCAGGCTATTCTATGATTCTATGATTCTATGATTCCAGGATTCTAGGATTCTATGATTCTATGATTCCAGGATTCCAAGATTCCAGGATTCTAGGATTCTAGGATTCTAGGATCCTCTCCTTTGGCTGAAGATGCAGCCAAGTCAGTAACTGCTTGTCCATCCACAAGGTTTTCAGTGTGGGCAGTGATTTTACAAAACTCAGGCACTTCTGCAAGGAAGGAGGGCAGACAGCACCCCCAGCACCCAGCAGACCCCATTGGACATACTGGTTATTTGTGGGAGCTCTGTGCATGTGGGCCTCAGAGTCCCAGGTTAGGTGTGAAGGAGCAGGATTTGCTTGTGCTGCTGTGCTGGAGCTGTCTGCTAGGGGCTGGGCTCATGGCTCAGGGTAGATGGCAAATGGGAGTGACAGCTGCTGCTCACAGGTTAAATAGCTGGGAGCAGGGCCAGGGAGTGTGTGTGAGGATGGCACAGTGTACATGATGCAGTTGGGATGGTGCGTATCATGAAGCTGGATGTACAGAATGGGTGAAGGCAGGGGGGAAAATGAGGGATGAAGAAATGGAGTCCTGTGACCCTGTTTGCTCACTGCAAATGTACTGATCATGTTCCACTTCTAATCCAATCCTTACATCTCTTCCTGCTTGCTATACTGTCTTCCATTGGTAGTTTGCAGCAGAAGGAGGACAGAGGGCAGGATGTGCCCATCACACCTTGCTGGGGCAGAGTCCTTGGCCTTGTCAAGAAGTGTAGCCTCTGTGGGGTACAGCCATGTTACATGTCCACCTATTGCTCTAAACTGAGTGGAAGCTGTGGTGAGCATCAAAGAGAAAAGCCATGCTATGAACAAACATAAGTGCTATGGATGGTGCTTAGGGCAGTTACAGCCCTATGGAGACATTACAGTGACAATTATCTGCAAGATAAGTGAGAAATTTTCTCTCTCTTTACCTGGTCACGTTGGTGGTTATTTAGATACCAATAACAGCAAGCCTGGGAGAACACAACTGCTCTGTTATTTATAACTGCCTGGTGAACTACTGGGACCAGTGTGACTGCCTGACAAACAAGTGAGAAGGTATTTATTCAGTAGTCTGTTCTATTGATTATTGTCAAACAAGAATTCATAATTTTGCACAGTGAGAATTTTATGACTGCAGTGATGTGAAGCATGTCTCTGTGCTTAGAAACCAAGCTGCTTATTTAATTATGTACTTCTGGTTGTTTGGATTTAATAATTCTAATTAAATTGTTATGGTTATGACTTGCACTGCGATTATGCCCACAGTCTCAATTAAGATTATAAGAGGTCCTTACAAGCATGTGGACTGCCTTCCTTGGAGTGATGAGCAACAAGGGATTGGAAGGACCTATGGGTCAGCAGCCCTGATAGCCTGGGTGTTTCAGAGACAGTGCTGAGTACACCAAGACCTGACAGTCTCTCTGACCACATTATCAAGAAATGATAAGTAGAAAGTGAGGAGTAACAGCAACGCTAACAAAATGTGCTGTGTTCAGGCTGGCAGCATGCACAGTCTGATACTCCTGAATCTTCAGGAATATTTAAAGGAACATCTCAACCATAAGGGGATTTCACATTCTGCTTTGTTTTGGTCTGGTTTAGTTTTATTCCCAAACAGCACTGAGCACATCCAACTTTCCATTGCCCTGTGGCTGTGAAATATTTGTGAGAAGGTGTGGGCTGCCTAAATGAAGAGAGAGCTTCACTCAGCTTTAGATACTTGCATTTGAAGATTGCTCTATACAGAGATCATCACCTTTAAACATGGAATTACAGAATCACTATGGTTGGAAAAGACCACTAAGACCATCTAGTCCAACCGTAAACAAACACATTACAGGAACTGTACTTAAAATGCGCTGCTGGCTTATTTTAGAGCATCCAGCATGACTGAGAGGTGGTGTACTCGAGTGACAACTGTCAACTTCTACCTGTCAGGCAGCCCCTGGGTTTTAAACCCACATAAATCCCTTATTGGTACTGAAGTAATCATCTGTTGGATTTATTTCAGTAGCCTTGCATCCTGGAGGCTTGCCAGGGAAGGATTCTCCAGGACCAAGGGAGATATCTCACTCCTTTTGCTTTTACTGAGATATATATATATATATATATATTTGCTTTTAAAGTTAGGCTGAGTTAGTGGTAGGAACTGTGTGTTCAAAAGGGAAAGCGAGGCGTGGCAAAGGTCTGAATGGTAGAAGGCAGGCGATGACACAGCTAGGAGCTGCAGAAACGGATGGCAAATAACCACGCTGGATAACACAAATACAAATAGCAGCTGGGTGTCACGGAGCACTGAGCGCATTTGTTTCTCATAGCCATCATTGTAAAATGCACTTGACATTTCCAGCCATGCCTCTTCAGAGTGTCGTAACTAGAAAACTATTTTTCTTACTCAGAGAGGGCCATATGCTTCCTGCACTGTCCCACTGTCCTCCTTGACTCCTCTCAGAAGACGGGAGAGTGCTCCAATGGTGAGAAGTGGTGTGCCTTGTCCATAGGAAGACAGCAGCACGGCTGAACGTGATAAACTCTATCTGGTGTCATTAGACATTGTGGGTAGAAAAGTGACTGTCAGTCTGATGTGGAGGTCTGACTAGCTCAAAACCCATCACATCTAGTTTCTTTTCACAGACTTGTTCTTTTGTAGAACAATTTATTTTTCCAGGCCCTTGCTTTGGCCAGTCACTTGAAAAATAGCAACATTAACGCAGCGGAGAAGAGGTCAAGGGCTGTGCTTGATCAATGCACGTTCTGTATTGTGGCTATTGATCTATCCTCAGATACCTTACCTCTCCAAATGCCTTTTGAAGAGCAAACAGACAAGAAAGACTTCACGCATGGCTCTGTGGGAGAAACTGCATGTGGACAGCATTGCCATTATCCCTGGAGAGCCACACGTCTGCTCTGCCAGGATCCACAGTGCCTTTAGCAGAGGGGTGCTTTGTGGCAGTCACTAGTTACAGTTCGATGGACAACAAAATCAGATGAATCTCCATTCCTGGCCACTTATGCATATCAAATGACTGATACAAAAGGTGTGTGATGGAAGAGAATGTCCTGATTATACATTCTTGACTGCCTTCATGAAAAGGAGGTTCAGTAAATCTACTGCTATTAGTAAATAATCAAGTCTGTTACTGATTGAGGTTTCTTTCTAATGTGAACTGTGTCTGGTTGAAATTATGATGATTTTGTCCACCATGAGAAGGCTTCAGTCACATCCACCATCTCCACTGGACTCATAGTTCGTAAGAGGCATCACTTGCTCTCCAAAGGAGGTCCTAGCAGACCTATCAAAGAAGCATTGGTTTTCTGTCCCCTGGTCAGATATTTCTGCTTCAAAAACAGAAACTGTCCTCTGCAAACCTGCCCAAAATCTGTATCTCAACATGGTAAGAAATGACTCTCTTGATGATCCTGAAGGACTCACCACAATTCAGGCTGCTGTTGTCCCTCTGGGAGTTTGTGGTGGTGATGACAGCACAACCCTGCTCATAATTTTGTGCCTCCACATGGAAACTTTCCCATTTAGAATGGAAAAGAGTCTGTTTGACACACTGGTGGCCACACATAATGCAGAAACAGTAAGGGACATCTGCCCTTATGAAGCTTAATGGATTCCTGCACTTGCTACATGGAGGTCCATCTTTCTCCTAGTATATTTTCCCTAGATTATTGTTCATTTCTGCCTGTTTGTCACTGGTGTCTTAAATTACCTCCCAAGTTGTATCTCTGCAGGCTTGTTTGGTTTGTGTTCTGCATTGATTCAGACACAGAACAGCTTCTAGTGTTTTGGAATCCTTTTGCACTTGTCAAACTATGAAACAAAATACAGGCTTGAGTACTCTGCACTAACCCATCACCCTGTTTGAGGCTGACAGCATATTCAGAGCAAACAATTTCCCCTGCTGTATGAAAGATGGAATCTTTTCAAACGTTATTTTATGTCTGTCACTAAGTTCAGAAGTACTTTTTTGACAAGTGCCTGAAATACACTTGGTAGAGCTGATAAAAGCCATGCCATCGCTGAGAAGAAAAGTCAGATGTAGGGGTAGAGATTGGAAGATACCATCTAGAAATATGACCAGGTGCTGTTTGACCCTGGGATTTTTACATATGGAACTTATCTATTAAGGCTGTAACTCTGCAGAGGTATGTTGGAGGGAGAGGGAAGCTGATGGTCGTGACAGATGACCCCTATAGCTCTTATTGATGAGGTTCTTTTAAGGGAAACAGATTTTTCCAAGTGTTTTCCTGAGATAAGCCTTTAATGACAGTGCTGGGAACTGTCTGGTACAAAGACCACACAAATCTTTCTTAGAAACTTCTGTTTGCCAGATTTTTATGGCTGGTTACGTGTCTTTGCCAAAGGATTGCTTAAGATCCTGGAGTGTGCAAAGCAGATGTTAGGATACACGTTGTACGATTTAGGAAGGCTGTATTGTTTGAATATTCACTGAAAATACTAAGAAATCTTAACACCTATAGAAAATGGGTTGATTGTTTCACACTATTTTATATGTTTTGTAGACATGGGTGAATTTTTGGTTCGAATGAAAACAGCTGCAAAACTGGCACCAACACATCCCTGCTTATGTCACCTATCTACTGCAGCACGTTCCTGTGCTGTTTTCTTGTACAGACCCATAACCCTGTCGTGTCAGCCTGCCCTAGGCAGCGAGCAGGTGCCTCTGCCAGCACGCCTGTATCCCATGCCTTCTTTACTCTCCCCACTATCCCATTTTTTCCCTTTCTTCTCCAAGCCTTTTGCTTGTATGCGTTCAGATGATTTTACATATATTCTATTCAAATTTCCTTTCTCTTGTCAGCGTTTCCCATTACAATCCCAGAACAAAAGCTGACATGGGAAGGGCCAGTTTTGTTTCCTTACAGTACAGTCCAGCCTGGGTCCAGGACTGGGATCCCCATCTGCTGCTGGGATGCAGATAATGGAAGCTCACTGATTCTTGTTCATCTAGAAAACCATCCATTCAAAATGCCAAAATACAGTTTAGGTATTTATGTTCTTAAGTTCTTCAAGCAATTCTAATAAAGCTCTGTTTTCTTTTAGCTGCCTATTTAACCTCTTGAAAATGTATTTTTCACTATTTTATATTAGTATGGCTCATGTATGGTACAGCAGAATCAGATATATGGGTGAAGAGAGCTTTTTTTTCCACAACAGCTGCCTGAGATCTTTTTAACATGCAGAAATAATAGCTAATGTTGGGAGATTTGCTGGTCTGGTGTAGCAAAACTGTGGGGGCTGCCATGGGCACCCATGGGGAAAATTTGCTCCGATTATTTTTAGCTTTGGACTAAGATTTCTCTGTTATGAGATCATATGCACTTTCTCCCCTAAATTGTTGACTGCTCTTAATATTATGACAGTCATAGACCACTAGAGGACTCTCTTTTCCACCATATTAAATAATTCTCTGCAATCATGCCCTTTCGTAGATTCTTTTAGGTGTATGTTTTGCAGTGTACAAAAATGCTCAAGTTTAGAGAGTAACCAGGTAGGGCTCGGCCATTCAGCAATCAGTAATGCATTCTGAATAAAGATGAAGTCTCTATGGAAAATCTGGTCTGAGATCTGCTGCTCTCTAAACAGAAGCAAAGGGTGAGCAACTCCATCCATCTCTCTGTATGAGTATTTGATGCAATATTGGGATCCTTACTTCAGTTCTGGCCTACACCATCACTTATTTGCTTGTGGGATTTCTGAAATTGCATCTGCCGTAAACATGAGAGTTTGAGAAACTCTGGCGACTTGATGACTTTTAAAACCCCGTCTTTTGTCACGAGTCTCAGGGAAACCTGTCCCATCAAAGCAGGGTGACCCACTTTTCCCTCACTTGACAGGTGTGCTGGGCTCGGGTTCTTTCCAGAGACAGCCTGATAGCTTTTCGAGATAAGAGGATCCTTGCTGCAATTTTGAGGGAAAGGAGCCAAAAAATGAAGTAGATTACATCTCTTTGTTGTCTTTGGGCAGACAACAGAAATCATTGTAATTCAGAGCCACTGTTTGTTTTTTTTTCCCAAGATGTTTTTCATGAGAACAATGCAGATCCTCATGTCCATCAGAAGCACTGTTTACCCAGCAGCTGGCTGGCTGCTGCTCACCCAGCAATGAAAAACATCTCTCTAATTGCAGCAAACTGAAAACTGCCAGAGGATATCTGGCTCTGCTTTTCAGCCACAGCACTGCCCATCAGTGAGAGCTGGAGTAACACAGGCATTTGTGTAGGAGTTGCCATTCATCAGTGCAAAAGAATGAGACTAACAGGAAAATAACCAAAGTGCCCCACGGGTTCATAAGTCTAACAGGGATTGCTTGGAATTTGCTCAAGTGAGCACAGAAAGCCTCCTGCTAATGGGAGGGTTTCTTTTATAAGCAACTGCCACACTGGAATGTTGTGCTCTTGTGCACGTACAATTTCTTTGCAGCAAAGATGGCATTGTAAGAATATTTCTGCGTTGTCTTCATGCAACTAAAGATTATCTTCTAACACATAACTAAGAGTGGAAAAGCATTAGCAGTGGCTGCAGGACCTAGTAAAGCACATAGGGAAACAGTTCTTCAGTGGCTTTGATGTGAGGTGATGCTCTTCTGTTCAGTTCCCTGCTTGTTTTTGAGGTTTACAGGGTCTTTTCCCTAAAGCTTGCTATTCTGGAGAGCAATTTTAAAGTGATTTCAGTGGGAACTTCATGCGCCGTTTTGGTATTTTTATAGAATCAGTCAAAGATCTGGGAAAAAAAAAAAAAAGGAAAAAAAAAAGGTGGGTTCCTGAAACAGTTTTCATAGATTTTTTTCTGATCAGGGATTTTTTATAAGCTCTTCTCGAACTCGCTGGAATCCTGCAGTAAGCTTCATTTTTGTATGGACGGAGGGCCCAAGAGACAGGAGAATTGAAAGCATTCACTGAATTCGATGTTTTGGCTTTATGGATAGACAAAGGTATTATTATAGGCTGTGCTAGGTGCTTTTCCACTGAGTTTTGGTGATGTTAGTGTGTGCTTGCCCAATTTCTTCCATTAAGAGAAAGTATTTTCATAGTTTTCTGGACACATTGTGTCCGTCACTTTTGAAGCCTGCAGTGAAATAGAAAATAATTTTTTCAGACATTTCTGATTTCTGCTGTGTTTTGCACAGGATAAAGATTGCATCAAGGAATCCAGGCACTGTATTTACATACAGCCAGCATAGATGGGAGAGTTCAGTTAAGCACTGAAGCTGCTGGAAGGTGCTAAGAAGCCCCTTAGCCATGGCTCTCTGACCACAAGCAGCAGCACTTCTGCTCTCAGGGAAACATATGGGGAGGAGAACAAGGCTGTGTCCAAAATCTGCCATCCTGGTGGCCTTCACTTCTGTGAAAGTGACCTATGGATATAGGATAAAGCATGTATAACCATGCACAACGGTATGCAGGGGCAATTTAGATGATTTAAGCAATGTCCCACTGGGAAGGAGTTCATGCCAGCTGCTGGGTATTTAAATATCTGTGATGAGGTCCATAGGTTGCTGTAGGAATGCAGATTTTCAGCCCAGTGTGTCTCTCCCTGTACAAAATTCACCTGAGCAACAACATGTTCTGGAAATACTTTCCTTCCAAACGAAGGAAAATACTTCTCTTGTGCTGGGAATATATTTAGAAAATTTAAACACAGTTTTGCCACCGGTAGCTCTGACCATATAGAGGACTGACATGGTGTGAATTACACATCAGAATGGGCAGTATTTGAAATATGAACTTAGAGTGAGAATTTCAGCTGCTGAAATGGTGAGCATCAAACCCCACCATTTCCTCTGTGTGTAACATATATCCCAATAGTTATTTCTCTGCCTACATTTGTATATCTCTCACTTCCCAGGGTAGTGCTGTCTCATCCTGTTCTGCAGCAGAACTTACCTTTCTGCAGGGATTCAGAAAGAAATTGCATCACTTAATATTTCCAGAAAATTCTGGAGAAAAAAGAATGTGATGAATTTCAGGGATTCCATCCTAAGCTTTATAAATGAAAATACGTGGACAGAAGCAGTGCATCAAAGCAGCCAGCCTCATTTTATATAGTTCTAAAAATCTTAGCATTGGTTTCTGCATGCATCATGGCAGCTGTCAGGTCACACCTGATCCTAACCCATGCTAAGATGTGTAAGAAGCTAGTGCTATGATATATGTTGTGAAGCAAAGGCCCTGAAATAAGGAAAAAAATAACTATGTGCTCTGAAGCACAAACGTTTTGAAACTAGCTGAGATTAGGATTCGTGGCCAACACATCTCATGCTTTGAAACCACTACAGGCACCTTTGTCCTGGGCAAGAAAGAAGTGCAGTAACTGCTGTTAAATCTGTGAATCCCTGACACATTATTTCCACCCAATCCTTTGAGTGAGAAATCAGATGACCAGGCTGACAAACACATTTTGCCAGCTTGTTTGTCTTGCTTCAGCATCCCACAGTGCCTGCCCCACACCTTACCAAGCTGCTGCTCACTCCTCCTTGCTGAGTGCAGCCAGGACACTGACTTCAAAGGAGCACATTTAAGTGCATTCCTGAGTCAGAGTCAATTTTTGTGCATAGATCAGGGTAATAAGGATTTATGAAAGATGTAAAAACTACTCAGTGATCCGTGATACTTGGCTGCGTGTCTTTGATATCGTACTTGGCAGGAGAAATGAATATTCTGTTTTGCAGCAACTTTCATGATTTGCAGAATTATTTTTATTCCAGGCTAAAATAAAAACAAAACAAAAACGAAGTCTAAAAGTAGTACCACAAAGCTATCTGGGTCTCTTTGGATGGATGACACAAAATCTGCTCTAAAAGAGAGGTTGGCTTGAGCCCTTCAAAAAACCATCTGTAGTCCCTGTAAGATATTTCAGCTCCCATGAGACAGCAGTTTCACTGAAACAGGCTGATAAAGTGTTTCCAATTATCTCATGTTGATATCTTCATGCACTTTACTGGGATTTTGTATCGTGATGAAGTGAAGCATGTGGTTAATTACAGTCTAAATGGGCAGATTTTCTGAAGGGCCACTTCTTGACATCCTCTGAATCTTGCTCAGCAGCCCATTGCTTTGTTTCTGTCTCTGCTTGTTTTGTAACTTCCTTGGGGAGTGGAGCTTGTTTGCTCAGTGGTTTATTATGTGCATGGAAAATTGCCACGAAAGCCACTCGCACATGCTGCAAATGTGACTGACAGCACATTATTTAACTGCCTAGTGAATTGGCCAGCATCACAGCAGAAGTGCTCTTTTCAGTTTACATGAATCACTTCTTCAGGTGGGAAATTCGAAAACGTTCTGTGTTGTACATGGGAACGATGGGCTGTGCATTTGCCAGCTTCCTTGTTAGGGCTGCTTGCATTATTGGATGATACAGTAAGTGCCTAGATTTAAATGGGAAGATTCATGACTCATGCCTACCATCAGGTGCCCATTTGACCAACCACTCGCAGCACGGGACAACCATAACTGCTTACACAGCCATGGAATCAGTGCCATCCTGGCACTACTCCTCACTGAAACCCATCCGAGCTGCAGTGCAGAGCTGGAGCAGAAACTGCCTTGACTGGGATTTACTTTTGCACAGAAGGTTCTTTTCCCCTCGCTGGCCCCCGAGAGATACCATGGGGTAGCTGGGGAATGATTTCTGGGACAGCTGCATAAAAAGATGGGGGCAATGATCCATACAAAGCTGCTTTGGGAATGCACTGTGGAGATCAGAAACACACAGCTGGGGCTGAGCCGCATGACATCGTGCTTTGGTACCTGGCCTGAGGTGTGTTAGCAGTGTGCTCCATTGCCACAGCTCTGTGGTTGCTGAAAGAGGAATAAAGGGCACTTTGTGCTTGACTTCATCCACTGATGGAGACATCACAATTAGTAATCTCCCATCACCTTGCTGCCATGTGCAGTGGTGGAAAGGGCTTTCTGAGATGTGACCTTCACTCCCTGTCTTTGCAGGCACCACGTGGTGGGAGCCATTTGTGCATTGTTCAGATTGCACTTATGCTCTGGTCTTGTCTTCCTGATCATTGTTTATCTCATATTTCACTTTTCTTCCTACACCATTGCTGCCTAATTTGTTTGAGAGTTAATCAGGCTCTCGTTCATAAACTCCTCCACCTCTTCTCTTGTGAAATTATTTACAGAGAGATATTTGAGGACTGTAATGTTCATCCACAATTTGTATTCATATGGAAGAAGCCAAACTCTCATTAAAAAAAAACTCAATTAATTCATTTGAGAGGACTTGAGCTCAAAAAGAGAAAGGAAAAAAGCACAGCTCTGAACATTTCTGTCAGGAGAGCTGAAAGCAGCTATGGAAGATGTGGGAAAGGGCATCTTAGCACAGACAGTCCTCAGCTCCTCAGGAGCGGGTGAGGATGTGGTGGTTTTGGACATTGCTTCTGCTTTTTCTTTCAGTTGAAAACACAGTGAAATTTGGGACAGCAGGCTATCAAATAGATTTTCAGTGTCATAGTCTATGTTCTGTGTATTTTATACTGTGTAGAAGTTGACTCAGCACCCTCTGAAGTTGGTGCAAGACCTTCTAAAGAAATTTCAGTGGGGCAACTCCAGTTGGATACACACACAAGAAGCACAAAAGTCATGAGAGAAAGCTCCTATATATGAGATGAGAGCAGTTGTTGCATTCAAAAAACGTTGTGGGCGTACTTTCCTTTTTGCAGAAGGATGCTCAGAAAACAAGAAGTGGTCCTTTCCTGATGCTTAGGATGGCCCCAGAACAGTTTTGGCCTGTTGGTCACTTCCCTTTTAGGTCTTTTCCAACCTTGGTGATTCTATGATTCTATGATCCCTAACGCTGCTGGTTTGAGAGTCAGACATACATTGGCTTGGTGTGAATATGGGAGTACCTGCTGCTCTGCTAAATTTAAATCATAGAATCGCCAAGGTTGGCAAAGATCTCTAAGGTCACTCAGTCCAACTGTCCACCTGTCACCAACATTTTCCACTAAACCACATCCCTCAGTACAACATTCAAACATTTCTTGAACACCTCCAGGGTCAGTGACTCCACCACCCCCCTGGGCAGCCAGTGTTCCAGCACCTGACCGCTCTCTCTTGAAATATTTCACAGAATCACAGAATCAGCAAGGTTGGAAAAGACCTACAAGATCATCCAGTCCAACCATCCATCTATCACCAATAGTTCTCACTAAACCATGTCCCTCAACACAAAATCCAGACGTTCCTTGAACACCTCCAGGGTTGGTGACTCTGCCACCTCCCTGGGCAGCCCATTCCAGTGCCTGACCAAAGGACAGGCCCCAATTCCAACCCCTGGGGAACACCACTCATGACCGGTTGTCACCTGGATGTAACTCCATTCACCATCACTCTCTGGATCTAGGCATCCAGCCAGTTCTTTACCCAGCAAAAAGTGCATCTGTCCAGGCCACAACTGACAGGTTCTCCATGAGAATACAGAGAATGTTGAAGGCTTTGCTGAAGTCTAGGTAGTCTATGTCAGTCTCTCCCTCATTCAGCAGATGGTTCACACATAGGAGATCAGATTGGTCAAGCAGGACCTGCCTTTCATGGAGAATCTTCATCCTTTACTGAATGCAGTGGGAATGTGACCACTGAAGATAAGGAAAAAGCTGAGGTTCTCAATGCCTTCTTTACATCTGTATTTAAAAATCAGACCACTTATATTGGGCACTCTACCCCCTAATCTGGAAATCTTGGAAAAGTTCCGTGTTCATGCTCTTTTTTCCTGCTAGCCCATCTTGTGGCACAGAGGGACAGCCTGCTCCTGTGTCTGTAAGACGTTGTTCTTGAGTAGCAACCAGCATTCCTGGACCACTTTACCCTTCAGGTCTGAATCCTGAGTGACTACCAGCATCCTGACCAGTTCGAAGTCCACCCTCCAGAAGTCCAAGGTAGCAGTTTTGCTGCCCCTCCTCCTGACTTCACCAAGAATTGAGAACTCTACCATTTTGTGGACACTGTGCCCAAGACAGCTCCCGACCTCCACATCTCCTACCACTTCTTCTCTATATGTCAGCAGCAAGTCTAGCTGGGCACCTCCCCTGACAGGCTCTTACCAGCTGTGTCAGGAAGTTGTCTTCCATACACTCTGGAAACCTCCTAGACTGCTTCTTCTGTGCTGTGTTGTATTCCCAGCATATATCAGGGAAGTTGAAGTCCCCTGTAAGGACAAGGGCTGACAGTCACACAACTTCTGCCAGCTGCTCATAGAACACCTTATCTGTCTCTTCATCCTGATTAGGTGGTCTATAACAGACCCTCACTAGGATGTCAGCCATGTTGCTCTCCTCCTGATCCTTACCCATAGAGACTCAACCTTATCATTCCCAGCCCCAAGCTCAACATCAAAACATTCTCTAACATAAAGAGCCACATTACCACCCCTCCTTCCTTGCCTATAACTTGTGAAGAGCTTATAGCCACACACTGCAGTACTCTAACGATCCCACCATGTTTCTGTAATGGCAACTAAGTCATAGATAGCCTGCTGCACAATGGCTTCCATCTCCTCCTGTTTGTTGTCCATGCTGTGTACATTGGTGTAGTGCACTTCAGCTGAGCCCCTTGCCTACCACAATCCTGTTACTGTTCCCCCAGGTTCAACTCTAGCAGGCCTGGTTTTATCCCCTCTCCTTTCATACTTTGTTAAAAGCCCTCCTGCCAGCTCCTGGGCTAGGATCTGTTTCCCCATTTGAGACAACTGAGACCCACCAGCAGACATCAGGCCAGGCACCAAGTAAATGGTCTTGGGTTATGGGTTGATGGTTGTACTAGATGGTCCTAGAGGTCTCTTTCATCTTCATGATTCTGTGATTCTATTTAAATTTTAAAAAAATAATAAATAATGGGTGAATTCAAAGAAACTAGAGTGAGGGCCCTTCTCAGCTTTCAGAACTCATCGCCATGTTTATCCTCCCTTCTGCACAAAACAGCTCTGGCTTGCAGAGCTGTGCTGCACGAGGAATGTCCCTGCACAGTGTGTTTACTTAATGTGGCAAAAGAACTCTGCATCTCCTTGTGTTAATCTGTTAATCATTTTATGTCCTACCTCTTTTTTCATCTCTCCAGCAGCACATAAATGCATGCTGGGAAACAAGGTGAGATTTCTATCCCTGTAAGAAACGTTGCTAGATCTATTCTTTTCAAGCACACCTGACAGAAGGTCAGATTTCTCCCAGAGAAATAATCTGCCTTGACACTGCAGAGAAATCTGCAATCCAGAGTCTCATACTACATGGGTGTTGCTGCCTGCTTCCAAGAACAAAAATATTTTCAGATTTCAATTCTATTTTAAACAACTCGCATGAGGGAACCTTCAGTTTGTCAAGCACACTATTTGCTTTCAGGAGAAGTGAGGCTTGAGAGTGCATTGATTGTAGCCTAGATGTCACCCTGCAGAAAAGGTCCTGGAAAGGCTCTGGGAAAAATCTCTAGGGCAAGCTAGATTCAATTTGCAGGAAATGGCAGAAGATAGAGAGGTCTGTACACTAGGAAAGCTTGAAAGCTGCAGCCTCAATTCAACCATAAGTAGTGCTCTTATTCTGCTTAGCCCAGACTCATACTCCCTGCTCTCTCCTGCTGTTTGGGCAGCCAGACTGTGACACTGCACGGACATGCACCCCAAACAGGCTGAAGATGAATGAGAATGAGAGGAACAGTCCTGTGTGGTGGATATGGTAACCAGGCAGAACAAGGGGTGCCTTCCTTGCAGAGTTACTATGCAAGAGCAGGATGAATATGCATCAGATATCCAAACCTTGCACAAGGAGAGTTTAAACTACAGTGGTACAATTTGCAGCTGATGTGAAGGACTGGGTGACTGCATTCAGGTTCCTCCTTGACATTTATCCAGCCACTGATTTTCCAATTTCCTTAAAGTGTAGGAAAAGTCGATAACAAGTTTGCACATCCTTTCAGTGAAAACTGTAGAGAAAATTTAGTTCATTTCAGACAATAGCCCCAGATGACATTTCACAGTATGTTGCCGAATTCTGAAAGCTTTTTAATAAATACAGAAATTGACCTGATTCTGTCTCACACACAGGTTGGTAGTCTGTAAATTTCGGTGTATTTATTCATTATTTGCATCATTTGAGGGCAGATTTTTATCAGGATCTTCAAGACCAGTAACTGGCATATAGATAACTATGGAGAAATGAATCAATACCTTCTGGTTAACATTTTGGGCAAATTCAATACGCCAGTGCCATCTCTGTCTCTGTTTAGGCATTTAGGTAGCTGAAGGATACAACTCCCTTGAGTTACAGAAGAGGGCAGTGATGTTTCATTTTTTAAAGATAGAATCAACAGCTGACAAAACCTTCCACTCTGCTTAATGCAGAAATAAACACCATATCAAGGTTTGCTCATGCAAACTTGCTTCTTCACCTTGCATCATGCTTCCTGTTTGTTGTTTAATTTTCTTCATGAAAAAGGTTCCATCTTGGAGGAAGCATTAACAGCACTGGATTCTATGGAGCACTTCTGCCTGACGGCTGAGACCTCGCTGGCTGAAAGTACAAATTCACAGCAATAGACCATGAACCTTTATGTAAAACTGCTAGCTACCTGTTATCTTTTAGTTTCACTACGTGGTTTGTTTAGCCTTGGGGCTACTGACATCACTGCAAGTCAATAACATTTCACTCATAAGTCTGCTTCGTGCAGTTCGGGGAAAATGAAATAAAATGAGGGCTCATTACAGAAAATGAGCATGTGCATATACCAGGGAGGCTTCCACGCTAAGAACAGCTTGCATAGTCAAGACATCAAATACCAGCCTGTGTGATATGAAGTCAGCTCACATATGCAAGTGAATGACAAGGCAGAGTTTTATAAACTTTTGTGCTGGATTCTTCTAGGGCTTTTGCTTCACAGAGCACATGGGACGGACAGTACTGCTGAGTGGTTTCTCTATAAGGAATTTCTCTTTGCTGTTTGCTCTACCTAACTTAAACAAATAGCAGCATACATTACACCACGAGGGGTGATATTCAAGAAAGATGCCAGCATCTAATGTATCTCCTATGTATCTCCTCTGGCTTACCTACTCATACCAATCCACAAAGCTGCCTCCAGACCCAATTCCCCACTTTCTGCATCTGAGCATGTTCTTTTTGCATCTCTTCCCCAGATTTTTCTTGTCCCTTACAAAAATGTAGGCTTTCTTGCACCAGTCCAGGTTGGACCAGGCTCTGAGCAACCTGATCTAGCTGTGGATGTCCCTGTTCATTGCAGGGGAGTTGGACTAGATGGCCTTTCAAGGTCTCTTCCAACTCTGAAGATTCTTTGATTCTAAGAGCTATTTCAGCTACTCTGTGCATTCATTACTAGCAATGCCTGGTGAGACTCAAAGATGAAACAAGTTCTGTAGGAGCAAGGTACTTCCTTTTAATCATGATTCTTTAGAGGTTGTATCTTGCCTTCCTCTTGCTGATGGTGTGGTCTTTATGCCCCACTTCCAGGCTTTCCTAATGCTTTTCCATATGAAGGAAACCCTAAGTACCCACCGGCCATACCATACTGTATGTTCCAGACTTTCCTTTGCCTCCTGTTGAGAAACTGGCAACAGTTAAATATCTTGTGATACAGACACCCAGTTTCTGTATCTAGATACATTAATGGCATAAAATGAGGGCCTAGGTGCTCCTAGAGTTAGGGCCTCTGGTAGGACCAGATGCTGTCCACTGAACTGAAAATCTATTGGTCTCAAACGAATGTACAACAGATCATGACTCCAGTAGATACTGGAACCCAAACATCTGTTATACATGATAATCCATCATGGTTTCTGGGCATGCATGCTGTTACAGGAGACAGCATGCACAAGATTTACAGACTTTTACATATTCTTCATGGGAATTGCTGATGGCATATATATTGTAATTGAAATGTGTAGGCTGATGCCACGAAGGGGTGGAGTGTAGAGGAACTGTTTGGTCATGGCTTGAAGTGGTGATTAAGCACCTGGTGAAGGGCTATGGCTGGCCCAGGGAGCACAGGCACATTTTTTGCACCTGTGCTCAATATGTGACCAGAAAGGTTGGACCTGGAGTGGAACCACCCTGGGTTCACATAGGGGTCAGCCACTGCAAGGAGAGGATCTCTTGGATATGGGCTGCTTCCTGGGAAGAAGTGATGTATAGCCAGAGATGCCCTTCACCAGTTGGGTGAGTTCAGCTCTTCATTTTGTATGTAACTATTGGCCTATGTGCAAATACTTAGGAACCTGCCAGAAGCAATGTTACTTTTTTGGAAGCAGAATGAAGTGAGTAAGAAAAAGAGTGCTAATCAAGCTTCACTAAGGAGTCCCTCTACATGAGGAGTATCAGCGTGCTTAAGATCAGTGGTAGAAATTTAGTAGCTGAGTGCTTCCCAGTTGACAAATATCACAAACTGTATGAAACAATGCTGACTGTGTATTAATATTTTCCAAACATGCATTAAAATTTTTGTTCCAGATAAGCAGATGATACATAGTTCCTAACAAACACTTTCCAGAACTCCAGCGCTTCTTGCTCAAACTAGAAGGCAATGGTTCAAAAAGGTCACATCTGTACCCACACACAGCTTCTGAAAATTGACTTAAATAATCGCTTCTGTCCCAAAGAATAAGCAGGGCTATTAATTGATCTGAACTGCAAATGTCATATGGTCTTTGTCTAGCATGGAGAGCGAGATGAATCCTGTGGGAAGGGAAAGGCTTTGTTTTAACAAAGTTTCAGAGCAGAGAATATGAAGGTATTTCCTCTTCCTACACAAGTAAGATATTTGACTAAGATATCTGTGGTGGGATTCTAATCCTTGTGAGGTCTCTCTGCAACTGAGAGGAGGGACCTGCATTTTACAAGTCTATTTCTCTTTTTCCACTAGAGCCTCCTTGCCTAAATTTGCCCATCCAGTCAGATCATGGCCTTCAGTTAAGTTCCTGCAGTTAAAAAATTCAACCTAAATTATCCCTTTCCAACTAGCAGAGAAAATTGTCAGCATATGACAGCAGCTCAAAGTTTTCTGTAAAAAATTCATAGCTGCTCAAATGCCCTATGAGTTAGCAATGATTTTCTGAATTGCAGAACTTGAGGTTTAATACATAAAGCAGCATTTTGTGTTTAGCTCAATGCCAACAAGTCTGTAGATGCAAGCTGGGAAAGAATAGTAAATGTTAATGTATTAAATAAAATATTAATGATTAATAATAGTGAAGAAGTGATGCTGGAAGCTGTTGCAGACCTGCAGGTGGTAGTGTTGAAAGATGATATCAATGTAGTTGATATCTGCTTTGATAGATTAAGCAGTTTATATCTCTTATGCAGCAGGGTAGCAGTGTTTGTGGAAAGCAGAATGGCCTGCTTTTCTGTGTTTGTTTTAATTAACCAAAACAACAGCAGGAAACAGAATAACTGACCTACAGTACAGACAGTGGTAATGACAGATGAGGAATAATTCCAAAGGCATGTGCCAGCTGTATTGCTAATGGGTAACTAGTAGATCTTCTTTTATGTGGAAGTGGGTGGAAAGATAACTACTTTTAAATGCACCTGGTAGACAGTTCAGCCTCTGCTAAACTGCCTATGCCCTGCAGAAAGCCAGAGTGGCAAGTGGCTGCTATTTCTTAATGTTTATCGAGGCTCCAGAAATATTTAGGCATCCTTTAATCAAAGATCTATTTCACAAATGTCTGAAACTGAAACTGAAAACACAGTAAAAACAAATTCTGAAAACAGGTAAGAAGTAATAATGTGACTTTGGGATTAGAAATGTTCACAGTATTTCCATAGAGCTGGCTGCTGTGCTCTTCACTGTATCCCTCCTGATATGCCTGATGGATTTATTAAAGAACTGTTTGGTTTTTCTGAGGAGGAATACTGGTATGTTTTAGAGGCACTCTGAAGGGCCAAGCTCTGCAAGCAACTTATGTTTGGGTTATGATTCTTCACCAGATCTCACAAGAAAAGAGTAAGTTTTCACTGAAGCACCTTCAGGTCAATGAGCTCCATGTTTTTAAGCTATGCTTGAGCTCGCCAGGGCCAGAACTCAGTAGGTACTTACTGGAAATAGGTGTGTCTACTTGCCATAACTATAGTGGATGGGGAAGACAGGCAGTGCAGTGTTAAAGGTACTTGCAATCAAGTGCCAGTGAAAGCATTTGCAAAAGTGATGGTACGTCCCTTCTGTCAAAAAATCTTGTGTGTGCTTTCAAAGACACATTGATGTGTTTATCCATCAATACTTCTTTTAATATGTCTGCTAAACAAGTTCCACCTCTTTCCTTCTTACTGTTTCTTGTTAATAAAATATCAATGCTTTAATCCCTGCAGCATAAAGTTCAGAAATCTTAACATGGAAAGCAGTTGGGTGGTTTTTTTTTTTGGTTTTTTTTTTAATGTGGTAATGATTTTTACAGGTTATTTTTATGAAGACAGGTTGAACTCTGTAACTCCAGATGAAGCACTATGTCAATTTTACAAGAGTTGTTCTTATTAATCTGCCTACTGATAGTATCTGTAAAACCCCAGTAAGTAAAGCAAACCATGTCAGGAGAAAACTGAATGCATCTGAGATGCTCAGAATATAATTGCACTGAATTTCTGTTCTAGCAGTAAATTGCACAAGCATTTAACTTCCTCATGATATTCCCCGTGTGAATTTTGCTGCCGCTGGCAATACACACTCTTTTCTTTCCTCACATTTAATGCCAAGTGCATGGAAACGCTTTCAGTTACCTAGCTTCAGCTCTTTGGCCTGCTTTATTTAGAATAAATAAACTGCAGTCTTATTTATACCCATGTGACCCACATGGCTTGGAGGGGAATATGGATTTAACTGAGAGCACAGCTTCACCTTGTGTTCTTCAATATCATATTCCTAGAGAGACACCTAAGTTACAACTGTGCCTCTGCAGGACCAGCAGGTCTGGAAGCTATGTTATATTAAGTAGACTTTCTGCATGCCTCTCAGGGACTTATCCTTCCTTTATTCCTCCTGCAAACTCTTGGGTTTGGAGTAGACAGTTTGTTGTTTCTTGGGTTTTTTATTTCCCTCTGCAATTTGAAACCAAGACCTACTGAAATTTCTGAGTTAAATGAAGGCACATAGGAAAAAAAGAGAAAAAAGAGAAGGTTAGGAAAGAAGCTGTGGCAGGCTCCTCTAATGTGAGTATTATTCAAGCTTGTTGCACCACAGCAGCACTGGCTATTTAAATAAGGGAAACTCAATGATTGGTCTTAGTCTATTCACTAAAATGTGTGTGATTGCTTCTAATTGTGTGAACATATCTCAGCATTTCCCATAACTTACTAGGCTTTTTGTTTGGTATTCATAGAGCACGTGTTATGATCTGCTACTCCCACTGTTAGACTATTCCTGTCTTACTAGAAAAGCGTCCACCTCTTCCGGTTAAATTTGCACATCCTCATCCTTTAACTAGAACTGAATATGCTACTGGGTTAATTCTTGCCTCTCTTCTTTCAGGTATATTCTGAGCCATGTGGAAGTGATATCTGTAAGGAAAGTTCCAGTGAGACTGTGAAGAGGTAGGAGAATTCTGCCAGTATTTTGGTTTTGATGCATTTCTTAATTAATGACTTGTGTCTAAGGAAAATAACAGTAAATGTTTTCATTATCTGTCAGTGTAATGTATCATTACACAACATAGCAGTGTTTTTTGTTTTTTTTAAACCAACAACTTCATAAATTACCTCAAGTATTTTGGGATATACTGGTCTTTGTAGTGCTGAGTTACTCGGAGGACTCCCTGGGCATGTTCTATCCACTCTAGCAGCATGGAGCCAGAAGGCACAAAGATCTCAGCTCATGCAAAGTTGGATTAATTGGACTTCATTGTAGTCCTACTATTTAATAATCTATGGATGCTATTTGTCTGTAATATGTTAGACCAGTTGTTAGCCTCACATTATGGGTGTTTCTGCTTACTGCTTATCTGTTAGATTAGGTAGTAGCTATGCCTTGGCAATCTCAGCTTCAGCAGTGAATCAGGCTCTTCATATTGCCCATTGATTTTTATGCTACTTTAACCATAACTCGTAAACAAATTCCTCAAATGCAGCGGGGGATTTCTGAGGCATCTGGTTCCTCTTTTAGTTATACTTCAATGTTTCTGAGGCTCAGCTATAGTGGTTTGTTGCCTTTTAGTATTTTTGGTTTTGGGAGCTATTTCAGCTGTTGATCTTTTCGCCAGAGCTTCAGAGGAGGGTCATCTCAGACATCTCATGAAATGTGAGAATCCTTTTCCTGTTGCTGGACTCTCCTAAAACATCATTACAGTCACCATCTATTGCTTTGCTGCACACCAGCAATTCAGTCCTTACCTCAGTAGTAACACTGGATGAGGAGCTTGCCTTTTTATTGTTGTTTATGGTTCAGGCTTATGAGAAAGAAGTGATTTTTCTGGCCAGTGGGAGTTTTAAATTTGGTTTAAGGAGAACAAAATTCTGTCTCTGATTCTTCTACTGCTGTTCAAACCAGCTCCAACACAGACTGCTAAGAGTATGATGCTTAATTTACCCTCTTGTTGTCTTGCAGCGAATGCACAGATGAGAGCTTTCCATCATTGTGCAACATCTAGGTGTCAATCAAAGCATGTGTTAAGAGAAGCTTTAATAATCTTCAGTTATGGTGTTTTGTGTAGTTGTGACTTACACCTGGATGAGCACTTAAACTGGGTGCATGCCTAACCTGATGACTAAAATTCAACAAAAAGTATAGAAATGGCTGCAGACGGGGAAACAAAACTGCTTAAATCTGTTGCAAAGAATAGTGTTTTGATTGCAGAGCATTAATCTGCAAAGCTGCTCAAGGACTTCAGTGATATTTCCTATCTTCTACATTGGTCTCATAAAGAGGAAAGTAAAGGAGAAATCCAAAGGGAAATTCTTGATGGTTTTTTTGGTTTGTTTTTTTGGCTATACTTGTAGGAACTCTTCCTGATGCATTTGAAAAACCTGATTTGTTCCATACATGCTTCTCTGGAGATCTTGTGACTCATATCTCAGGACATTCTTTTAATGCCCTTTCTGTTAAAATGACTGCCTTTAATATAGTCATTCCACAACCTCATGCTCTCTACAGGAAAATCACATAGCTTCAGAGTAGAGAGGAAACTGCAGCATATTTTGAAAACATAAGCAAAACAAAATCATTACACAGATCCTTCAAATTGTTCTTTTTCATATTTCTTCAGGTACCCTCATACTTCTTTTGTGCACATTTTAATAAATATCTTGGCAGGCCTTTTGACGAAAAAGAAAACCATGCAGAATAATGGCTTATGAGAGCAAATGAATTGTGACTTGCAATTGTGAGTAATCATGCAAAAAAGTGACTCTTCTGCTGCTTCACCTCTGATTAGAGGATTTGGAAGAAAACACTGACAAATATTATTGCTTCAAAGCACTGTTTTGGGATATTACTCTCATCACATTCCATACAAATAAAATTTATAAATAGTTTTGGTGTGTGGCTTTCTTGGATGTAACACTAGTAGAGCATCTTCAGGCAAATTAGAAAAGGAGTTGCAGACAATGACAAAATTTTCTTACCTCAGTTGTGAATGTTGAAGAGGTTTAGGGATGTTTGGTGCTCTCTTTCTTTGACACCTCACCCCTTCAGTCTCAAGAAGAAAGCAAGTTGACTTTCATGTTTTTGGGGAAACTGAGCCTAAATGTCTCTTGACCCTGGGTTGTGAATTGCAGAAGTTGAATTTGTTTTGAACACTAGTTAGAAAATTTCTCTTGAGAATAACATGGTATAAAATAGTCCAGGTTTTATTAGAAAAGCTGCTGTAGGTGAGACTTCTTTTTATGTTATTGCTTGGGGACCTTCATCTCATCTCTCCACTTGAAGGTAATATTGTAGGTTTTAATTGAGTAAGAGTCCAATATAATAGTTTACATAGTAAGAGTCACTTCTAGACTGTCTCAGCCTTTGTCTTGGGGAAAAAATGGCTTTTACTGTCCCTGCCCTGCATGCAGATTTTGGAGCCCTGCTCACCTGGAGTCTTGGCACTCCTGGCAGGAGTTCCTCTCTCAACAGGTTCAAGCACAGGGACAAGTGTTTTAGTCCTTTTTGAGACACATCATGGTCCAGGCTTCAAGCCCAAGGTTCTAAAAGAAGTAGAATAAAACAGAACTCTGCTGGCTTTCACTCTTTCCTAGCTTGAGTTGCTTTATGAGTGTACTACTCATGGCATTTTCTAAAAGCAGGAATTATCACAGAATGCCCCAAATCCTCTTGAAGCACAGATAAAAATCAGTCACAGTTCCTTACTTGAAGTAATGCCTTCACTTAGGACAATTCCAGGTTTTGCAGAGTCCTGGGAAGAGAGAAATCTGAAGCATTTTGGTCTTATTTCTGAAGAAGATTGAGGATAATCAAAGAAATACACATGGGAAGAGAGCAAGTAGTATACAGGTGTAGAGAAGGCTAAAATAGTACTTAAAAACAGCAGCTGTCCTACATGCTAAAAACTAGCCTGGTGTAGAACAGGGCAGCATGGAGGAGTGAAGGTTTCTGTTATCCATAGATGCTATCAGGATGGAAATTCTTGAGTGATTCTGTGCTGGAAAGGAGTCTTCACATGAATGAAATCATTTGTTTAAGCTTAGCAACTGAGAGCTTTTTGGTGTCTACTGTCAATCTTATTTAAGAAGGTGCTGTAAAACCCTGCTGTTGCCAGCTTTGATCCCTATTGGTGCTAAATGTAGCAGCGTTGGTAATTTGCTGTTGCTACTAGAAACACTTATTTTTCCCCAAAGAAAAGTCCATGTATTTATTGATGAGACTGCACAGTTGGTTTTGTTTTTTGTTTTTTTCTTTTGTGATTACAGTTAGTTTTTGTCTTTCTGTCTCTAAACTCATTAGACCTCTCTGTAGCTAGGAAAACAGAAAAAAAATGGTTGCAGATGGCTGGTATCCTATGCATGCCCAGCCTCAGAAGCAAGTTCACAGCCCTGATTGTTCAGTACTCATAAGTAAGCTCCAGAACACCCAAAAAGGTGTTTCCCTAAAGGGAACCCTTACCTCAATTGAGAACCCTTGTCTGTTTATATAATTTTGGGCTTCCTATTGCTGGAGCCGAGTCATTAGTGCTGATGCTTTTCTCAGAAATCCCTTTGGGAAAAATGCAGCAGCACCTGATAGTTCATGGTAATCATCACTGTTCTTGGATCTTCCACTCCAATCCCTCTTTGTGACTTCTCACCATATCTATTAATAAAAACACACACCCTGATTTAAAATAGAAAGTGATTTGTGGGCATTTTTTTCATTCATCTTTTTTTTCCCTTTGACTTGCCTTCCTTTGCTCGCTCACATCAAACTTCAGGAAGGCTGTTTAGAGAAGCAAATAATAAACATATCTTAGTTCTCAACATCAGGCAAAATTTGAAACTTCTTCAAAATGCTTCCATCCATGTTATTAACCAGCCTTGTATGAACTGTTGGGATGGAGTCAACAGGGGCAGCTATCCTTCTTGTAAGGCAACGCAGGTCAGAAGAGTGCTTGCTGCTGCATGGGCATTTCTCATGCTTTGCTGCATTTTTATATTTTTAATGATATCTGTGGGGACCATAAGCATCATATCAGTACTTGTCTATGAATTCAGATCTCCAGTACTATAACAACTTATTAGCATAGGAGAGCATGCTGGAAAAAAAGCAGAGAAACAGTGAGTGAACAGCCTTTGAAGCTTGCCATCTTTCTCTGCTGTTCCACGTTAAGCAGCAGAATAAGACAGTCGAAAGCATTGCTGACTTGTGGCCAAATCCTAGAAATCTTCTTCAGCAACAACGTTTTGGCTTTTTCAGCTTTTATGGAAGAGATAAGTTGTCTGCATAAGGCTGGAGTCTCCGTACATTTATCAAGGGGTGCCACGCTGCTCTCCATCAAAGAGTTAGCACAAGTTTGGTGATGTCATAAGCATGAGTGCTCAGACAGATTTCTTCAGTGACCTACCTTTGCTTTGATCTGAAGGATTTTGCATTCCCTCACGATTTGTCAGGATGACAGTGAGGCATTACTGCATTTCTTTTATTGAGATCTGCAGTAACAATCCAGACTAACATAAACACCGTCTGCAAATTTAGATGAAATCTTGTCTGAGAGTTATACGTTGCCTCCTGGGAAAAATATTTTAGTGGAAGGAACATACAGTGCATTTCTGGCAATCTCTTTGATCCCATTGATGTTCAAGACACTCAGTGTTTCTCCCCCTCTTTGAGGACAAGGGATGCTGTGTGCAGTACCATAGCGTGGTGCATTGGTTGAGGTACTGCTATGGGTGCCTGGTGAGTGTGGGAGTCATTCTGCCAAGGCAGAACTGATGATAAAATTATTAATGATCAACATAAGGTTTGCACTTTCAGTATTCATTTTTTGGGCTCATATCTTTCCTTTTTGATTTCAACTTAATGGAATATTGTTTAGTTCTTACTCTGGTGAAAGGCCTTAAAGCGAGAAAGGTGGTCAGCACTTTTCAGTATCTAGAAAGCCTATCTTTGATCCTATTTCTTCAGGCTTACAGTGTTTTAGAAGGGGCAGCTGGGGGTTGAAGAAATGAAAATCATCAAACTTTAATTAGAAGAAAAATAAGGACTTCTTAGAAGAAGGTTTTCTCCCTCCTACTCCTTTTGGGAAGGAAAAACTTTTAGCAAACAGATGGAAAATTTTGGAAATGAATCAGACAGCACAGCATCACTTATCAAACCTGCAAAGAAGAATCATTGTATGAGGATAGATCGTTCAGAAAGCTGATTAAAATTCTCCATGCAATCTCTGTACATCTCCAGATTTCACATGGGTTTCTTGCAGCCTTGGTGGATGGTTTGAAATATTCTCTTCTGAATTGCCCAAAATCTCAGTCCTGCGCAGAAAGGGAAGCAAGTGCACTGCAGCATTGTGAAAGGAGCAAAATAACAGCTTTGCATTTGTTCACAAAACAAGTAAGAATTGAATCATCTGCTCGTGTAACTGTACCGTAACCCTTGTAGCTCATAACTGTAAATTTTAGCCCTACATTTTCTATGTAGATTTCATCTTGTTTTATGGGGAATAATAAGAAAAATCACTATCAGTGTATGCAATATCTTTATCCTTGTACACTGCATGTTCTGCACATCACCTCTGCAAGAGGGAAGAGGAAAAGCATGGCAGTTTAATTCTGTGACATCTCCTAAAATTGCAGTTTGTTCTATACGTTAACTCGTAATAAGACTCCTCTTTTAATACAGTGTTTGCAGAATCAGTGCTTCATCGAGCTGCTGAATAAAGCTTTAAAGCCTGCACTGTCCTGCTTGACTCTCGCAACTGTATTTGTGCTCTGTGGGGTGTTTTGGGTCATTCACTGCAGGTTCAGAGAAGCAAGCTGTGTTCTGAGCTGACATATAATGTGTAGTCAGGGTTCCTGGGCTCATCCTGGCTGCATATAATGCAGATGGATTGGAGAAAATGAAGGGAATACCCCCCCAGTTCAGTTATTTTGGCTCAGCTTTCAGGACATGGAGTAGTAGGAGACAAAAACTGCTGGTGTGGTTGCTTTTGTCTTAGGCTGGATCTTTAAGTCTTGAGTACTGATGCACTTTCTTGTGGCATCTTTTGGCCATATCTGCCCAACTATGGAAAAGGTGTACTTTTAATTCATTCTAGCAAGTTTAGAAATGATATAATGAATACTTAATTTCAATTGGTTGTGGTTTTTTTGTGTTTTTTTTTCCCCTCAGTGCATGCTTTTCTCTTTCATCCCTTTAAACTAGTGATGAATACCGTTCATCTAAAAATATTTCTTCAGTAATGGCTTGTTTCTAGAGCGCTCCTTTTGCAGCCCATATAATAATTTTATCCCATTGCTCTTATGGCAGTGACAGATGATGATTTCTTCTTTATATTTACAGCTCACTGATATAACAAAGACCCTTTTTCTTATGTTGAAGCTTCAAAGCCCTAGGTGTGCTCAAAAAACATACTACATTTATGGTCATTTTTCCTCATTTTTTATCATTAGAACTGTGATCACTTTTCTGTATAATGTTATTTCTGGAAGATATGAAAGGAGGAAAAAATGGTCTGCTTTGAATGAGACCAGAGAGGCTGTTTTCTAGTGAATATTGGTGTCAGAACTACTGAGTTGCTTTTGCAAAATCGAGCAGCTGAGTTCTATGTAGGATACATAGAACAGAACAAACAACACACTTCTTAAATGTTAGCCTGATGCTGCTGAACAAGATGTGAGCATGTTACGAGGACTTGTTGCAAAACATAGGCCAAAGTGAGCTTGTTAATACCATAGCAAGTGGTCTAAGATGTTTTTTCTCCTGATACAACTTGTTTAAAATTGGCCAAATTCCTCACATAGCTGAGTTCATGTTAGTGAATTCTGTCTCTTCTCTTTCCTGACCTTCTGTCCTCAGTCATATTGCCTTGTTTTGGAAAGGAGAAATCCCAAGGTGAGTGAGGTCTAGATTCCACTGCTGTGAGGATGACAAACACAGGCAAGCTTTCTTAATTAGGTTTTCAGCCAAAAATCTGGGAAACGTGTTTTCAACTGTGGAGCATTCCCAATCATAACAAGGTGGCTTTTCTTCAGATTCGCTGAAGGAAGCATTAAAAGTTTCACATTTCATTTTGAAAGAAATGTGTTCATTTTTCACGTCCATCAGAAGGCCCCTGCACATCTTTCTAGTCCATGTAATTTTGGCTGACATCACTGGCCTGAATTTAATAATTGCAGCCTAACCTTTATAAATATTCTTAATAGGTGAGAGAGAGTCTCCTGGCATGAGGTGTGCAGGGAAAAGTTGAGATCTGCAGATTCATAAGGCTCATATATATTCCTATTTTCTTTAAAAGTGTCTTTTTCTTTGCCTGTAGGCACCATTAAACAGTGCAGAATGAGAAAGAAGTGAGAAAACGGGAGGGGAAAAAGCGATTGTATCTTATCTCCACTGCTATGAATGTTACTTAAAGGAGAGACAGACATTTTTCACTCCGGCTTCAAAATAAGCCAGTAGGATTTCAGAGAAGAATTTGCTTGACTAAATGATTAGAAAGCCAAGGACAGACTTTCAGCTCTTATCTACCTGCCTGCCACTCCAAACGAGATTTCAAGAAGGCAGAAAGACTGAAAACTTCTCTGTGCCTGGGAAAGTAAGTTTTGTAGTGGTCTAAGGCATCAGCGACAGAAAAAATGCAATTGCAGTGTTACAGAGATTAGACTGAGGGTTGCTTTTTACTTGAAAAGTGCTTTTCGGTGATGTGTGAAGTCAATGTGTTTGTATCTGTGTGTTTCCATTGTATATTAGTATCTGGTTTTATGGTCAGTACTCTATTCAATGCAAAGGTACTTCTCAGAAGTTGAAGGAGGCAAGCCAGCAGAACTTGTCACGCTGAGTCCCACGCTTTTCTGGTACATAAAAAAAAAAGTTAGGATGCTTTGGTGAAGATCTTGGAAAATAGTCAATTTCCTGAGTGTGCTGGGGCCTTTAACTGCAGGGGTCAGAAAAGAGTATTTTGTGAGAAATCTGTGTGGAGACAGATGGACAGACAGAGTGAAATGAGGGGGGCACAAAGCCCTGAGAGATGGCTGAGGTGCAAACCAGGTTTGACTGGGCAACTGCAGCTCAGCTCTGTGACAGTGGAGAGCCATCATCTTTTGTAGACCAGCCCTGGCCTAACAGGAGAGCGTGGCTGCCTGACAGACCAGATACACAATGGAGGGCTGTTGGGTATTGATGTGAGCTCTCAATATGAGTTTGTGTTCAGGCCCAGGGACGTTGCTGCATCCTTCATCAAATTTACCATCCAGATTAAAGAAAAAGAAATAAATAAAAATGTAAGCATTTTTTTGAGGGTGGGTTAAACCACAGGAAGAAATCTGCTTTTTGTCCCACCTGTAAACATTCAGTGGAGGAGCTCAAAGTCTGAAATGTCTGTCAGGAAATGTGTGTTATGCTGAACCCATCAAATTTCTTACAAAATGCACTGTGTAAGAAAGTGAATGGGAATTTATTAGCCAGGTGATCAAGTATCTATTCCTTAAAGCTTCCAGCTCTCAGGATTTAGTGAAGTTCATAGAGCTGTAGATTTTCCTTCACATCTGAGTGACACGAGCAACTTGCAGCAGGATGTCCACAAAACCTGCAATCTACGTTCACATATTGATACTGCAGACAATGAGAGAGTTATTTTTTCCATATTACTCAAACATCCCTATCTTGGTAAAGCATGAAAGTTGCTCATTTCTTGAAATTTGAGCATTTATTAGCAAATCTCCTCAAACAAGCAGATGTCATCCAATGCTTCCCAGCACCTTTGGCATTGCTCATACTGTGGCCTTCAGTACTCAAGATATTTTTGATTCCCTCAGTCACAAAGAAACTTATTGCCTGCAAACCTGCTGATGAGCAATGATAAATATTTCTTGGACTGTTTGTTGTGTTTTGTTTTTTTCTGGTGAGTTTTGTCTGCTTATAGCCTTCCTCCCTTTGACAGGGAGATTTTTGCTGTTTGCTTTTTATAGGTTTGTTTTTTCTCATCTACATACTTACAGCTGTGCTGGAGTTGGTAGATCAATATTTGTTTTTAACCACCTGAGTGCTCATAGTTCATAGGCTGATACACAACACTAAAAATGGTAGGGCACTGCTGGGAAGTAAAAATTATGAGTTAAAGCCATTACAAGGGAGGTATAATTTTGGACAAATTAGGGTAATTAAGTTTGCTGTGGGGAGTAAGTTAAAGGTGCTTTTGTCTAATCCATGCATTGAAAGAAGTTTGTCTTTTTTGCCCAAATCTCACTTCTTCAGTGCAGCAGGCTGTTACTCTTGCAAGCTTTCTGTATGACAAGCCATAATTACACACAGCACGATATGTGATGGAATGAGGCTGCAGTCAGTTTCCTCATTTTCTGATGGTGTGCTGTTGGAACTTCAGCTTGGGGTCATTTATTTGGTTGCTGTGGCTGCAATTTGTGTACATAGAAGAGCACTAATACACATGGAATAATTTTGGAGCAATTTGCAGTTAGGCAATCAAAAATATTGTGAAGAAACGCTGTTTTTTTTTGTTTTTTTTTTTTTTTCCATATTCTTCACAATTTTCTCTTGGATAGGGATCCTGCCTTGCACCCTGTTTGCCACTGGGTTGTATTCATGCTCCTTGCTGGGAGCTGTGCAGCCCCACACAGGGTTGGGCTGCTGTGCATTCTGCATTTTCAGCTGGGACTGAGCTGAGCTTTCTGAAATTCATTCTATTTGGAGAACATGGGAGGCAGATCGGAGTGGGGGAAGCTGCTTTGGATGCTAGGAGCAGTACGGCTGTGTTAGCACATGGCTGTAATTGAGCCAGACACTGTGGACAACATAGATGCGTTTTCAGCTCCTGAGCATGCTGAATCAGTCTGCAGGGAACTGTCTGGCTGTCTTTGTTGACTGAATGATGTGTATTGGTGTTCCATCATCGTGTTTACTTCACTGGTGCATCTCTGACTTATATCACTGAGTGTGAAACAGTTAACTTGTCTAGGAAAGCAACATCGCGTTCATTTATTTCCAAGGCTGCCTTCTTCTTCTAGATATCACTCTTGACATCTGGGTGTTTTCACTCTCTCAGATGGTTGTGCTCCTATAGTGGGTCTCATCTCAGGGAAACTCCCCAAGGAAATCAGGGCAGGAAGGTTGGTACTGCCCGTCTCTGCGTGGGGATGGCACTTCCATTCTGCTGCTTTTAATCCCTTCACATGACATGAAAAAAGGAAATGGCACCAGTGAACTCACCAACCAAGACAAAAATCAATGGGAGAGAATTCAGAGAGTTCTTACAATGCAGCACCATTAATTTTACGCAGTTTCCTATGCTCTGCAGTCACAAGAAGCATAGTGGGTAGCAGTGGAAGAAAGCAGTTACTGAATTGCAGATCTTGGTGTGGTAGCTGTCGTGGGGTGTGATGGAGCAGTGGAAAAGAGTGCTGCAATTTAAACACAGTGAATGCTTATGATAATATTTTTACAGCTCTCTAGTGTGGATTCTGCTGCCTGAGAAACAATAACGTATCTTGTTCTAGAAGTTTTTAATCAAAAGGAGAGATATCTGAACGTTCCAGACAATAATGGGAAATCCAAGGGTTATATTGTTATATATAGTTTTGAAGTAACACAGTCTTGAGCCTACAAATCTTGGAGGCAGCACTGTCTTGTACACAAAAGATATCTGCTCCTGACCATAGGCAATGGCCGTATGCTCTCATGGTATTTAACATCCTGCAGATAAAGGCCAAAACTGCAAAAATGCAGCTTAACTAGATATTGTTGAGTAAAACTGTCCCGATGTGGAGAGATCTACGAAGAGCTCAGCATGGAAGAATGACAAAATTAATCAGTTTCTGTGTGCTGTTAATGGTTCCTGTGCTTGAAACTGGATGGAAACATTTAACTAAAGGTTTTAAGTACTGACTTTGCTGTGTTTAGATTGGTGGCTCTTGAGCAAAATGACATTGCCACTGTTGCTTTCTACTTTTGGCCAATTAAGTTATTCCTTCCATACGTGTTCTGGGTTTAACTGGAAATAAGATTCTTCTCTACATTCACTTTCATGGCAGCATGTGGCATAGTGGTATTATAACACCTTGTGTTGTTTTCTTATGGTGCTAATGATTCCGTGTAACCCTGATATTCACTTTAAGGCCTTGGTTAATTTTCTAAACAAGCAGTTAATTACCCAACAATTTAAGCTTCTTCACCAAATTTGGTAAAATCTGCCTTTTTGCTGCTGGAGGACATAAAACAAGAGTGACCCACTTGCTGTTTCCCTGTACTAATTTAGAAATGGAACTTAAAATGCCATGGGGCAAAGTGGGGTTTCTTGCAGTGCTACATGTATTTCATTAACTTCTTCAGTTGTCTTAGCAGTGCAGAGGCAAAATGATGGCTGACCTTTGATTAACATTCAAGCTTCTAAAAAGAGAAATGAAATATTTAAAGGGATGATTAGTAGAGTTGCTAATTCACACAAGTCTGACTCTGGTATGCTTCAGGGAATCCTTTGAATTACTGTTCATGGAAGTGAAGGAAACACTTTGTGGCAGATGCAGAGGGAATTTCCTATGTGGAAAGGAAAAAACTTAATTCAGCTACTTGATGAAAAGAGATCTTTAGGGAGTCAGAGGACATCCTCTGCAATTGCCAGGTGTGGAATTTCTGAGAACTAATATGAATCATAAATTTCTTTAATTAATGTCAATTACATGATCGTTGGTGGTTTTGAACTGGTGTAACTATCTGGAATTAAATGCCATGCTGGCTTCTCATTTGTGCATTTGTTCAAGGAATGCCATAACAGGATGCACAGAAAGTGGGAGTGGTAGGTTTAGGAACAGTCAGTAAAACAGCACATCTGGGATGGCCACGACTTCTTCTAAAAACAGTTAAACATTTTTGAAGCATCAAAAAATCAGATAAGGGAGGGATACAGGTTTGAAGCATTAACGTTTCTGCCTGTTACTGTGGTAATTACTGAAAATTAATCATCTCTTCTGTATGATATTGTTGATAAAAGCTGGTGTTTAATGGCAGTCAACGTTTCCCATATGAAAGAAAGTAAATGAAGGGTGAATCAGCTGTAGTCCTGCTCCCTTCCCTCCCTCTCCCTCTGTTTCTCTCCCCTCTGCCTCCAGCAATATGCACAGCAGGCACTTATTTCATTGGATTCTGACAAGCTTCATCATGCTACTTAACCTCCTTTCACAGAAAGTCCTTTGCAAATAACAAGCATATGGGTGTCACTTTGGGCACAATTCACATCCAGAGTTTTGATACGAGTGTGAGAACTGTGGTTCAGATGCTCATATTTGGTTTTGCATGTAGCTGTATAATTTCATTAATAAAGCGCTCCTAGAATTTCTATCTGCAGATACTGTGACAGTGTTTATGAATTCATCAGTCTGCACACCGTGCAAGTGGATATAAATCCATTTGTTCTACTCATGACAGAATGCCAGGTGATTGCACCAGCTATAGGCTCACCAGCAGCTTTTACATCCATGCAGTTGCTGGTGCATGCATGCTGTGAAATGGCCAGCTGGGTAAGGCTATGGTGCAGCCACAGTGATGTGTAGGAAAGCCCTCAGTCATCCCTGTTTCTTCATTCCATTTCTGTTTTTTATTGCCCCGCTACAAATTATTTTTCCAAATATTTCTTTTGAAATGCACCCCAGGCAGCTTTCTGTGCTTCCCACAGTTTTCAGTTTAGTAATTTACCAAGTCTGAAACCTCATGCTGAAACTTGTCCTTTCAGCCAAAGGTCCCTAATATTGCACAACTGTTCAGATGAACCTAGTAATTACAGAAGATAACCTCAGTTATTTCACATCATCTTCTCCTACAGGTTTTCCTATGTGCAGTGTCTCTGTGAAGTTGTTAGGTGAATAATCCTAAATGAATGTCAGTACAATCTATTGTTTCCATTCTAACTCTATTCTAATTGTAAGAATAATTAAGGCAGCTGGGGATTGTTTCAAATTTTCAAAGGAGGTGGAGATATGCAGTGGGATTTTGATTACTGGAAGTCAACAGTAAATCTCTTATTGATGTTAAAGCAGTGTTTTTCTAGAGCTTCTTAAATGTTTTTTTTCTTTCTTTCTTCAAATATGTGGAAATAAATGAGAATCTTTCTAAATATTTTTGGGATCAGACTGCACTGCTGATTATTACATTTCATGGGATATAAAAGTCCTGAGACTTAAGAAATGTTGGGACTTTTTCCTAGTGAAACAATGAATATTAGGTCAAGATATGCAAATGTTTATAATTCCCTGCAGAAAAGTTTCAGGCACTCATCCACAGGGTAGATGGAAGTGCGTTGTGTGTTAATCTGGACAAGTAAAGAGTAGCAAAATGGGACACTTGATGTAAATACTTATTAATTTCAGCATGTGGTCAATTCTAATGGATGTTGCATGCATTTGTAGCTAATCGTCTTGGGTACCAAGCAAGAAGTTTACCCTGTAAGGGACACTTGAAGCCCTGCTGTGCACTCAGCTGTTCTTGCAGTGGAGTTATGGATCAGATCAAGTATCCTCAAAGCTGTGTCTTCTGCTTGATGGCTTTCCAGAAAACACTGATAAGGCTGGTGGGGAGGGATTATACTTTTTCACCTCAGGGCTTTGGACGCTGCTGTGGTTTTTTTGTTACTGAAGGGCTATTCTTGTCACTGGTGGTGGCTTGCCATTGATGGATGTTGTAAATCATCCCTTGAAGGTTTCCATCCAGCACGTGCCTTTTCTAAATATGGTCAGGTAAGTGGAAGGTAGTGCTAGGTAAACTACTGCAGCTACTGCAGCTAGGTAAGCTACTGCCCAGTCTATCTCAGGATATGCTTTCTGGTGGGCTGCCTTGTAACAAGTATGTGGTATTAAAAATAAAGACAAAGACACTGCAAAGACAGCAGTGATCCTGCAGTCGGTCCATACCTCATTGGAGAAGAAGCTTGTGCACCTCTCTTCATCCTGAGGCACAGTAGGAATAGGGAGTGGGGTGCCCTGTGCGTGCAGGGGAATCTTGATTTGAAGTTACTTCAGTTCCGTAGCTTTCTCTAATAAAGAGAAGGGGAAATAAGCTTACACTCCCTAAGACATGACTGATGATGACTAAGAAAGTGTCTCTTGGTGAACAAAGTCACTATAAAATATAACCTGAAAACAGAAGTCTACAGTTAAAATGACTTAAAATTGCACTGCTGTGGTGAAGTTTCAAGTACCAAATTATCATGTTTCCATTACCAGTTGCAACTCCTGTACTTTACATTAAAATTGCATGAAAGTGCTATTAATCAGAACCCAGGTGTTCCTTCTGATATTGTTTGCTATATAGGAGGAAAATATTACCTGTTTTTGTTAAAAAACATCAGAGATGAATCAAATTCTGATGCTTGCATTTAAATGCTGTTGATACATGTATGACGCATTTTCCCTTTCTTCACCTCCCCTCTTGCTTCTAGTATGATATTCTGCAGTCTGTGTGAAACCCAGCTTTCCTGGATGCTCAGCCTCAAAAGAAAAAGCAAATAGGTTTTGTTTTGGCTGCTCAGGACCTTGTCCAGCAGAGACTTTTAGTATGTTTGAAGAAAGGTATCCCATGGTGTCGGGGCCCTATTGGTTTAGCCAACCTCAAAGCTCTCTCTGGGGCACTGGCACTCATGATCAATCTTTTTACTTGTTGATAAATAGTATCTTGCTAAACAGGCAAGGAAAAAATACTTCTTTTCGTCCTCCTCTTCAGTAACTCATGTTCTCAAGTGTGAGGTATCGTGCATCAACTCTAGTTACACATTATCAGGCATGCATGATGCAAACACCTCTGGGATAAATGTAGGTAATTACTGGCTCTTGACAGAGACCAGATATGATGGAAATCAATTTGGAGTGACTGATTTCCATTTTGTTTGTCTTAGTCATATCCTGACACTCTTACACTGAACCTGTTAATATGCTCTTGATTGTAATGCATTTTCAAATAGTTTGAAAGGTGACCCCACTGTAAGAATTATTTGCTGTTAATATTAAACTTCTCTAGAGGCATCGTGCTATTACTGCACAGTTATCAAAAACAACCACCTGTATTCTGACTGTGAGAAACTCAAACACAATTGAACTTTCCCATGTATGTAAATGCCCGCTTTGTATTTCTGACCTCAGTGCTGTTAATTGCAGTGATTACTGCTTAGCTAAGGATGCACACCCGTAGGTTGCGAAACTCATTCTGCTCTCAGTGCTCTGATATCCCCTTAGAAGGGGAAAAAAAAATCCTCCTTTCAGCCTGAAGTCCTTTTTCCTCGTTTTCACTGGTAAAAAAATGGTTTTTCAAACATGCAAATCTGTGTGCAGTGTTTTTGAAGCTGATGTGTTTGTGAAGACCTTCCCTTTCACATGCGTGGCTTGCTCTGCGTAGCCGTGGGATGGAAGAGTCACTCTGGGTTAGAGGCAGTGAGCAGCTGTAAGGAATGGACACATGCATATTTAGCACATAACATGGGGGATGTCAGAGGGACAGGGTGACACTGCTGTGTGGCTCTGGCACCATTCCCTGGGAGACTGCTGGTGGCAACACAGTCTCTGCAAATTACTTCTGGTATCGGAGAAGTGACAAAATGGCCCATAACAAATCAGTAAGCTTTGTCTCTGACTGCCACTCGATAGCATCTCACTAAACTCTTCTTTGCGAGTGCCCAGAGGGCGTAAGGGAAAAAGCAGTGTTAAAAGGAGATGGAAAAATTCCATTTGTCCCAAGTGCTTTGGCTGTTTGTACATATCTCCCCCTGCACATGCATTGCCCTGGGAAATGCCCATCACACTGACAGGGAGACCAGGGTAGCTTATTTTGTTAAACTCAGCCTATGGTTTTGGCCAAGCCTAATAATGAATTGCACTTCTATGTGGTAGCTCACAGGCTGATGTGAAGTCAGTTCCTCCTTTCCGCCTGTTATGTTGCTTACCTGCAAATGCTATCCTTCCCACACAGCATGGGCTTCCTCTGGACTGTGTGTCCATGGGCTGTAGTGGGAACTGCGGAGCTGTGATGGCACTTGGGAGCTGTATCTCATCTTATCCCAAGGGGCTTGGCTAAATATCTATTTATGCATTAAGAAACATAACTTTGAATTCAATGAAACAAGAGACTTGTATTTGTTCATGTTTTGCTTTAGTTCAAAAATGAATTTATTTTATTTTATTTTATTTTATTTTTTCCCCAAGAAGGAAACTACAATGAGAGTGTTGCAGGGAAAAGGAGCAAGAGCTTCAAATCTCTGGTGTAATAGCTGAATCTGGGTCTTGAGTGATCTCCACTTGAATGCTTAAAGGTTCACAGCACCAATTAGCTATTCCATTTGATAGCTAAAGGCTTAATTAAATAGTAGTACGCTGCTAGAAAAACTTCAGGATACGAAGCAACTGCTGCCTTTTGTGGGTTGGTTTGGTTTCCTTTTGATAGAAATTGAAAAGGAATTGCATGGAGGGGAGGACCCAAATAGGTGCCATGTCTCACTGGGGAAAACAAGGGCTGCAAGTCCTCTTATAAACTTCCAGGGGAAGGTACAGCCCAAAACCAAAATGGCTTTAAAATGGCATTGAAAAGTCAATTCACCTTATGGCAAAACTCTTAAGTGCATTTTAACCTGCAGAACTGACGCATATTTCACATTCTCATCTTGATTTGGGATGAAAACAGATACTGAGTTATCACAGCTTGCCACTGGGTAGCAGATCTGAGCTTCAATGCATTCTGCTAACCACCCAGCAATACAGGCTTTATTCCACATTTCTCCTTGAGTCTATGCAAGGGAACAGGATAAGTGAGGCTTAGAGCTCATCAAGGAGTTAGTTTGTTTTTCCTAGTGAGAACTGCAGAGGAAGTATACTCAGAATCCCACAACATTAGATAAAACAGATTTAAATTACCATTATTTTTATGCGTGAAAACTCATCATTAGGTTTCCAGGAGAGTTGTAACTTTTTTTTTTTTGTAATGAAAATTAACCTTTCTCCTTCACAGTTTAAAGCCAGGGAAAATCTCATGGCAAATCACTGTAAAAAGGTCTGTTTGGATGGTGCAGGTGGAATTGCACTTAGCACCAGTAAAAACAGAAAAGCCATGATGCTTTTCTCAAATCACTGTCTTATAATAATAATAATAATAATAAAGAACTGGCTTCTGTTCCATTCTCCTGCAAGGGAGAGATTTGCTCTGTGATTGAGCCATTCAGCTGCTCCATGTTGCAGGTTATCTGGCTGTGAAAATGGACTCTATTTACCTGCACCTTGGCCGCATTGTGGAACAACTGGATGCAAACTGAAATCTAAAGATGCCATTGCTAATCTTCGCTTTGACCCATAGAAGCCATGGTGCAGCTCAGAAATACCTCAGAAAAAAAATACTGGCATTGCATTTTAAAAAAATAATAAAAAATCAGTTGTTTGTTTCAATGTTGCTTCCTTTGTGGAGAAATGTGATGCTTTCAATAGGACTGGAATTGAGAATAGAGATGGAGATTGGTTTTGCTGAACTGCTGTTGTGGTCTGCAGCACCATGTGGCTTGTCTCCCTGTGAGCTTGCTTTTGAGCAAAGTCCTATAGAGAGAGCCAGAAATGTGGGGAACCCACAGAGAAATGCAGCAAATCCTATGGAAACTAACAGTGCTCTTTCTCCAAAGAAAGCCCACCTCTTAATGGAAAGCAGATGCTTTTCCTAAAGTTAGACTCAAAACTGATTTTTCCTTTACTGGGACACTCTCCGTCCTTGTAAGGAATGACCTCTGTCCCACACTGGTGTGTGAGAGATCTGAAGCCCCAGCCCCAGGGAGGTGAGAAGGGATGAATTGGGACGGCATCACTTTACTGAGTTATCCAGGAGCTTGAAGTCAGTGCCTGACAAAGTGTCTGCTTTCAGATTCTGGTCTGTCTTGGTCTAAAATGTGCCCTTTTATTCACTCTTTGTTCTTGTATGACAAGTGTTTCTGTAGTTCATGTAGGTGTTCCTGCCAAGGCCTGGCTTTGTCAAGTAGGAGCTTTACTGTAGTGGTAAAGAGAGTGAGAAAAACTGTCATTAAATGCAGCCTCTCTTGCTGGTTTCTGTGCCCTGCTGCGTTAACTATATGCTGTGTGGTGTTTTGTTATGTGTGCCTTCAAACCAATACCTCGCTGGATGTTTTTATTTCTAATTCTGCTGTCCTGCAGCATCTCAGACTTTGTTTTTTTCACTTGAACTGTATTAGAGGTATGAAGCATTTGTGCTGCCACTTTTCTTTGTACTGATTATAATTGCATGCTACACAACTGGTGAAATGTGGTAGCTGTTGCTACAAATGCATTGGGATGATGGAAAGTGGGAGTAAATAAAATGGATATTGAACTTATAGCACCTCTTCTTTCCCTCCCCTCCATTTTTATTTTTGGTGAACAGAAGGTATATTACCATATGACATATCTATGCAGATAAGAGGGCTTTCTTATGATGGTTACTCCAAACTATGTATGGTGAGGCATGAGGAGAGATGGGAACAAGTCCCTGTTCAGGAAAAATTTTGACCCAGAGTAAACAATTCTAGATCTCCAAAGCCACACTCTGGAAGGCCGATGTATTTTGTCAAATGCCCAACATCTATCTACAGCCATGAAGAGGCACAGGATATAAAAACTGTAGAGGAGAAAAGCAGAAAAGTAAATACGTGAATTGGAAATGATCGTGAAAATGTTCTTCTCACTCACAGTCCTATATATAACTACTGTCTGGCACTTAAGCCCATCTATGTGAGTGCATTGGATATAGCCAAAACAGGCAGAGGTGAAAAAAGAGGACACAATTGCTATTTCAATAAGATTAAATTTAAATTTATTTAAATTATTTAAATTTACTTGCACTCTCTACAAGTTTGATAGTTATTAATATCCCAGCCAAATTTGTTGCTTTTTTTTTTTTTATATCTGCCTCCTGTTGCTAAACTAAGAGAATACCTTGAGTTGACCCATCAAATCCCATTCCTACTGCTTTTGTCAGTAGGAGAAAGCAACATCCTAACTCTGCTGAAGTGGCTTTTTTCCAGGAGACAGATGGTACTATAGGGTATATTTGTTTCAAATAAAAGTTACTTAGAAGAACACACAAATGACTTCAACTACTGAATGAAAGATGAAGGAGAATGTCTGGCTCTCCCTCTCTAAATGGATAAAGCAAGAAGAGAATAAATATCAATAAACTTGTACACACACAAATGTACTCTTATCTTTTGGAAAGCAAAACACTATATGTACTTCCCAAAATACATTTCCATAGGGGACATCACATCTTCGTATGCATCCATGTCAACAGGCATTTCACTCATTAAAATTAGCTGCTTTTGATGAGCGATAAAAAAGAAGGGAAAAAGTCTTTCTTACTAGTTTGGGCCATCCAAAATCATGGTGGTCAGGGAGCTAATCTCAATGATGGGTTGCCTCTTTTGTCAGAGGAGAATTCTTCAGTGGAGCTGCCTTCTTTGGCATGCTCAGTAATACCTTTCCTTGCTTGTTTCTGACTGAACGGGAAGGTGCCAGAGGCTTGTCAGCAGTCTGTGCTGTGGTTTGATTCAGCAGCCACTCATGAGGTTACCAAGGCCTATTGAAAACTCAGCTCTGACTTTGGAGCTGCAGAACAGGCACATACCCTTCTAACTCTCCAGACCTTGCTGTCTGTGCTCTTTAGAAAGGATGGCTTTCACTGCCTGCTGTGGTTGTGTATTACTGTTGGTGACAGTAGGAATACAGAAGGGTCTCCTATCCCTGTGTGTTTGTTGAGCGCACAAATGGTCGCTTGGTGTCACACTTTAGTCAACCCTCTATTTGCTAAGACTGAGCGCAAGGGGTAAATTCTCTTAGTCCTTTTTGAGTCAGTGAAGGGTTAAAAGCAAAAGTAATTACTGTCAGGTGAAATTAGAGTATTTGTGCCCTTGTTATTCCTTTGCCTTTTTTGATACTTTTTTTTTTTCTTCTATCTATAATCCACCTGTTTATTCTTTAAGGGAGCAGAAATGGTTCATAAATGGCTGATCAAAACATGAAGGGGACAACGGCTTCTCTTGGTTTCACAGCCTCACTCTTGCAATCAGGCTGAACTGTTTTTAGTTGAGACATGAGTGCTCGTGTACCCTCTTTGCTTGGCAGCAGTGTGTGTACACTGTTGTGTACAATTGCACAAGTCTGCCTGCACTCCTGTAAGCCTTGTTACACTCTACTCTGCTTCCCTGTCACCCACTCCACAGAAAAAAAAAAATAGGGAATAATTTCTTTTCATCTCCCTGTAGATGTTCTTGTGTAATAGTCCTACCACAGCATTTTTGTCAGTCATGGACTAAATCCAGGAATACATTTAAGCCTGTGAGCCCCATTTAGCTTATGCTCTTGTGTGTGTACATGCTTAGATGTTTTTCTTGATTTTTTCTCAGAAGAATTCAGGTCAGGGATCTCTGAAGTACTCATAAATCCTGTGTGTCAATAGCAGGGGAGGGATACCCTAACCTATCTGTTCCCTGAAGCCATGAGCAGCCTCTGAAGCTTAAAGAAGTGGTATCCACAATGGCTATCTGGCCATAAAGTGTTGGAAAGTAGCATAGGATGAAGATTCCAGAGGCTTCCTTTCATAGCATCGATCGAAGGCTTTTAAGGGATAAGGATCATAAAGATGTGAATTGAGATGTGAGAAAGCACTATTTATAAAAACCTATCAAATGATACTTATCAGCTATATTTGGATTAGCCTCCATTTGGATTAGTCTCAGACCATCAGGGATTACTTTCCTAAGGCAGAAACTCAGAAGGAAAAAAGCTCTTGCAATCTATCATCAAAGCTCGTGGTTTTCTTTTCACCCTGAAGTTAAATGCTGGTTCCAGCACTCCTACCCCCTCAGTGTCCTCCTGGTAAAGGTTCAGTGTCCCCCAGTGAAGGTCAGGTCTTCTGGACTCCTGTCAGTGTACCAGGGAAGACATAGCTGTGAAATTGGAACTGTCTTTTCTTTTCAGCATGCTAGCAAAAAAAACCATGACAGCAAAGTGCTCTCACAGCCTGGGAGAAGTCATCTGCCTGAATGTGCTGCTGACAAGCTGTTGATGGCTGTAGCTCCTTTAATTTGAGATGCCATGTTGGCATGAAGAAGGGATCAAAGCCCATTTTTCACTTATTTTATGAATATAAAATCCATGTCACTACAGCACTAGATACCAGCAACCATGGTAAATACTTGCAGCAGTGCTGGCATTTGGGTGTGCTATACAGTCATTTTGCTCATAATGCAAACTGGACAAATCTGACAGAAATTTCTTCAGCTCACTCCAGAGTAACTTTGTGCTGGGCATTTCCTGAGAGTGCAGCACAGGACAGGGCATCCTTGGATGCTCCCATGTATGAGAGTCTCATTGCACCCCCAGCACACAGCAGATGAGTGCCTGTGGCTCAGGACAACATTTACGAAGGGTGCAGCTCATCCTGTAGGGATCTTGGCTGAGAGTCTGACCTCAGTGCTTTGTCCTGGGGCTGGAAGTTACGATGATCTCAGTGGAATTCATGCCTTAAATCAATGCTTTATGGCATAGTGTAATGTTGAAGGTACCACAACTTCATCTTGCCCATCCTTTTGGGTTTGCATTGTAGCTGGGTCATCAAACACCCACAGCAGTTTCATCTCTTGACCATTACCCTGCGACTGCTGCTTTGACCAGTGAAAGCAATCTCTGTCACACATAAAGGAAAGGTTTAGTCTCTGGGATTCTCATTTCTGGGTTCGTGTCATTGGTACAAACTCCCTAACTATCTAAAATGACTTCCCATCTCTGCAAGCAGCAGGTACACGTGTCACCCATCTGGGAGACGTAGGAATACGACCGATTCCTCTTCCTTCCACTGGAAAAAAACTGTCAGTTTTCACATGCTTACATTTAAACTTGCTGTTCTCAGTCTTGAATTTGTATCTTATGAGTAGAAGCTACTGGCAATTATTGTGCTACTTACAGCAGATCTCTAACCACTTTCAGAAGGATGATTATAATATTGCCACTTTCCAGCTGTGGAATTGTAGGCAAAGCAAGATAAAATCATAAAATCATTAAGCTTGGAAGAGACCAGTAAGATCACCAAGTCTAGCCCCAACATATTACCTCTTGTCCTCATGCTGATAAGACCTGCTTCGTGCTGCAAACCAAGACAATGGAAAAATGTGTCAGTGAGCTTGACTGAACTACAAATAGGGCTGTGAAATATCTGTCCTCAGGTGTATTCAAGCTCAGGTGGACCAGTTGTTAGCAACCTGCTGTAGCTTGGAAGTTTGCCCTGCTTTTGGCCTGCATTGTAACCAGATGTGCTGTAATCAGTATTGTGCTATGACTTGTTTTTAGAGACAAGAATGAGATTCTTTTGCAGAATCCTGCTTTGATCTTCAGTATGTCACACAAGGTAAATATATATTTTGCATTAGAGAGAGAGAATTAATCTTTTTTTGGTATGTTTTATTTTGCCTGAAACTTAACGAAGAGGAGTTGAAAATAAAGTAACAACTGCAGCCAGCTCAGTGTCAATCTATTGCCTGGCAGTCAGTGCAAAGCTGGTGTAATAGGTGAAGTTGGTAGGAAAGCAGTGTGACCACTGAGCAGAGCAAAAGAGCATTTATTGAAGAGTCTGCACGCAGACAGAGCAAACACAGACCACATCCTGCATCTGTGAAATCCAATTGCATCGCATTTTATAGACACCCAGCTAACATAATTGAGTAATTCTGTTTATACAGAAATCATTCCTGCAGCTAGTTTGCTCAGTCAGGAATCTAATGTCACTGGTAACCATGGCACCATGGTCTTTTGTTTATCGAACAACTCACACTTCATTCAGAGCTGGCCTGTAAAAATAAGAATAATTAAAAAAAAACAAAAACAAAAACAAACTACCACGAACTCAGATCCTTATCTTTTTGGTGGTTTGGATGCTCATGTACCAGTCTGGATTTTTTGTTTCTGCACACAAAAATGTCTGTACTACACAGCTGATGGTTCACAGTCGTTTCAGGTGCTGTCCCATACCAACTTACGCACTCGTTTTTGGTGCTGTGGGTTCCCTAGGGGCACCAAATGGTGCCAAAAGCTTTGGAAGCTCCCAGATCTAGTGGGTGACAGCCCTTCCCATGGCAGGGGGCTGGAATTAGGTTGTCTTTAAGATCCTTTCTAACCCTAAGCCATTCTATGATTCTGTGGTTCTTGGCATGTCCTAATTGCTCCATTAGCAAGTTCTATGCTAACAGAGATGCACATACACTCTGCCCTTCACACACATCGTGGATGGCTTGTCTGGGTTCTGCAGACTAAAGTGGATTTCTCTGCTCTGAATCCCTTGTTCTCCTTTCCTCCTGCAGGTGACATTCAAGACATTTTCCCTGGGAGTGAAAAAACAGCTCTTGAAGGGAGTGGCAAACTCCTTTGTTTCTTGATTCTCCTTGGTACCCACCAAACTGTCACAGAAAAAAAAAGAGATGTGATGGTAGATACGTTTTAAACAAAGTTCTTGGCTTTTGGAGGACTTTTTTTTTTTTTCTTTTTGAGTAGAAAAAAAGGTTTTGAGAGACCAAGCTGTAACTGTGTTTAAGAGAAGACGTCTCTGCCCAGATCCAACCAAGGCTTTGACTGCTTAACAGCGATAGCATATCATCGCTACTTCCTCTGCAGATTATTCAGAATTCCTGGCCCTGCTTGGCCTCAGATGACAACCTGGGCACCATGTCAGTCTTGTCAGAACCATTCTCACCTGAGAATGCCAGATGCCCCTCTTGCTTTTTGGGGGATACTGCGCCTCAGTGGGCAGCACTATGATGTCCACACACCCATAGAAATTGACAGATACTGAGATATCAACTTTTACCACTTCTGTTCTCCTGCTTGAAATGCTTTTCACAGAACCCAGAATCACCAAGGTTGGAAAAGACCTACAAGATCATCCAGTCCAACCATCCATCCATCACCAATAGTTCTCACTAAACCATGTCCCTCAGTACAAACCCAAACATTCCTTGAACACCTCCAGGGTCGGTGACTCCACCACCTCCCTGGGCAGCCCATTCCTGACCACTCTTTCATCTCTTCAGAGAAGTAGTAACTTCACAGAATTCTGTCTCAAATAAGTTCAAATACTTTTTATTTTATTTTATTTTTTTCTGCAAAAAAGCTGTGAATTGCTCATACTCAGGCTATGAGCTGCACTTTCCTGAATACACCCCTCCATGCATTTTTGGCCAAACTCAGACTGCTAGGGCAGAATAAAGGTTAAAGCCGAACCCTTATGTTCACAAAATGCCCCCTCCTTTTTTTTTTTTAATGATAAAACAGCTATTTTCTTGGAACCTGTGTGTCTGCTGTTAGATGACAGACATTAGATCTTCCCTGAGAATTTCCTGAAATCAAATGTTTTGTCTGAGATAAACAACTGTATTGGTGAACAACATTATACTGCACAAAATGGGGCTTTTACTCATCTATTGGTAAAAATAGTATCACCTCAGGCTTTGCCTAAACTCAAACCAGGTAAACCAGATACATACAGAGACATTAGAATGCTGCAGAAGACAGATTTGTTTCTTCATGGGACAAGTTTCTGGGAGCTGTTAACTAGGTTATCCTGTGTGCTGAAGTGTGTTTCTGATGGAATTACACTCATCATTCCCACATAAATACCCACTGTCTTTATGGTGATCACTGCCTTTCAGAGAACAACAAGTGTATTAATACTGATTAAGCTGCTTTATGGAAATGGAGCATTTTCACAGGATTGGAAGCTGCTTTGCCAGTGACGCTGTGCTGAGTACTGGGAACTAATTCAAGCTGCTTAGCATTAATGAGTAAGAATTATTAAACAGAAGCAATTTTTTAAAGAGGATGGTTCTGCCAATCTGCTGATGTTGAACTAATATAAGATACCCATTTTCCTGTTACTTATATAGTATTGTCACCTGTTCTTTTCTTTTTTTTCTCTTTCCAACATTTTACCCTATTTAAGCCCATGAGTCATGGAATTCCACAGTAATTGATGGCTGTTTGGGCTCATAATTCAGCAGTGTGAGATTACTCTAAAGGAGGCAAAGGAAAGCTGTGCCTGTTCCTAGATGGTACGAAGAATGCAAAAAGGTTTGCGTAACATTTTCCAGTGATGGTAATGAATAATGTCCATATCTCTGTCTATATATAATACCTTCTTGCCTTGCACCACAAAACCTGGTTATGGAAGGCAATTACTCATGGACTTTACCTGAAAGGTAACTTCATTCTTTTTAAGGCTTACAATAAGAAATTACCTCTAAGATATTTATTACTATTATATTAAAAACAGAAATGTGCTTTCCCCACCGCACGTGGTTGTGAGAGACCAACCAGAGGGAGATTTTCCAGGAAAGCATTAAAGCAAATAACACGAACATCTAAGCTGTGTTTCTTTTCCGCCCTGTGTTTTAAAGACATCTGTGAAGCACCGAGAAAAGAAAGAACAACAAACTTTGAGGACTAGCAAATAATACTGACACTTACATAAACTGAAAACAGTCTCAGAGAAGGCAAAGGAGTTAATCAGAAGTGAAGTCTGAGCATACAGTCAGTTGGACATGACAGCAAAGGGGCCATCACTGTGCCAGTGAAGCCTAAGCCATGGACGAACGCTTGCAGGGAGCAGGAGGAGAGGGAAGCTCACAGTGCTCCACGACTGAGGTGGATCGACACAGTGATGCTTACAACATCAGCAGGTGCTTCTGTAGAAGTTGGAAGGCTTAAATAAGTTTAAAACTCTGTTGTTAAGATCCAGTTTGCCTCTGGTAAATCATGCCACTATCTCAAATGGCAGGTAGCTTCTGGACTTTTTTTCCCCTAGAACTATCATAAGTAAAAGGAAGTGTCTTTATTACGGGCCTTTGCAATTTGCTGGAGACAAACACCCAACATGTTACTGAAGCTTGTTTCATCACAGCCTTGATCCTGCCTCACAGAGCTTTCATTGTACAGCAGCTGGTGCCCATTTCTGTGGCTGCTGTCACCATCTTGAGATTTCTATCAGTTGGTTCCAAGTAAGAGAAGCAAAACTTTGCCCTAAACCTCGTCATTTGTTTCTGTTGACCTCATGTGATTCAATGGCTTGACAACCAGCTTCTGGTGAAAGCAAACGTATTTTCAGTTGACAGCCTGGATTGGCAGTAAAAGCCAGTCTCCAAACTCTTGCAGTTTCCAGGACCATGAGCAACTTCACAAAACAAAAGCTCCCTCCCTTTGCTGTGCTTGGTGTTATCTGCGATTGCCCTGTACCACCTCTTGCTATTCTGTAGCAACATGTAGAATAAAATCTCCTTTGCTTAAATGCCAAGGTATCTGCAGGATGGCAGAGCACAGAAATAGCAACAGATAGTCCTTTTATATTTCTGTACATATACACAAGCACAGAGGCATGAATCTTTGTGAGAATGTGATTTTCACAAGATAAATTGTCTGAGAACAGAGCTAAAACCATGTTACCACGGCTTAATTATATTTAAAATAATCAATTAATTATCAACTGTAGTTAATGAGTGGAATGGGCTACTGCCACCTGAAATTATTTTCAGGGAAGCTTGGGCAGTTTTAGGCATTTTTTTGCTGCTAATATGCAGTTTGGGCATGGTTTTAACCATGTGTTAGGGGCCCCCCGAGCTGCAGTGTTGATCTGCAGCCCAACCCAAGCAAAGCACTCAGATCTGCCCAGTTTGGGACATTGTTGACTGTACAGAATCCACCATGGTCTGCCAGTGAACATCCTCGGTTTCTAATGAGCTCCCATGGTTGTGATGGGGCTCTGTGCTCTGCTGGCTCTGTGGGTCCGCTTTCTCATTACACTGCTTTGATTTTCCTCAGTGCTGAGGTTGGTAAGAGCAGTCTGGATGCTAGGTTTGTGCTGTGTGCTGTCACGGCTAGAGGGTAGGGATGGCTTGATTTGTGCCAGATTTGTGTCTGTTCCTCCTGCTCATTAATTAGCAAATCTGCCCTGCTGAAAATAGAATTAAATGAGACAAAACATTTTGCTAAAACTACCATCAAACATGAAAACCAAATGATTCCAGTTTGGCCATAAATGCAATTTCCAAACACATTAATGCTTTCATATGACTCCACTGACCTGTGAAGCCAGCAGTCGTGGTTAGTGAAAGTTATGGATGTTGGAAAATGAAAATGGAATCAGGAGGTAAATGAGAGGCAAGCAGGAAAGAATGTAGACGAAGTGGGAGGGGGGGGGGGAAGGGGGTAGAGGGGAGGAATTGGGGATTGGAAAGGAAGGAAAAAAGAAGGAAAAAAGCATAAATGCCTGCATTCTGTTTTGCGTTTAACCTACAGGGAAGAGTTCGGCAGGGTCTCCTTCCGATGAACGGTGCCCAGAGGGAACTATCACCACTAGAGGGAACCGCTGCATTTAACATCCACCGCCGCCAGCTTGAAACAAGCGCTGCGTAGCAGGGGGTCGGGGGGCATTCGCAGAAGAGACTGGAGGCACTCAAGGTGGATTTTTAAAAGTGGATTAGTACTTGAAGATGAAAAGCAATGATGTCTCAAAGGAGTGAAGGATCCCCATAATAGCCCAGGTGGCTGCTTTGTGTTTTTGTTCTCAAAGTATTGATCAATCTGACACGTTTCTTGTTTTCTCGGGGTTTACACAATTAAGATATTTGGAAGTCAGCCTGCAACTAGTTACAGCTGTTCTGAGAACTGTGAGGAAAATGTAGGGATGCTTTGAAAGCATTCAGCATTGGCCTGTTTTTTTTTTTTTAACAGCTGAAGTCATTTTCTGGAGGAGCATGGCTGGGACAACACTAATTGCAAAATCATCCTTTCTCCTTCCTCCCCTGTTGCAGAAGCAGCAGTTGTGCCAAGTCAGTGCTAGCATTTATGTGAAATAAAAATAGACTGAATGCTAATGCGTGGTTGCAGGGTATACGTTACTATAGCCTATAATTTGGAAGAAAAAAAAGTAAGGGTTGATGGAGTGCATGAGACAGCAACAAATAGGATTCAATCATGTCTTGCTTGAATGAGAATACATTAGTCAAAGAGGAGAAGGACAATTCTCTTGTTAGGAAAGGTGGGGGGGAGCCGAAACCAGGTGAGGAAAGCATGAGTGTTTGGGGTGGGGGGAAGGCCTTAGTGCCAAGCCAAAAGGGCTCAGTGGGCCTTGTTGGTTGGTCTACAGCTCCTAAAGGCCAGAGCCATTAGCAAAGCAGAGTGAAAGCCGGAACTGAAAGATTAGCAGAAACATAGCAGGAGTTGCCAAAGTGGGAAATTAAGTGTTCTGTGAAGGAGTTCAGGGGATAATTGGATGCTGTCGAGTTAACAAAGGGACTGGCAAATTAATGTCTGTGTAAATATACAGCTTGGTGAAATAACAGTTTATATGAAGTAATGCTCAAAATGTTTATTCCTGGGAAATAAAAACTTGCAAGATAAATATGTATAACTGGCATCATATTAAGGACGATGTGGTTTCTGACCATGGCTGGGATATCCTTACAATAGTAAATAAGAGAAAAATTATTGCCTTGATGGCATATATGGCAGATTTCCAGTGGACTTAATGGCTAGGAATCTTACTGTGTACTTTTACAGAACAGGATTGTATGTGTGTGGTTAATGGGATGACCTATTTGAGGAAAGTGTTGAGTCCTGAATCAGGTGCTGCCTCTGCAGAAAAAAAATCTGCTCTTCCACTGGATAGCTTAATAACCCCCCACAGGCAAAAAATGGCTGTCTGATGTCTTTCGTTTGGAGGTTTGGGCTATCTAAACCTAGACTAGTTCTCAGAACAAGCTGCTACAGAGTTTTTAGGGGGAAAAAAAAATCAACAATTTAGGTCAGCATATATCAGCATTTAAACAGATTAGGCCATAATAAAAATTGTTTTAAAAGTAAAAATATAGTAGGTTAAGTATTCAGTCTCCCAACCTTAGGGAGCACTGGGAATAAGATACCAACATATGTTGGGTTTAGCTCATAGTGCATTAAGTGGAGGATCTGTTCATGTTATTGGTACATAACTATCTGATACATACAGATCTTAGGTTGTGATCCACCACATTTAGGGTGGATCTTTTAATGCATTGTTTATTTTTAAACATATGAGAAACATATGTTGTGTTCTTCTATTGGTTATTCTATGGGTTATTCTATTGGGCTATTTCTTGCCTGCTGTTATTAAACTGCTTATCTGCACCCGTTATCATTTGTGCATAAGCTGTTTGCAGTGCTTTGGAATATATTTTCTAGTACGTGAACCGTTCTGCTTGTTTTTGAGAATATTTTTGCTATTTTGATTGCTTTCCCTGAACTAGTGACAGTTCTAATTTTGGCAGGACTCAAGATAATGGGATGCAGGCTGCTTTTTCTTAGCCAAGTGGAAATCTCCATTTCTAAGTACCTTTAGAAGTAAAGTCAGTGAGCTGCAATAAATAGGTTGTATCATCGTTAATGTCAAGCTGTAACCTCCAGGTTTAATCACCCCTTCTTTAGGATGGTAAAACCCTTAAGATTATGGTTCCCTTGGAAGCTGTTCTTCTTCACATCTGTATGGGGCTGCTGAATCACGGCCTGAACCTCTGATTGATCACCTGAGGCGAGCACTGAGTCAGGCACAGGAGCACAGGTGAAGGCAATTCACCTGTGCTGCAGGAAGGAGTGGAGCCTGGCTCCACCTCTCCTAGACCCGTTTAAGAGCTGGCTACCAGTGGGGAAGGATCTCTTCTGGAAATCCACTCCACTGGAGTTTACCACGGGAGCCCAGGACAGGGTAAGTGTCCTTCTTTCCTACTCTAGTATAATAATTATATCAGCCAAACTCCTGGATATACTCTAGCATCTGTATATTCACTGATTGTACAGCATCCCTCTCAAAGTCCTAGGAGCTATCTTTGATTCCTGTAGCAGTGAAAGAAAGCATATTATTGATTCTAAAATTCTTGCCAGCACCAGTCAAATTTTGTCATCCAAATGTGCATTCTGGTCCAATTCTGTGCTAATATTTGATAATTTTAACCCGGGGGGAAAAAAAAAAAAAAAAAAAAAAAGCACAGTGTTCTCTGCCTTGTTCTTTCTCTGCCCTTAGTCTGAAGTTCTTGATGAGGACTGTTTGGTCCTCAAGATGGATGAAATCCCTCTGTCAGTAGTGCTTTGTATGGTATACAAGTTCATTGCTCATTGTAGTGCATGCATGCCTCTGTTTTGGTTTTCCTGCCCATCTCCAGAGGCACGTTGCTTGGCTGTTCATTTGCAGAGCCTGGTAGTGGCCGATCGCTTTTGGCTGGGTTTCTGGTCTTTTGGTACTCTCCTTGTTTTAGTTACAGAGATCATCCCCATGATTTGCAATTCATAGAATCATATCATAGAATCACAGAATGGCCTGGGTTGCAGAGGACCACAGTGCTCATCCAGTTCCAACCCCCTGCTGTGTGCAGGTCACCAACCAGCAGCCCAGGCTGCCCAGAGCCACATCCAGCCTGGCCTTGAATGCCTGCAGGGATGGGGCATCCACAGCCTCCTTGGGCAACCTGTTCCAGTGCCTCACCACTCTCTGAGTGGAAAACTTCGTCTTAATATCCAACCTAAACCTCCCCTGTCTCAATTTAAAACCATTTCCACTTGTCCTATCACTGTCCACCCTCGTAAACAACCATTCCCCCTGCTGTCCTTTCTATACGGGGAGCCCCAGGCCTGGATGCAGTGCTGCAGATGGGAGCCACTTGGAAGTGGGCTGAATGTCTGAACTGGAGGGCAGTGAGAGGCTTAAGTACAGCTGGTCCTGAAAGCAGAGCTGCTGGTGTTCCCCTTACAGAAACACCAAGTTGTAAAGGCAGAGGCAAACTGAAAAAACAACAACAACATTTTTCTTAGGATCTGAGGCATCTATAGGTATTTCTGTGTGACAGAGTATTGCACTGTGTCAGCATATCAAGTGCAATGCAGTGCTGTATTTATTGTTGTATGGATTGTCACGTTCCCAGATCCCCGAGTGCCTGAGTTTCTCTGGGTGAAAAATTGTGAAAAACACATTTTGCAGACCAACTATCTGTCACTGAGAAAACCCATGAATAATTCTGAGAGAGAAGCAGACTTGAGGACTTTGCAATCTGCTCATAAACAGAAGAAGTTTCTCTGAATAAATAATTGGTTGGGAATCAGTCAGCCCACTCAACTCGTTACCAAATCCTTCTCAAAAGATAAGTTTGGCCTTATGGGAAACTACACAGAGATACCTGTTTTTAGAATAAACCCCAGATAGAATATTAAAAATTAAAGTCAATAAAACCAAACGATTATTATGCATTGAGCAATGAACAAGAGAAAGAACAAACTGCAGTCATTTAATGACAGGCCATTAAAATGTGCTGTTGTGCTGTCAAAACCAGGATGTCAATGGGAAGGCTGAGCTGCAAGAATACCTCTGGTGGCACTCGTGTTTCATTGCCCTGTTTCAGAGGTAGAATTGCAGTAGTAGTAAAGTGCCACTGGCAGCAGTGCCTGGCGTGGCTCTGTTGGCTGCCTTCCTGCAGCTGTGTCCTGGATCCAGCATGCTCGGAAGAGAAAGAGGCTGCCTGCGTACAGTGGTATACTGCAGAAACTCATGGTGACAGAGCACTCTCAGCTTTCCTCCAGCTACACACAGCCATTGCCTGGAGCTGCTTTGACAGAAAGAGTGAAGCAGAAAGGTGGCAAGGTGTTGTTTTTTGATTTGCATCAGGAGTTCCACCAACTCTGTTTGTGTCAGAGAAACTAGATCTCAGCCTAGAGAAAGGCCTATGTGTGTTTGGCTCCTGATGGAAAGTGGTTGGCTCTTTGCTGCTGCTTAGAGCCCTCGTAAATAGCTTCAAATGAGAATGTGCTCAAAGGGAGAAGTATGAGTTATGACCACAGAGGGATGGAGCCAAACCCTGGTCTAGTACTGCAAGGCATCTCGTGAGCAAAACTGAACAGAGATCCTTTACAATACAATACAGTGAAGGAGCAGTGATGTGTACGTTGATCTTGTCACCGAGTCCCAAGCACAAGTAAGATAGCAGTGATTTTCTAAAGATGCTTGCAAAAGGGTTTCTTGGCTTTTCAATGCCTGAAGTTGCAGCAGTTGTGTTCCCATTAATGCTGGTTTGAGCTGTGCTGCAGGGACTGTCAGGAACCATTGTGGTTTCCCCATTCTGCCCTTGCAAACACAAACGGAATGAGCAGCTTCTGGGGTTGCTCAGGCCCTGATATTTAAGCAGTCACAGGTGGGAAGTGTGCAGTGGCTGGGAGGAGCTCCCTGAGAGGAATGTTCTGCTAATAGTGGATGCACTGCAAGTGAGAACAGAGCCTGAATTCCCTTCTTGAGAAACCCTTCCCTCTCTGCAGAAGGTCTCCAAGGATACCAGTCTCCTAAGCCTACGTTTGTGGCTGTCCAGCATAGTCTAAGACATTGTGTTCTTGTTGCTGTCAATGCTACAAGAGCCAGAAACATCACAGCTTTCCTTCCAGCTGTCAGACTGCATTTAAAGAGCTGACGGTTAAAGAAGTCACCTTTTCTTTCCAGAGCACAGAGACAGAAGAATGCTTGTGTTGTCTGTGCGGCTTTTCAGAGAAAACCATGCGCTACAAAAGGCCTGCTCTCAGTGGTGAAAACTGGGGTAAGATCTCTGCTTTCTGTGAAATGTCACAAGCTGACACCAATTTGGGCTGTGGCACAATGTCACTGTCACTGCGGAGCACGTTTGTCCTGGGGGACTGCCCCACTCATAAGTTTGGGCACTTGCTATTTGCCTTGCCATTGAATGAGCTGAGGAAAAACAGGGAAGGCAGCATTAAGTACAAGCTTTATGGCTGCCTTATTTCAGATAGGGATTCTCTTGGGAAACTGTCCTTAGGGACAAAGGGAACAGAACAGAGGAGAGGGATGAGAGAAATAACAAGAAGGGATTCTATAGGTACACCGATCATAAGAGACAAGCAAAGGAAGTGTATCCCCTCTGACAAATGAGAAGGGAGCTCTGGCTTCTTCAGACATGGAGAAAGGCTGAGGTTCTTAATGAGTTCTTTGCCTCAGATTTCACAGCCAGTCAGGCTTCCCACTCCTCTCATGTCCTTGAACTTCCAGGTGGGGATGGGGGGGGGGGGAGGGGAAATCCATCCCACTGTAAGAGTGGAGGAAGTCTAAGACCTCCTCACGAGGCTGAATGTGTACAAGTCTATGGGGTCAGATGACGTGCATCCCAGGGTCCTGAAGGAACTGGCTGATGTCGTTGCTGAGCCATTCTCCATTGTATTTGAAAAACTGTAACTACCAGGCAAAGTCCCTGATGTCTGGAAAAAGAGAAGCATCGCTTCCATTTTTAAGAAAGATAGAAAAGAAAACCTGGGGGACTACAGGCCAGTGAGCCTCACCTCTGTGCCTGGGGAGCAGATCCTCTTGGAAGAGATGTTAAGGCACATATGAAACACAGAGGTGATCCAAGACAGCCAGCATGGCTTCGACAAGGGCAGATTGTTCCTGGACAATCTGGTGGCCATCATCGACCAGGATTTGTACAAGGCCTTTGACATGGTCCCACACCACATCCTTATTTCGAAGTTGGAGAGAGACACATTTGAAGGCTGGACCATTAGGTGGATAAAGAATCGGTTGTATGGTCGCAGCCGGAGCATCGTTGTCTATAGTTCCACGTTCAGTGGAAGCCAGTCTCCCTTTGCTCTATCCTTGTAAGTCCCCATGTGGAGTACCACCTCCAGACCTGGGGCCCCCTGCACAAGAAGGTTGTGGAGCTGTTGGAGCAGGTCCAGAGGAGAATGACGAAGATGATCAAAGGGCTGGAGCACTTCTGGAATGCACTTCACAGAATGTTTCTGCATCTGAATTACTTCTACTGAATTAAGCAGCAGGTCTAGAAAAAGGCTTTATTTCACTAAGAAAGCAGATAGTAAGAAGATTTATGCTTCCTGTTAGCTACTCGATGATATGATCAATTAAATAGGTTTTGGTATTTAATTCTTACAGAGAGCTCATTCATTTGGGCTGCATGTTTTGAAAGACACCAAAGAGATAAGAAAATAAAATATCATACTATGAATAGCCTTCAAGTCCCTTAGTCCACTGTTGGACACAGCTCAAGAGCTGCTGCCTGCATCTGAGCTAACAAACCAATTCTCATCCTTCTCTACACCTCCTCCTCTGCACGAGGCTCTGCTTTCTGCCCACCCTGCGTGAGGCTGAGCTGATAACCCAGCAAGGTGATGGCAGGCTCTGCCCTGCTGTTGCATTTAGAGTGTGAGGAGGGCTTGTCAAGCAACACCAGCTGGAACAATATGTAATAGCTATATCTCCCATGTTGGGATGATGAATATGAGAATGCCAAAGATTGCCTAAACATAAATAATCCGGCTTGGTCTTTTCCTAAATGCAGGGGAATGAATTGCTCAAGGCCCAGCTCCTGAAAGAAGTTCAAGACATTAACCCAGCTGCAATTGGTCTCCCTCTGTGAAATTATGGCAGAAGTTGCACCTCAGATGGCTTTATATTTGCATTTTTATTAAATATTTATTGTTTCTACTCCTGCAAGGAACCATTACGTAGTAGACATCCTATATATTTTTATATTCCCATTTTCTCCTAGTTTACATGTGCTACTGCCTGAAATAAACATACTCAATCATAAAAAAATCGTAACATCCAAGGTTACTTGAGCATTTTCTTTCCTGAGCTTTCATCCAATTAGCATTTGTTTTTTTTTAAATATGGTAATTTTCCTGAAAATAGGGGAAAAATAGAAGAGAGGCAGGGCAGGTATTTATGAGCCAATGTAAAAACATGCTATTAATAGTACTGCTGTGCACTTAGGGTGCCTTCCCTCTGAGTTCCTTAAAATGCAAGATATAAATGAATTATAAATGCACCTTTCCCCAGTCTCTCTGAAGTAGGTACTGCTAATTGAACTTCATAGACAAAACAACCAAATGGCAAAGGGATATGTTTCAAACCCCAGCTTCCCTAATAAGTCCTTCAGAGCATTCAGTAGCTGTATCAGTGAGCACCATTTAATGCAAGTATTTTCAAGTGAAGTCGTAACAGGGGACCCATCAGTGCCGCATGCCAAGGGATAGGAGAGGGCCACTAAGGCATTTATGGTCAGTCCTGAAGAGAGCTTTTCAAGATGCAGAACAGAGAGCCTGCCATGCATCCCAAAAGCCAGAGCATGGCACCAGTTGTTGAGGGCTGGCTGCAGTGGCTGTGCATCGCTCAGCTTTGGATCACAGGACAAACATCTTTCATGTTGGTTGAAAACATGAGTGCAAAATCAAGCCTGTCCTCACTGAGGACTCTCATCTTCAGTAGTGCAGTCTCAGATGCTCTCAGTGATGAGACTGAGCAGATGTGGATGGTTACCAGGAAAACCACCAAGGAGTCTTCCAGTACAAGAGGCCATTAGGTACTTAAAGCCCAGAACAGGACCCAATCCATGCAGGAGAAGTGGCGGCAGCTGGCTCTAAATGGATAACAGCAACAGCCAGATCTGAAATCCTGTGTATGGCAGTTTAACTACACAGATATTTGTCTACCTCTGCTATATAATCTTCTCTCTCTGCACCATCTATTCTCTTCCCTCAAGTGGCTGAGACTGAGGGCAGTTTAGATGGAAACACTTCTTTTATTGCCTGCACAACTAAGCAGTTTTGTGACTGCTACTATTTGCTCACTACTACTGCAAGGAAAGTGAGCATGCTTGCTGGAGCCCTGCGTGCAAAGTGATTGCAGGATTAGGCCCAAAATGGGGACTGAAGAGAGCTCAAAGCGTGAACAAAAGCCAGGAATGAACACAGAAGGACAATTACTGCAAATGGGTGAAAGAGAAGAACGCCTTAAGGGAGTGGGGGAAAAAAAAAGGAAAAAAAATCAAAAGGCAGGAGGTGGAAAGGGAGTAGTAGAGACACTGGTAGGTTTTGCATGGTTAGACTGACATTTAAAGCACATCCTCAATGGGGCAACAACTGGAAATGAATTTGACAAGCCAGAGCATGGCTGCTCCAAGCGTCTGAGCTTTGGGGGCTTCAGAAAGTGTCCACAAGGAGCATGAGCTGATGAAGTGCTGGTAGGTCTTCAGCTTTTGTGTTTGTGAACTCATGGGGAAAAACAGGGCTTTGAGCTTCAGCTAGGTTGCAACTTTTATTGCAAATGTAATCACAAATGTAAAGTAAGCAAGTAAATCTTCTTGGATAATGAACTCTAAAGCAGATGCTGCGTGGTGTTTCTGGGATGGGCCTTGCCTAGATTTATCCTGTGTACTCATTAAATTGTTGTAAGTGTTCTTCTAGAGCTCATAGATACTTTTACAGCCCTATTAAATCTAAATTAAATGCTTTTTTTAAGACACTTAGAATGCTACCATTTGCCCCAGCAGGGAATTTGCAAAGGAACTGTTTCAAAAGAAATCAGGGCATATTCTCAGGAACGCTTTAACAAAGGCAAGGAAAAGCCAGTACCATGCTGGGCATCACTGCAGGTGTTCCTGGGATTTCCTATTAGATTTTGGCTTTGCTGATTAAAAAGCCTTGCTGAATTTGGATGGGAGCCATGAGGAGTTCTGTCTTTGCAACAGCCCTGGAAAACAGTGCTCAAGCTGTGGCTGGCTGGCATGGGAAAGGCATGGGAAAGGCATGGGCTGACTTCCAGGCCTGTTCTTGTTGGGTCCTGGTGTCACCCCATGCCTCTGCCTCTCACGGGCTCAAGTTGCTTTCCCTGGTGGGACCAGGTGTTAGCTGTTGTGCCCATTCTTCCCTTGGTTTACGAAAATACCTAAGTTACAAGACACAGTGAGAAGTTTGGTGAATAATTGTAGCTTGAGCATGTCTCTTGGGATCCCTCTTCTGCAGCTTCTCTGTAGGACATGATCTTGTTGAAGGAGGATGGAGGACGTCAAGCCTGATAACTACCTAATGCTTCTATCACTGTGTAATTGGGAGTATAGTGCTGTTAAGACTGCAGTGAGAAAATGCAGTTGGTTGGCTAATGTGCCAACACATAATGTGTTGCACAGAGGGAAAAAAAAAATCTACTGTTTGTCTTTGCCTGTGTTGCTATTACTAGGTGATGTGAAAAGTTCCTCCTTGGGTTTGCTAATGCTATCCATGATAATGAATTTGGGATGCTCTCACCTTTGGGATTATAGCCATCCTTCTCCTAGAATACAGTCCAAGCTGGAGATACAGGGAGTTGGCAGTGCTGGAAATGGCTTTCTTTTTTACAGCACATTCGTGACTCTATCCTGAGATAAAGTCTGTAGCTGCCCAGAAATTCTCTATGGGTCCACTCTCCAAGCTGCAGGCCAAGTCCTGCCCCTACTGAAATCACTGAAAGATGGACTGTTGACAACAGCAGGACTTGGACATCACAGAGGCTTTTCTTTGCCTTTTGGTCTCTTTGATACAATTGCCTGATTTTTATTTTTTTTTCCTCAATAAAACAAAATGCTGCAGCAGCACAGAATGTCACAACCTGCCCACTTTATTGCCAACTGAGGCTGTATTGGTCTTTGAGCATATTTGCTTTTACAACACAGTAGGTGCTATCTTGCCCCCATCTTTGCTACTTCAGTGCTGATGTTTCAATTTAAAAATACTTCTTTTTGAGTGGATGTGAGTGGTTCCCCCTAATAACAGCATCAGTGTTACTATGGCTACAGCTTTCTATTGTTGGGTTTTAGAGTGTGAAAAGGAGAAAAATTCGTCCCACACTGACAGTTAAACGTTATTAATAAAACCAGACAGCAATGGATATACACACTGGCTAACTTATGCATCTCAGACCACTGCCTGCATTGAATACATATTCCTTTAGACTTTTAGTCTTTTGTTCCTCCATTGATGTCCAACCTACTTCACACTGTTGGGAATCAGAAATGCATGGTGTATTTGACATTTCTCTCGACTCAGAGCAGAACTATTCTCTTGCTGTCAATATGATTAATGTGTTAAATTCTTCAACACCTTTTTGCCTTCTCTCTGTCCCTCTTTTGGACTACATTAGAGATTGAGGTATGAGGAATGTTGGGTGTCTTTGATAAGGAATTTTTTCTTAATTTGCTGAATTCAGTGTTATATTCCTTCTTGTGGCCAGAATACAAGGGTTTGGGATTGAAGGTTTATTTAGGTAATATTTATGTAATTTTTTTTTCTGGAATACTTTTTTTTTGCAATACATCTGTTACCATCCTATTTAATAAGAAGCACAAAACTTCCAAATGAATATCTTTCACTGATTTCATCCCTGGAGATGTTCAAGGAATATTTAGACATTGTACTAAAGCACATGGTTTAGTAGGGAAGTATTGCTGGTAGGCGAAAGGTTGGACTAGATAACCCTGGAGCTCTTTTCCAACCTTAGTGATTCTATGATTCAATTATACCACGATTCTTCTTGTGAGCTTCACAGTATTTGACAAAATAATTGAAATTCTTTCTGAAGCAGCTTTTGTCGTATGTTAAGTATTCTTATTTTGCTGAATGTCTGTGGAGTCAGGTTTTAGTGCAAATACTGATGATTTCAGGGTTTGTGAAGAGCACGCCAGCCGGTAAACATAGATGCTGGGATACTGAACACAGCCACAGCAAAGTGCCCTGAAGTTTGAACAGCGCATTGCTCACAGATGATTGTGTGCGGAGTTGGCCAGGGTCTCACAGTAGCTATGAATTATTCATTTGATTCATAATAAATTACACAGTCTGAACAGGGGAAGTAGAATAATTTGGAAACAGAGGATGTTACTTTTACCATCCTAATTAACAAGGTCTGAAATTTTATACTTTGGAAGGGTTTTCCAATATTTTCAATATTTAATAGGGGAACCTTTCAAGTTATTTAAGAGCTTAAATCACTTGTGAATTCTTGGCCTTTAACACTGAGTTACTAACAAGTTGATTACTATATATATATATTTATAGTAATCTCAGAAACAATTTAACTTATAGTAAAATTATTCAATATTCAGAAAGTGTTCTAGCATTTGCAGATGTTTGTTTAAATTTTTAGGTTAGCCTTAGGAGAAGAATGATGTGCTAAGATTGTGATAGCAGCACACTGAACCCGTGAGCCCAAACGACTCCTTTCAAATTTTCATTGCAGTGTTTGACCCCAGAAGAAACTCTAAATTAATAAGAAAGAAAGATTTTATGTACAGCTTCTACATGATGCCTGGTAGATGGTTCTCACTGTTGAATGGGACGTGGTATCCTAGTCAGGTGGTTGAGAGACACGTGCCTCCTGAAACCTGCGGGCTGAAACTCCCAACTGTATGGACAGCAAATTAATTTAAGGTATATGCACATTCAAGTACTAGAGGTAAATATGATTATTCTTAAACGGCATTTGAGAATAGCTTTTGTTGTCTACTAACTCAATTTTCAGCAAGCTTTCAGAAGGAGTAACGGTTGTTTTGTCATATATATTGAAAGGCAGAAGAAGAAACAAGACCTGTCATCTGGTTTATATTTGACTATTTTAACTAGTTTTCTGTACTGGTGCCTTCCTCCAGGGCTCATTGATTATGCTTGATGAACCAATACTGAATCAATTTTAGTTGCTTCTTGGACAGTAGTAATTATTAGAGGTCTGAGTAGAGTGTAGGTGCTCTAACTCCTTGAGTCAATCCAGTCTGTGCATGCATGTACGACTGGTAAGTTTTAAGGCAGAGGCTAAACTAAACAGTGTCATTTTGGAGAAGATGATCTATCCTCTCAGATTCATTTTTAGAAGAAAAATGATCTTAGCTACAGAGATGGGATTACAATGTTTTTCGTTGAGAGTTGCATTTCTGCATCAGCAACTGATACAGAAAAATTACTTTTATTCACAGTATCTGAGGCATTGCTGGTCTCTTGCACATCTGTGTGTGCAGCTTGAATATTGTCATTGAATCATGGAACCATTAAGGTTGGTAGACCATTAAGGTTTGTGGAGATCATCCAGTCCAACAATCCACCTACTACCAATATTGCCACTAAACCATGTTCCTGAGTACCACATCTACATGTTTCTTGAATGCCTCCAGGGACAGTGACTCTCCCAGCTCCCTAGGCAACCTGTGCCAGTGCCTGACCATTATTTAGAGAATAATCTTTTCCTCATATCCAACCTAAACCTCCCCTGGATGACTTGAGGCCATTATCTCTCATCCTATCGCTAGTTACCCAGGAGAAGAGGCTGACTCCCACCTCACCACAACCTCATTTCAGGTCGTTGTAGAGGACAATAAGGTCTCCCCTGAACCTTCTCTTCTCCAGGCTGAATAAGCCCAGGTCCCTCAGCTGTTCCCTGTAAGATCTGTGCTCCAGACCCTTCACCATCTTTGTTGCCCTTCTCTGGACAAGCTCTAGCACCTCAGATTCTTGTAGCCCATTGATGAACACAGCATTCAAGATGAGGCCAGTACAGAGGGATGGTTACCTCCTGTTCATGCTGACTGCACTGTTTCTGATACAAGACAGGATGCCATTGGCCTTCTTGGCCAGCTGGGCACACTGCTGACTCAGGTACAGCTGTGCAACAACCTGGAGATATTCTCCAGGTCCATTTCTTCCACACAGTCTTCCAGCCACTCTACCCCAAGCCTGCAGTAGTTATTGTGACCGAAGTGTTGGACCCAGCACTTGGTCTTGCTGAACTTCATTCCATTCACCTCAGCCCAGCAATCCAGTCTGTCCAGATCCCTCTACAGGGCCTTCCTACCGTTAGGCAGGTCAACACTTCCCCCCAAGTGGGTGTCATCTGCAAATTTACTGAGGGTGCACTCAATCCCCTCATCCAGGTCATCAATAAAGATATCAAACAGGATGGGCCCCAGTATTGACCCCTGGAGAATACCACTTGTGCTGGACACCAGCTGGATTTAACTGTTTGCCACCACTGTCTGAGACTGATCACACAGCCAGTTCTTTAGCCAGAATAGTCTACCTGTCCAAGCTATAGCTGCCAGTTTCCTCAGGAGAATACTAGGAAGAGAATAAGAGAGAGGGAGCTCATAGAATCATAGAATTGCTTAGATTGAAAGGGACCTCTTCTCTGGAAGAGTGGTCAGGCACTGGAATGAGCTGCCCAGGGAGGTGGTGGGTTCTCCGACCCTGGAGGTGCTCGAGGATCATTTGGATGTTGTGTTGAGGGACATGGATTAGTGAGAACTATTGGTGATAGGTGGATGGTTGGACTGGATGATCTTGTAGGTCTTTTCCAATCTTAGTGCTTCTGTGATTTCTGATTTCTGATCAAGCTCCACCCCCCTTGCCATGGGCAGGGTTGCCTCCCACCAGATCAGGATGCATAGGGCCACATCAAGCCTGAGCTTGAACACTTCCAGAGATGGGGCACCCACAGCTCTCTGGGCAGCCTCTGCCAGTGCCTCGCTGAGTTAAAAACTTCCAAACAGCTACCCTGAATTTCCCCTTTTAGTTTAAAGCCATTCCCCCTAATTGTATCACTATCTAACCATGTAAAAAGTTGTTTCCCCCTTGCCTGTAGCAGGGCAGTTGGAACCTGATAATCCTTGAGGTCCCTTCTAACTCAAGCTATTCTATGATTCTATGATTTCCTTCAAGTACTGGAAGGCCACAATGAGCTCTCCCCAGAGCCTTCTCTTTTCCAAGTTAAATAAACCCCATAAATATGTCACAGAGGGGCAGGGGTGCCTTTAACAGTGCTGGAAAATCATTGACTGTTCAAAAATGGAGCATTTATCAGAATTTTAATTGCTACACTCCTTTGCAGATGTTATAATAGCTATGTTGTAGCTGAATGCATCTGCCTCTTGAGCGTGAGCAGAAGGAGCTCTGCCTGATTATGTTGTGGAGGTAATTGCTGCTCTTAGTCCTTTTGGTACTGCAGGTGTTGCACAGTGAATCTGTGCTAATACTATGCCACTGATTATCTGAATCCAGAGGCAGGTTTGAAAAAAAATCTTTCATATATTCTAATCACCTCTGCTTGTTCAGGTTGTTGTAAATGCTATTTCAGAGGTCATTATTTACATGTCACAGGTTTACAAAAAGTTGTGTTACACCCTTTCCCTTCAAACCACTTAGAATAAGTTGTAAAAGTTAAAAAAATAATAAATCCCTTTGTTTTATTGTTAAAATTCTGGTTAGTTTTGTAAGAAAGCTTTAGGATATATCTGCTGTGGGACTGGTAGGTATTCTTACTGAAGAGCATCTGAGTAGAATTATACAACACTGGAGTTAAGAGCTGTATTTGGTACTGGAGTCCTTGGACTTAAATTCCTGAGATGCTCTTAAAACCCAATTTTTGAATATACTTTGTTATCTCATGAAAGAAATATGAGTATTTATCCACTAGGAAAAAATCTGTTTTATTAGTCAGATCCCAATTTTGAATGTTTTGTTCAGTCAATTAAAAAGAGGATGCTAGTGACCATTCCCCGTGTCTGTGTTGTGTTGAGTTTGAAGTACATGCTGTATTATGCAGGTCATGTTTACCAGAGTGATACGAGTACAGCAGTGATATGAGAAATTCTGGACTACACAGCTCTGAAGAAGTAAAGGTGGCTTAATGTATTACATCCATCAAAGCAAGATCGTTTATAAGCAGGAAACTTTTCATGTATACACTTACATATCTTCATTACTTTAAAACTTAATGGATAACTTTCTTGGGGAAATAGCATAAGCAGATGGCTCATGAGTTGTCAAATATAAGGAAACGTGCAAAACATGAAAGATGCAATGCTAAGTGACTGGAAGCTGGATGCATGAAATTTTAATGACTTTGAGAAAGGGAACTACCTCATCATTGATTAACAAAGCATTGTCTTCAAAGTGATCATCCAACTGGCCTACATAATAATTTAAGAAAGGAATAACACAATTATTTTCTTTTCAGATGGTTTGTCATGTTTGCGTTTTAACTGAGTCACGCAAGAGCGTGTTTGCTTTATAACAGAAACGAGAGGACATCTGTTCAGATAGAAACACTTCAGTATACTCAGGAGACATTTTTTCCACTTAGCTTTCACTCCTTGACTTTCTGGCAAAGGCAGTATTTTGTGCAATGGATTAATAACAAATGCTATTGCTGCAAGTATTTGTTTGTTCTTTCAAGTATTTTCAGACCTTGTCTTGAGGGTTAGAATTTTGCACCTGCTGTAGGGGCTAATTGGATTACTCCTTTCCCTTTCCCTTTCCCTTTCCCTTTCCCTTTCCCTTTCCCTTTCCCTTTCCCTTTCCCTTTCCCTTTCCCTTTCCCTTTCCCTTTCCCTTTCCCTTTCCCTTTCCCTTTCCCTTTCCCTTTCCCTTTCCCTTTCCCTTTCCCTTTCCCTTTCCCTTTCCCTTCCCCCTTCCCCCTTCGCCCTTCCCCCTTCCCCCTTCCCCCTTCCCCCTTCCCCCTTCCCCCTTTCCCCTTCCCCTTTCCCTTCCACCTTCCCTTCCCCCTTCCCCTCCCCTCCCCAAGTGGAATTTCTCCTAGCCTGTTAAAACTCTCCATCCTTTAGAAAGCAGTGAGATTTATTCACTTTGGAACAGAGAAAAAGTTTGACAGACTGCAGTCGAATGCTTGTGATAGAGTCCTAGAGCCTTTGCTCTATGGAGCACAGGTCAGGACATTGTATCCCCATGCTCGCAATTGAGTACTTGTGCCCCAAAGAGTTACAGGCTTACAATAGGCTGCAGAGATGTATTGTGTTTTGTGCAAACTCCTTACGGAGCCATAAATTTCATATTCCTTCTTTCACATCAGCCCAGCTTAATCATGGGAGGCAGAACGCTCTTTAACCTATGGAGCAGACCTTGCCTGTCTCTTGAGCAGCAGATGTACGATGTCTAAATCTCTAAAGTACACATTTTACCAAAACCTTGCCCTGACATTTTCATTTTGAAAAGAAAATGCTGGGTTTTGTGCAGGTCCCTATATGTGTAAGGGACGTGTCTCTACCATCAGGCTCACTGGGAGCCCAAGGCAAAGGAACACCCCATTGCTGGATCCCGCCATGATGTCCCTAGAAGAAAAACATAACTGTTCACCAAAGTCCATGAACACCAGCAAAAGCAGGAGAAAAGTTCTTGATAAGAAACTCTCAGAAGGAAGCACCAGGCAGCGTAAGACTTCCAACTGACTCACTTTTGTGATTTTAGTGGGCAGTGCTGCCTGTGGTTACATATTCTCATTTCAAGTAGCTGTTGAACACCTACCCATCTGCACTTGAATAATCGCACGGAAGAGAATTGCACTGCATTTTATGATGTTGTTGTATTAAATGCTGTAATCATTTCTGGATTATGATGTATCATTTACATATCCAGACTGGACTGATATTGCTATAAACAGAGAAATCTCATTGCTATATTTACTACAGCTCAAGTGTCAGCTGCTATATGAGAAATGTTTACAGCAGATTGAAGTAAGAAACAGGGTAATTTGATTTTCATTTTGATTTTATTTGAGTGCTTGGCTGAAGATCTTCATTGTGGCTACGATGCCAGGAAACTTTTTAGTTCCCAGGCTTTATTGGCTTTTTCTCCGACCTTTCTGCTCCTCTGCAGATCCACTTCCCCATCAGGAGAGCTGATGGGATCTGGCCAGTTCATTGCTGCTGCTCAGCCTTGCAAAGCTCAAGCAAACTGAATGGCTCAAATGCCCCTTAAAAAGGAGCAGTTTCCAGCTTTATTTTGTTTATCAGCTCTGTTATTTGCATTCATTGCCAAAAATTGGCTGAATTCTCCAAAGTCTTCGTTCTAGAGAGCACTTTGCTGAGTTAGGTGCAGTCTTCTCTTTTCTGTTCATTTGTCCCAACACCTCCAGTTGCCACTTTCTGCTTTGAAATCTGTGCCTGTCAGCTGTTTGGCCTTGCCAAGTTTTCCCAACACTGCCTTGTCACTGGAGGCAGCACACAGACAGCTCTGCAATACAGCCTCATTGGGAACTCCAATTTCTAGCTCTCAGGGTGCAGAGTTCCCACACAGGATTTGAAATCCCCAATCGTGGGTCTGTCTTGTCCTCAGAACTGAAGTCACGTAACAAATTCAAAATATTTGTGGAACTTAATAATCCGCAGAAGCTTACAGTGCCTTTTTCCACCTTTTTTCTTTGGTGGCACTCCTGGGCTCTGTATTCATTCTACTGTACTTCATGCTCCATAACTGCTCAATTCACCACTCCAACATTACCAAGCAATTGGAATGGGATGAGAAAGCAGCAAGGATGAATGGATACCACGAGCATTTCCTCTGGGTGTATTAAATCTGTAGAAGCAACAGTATGGGGTATTTAACTACAGCTGATACACAACACTATGGGTCAAGATTCACTCAAAGAGTTGTGAGGATGGGTCCTTGGGTAGTACATGTGCCACAGCTCTGCCAGTGTTGGGATTAATTCCTTTATGTTCATGGCAGGAAAAGTCCAAGGATGAATCAATTCTAATCTCTCTCTAATTGCCTGAAATAATTTTTTCTCTGTGTTTACATTTTGTGCACTGCAATGCATTTGCATGAGTTTATATTTTAATTAGGGCTTGGAAGTTTACATTGTTGGGTTGGGGTGTTTGGTTTTTTTTTTGCATAATGCCTCTGAACTGTTGTTAGAAAATTCTTATGCACAGTGTTCATAAGGTATTTTGCAAAAGAAGACCCCAAACATTTTTGCTCTGGTAGGATTATAGTAGTAGATTTTACTTTCTCTTAGAAGTCTGACAATAGGATAAACATGTAGCTAATGGGCATTACTTAGCATAATATATAATTACAAACTGAAAAGCTGAAGAAAAGACAGAAGGAAGCCACTGAACAATACCGCTGTATCTCGCATCTTAGAAATAACTCCTGGGATTTAAAATTGTTGAAATAATTTGAGATCTCCAATGGAACAGAAAGAATTCAGAATATTCTTTATGATGATTAAACAACCATAATGATTCCTGTAATTTAACACTGGGAAATGTTAATATTAAAGTGCTTAAAAGGATGAAGTTGTTAGCAGAAGTCAAATAACTGTAAATGTGCTTCAAATATCTCTTAATCATCTGTACTTGAAAGACACATGGGGATTTGGCAGCTGGAACCAAAATCAAGCAGAGGACACGGTAAGGGTAACGCCTGATAAAATGGGCATGAATAATTTATGTCAACTCAAGGCTTGGTCCAGCACCTGCCAGGGAGCAGAGCTCACCCCAGCGCTGTGCAGTGTGTGCAAGAAGCCTCCATCGTCAGCTCCCTGCTGCTCTGCTCCCAGGGACACCGCGGCCACTTCAGCAATTTGCATTCTAGCACTTTGGTTGCATCAGGTGCTTTTCATAACGGGATGTGACAAATGTGCTTTGTGTCTTGCTTCCAAAAGGGTAGAGAGTGTCAAACGTTTGGTGCTTCCTCTTACATTCCCCAAAGCTGCAAACCTCACCCGTTGTACAATAAGGGAGTCTGTAAACTCTTTAAAGTCATTCCCCCAAATTTAAATCTCTGCTCCCACACCTCATCTTATTTTTGTTGTTAATGAGAAAAAAAAAAAAAGCATTATCTGCAGTACAGGTACAGTTCTTTTGACAATAGTGAGGATAGGAATAAGGCTTCAATAGATAAGATGTGATGGAGCAGTGTTAGACTAACCCAAGATGAAAGATATGATGCGGATTAGTGGATGATAGCTATCAAGGATAAAGAATCATTGTATCTTGAGTTCTGAAATTCCAGATTTCCAACCGTAAGCTCAATATTCACTGCCTGAAGATGAGCAAATTGCTAAAATGAGAAGCAGAATCATGGCATAGTATAGCCCCAGGGAAAAGTAGCTGAATAAATGAGTGGATGCAGACTTTGTTTACTCTGCCTTATTTAAAGAAACTTCTTAATCAGCTCACAGGGGTGGGGTTGTGCATTGTGATTGGAAATAGAAAATGCAAATTTGAAATTCTGAGCTTTTCAAAGTTTTGAGAAAGGAGAGGAGATAAGGTTTTGCTATAGGCTATCTTCCTCTCATCTCCTAGTGCAATATGAAAGTGAGGAACAAGGAAAATCGTACCTTTTCTTTTTATATATATATGGCTTTATCTTTTCCTTTTTTTCTTTGTCTGTAATCACAAATTGCACTTCTATCACTTATGTTGATAAACAGTGTTCAGTTTGCAAAGGCAGAAGCAGGTCTTTGGGTATACTTTTTTTTCCCTAAGATGTAAATTGTACTTTACCGTGTCACCTGGCTCTACCAATGTGGCTCACTTTGAGCTCTTTTATCTTCTTGATGCATGGACATCCCCTCCAAGAGAGCTTCCCTGGGAAAAGAAATAGTGAAAGTGCTCCTGGTTCATTTCAGGGAGGTCTTCTCAGCAACAGCAACTGCCCACATTCATTAGAAACTGATGAAATCTGAGTTTATCCTCGTGGATTTACTCAAGTCTGGTTTTGTCTCATCCATGCTACATTATCTGTGAGAATCAGGACTGGGTGCTCCATTGATCTCTGTGTGACACCATCAGTTTACCCAAGGTGACAAGAACCTAGCAAAAGCCAGAACTAATTGCTTTTTTCATACTTTCAGGACCTCTGTGATAATATTTCAGCCATTCGAAAGTGAAAGGAGAGATTTATTTTACACAGGGCAATTATTAGAGATATCTGAAAGAGCTTTTGAGATGAAAATCTATCAGCATTGCCATTTAAGCAGAACTTGCCCTTTTAAGGTACTGGCTAATTTCTTTTTATTGTTTTTAATTTGGCAGCCAGACTAATGGTATTCACACTAAGTCCTGGCTTTCCTGCACCAGATGCTGCTCTCCCATAATTCATTGTTCAGAATATCATTAGTGCTGTTTATGGGAACTGACCTCAGAATGCCTCGCCCTTTTCATACCCATCCTCTTTTGAGCATGTCATTCAAAATGTATCTTAATTTTTGTTTGGCCTTAAATCCCCAGGTGGAGGCTTTGATGGGAGAACAGGGTGCTGCTGCTCGCTCAGTTAGCAGATGGCCACAAGGCGGTGTGGATGCTTGTCAAGGGCAAACAGGATGCAGAGGATGGGCTGACGCATGGATCTGTGTTGGTGGCAAGGGCTGACATGTCGAGTCCAGCATTCCTCTTTTCTGTGATCCTTCCTGGTCTTGTTTTATTTTGCCTGCTCCTTCAGCCACTGAAAGCTGAAGGCTCAACAGAGAAAAGCCAGCATGTCTTTCCTTTGTGTGACTAAGACAGAAAAGGATGAGTTTTCCACAAGAGGCATTAAAAAAAAAAAAGAAAAACTTGAGAATTTATCTTCTTAATGACTCACAAATGTCACAAAACTCAGTAAGTTTGCAGATAATGCCAAGCTGGGAGGAAGTGTCGATCGGCCTGAGGGTAGGAGAGCCCTACAGAGGGATCTGGACAGGTTGGATAACTGGGCTGAAGCCAGTGGGATGCAGTTCAACAAGATCAAGTGCTGAGTCCTGCACTTTGGCCACAACAACCCCACATACCAAAACAGACGTAGGGCAGAGTGTCTGGCATGGTTTAGTGGGCTCAGTAAGATGGATTGGTGGTTGGACTCGGGGATCTTCGTGGTCTTTTCCAACCCTAATGATCCTATGATTCTAAGTGTGTTTGGATTCTTTTTAAGATGTTGGCTCATTTGTTTAGACTTGCATTAATTCTCTGCTGTGTTAAGACTCTTGGTGTTGCACAAATGTCCCTAGCACTCTCACTCATGCTTTTCTCTGAAGAAAAGCAGTGTTACATGAACAAAAGGCTTTTCTAAGTGTTATGATATCTATTTCACTGTCTTCCTTCTCTTATCTGTTTGGCAAATAGCTTACTTTCCCTTTCACAGCAGCGGTTGGAGATCTTAGTAGGCTGAATTAGCCTGGTCCCCAGTTGTTCTTTTGGGGCTGCTTGTGGCCTGAGCCCTTCAGAGATCAACAGAAACTGCTGGTCCTTCATCTTCTTATTTCCCTGGAGGCAGTCAGCTTCGTGATGTCAGTCCAATTCATAGTCAATCTGACAACGTAAGGCAAAGAAGAGGATCAGCAGATGCTTTGAAAAGTTTTTAGGGCAATATTGTTTCACTTTATTTTCCCCTAGGACTGAGCAAATCACGAAGTAGAAAATGGCTTTGAAGGAAAGAGCAACTAGCTATGCTTCATTTCTCTTTTCCCAGTTACATGAATATCTAGTTTATCTAGTTTCTCCTAAGCAAGCCCTGGTTCCTCAAGGCATTACAGATACTATTAAAACCAATAATAAATTTTGCTTAAATATATATAGACATCATATACATACGTGCATGTATTTTTATGTATATGACTTTAATTATAGCTATCTCTTGTCTGTGTTATTGTTGTTTTTTTCTCCTAGTTGAAACTTTATTTTTTGTATTCAGGCTGCATCTGTGATGCTAAAGTCCATATCAAGCTGCAGGCATGCAGTAAAACGAGGAGGCAAAAAGACCACTCTTACAATGGTCTCTGGCACAAAATCCATGCCAGATGCCTCGAGCCTTTCTTTTTCTGTCAGCAGGCCAGCTGCTGGAAGGAGTGCCTTGCAGAGGCCCTGTGTAAGAGCTCTTGCCTCATAATAAGGAAATTGGAAGCAGAAACTCCCCTGCTTCCCCTGCAATACTTTCCCTGCAACAACTTTGTATGAAAAAGCTTTCTGAGGTGTTCTTCCAAGGATATTTCTTTGTGTGTATTTTTTGCATTTCACATATAATTGTAGGGATGACGTTTTGTACGTTACTCCAAATCATTTCAGGTTTTGGAAGGCTGGCTTTGGCACCATGCTTTGTGTAGCATGAGATGAGGAGGGCAAGGATAAAGGGACAGAAAGCACAAATGGAGAGGCATTGTTAGGTCTTGGTGAATTCCTCTAGCGAGAACAACTGTCCCAAGCACTGCTGTTAACAAGCAGTGAGGCAAGAAAACAGATGTGAGAATCAAAGATCAGAAATCTGAACTAAAGTGCAAGATCAAAAGACTGCAGTCGCAGCTGAGCTGTGCACAGCCATCATCTCACTTCTATTTCCATCTAACCAGAAGAAAAAAAGGGAATTTCAAAATATTTATTCCATCAGTGACTATCAAAATGGAAGATTTGACAGCAGTATGTTTCTAAGTGCAAAAAAACCAAAACAAAACAAAAAAACTGGAGGCAAAAGCAGCTCCCAAATAGCATTGCAAGGATTCCTATTAACTGTCAATTTACGTGCATTTCTTATTTATAGGAAATGACCTATCAGGTAAGTAGCCTTGATGAGCAGTGCTCACAGTTGATTCTGTTCTGATGGAAGATATTTTTCAAAATAAATTATTCTAATCCCATTATTTCTCCCTGTCAATGAATATTAATATTGCTCTTGTATAATAGCATGTGTAGAAAGGCACGTAGAGAACTGCCTTTGGGTTTGGGCTTCACATATTTTGAGATACTTGAGGAAATCCTACTGCTTTCTTACCAATCTGACTACAGCCCTGATCAGGGCTGTGGCCAAAAGATGAGTGAATTTAGGTTAGATATGAGGAGGAAGTTTTTCATCCAGAGGGTGGTGAGGCACTGGCACAGGTTGCCCAAGGAGGCTGTGGATGCCCCATCCCTGCAGGCATTCAAGGCCAGGCTGGATGTGGCTCTGGGCAGCCTGGGCTGCTGGTTGGTGACCTGCACACAGCAGGGGGTTGGAACTGGATGAGCATTGTGGTCCTTTTCAACCCAGGCAACTCTATGATTCTATGAAGATTCTATGAATGCCAGTCCATGTGTTCTGGATTTCAGGACTGCGTTTGTCACTGCCATTTTTTGCTGAGTTGGGCTTGCACTGGGGCTCTGATGGGCTTCTGAGCAACTTACTTTCATACCAAGTGGGTAAGAACAGTGTTATGGTGGGGATGTTTAGAACTTCACCACAGTGGTGAAGAATGAGTAGGAATGTCTGCTGGCCATAAAAGTGGGACTATGCAGTTGCATATCATCCCCCATCCACTTCTCCCTTTCTGTATTTTCTCCCTCACTGAATTAATGAAAAGATGATGCAGTGACATATGAGTGTCATCAAAGCAAGGCATAGGGTTCAGCATTTAAATGATTTTCATGACTGATTTGCACTGATATTCAAACATTGCAAGTGCTCCTCATCCCTTTCTCTGTGTGGCTCCTAGTCAAGTGCACTTTTTCTAAATGATACTGGAGTTGTCCTTGTTCTCTTGTTCGAAAGTTCAGCTTGGATATAAGCTAGTGCAATTGCAAGCACAGTTGAGTGGAAAGATATGTAATAAAATATAGCCAGTCAACACCTATATAGTTAATTAGTATGATGATGTCTCATCAAATAATTAGGGTAAGCGTGCAATCCAATTTTCTTATATACCACAGCATGTTTATCACCTACTGAGATGTATTTATAATGTGTAATGATATTATTAAGTTGTTGTGCACACTGAGTTAAAAATAAGTAGGTGCTGATACCTTAGGTGTGTCTACATTTAAAGTTTATATGATTGACTGTATTTGAGTTAAAATGCCTGAGCATAAGTAATGCTTTAATCTGTGTATTAGTAAGCACCATTGCTAACTGGCAACTCTGAGATCATACACAACCTTCAGAGTGATCTGTCATCATCATCACTTGGATATGGTCATCTTGATCTCTGTAAACAAAGAATGAAATGCCATCATTCTGCTATGACAGAGGTTTAAATCAACCAGTGCTTTCTAGCTTATACACTGAGGGGCACGTGTTGGTGTTGCAAATAATACCGGTTGTGTTTCTGCCCACTGGAGCAGCCAGGGAGGGATTGTGTGAGTCTGTGTGATGCCAGAGTGCCTAGAAATAAAATAAGAAAAATGCTGTGTGAATCAAAATATCTAATACATTTCTCATTTGTAAAGCAATCAGAAAATGTTAGAAATCCATCTCTTTTGCTCACATCATATTCATTTACCTATCCATATAAAGCATGAATTTCCATAGCAGCGGAGACCTTTAAATTATGCAGCTGTTTTATCCTCACTGATTTTTTTCACTTTTCTCTCACTATTTTATACACTTATTACATGAACCTATTTTTCTGTGAAGTTAGTGGCAAGTACTTCCTTCATGGGAACAGATGAAGAAACCATTATTCTGAAGGCTTACAGAGCCATTAGTTAGAGTACATAAACTGCACTGGTAAATAGATACTAGATCAATCCTTAGTGTAAACCACAACAGCATTCATACTCTAGGCTTAGTTTCAAAATTAATAGGTCTTGCACTGCTTTGTAAAAAAGCAATTAATGGGCTGACTTTGATCAGTCTGCTGTGGAGGTAAAACGGTTGAATGGTTGAAATGGTGGAGAGCAGAGAACCAACTTCTGTTGGTAAGCTCTAAATTTTTTAAGGGTGTAAAATGACTCAGATTTGAAATTATGCTCACACTGGACTTAATGACAGAACTCATTTAGCTATCCACCGAGCAGAGTTTAAAGGTCTTTTATTGCCATTCCAAACAGCCAGGTTATGGAGAACTATATTATGACCTTCTTCAATTAAATCAAACACAAAAAAACTGGATTTGTTTATACACAGGTAGAAATTGGTATAGAAGATTTCTTTTGTAATTTATCTCCTATTTAACTCAACATGGAATGAAGGCATTTAATTTTTCATCCTTAGTTCTATGCAATGTTGAATGCTGGTGCTTTCCTTACTTTATCTAATCCTCTTGGGCTCGCAAATCTAGACTAGAAATCTCTGCAGCTACCCTATTTCTATGGCGTTTCCATTCCTCATGCTTTGGCCATAAACAGTGAGCTAACAGCTGAGCTGATTGTTTGCAATCTCTAGAACAGGAACTATAAAGTCCTTAGCACAGTTTGGCCCCTTGAAGCAATGTGAGAGCAAGCAGAAGAGAGCAAAGAATGAAGCCCATGACATTTGTCTTTATTCTGGGAGACTGAATTTTCTCAAGATGTATGCCAGGCACGATTTAATTATTTTTTTCTCTCCATCACATCACATAGATGATAAAAGGCATCTATCTGAGGACAACAGACACGTAGTTATTTCTTGGGAAAAGATCCCCATAGACAGATTTAGCTATTCCTTCAGAACCCCTTGCAGGGAGTAAACCAGCTGGGCCCTTGATTGACAGTGGTCTGTGTGCTCTCATCATGATGAGGATGAGTCAGTGGGTAGTCTGCCCATCAGGTCGAGTATGTATTAAGGGCAAAAACTGACAAAGAATATGCTAGAAAAAGAGTGCTCTACCAGCTGCGTGCAGTCATTTTAAGCACCCTGGGTTGATTGTTATCTGCTATTCGATTGTAACAGAAAGCTGTGGACTGCAGGGCTGGGAAACCTGAGGTTCAGATTCGCCGTAGTGGTAAAACACTGAAATTGTAGTGTCCAGGAGGAGTTGCCTCATTTATTTTAATGCTCTGCTTTGTTTCATTTCATTTTCTTTTTGGCCACACTGAATTAGAGACCGAATCATCTGTTTGTCCTTCTACTTCTCTGTTATCACCTTTTGAAATCCTTGTTGAAATTACTTCCACAACCTTAACACAGCATCTCATTAATAGCATGGACTATGAGCTAATGTATTAAATCAGTTCTCACTAATACTTTCATTCACCCTTTTATTCACCCTTCTGAATTATTTTGATACCACAGACATGATAAATGAATAACTTTAATGCACTTCAGGATATATTTCTTGGACCATTACAACCCTTCTTGTGATGCATGGTTAAGGGATTCTGACTTCCACTATAACGATAAACTATCCATCTTATCTCGTATTATTGAAACGTTTGGCCCCATTCTGATAACCCATGTGAGTCCTAATGCTTGTGAAGCATAAAGCAGCCTTATACAGAAGTGGTTTATCAAGTCTTGGTTTACCTTTTCCTTGCCAGCTTCATGGAGGAGGGCCTGGTCCAGCAGCAAAGTTTGCTTTGAAACTGAGCATTGACGTCAAGAGCTTTTAAAGGACAGGGATGACTCTGCTCAGCTTCATTTCTTTCTTACCTCTGGTCTTAGATTTCTGCTAGGAGCTTGACAACAGACCAGCAACAGCACAAACCACCATCCCTCTGACAGCATTCACAGGATCAGCCAAAGATGTGGGGGATTACATAGCTCTTTGAAGACCAAATACACTGCCACTTTGACAAACAGTGTGATTTCAGAGAAAGTAACGCTACTTCATTTTCATCCTTCTTAAGTAACGTGGCTCCTTCTTGAAGAATTCCAGAAATTTCTCAAGAAGCCTTGGAAAGGCAGCCTTAGATTTATTTATTTTTTTGACAATTTGTAGATATCTATATTTTTCTTTCATCTTTTTGATCCCTTAACATTCCCAACTTCTTGCCTTTTAGGGATAAACGGGACATTTTGTATAACTCTCGTTAAAAAAATCTCTCTGGTCATATATCAGATTACCTGAGATTGGTCAAATATAAAGGCTAGCACCAAGATCCCAAGATCAATCACTGAAAAAAAAAAGTCCCAAGAGTTCCTTGTTGTTAAGGGTGGGGGATATTTTCTTTGTCTTATGAGAGTAGATGGAATCTATTAGCAGCCAGGACATGAGAAATACTCAGGTAACACGGAGCTTGGATAACTGTTGTCCTCTCAAAAATAGAAACACATTTTCAAAATGACCTGTGCAGAATAAGGGCAGAGGCAGGAGCAATGGGGTTGAGAAAATAAAAGGCATTGAAATAAATAAATTTCCAATGCTGTGCCTGAAATGAAGAACAGTGTAGAGGGGCAATGGGTGTTTTGGCAGAGAAAAATGAAGAGGAAAACGTCTGCATATTACTTGCATAGATATATGACTTTGTCTGAACTATTTTTCACGTGCCACATGAGTGGGAAATGCAGTAAAGTAAGCAGCAGCTGCAATGTCAGATCAGCCTTACAAGAGGGAAAATATTACATCCAGCTCACTGTGAAATACCCAGAAGTAAAATGTTTCTGCTTCTCATGCCCCGGAGTGTATACTGACTCCCTGTCCAAAATGAGATCTCACTTAATATTGATAGCATAGGATGACATTGGTGGCAATGGTGATGAGGAGACGGTTGGACTAGATGATCTTATAGGTCATTTCCAACCTTGTGATTCTATGATTCTACGATTCTATGACTGGCATGGGATGTCAGAAGCACCACAGTGAGTATGGGGGAGTGTGGAGAGCATGCAGTTTGGTTTTTCCTCCCTTATGCAAAAATTAGAGTAGTCCGCAGTTGAGCACCGCTCTGCTAGTGAGCCTGCAGTGGCTCACAGCTACTCAATCCAACACATAGGAGAATTCATTCCTTTCTCAGGAATTGTCCCAAAACATGCTGCTTCATCCTCATCTTTCTTTTCTTTCTCTGAGACAGCAGAATTCAAAGATCAGCAGTGCAAGGAAAAAGAAAAAAGTTGAAAAAAAAAAAAAAAAGGTTCATAAATCAATTAAAGACAAGTTTCAAAGTCCAGTTGCATCAGTTAAAAACTCTGAGATCAGTTACATTTTAGAAGTATTGGAAGTAAATTTTCTTCCCTGAATGAAAGAATAAATGCTTTCCAAAAATATGGCTAATTAAAATTGTCATTTACTTATTAAATAAGTGTGATTTTCCTTTATTGAGTATGTTTACTTTTGGGTCTGGCTTTTTGTGTGGTTTTGTTTAGTTAGAGAAGAGTAGATGAGTGCATTAATGAATAGGGATGCTTTATTACCTGCCTTCAACTCTGGTTTTAATCCTCTCATCTAAGAGCTGGAGCTGACTGGCCCCTGCCCAGCAGTGCAAATGGTCAGATATTCTTCAGAATTGCAGTTTTCCTACCCTTTTGTTTCAGATCTGGCTAATGCTGGGTTTCAGCTTGCTGTTGAGAAGACTAGTTTCCTGGTTAAATTACATATAATTACTATAAAGTTTGGTTCCAGCTTCCTATCTTTCAATTTCTCTCTTTTTTGTTACATATTTGATTCATTATCATTTATGTTTTCACTTCCCTTTGCTCTTTCTGATCCAATCTCCGGGTGCAGTCTTGTTCAACATCTTCCTCAACATGGATGAAGGAATAGTCTCAGCAAGTTTGCGGATGATACAACTGGGAGGATTGTCTGACACGCCAGAAGGCTGTGCTTCCATTCAGTGAGACCTGGACAGGCTGGTGAGTTGGGCAGGGAGGAACCTGATGAGGTTTAACAAGAGCAAGTGTGGAGTCTTGCACCTGAGGAGGAATCACTGCATGCATCAATACAGGTTAGGGGTTGACAGGTTAGGGGATGATGGAGAGGTGTTCTGTGCAGAAAGACCTGGGAATCCTGGTGGACAACAGGTTGTCCGTGAGCCAGCAATGTGTCCTTGTGGCCAAGAAAGCCAATGATATCCTGGGGTGCATTACAAAGAGCATTGGGCAGCAGGTCAAGGGAGGTGATCCTCCCACTCTACACTGTCCTGATGAGGCCACATTTAGACTCCTGTGTCCAGTTCTGGGCTCCCCAGTTCAAAAAAGACAGGAATCTCCTAGGAGTCCAGCAGAGGACCACAAAGATGATAAAGAGTCTGGAGCATCTCCCGTGCAAGGAAAGGCTAAGTAACCTGGATCTGTTCAACCTGGGAATCTGATTAATATTTATAAATATCTAAAAGGAGGTGGGAGACAAATGGATGAATCTCTTCTCAGTAATGTGTAGTGATAGAACAAGGAGTAATAGCCTAAAACTTGAACACTGGAAGTTCCGCACTAACATGCGGAAGAAATTCTTTACGGTAAGGGTGATGGAGCTGGAATGGGCTGCCCAGAGAGGTGGTGGAGTGTCCTTCAATGGAGGTACTCAAGACTCATCTGGACACCTCCCTGTGTGACTTACTGTAAGGTACCTGCTTTAGCAGGGCAGTTGGACTCAATGATCTCTTGATGTCCCTTCCAACCCCTCCCGTTCTGTGATTCTGTGCTTTGCAAAGCTGTAGGCAAGAAACTTTCTCAGACATTACCAAATTTTCAGATTTAAATTGTGTGTGAGTGTGTAATGCAGTGTATTTTTTCTTCATAGCAGAAAACTAATTTAAATCTGCAGATGTATATCCCCATTTTCTTTCACTCTCACTTTGTACTTATTTCTTTTCCTTCTTTCAACCTGTTCTCTTTCCCAGACTTCAGTAACGTGCAGATTTCATCAAAGACTCTTTGGAGATTTTAAGCTAGTAAATGCTACAGCAGTAATGGCCACATGCAAAGTAGATGAACCAACCCGACTGGATGATGATCATATCAGGGAAATCAGGATTCAGGGCAAAGTATGGAGATTTCTTGAAGACAGCAGTGCCTTCAAGCTCAATGTTCCAGACCCTTAGATACGAGGCTTCTTTCCATGGTTTTGAGAGCAGAGTGCTGAGAGGTAACAGTTCCCAGAAGTTACTTGCAAAGAGATTTTTAATTTTTTTAATTTGCTCAATTAAATATATGCAAGTGGGCTCTAAAAGAAGTCCTTGCTAATTTCTGTAGATTTAGAGATGCTTAATGTTGAGTTGTTAGTACTCTGGAATTTATCTGAAGTTTAGTCTGCAAACAACCCAAACAATTTTTTTTTAATAATGCAAGTACATGTAATGGTTTTGTTTTGATTTTCTTCTTACTACTTTTGTCACTTGCATGCTCCCCATATCCCTGAAGTTCCTGGCAGACTTAGCAGAGCAGGAGCCATGCTTTAAATTCATAGAGGAAAGCATCAGGTCATCACTACTCAAAAGTATTGCTTCCCTTAGTTTTGAAAGTACTTAATACCCCAGCTTTAACTTTAGATATGAGCATTTTAACAAGATGGGAAAACGAGACACTTGGACGCTTTATCTGACCATAATCCACATAATTGTCACTTTGCCTGCTAAAGTGCTCTCTTGAGCAGCCAAAGAGGCCTTTGGACTGCCCATTATTTTGCTCACGTGAGTTGTTCTTCAATTAACTGACTCTACAAAAGGAAATTGAAGAGTTTTAAGTACCAGTTGGTTTTCACTGTGCAATTCAAGTCATATATTTGTTACTCAACGTATTTCCTGTGAAAACAAAAGCACGATCTACCATCATAGTTCTTGTTGAACAGACAATACCAGAAAAAAGACACTTGTGTGACCTCCTTTAACTGCTTATATCCATTGCTTCAACTTAAGTCCACTTTATCTTTGTGTCCTGGCTTCAGCTGAGACAGTTGTGCTGTTAGGCAGGTGTTGGTTGGCAGGTAGCATGTAATTGCATTGCAGATAAATATATATACATATATATATAGTTATCATCACACTTTTCTTTTTACGTGCTCTATCTTAGCAAATAGTTTTTATCTCAGTTCACAAATTCTATTTTGCTTCCTTTTCTCTCTCACCCCATTAGGAAGGAGTGAAAGAATGGCTGCGTGGTGCTGCTGGGTTAAATCAGAACATGTTAACATCACAGGAGATGTTTAGTAGTAATGGATGTGTTAATCATGATTAACCTGCAGACTTGAATTCGCTTCCAAGCAGTAAATCAGAGCATCAAAGGGTGCTTCTGAAATTTATAATCTCCAATGCATGTGCGTAAGAAAACTTGGAGTATGTCCCAAGTTACTGAATTTGCAATACTGTATTTTATAGTTGGCTATAAACTCAGGATAAGCAAAGTTAGAAGCTGAACAACTGCAGTGTAGGAGTTTCTGCCATGGCTCTGAGAGAAATGGGCTAATTCTGCAGTAAGACCGGTTGTTTCCTCACAGATTAATACATACATACATACATTACAACTACTGGCCTAAATATGTATACATATTTTTTCTATATCTTTGTATATCTTCCCTCAGAAACATGCTTGATGATTTTCCATGTTTGAATGATTATCATTCAAACATTTTTTGTCATCAGTTTAGAATCGCAATTTTAGATAATCATTGAGAATTCAGCAAGCAGTTCTGATTGCAAGATGGAAGTGCACCAAGTCACTATCTTGCTATCAGCATCCTTCTGCTCTATGAAACTGAAAAAGTGGGAAAAAAAAGAAGTTTTAGAGTTAGGCTTCTCTTGTACATTATTCCTCCTATATTATTCCTATATTCTCTTGTATATTATATTCCTTTGTTAGAAGTCAAAACAAAGGAAAAACTCCAGTCCTTTCTGAATCTTTCTCCTTCACCTTTGATGATTTCCAAGCTTTCCAAGCTTTGCCTGGACTTGTGTGGCACATTTCAGTGCAATGGCTGTATCAGGGGTCATGAAGACAGATCAGTCTCTTACTTTCCTACAAAAAGTCGGTATTGCTGAGCAAAGAAACAAACCAAACAAAAAACACCAAATAAGAAAACATGTCCCGAAGAGTCTGTGTATGTTTTGTAATCTCTTTCTTCCTTTTTTTAGGAGGTGGATTTTATTTCAGGATAATTGTTTTCACAGCTATAGGTTTATTTAAAGGCTTTGGACTCTCATAGGACTTTTTCCTCTAGACAATACTTTCCATTTTGCTACATGTCATTCACTCCTTCAAAATGATCCAAATTCCTGGTGGAGAAGATGCTTAGTACTCTCATTCTGAGGCACTGCCAGATACCAAATATCTCCATGTTGCTTTTTGCTCACGGCACAGAAAAAAGAGGAGATCTTGCAAAGTTTTGAAGGTATTCCTGTCAACAGCTCAGACTCTCAGTTAAATCAATTTCTCTCTATTTTATTCAAATGCAGGCATGTTGTTTGTGACCTTCACACTAGATGAAAACAGTCCGTTACACACAGCTTTAGTTTTGCATCTCTGTGGGCGGTGTTCTCCCTGGGGACCTGCAGAGGAAACCTACAACACGACTTTGTGGGTTGCTGATTTCAGCTGCAGTGCAGACGTGGTGACTGTGCATGACCTTTGTGTACATTTGCCAGCTATCATTAAACTTCCAAAGCATTCTGAACTTTTTGGCTGCTATCTGAGAAATACAAGAAGGCTTAAGAATAAGTATGAGCAGTTGCTTTCTTTGGGGATGAGGAAAGTCCATCCCGTTCTCAGGAATTAGTCGTGAGAAAAATATGTTTTTCCTGCAGACCATTGCTACCTGCCAACCCAACTGCTTTCTGTCACATTAAGCAAGCAGGATGCAGGGTATATTGTAAGCACTTTGACCCCTCACCCTCTCACTCTTTGTTTTCAGAATTGTGAAAGCAGTTTAGGAGAGAAAAATCATTCCCAAATAAGGAATTTGATAATGCCTGAGACTACATCCCCCTCAGAGACTTGCAAGATGGAGGTCAGACTGCAACAGCCTCAGGCAGGTACAGCCTGACATGCAAGCGCACCCTTTTGCCTGCAGCAGCGGTTAGCTGCTTGGCACTGCTGGCACAGGTCATCCCCAGGCGTATTGGAGCTCTCACTCATATCATGTCCTGCATGATAGAAATTGAAGGAGAGCTTTCTCTTTCTTTTTCCATTGAAGTGACTGAGAGGTTTCTAAGGGAAACTGCAGCAGCACAAACACACCTGATAATGGCAGCCGTGCTGTCGTACCTCTTAGCAAACTCCAGACATGTTCCCTTGCCCTGCACTTTGCCACTAAATGCCATCTTCTTTCTTTACTCACATGCAGGAATTATACTGATACATCTGTCCTTAAGAAACAGAGCAATACCTACTGAGTTTAAGGGGGGCAGGATGGCTGGGGGAGATAATTTGATCACTTGTTAGGGTAATGAGAACTGCTTTATTAATGGTTATACACTTCCCATCTTTGCTTTTTATTTCTGATGAGAGAGTATATTTGCTGTTGTCAATTTGAATCTATCAAACAACCAACACTTCAGTTTTTTGTCTTATCTATTAAGTAGACATCTAAAATGCACAAGGAATGAGACAAGAGAACACCAAGAAACTCTTCAGGTGATAGCCATGATCTTGACTGAGTGAAACAGAGTGTAGTTCACATGTCATTGAAGATAACAGGACATGGATTCATGTTCAGAGGGAGTGTGATCAGACAGGATATGTGGGGAAGAGGCATTAAAATAGATGTAAGACACGTTGACTTTGGGTTGCCCAAGGAGATTGTAGATGCCTCAATCCTGGAGGCATTCAAGGCCAGGCTGGATGTGGCTTTGGGCAGCCTGGTCTGGTGACCCTGCACATAGGAGGCGGGTTGGAACTGGATGAGCATTGTGGTCCTTTTCAACTCAGGCCATTCTATGATTCTGTGACTTTACATGGATGAAGGTTGCCTTTGTATTTTATGCTCTGCCCTGTTCTTTTTGTATGGATGTGTACTTAAGCCTGAAGTGAAGTTTGTGACCAGTCTCATTGATTTCAGTGGATAGATTTCTGTGAGGAAAGTTGGGCACATACATTTTGGTAGAATCAGAGCCTTATTTAGAATTCAATTTGAAAAACAAACAAGCAAGTGACAAACTATCATTAAATCAACTGGTGCAATACTTCTAGCACAATTTATTTTGATACAGATAAAGTAAATATTTTGTTCACAACACCATCCAGGCTCAGATGTGCAAACAGCCATCATGTTGAATTATGCTTCCAGAGGTGTAGACATAAATAATAACAACCTAGCAAAGGTTTTGAAGCTCTTTAGAAAGACAGGAAAATATTATCTTCATTTAGGGATGGAAAGAACTTTAGATGAGGTGCTCGAGGTCACAAAATAACTCTATTAGATTTGAAACCTGAGCTTACTGTCAACCAAAACCAAAATGTAATTGTTTCTGTTCAATTGTAACTTGATTTACATCTCCAGATGAATGACCAGGTTTAATGGGTAAGAAGCTCAGGTCTTTCTAATGGAAAAACATAGTCAAATTCACTTTCTCTATCTAGACTTTCACTTAAGATCTATAGCTCCACTAATTTTGACTATTTGTGGCTCTGTCATGTTCAAGTAACTGTTTTTAATAGATTTTCAGTGCTCACAGTTTTTAGCTCTGCTGTTGTTAATTGATGCTAATTGGACAATAGCAACGGTGTGACAGTCTCTACTCCTCCTTTCCTGTGCTAGGAAGTTTCTAAGATCTCTGGGGTGATGTTTTTGGGCTATGGTGGCCTAAACCACAGTGCTTTATAATGCTGTATAATACTTTGTAATGCTACTTCAAGTATAATTTTAAATTGTCACTTTTTGCTCCCTTACCACCTCTTATGTCCTTGGAGTACCATGTACTCATTTAGAACAATAGCAAACACGACATTGACTCCAAACCAAATTCGAGCCTGGCAGGGAAATAATTTCATCTGATTACATTAATATTTTATTGGAAGCAGCATAACAAATTGGAGACTGATTGCAAACAGCAGACAATCACTGACTATGGAGAATCCTGCCACTCCACTGGCACTTTAGATCTTTTAAGAAGCCATTCCAAATTTGCAGGAAAACAGTTCAAACATTTTAATTTTGTGATTTAAATTGCAACACTCGCTCAACCAGCTATTTAGCTGATTATAATTATGAAAATGCCGTGATGTACTTAGGAAAGGCTTAGAAGACCTGTGACAGTGTATTTTATTAATAGACTTGCATGTTTTCATTATAATATTCACTATTAGCAATTTGAATCAAACCAGTGAGATACAATACCTCCCCAAATACAAGAAAATGCTATCCTGTCTCAATTCTGTACTTCTCCCAGGATTGTGTGCAGTCGAGTTTATTCATCACTTTTTCTTTATTTGTACATTCTGAATTTGGTACCTTAATTGTGGCATCTTGATTTAATATATGCAAATGCATTTTGTAACAGAAACCTTCACTATATATAGAATGACTTTGACTGTTTTCTGAGATGCTGCAGTCATTTCTTATTAACAAAATAAAGCTTAATGCTCCAAGCATCTACTGGCAGCTCTTTCCCGATTTAGCAACTGAAAAATGCTGGCAAATCAGGATCCTGCAAACTAAACTCTTAAAGTTGTTTGAAGGGATTATTTTGGATCAGTGCTACACTTCTGAATTTTTCAGGTGAGCTGGAAATGTTATTGAAAAGTAAATGACACAGTCAGAGCCTTCCACTGACTTAGCAGTGTTTTGAAATGTGATCTGGATCCGAGGGAGAACTTTGTTTCACTGTGCTGTGGTAATTCAGTTTTATGTGCAAGTAAAACCAACCAATCAACCAAAAATAGCCAAACCAAGATTTCTGCGTACATAGAGGGTCAACCAGAGTCTGTAAGCTGTAGGTATGATTTTTAGCTCTAATAAGCACAGGCACATCCAAATGGCTTCTGCAGGGAGTGGTGATGTATATATGGCATCCCCAACCTAGAGGAGTGCAGTCCAGATCTTATGCAATACTACAGTCTTGTTCTCTCTTTTCCTGGAGATGTAAGAGGGATCAAAGAAAAATGCCTCAAGATTATGTCAGAAGCTGTTCGCCAAAAGAATATCTGAGCAGACGCTTGCAGTCCTAAAAATAAATTATTTTGACTTTCATAAGTGAATACTTAAATAAGTGTTCTCCTCTAGTCTGTATCTGGGATGCTTTATAAGCTCTTATTGTAGTGAAATTGCACTTTCCATGGCTCCTGCTCTACAGGAGGGAAATTCATATGGTGTCACCTTGATGGTTAGTAAAAGGCAACAGTGACAGAGTATGTATTTCCATGTGTTTAGTCTTGCAAAGTAGACATTAGTGATTTTGTGCTTCCCTCGCTAATAATTATTAGTATGGCATTTTGGTGAAATTTTCTATCACTGTTTCTACCCTCTGTTACCTAAAAGAGCAAGTCTGGGCTCTGCTCTGTATATCCCCAGAGGAATGGTAAATACCAGATATACAGTCACTCTTATATCTATAGAACCAATGCTATGTGTTGTAGAGCTTAGTGCTAAACCTGAATCTAAATATTACCCATAGGAAACCTACATTCTTAATCATTTGCTTGAATTATGCATATGAGAGTATGGTATCTGCTAGTTCAACATAGATTATTGCTCAGGGACTAGTACAAATGTAACTGTGGTATTAGGATGGATAAATTACACCCAGCAGTACAATTACATGCCTCCCAGTTTTCCAGATTCAGTCTTATCTTCAAATGGTAGGCTTAAAGTTTATAGAGACTGTACATTGCAGTTGGAGTTTCACATTGTGTTACATCCACACATATTCTTAAAGCCAATTTAATAATAGATTGAACAATAAGTGCCAGTGTAATGCATGGTCATCCATCATCCTTTCATGAAGTGCTCTGACTTCTTTTCTGCGTGAGTATTTATTCTCATATGGTGAGAGACAAAAGCACAGCACTGGCACACAGAGGCAAACCTGGATGTACGTGGGGAATTTACATAGTTTTATGTAGTTTTCTCAGAAAGAAATGCCTTCTATTTATTTCGTGGAAACTGCAACAGGTATAGAGAGCACAATAGCACTGTTTGGTAGAGCAAATTCTCAGCTACAAGGCATTATTTTCCAACATAATCACCACCATCAAAATGTAACAGAATTTTGGTGGGAGGTTTCAACCTCTATTTCCATAATGCCAAGATCCATCTCTGATGTCACGGGCCAACATCATAAAATAGGAGGCATTACTTTCAGAGCAAGTCTCGTATTTCAGAAAGTATTCCTACTGGCAACAAGAGCTCTGAGGAACAAAACTGTGATGAACGACTGTGTAAGAGGGACAACATTCATCATGAGATGTGTGGGATACATTTACCTGCCTAGAATATTGGAGAAATCAGAATAGCTATTCCAGCTCTTGAAAAGTAGCTTCACTAATGCAAGCACTGCCTAAACTTCACTACATAACTGGGTTAGTACTTCTTATTTCTCATTTGCTGAACATTTTCTGATCACCTGGAAGAGGCCCACAGTTACAAGACTGCACCCAGTTCTGTATAAGGTCCTTTATCATTTGGCTGACCCTGTAGTATGAATCATCCTTTCAAGGATGGGGCAGAAGTCAATGCTAGATACAGTGAATGAATGTGGAAATGCCTTAACAGCCAAGCCACGGGATTTGTAAACAGTGGGACCGAGAATGGGGATTGAGAATGGGAAGGGATGTTTGCTCCAGCAAGTATTCATTACAGCCAATGGCTGCAAGCATACACATGATCACAAGGAGATGGGGTTTTAAATCACTGTAGATGAGTTAAAAGTAATTTATCGTGTACACAGGGTCGATTGGTTGACTGTTTCAGTGCTGTTTGAGTTGTACTTGACCTATAGTATCTGATTTTGAGGCTTTTTACTCTTAATCTTCCCAACTTCTTTCTCATAAATCAACTACTGCCTGACATTAAAACATGCCTGATAGTTTTGTGTTGAAGCCATGTGAGTTTGGCAGTGTTAAGAAATAACAACCCAAACAATACCAGTAAAAGCATTTCAGGGTGAAATAGGATTGGACTGCAAGCTGTGCTCCCTGGAAGAGTTCTTAGCTGTGGAGCACTTCCAAAAGCAGTGGATAATCAAGCTCAGAGGAGGAACCTACATGGGATGCTACAGGGAACTGTCTTCATGGAAACTCAGTTTAGTGTCCCCTCAGTTTTGTTTATTATTTTAATGGCCTAAAACTTATTCTGTAGCCACGAACGCCACATGATATCTGCAATTTTAATATTATTTGAAAGTGATGCTCCTAAAACTTGCCTTTTGGGAAGCTACCGTAAGTTGCTCCCACTGCCCCTTGGTAAAAAGGAAAAGCTTCTGTTACATACTCATACCTCCCACTTCCAGCAGGGTCCTTGGTCTTGCTTGTCCATCTAAACCATCTGCTTTGTGAAACAGGGCAATGTATCTGCCAACCAGCCAGTTACTACAGGTCACATCGTGTTAACTCGAAAACAGACCAGTTAAGCAATTAATCTAAGTAGAGAGAAGTGGAGTTATGCATTTAAAAATCTTTCAGTGTCACTTTTTATTTATCCTGAGAGAATATGTAGTTATTATGTAAAGTTTCAGTTGCTACTTAAGTAGAGCTGAAGCTACGTCATGCCTCAGAGCTCCACATTGCGCCACTTGCAGCAAGAGCATGTGAATACATTAGCAAACATGCAGTGAGAGAAGGATGGTCATTGGTTTTGCCAAAGTGATGTGACACTTCTTGTGGCCTTTGTGAGGTTTTTTGTTAATTTGGTTTTTTTGTTTGTTCTTTTTTCTGGATGTCTTCAATTGGAAAATAGAGCTCTTAGTATATAATTTATATGACTGTTTACACTGTGAAACAGCAGTAGCAGTGCATAATTTGAAAGCAATCTATAGATAGAAATGACTTTGCATGAATTAGTGGTCAAATAAGCAGGATTTGTTCAAATCAGCTCATGAAGAATTAACAAAGAAAAGCAAAGAGGGTAAATGAATCAATTAAACTCGCCATTGCAAACAGTTCTCCCTACTCTAGTATTTATGATTTCAGTGCTGTGTTGTTGGTAACCTTTCAGAGTAAAAACCGTAATACTTTTTGTGAAATCCATCATCTTATTGCTGGGAAACTAATCTGCATTGCCAGGCACATGGATGTCTGAACTTATTTGACCACATTTCTCAGTAGAAGAGGGACTTCTGTCTTTCTTCTAAGAGATGAGTAAGATAGGCAGCGCTGGGAGCACAGCATGCTTTCAGCATTTTTCCTATAGGGTTGATAAAAATCATTAGTTATGGTATATTAATGCAACATGATTGCATTATAGAATGCTGCACTGCTCTGTCTTCTTTATTAAGGCATGCCTAATTAGATAACGTGAAAACATTTCATCCCAGTGGAAATGTTCTCATGTCACCTGGATGTAAAGCAGCTTAGCTGAGTTTGGCCTTGCCACTTGCCTGCGTCCCATCATCCCTGTCCTGCTGCTGCCCTGGCTGTGTGTTAGGGCACAGAGAGCCTCCTTCCTTTGGGTACTGCTGCAGAGCTGGTGTGTTGCCATTATCCATGCCAACAGGTCAGCCCTGTGGCAGAAGCGGTGTGAGGGTGAAGGCTGTGTGAACTGGGTGGCTGGGAGCAGGAGGAGAGAGAAGAGCATCTGGATTTGCCTATCCCAAATCTCTCATGGAAAGCTCACACCTCAGCAGGAACTTTTTCCTCCTCTCTGCTCTCTTTTTAGCAGAAAACAAATATGTCCCATTAAACTCAATGAAAACTGTAACTGGCCAGCATGACAGGATGTGTTAGAAACAGAACTTCTTCCCCTCCAGCCCTCCCCAAATACACATAAGGTTTGCAGATAATATTTTCCATTAGCCTAAAGCATCGTTTTCAGAAACAAGTGGCTCTTCTGAGGCTCTCTGTCAGCATCATGTCAAGCTGAAATGTATGCTGAGCAGACCAGGAGTGCTTTCTAACCCACTTTGTATAGGTTCAAATGTATGTATTATGCAGGGCAATCAGGGATCAGACTCAGTGGAGTAACTTCAGATAAAATTGAAAGCAGGACTTGTTCCTAGTACTTTGTAAATAGCAGCAGTAATTCCAAGTGTTTCACACACTATTTGAGCTTTTAATATTCTGCTGTGCCATTCTGTGGCCAGCACTGAAAAGCAAAATTCTTTCCGATCTCTTGTAACTTGGCAGAGAGCTGTAAGAGGTAAACCAGAGATAAAGAAGAATAATTAACTCTATCAGAAGTCACTTTTAGTCAGGAGAATTTAAGGCTTGCTTTTAATCTCTCAAATTGACCATGAACCTTGCATTCCTTGTATGTTGTATATTATGATTATAGGCAATTATGCTTTATAATATACATGTAAGTAGATCTGCACTAAGAAGAAAATGAATTAAAGCATGGAAAAAGATTTTGAAAGAGATGCAGGTGAATAAACATGAAGCATATGAATAGTCTGATCCATAAAATACAATTTCAAAATGAAAACATCAGCTGCTAGAGCATCATGATAAATTGCAGCAGTAGTATACAGTCGTATACGTAGGATTGGAATTAAATGATGTGGTGGTGAGGAGCAGAACATGTCAAACACAAACAAGTGATGTCACCTGCTTCACGTGTTCATTTTACCTACAATTTATTTTCAGCCTTTTTCTCTTCATCCCTAACCATACCCTTAGTCAACCCTGTGGTTAAAGCCAAGTTTGAGGCTCTGCTGGTGGTGGAATAGCTACCCACCGTACCAAGCTCAGCTTGTTGGGGGAACTCTCATAGTAGTGCCATTTCACCTGTGTTCTCTCTCTGCCCCACATCCCACAGACCCTTTTAGAATCATTTTAGGCCCTTAAATTTTAGTTCCTGTTCAATAAATACATTCCTAAAGTCAGTGATCAAGTGCCTTTGCAGCCAAAGGCGCCCTAGCCATAGCAACTGCAATGCAGAACAATCAGAGCCATGTCACAGACAGGTTGCAAAATGTCACATCTGCCACTGCAAATGAGCCACCACCACACCTTTAACAGAGCTCTTTTGATGTATTCTAATGCACAAATTATGATTGCTGTCAGATCTTGTTGCTATTATCCTCTGGAAGTGTGAAATGTTTTGCTCTTTGATATCAAATTCCTAATAATTTTCCTGCCTGAGTCACAATGCAGTTGTGTAGAATGCCATTTTTTTCTCGAACAGCTTAATACTCCCTCAGCAGTATTTAATACACTTTACTACTGTAACTTGTTTTGAAAGATTCAGTGTATACATTTGCAGGCAAACTGTACTGAGTAGGCTTCTCCTAAAGCCATCTAGGCACCAGAGAATAGTGAGCAGTGTGATGGAGTGGGACAGCCAACACTGCTCTGTATTTTTCAGCTAAGCACAGATGAATAGGATGGCTGTGACTGTTTCAGTTGGGTGAGTAAAGGCTGTGCTGCATGGGAAATAATGTGTTAGAAGTACTCCTGCTCAGGTAGTAGTGAAGGCATCATGACAAAAATGGCAGCATGTCCCAGCTGATGCAGAGCTGCAGCTCAGTAAGCAGAGGGCAACTTTTACATGGCTCAAAAGTGGGATCTTTACCCCTGCATGGGTCTGTCTAGGATGTTCTAGAACGAAAAAAAAAAGGTCCTGGAGGAAGCTGCTTGCACATCTCTTCCCTATGTACAGATCCAAATGCTTCACAATGGGTGTGTTTCTTTGGAACTCCCCAGTGGATGCTTGCAGGACGTGATGCCATTGTGGCACAGGGCTCTGCATCTGAGGAGGAAAACTTCATTCTAGGGCAGGGTGTGGAAGGAGAACTACTGGAGTGCTGGAAGCAGCACAGCATGTCTGTCTAGGCAACTGTTTCTACAGAGCCTCTGAATGTGAACTGGGGCTTCCAAAATTAATAGATTCCTCATCCACTTTAGTTGATGAACATTCCTGGTGGTTCCACAGAAGTTGAAGTATGTTTGGTGCATTGCATTGTGCTTACCAATTGGAGAGAATAACTCCTAAGCATCTTTTCTGTCCTTTTAATATCTGAACATGAGAATACTATGGCTGTGAAATGAATTACAGTGATGTGCTTAAGCAGGAATAATCTCAGTCATTTTCTTCAGCGCTTTGGGAATGCAATGGAGGCTGCTGGTGCTGTTTTTTCTGTGAATGTACACTTGTTCCTGTTCAGAATGTGTGTGCAGCTCCTCAAGGAGTGGGGATGCAAACCGTACGGTATATGCTGGGATGCCAGCATATTTTGAACCTTCTAGCAATGAACAGATATCTTACAGCAGTCTCTCCCAAAACACTGGGAAGACCTTCCATAGAATTTATTTTATTTTATTTTATTTTATTTTATTTTATTTTATTTTATTTTATTTTTTCTTATTAAAACCATCTGTCAGTGCCTCTAACGATTCAGTTATTGTTGTCAAAGAATAGTGGTCTCATTTTGCAATGTTTATTCCCTATCAACATATATTTTCTTGCATGACATCTGGTTCCTTCCTGAAGAAAGGGCAGCTTCCTTTGAGGTGAAGTTTGATGCTTTGGTTAAGCTCATGTATTTGCTTCTTTATATTTTCTCTTTGATTAACATTAGTCACTTCCATCAATTATTTTCCATACAGAAATGTTAGTATCTAAACGTGGGGAAGAACTGGAATCGTATCCTCTTTAGGTAAGACCTATGTTTTGTCCTGTGATTGCACAGCATCCCAAGCCCATGAAGGAGGATCTGGGGTGTCCTTGCAATAAACTTAACTTTGGTTATCACCTGTAGCATGTTTAGGCCAGATAGGGAAGGGATGGAGATTGATGGAATGAAAGGTTTGTACATGGAGACTACTGGAAAGCAAGTAAACTGTTCATTACAGGGAAATGATGACTTAGAGAGTCAAGTCAGTTCCAGGAAATACCAACTAAATGGGACCCGAGAAGCAGTTACTTGCCAAGTTTGAGTCCCAAGTCACATCTGTAAGGTGCTGGGGGCACAGAGAGCAGAGCAGATGCTGCAACAGGTATTAATCTGATAACAGGCTGTGGGGAAACCGTTTCCTCTGCCACAGCAAGGGAAGTAAATTTGACAGCAGCTTTGTTGTACAGTTCCTCCCTGTAATGCTGCACATTCAATAGCGATCTGAATATATATACCAGTTTGGATCCAGTGTTTATTGGTTCCCTTCAGTGCAGTAACTTGGTAATGCTCAAGATTAAGGACACCTCTGACAAAAATGCACTTAAATCTTAATGCAGAATCTCACAGTAGTACCAAATTCTCAAGTGCAGCAGTTAGAACTGTTTCCCATGGGTTTTTCTTACAGGCATTTGAATATTACTTTCTGTTTTCTCCTTCTTTTGGAAATCTGATTGTTGCCACAGGCATTAGTGCACATGCCACTATAATACAGGCCGACGCTGGAATTATTAACACAATACAAGGATAATGCACAGATTTTTTAGGTTACCTTGGAATTTGTGAGAAGAAAATTTTCTTCCTAGAAGCAAACAATTTACTTTTCACAGTTACATAAGCAGTATTCAGTCAGATGCAAGTGTATGTAAAATCAAAGTGTTAATCACAGAATCAGTACTTAAGAAACAAAAGCTGTCTAAAATGCACTGAGCATGGAAGATCTGAAATAGAAGGAAAAGACACTTCTACGTATTCTTGAGTTTCTTACAGAAATGAGTATCAGGGTGATGAAAAGGATACTTGAGTGCAAAATGCCCGTTGTCATTCATCTCTTCTCAAAAATTCCCAGGGCAGCATATCAGCGTATCACCTTGTTGGGAGCACAGCTACAGGGAGATGATGTTCTTGCACCACATTGCTCTTTGGTGGGTGCGAGGCTGATGCTGCTCAGGTAGGATTAATCACAGGGCCACATGTAGAGCTCTATCAGATCCATGATACATAGGAAAAGTGGGTAGTTTCTCTGTTTTCCCCCCTTCTCTCTTTCAGGGATATACATTGTGTTTCATCGATTGATTAAAAAATCTCCCATCCAGTTTATCCACACTATGAAAAATTGAACTTTGCTATAGGCTTTCGGCCATCGTGTAGGTTCCAGGACTGCAAGGGCACCTGGGTAAAAAATAAAAATAAACAGGAAAAGAAAAAGCAATTCCCAGCAATCTACTGAAATTTATTAGAGTTCTTGTGATAACAAGGCCGTCGGCTGCTGCTCTGGGTGCCATGGAAACAGGCATTGCTGCAAACAGGGGAGGCTGCTTTAAACTCATTCCTATTTCAGAAAAAAAAAAAAAAAAAAAAGGAAAAAAAAAAAAGAGGCTTTTGTGGGATGATTTGTTTAAAGGATTTTGCCCCCACCTTTTGGCAATGCCAGTGGCTGTCACCATGACATGACAGAAGGATTGAGGGGGGCACAGGACCAACTGGTGCCTGTGAGAGGCAGAAGTCTGCCAGTACTCTTTCTTAATTTTTGTGTGAGTTAAGTAGCAAGCAGAAGAGGGAATTTTAAAACAAAGTGCTAATCTTGTTAGAGAATGCTCTTGTGGTTAGAGCATTGCACTGGAGCTCTAGAAATCTGACTTAAATGCCCCATTTGGCAGAGAGTTACAAATGACAGCTCAGCCCAATTTTTGCTCCACTCCAGCTTCCCCACAGTCCAGCTGCCATGGGCATGGCTGCAGCTCACAGGGCACATCACTCAGTGGTGTGCAACCTGCATCGTGCACAGGTTACTGCTCAGAGCCTTCAGACTTTATTGCAGCCACTCCTCCGGGATTCCTTCCAGTTCCCTCCTTATTCTAGCATGAATATTTAAAATGTATTTCAAAGTGATAGTGTAAGTACAGACTGACACCTCCAAAGAGCTTTCAGACTCATGAAAGAAAAATAAAATAGCTATCCAATGGCACTGTTCTTGCTGATGGTAAATAAGTGGACAAATATGAAATCAGAAACGCTTGGAGGTCTCAGACCTACTTGTGCTTCTCTTCTGGTGGCAGACATTTGTGTATTCTCTTCCCATTCACACTCTATGAACAAACAGAGGAGGTTAATGCATCTTGTGACACATTTAGTCCTATTTCGTAGCCTATTTGACAATGCCAGCAAATAGAAAACTGTACCTATTATTGGCAGGGAATAATGCAGGCATTATGAGTGCTACTTACATCCTTCAACTTCTCCATTGAAACTTTCAGCAGTGTTAGCCCTCGTTAAATGATGTGGTTGTTTGTGTAGCCCAGATAGCATAAGACTTCTAGTCCCTAAGTCAACTTTGGTAAGACCTCTATGATGGAAGCTTCAGATGCAGCCTGGGCTTCCTAGAGCTACGTATCTTAGCCCCAAACTGACAATGCCTAATAATTTTCTACAGGAGATGAAACAGATGCAGGAAAACATTTCGATAAGCTCTGATTAGTTGCACTCCTGCAGAACTGATCATTTTAACAATGTTAAGCTGTAACAACCCCAAGCATGGGATCAGTATTGTGCCGGAATATCTGAATGAAAGTTGCTTGTTGTAGTGTTTGTTAGTTTATTAGTAGCTCAAATGCACCGAGAAACATCCAGAGAATGGGTTCTTCTGAATCTCAGTTGTTTGTGCTCCAGCTCATCTCTTGGCTGACGTAGCTGGGCTTATCCAGAAGGCCAGGGAGGATTGTGCCCCAGATCCATGTTCTCACTGCGACCATCAAGCTTCTCAGAATGACCCATTTAGGACCCACTCTCGTCACCAAAGCTGTCTGTCACCCAAAAGGGGGAAAGAGAAAAACACTAACATCACCATGATCTGAAGCATTTGTTTCTGTACTCAGAAATCCCATATATTAGTTATTTTTACCCTTGTCAGTGCACGTCCCTCTTCCTAGTGAAGCATCATGATGGGTAAGTTTTCATTCCAAAAAGTAATAGGTGGGAATCAGCATAATAGTTTTATCAAGGATGAATGCATTGTACAGAAACACTGTTCAAAAAGTATTTGTTGGTATTGTTTTCATAGAAATAGTCTGATCACAATGAATGTACACAAACCCATAAAACAGAATGTCACTGAAACAATAAAATCCCTGCAGTGAGTAAGCTGCTTGCTTTAACACCCAGTTGACATGGTATGTTTTCAGCTGAGGCCAAAATTAGGCACTTGAGACGTGCTCCAGCAACCACAAGCAGAGCACAAATGGACACACAAGTAGAGATAAGCCATGGGTGTCCAACCTTTTGGCTTGCCTGAGCAGCAGTGACTGAAGAGAAACTGTTTAGGGCCGTATCCACGAAGGTTTCTCTGAAAGTAATGCCTCCTAATTATTTCCATGGAATCTGCAGCCAATAAAAGAGCTCAATAACACTATTTAATAGAGGCAATTGTCATCTGAATCTGACCACTGAAGCAATCACCAGTGCTGAAACGCACCACCTACTCCTCACCGTGCTCACATCCACTGTTTGGTCTCCATAAATGTTCAGCAAGCACTGATGAATGCCAGCAGTGCCATTTTTTGCCACACAGAGGAATTTGATTCAACACCTTTCTTTGCCTCCTCTGCAGTTCTTTGTCAGATGTCATTCTGTCAGACTGCCCCTCTGCTGCCATGTGTCACAACAACAAAAATGTAAATGGATATTGGTGGGAAAATTCAACCTTACTGCCCTACCACTAACACCCACTTCTGACACTGTGGCCCAATAACATAAAAATGTGCAACAAAACCATAAAATCAGTGGGATATGTGACCTTGCTTTTGTGAAACTAATGCATCCATCAGGTTCATTGGAAGTGATTGCAATTCCCAGATCTCTCTGGTGTTCGTTGGCGATTTCTAATTTTTGTTCTCCCTATACTTACTTCATCCTTGAAAACAGTTGTTCACTAATGTAATTACTGGCAAAAAGTGATGACATGAATGAGGCAGACTGTGCAGCGAAGGATATTTCTCTCTGCTAAGAGAAGTCCTTGTAAAAGCCTGGTAAAGAGACATGATCAAATTTTTGATTGCAACTCAATACATTCCCTTTGAAAATTCACAAGTAATGTATTTATATAGACTGAAAATGGGGTAACAAATAAAGAAATTGATCATTATTTGGCAATCTTGACACCTATTCCCAAATTCCTTTATCAAAATGGAAAGCATAGCTGCATGTTTTTCTTTGTTCACTGTGCCAGTGAACAAAGTGAACATGCCACTGTGCCATGCTGGCCGAGGGCTGGGACATGTCTGAGATAGGCTGTTGTTGGCCTTGCTGGAAGGTAGGACAGTCCACCACGAGATTTCTTTGTCCTGTAGTAGCAATCTAAAAACTGATTGCCACAATGAGGTATAAAGCAGCACCTCTGCAAGCATGAAGTAACCCCTCTGTGGATGCAGTGCTGCAGGTAGGAACTGAAGCCGGTGCAAGGGGTGCACGGGCCTTTCCTTCATTGTAGAATGCAGAGGCAAAAACACAAGATCTGTCTGTAACTTACTCTCTGACACAAATGGTTTGTACCAATTAGGATTTGAAGTTCAGGTGATAAATGAGGGAAGGATGCACGTTTCTTGTAAACATACAGTCACCAAGCCCAGCAAGCTAAATCACACTTGTCTGAGCAGTAAAAGAGCATGGATGGAAGTTGGGGCACAATGGGAGCTAGTCTGTCCCCATCTCTTGCACAACACGTCTTATGGCATGCACACTGCACAGTGCTGCTGTGACCATCCAACACATTAATCCACTTCCCTTCATGTTAGAAAGGGGAAATGGTTTTTTTGGGGTGTAATTATCAATTGAGTTTTGTCTCCTGTACTGTGTGAATGTAAGATAAAGAAACTCCTGTTTTTATGGTTAGGAGATATATTTTGTTGCAACGAGTCCAAAGGAATTTTTGCTCTTCCTGTTTTCTTTCTATTTAGTAGCGGGGACTGAGGATGTGGTAAGTGGATGGCCAGGAGGGAGGAGCACTCTCAAAGCCTTCAACTTATCTCCATAGGAAATAAGAATGCTCTGTAACGGCTTGGCAGTGCAAACCACTTTTCTCTCTATTTATTAGTGAGAGGACTGCAAGTAGGTGTGCCAGAACGAAAACAGCAGGGGAAAATGACAAAGGTTTTTTCCTGCTGTATATTGCAGTGCTATCATTCAAGATTTGCTTTGGGGATTTATGCTGTCCCATGAAGTGTTGGTTAGATCTGTTTCAATTTACACCTTGTGTCATAAGCCATGTTACTCTACGGAGGTCTCTAAGTAAAAGCACAAGAAACACCTCAACGCATGCAATCAGGGCAAAGTCTTGCAAAAATGGAAGATCAGAAGAAGCTGAAGCACAGTACTTGGCTGATTAGTGCAGATTAATTGGATTTGGGTTAGAGCAGCTCTCCTGTATCAATATGCTTTCTTATAAAATGTCACGTGACTGCAGAAGAGATTATAGGATAGATAAGAGCAAAACCTGGGATGTCTGCATATTCATATGGCCATACAATCTAATCACACCAGATTAAAGGTTTTTTATTATTATTTACGAATAGCTGTTGAATATTTTTTACGACATTCTGGAACTCCATTAAATTGTTTCATTTTATTTCTGCAAACCCAGGTGTGCAGTTCCACAGAGAAGCAAAATACTGCCTTTCTCATTCAAAATATTTTTCACCTGACTCACATCACAGCATGTTCACCTTCCTGTAATCTCATGCAAGTTTGACACATCTTTTCCAGGTAGCGTGTCGTCATCTCCTTTGAAAATTCCTCCTGGTGACCCTGCTGAATTGCCTCTTTGCACTGTAGTTGAAACTTACAATGTCTCTCTCAGTTACAAACTCAGATTAAGTGTAAAATTTCAGATTCAGCGTAAATGTTCATGAGGATTTTATAATGATTTCCATAATCAGCAAGATTTTTTAAATTTCCATCGAGGGAAATTGTCCTAAATTGCCATTTTTATGAGTTACGGCTGCCTGCTTAACTGAACAATGAAAACCTTTGAAAAGATGTGTTAAAGACCAAGGTTTTTTTTTATCACTAATATATATCTCTCCACAAAATATCATCAACAGTTGTAAAAAATAATCTGGATTCATATTCTATTAAATAATGCTATTTAATAATCAGACTTTCATTCTATTTGTTAATCTCTTTGTTTAAGTGGAAAATTTTAACACTTTTTCTCCATCTCACCCAACTTGACAGCCTCATCCCCAACATTCAAGATATCTGATGTTGAAATGGATGTAACTTGTTTCTTTTTCATGTTGATATTTGCTATTGATGTCTGGAGTTTAAAACAATTCTTATTAAAAAAACCAGCAGTTAAATTGCTCCTCTGCATTGATGAAATCTCAGATGTGATAACACTGTGATCATTGTTCAGGGTGAGCCTGACTATAACAGAAGTGCTCTGAACTTCTTTGTTTTCACGTTGCAAAATAAGACTGTGCAGACTGATAATGATTCTTGCAATCAACTGAAGATGATTAAGTGTCCCCATTAATGTTGTCATGATGACATCTGATAAAAAACAGAACATTGATCAAATATGAACTCAAACTAATTTCCCAGTGAAGAATTTTTCACTTGAGCATAGTTTCCTTGATAACTTCCTTTCCACCACTTAAATTTAGGGATGCAGGAAGCCTCAGATAATATAGGTGTAGCCAGAATGAGTAATGAACCAGAGGACATGAGTACTTACAGCAAAGACAAATTTTAATGAAATTTTACTGTCTTACAATGAAAAGAAATTAGAAGAGGAATCTCTTTTCAAAGAGCAATTTGGTGAGAGGTGAGATGGATGTGGGCAATGAACTTCTAAAATACAGCATGACCTAGCTTGTTTTCTCTCCACACACCTTCAGAAAAAGTAATTTCTTTTTATGTTTATACTTTCCTTCCTTGGTTTCTTTTGGACTAGGTCAAATCCTAAGAAGAATTTCTGAGAGGAGAATTTGGATCCTTTGGATGCAGACATGTGCACCTTACTGGGAGGAGCACACTGTGAAAGAAGGCTGCCAAGTGATGCCATCCAGCCATGAGCATGGGGCTGGCAGCTGAATGGGCTGAAGGTTGGTCCTACAGCCTACCTGGTTGGACAGCAGCTGGGGTGAAAAGGTGTGCCCAAAGGTATTTGGGGTTTTCTTTGTTGACTGGTTGATGTTAAATGCATAGCAAGGCTCTGCATCTAACAAGTATTTTAAAGTAAAATAGCAATTAAAAGGTGGGGGGCATGAGAAACCTTTGACATGTTATCGTTCTTTACTGCTGGGAGACAATTAGTAAAATTGAACAAGAGCTGTGGGAAGCCAGCTGGCTGTCTTTCAAAGTGGCAATCACTGTCACACTCTGCAGATGCCATTCCTTTCTTTAGTTGGGATGTTTCATTTATTTCAATTAACTGTCACCATTTAGCTGCAGAAATATTTGCTTGTTTCTTTGCTTTTACATTTTACTGTACTTTCAGCTTCAGACACTTGTCTCTGAATTAAGTTTTCTTACTGCAGAGTGTGTTCTATGACAAAGGTCATTCCTTATGAGTTCACATGAATACCCATGCATCACCTACGTTTCTAGTGCACCGTGACGTTCTCTGCTGTACCTGTCTGCCTTACCACTCTTTGCCTTGCCATCTGTCTTATTCCCACGTGTAACACCTAATTAACATCTGTGGTAATTAAAAATGCCGTGGGATCTCTTCTATTATCTACTATTTGTTTCAGTAAGGATAAATCAGCACATTGAACACTAAAAGGGCTGTAATATCTAACAACGAGGAACATAAAAAATACGCTTAAAGTTTTTAAATATTCATAAAATAGAAGGCAGGAGCCATTATTTTTGATAGAAAATTTTACATGGTGAATAAAACTGATGTTTTACTGCTTCTGCACAACACACTCCCAGGGCACTTGTAGCTGGGAGCCACCACATGTATGGGAGAGAGTTAGGTGAGCAGCTCGTGGTTACTGTGCTGAGGAAATGGTTGAGTACATGGTTTTTTGAATTTTAATAGATTGCAGTTTTTGATAGTGGTATCTGGCCTTTTGAAATTGGTAAATGAATTGGTCTGTACAAAACTGCAGATTAAGGCGGTTATTTTCTATGGATTATCTCCACTAAAGGAAACCATTTGGTCGTCTCAGTCATGTAGCATTTCACATAGCATAGTTTCTGCAAAGATCTCTTTGGATGATCATAAATAAACAAAGTACATCGAGTTTAGAAATCAGACTGGTGCCTACTTTCTTCCAGAACAATTTGTGTTAAACACTAAAATCACCTTTGCTTTTTAGCCTAAAAGATGAATAAAAAATAATACAATCCCACCATAGCACCAAAATCTATGCCTGTGTATATAACAGTCACAGAATTTGGGCCATCAATCTTGTTCCTCTAAGAGAATTGGTAAAGGGAGATACCCACTCTATGTCAGGAAATTCTCCTCCACAGATGTTTTTTTGTGATATCAGTGACACTAAAGTCATGTTGTTTATATTGTTACTCCCAACACATCTCAGGTAACTGGTCGAATCTAAGAAAAAAAGCATGTGAGTTGGTTAGTCACCTGCATTGTACTGTCCCACCTAGGATGCCTTGATTAAACTTCCTGAAAACCTTGTCCTTCACTAGACTGTTTAAATTTTCAGTGAGAATATCACAGGAAGATTCCTAATTCTTAGTCTTAAAGAAGTTGAAAATAATGCACTAATTTAATTCCTAGACTGCTCATGTATTCATGAAGGAGCAGCTATCTCATTGCATCTCATTGCAGTGAGGTATTTCCTTTCAGTTTATATATATACTTTTTTTTTTTTTTCTTTTTTTTCCCCAGAAAAAAAAAAAAAAAGAGAGGAGAATTTGTTGCTGGGAGCTGTTTTGCATGTGAAAAATTACATTTTTTTCTATCAACTTTTCCAGCTCTTTTGTGAAAGATGAATTAAATCTGAATCCGTCTCAATTGCTTGGGGACTGTATTTCATTTTAACTGATCACATTGCATTACAGTTTTGTAGATTAAGCACAGGGACAGGCAGTATGACTTCTAACTTCACTGACAGATATACCTGCAGCTAAGAGTTGCTAAAATAAAATTGCCCCGAGAGAAGAAAAAGAGGAGGAGATTTTCCTTTCCTGCTCTCCTCTGTTGATCTGATTGAAAATCTTGACAAGTAGAGTGATAATGAACATAAAAGGATTTTCAGGGTATTCTAATTAAGGGATGAGCAAACACTGGAACAGGCTGCCCAGAGATGTGGAGCTGGAGATATTCTGAACCCAACTGGACATGATCCTGAGCAGCCTGCTTTGGTTAACCTTGCACTGAGCAGGCAGTTTGGATCATCTTCCCACTTTGGCCTGTCATGAGTCTATGAAAACACCATCAGGAAGAAGGTGTGGGGACTGTGGTTGTCCCATCTGTGTTTAACATATTTATTACCTGTATCCTGGCTTGATTAGTTAAAAATAGTGAAAAACATGGGAAAAAAAATAAGAAAATGCTCCCAATATTCTTGTATGCTTTCTGCCCTCGTGGAGTTCAATATTACTTAAATGTCACCAGAAAATTTAAGAGTACCATAAATATAAGAGTTGCCTATTTCTTGGAACTTACGCACGTGAAAGAAAATACTACTGTCCATTCTGTTTTTAAATAAGATTTCTAAGAACTGAAATGCTGTTCCTCAGACTCTGCAATGAAGTAAGTACTGAAGAAATGGACATTCAAAAAAGAAGGTGGCTGGGATGTAGCTTGACATCTATCTTTCAAATTCATTCCTGACTGTTATGGTTTTATTCCATCCTCCTTTGTTATCATTTAACGTTTGATGTCAGTGCAGCCCTGGCTGCATCTCAGTAACGTTTCCATTCTAAATCTTTGCATTCCATGCATTCATTCCCCCCATCTTTTCCATACCCTATTGAAGTCTTACAATGCAGCCTGAGAGAAAGCAGTGTAAGTAACTTCCCTCTACCTGAGCAAATCAGTCCTAGGCAAGAAGCAAGGTGCTGCTAGATGGAGGATGTAGGCCCACACTTGCAATAGGCAGCTAAGCATGTTGGTGCTATTTTGTTCATTACAAGAATGATGAGCCCTGTTAAAGCACCAAGGATAAATCCTTAAAGAAAGCGTTCCTCGTGCAAAAACAGCTACAGCAGAAAAGATTGTTTAAGCTTTATCATCAGCAGTTTAAATACAGCACTAGCTCTCCCTTCACAGCGTGCAAAGCTGAGCAGAGCCAGAATTGCAGCGGGTGGGAGATGCACTGTCAGCTTTGCAGTTGGCTTAGACCTGAAGAGCTGAGTGTGTGTGTGTGCTGAGTCTCATCACTGACCAGCAGGAAGGAAATGCTGGAAACACCTGATGGTTTTCTGTATGCAGCATGCAGGTTGGTGAGCTGTGTGTACGGGCACAAGGAGTGAAGTTGTTTATAATTCTGCTCCTGAACCATCCCTTTCCTCATGCTTTTCTTGGCTGGTATGTTGTCATGAAGTAAGGGAGAATTCATGACTCAGGAAAAAAGTCAATTCTTATGTATACTGGTGGGTTACCTGGCCTGGAAATACTTCAGTCACCTGCAGTGATTTGATTATTTCTACAAGAAAAATGGTCTCTTGCTTTGTTCGTTAGTCAGATATGAAAGAAAAAGGAAAGATAGAAAGAGAAGGCAGCACTTCTCTTTGCTGATGATGAATTTGATGGATGGTTCTCTTACGATCTGACTGAACTCAGTATTGTACCCACCAAATTAAGATAAATCATTACTGAAGAGTTCATGGAGTACATGCTCAAAATCAATTATGCTCATGTGGAGATCCATTAATCCATCTCTTCCTGTTCAATCTGACCAGCCTCTTTTAATGACTTTTTATCATTCCAAACAAAGGTTATTTTTTTTAAGCAGTGGTACAGTTTCTGGTAGTTTGCATCAAAATTACAATTGCCTCTCCTACTTGAAGAGTCCTTTCATCCCTTCCCACTGCTCAGCTCAATTACCCTTTCTCCCAAGAAAATCTCCACAGCTGTAAATGGCAGTATGAATACTGACCATTTTCTGCAGTGGTTAGGTGGTTGTCAGCTTTCCTTGCTGATACACAACAAAGTGGATACTATGTCCTTCTTAAAATAAAGAACAATAATAATAAATGCTTTAATTCCAATAGTAGATATGGTCTCCAAGTTAGGATGAAACTTGGAGCAGATTGAAAACAATACAGGAAGAGTTAGACACGGAAAAAAATTGACAGGTCACTTGAATTTAAGGCATCTAAATCAGTGCATTCAAGTGAGTTGAGTTTGCCTTCAGATGTCCATTTTAGATAAGTGTGATGAAAAAAAAAAAAATTAATAACCCACAAAGTAATGACTCAACTGTTTTCTGAATGAAGTTGTATATATCTGTCAAATTCTATGTTCAATCAAATCTTATAAAATTAAGCATATAATTAGAAATGATAGCAGATGAAGGGTTAATTGCACACGACATTGCATTTCTCAACTTAAAAGCTCCTTATATGTTTTTCTTTTCTTTCACTGAAATATGCATTCCACTTGGCAGCCGGACCTACGTTTCTATTTTGTTTTCAATTCACAGTTCAGTTTAGTACAAGGTGTATCTTCCTTCATATAAATTATGCAAATACTTATGCTTAATACATGGTCAGCACTCTGGTTTTAATACTTCTGACGCACAGAAATAAGAAGGAAAAATTTCAGATTTCATCTATTGGCTTCGTGGCTTTGGTAGCTGTGAACAGGAGAAAGGTTTGCTGTTAGAAATGGAGCACAGCTGAAAAAGTAACCAAGACACCTGCCTTAATGAGTAGCTCGGACTGCAGTCTCCTTGATTTCATGTGATTTTGCAGCTAGCAAGATAAGGTGCAGTATGATCATATTTATTTATTCTCAGGATCCAGCACTTTGTCAGTGACCAGTAAAAACAGTATCTTTTACTTGGTAGTGAACAATTTTATTTTATTTTTTTTAATTTGTGGGATGCATCACTGCTCTCATCTCTCTTCTCTCATTATACAGCAGCTTAAACATTACACTAAAAAAATACCGTGTTTCTGTGTCTTTTGGTGTGTTGTGCCAGAAAAATGAAAGGACTGCAGCACTGTGAAGTACTTAAACTATGAAGAAGATGCATTTTTAATAAAGCAGGGCATGTAAATACATCAATGAAGCCGAGGGATAATTGTCCCGCATCTAAGAATTTCTCAAGCTAGTTCTGTCTCCAGAGTGAAATATTAGCAGTTAAGGTGCAGAAATCCTGCCAGCGGATTCCAAATGGAAGCACACTGAAATAGATTGTGTACTGAACTGGTGTATTTGTGGAGGCTAGAAACACTACCATGATTTGGTGCGGTGAAAAATAGAATCATAGAATAGAATCACCAAGGTTGGAAGAAACCTCTAAGGTCATCTAGTTCAACTGTCCACAAACAGTGCCTACTGAACCGTGCTCTTTACTACCACATTTACATGTTTCTTGAAATCCTCCAGGGACGGTGACTCTACCACCTCCCTAGGCAGTCCATTCCAGTGCCTGATCACTCTTTCAGAGAAGGTTCACACAGTATCTGATCTGAACCTCCCCTGGCTCAACTTCATGCCATTCCCTCTAGTCCTATCACTAGCTGTCCAGGAGAAGAGGCTAACTCCTGCCTCACCACAGCCTTCCTTTAGGTCATTGCAGAGTGTACTAAGGTCTCCCCTTCCCTGAGCCTCCTCTTCTCCAGGCTAAACAATCTCAGTTTCCTCGGCTGCTCCTCATCATATCTGTGCTCCAGTCTTTCTGATGCAAGCCAGGATGCTGTTGGCCTTCTTGGCCACGTGGGACACTGCTGGCTCTTGCTCAGCCAGCTGTCCACCAACACACCCAGATCCATTTCCCCAGTGGAGCGTTGCCTGGGGTTGTTGTGACCAAAGTGCAGGACCTGGCACTTGGTCTTGTTGAATTTCATCCCATTGGCCTCAGCCCAGTGATTCAGCCTGTCCAGATCCCTCTGTAGGGCCTTCCTGCTTCCAGGCTCAAACGTATTCACATGCAGTTCTTCTCCTACTTTGGTTGTCCAGTAAGTACCTGACATGCTAGTTTGCTGCTTTTATGCCAGGAGAAATGTGGAGAATATCAAAATGAACTCAGTGGAAGCAGCCATGATTCTCCTCTCCATGAAATGCAGCCAACCCCATGGCCCACCACAGCTTCTGGCCCTCCAAGGGGTTCTAAGGACATTCTAATATGCATCGTGTGATTGAACTTCTAAACAGAGGAACCTTCATAGACTCTCTAAACCAATGAATTCAGCCTTGGATTTTGAGCATAGAATTTTTGTCAATAAGGCTTGATGCACAAGTGCAATGCTTTCATTCTTTTGATTGCAGGGCATCAGTATCACGGCTGTGAATTTCATTGACTTTCTAAGCAGAATTGAACTTTTTTCAGTAATTCATTCAAAGCAAGTAGCTGGTGTATAAATCCTTAGTTCTGCAGTAATGCTTGTACATACAAAATTAAACTGGATAAAATCTAGGAGCCTGCTGTATTTTGGATGAGTTTCCTACTTTTATGTCCAACCTTTCTTTTGATGGTATTTATAAATGTTTCGGATTGTTGCCCCTGCACACAGACAACTTCTGAAACATTGATTAGTAGTGTCTTGACAAAAACTGGTCTCCGTTAATAAGAAACAACACAGCAAATAGTAGTTTATGTAACTTACACTGAGAGTACAGCTAGATAAGCGTAAGTGAAACATCCCACCACAATCAATGGAGATGGAAATCAGAGCAGACCTCTCCAGGTCAGCCTTGCATATCCCGATGAAAGTGATCCTATAATGTTTTTTTAGGTGAGCACTAACTTCTTTTCATTTGTTTTTATTATTCTTATTACATCAATTTGCTGGGTGGCTTTTCTAGCCTGTAAGCATGAGAGCAGCAAAACTGTTCTCAGATCAAGAATTGCTGATTCCAGATAAATTTAGTTAGTAAAGCAAGCACTGAAACTGTCCTCAACTTTTTGATATGATTCAAGTCGAATTCATGTCTTACATGACTTCAGCATAACACTGGAGAGGAAAATCTGTTTCAGATATAGGAAAAAGATGAATACATTTCATAAGGTAATCATTATTTGTTATGAGACAAAAGGATTTTTTGTTTAACACAGGTTTAAATGGGGTAAGGATGTTAGTGAGACAGGCAGTTTTCATACCTTTTTCAATCTGGCAGATTATATCACAAAGATTGCATTTTTTTTTTTTTTTTAATGTTTCCAATGTTTCTCTCAGTCTCTTGTTCAGGTGAACAAACTGCTTAGAATGGTAGAAATTGAGCCAAATTAGTAAATGTACCCAGCTCTACTCACCTTATATTGACTTCTCTGAATCTAGAAAGAAAGGGGCGTTATGGATAGAAACCAGTAAGAGGTCATTCCAAAGAACAAACACAAGTGCACCTTTATGCCTGAAAGCTGGGTTCCGTGGGTCATCTGCCTTCTTTGCACTGATTATGGTTGAAAAGACCTATTTGTAATAAATGTTGGCCTAGGGAACGTATTGTTAACTCGTTTGGTTTTATGGCATGTTTTTTGTTTTCCTTTTGTTCCTTGCCGAATCATGAGTTCAAATCTTTGCTCAGAAGTTTCTCATGTTTAGATTAGGATCCTTACTTATAGGTGTGGTTCTGAATGGACTTTTCTCCCCTTAGACAGAATTTAAGAAAACACAGTATAGAAGTCAGCAATTATGCTTGATATTTCAACCCCAAAACCCCTCACCATTTATATTTTCACTGAGCAGTATTTTCATGAGGGTTTCCTCCTAAATCACTGCGAGTACACCAACAATAACACTGCTAGTGAGTAAGGGCAGAACAAACCCATCAGAGAAAGCAGGTTTATCTTTCTGAACTGTACGGAAGGACTGAAAAACCTCCTGAGAACTTAATGAGAGTAAATCAAGGCCTAAGGTCTGTGCCATTTGTGGAGCTGGTCAGTGAAATATTTTCAATCAATATTTTTAATATCAGGTGTATAATGAATGAGCCCTCGGTACTGAATGATGAAAGGGAAAAAGTGGCATATGCAGAAAATAGTTTTTTGAAACAATAGAAGAGTCCTGTGGATTTTGCTTTGCATGGCTTTCTATCAGAAATAATAACGCAGAAAAGGCATGAAAAAAAATCCAACAAATTACTTTGCACGATTTTATGGTTATTTTGCATGTGTTTCCTTGTGAATTAAAATATATATATATGCTTAGCTGTCTCATTTTGTCACAGTCCTGCCCAGTCCATTTTGGATGTAGGAATGAAGGTCTCTATAAACTCTTGGCATGCCTCTTTCATATTTTTCCATTTTTATATAATTTAATTCTGTTAATGTATGTGGTGCCAGTGCTTAGATATGGATAATTGAATGTTACTTACCATTGGCCATTGGAAGAACCTTTAAACTTCTGATGAGTCTTGTACATATGAGTAACTGGATAGAGTAGCATTAGGAGCATTCTGGGTTCTTTGCTTCTTGCAGGTACCTGCATCAGCCTGCATTTCATCTGCAGACAAAGGGTGTTGTCCTGTATTTGCTGGTCAGTTGGTCAATTTTGCAAAATGATAGAAAAGTTGAATAACACTTTAAAAGTCTCTATTGAGTCAAAAAGGAGGTTGTAGTGAGAGCATTGGCATTGTGAGAACCAGTTTTACTCCAGGCCGAACCAAATCGAAATGGAAATTGGGAATAAAGCAATCCTTCATTCCTGCTTATTAGTATATGTAATACATACCTCCTCTGACATTTGGTACAAAGCTTAAACAGTAGAAAACAGAGTATTATCTCCACCAAATGAGTGTGAAACATTCAGCATTACAGACTTCATCACACAGTCTGGACTAGACCTCACAGATGGAAAGTGGTATCAAGACTTCACAACACTGAGGGCAGAGACCAGGTGAACAAAGGACTAAAGTTTTCCTAATCATCACCTGGCCTTTCCAATCAAGTAAATAGCCTCAGATCCAGCTAAATCAGTAACAGCTTTGCTAAGATGTCTCCCAGGGAATCACACAGTTGTGCCTTGCTGTCCTGTTGATGAAGCCCCTCCTGCCCATTGCTGGGGCTGCCTCACCTCTTCCTCATCTCCCTCTGGTTACATCTGTCCCTCTGTGACCAGAAAGGCTCTCCTCTGCTAATGGAGAGACAGCGCCCTGTCTGCAGACTCATGAGTGCTTCTCTGCTGGGGCAGGAGCCGCTGTGTCTGTGGCTGATGCAGGAGGATGCTGTCACTGAGAAGTGCTAACTTTGCTACATATTGATGCTTTATGCAGCCTTACTTCATGTGCTGTGCTAGTGGTTATGCTTATGCTATCATGCTTGCAGTTGTTTTCTCTGTTAAAATTTAACAGAGTTTAAGATCTTTTTGGAGCAGTTGAAGGAAGACTGGTTTTGACTGAGATGCAATGACAGTGTCTTAAATTCAAATCAGAGTGTCTCAATGAACGGCTTATGTGAAAATTTTGCTTGCGTGCTTTCTCAGTTCAATGGAGAAGGATAGATCTTTCTTCTTCTCTCAAGTGCTGATAATATAAGTTAGCTGTGCTTTGGGTGGAAAGGTCTCTGTTGTCTAAATAAGTGAGTATGGAAGCACTGTAGCTCAAAACCCAATTATTGGTTGGTCTTAATATTTTTGAGTTTCAGCAATGTGTTTTAAATTCTTGATCCCGAATAGTAGCCCTTAATGGAATCCAGAGCAGCCTAACATGCTGTGAAGGCATGGACTTTGCATTCTGCACTGCTTGTGTGCTGTGTTTCACAAAACTACAGCCAGTAGCAATTCAAGATTTTGGAGCTGGGCTAGGTATGGTGGTGGGTGGATCTCTAAAGCAAGTTTTGAAATGTGTTAATGGCATTCCTTGCCAAATTTATTAATCTTCTTAAAACGTTTACCATATGCTGCTTGTAAATAAATAGTGAGTAACTACAGGCAAGCATTTGTTAACATTTTCTTCCCCTGTATCCGTTGTTTATGAAATTGACTGTTACCAGTTTCTGTTTTGAATCATTTTCAATCTGAAAATCATTTCACTGGTCCAAAAATTAATAAGGTCTGTAGTGAAGCTGTTAGAATGATCAAAATAAATGTCTAATGGTTTGTGAGAGTCTGGGTAAGAACAGCTGAAAAGCTTTTGTATAGAACCTAATATGCTAATACTGGTTTGTATTAAGCTTATGTAAGATATCTATTAGAAATTACATAAAAGGGAATGGTAAGGTGCATGGCTAGGGAATACATAAGTTTTAAAATTCAGTAGTTAACTATCAAATATTTTCATAATAAATTGAGGTTTCTTTATTAGAAAGATGTGATCAGGAATATTTTTATTACAAGAGCTCTTCCCCCTTCTGCTATGCTACAGCAATCATAAATCTAAGCTACCTCTGTTTTCAAAAATAATCTGCCAAAATAAACAAAGGTCTGACTTGCAAATATATACCTAGCACATTATGCTAGTTCAAGATCCTATTATTCCTTTTCTGTTCAGAACTATTGTAGAGCTTCACTCTGTCATTTTTCTCAACATAAATATCTATCACCTTTATTTTTTTTTTTCCTCTGAGAGAAAAGCCAAAAGCCAAACTGATGCAGAATTATAAATAAGCCTCAGTATCCCATTAAAACTGTGTTTCGTAGAGGAAATATTTAAAAATCCTAAAGCTAATGATATTTTATGCCTGCTAACTGAAACAAAAAATAACAGAATAAGAGCTGATACGTGTACTTATTTAGGTTGTTAATTCACGTAACCAAGTATCAGATATGTGTTTAACTCTGGCTGAAGCAATTCAGTTTCTTGGTGGTGAACTGACCATGAAGATGGTGGTCAGTTTTGGACTAGATGGTTGGACTAAATGATCTTGTAGGTCCTTTCCAACCTTGTGATTCCATGATAACTGTGTACAGTCAAGTCTTCTGATGCTTTGAGAAAGCATTTGTAACAACAGCCTTTGATGGGTAAGTGCCCCATACCAAACCATTGATTCCTAAACTCTTCCTCCTGGCACCTAGAGAAATAGAATAGAAGCAATAAGGAAAAATCAATATATAACAAAAAGAGGTAAAAGCCGGTGCTGTTCATATCAGGGATTTCCAGGGCTGTTATCCCAGGCATCACTGCTCAAATTCTGCCTAGAATTTACTTTAGTGGTGCTTATTCCTTTTGCTGTGCTATACATATAAGGTTGTAAATGCCTTTTTGTGTCTGGGGAGGTGGGAACAAGAGGCAGTTGACAAATCTGTGGCTGTGTTTTAATTATTCCTATGGTAGAACATCGATTTAGAGAACATAAAGGAACACAGAAGGCATGTAGATGCTAGCAGATGTTTAGTTATTTTGTTAGCAGGGCACCAAATATTTTAGCTTCTGACTGAAACTCGTTAATCTGTGGTAATGCTTTGCGTTGGCTATTAGTGACACAGCAGCATGTAAACACAGCCAGCCTCTCTGTTCACATCTGGTGAAGGCTTTAGGAATCCCCAGTCTGTCAGGCCAATCCTCCCTACAGCAGCACCAGGAGGCACCTGGTGCAGGGAGCCTGCCTGCATGTAGGGGCTGTGCATGCTCAAGAGGGACGAGCTGGGTCACTTATCTTGGGCCTAAAAATCACAGGCAACTCTCAAGTTGACGTCCATGATATAGGTAAGAAAGAGAGTTAATGGTATGTTGCTTCCTTGCTTTTATGTAGTTGCTAAGAATAGTTCCTTCTTTGTTTTGATGACCTCTTATGACAGTGAGTCTCACAGGGTTAACTTGCAAGATCTCATCAATTTGTAGGCATCACTGAAGAAGGGTAAAACAATGCAGAACTGGACGGTGGGAATAGCTGAAAGGATGGGGAGTGGTTGCTGATGGAAAGTTTGAAATACAGAGTTTATTCTGTTTGGCAGGAGATAAGAAGCAGTTAGTGGAAATGGACAGTGCAAAACAACGAAGGTCAGGGGAAAGCATTTTGCTGTATCAGCACCCCTTGATGCTTTAATGAGCTTTTCTTGACTATTCATCCAAATTATATAATACCTTAAACTGATTTTACTTGCAAATGTCGTATCCGTTCCTGAGTCGAATGTGCCAGAGGGCTCTGCAGTTCCTTTCCACAATATTTCATGATTTACTAAACTCAGTGTCCTTTACTTCCACAATAAATCCTATCTATCAGCTATATACTTACAGATATAGAAGACATAATTTTTTAATATTGTGATGATAATGTAGATATACTCTTTTTTTATTCCTCAAGAACTTATGCAAGTGGTAAGTAGTGACTTTCAGTGACTATCAAGATAAATACTTGATCTGTGCTGGATCAGGATGTAGTTTGATTTTTCTCATTACTTAGAGGTCCAAGATGTAAAAGAGATTAAGTTTTCTTCAGTACCCCCAGATGATGATGGCAGTGAAGCTCAGCACTTTCCAGATCAGAGTTTGGTTCTCAGCTCACCTGGATTTCACAACTGTTTCCTCCACCCAATGCTCAAGAACTTGACACCCAATATTCTGTTCTGCAGGAGCTTGGCTCAGCCTTGGGTTTGAACCTCCCCTTCATCAATTAAACAGCAATTGGCACTTGATCTCAGAAATGTGCCTGTCTTAAAGGAGAAACAAAAGGTGTTTTTATCTGCTCTTCATTGCGCTGTCTTAAAGCAAGAAGGAGAATGTCCTAACTAGATTTGTGAGCTGAAGTTTAGCCCTCTCTAGCCTTTCTCTCAAATTAATTCTGGGCTGCTGTTTTACTCTTTTTTTAATTTAAATCCTGGCTAATGACTTCAGCTGGCTACCATTCTCTTCCAGCTTAAGTGAACCCTAACTAGCCCAGTTATCTAATTGTTGATGTGGGGCAGTCACTTTTGAGCACAGCCACTCAGTTGGTAGCACTGAAGCTCTTTACTTGCAACTCAAAACAGGACTGTAAATTTGAGCCCACAGCCTTTAGATCAGCCTTTCTGCTCTCTGTAATGACAGTTTCCCTGTTATACACCCAGATGCAGGCAGCAGGGCCACCTCAGCATCAATTGCACTGCTGATTTTGAACTTGCAGTAATGATTTCAGAAAGACTGTGTAGATTAGAAGCTAAACTTGCAAGTTAGTTCTCTTTGACAGAAGGCCAGTATTTCTGCTCTCCTTTGGAAATGATTATCAGATGGACGGAATAAATCGCAAGAGAAATTTCTGCATCAAAGCTGCTAATGCCAGCTGTTGTGTGGAGCTGGGAGAATCTCCACTTTTGTGACACGATAGAAAAAGCTGTTTGATCCTAATATGATGGTGGCTTGAAGAGAAGAAGAATTACAGAATCATTAGCTCAGATTTTCAGTTGTTTGGCTGATATAATTTCAAATGTGCAGTTAGTGGATTAATGAACTACAGGCAGCTTGTAAATCCCTGGCCGTTGGAACTTGTCTCTGCTTCATGTAATGGGGACTGTAACTTGGAGAAATTACACTCTGATTAGTGGCTTTCCTATCTGGATCATCGTTGCCCATTCTCATGGCTTATTTTTTTAGCTAGATTTAGACTTAAATCCTTTACATTCTGTAAAACCATCTGTGTTTCACTGCTTTTTAGGCAAATAACTGAATGGAGGTAACAACTTCTTGTCAGCAATAGCAGTATTTCTTCTTGGATCCATAACTACAAAGCTTTCAGTTAAACCTGAAGAGTTCTAAGTGGAAAAATGAAGTAATTGGGTAATACAGGTTTTCAAAGGTCTTTCTAGAATCAGGAAGCTGCTGTACAGGAATGCTCACAATATCTCCTGCTACCTGCATGCCCCATCTTCTTTTGGGTTTGTACTTGGTGCAATGATACATTCACAAAGTGTTGCATAGCTTCAGTCTTGCTGATACCAAGGTGCTTTAGTGATCACTTGACAGATGTTGCACGTGTTTGAAGCAAGGAACATGTTAAAATCCCGTGAGTACTCAGAGGCATCAGAAATGCATAGCATCAAACCATCCTTGGCACAGCATACAACTGAGAAAGCAACTGGCCTGCCTTGTCCAGGATTGACAGAGGCAGGACAAACATGAAGAGGTATAGTTACAGTTCATTTACATGAATTCAGCACTCATCCATGCAGTCGTAAATGCAGACCCACGGGTAGGAATGGGGGACTGGCTGCCTGAACAGAACCTCCCAGTTCTGAGGCAGGAAGAGCAGGCGTTCTGGCTGGAAGCCATTCCTCCTGGAATGATGGTACGTGCACTGAAAAAAAAGGCAGAGGCAAGTACAGGGTATCCTGTATCACCTTTTCACCCCAACACCTCTCACTGCGCATGACGGGGACAGTTGATTGATCCAGCCTTTATTTTTCCCTGTGTGGAAGTCATCAAGTTCAGGTCATCTGAACATGTTGAGGTGTTAGCTCCTAGACTGAAAGCTATTAACAGCAGCTGCACTGTCTCTTATCCAAGGAGCAAGAATCGTGCATGCAGTGCAAGTTACCTTTATAAATGAAAGAGTTCTGCCAATTTGAGTTTATCCTTGGGATTTAATAGATGTCACCAAAACAAAGTAGTTGTCTTGGGGCTTGCACAGAATCGCACCATTATTAACAGCAGTCTGAGGCTTTCTAAGGACTTTCTTGTCACCCGACAGGGCAAAACTGGCATCACAAGTCCTTTGTATGGATTGCTTCTTTTCTCTGTGCTCTGAGCCTGCAGCCAAAAGGTTTCAAGACTGCAGCCATCTGACACTTTTCAACTGCTTGTGATACAAATTTTTGAATATAATAGTATAGGAAATATTTTTTTAAAAAAAAAAAGCCTAATTTCTGAAATCTCCAAATTAAGAATTAAACACTTCAGCATGAAGGAATAAGGATTGCTTTCTAAATAGACTAGCATTACTATTGTGTTGAAACTTAATTCCTGCCTTTCAGTGTGTTTGTGTGCTACAGATGTTTGCTCTTGTCCTGTTTCCCATCAAGTAAGAGCAGATACAATCTTAACTATGAAGAAAACTTTGTGAGTGCCAGGGCAGTGTTGGAGCAAAAGAGTTGCTGAAAACCAGCTTTAAATAAGAACCTCTGAAAATCTGTCCATCAGTTTGCTTTTGCAGCCCAGAAAACAAAACTGGGTTGCTCGGTTAAAACTTCTACCAAAGCAAAAACTCTACCTCCAGTTCCCATGCCCAGTTCTGCACCTCAATAACCAGACATTGCGTCACACGGAAGGTTCCATGTCTGTGTAAGTGTTCTGTTCCACTTTACTGCAACTGCTTTCATTCTTTGTCTTCTGTTTTTAGCAATAAGTGGATAGGGTGTTTGATGAGCCATCAAATTATCTTAGATGGATAAATTGGCCAAAATAAAAACAAGTTTAGCATGTGGCAAATAGCAAGAGAGCAGGTTTTCAGTTTCATTCCGTCCCTCTCCAAAGACCAGAGCATGACTTCGTATGTTTACAGAATATTCCTCTATTAGTTACTGTGTGTGTACATAGTCCATTTCTAAGCTGTGCTTGAAGTCATTTCTTTTGGTTTGATAATAATCATAACTGATACTCAAAAAAACATTTTAGATTTTATTTGTTATGCTCTTGTGTTTCCTTCTCTGGTTCTCCCCCCTTGGGAGAGCGTTTCTCCTTCCTGTCCCTGGGGTTTGTAACCTCATTATCTGTACATTACGTGAAGTCAGAGTCATTGTACACTCAGAACCAGGTGACATTCCTTTCACAGTCTACATCTGGGTCTCTCAATATTGTTTGTAACTTTATCAGATTCCTAGAAGTATTTCCACGATAACAAAGAACTCATCTGAATTCAACTTTCCCCAGCTGCTTTCTGCCTGTTATCAGAGATCAAAAAGGAAAGTATGCTCGAGCTGTAATCTATGTGATGGTATGAACTAGGCATGAATACAGGATGTTATCCCATTCACCCCCCCCCACTAAGAGGATGGACTACAAAACAAGAGAGTTTCATTAAGGATAATTTTGGGTCTTCATGATAAAAAATAATCCTTGTACAAAGACACTGAAAAAAATTGAATTTTCCTATAGATACAGGATGAATAAGAAGCACATGACAGCTATATGAAACTGCAAAAGTTTCTCTTTTGAGAATTTGGACAGGAAAAAAGTGATATTCACTGAGAGTAGAAGATTGATAATGATAAGCAAGTGCTTTTACCAGATATAGGCTAACGTTGCAGAGAATTTCATTGGCTTCAAAATGACACGGAGAAAAAAAAAATCCACCAATGCTAAATGGACAAGATGTGTAATTGCAATTATCAGAGCCAGGACAAAAGATAAAGAACTATTCATGCTCTTGGACTGCTTGCTTGAAGAAGACTAGATATTTGCAATAACCTGAGGATTGTTTTCAAGGTAAAAGTGTGTTACATTATGGTTATGGAGATCAAGCAGTTTCAAATAATTCACTTCAGAATGATACATGAGTGTGCATGGAGTTTGTTGAATGTCATTTGTCATATTTGGAAATATGTATTACCAGAAGAGTTACAGTGCTTGTTTAATGTAGAATTAGACTATATCCAATGTGCTAGTGGAAACCATCAGCAATGAGAGCAACTCCTTTCCTCCAGCTGATACTAAAAACATTCTTTGATATAATGGGGATTATGCAAATACTGTGACTTCTATAAAGGCTTGAAACTAGGTGAGAAGTTCTGCTGCTGTGGCTGTGGAAAATATATACTTTAAAAAGGAAAAGTATGCCTGGCACCATTAAGAGGGTCGGTTGGCTTGAATTCATTTGAGTTTTCTAGCATGACAGTTTGTGCTACTAATGAGGCAATATTGGGAGTGAAAGCAATTTTTGAGACTTGCTTCATCAGCTGTTTTGCACAGTAATGAATCCCCTTAAAGCTTGGGGCCACAGGATTTGCCTTTTCCTCTCTTTGATTGAATGAAACACCTAACTCTGGCAATAAAGAAGCTGCAATTAAAGAACTTCACTTGAAGGAACTCTACAATCCTGTAACTTTGGGATGTGGAGGGGGGAAAGATTCACTTTTGGGAAGAAAATGTACACTTATCACTATAAAATTGTTCAAAAGACCATTTCTTCATCCTCTTAACCTTAAAGCAAATGCAGGAGAAAATACTCAAGTAGTATGCTATATATATGTTAAGTAGTATTATCCACACCATGCTATCTTTTCTTTTTCTCCCAAACTCATATTTCTCTTACTTTTTACTCATGCAGACTCTGAACATCCAGCTCAGTATCATAGGATCATAGACTGTATAGTTGGAGGGGACCTCTGAAGGCCATCCAGTCCAACTCCCCTGCAATGGGCAGGGACACCACAGCTAGAACATTTTGCCTAGGGTGAACGTCATGACGTTCAACAAATCCAAATGCAATATCTTGCATGTGGGTCAAGGCAACCCCCATTACCAATACAAACTGGGGAATAAAAGGATTGAGTGCAGCCCTGCCAAAAAAGACCTGGGGTACTGGTGGAAGGGAAGCTGGACATTAGCTAGCAATGTTCCCTCACAGCCCAGAGAACCAACCGTGTCCTGGGCTGCACCGGAAGAAGCATGTAAGTGGCTTCATGTCAAAAGAGCCAAACTCATTTTCCTTTTGGGTAGCGCCTTCCTTTTCGAGCTATTTCTCTGATGAGAATTGCATGCCACGGTGTGGCAGAACATGATCTGAAAAAATAAGTCCTTTCCCTATTGCCACCACTTTGAAGCACATGAAGACCAACCAGACGCTCAATCACATGTCAAGCTTGTCTGACAGGCTGTCACATTTAAATCCTAAATCAAAACGCTGTGGTGGTTTATTTTCCCTCAACACTGTAAAAAATATCAGGCTTTGCAGGGAACATGTGACAGCTCCATTCACCACCAATGCTAGGAAGAGCAGCTCTCATGAATGTGAAAGAAAAAGATCTTTGGCACTGCATTATAGCAGCACCATCACAGTTATCTGTATTGCTCGCTCTGTCCTAGAGTTCCCTCTGAATGCACCAGACACAGTAACTGAAAAGCAAAATGAGCACACATGCACAAGTGGGCCTCCCCCCTCCTGCGACAGAAGTGTGTCCCACAGAGGCCATAGGACCACATGGCACCTGGTCAGGCAGGCCACCTACCCATCCCACCAACATCTCATGGAAAGCAGGTAAATTTGCTCTCAGTTAAGGGTAGAAGCTTTTATATATATATATAAGTATTTTTATTAGGCAGTTATCACCTTGTCTATATAAAAATAAGACTGTTAAAGAATGTTTTGCTTTGAGAAGGGAAATGTTTTAGGAACACAAGTGTTATTCATAAAAATCCATTAACTGAAGTTAAGAGAAGAATGCACAGGGGAAGAAAAATCAATCAGCCATGTACAGTAAATGATACAGAGTGACATCATGCCAGGAACTCACAACAGCTCTCAACCCTGATGGCTGAGCAATGCCAGAAATTAGCCTCCAGATCCTTGTATAGGTTGGTAGAGAAAAAAAAAAATTTGAACCAAGTGTATAGTCTGCTCGAGTGGCAGAAGGTCTACAGCCAAAATTTAGTGATGAGGTGGGTGGCAGGGAGGTTCAAAAATAGCTTTGAGTAAAAACCTGATTAATGCAAAGCAAATTCTTGCTGAGCTAGCAAGCTTGGAAGCTGAGCTTCTTGCTTGGAAGCTAAAGCTTCCAAGGGCTGGTCGCTTGCTTTCTCTAGCAAAAAGAAAAAATAAATAAATTACAATGTTGCTTAAATCATGGGGGGGAGGAGGGGGAATGGATTGTAAGAACTGTAATTGACTCTAGCAGTGATCTGCTTGTCTCTAAACCCAAAGAACTTGTGGCTTCCTTCTCCAAACAGTTGATAAATCAAGTTGTTGGGTTGGTGGGTTTTTTTTTGTTAGTGATAAAATTTATTCCATTTGTATTGTAAACTGCTTTTATAATCCTAATGTCCAGTTTGTTCACAGCACTAGATTTAGTACACAGAACGAGTATCTGTCCCCTCAATGATATGGGTAATTTTTAGACCAAGATGCAAATTCCTTCATTCAAAGTGCTTTAAAATTGCTTTTGAATGTGAGGTATCTCTGCTAAATTAAAGATAGTTGGTATTAATCTCTATGTGGAACAGCTAATTGTGTTCAATATTCAACCTTGTCTACCATTGAACTATTGGAGCTACCAGGGAAGAAACAGAGTTGTGCTGGTGCAGCTGAGCTCATGCTGGCAAACACTAGAAAACTAAAACTAAAAGTAATTAAAACAAAGAGTTGCAGCAGATGAGAGAAATTTTGCACAGGTAATGAATGTACCACAAGTTTGGGGTTTGTGAATACAAAGCCCTTTCCACGAGAGCAAGCTGTCCTGAGAAGCAGCAATGTAAATGTTGGTAGATTATTGCAATTTCAGCAACTGTCATTAAAGGCACTGTCAGTAGGTTTTTATCTACTCTAAATCTTCTAAAAATTCCAATCCTTATTTCTTATAGGGCAATCCTGGCTTGGTTCTTATTATTATCTCATATTTTTAAAAAATCATTGAAAGGAAAGCAAGAAGATTCCCTTGTCCTCAGTACGGAATGGTAATCCTTTGCAGCAAACTATTTCTATTGAAAGATTATTTTGAATGGGGGATGCTATTGATGAAACTCAGGAGTCTTCTCCCATGGAGATGGACTGAATTTTCCCTTGATATTTGCAATATCAAGATCAAGGTAATGAAACTGACACTTTGAAGTTAAAGTTGTCCTATTGCTTGCGAAATCAAATAAAAATAAAAAAGCCAAAGTTGGGATGCTTCTTCTTCAAGGCTGTAGTATCCTGGTTATACACTGATCTTCAGTGCTAAATTTTGAAGTTCTTTCACCAGAATAGGTGTAAGAGAAGCCAGAGACAATTGTGAAGCTTATTTTGAGAGAGAAGCTGGACCAAGGTTTGGAAGCAGCTCATAGTTACGGAGTTCTCACGCTGGCAACAGCTGCTTCCCTCTCACCTAAATATTTCTAACTGATGGAACTTGAGGTAGAAACTTCACATGAGAATTTTCAGCCGAAATAGCTTAAATCAGGAGAGCAACAAACATAGACAAATCTAATACAGCACTTTATCATGCCTGACAGCATTAATAACTGGCAGAGATATACAGGCAGGGTTCTGCCTAAATATAGTAGCTACTGAATGCGCAGTATTCAGGTTTTCCATGTCAGGATAAGGATGAGCAAAAACAGCCCCTAAAGAAATCAGTTCAACTTCAAAATATGACTTTTCTTCCTTGTACTAATTCATGTGGCCATATTTCTGCTGTCTTAAACAAAAGTTTAATTTGGACTGTCTCTCAGCTGGTAAGCAATTTTCAGAGTCCTTAGGTAGCATCTTTTTAAGCAAATTGTAGCAAAAGTAATGACTTTGGGTAGAGACTGAAGCATTTATTGTTGCCTTCTTTCAAGCAATAAGGAGAGCACGTTTTCAAGGACTGTACTTCCAAATTGTTCATATTTAAAATGCAGTTACCAACAGAGAAGCTAAATCAGAGACCTATTCTTCATCCTTCTGTTGAAGAGAGACCACAATCAGCCTGAGCTTGAGCACAGACCTTCCAAATGAACTGAAATAACACCGAAGTACTCACACTAATTCTTGCACTGAGACAGGATGAATATTGCTGTATTGAAGCTCAGTAGTGATTCCCTCCTTTTCACCTAAGTACCACATCTGCAGGGTAGAGATGGCAGAACTCATCTTGCTCCTTGCCTGGCAACCTTCTGCTTCCATTATCCTGCCTTCCCCTCTATCCTCTGTTATGCTGTCTCACATGAGCTGGTGAGGGAGGGGATTTAAGCTTTGTAAATTGTAGAATGGCTTGAGTAAGAACGAGCCATCAGGATCATCTAGCTCCAATATGTCTCATAAACAATAACTGCCAGTGTTTTGTTTGGGATTGCCATTAGACGTGGCTTTTATATCACACTATTTTAAAGTATTTTCTAACATGAGGAATTTGGTAAAGAAAATCTCAGAAAATAGCTCACTTGTTTTTGTAATTGAATTGAAAGAAACTAAGCAAAACCATTGGGCTTGCTGCCACTTCTATAAGAAGAAAATGGCACAAGGCAGCTAGCATATCTGTTTGCAGGATATGAGCCACAGAGTTAGATTAGTTGATCTGAAAGCCTGAGACACACAAATGATAGATGACTTTTATCTCTGATGCTTTGGTTTAGCAAAGCATCTACACATGTGCCTAATCTTAAAAACCTTGGACAAAATCATTACTCCACAGAGGTCAATATAATTGAGCTCTGGCTTCTTCGGAGCAAGTACTATATCATCCACTGCATGTACTGGCATTCCTTGCCAAATAGCAACCTAAGTGCATATAACAAGAAGGGTGCTTTGCGGTGTCAGTTGACCCATACCGGGTGAGATTTATCTATCTCTAAAATATGTGGAATGAAAAAATATTTTGCAGTTCATGCTGTCTTACAAGATTATGAATATTCATACAGCAAGCAGTGGTTAAGAAGAGACTTTGGTGTTGTAAATGAGCTTTGTTTCATTGACTTCAACATGTTAGTGCTGCTTGGGAAGAAGATTTACTCTTTCACATTTTCCCCTGCCCCTTTGCTTCCCATCATTTCCCAAAGCTCCTCTCAGCAGGAACAGCAGAGGCTTAGTGATGTCCCTGTAAGCAAGGGAAGACAGCACAGTCCACAGCCCTGGGGCTGGGTAGGAACGTGATGGTGTGGTTCCAGAAACAAGCAGGTTCTTGGGAGATCACAGAATCAAAGAAAAGCTACAGTTGTAAGAACCTTGATGATCCAGTTCCAATCCCCTGCTGTGCGTTTCTTGCTGTACCACCCAATGCCACTGAGTCCTTAGCATTGTGGTCACAATACCAATCTGGGTATCTGTGTTCCCTGACTTGAAAAAGTTGGATTTGGCAGCATTAGCACTGCCAAAAAAATGTTGGTAAGTATGTTTGAAATATATAGGAGTGAGGATTCCTACACATGCAAACCAGATCTTGTTCTTTAGCCAAAAGAAAATACTTCAGAAAGAGGACATGAAATCTTGCCTCTCTCTTCCAGGTAGAAGTACTTACCTGCAGCTCAACATAAGTTTATTAGAGAGCTACACATGGACAGGAATTTAGCTTCCAATTCCAATGATAAGTGTACTTTCCAGGAGGGAAGCTCTCCTAGGTTCTAGATTCATAACAACTGGCAATGAAATAATTGAGCTTAAAGAAATCTGTCCTAAAACTAGAATAACAGGGGTGGAGTTAAAGTTATATTGATTCTCACAGTTCTGGAAAACCCATCTAAAAGGAACGTTTGCATTGCCTACAAAATATGGATATTTTGTGAGACAGTGACTTAGACAACTAAGGTCACTCTTTTGGCTAGAATTTATGAAGACATTCTTGGCTGTATCTATACTTCCCTGAATAGAGCTCCAGATGGAATAATTTGTATACTGAGGTTGAAGTAAATTAATTTAGTCAAGCTGATAGTTTGAGGTTTTTTTATCACCACTTACAAAGAGGAGAGGTGATGTTATCTGGGCACACCAATCTCAAGCTTTCTCTCCAACAGCCATAATCTGATTTCTGTGGAGATAATTTACATTAGGCATATGTGTATTTGCTGGATTTTTCCAAGAAGGAAGCAATTCGGACAGCTCACTTAAATTAAGGGTAACTTCTTCCAAATATTTAAACTTTTTTGAAAATTATTAAGAGATTGTCGCGGAAACCACAGCAATTACTCAACCTCAAAAGAAAGAATAAACCTTTGAGTAAAACACCAGAGCAGGTGCTTTAAAGCTTCGAAATATAATTGTCTTCTTTCTTTGCCCAATCGAAGCTGTAGGATACAGTTAATACCTCTAACAGAAACAGTCTTGTGAATTATATCTTCCAAGCCTATGATAACTTCCTGATACGGAGAGGGTTGTTGGAGGCACAATAAGGTGCCCATGGGTAGAGAGGGGCCCAGCAGAGAAAGGAAATGGCTGATGCTTCACTGAGTGCACTTAGCCCTAAGTCTGGGGATGCTGCATTCCTATTATCTTCTGCTGAATGATGCCACTGGGTTGATCTTCCTCCTGCAGTTCATTTTGGTATGCCAGAATATGTGTCCTTCTGCTGCGATGGTGACACACAAAGTATTTAGGAAGGGAAATCCCTCTGAGCACAGTTCAAGAAATTAGGTTCACCCTTCGTTTACACCCCAGTGCTGCTCTCAAAAAGTCAGCCTCTTTCCTTACTTTACCCTGAAAATCCCATCTGGTTAACAAGTAATGCGTCTGGTTAGCCAACTGTCCTGACAAAATAGATCTGTTCTTTAGCTACAGATAATAATTGTTGTTATCCTTAATGCATAGAATCATAGGATCAGTGTCATAGAATGGCACAGAATGGCTTGGGTTGGAAGGGACCTCAAAGACATCGAGCTCCAACCCTCCTGCCATGGGCAGGGTTGACTCTTCTAGTCCTTACTGTTATTCCTGAGGGGGATTCAAACTAGCCAAGTATTGGATGGGTCCTCTGTAAATATGGAGGTGTATTTCTGTACTAAATAAATGCTGCTTTGCCCAGATGATAAAACAGTCAGTAAATTCACACTAGACGAGTGAGTGGTTAATGCCAAGAACTTAACACTCATGATCCTAACTGCTCCCTAACCCTAGGTGACTTTCTGATTTGACAGTCACTAATTATAAGCGGTCAGTTGAACTTTCATGTAATTTATTTGTGCTGACTGGGGAAATTGATGTAAAGCAGTTGCTTTTCTTCGTGTAGAATTTTCATCAGAAAAATCCAGTAACCTTAATGTAGGTTGTACAGAGATGTGTCGGAAACGGTCTTGCTAATTATTGTATATTTGGAAGGTTTCCAAAACCATTTGTTGCATCTGGAGCTATTGGAAAGGCCAGTCTGTGTTCTGCATAAGTCTCATCCATGTACGTATTCAGTGGGGTTTTTTTTTGTTTGTTTGTTTATTTGTCAGTAAAATGGTTAATCTAGGTCGCATGGCCACACTTAAACAAGGTTCATATTACTCTGAAATCCAGTTCTGTGACAGGGATGACATAACTGCATTTATCCCTTAATTAAGTATGAAATGTATGTGATAAGCACTTATGTAGCTAAAGCATTTAACATGTAGTTGAGAATAATTATAGTGTGTGCTGTAATTTCAATGTAGTTAAGATGCATGGGTTTCTAATATGAAAAGTTCTGATATATCAAGTTGCAGTAGTGGATGAATCAGTCATATTAACTTTCCAATTTCATTACTCATTCTGTTTCAAGCCCTGGAGCTTTCAACATCATCACTGTTCAGTGCCCAACACTCAGCTTCTCTGCATGCTCACCTGATTAAACACAGAAATTGTTTTTGTTTTTTTTTTTTTCTAACCACAAAAAAAGCATAAACATAAATTCTGTAAAATCAAATATACAGGCACACAGTACAGTGATGTTTATACATTCAAAGCACTGAAATAGCAATATGTTATGTATGAGCCTGAAAATTGAAGCTTCCATTTTTTTTATCTACCAAAGAATATGTGCCTCGTCAGTATCTCACAAATGTAACTGCCTTGTAGTTGCTTTTATTTTATGGTGAAGCATGATTATCTATGAAAGGGGAAAAAGCCAATCTGCTTTCTGATTTCTTCATGACACAACTTCTACCTGCAGCTTTAATGAAGCTACTAAGGAATGGTTTCCATCCTAGGTGGGTCCTAAGTGTTCAGTAAGATAACTTCTTCAGTTAGCAAAAAAAAATCCAACCCTCCCTTTGCACAAGTCTGTGAGCACTGAGTTCCTGGTCGTGCTGGTGGTGGGGAATCCCTTCTCCCAGCTTTCCTTGTATGCTACTGATATTTCTGGACACCAACACTGCATTCCTGCCATGTCTGAGCTGCACAGAACTTCAAGGGCTATTAGTGAAGCACTACACTAATTCCGCAGTTGCTGAAAGGAAAAATTGGGTGAGAATATTGTAACACTTTGCTACTCCAGATGGACATGAGCAAATAGATTCCATTCCCTTGAAATCCTCATGAATTTCTTAATTTGTTTGGGGCCAATAGTGACCACAAACATCACAAAAGTTGACCTCTATATGCAAAATAAGCACTTCTGTAATTTTCCCCTTATTTTCCTTGGTGTGATGCCATTTCTTGTACAAAGTCCTTTCAAATTAGCATGTTTGTAAACACAAGAGTCTCCATCTTTAGTAGTGTTGGGTGGCATGTTCTAGGAATTTTTGCAGCCATGTTTCTAAGGGTCCTGTGACCATAAAGCTGTGACTTTGTCAGGCAAATCTATGGCAAGTGTAGTACTGGAACTCCTGGTTTTACTGGCTTAATTTCAGATTGCTGTCATCTTGTCTGGTCGTCTGTTTACTAGATCAACCTGCTTTGTTTTTTTTTAAGAGTTTGGTTTTTACAGGCTGAAAACATTTTTTTAGAATAACTTTAGTGTTACAGAATATTGCAATTTGTGTTTTATCTTCTGTTGAGCTTGAAAGAGACAACAAGGCCGTCTGCTTATACATCTTAAGTAGATACCCATCATTTCACTGGCAGTTTTGTTCAAAATGATCCTGGCTGATGTTTTTCATCTTGAAGAATACTTTGAAAAGCACAAAATGGGTATGTGTTTTCTTTTTTTGGAAACAGCAATGAAATGCACAACATAATAAAGTGAGTTTAAGGCAATTAAATGAGATTAAAAACAAAAAACAAAAAAGAACAACCAGATGGATGTAATCAAATTAATAAGGTAACTTGAAAAAGCATAACTGTGCAATTCAGAGTTATATGTGGCTTAGGTTAAGATATTTGAAAATCAACGTTCATTAGGTGCCAAAATTTGTGCTTCCTCTTGATGAAAACTCTGCACAAGGAAGGCTCCTCCCTTTGCACATCTCCTTGAAGCTACTAAAGGAACTTTCTGTTCTGCATATTTTGCTATCTGATCTTAACTATTCTAAGTGTCAACGTTTTCCCAGATTTTTAGTAGCACTTCAAAGCAGAAAGAAAAGCTTCCCAATAGTATTTCAGTGGTTTGGTTGCCATTGTTTCCTGTGGCCAGTTTTGGAAAAGATGGACAGAATGCTGACTTAGATGAAGTTTAATACACTTCGAAACCAACCAAATGAAAACTCACCAAGTCCTCGCTGAACCTCCACCAAGAAAAACATAATTATTTCCATAATGCTCACCAGTCTGTTTTAGTGCCCATGTCATCCACAGAGCCTGGGGCTGCTTCCATCCTCCCTGCTGATGTGAAGACCTCACTGCATCCCTGGAGAAAACCCATGGACCCCTCCATCCTCAGTACAGGAACGTGACCATGACCATATGGCTGTGCCTATGCAGAGATTCACTTGACAACTTCAAGTATAATAGCTGAAGCTGATGGAGTGCGACATCACCAATTTTCCTGTCCAGTGAGAAGTTGTGGCTGTTGATTTTTTTATTTTTTTTTCCTGGTTCCCATCTTTTGAACCAGTTTTCTTCTGTCCTGAAATCCAGCAAAAGGCTAGCATCTCCAATATTGTCATAAATTGAAAAGAAAAATGAAAATTGTAGAAAGAAAAAGTCAGTGATTGCTTGCATTTTACATCTCTAGGTCCCTGTGTTTAATAGAACATTTCTAAACAAAATTAATTTCAGATGTCAAAATAAAAAAAAAATCCAGTTTCAGAGCTTTTTGTTAAGCAAGGTTGGAATTTTCCTCATTCATCTTTTCCTGGAAAAGGTTTCCATGTGAGCAAGCAAAGAAAATAACCTGCCATCACGAGCAAACCTGGAGACATTGCTGCCCAGTTTGGTTTGTGTATTTGTCACACACACACGTTTATACACACACACACACACAAGACCAGGCATAGGAGCAATACGAATGCACTGTTATGAACTGACTGATTGTATTTAGTAAATATCTATACGTGCTTACATTCTTTGTCTTCCAACAGTCTGTTTCTGAGATTTTAGTACATACAAAGTGTAAATATTGGGATCTGACCACATGATTGCCGGTGACAGTGAGATGTCTCATCTGTCTTTTCAGGTATTTTAAGCCAACACGTGATGGCAGGAATCCTGAGAGCCATGGGCTGCCTCCTCCAGTATCTGTCCTTGTTCTGGTGCTCCTAAGTAGTCAGTAAGGCTCCCACGCTATTTGCTTTCAAAGACTTATCCTGCTCTCTGCAGTGGTGGGGAGTTTGCTACTGGAAAAAGTTTTGCTTGGGATGAATTGCTTTCCACTGTACTCCTTGTCTGTAAATTCAGAGTTCTTAACTTCCCACAGAAAAGCAGCTTTGTGTGTGCATAAGTCTGTAAGAAGGATGTGAGATTCAGCTGCACTTCAGACTTGATCATATACCAATCTGGGGTTTTAGTAGCTAGGAACAATGATGAAACACTGCATGTTCTGTGTTCAGAGTTGCTCCAACGTATTTGAGCAAATGGTGGTTTGTTGTGGTGCGGGTTTGGGGGATTTGTTTGTTTTTGTTTTGTTGAACATCAGATGGAATGGCTTTTTGAATAACTTCAATGGCAGCGTGAAACTAACTGCAGCTGGTTCATGCTGGACATGGTAACCTGGGCATGAGTCAGCAATGTGCCCTTGTAGCCCAGAAAGCAAACCGTAACTTGGGCTTCATCAAAAGAGTGGTCAGCAGGGCAGGGAGGGGATCCTGCCCCTCTGCTCTGTGCTGTGAGACCTCACCTGGAGCACTGCATCCAGATGGGGAGTGCTCAGTACAGGAGAGACGTGGAGCTGTTGAAGTGCATCCAGAGGAGGGCTGTGAAAATGATCTCAGGGACGGAACACCTCCCTGGGAGGACAGGCTGAGAGAGCTGGGGATGTGCAGCCTGGAAAAGAGAAGGCTCCAGTGAGACCTGAGACCTGTCAGTATCTAAAGATGGGTATAACAAAGAAAGGGGACAGATTCTTTACCAGGGTCTGTTGTAATAAGACAAGGGAAATGGTTTCAAACTAGAAGAAGGGAGATTAAGAATATAAGGAAGATGTTTTTAACCATAAAGAGCAGTGAGGCACTGGCACAGTCAGTAAAAGTGACTTTGTGTATAATAGCCATTTCTACATGTTTCATGCCATTCTCTTCCACTTAGAACACTTCCTTGCATTTCAATGCCTATATTTATAGGCAAGCTTTGTGTGTAATCTGCTTCCTTTACTCCTTAATCTTTACAATAAATACTGCCCTAAAATTTAAATCTAATTACTTAATTCACTGTTGGCATAATCTTGGGAGTGTCTCCAAAACACAGAAAGGTGATTAAAGCTGTGCTACTCTGTCTAATGCACAGAGGAAACAAAAAGTGGGATGGAGGTATCTTGAGAGTCTCTGCAGCTCAAGGTACATACAAAAAGGCTGAATAGTGATAATGGTGGTGTGAATGTGCCGCAGGTCTCTTGCAATTATTTCTGGCAAAAGCTTTCTCTGGCTTTTACAATGGCCCAAAATAACATTTCATGGCTGTTTTTTGTCTTCCCACTCCTTGCTTTTCTCTGCTTGTTGCTCTGGGCTTCCCCTGAGTGGGAAGCCTTCAGGTTTTCCTGCTACACAGCACACAGGGAAGCTCCTCAGTTGGGCAGAGTACCAAATTGGCAACAACTTGGAGGCTGGTTTCTTCCTTTGTGTTCTCTCCACTATTAAATGACATCATCTGACTCTCAAAGTCAGCAAACGTTTGAGTGTTAGGTCTGTCACGTTGCCAGGAGCCATGCAGTGAGCTAGAGGAGCATCTGGGAGTACAGCATGAAAAGCTGTCTTGCATAATCCAGTACAACAGCTTCTACAGTCACTGCTCACATCATTTCCAGCATCTGTGTAAGGTGTAAGTGCAATTTATCTGAGGGCAGTATTTTGGTCAATATTGTTACAACAGGTCTGATAAGCAACTCATTCCTTTTAAGACATTAATTCCTGTCAATAGTATCAGCTCTAGTTATTTTCTAGTTATCTTTATTTTCTTGTTTCAGAACAGTTATCCACTTTCTAATCAATTTTTCCATGCTTTTTAATTTGGATTCATCTGTATGTTTCATCAGTGCCCAATTTGCTTTAATTTCCAGTTCATTAATAAAGAAATTACATCAGCCAACATGAGAATGGATACTGCTGCATCTATTTTTCCAAGTTAGAATTGATATATATGTGTGTGTGTATATATATATATATATATATATATATATATTTTTTAAGCAGCTGCTTAAATTCTCATCAAATCAGGAGCATCCTTCTCCTCCTTCTTTCCTCTTTGCCCCATCCAGCAAATTATTTGGCAAAACAAATACAAATGAAGCAAGGTGGAGAAAAAAAAAACCCCACAACAACTCAGATTGTTGCCACAGCCTCTTCTCTTTGTATTACTCAGGATTAAGCACTGTAGAACACGTCCATAAATATCTACCCATACTGATTTATTTTTACCAAAACGTTCAGCTTTCTGCCAAATACTCACAAAAGGGACTCTGGCTGGAACACAGGTTCATAGGAGGCATGTTAGAGGTGGAAGTATCCATGGAAACAAACTCTACTGCAGATGTTTAGATATTCTTCGGTCACAACCAGAGAGAGAAAGCAGTACTGACTAACCTATATTTGAAGATTCACAGCTAAAGAGCATGGCTTTAGCTCTGTTAAATGCCAGTCTCAGAGCAAACTACTGGCAGATCCAACATGTTGCCTGTTCTGGACAAGTGCTGTTGAATGACTGTGGCAAATTAATAGGTTTGGTACTCTATTTTGTCTTTGTAGAAACAAACAACAAAATTTTTCTGAAAGGTTTTGTTGTCTCAAGCTTGATCTTCAGCTCAATTTCTTGCTGTCTTGTGCCCTTTCGAAAGCAGCTGTGTTAAATCCTTTTGTTAACCTTCACCATCCTTCCTGCTCCTGAATCTGTATTAATCCATAGCGATGAGTGCAGCCAAATCCTGCCTGCCTGATTCAGTCGGGCAGTTCCACTTCATAGCACCACACAATTAGGGATATTATAGATGGGATTAGACAGACAAATATATGAGAAGGAAGCAGGATTCAGCTACTCAGCACATTCCTCATAATCCAGCCCTCGAGTAATTTTTCCCAAATTTAAAAACAAACAAGAAACACCAGAAGATCTTTTACATCTTATTTTTCTCCATGGTTTTATTCAGACATTTAGTGTCTGCACCAATTTGTGAAGTGCTTACCAGGGGCTTCTCACAGCATACTCTCCTGCTGTGAGCTTGTCAGCATACAGGCAATTTAAAGCTCAGATTTGCAAAGCCAAGTCTGCTGTTCATTTGAAAATCTGGTCGTGAGTACAGGACCTCTGGTTTTTCTTTCTAGGTATTTTATGATTCCTAGGAGGGAATTGTTTGCATCTGATCGAAAAGTTTAGGTTAGATATTAAGAGGAAGTTTTTCACACAGGGTGGTGAGGCACTGGCACAGGTTGCCCAAGGAGGCTGTGGATGCCCCATCCCTGCAGGCATTCAAGGTCAGGCTGGATGTGGCTCTGGGCAGCCTGGGCTGCTGGTTGGCGACCTGCACACAGCATTGAATGAGATGAGTATTGTGGTCCTTTTCCCAGGCCATTCTATGATTCTATGAAAACTGAACCCATTGAATATTCACTTCAAAATGTAGCTAGCTTGGGCTAAGTGGAGACTTTCCAGATTAAAGCTTGGCAAAGGGAACTGTGAGGTGACAGCAGAGGAGCTGTCTGGGTGGCCACCCCTTCATCCCTTTCTTTGGTTCATATAACCCAATTTGGCAGCCACAAACACTCTTTTTTCATAAAGGCATCATACGAGGTAACATCTTCTCAGGTTGTTCTTGTTTTTTCTCCAGTTCCAGTCCCGATTGCCTCACTCCAGAGTTCAGTTTTGTGCACAAGTCTCTATGATGTGCTCTTACTGTACAGAGCTTGTTACAAGCCAGTTCTCAGAATCAGAGTCCTATGGTGTCACCAGTGAGCAGTTTCAGACTGCTTTAATTGCGTGTGGGTCGAGTCCCAAGAGCCACATTGGGCACCTGCAGAATATAACAGGAGAGGTTCTTGCCAATTCTTCCCTGTATTGGGACATGGAAAATTAATGGGGTTTGCTTGACAACAGGTCGTAGCGCTTTTTAACTTTCTTCCCTCAGCTTAACCTATCAGCTTGATAATGCTAGGAATCAATGCTTCGGAGAGGAATTCTGCATTGTGTTTTAATCTGTGGCAATTAGTTTTGTTTTTTTCTTCTTTTTTCTTTTTCTTTTTTCTTTTTAATTTTATAGTTCTTAAAATGTAGCTGCAGGCTCTTTGTCTGAACTGAACAATTATTTTTCTATCAAAGAAGTCTGTCTCCTCCTCAAAATTACTTTCATTTAACTTTTGAAGCAATATTAGTTTGGGGATGATCAATTATGACTTTCTGATGTTACTCTGAAACTACTGTAATCTCATAATTGTCTTCCATGGCAATGTCCCCATAGGCCCTGATCATTCAGCTGCTAAAACAAATGTGCTCCTTTTGACATTAGGCATGAAATACATTCCTGGGACTTCAGGAGGATGAAAAAAAATATGTCAGCTGTGAGCAACCTGGGAGTAATGCACTTTTGTAAGCACTTCTGGTTGAAAAGCAGTGGTATTCCCTCCAGGCACAAACCAGTGTTATGAGCAGCCACGATGAGCTGCATCATGTGAGAGCATAGAGTAGTAGATTGGCTCCTGGTAGAACCCAGTACGTTGAAAGCGTAGGGAAAACTGATTACAGAGCATTACAAATTCATGTTAAATGTAATGAATAATAAGATGCATCCCTCAAGGACTGCACTCAGTCAGCTATAGAAATTGTCCCTACATAGCTGAAAACAATATTAATACTGTTGGCATTCTCATAATCTGGTGGGATTGTGAGCAAGCAATTTCCATTATGAGGAACTGAGAAGTGTTGCCACTAGTCATCATATTTTAGTAATTATTATAGTAGTTAATGGTATTATTCTGTATCAGTAAGTCCCACTCTTTCAGTTAACTGGAGTATTGGCAGAAAATAACAAAGGAAAAACACTCATTGGTGTAGGTTGCTCATAACCAGTTCAAGAGAAGACAGGGAATTATAGGAAGGAGTTCTGTGGCGGGCAGAAACTTCCTATTTGTCATTTGTAACTGGCATTATTGTCAGTCTCTTTTCTTTTCCTTGTTACTAACTGCAGTTGTATAACTTCGTTGACATCGTTAGCAGGAAGTAACTCTTTGAGGTACATTTCACTTGAAGTTTGCCATTGCTCTGCCATACAGAAGGAAACTCACATGCCCAAAAGCTGCATCTGCCAGCCTGGGAATCTGGGAGGTTCACCCATTCCCTACAACCATGTTTGAACAGGAGAAAATTGGTTAAAGAGACTTCTTTATGGGGAAAAATCCATTCTACTTCTTTGGAAAGTTAGGTACAATGCACGTTTAACTAACCAAGGCTAAAGCAAAGGACGGCCAAATCAGCCATTGCTCACTTCGACTTGAGAGAGTCGTGCCTGATATGACCTTGGGAATCACAGCTTTTGAGGAAAATAGTGCTCAGTATCCTTAAAGAGATGGACAGTGGGGACACTGAGAATAGTGACTTCCAAGATCAGCCATGAAGAAGTGCCTGTGATTGTGTTTATAATGCTTATGCATTGCAGCATCTTGAACCTCACCTTGCTGTTATTCTTGTGGCTTTTCTGGTGTCATTAAAAATAAATGCCATGTCCTGCAAGGGTTTTCTCATGGACACATGCTCAACACCAACTGCAAATTCAGTGTCTTGTACCTCACTTGCATTGAGACTGCATGCTTCACGAGCCAGTGCCTATGCAGTCACTGCTTGCACGTTTCATGGTCAGCTTTTGCAATCATTATTTCACCAACTTCACTCACATGAGGGTATGACACCTTACTGAAGTTAACATGGTGACCTCCTTCTCCAACAGCCAGGCTGAGGCAGCAACTCAGACACAGAGGCAACAAACTTTCTGGGCCGACATGTGCACCCAGATGGACCTCCTGAAGAGTGAAAGATCTGCCCACACCTTCATCTGTGGGGAGCTCCAGAATGTGGAAGTCACCCCAAGGGACTGATGTGACTGGGGAGTGCCATGGGTACAAGCGCAAGCTTCTTGAGCTGCCAGAGGATGTTGTCAGGCAGAGATGTATCCAGCAGTGGAGAGAAAGGTTGACACCTGGTATTATGCAGCAGTAGAGGCAGACCAACAGCCCTATCTTAGGTCCCAGCCAGGGGAAGAAAATAAGAAGGCTTCCACCCCGACTGAGGGCCAAGGTGATGAGGGAGACTGGAACCTTGGATCATCTGGAACTGAATCATCAAGTCCAACCTCAAGCAAACCCTAACAACCCATACTACACTAACAACTCACCACAAAATCATCTTCCTGAGCATCACATCCAAACAGTTTTTAAATACATCCAGGGATGGTGACTCAACCACCTCCCAGGGGAGCCTATTCCAGTGCTTAACAACCCTCTCTGAAAAGAAGCTTTTCCTAATATCCAGTCTAAGCTTCCTCTGGTGCAACTTGAGGCCGTGGCAAGTCCCCCATAGCCAATAGTTATGAAGCTCTGGGGATGTATGAAGCTCTGGGGATGAAAGGAGAAGATATGAGTAGTGGTTCAGACTGGAAGGGAATGATCACAGTAAAAAGGCCTAACCAAGAAGCAGAGTCACAACCAGTACCACTGAGAAAAAAGTGAAGGGTCTTAGTAATCGGAGTAATTGGAGGACAACAGACCAGTTGAATGAACGGCTATGTGGGTGGTGTCACGGCCAAGGGTTTTGACTCCTATTATCTAGGACACGCCTGTGATAAACCAGGAAGGCTGACGTGGAATGGGAAGCAACTGACCAGGAGGGACAAGAATATATGAGGCAGAATGCTAACTGGGCTCATCACCAGGGCTTTAAACTAGATTTGATGGGGGAAAGGGATGTACAGCTGAGTGATAGGGAAGAGCCAGGGACCACTGTCACTTCAGGAAACAGAGTGAGAAAACCTCAGATTGTCCTGGAGGTTTGTGGGAGGGCTCCTCCAAGAAGGCAGTACAGCTGAAAGCACAGCTGAAGTGCCTCAATGCCAGTGCACACATCATAGGAAATAAGCAGGAGGAATTGAAAATGATGGTGCAACTGAAAAACTAATTTATCAATGATATAGACAGTGGGATTGAGTGTACTGTCAGCAAGTTTGCTGATAATACTAAGTTGAGTGGTGCAGTTGATGCAATAGAAGGGAGGGACGCCATCCAGAGGGACCTGAACATACTTGAAAAGTGGGCAGATGAGAATCTAATGAGCTTAAACAAGGCACTTGGTTTGGGCAATCCCAAACATGAATATGGACTGGGAAAAGGACTTATTTAGAACAGCCCTGCAGAGAAGGATGTGGGGGTTCTGATGGATGAAAAGCTGGACGTGAGCCATCAGCATGCACTTGCCACCCAGAAGACCTATCCACGCTGCATCAGCAAAGGGGTGGCAACAGGAAGAGGGAGGGGATGTTCCCCTCTGCTCTGCCCATGTGAGATTCCATGTGGAGTACTGCATCCAAGCCTGGGGCCCCCAAGTACAGGAGGGATGTGGAGCTCTTGGAGTGAGTCCAAAGGAAGATGATCGAAGAATTAAGATGAAGAAAGATTGAGGGCATTGGGCTTGTTTAGCTTGGAAAAGAGAAGGCTCTGGAGAGACCTCACTGCAGCCTTCCTATACATGGAGGGAGCTTATAAGCAGGAAGGCAATTTACCTTTTGCTCTAATAGTGACAGAACAAGGGAGAATGGCTTTATGCTAAAAAAGGGGAGATCTAGGTTAAATGTTTGGATGAGAGTGGTGAGGCACTGGAACAGGTTGCCCAGAGAGCTGTGAGTCCCCATTCCTGGAACTATTCAAGGCCAGGTTGGATGGGGCCCTGGGCACACAGAGATTCTGGGTGGCAACCCTGTCTATGGCAGGGGGGTTGGAAATAGATGGTAGCCTCCAACTTAAGCCATTCTATGATATGATTTCAACTCTTATATTCATCTTACCAAAAGAGAGGCTCTTGCTAGTGAATCCATGCTAGATATGATGGCTGATACACAAAATGGGTCTATGAAGAGCTGTGCTGTGCAGCAGGTAGGAGGATGCTGACTTTTGAATCATTTATCAGAGCTTTAATAAACCATGCAATAGATTCCTATTGCAAGCTCAGCCCTTGTCATCCTGAAATATTGAAACTGAGGTGATTTAAATACTCTGCAAGTATATGCTTGGTCATGGGGAAAAAATGAGCAATGCCAACTTGTGATTAATGACAAGGAAGGCATTTTAACAGCTCACAGCCAAGTGTCTGGTGTTCTTATCCTGTACTTTGTGTGTTTTGGCTCTGTTGTGCTTCCTGGGAATGAGCTGAAAGCCATTAGCAATATGCTGCATTTAAGGGTCTTAGTGGTTCTTTACATTCAATTTTCTCTTATGCAGCTAGCATCCCATGCAAATGGGCTGATTTTTATAAGCATTTCATGGCAGGGAGTTCTGGAGTTCAGAGTTGGGTGGGTTGCTGGGTTTGGGTGGCACATTATAGCCCTCCTGGGGGGTGACTTCTGTCTGACTGCATTTGGAGCATCCACTCCTGGGAAGCTTTGTAGTTATTACAGTTCAGCTTATGGAGCTGTTTTCTCCCTTTGGGGGCTTACCTCAGTGACACTTATGGCAATGATCCCATTTGCTTTTTATTTTGTCTAATCAAGGCGAAATCTCTCTTTTCCCAATTTCCTTCTGTTCCCCAATTACACTGGTAGTCCTTTTCAAGCGAGTTTTAGTTTCTGGCTTTTATACAGCTCTTGTAGCCTTTGAGTCTTTCAAATGAGGTAATTAGGCCCTTGTTACAGCAGCTTGAATGTTGAAAATAACTCTCATGGACTCAGATTTTCCTTTTTCATCACTGCCTCAGTGCTCTAAAGTCAGCCTGAGATTACCCCACTTGCTCTTCTGCTCCATCTCCATTTTAGGGGCTTGCATCAGACAATTTTGCTACTTCTGGAGTCTGAGCTCATGTCTTGTACCATTGAGTTTTATCTTATTCCATCCTGGTCTTCTTCACCATTAATCAACAACTTGAGCTTGCATAAAGAAAATTAGCTGTTTTCTGCTGTGAACAGGAAAAGGAATTTGTGGATGTTAAGTATATAGCTGTCTGTCTATGCTGATTTATGAATAATCACACTTTTTCTTCCAACCTGCAAACCAATTGTACTTTAAAAAAGGGAAAAGTCCCATGAGGTTTTTTTATCAGTTACGCAGTTATTCACACCTTGAAAAATTTCCTCAGGGCTATTTGTTCAAAGAGGCTGAAAAAACAAAGTATAAAGTTACTTTGGGCGGGATTGCTTACAGTTTGCAATAGAAAAGGAGGGGAGAATTGGTGATGTGTGTTAGCTTCTGTTTGATTTGGGACTTTTGGGGTTCTAGGTTTTTGGTGTGTTTTGTGTGTGCCGCTGTTTGTTTTGTTGGCTTGCTTAAAATAAAACCCAACTGTTTTCCACATTTCAGCACTGTTTAAGATTTGGCATTAGACATTATCTACGTTGCTAAATCCTCAGATCTTCTTAAGAAGCATTTCAGTGATAACCCTATATTCTATATGTATGGTCAATCTGGAAACTTTACCAACTCTTAAAAGCTTGGGGCATTTTCATTCTGACTCTTCTACTGTGGCATACATCTGGAAAACTATGCCATTGTTTTTAGTGAAGCCCCCGTGTTTGTTTGTTTGTTTGTTTTAATTGCATGACATCCCAGTGTGATTTCATGTCAGAAAGATACAGGCTATTGAACAAAATCCTTGTATTAAAAAAGCAGCATACACGTTGTGATATATCTGCTGAGATCTTGATTCTTTAGCCAAAAGAAATTAATACTGGAAGAAATAAATCCATCCATCCATTTTTCTCAAAAAAAAAAAAAAAAAAAAAAATTAATAGGAAGAGCTGAAGTTGTGGTTCTCCCATTCAGCAGTTGAGGTTCTGCTTACATAAACACGTTGTACATAAAATAGCAGCATATACTCCTGTTTTGTCCTCTGCACAGTACGATGTTGCAGGTGATAACTTCAAATTTAATTTCCAGATGTGCTGTAGAGCCAACAGAGTGCAGAAGGGCTAACGAGAACTTTGAAGTCAAGCAAAGTCTTTTCAGACTATCTCATTTAATATGAAGAATGAAATTTCTTTCTAGGTTCTGGGCTGGTATAAACAGACACTGATTTCTGCAAGTCATTATCAGAATAGCTGAGAACATGTCTTAAAGATTTTCTGCTTGAACTTTATTATAGACACAGGTGCTTTTTAATTGCAAATGTAGCTGTATTACAAACTAAAAGAAAATAATCAAGGGAAGTTGTGCTGGGCAGAAAGAGAAAACAGCAAGCCCTTTGTTTTCCAAAACACATCTACTTTGGAATTAGAAGTAATTAACATTTTTTTTGCAGCTGATGATCCTACAAAGTCTTATTACTTAGCTGGTCACAAATCACATGTATTTGGATCATGAAGCCCAGTATACTTTAGGCCCTGCAGTTACAATGAGAGGTTATTAATTTCAAACAACTTAGACTAGTCTCCCAACGAACACTCAGCTGTGTTAATTGCAATGAGGCTTTTGGGTGAGAAACGCCTCTTTGCATCCACAAACCCTTCACTAAGCTGTAGCTTTCTAAGTATGCAAAACCACGATTAGGAATCAAGTCCTGGGTTAGGAAAGAGGCGTTTTACAGCAAGTTCTGCAAATCAGATTTTTGAGGATGATATTTACGGCCAGAGACAGTTCCTGGTGTTTGAAATGTCTGTTTTTAAGAGGTCCACAGAACGCACTTCTGTGTGATGACAAATAAATATCTTAGCAGTAACGGTCTCAAAGCATAATTTAGCTTCATTAATACAACAAAATTGTCATGTATCCCACTTCCATCGAGCCTAAGCATGTAAATGGTGCCCTTGATATTCCATAACAGCTGTTTGCTTCCTGGCAAAGGAAAGTGTGTTGCATTAACATGAAGAAATGGATCCTTTCTATTTGGATACTTTTGCTATATTCTACATAGGCTGGAAAATTAACGTGCTGAGTGCAGTCTAGATGACCAATTAACCTCCTCTAAATGTGTTCTGGTAATTACTCCCCATACAGTAATGCAAATATTAGATTAACTTTTAGAGCAAATTTGATGAATCTTTGAGTGAGTAATTCAGGGTTTCATAAATTGACTGAGCCCTACTGTCAGTGTCTTATAAAACCTCCAGACCACTTCCCTCCTTTCTGCCCAAGCATTGAAGTGCACAGGTCAGTGCCAGTACACCATCTGGAATTCCCCACCACTGCCTATTGCTATGGAAATACATGGAAAACAGGGAGAGTGTTCAGGTAAACCTGTGTGCCTTTCTGAAGCTTAATTTGTAGTATTTTCACGTTGCTTACATATTCTGACAACTACTTCTGAAAATCACTCAAGGCCGTTGAATTAATGCCAGAATCAAACAACCTTTAAATTAATAGTGAGTAATTGGATGCATTGCAGTTACTAATTAAATCTTTAAACAAAGCTGCACACGCCTGCCTTCTGGTATCTGTCACCCCGAGAAGCCTTCCTGTGTGCGTCTGGCCAAATTGCTGACAGCGCCATCTCTGAGAGTGAAATTCTGTATGAGGCTTCCTCACTTTTCCAGACGCCTTCCTGAATTTCTCATGGCCTTTTCTTCTTTGTGCGTGCAAACCAATTAGTTAGACTGCAGCATTTCTCTTCGTGCACCATCAGTTTATTAATGAAAAGGCTGATAAATGTTGTGATCGAGCACAAGGAAGAATACTGCTAACATTTAAAGCAACTGTGATTGTGCAAAGCTCTCAACAACCATGGCCTACGTAAGGGTCAGCTCTGTGGCTCACAGAGCAGATAACCACTCCCCATCTAATCAGGTTAATGCAAGAGAATAATGAGCAGATAATTATACACTTGCAGATAGACCAAATTCCCAAACTGCTGTCTTGACAGGCTGTACATTGTAAGAAAGAAAGAGGGAGCAATCTGGGAATCCTATTGCATGCAGCTCCTAATTCACACAGTTGAGCCAGGTCTTTAAATCTCTAAGAAATCCCTCTTCAGTTCCATATTTACTAATTCAGTTGCTGAGTGGCACACAATTATTTCTGTATATTTACATTAACTTTGGTACTTATGGGCTCTGCCTGTGAGATGGTGTTGATCCCCACAGCAGGGGAATTATTCACTAACCATTGACTGAGTGGAATACAGTTGTTCATACAGTTGTTCTAGATTTAGGCTTCCAGCTGGCTGGATACTTAATCTCAATTATGTAAATTCATCTCTGTCCCACAAACTTTGCTTTAAGTGTCTAATATAAGATGCTATTGTAGTGAACTTTATGATTGCATTAAAATAGAAAACTTGACACGTCCACAGTAACGGAGCTTAACAATTTGCCCAGATATCAAAGTTGATTTGGGTGGTTTCAGTCATGTTAAAGATACGGGTGGGATATTCCAAATGAAGGGATGTAATCCAAATGATGTGACCTAGAAATGTGGCTCCATAAGGTGGCAGCCAATTAGTGTGATGCTGAACACTTGTCTGTTTCTCCCCTGCCTGCTGGGAACACTGCTTCATTTCTGAAAGAATGTAGTGGTTTTGCAAACCTGGCAAAGGTCACTCATTATGTGGATATGTCTGTGCTATACCAGATTTCATACCAGACCTTCAGAACCTGTGGAATTTGAGTGAAGATTTTCTTGTTATTCATTTTCAAGGAATTAGAACATTTTTAAAAGAGGGAATCCTGTCTCTTGAAAATGCTGCTTTCTGTTCAGCAGAATGTAGTGAGCTGCTTCTGGAGCTACCAGCTCTCATCTCTATGCAGATTTGATTGGGATTACAAACTGTACTGCAAAAACTTCAATCACAGAAGCATTTGAAAATTTTCCAGTCTTATATGTCCAGGTTGGTGTGACATCTGAGTTGGGCATCACCCTCCACTTCTGACACAATTCTTCTGTTCCATCTAGCCTTCTGACCTGGAGTCCAAAATACAAGGTCTGTATAAGGCAGCTACTTCCCTGAAGTCCTAGAACTATTATGGTATTTAGAAGTTCTTTTTCCAACTGAGATTTACCACAACTTAGAATCACTAAGGTTGGAAAAGACCTAGAAGATCACCCAGTCCAACCGTTCACCTATTCCCAATAGCTCCTACTAAACCATGTCCCTCAACGCAACATCCAGTCTTTCCTTGAACACCCCCAGGGTCGGTGATTCCACCACCTCCCTGGGCAGTCCATTCCAGTGCCTGACCACCCTTTCTGAAAAGTAATACTTCCTCATGTCCAGCCTGAATTTCCCCTGGCGTAGCTTGAAACCATTCCCCCTGGTCCTATCACTAATGACACGAGAGAAGAGGCCGACCCCCAGCTCACTACAACCTCCCTTCAGGAAGTTATAGAGAGCAATAAGGTCTCCCCTGAGCCTCCTCTTCTCCAGGCTGAACATTCCCAGCTCCTTCAGCCTCTCCTCATATGGCCTGTGCTCCAGACCCCTCACCAGCTTCGTTGCCCTTCTTTGAACACGCTCCAGGGCCTCAATATCTTTCTTGCAGTGAGGGGCCCAAAACTGGACACAGTACTCGACTTGGAGGGAAGGAAGCAATTAAAACAACTGAGAAATGGCATTTTTCTTTCAGTATTTGCAAAGGATATTTGTTATACATGAGGCTATGAGGGAAAGATTGCTGTCCTGAATGTCGTGTTCCAGTGATTTACCGACTGGGCTTTAGCCTCTTACAACTGAATTACACCCAGAAAAGTCTGTTCAGGACAGCAAGCAGGAAAATGAAGGAGCATCTAGTGATAAAAAAAGGCTTTGGGAAAAATACATCAAGGGCCCTTCAGGAAGCATCGAGATCCTCATGCTTAGGAAATGTTTTCTTGCCTGGTTCCAGCGAGGTTAACAGCTTGTTTCTGTTTGCTTTATGTTCCCTGGGTTGGAGCCAGTGCCGTGCTGAGCACCCTGCCTGCACCAAGGCAGCAGTTTGACCATAATAAGGCCTTAGAGATGGGCATCCATAAGGTGATGCCATTCAAAGCCATATTACAAAATTTTCTGGGGCTCCAAATTTCTATTGCTTTGTGGTGTATTTTTAGGTGACGACCCAAGCTGTCATTTTGGAAAGCACTGTTCTGAAACACTTGAAGGTGAATATAATAAGCAAAAAAAAGGAAAAATAAAAACAATCCTGGGTAAGCTGCATGTCCAGTTTGCCAATAGTATGGTAATAAGTGCATGAATATTAATTGCATGAGGAGCCCACACATTCAGCTGAAAAGTTATGATGGTTGCTTGTGTTTTAGTAGTTTTCTGCCTCCCACCTGATTCCTGCAGACCTCGGTAATGTTTGTGTGTGTACACAGCTTCTCAGAGTGTCTTTACGCGTTCGAGTCCAGAGAAGCAAATCCCAGAAGGTAAAATACCTGTGGAAGCTGTGCTTTAGAGGTGTGAGTGAGATTTAATGTCCAGAACCAAGAGGGCTACAGCTGCCATCTCACAGGTCAGATTCTGGCACTTGCTATCAGGAAACAGCAATAAATCTTACTAGGACAAGCGATAAAAGGCTCTGCTTTGGATACTTTAAACTTACCCCATGCCTGCTTTGGAGTATCAATAACGCAAGAAGAGATTTTGACTTTGATGGACCTGTGAAATACATATGATTAGGAGCGAAATATGTAGCCTAGATAAAGTCCTTATTAGCAAGAGATGTAGCTTAAGTAAAATGTCATGAGAATGTATTAACCTTGTTTAGAAGCGTGGTATCAAGGCCTACTACACAAACTCTCTTGGATCTTCTTTGAGCCCTGATCAGGCTTGAGGTGGAATCCAAAAAGGAGAATGAAACCAGATGAATGAAACCCTTGAAGTTATGTAAGCTTGTTTTAGTCAACAATACAAAAGGAGGACCTTTTTGCAGCAAAGTTGGAGAGCTCACCTATGTTAGGATCTCTCAGTTGTTGGGAAGGGTTCTCCAAGCCCTTATTGTAACCAGGGCTTCCCAGTGATTGTTGACTACATGGTAATGAATTATGGCAATTGGTAATGTATCTTTCTTACTCGCCATGGTTAATCTTATGTAGCAATGATTGGATGCATTACTTTGCTCTGTTTTATTCTTGCTGTCTCATTTCATCTTTTGTTTCCTTCTTGCTGCATTATCTCACTTCTTTTTCTATTGCTTTAAGCATAAGTAAAGATAAACTCACTTCTCTAACTTTATCCTACATGGTGTCTTTGTCCTACATGCTAATCCCATCCACGGAAAAGCAGGTCCTCACCTACAGTAATCCAAGTCTTAAATGTCCTCCCAGCACTGAGGTGACAACAGCATATCTAAAAGCAAAACTTGGCCCTGTATTTCAAGGAAACGTATTTGCAGACCACGTGCAAACATCCTCTATTTGCAGTCAGCTCTAGTCTGCAGCTTTGGGCAATTTCCTGGAATTGCAATGGCTTCTAGAGGTGATCCAGAGATTGTCTGAATTTCTGTGGCATTCACTTAGCTCAGTGCATCATCTTCAAATAATTCAGGTGTTTGCATGCAAGGAAAGTGCTCTGAAGCATTTCAAGGAGCCTACAGCAGGTCAGAGAAACGTATCTGAAACAGAACTGAAACAGTAAAATTTTATTTTGTTGGCGCATTTGACTACCAGATGGTGAGAAATAAATTGAAGAATGTGAAAGCATGTGGATGTGTCAGGGGAGCTATTTACCAGCAGGTGAAGTGTGGGACTTCTATAGCAGGAGCGATGATCCAGTCCCTGAAATAGCCATGGCTGTGGCACTGCCAGGAACTTGAGGGTAGTTAGGATCACGTAGGGCCTTGAACAGCTCCAGTTCAGGCTTACAGGGCTGTGCTAGGAAAACTTGAGTTTTCTTTTTGATACTCCCAATATATTTAGGATGTCAGGAAAGGAAGGCAAGAGACCAGCGTGAATGAACCAGGACCTGCTGGTCAGACTGGAGAACAAGAAGAAAATGCACAGGCAGTGAAAGCAGGGACAGGTGCCCTTGGAGGAGTATCAGAATCTTGCTGGAACAAGACTTGGCAAAAGGTGAAGAGGAAAACAAGAAAGTCTCCTATATGTACACCAACCAGAAAAGGAAAGTCCAGAAGGGTGTACCTCTCAAAATGAGCAATACGGGCAGGCTGGTCACAATGGACAAGGAGAAAGCAACAACATTTTTGCCTCAGTCTTCACTACAGACTATTCTTCACACATCCCTTGAGTGGATAGATCTAAAGATGGAGACTGGTGGAAGAATGTCCCTACATCTATCAGCAAAGATCTGGTTTGCAATACCCTGAGGAAATTGAACATCCATGTGTATGTGCATCATGTTGAGATGCATTGCAGAGTCCTGAGGGAACTCGCTGATGCAGTGGCCAAGCCACTCTCAAAGATATTTGGAAAGTCCTGCTGGTCAGGTGAAGTCCCTTGTGACAGGGCAAGAAGGCAAAATCACACACATTTTTAAGAAGGGTAGAAAGGATGATCCCAAGAACAACCAATCACTCCTGTGCTGGGGAAGATTGTAGAGCAGGTACTTCTGGAAACTATGCAAAGGTGCATGGAAAAGAGGTGATATGGGATAACAACATGGCTTCACCAAGGGCAGGTTCTGCCTGTTGCTTTTAATGATGGTGTAACTGCATCAATGGACAAGGGAAGAGCCATTGATGTTATTGATATCTGGACTTCAGTAAAGTCTTTGACATGGTCCCCCACACAACATCCTTCCCTTCAAATTGGAAAGAAATGGATTTAATGGGTAGGCTATTCAGTAGGATCATATCCAAAGAGTAGTGGTCAATGGCTCAATGTCTGGGTGGAGAACAGTGATGAATGGTGTCAGTACTGGAACCAGTTAACATCTTCATCAATGATATAAACAGTGGGACTGAGTGCAAACTCAGCAGGTTTGCAAAGACATCAAGCTGTGAGGTGCAGCTGCCATCATGCTGTTAGGGTCATATCTGAGGGACAGAGTGCCATCCAGAGAGACCTGGGCAAGCTCATGAACTTCAGCAAATCCAAGTGCAAGGTTTATCACCTACATTGTGGCAACCTCCACTAAAAAGGATAAAAGCATAAAAAGGACAAAAGGATAGAGAACAACCCTACTAAAAAAGACCTGTGGGTACTGATTAATGATAACTGGACATGAGACAGCAATGTGCCCCAGCATCCCAGAGAGCCAATTGTATCCTGGACTGTATCAAAAGCAGTATAGCCAGCAGGGCGAGGGAAGGGATCTGCCCCTCTGCTCTGTGCTGTGAGACCTCACCTGAAGCACTGTGTACAGGTTTGGAGCACTCAGTACAGGAAAGACATGGACCTGCTGGAGTGTGTGCAGAGGAGGGCCACAAAAATGATCCCAGGGATGGAACATCTCCCTATGAGGACAGGCTGAGAGCCTGATGACTATGATGGGCTGGATAAATTCATTATTTTGATCCTTAGGGACGCTCTGTAGCATTTGAGAATAGAACAGCAGTAGTGGTGACAACTTCTTGGCAAGTATAAATATTTTTTAACTTGATAAATGCACTTTTCATATCTTTTGTTTATTCTGAAGAAGACAGAACACAGAGGAATTTGCTGGGTTTAGGTCTCATTTTTTTTAATGGAATTCAGGGGAATGAGAACAAAGAGTGGCTGTAATGCTTAGTTGGTGAACAGGTCATACATTAGCCTCCAAGTCTGCTTTTATTGATAACTCACAAACTGAGCTTCCAAGACCATTAAGAACTGGAAAAAAATTACATGTGCACAAAGCCGACAATTCTGCTTGCTGAGACAGGAGGTTATGTAACTGGGCTGAGGCTGAGACAAGAAGAAGCTGTTAAAATCAAATTTGCCTGTTTGTAGAAATTGCATTTAACTGTTAAACGTGTCAGAAGATACCCTTTGATTACAGATGTACATATGGCAAAGGGCTACATCTTGCTTAATGCAGTCTTCTCAGGTGTCATATATGCCTCTGCTTTATGGATCGAGTGAATTACTAGGCAGATTCTTCTGTTCCTGATTTGCTGGTGAACAACCTGTTGAGCCATTCCCCACTCCTGCAGCAGGGCAGCGTGATACACTGCTTGAATCCCATGTAAGACTCAGCTCAGAGCACTCACAGGGTGCTGGAATTACCAGAGCTGTTCATTCTGGGAGTTAACCATGGGTTCTGGGTGACTTTTAATACCCATTAGGATAAGTTAAGATTAACTGTGTGTAATTGGTGACTTGCCCATCTGTGTAATATCACCGTGGTAAGAGCATTTGGCTCAAACATGCTACACTCAGCTCAAAAGAGGAGGGAAGTGACCCTTCGTGTCATAAACCAAAGTTCATTTTTTCTCCTCAGTTTTCTTTTAATCCTTCCCACAAATGAAACCACAAGTTCCAGTTCTCAATAAGCTTGCAGAGCAAGGGCTACAGTTGTGGCAACATACGTGAGAGCCTGGCACACTTAATCACACAGTGCTCAGACAGCAGTCAAAGCTTTTCCCTTCATCTTTCTGCAGATGTTGCAGTGATGCTGGACAAGGAAATGTCCACCATGCTGTTAGGAAGTAATGTTCCAGACACTGCATGCAGCTGGGCTGTGGAAAGGAGGGGGGAAATGACAACAGCTGGAAAATTTGAGAGAATTGGAATAAGAGGAGTGGTAAGTGGGGTTGTGGCCAGACTCAGGAAAAAGCTTCCCTCTTGTGCTTTAAAGTATGCCTGTTATAAAGTATGTCCTTAGTTGCACCAGTTTGCGTGAGACATAATCACATACTTGAAGCTTTTGTAGGCTTTGTTCATTGAAGTCCTTCCCATACCAGATTTTTTATTTTCCTTCCAGCGCTGCAGCCTGTTACTGTTTCATCCATCCTTAGACGTTTTGCTTACACCTGTGATGTTTTGCAGGGGTTTCACTGAAGTCAATTAAATGAATCTGGTTTTACACCCTCAGTGAGAGACTGTACACATGTAATTTCTAAGTCTTCTCCCTTGTTCCCAAATATATGGCTCACCTATAAAGTGGGGAAGGGACACTTTTTGATATGAGGGTGTAGGACCACGGGACCACTGAGATCCTGCCCAGCAGGAGTTGTTGAGTGGGGCCTGTGTTTCTTGCCAGCAATGGAGTGCCACTGGGGCATTGCTGCTTGCTGAAGTCAGAGAATTCCCAACTAACAAATCTGAACTCCCACCTGCTACCTGCTTTTCTGGTAGCGGGTCACAGTGATCCAGGGATGTGCCTTTTGTGAAGTCTGACTCATAGCACAAACATCCGAGTCTTCACAGTCCATACTACATCAATGTTACTGACCCACAGCATGCCAGTGCACAGCCGAAGAAGGAATTGCAGAAATAGGACCGTTGTCTCAAAGAAACGTGCTGCAAGCACCAGGCACAGTGCCTGGCTGGGCCACAAACCAAGAGCTTTCTTATCATACATAAAAGTCTCGTATTTTTCATAGTCATCTCTTGGGGAAACCATCAGTGGGATATCTGAAGTAGCTCTTCTTGTTACCATCCAAAAGGGGAGTGCATGGCTCTGCCAGTGTTACTACAGGTTTAGTGGCAAAATGCAGTGTTCTCATGTCTTCAAGGCTAGTGTTGTTGGCTATGGCCAACTTCAGGGAGCTCTGAAGTTCAGGGATAGGATGAGAGCAGAGGACCTTCAAGATGATGTCAAAGAGTATCTGTCATGGTAGAGGAAAGGTGGTACACAGGACGGCTAAAAATATTTTCTTGCAGGTAAATGCGATGCAGCATCTTGTTAATTATGCATCTTTAAAGTTTGGTTTGCAGATTGACTTAATAGTATTTAATCATGATTTATTTAAAGGCAAAATAGCATTTGACTTTGAATTTCCAGTTTAACTCATCTGCTTTTTTCATCTGCCATTATCATGGAGCTCACATTTGGTCCTTTGTATCTCTGGGGTCATTAATGTGAGAATGGCGGACAACTTTTTTTTTCCTTGAGATTTAACCCAGATCACGTAGCTGAGTAACATTGCATTTGTGTTGATGAGAATGTTTTGCTAGTTATTAAAAGCATATGAGGTACTTTCCTTCACCTACAGAAGGTGAAGGTGTTGTTACTGACTTTCTGTGTTTGTGCCCAGCAGTCTCCAGGGCCTGTATTCCTGAACACAGGTATTTTCCCATGTTGCACCCATCCATAGCAGTTTGTGGCACAGGTACTCAGCCTCATCCCTTCAGTACAAAACAAGCCGTGGTGGGGAAGGGAAGGATGCTAACATCTTGAAACACCTCCTTGTGGGGAGAGGGGGTGAGATTTGATAGGAAAAGGTGTTTTTTGAAAATTGGAAATGTCTTAACTATCTGCTTCTGGGAGAAAGTCTTCTCTTCCACCGTGATGGGAATTCATTTATTTCTGTTTGCTTTCATGCAAACTTTCTCCTTGTTGCTTCTGTCAAAGCTTTCTGTTAATCAAGGAGTCTCAAAAGATCTTTGAAGGCCTTTCAGACCGCCTGGGGAAACTTATTAAATGGATATTTTTAGCTTTTACACATTTCCAGTGCTGCTCATTGTTGGAAGGCAAAAAAAAAAAACATGAAAGCTGTGTAAAGCTTCAGAATAGGGCAGTGCTTTATTACAGTTTAGCAGATTCATGTAGTCCTGTGAGCATCTCCTCCTAGCATCTCCTCCTCACTGCTGATGGTGGATTTGTCTGTGGTGCTTTTGTACACAATAAACACAAACTGCTGCAGTCTGGAAGAGCTTCCTTGTGATTTGCACTCCCCCAGAAGCAGCAGTTACTACATCTAACATCGACTGTTTGCTCTTAGAGCTGTTTAAGCTCAGAGTAACTTCTGAATTCCAGCTATAGCTGCAGCCTGAATGTTGGGATGCTTGTTGTGCACACAGGTGGTATATTCCTGCAGGATCCTTCCATTGGCAGCAGCACTGCTGGTGGATGCTCCTGGTCAAAATCCTCATTATGCCCTGGCAGCAACCAGAGCAGTGTATCCTGCTGTCCTCTTTCCACTTTTAAAGGCACCTTATGACAAGTCACGGCGACCTCATATTACCCAAAACAGCCCTAAAAATCCAACGCACTTCATTTTAAGTCAGACTTGGTAAATAAATATGCATGGAGAACTCTACTTTTCAAATTTGCCCTCCGCTACTGTAAGTCGTTTGCCAGTGTCTGATCACTGCTATATTTTGTTGCTCAGCATTACTCACCAAAGACAGACCAAAAATGACCTAGAAGAGGCATGTTGCTCACAAGATGTAGTGCAATCTGAACGGTCCAGCCAGTTTCCCTCAATATAGAATTTAAGTGAGATTTTCCCACAGACCACTTAAACGTCTCCAGCATTGCCTGGCTGGTGCTGGTACATGTCATGACCATCCAAAATGCAATTTTTCTAAATCTATTGCAATATTCACTTGCTGACCTTGTGTGCTTGACAATAAAGCTCCTGTGTATACATATGCAAGAAATGAGTACAAAACTGAGATGAGAGCTGCAGTGAGGGAATTTTAATAGTCAGAATGAATGGGTTGAGCAGGAAAAGCACATTCTGGGTGTTTTTATGCGATGCTGTGTACACGCTGTTACTGTTCCAATTCCACAAAGCTCCAGGGATTCTGTACAGTTTATAGGATATGACTCACTGGTCTTTTGACTCTAAGCTATTTGACACACAAAGATTTTAATATATACTTCCCTGGAGAAACATATGCATAAAGGTTACAGAAGGAGGTAAATGGCCCTCAAATTGTAATACCTTTAAAAAGCAAGAGAAAGGCTCTCCTCCCTTAAAACACTGAATAGGATTGCAATCATGCCAGTTACAGGTAGAACATGCCTCTCTGCAATTTGTTTACGTGAAGGCAATGAAGGCACTGCTACCATTTACCTTCCACTTAAGTAAAGTGGTAGTGAAAGATCCCTAATTTTAAAGTGCTTTATTTATAGCATTTTATTCCAACATGTGGTTCGTGTTTCTCTTCTTTAGCCGATAGAACTGTTAAGTGGGTAGAAGTGACTAAACTGCTATGTTTCTTTTTCCTTCTTTTTCTTTCCATTACTTTAGATCTCCTGGCCAGTATCTTTTTAAAGAAAGGTTTGGTATGCATTGTTAATTAATCTCTGCAGCCATGCTTTATGGGAAGTGATCTGAAAGCACTGGAGCTTGGCAGGAAACTCCTTTGAAGATCTACAAAAATATTCTGCAGGTGCAAAAAGGAAAAAGGCTGAGAAAAATGCTGAGGTGATCATATATAGGACCATGTCCTGAGAGCTGCTGCAAGGGGGGAATGAAATTCTCTTTCTACCTTCCCTCAAAAAGCCATCAACTGTTCTGATCTTCATTTTAGTGGAGCACAAAAGGAGGAGCAGAGCTGGGCCAGGCACAGGTTGTATAATGGCCATCCTTTTCCTATAGAGAACCACTTTCAGCTGTGCATAATTAATTTTCCTCTGGTGCTTCGCTTACAGCCTCTGAGCACGTGCGTTTTCCCCAAGAACACAGTACTTCCTTTCTTAACTGCAGAAAACAGTATTGAAACTTCACTGAGCCCAAGCAGCTTGGAGAACTTCAATAGCCCAAAAGCAGTCATTCACGATGAAATCTTTGCTCTCGCTCTTTGTGATACCAGGTGATTTGTATTATTGTACATCAATAGTTTGTCTAAAAGAAATGGGAAGAAAGACAGCACTATTTCTCTAGGAGGACTTTGAGAGGCAGCTAGCAGTTTTTCACTTATCTGTCGATGTTTCAGTACTTCAAAATTGCTATGGGAAAGCATATTATTGTTCAGGCCAGGGTTCATTGAAATTGTCAAAATGAGATAATTTTAATGAATGTGAAAGGATTGCAACAGTCCTCAGTATATGAGTGCAGACCTTCTAGCAACTTCAAATGATTAAACTTACCAAAAGGCTGTTTATGAGTGGTATCGTCCCTCCTTTTTGCATTGTTATTTTCTACCTGATGGTGAAGATTCTGTATTATCATTTCTAAGACTTTCTCTCCATAGCATCAATTTAGTAGGGGAGTGGACTTTACCATGAAGAGAAATCTTGCTGTTGTTGCAAAGTAAGGTTTCATCCATACATGACATTGAGTGTATGGTCTGACCCTGTAGGGTCCACAGCAGAGCCTTCAGAGTCAATAGCAATATTTTTTACCAATCCCAATGGCACATAGAATCATTAAGTTTGGAAAAGACCACTAAGATCCCCAAGTCCAACCACCAACCCACCCCACTGTGCTCCCAGCCCACCTCCCTCAGTGCCACATCCCCACAACTCTGGGACACCTCCAGGTGACCCCACCGCTCCCTGGGCAGCTGTGCCAGTGCATCACTGCTCTCTGGGAGAATAAATGTTTCTTAATATCCAACCCAAACCTTTCCTTATTCAACCAGAATCTCAGCCTCCTTCCTATTTTAGGCAGCCCTCTGACATACTGCCACCCTTGGGACAGCTTGACTGCTTTGCCCTGGGTGCTGAGCTGCTCAGTGGAGTGCCTTGACTTCCTCCAGCCTGGCCTTCAGCAGCAGTACCTTCTTGGTGCCTTGGTGGCAGCATAGGGCTGCCAGCTATGGGGTACACTTGTGTCTTTTTCAGTTCCCACTGAACAGAGACCTTGGTTTTGCTGTGTTGCAGATCACTGGCACCATTTGGCAAACAGACAGCAGAGGGTATCTGGGTCACCCTTAGCAATCTTCTGACAGAAGAGAGTGGATGTGGCTCCAGCATTCACACAGCAGGTGAAAGTTTCCTTTGGGACATCCATGGAGAAGGGAAGGCTTCCTGGCACCTACTGGTTTAAGTGTGGCTACACTCCCCTCAAGTTTACCCAATCTGTGGCATGAACCATAAGCAGAAAAAGTTAGTTAGCATGATTCTTGCCTCTGAGAGAGGGAAAGAATTCTGCCTTAAATCTCTAGGAACAGCGTGATTTGTCATTTTAAAAGCTCTACTCCTCTTTGCTATTTATGTGGCACAATCCCAGCCATTACACTGGCTGTTAAATTTAGCACATCATCTCAGGAGCTGCACTGTCCAAAAAGCTGTGTTGTAAAAAGGTCCAGGAAAACACTGCACCTCAGATTGTAATGCAGCAGTGTAGCTGCTCTTGTCATGACAGGAGTATTTTTCCTTTTTCATCTTCATCTGCTTTATCCACGTGGATGCTGCACAGAGAGAAAGCAAGCTGTTGTGTACTCATGCATTTATATGACTTGGAGAAAAGCAGCAAAATCTTTCACTGTTTAGTGGAGTACCAATACAATACCCGTTAGTGGGATTTGCAATTTGCACACATTATTTTGGAGAGGGAGGATTCCCCGCTGGTCTGTGTTACACAGAACTGATGGCACAAAGGAGGAGGATTTAAAATTCCTTTTTATTCCCTGGATCAGCAAATCTTTTAGAATTCATCAATTAAATCTCAGCAAACAGTTCCTGAATGGCAAACTACTCAATTGCAGCCTCTCCCAGCCCGTGCAGAGAAGGTGGAAACCCAAATCTTTGTGTGATTGTGTTCTGTAACAAAAGACAGTTGGGGGGGCTGAGAGACATTCCATGCCCTTCTTCTGCCCTTTGGCCCTGGGTAGGAGCAGCAGCTCCTATGTTCTTCTTGAACTGCAGTTGAGATTTCCCTTTGCTTAACAAAAGACTGGGATGAGGAGGGATGAGGAGGGGATGATATTCCAGCAGGCACCAAAGATCTCCCTTCTGCTTTAACCTCTTTTTGAAGTGCCTGGGTATAGAAATGTTGGGGGAAAAACTATAAGCAAATAAACTAGGCTCCATCAAATTTTATGGGCAGCGTGGCTGCTGTGGCAAAAGGGGAAATTGGAGAGCTCTCATAGAAAAGCAGAATCTGCCTGAAATTTACAGCTGTTAAAAGCTGGTGCTTTTTTTGTGTGTGTTCTACAAAATAGCAAAAGTTAAGAACAACATTTCAGATAGGAGTTAGGAATCATAGAATCGTAGAATATCCTTAGTCGGAAAAGACCCATAAGCACAATATTTGTGACTGATAGGAACAACAAAGTTCGGTTTGTGGCTGCTTCCAAGCTAAAAAGAAGTGCAGTTTCTGCCTAAAGCCGCTTTTTATAGATGCTGTTAAACATAGTCCACCAAACAACACTTTCCAATATGTAGAACTGGAAGACACTTTCCAGTCTCTCCATGTTGAACATCCCCTCTCAGGCATTTGCTATGCCGTTTTAAACTTGGTAGATGCTTTTATTATTTGTGACACCACTGAATTTGGAGCATTCAGAGCTATTTTCAGTAACTCCTCCATAATTTCCACAATGTGAGCTATGGATCATCCTAAGGATGAGTTTTGTGTTTTGTAGCATCTCGGTCACAGATTAGGGTTACTCAGATACTTCAAAATTGAGCTTCTGGGTTAAATTCTCCCACTGTTTGTGGAGACTTTACACTGCAGTGGATTAGCTGGTAACAGCTTACTCAGGCTCTCTTCTTTGCATTGACAGCCCTGCCACCAAAAGCCAGCCAGCAGATTGATGTCTGAGATGAACTGCCCTGCACCGATAAGCATCTCTGATAAAAGCTGAAATTCACAGTGATCCTGGGGAAGAAACAGAGTGATCTATCAGAACCTGTCTCTCTGATCACCTCAGGGCTGTTTTCCAGAAGATGGTGCTCTTTCCCCAAGCCTGGTGTTGGAGACCTTGCAAAAACAGTTTCTTATGAAATTTGGCCATTCTTACAGATGTCAGTGAGTTCTTTTTCTTAGCTGAGATTAAGGAACATGACCATATTAACCATATATGTAATTACAAAATAAATCTTCTAAATTCTTATTTTTTCCCTCATTAAATGACAAAACTGTAATAATAGCATGTGAAAGTAAATGCAGTTACTGAGCAGCCCTGGTATTAAAGTTTTTTTTCTTTTCCCCCTCAGAAGCAACATGTGACTCCTTGGCAGATCTAGGTGTGTAAAGCTATGTCATTTCCCTGGGTTAATCACTTGACTAGAAAGATGGGGATTTGTCTTACTGATGTTAGTCACTCCATTTGTGCTGGAAGCCAATCCATTAACTTGTCTCTGGGGTAGAGAGGAGTGTTTATTTCTGGTGTGCTTCTGTTTCTAACTGCAAATGAGACTGAGAAGGATTACATATTTACACAATGAAAACCAAGTGAAAAAGTAATGAGCACAGAAGAATGAATGAAAAGTGCCTGTGATGGCTCTTGGTCAAGGAAGGGCAGTGCATGGGAACCCACAAATCACACAGAAAGTGTTCTTCGTGTTGGGGCTGGACCTTCCTGGTATCGGGTGCTGCAGGAAACAACAACTACCTGAGAATGTGAGGACATCAATAATATGCTGATGGTTATGTATTTTGTGTCTGATCTTCCCTTGAGATCAGTGCTAAGCCTCCCTCTCTTCCCTTCTCACCCCTAGATTTGGGGTAAGGCTCTCGGTGTCTTTTAAGCCTGGATACATTGAGGAGCCCCTGTGGAAACTGAAAAAAGCTGCTGCTAATGACACCAAATGATTGGCAGCCTCAGCTCCTGCTCTTTTGGACACTGAACATTTTTACTTTTTATTTTATTATTTTATTGCTCTGGATCAGATTTTATTTTTTTTTTTTTTTTACAGCTCATGTGTATTATCTAAACTGCAGAAAGATTATGAAGAAGGGAAGTTTTCTAAGTGCTGACATGGTTGTCATGACTACCTAAGCCACTTTCCTGGTACCAAACAAGTCTTTCACTTTATCTGTCTAGCTTTTTACACAAACAACATTTTTGTATGTGAGAGAGTCTGGAGAAACAAGACTCAAGCCTAAATGCATGTCAGGTGTATGTGTTTGTTTGGCTTCCAGGTGAAGATAAGACTTTTTGCTTCCTCCCTTCCCACAAAATCAAACTACACCTGTTTGTTATCTGCCTTGGACTCCAAGAAATAGCAGGTTGAAGCTATTTTCTGCTCTTGGCTGAACTGACAGGGTCTGAAGTCCTGGTAATTAGGACTAAGAATGATCAAGTGAAGTGGGTTTATCATGAGCTGCATGCATCCTCTGTGAAACTGTAGACATTCAAGGAAATCTGATTCTTTATCAAGTTTCAAATTTTTGTTCCTACCCCTTCATCTTTGCAGTAATTGGGATATTTGCAAAGACTCCCCAGACTCTTCAGCAACTATCTCCTCAGATGCAATGGATGTGCCTTTCTGTTTTGACCAGCTAGAAAAAAGGAGGTAAAGGGACAACTGAAGGACCTATGACAACAGAGAGGCCTCTGACAAGATGCTGCAGAAGATTCCATGCACATCATTGAAATTAAAAAGGAGCAGCAAACTCGTATCAGAGTATAGCTTGTATTCATTGTCATCTGCTGCAGCCAGACCCATTGAGAATCATTTCCATGTCCTTTCACCTCTGCGAAATCACAGTACAGCTGAACATCTGAGAAGTAGCAGACAGACCTGTCTGCTTAACTTGATCAGAAGAGGCTTCCAGCTGAATTTGCTCTTCAGATCTCACTGGGGCAGGGTGTGTGTGGCTGCAGGCTCTGTGGGAGTGAAGGACCCGTCGTTATGGCAGTTTGTAGGCCTCCTCATTCAGGGCTGTGAAGTTGGGACAGCTGGACCACATGGGCACTCTGTCATAGGTGCCCAGGAAAGTGCAATTAAGCACCCAGAGCCATTCTCTTTTCTTTAAGAAAGGGCTTGCTAAGTGACAGACTCATGGATCATCCGCAAGAGAACTAACAGAAGCAGGAGCAGCACGAGTCCAAATGCTAACATATTGCTGGTATTTTATTTCAGGGAAGATGTTGAGATCAAACCTGATAGGTATTAAAAGCAAGAACAAGGAAAAGCATTAAGTGTGTTTAAGAAACAGAAGAGATGTAACATGCTTTGGGCACAAGGTCTCCAAAACAATGAGGGTCAGTTTAAGATAAAGTTTTGTTGCTAGGAGACTGTAACCATGAAATAGAAATGCCAATGAGTTGACATAGTTGAGAGAGGATGGGAAGAGACATCTCAGTCTGTCTTATGTCAAAACAACATAAAACAACATGGTCATTTTGGAAAAACGAAATACAACAATACAAATCCAAACAGCAGTAAATTCAGCCCAAGTGCAGATGGTCACAGGCTCTGATTTAAAGTTTGATTACAAGAAGATAGCTGGAGTTAATAATTTAGGTGACACAGCAGTTTAATCCTCTGGGGAGGATAAGGAAATAGATAGGAAAAGACAAGCTGAACATATACAGCTACATCATTCTTTTTGCACTGCATCAATCCAAACTTATTGGAGAGCACACAGCTCAGGTGACAGGAGTTCATACAATCCATTCGTGCCTTGCTTTGCTTGTGCTTTCCTAAAGACCTTGAGATTTCTGAAGAGAGCCACTGCAGAATGAAAAGTATTCTAAGTTTCAGATGGGCACCAAAGAGAATAACTTGGAAAGAAAGCTGAAAGATTTCCAAAAAATCTGAACAGCAACAACAAAAAGAGTTACAGTACATAGAACTGCACAAACCTGGGACAAAGGCACAGCATGAGGTTCCCTAAAGCTGCAGATAACAAGAATAAGAGGACAGTGGGATCCAACAAAACTCTCTGAAAGTCATGACTGTAAAACTGTGTTGGGATTATATAGTTGCCCCCATTGCAGATGGTGCCCATCAGTAATATTTACCCATTGGGCAAGCGTGGATCAGACTGCTTTAAAGATGAGCCCCAAAGGCCAGGTTGGGTCATCAAGTTCTCTCTTAACATTAACAGGAAAAGAGCACCTGGCAAAATAAAATAAAATAAAAAACCTGCTCTTTCATGTCCTTCATAGTCAGAGTGAAAAGATAGCTGTCCATCTGATGAGGTAGTTTTGCACTGCCATCTTGTCCCTGAGAAAGCAGGCAGATATCTGTGTAAAAGGAAAAAAAATGTTTCTGCAGCCAGTGGCAACACGAAGGAAATTTCAGATAAAACCATCTTTGTGTGCTGATACACTTTGAAATCTGATCAGGTGTGGAGAGAATCTGCAGTTGTGAAAGCTTGCAATGCAAAATTTTATCTTCACTATTAATAATATTATCAAGGCAATAAAGTATGCTAAGGATACTTCAAAATTGCAAAATACAACTTAATTATTTTACCAGTGGGGAAACTGTGGAAAAACAAAAAACAAGTTGCATATTTTTGTTAACTTAATTTTGGGTTCTTAGCACGAGTTTTATAATTCTTTAGGTAAGCATGCTGTTTTCATTAGCTGTAATTGAACGGTAAACATACTTTCTTTGTTTATTGAACATAGTAACACACTTTCTCTCAAAAAACTCCACTGGTAAGTCTCTTTAGTAAGGAGCTCTGATTGAAAATACCACATGGAGAGGATCTTGAACATGTAACCCTTGAGACTGGCTGCCCTCCATGTAATGCATCCATTACAAAGTACGAATTGCAGGCCCACATGTGTTGGTGTCTTGATGTTGCAGGTTGCAGAGATGAGTGTGTGAACTCAGGAATGCACTCCCCAAGCTGTGCTTAGACATCTTTATAATACCCCAGCAACTGGAGAAGCTTTATTTATGCAAGTCTGGCTCTAAGTTTGAAAGAGGTAGCATAGATCATCCTGCTTGCAAATATCTTTCACCTGTGCCTCCAGAGTAAGCAGCAGCCTAGAGGAAATATTTCTGCTGATAATAGCATGAGTTCAGGTATTAAAGGCTTGGAGCCTTGTATATCTCTCCAGAGCAGAGAAATACAGTCAGCTGCTGTGGTGTCCTTTAAAAAAAAATCAAACAAAAAACCATGCAGTATCTTTACTCTTTCTTTATATGCAGTTTTGATGGCTGGTGGCGTTCAGCCCTCCATAGTTCAGCAGCAAAGGCAGGTGCATAGCACACTCCAAATTACCCATTTGAGCTCAAGTACCCATCTCTGCTTAGATTCAGTATAAGCAGCAGTCAGTGCCGTGTCTCCTGTTACAATGACCTTACTTGTCAGCACAGATGTAATATAATAAGAAGGAGGGAAGGTTTAGAATAGATGTCAGGGGATGTTCTTCACAGAGAGAGTGGTGAGGTGCTCAAACAGCTGCCCAGAGAGCTGTGGATGCTCCATCCCTGGAGGTGTTCAAGACCAGATTGGATGGGGCCCTGGGCAGCCTGGGCTGCTATGAAATGTGGAGGTTGGTGGTCCTGCCTGTAGGGGGGTTGGAACTTGATGATCCTTGGGGCTCCTTCCAACCCAAGCCATTCTATGATTCTATGATAGCATACAGATGAAACCAGAAGTAGCACTCGTTACATCCTCAGCAAGAGTAGGCAACATTACCAAGCAGGCAAAGTTTTATTGATTTCTCATCTAATCTGTTTTGATTATATCTTTGGCTGCTCTGCGAGAAGGATAAAATTGGGTCTGGATGTCTATTTTCTCCATGTAGGTAGCTGGAAACTAGAGTGCTTTGCTCCAGATCCCAAACAGATGCTCACAGCATTTTCCCCCTCAGGTTGCTGCTGGCTTGTCTGTATCACCAATACCTCTGCTGTGTGCTGGGGCACACAAGAAGATCTCACAAAGGGCATCTACAACCAGAAGACATCTGATTTTCAATCAAGCATCTTAGCTGTTAGGTCCCCTTGACTGTCCAAATTTTGCTCCCCAGCTCGCAAAGCCCTGACTGCATTCCAAATCTATGATTGAATTTGATGGTTGTGTGCAGTATACCTTTCTCTTCTTCCAAATGAGTGGGAAATCCAGAAGGAAAGCATCCAACACCAAAGCCCGTCACAGCCATGAAAAGCCATCCTGGCACAGAGCTGGAAGGAGTGCACAGCCTTCTACAGACCATAAGCAGTGTAATCAGCTCATCAGCTGCTCACAGCTGGCCAAGTCATCAAGCACTCTTAAAAATCAAGAGGTTATAAGAAGGAAAGTTTCTTTTCATAGGCAGAGTTTGCCTTGCAGACCGTAAATCGTCACAAGTAGGTAAAGGGGAATTACAGAAAAGGCCAATTGAGGAGATGCGTAGAAATCATCAGAGGAAAACAAGAGGGAAATAAACAAAATTATCACCCAGCAAAAGGCAGTGCTAATTGATTAGTACATTCTGTTGCAGCAATACCTTCATTACACGGGTAGACAACAAAAATCACTCATAATGGGAGTGCTGTGCTAAACAGCATTGCTTGCAAGCTTTCATGATATCACAGATGGGTTACACAGCCAGCAGATCAGCAGTGTGCTTGGGACAGCCACCTCCCTGCAGTAAACAAGTACCTTTTGTTAGTGTAAGAAGGCTGGCTGAGGATTACAGACTCGCATTTGTTATCTCCAGACAATCCTTATTTCAGGTTGGCTTACTTCTTCTTAAAGGCTTGGAATAAATAAAATATTGATTTCCGTTAAAACTTAAGAACGCGTTTGCTGTTAAAGTATTCACGCCACTTCAAAAGGAGCAGGGATTACTTGGCTTTTAAGGACTTCTGTATCAGTGTAGAAAGATGGCATTCTGCCAAACTTGTCCATGACCTTATGTTTCTCAGACAGGAATTGTATACACATATGTTTAACCTACACAAGTCACTTCTTGGCTACTGATTAGGAAGGAAAAGGTATTTGGAAACCATTTGTTCTTATGACCCTGTTGATGCATAAATGTAGAGACAGAGGAGGGCCTTTGTATTGGGATTGGTGCAAGGGTCTGCTTGTGCTCTTTTCCTGCTTACTCTGCACTTCGGGCTGCCTGGTGCAGCAGCAGTATCTGTTAGAGGACAGGGTACGTCTATGAGCAAATGCCTACTTTACATAGTCTCTCCATCTCTAGATTCTGTTATTATGTATTCTGCAGTTTCTTAGTGCTGAGCTCCCAGCCTGCCCATAACATCTTGCAGCACTTAGCTGGCACATAACCTCTCCTCTAAGTGCTCGGTTTCAGCAGAGTCAGAAGAAACATTCTCAGGAGCTGACCCACAGCAAAATATATCCTGAGAGAACAAAAGAGATACGGATCACCTGCTGGGGATTAATTGATCAAATACACCTGCTTTACTGGAAGAGAGCATTGAACCACTGCCACTTAAGCTTCGCTGGGCTTCAGAGTTCCCTTTCTCTTAAATGCTTATTGTTAATGATATTTCTCAAATCAGATTTACGTTATTGAGACTGAAATAGGATGCATTCACTGGGGGTGAAAAGTAAACGTTGGAAGGCATTGCTAACAGCATCTATCCTGTAAGTGAAATGCTTGGCCCTCAAACAGGGTAAGAATAATGCATGCAAATACCTTACTAGTTCTAGCATTCCATTTTCAAAAACTGCCTGTAGCAGGAACATCGCTGCCACCCCTGGAGCTCAACTGTTGCTTGTAAGCTGCCTAAATATTAATGTTTATTGATTTCCTATCCTGATAGTTTCAGCCACCTGATATCTCTGTATAAAATACTTGGTCCTTGAGGAGGCTGTAAGCAGGGGGGTTTAGAGAGAGAACATTGTAGAACAGCTTTATGGGGACAGGGAGGAATGGAAGGAATAGGCATCACTGCAACCAAAGTGTTGCTTAGTGCTAAGCAGAATAGCTAGAAAAGGATGACTTCATTTTGTCTGCAGCTCTTTTGGGCCCAAACTGTGGTCTCATTGGCTGCAGTGGTGGTGGGGGTAGGTGGGGATTGTTTTCAGAGAATATTTATGCTAAAAGAATCTGATCTCTGGCTCAGTGCACCATCATCTCTAATGGGTAAGATTCAGAAATCAGGTAGTTCTTAACTCTGGGACTGGAGGTAAGGGATGCTGCCTTCTCCTGGGGCTCTGTCTGTCCCTGTAACGTTGACAAAGAGTTTCCAGGAAAGGTTGTTCACTAGTAGATGTTCAGCCCAGATCTTCAGAGGGGTCTGGGTTTGATCTTGATCTTAGGTCCATATTTTCATTTATTTTAATACTACCCTACATTTTGCAATGAGCAAGCTTCTAATGAATAATTAATTTACTTTAGGAAACTGTTCCTGCTGGAGTGTTACCTCGAGCTAATTCATGCCAGCATCCCAACATGTGCGGGAATTGTTCTCCCTGCTTAGAGATTAATCTCGTTAGCCACTTACAAAATAAAGGTAAGTAAATTAGTATTGATTCCTTTGCATGAGATAACATGAATGCAGTCTAATTGATACTCTGAAACACCGAAGGATATTTGTATTGTTGAGAGCACTTGTGGAAGATGTCTGGCTAAGCCTTGTGTCCCTTCCTATAGTGGGAGAGGAGTGCTTTGAATGTAAGTTGCAGTAAATCAGTAGTTCTGTCCTCTAAATTGCATGGTTTCCTGAACTGCTTCTATTGCTGATGTAGATTCATTAATGTAAGTTCTGCTTTTGAAAATCTCATGGCATTCTTCTTTCCATTTTGTTAAGTTGCATTCATACTCTCATAGCTATCAATGCAGACTTAGGAGCAGAGCTTTGGGAAAGTCTTTCACTTCAGCTGGGTGGATCAGGAATTAATTGCTACAGTTAACTGGGAAGGGCAGATAAATGCAGATAAAGGGAGAGAAATCTAAAATGGTAAAGATTGCTTCAATAACTATGTTCTCTTCTAGTCTATTTCATATGTAGTAATTCCCTCCCTGGGCCTTCAGTATGCTAAAACCATCATTCTTCCTGTAAACAAGCACTGAAGCACCAAGGCAGGACAATGCTACACTGGGCAATTTACATAAATTGCCATGCATACTGAAAATCTTCTTGCAACAAGGGTCTAAACGCTTGTGCTGCTGTCAGACACATTGCTGGTTTTTCCAGAACAACGAACAAAAGCAAAATGGAAAAGAAGGAAAAACTGTACACCAGACTAGAAAGGGTGAGCAATTCCTACTTTTTCTGAGAAAGGTTACTCAAATATTGAAAAAGGTCGTGCACAGCTTTTGCAGCACATTTAATACCTAATCACACTGTGCTTAGGAAACAAGCTTAAAAAGTAGATGAACTTAGTTTGGCAAATGCTTAGCTTAAAATACTTGCATCTACAGTGAACTTTATTTCAAAAGGTTTTTCTTCATTCAAATTTTCTAAGTATGTTTCTTTCATCCTCTTTTGCCTCAGTTCTGCAAAACTTAATGCAAAATTGCATCTTCAGTGTAGGGTCAATCTAACATCACCTCCTGTCTCCAATACTTACCAAGCACGTGTCTCTCAATGTAATGTAATGCTGTGACAAAACAAGTGTGTTGTCCAAAAAATCAGGCCTTCTGCATTCCAGGTAAAATTATAAGGACATCAACCAGTTTATAGATGAATGTTGTTTATAGATTTATTTAACCTCTCATCACTCCAGTCTTCAAAAAGGGCAAGGAGGATTCAGGTTACTACAGGTCAGTCAGCCTCACTTCCACCCCAGAAGAGGATGACATCTCCCAGCAAATGGCAGGTTATCAAGGGCAGCCAATATGGATTCACCAAGGGGAAATCATGCTTGACCAACCTGGTAGCCTTCTATGATGTCATCATTGGCTGAGTAGACGGGGGTGAGAACAGTGCATGTTGTGTACCTTGTTTGCAGCAACGCATTTGACACTGTCTCCCACAGCATCCTTGTAATGAAGCTTAGGAAGTGTTAGATGAGTGAACAGTGAGGTGGTTGAGAACTGGATGACTGGCAGAGCTCAGAGAGTTGTGAGCAGTGGTGCAGAGCCCACTAAGAAGCTGTAACTAGTGGTGTTCCTCAGAGTCAGCGCTGGATCTGGTCTTATTCAGTATCTTCTTCAGTGGCCTGGATGAAGGAATAGAGTGCACCTTCGGTAACTCTGCTGATGATCCAGAGCTGGGAGGAGTGATTGACATGCCAGGGGACTGTGTTTCCATTCAGCAAGACCTGGATGGGTTGGCAAGTTCAACAGGGAGGAATCTAATGAGGTTCAACACGAGCAAGTGTAGAGTCCTGCACTTGGAAGGAATAACTGCATGCATCACTACAGGTTAGGGTATGAACTGTTGGAGAGGAGCTCTGAGGAAAAGGACCTGGGGGTCCTGATGAATAACAGATTGGCCGTAAGCCAGCCATGAGTAGCGTGCATGCTTCTGGCCAAGGCTAGAGGTATATTAGGATGCATCACAAAGAGCATGGCCAGCAGGTTGAGTGAGGTTCTCCACTCCCCCTCTACTCTGCCTTGGTGAGGTCGCATCTGGAGCGCTGTGTCCAGTTCTGGGCTTCTAGGCTGAAGAAAGGCAGGGATCATGTAGAAAGAGTCCCATGGAGGGCAACAAAGATGGTTAGGGCCTGGAGCATCTCCTGTATAGGAAAGGTTGAGAGACCTGGGGCTGCTCAGCCTGGAGAAGAGAAGGCTGAGAGGGGATCTCATCAATATTTATAAATTTCTTAAGTGCAAAAGTCAAGTCAGTGGGTGCAGGCTCTTTTCAGTGGTGTACAGCTACAAAACAAGGGACAATGGGCAGAAACCGGAACACAGAAAGTTCCAGACAAACATGAGAAAGATCTTCGCTGGTACAGGAACAAGAGAGGAGGTGGAATCTCCTTCTCTTGAGATATTTAGGACTCATCTGGGCACCTTACCTGCTCAAACTGCTGTAGGAAACAAAGGGTTGGACTCAGTGGTCTTCAGAGATCCCTTCCAATCCCTCCACTTCTGTGATTCTGTGGAAAAATGTTGTGTCGTGTAATCTTTTTGGTTACTGTTCATGTGCAATGGGTAGAGACAAAAAAAAAAAAAAAGTTAGAATTGAATGTCTGAGAAATCAGTGGCTGAGCAATTCAGTAGTGGGGCAGTAGAACTTAGTAATATACATGTCAGAGGACAGAAAAAAAGAAACTGCTCAGAAAATCCTTGTATATCTTGAAATGCAATGCAGAAATTTTGAAAATGTTAAACAGCCAATACTAAAACATCTTTATCCTCATCCACAATTATTATGTAATCAAATGTTACATTTGTCAGTGTGACATCCCCCAGCTGCTGTAGATGAACCCCAAATGTTCAACGCTTTCATTCCAAAGTGCTTTCAAAACACATCAGAACAAATTATTCATTCACTCTTATCGTTTCATTGATACGGTAGTGGCAACAAACTCAACAGCAACTTACAGTAAGTTTTACCTTCCTGAGCTGCTGATGCCTGATACTCAGAATTCCTTTGCCCAAAGCCCAGTGGGCAGCTCAGAAATTGGTCAGCAAACCTATTCCCAGGATGGAGCTGTGTGTTGTGTGTTTGGAGGGCAGTTCCCATTGCAGAAGTTGGCACAGAAATACCATGGAGTTCACGTGCTCCAGTGGCACAGCCACTGAGAGATGAGGGGTTAATCTACCCTTCTATAGGTGAAGTAGATATAAGAAAGCTGATCTTTCCAATCTGAAATTTCACTGATGCCAATGTTAGTGTGTATATCATGCATGCAATTACCTATGAAATAAATTAATTTCTGTTTTCTTTCTTCACTGTAATAATATGACATGAAAGAAATTAGTTCTGCTCTTGGGATGTACAGCAAGATGTATTTCCTCATGTACAGAGCAGTGAAGCCCTTCGGGAGGCCTTTATTAAGCATGAGCTGCTACCAGGCTGCCTCAGAAGCTAAAAAAAGAAAAAGCAATAACATCAGTCTGAAAACTTTGGATCTTGCAAAGCCTCTTCAAAGCCATCTTTCAGTTCAACTTTTATTCCGTTCATTTTTCCCTCACTCAGCCATTTTTGTATCCGTTTAATTCTCCCAAAGTGCAAACAATGTTTGAAGATAAATGTTCGTGTTGAACGCAGTTGCAGGTGTAACTGCTGCCATCGCACAGTAATTATCACTAGCAAGTTCAGAAAAGGCTTTGATGAACCATGTGTGATATGACTGCAAACGTTCAACAGGCAGGCTAATTTAAGTCAGGTTTCTGAGATCCATGAAGGCATTTATCAGTTGGTAGAGAGTGACCCTACCTACACTTGATCACCTTTGACATTATGAGATACACTGGGGTTTATTAATAAAGAGTTAAATAACCTCTTACCTTGTTCTCTATGGTTGCTGAAGCTTATATGCATTAGAAGCAGTGAACTGTTCCTGTGGGCTTAATTATGGGGGGGGAGGGGTGCATATTAAACAGAATCCCTCTCCTTATTACAAACTGGTCAGAATGCTTGTTCTCCAGCTGGAAAACTATTCTCATTCTAGTTCTGCTCCCTAATGGAAGAGCAAACGCTGTTTGCTGCTTCCAGGAGCAAATAGTAAAATGGCAATAAAAATATCCCTTATGTCTTTTAATCATTATTTTTTATTTCCAGTTTTTTTTTGTTTTTTTTTTTTAAATACAACTACTGAAAATTTACTGCAAGGAGCTGTAGTTTGTAGGACTAGCTTGTCAGCTGGCTATAGGTGTTGTCTTACTGTCTAAATTGCCATCTGCAAGCAGGTAGAGAAGCAAGGTTTAAAATAGCAGCATACCCAGAACATGAGCAGCAGACCTAGAAATGCTGGAAGTTTGAGCATGTTTATTCCCAATCATGAGAAAAAGCCATGAAACCTTTGCTCTGCTGAATGATGAAATAAATCTCCCCTTGCATTCTCAGTAGCATTAGGTTGTCGCTTTCTTTCCATTTAAATTGCAGAATTGGTCAATAACAGGTATCCTGCTCTGCTCAGAGTAGCACTGAGCATGTCAGGGTGCCCCAAGCTCCCAGGGCTTGGCATTGGGGTGTGCTGTCCCTGCTGCCCACCATGAGCCCACCCCATACATGGCAGAACAGCCACACTTGGTGTTCCCTGTGCCACAGCTCCATCTGGGCAGCACTCCTTAAGCCCAGCCTTCTTGCTGGGTTGCACAGGTGTCATCGAACCGAATCTGTGTCAATAGTGAGAACTATTGGTGATAGGTGGATGGTTGGACTGGATGATCTTGTAGGTCTTTTCCAACCTTGGTGTTTCAGTGATTCTGTGAAACCTGGGGTGTGGAGATATTACAGTGAGGCTACAGAGTACTTTTGGCTAAAAATAGTGAGTCTCTCTCCCCATCGCATCTCTCCTCAGCTGTGTTTTAAAACTCCAGGTAAAATACAGACAATTTTAACATCACTGTAGTTGACACGCTTTTTTCCTCTTTCTATGATTTTAGCATTCTTTTTTTTTTTTTTCATTTTCAAGAGTTTCCCAGTGCTCCCATAATTCCTCTTTCCACAAATTAGACAAACAATAAGATCCCTTTCTTTCCTTAGAGCATTTTTAGCATTTGCCACGTGTGCTAATCTAACCGATGTCTATCAACACATCTGTTCCCTATTTTTTCCTTTTTTTTCTCTTTATAGAGGAGGAAATTTTACCACTGTTCAGCATCCCGTAGTTGCTGGTCTGGGTTATCAAGGATATTTATGGAATGCTAAAACTTACAGGCTTCTAAGGGAGTTTCTGTAGGAATGGATAATTTTCTCAACTCCCTGCAAAATTAGTTTTTAGTGAAATCTGCCTGCAGTACTTGAAAGTAAGCTTGAGGCACTGTTTTCATTTGCATAACGCACATACTAACTTTCAATAAGCAAGAGATTGGCATTTGGGTCTGCACGGAGTTGGGCAGTCAGTGCAGCTGAGCGCTTCTAGCTGGAGTTAAGGGATGTAGGACAGGCTTTCCACAAGGCTTACCACTAAATGTGGCTGCCAAAGATGGGGACTCTGGGCTAATTGTGATGGATTATGGGGAAAATCATTACACAGAATCACAGAATGGCCTGGGTTCACAGAAAGGACCTCAAGGATCACGAATCTCCAATCCCCTTGCCACATGCAGGGCCACCAACCTCCACATTTCATACCTGCCCAGGGCCCCATCCAACCTGGCCTTGAACACCTCCAGGGACGGGGCATCCACAGCCTCTCTGGGCAGCTGTTCCAGCACCTCACCACTCTCATAGTAAAGAACTTCCCCCTGACATCCAACCTCAATCTTCCCTCCCTCAACTTCAAACCATTTCCCTTTGTCCTGCTGTCGTCTCCCATTTCAAAGAGTTAACTCCCTTCCTGTTTGTAGGCTCCCTTTAGGTACTGAAGGCTGCAATGAGGTCACCCAACAGCTTTCTCTTCTCCAGGCTGAACAAGCCCAGCTCTCTCAGCCTGTCTTTGTAGTGGAGGTGCTCCAGCCCCCTGATCATCTTTGATCATCTTTGCATTATTCCTATGAAAAAAAAATCTGCACGATAAGTAATATTGATAATAGTTTTCTGTCCAATATGAATGCGTTGATGACTAATATAAAATTAAGATAAATCCTTGGTGAGAACTCCGCTAGATATGCACTGGAATCAGTCAAGTGTACATCATACCCAATTAATCATAGGGCTGCTCTTCCCTTAGCCCCTGTTCAGCTGTGTTCACTGTTTTTTCACCCCAAGTCACAGTCACCAACAAAGCCCCTGCCATTCTGACACCTGAAGTGTCTTGCAATCACATTGCTCCTCTTGTCCCAAAGGCTTTTTCTTCCACTTGGTACCCAGTTATGTCCCAGCAAATTAATCATCACATTTTAAATGGCATGGCACTCGCACAAGGACATTCTTATTGAAGGTGACAAGATATTTGTGGGTGTTCAGAGTTGATAAGTATAACTGGATAGTTTTCAGTGTTTTCCACCCTCCCAATCCCTCCCAAAATATAAGCATGTCCTAGAACTTCATTTGCACTGACTGCATGTGACAGGATGCAGGCAGAAAGCAAGCAGGCGCTACTGAAGGTTTGCAAAGGGCCTCCCAGCTCTGCTTCTGGGAATCCATCAGATCCTTTTGGCACAATGTTTTGGCCAATTGCAGCCCCAGTGGTCTTGCCAGCTGCTAGCAGATCCTGCCCCTGCCTATCTGTCCTGTACTGGGGGCACCACATTGTTTGCAGCACGCAATCTTCGCTATGCAGTTGTGCAGTGCCTGATGAAATGTCAGGTACAGTTGGTATTCCGGTTCATAATATGGGCATTTTTTTAGATAATCATTTAAAATACCAAGACTGTCTTTTTGTTCCACTGTGATGATTTCTCTATTGGGCTACTTAGAATCACATAATCATTAAGGCTGGAAAAGACCTCTAAGATCACCAAGTCCAACCATCCACCCCCACCGTGCCTACCCACTGACCCGTACCCCTCTATGCCACATCCCAACTGTTCTTGAACACCTCCAGGGATGGTGACAACCCCACCTTCCTGTGCAGCCCGTGCCAGCTGCAAAAACCTCACCACTGTTTTTGAGGAGAAATTGTTCCTGATACCCAACCTGAAGCTCCTCTGGCCCAACTTGAGGCTATTCCCTCTCATCATATTGCTGCTCACCTGGTAGAAGAGACTACCTCAGTCTTTTATCTCTGAAAGTGGAGAAAACAGGAGGCTCTGCAGTCAGCCATTAGATGTCAAGTTACTAGCGTCTCTCACAACATTCATTTTCTGTCACCAAACTTTTCTTACAAAGCTGTGAATTGAGCTATATATTGAGCCTACTTCCTAGCCAGATGATAGCACCATCCTTCGGGGAGCCTGGGCTGGAGGTTAGTGCTCCTGGATGCAGTGGGTACACGGGATGGCCAAAGTCTTGCAATGGGTATTTCCTTCCCCTAGCACAGAGCCATTGGCATTTCTGTGAAGACAGAGAAAGTGAGAGATAGGGAAAAGGCAACACCAAGCTGAGAGGTGCAGTTAACACACTAGAGGGAAGATATGCTATTTGGAGGGACCTAGACAGGCTTGAGAAGTGGGCTCATGCCAACCTCATGAAGTTCGACAAGGCCAAGTGCAAGGCCCTGCACCTGGCTCAGGGCAATCCCAAGCAGAGATACAGGTTGGGTGAAGAATGGCTTGAGGGTACTCTGAGGATAAGGATTTGGGAGTGCCAGTTGATGAAAGTCTCAGTGTGAGCTGGCAGTGTGTGCTTGCAGCCTAGAAGGCCAACTGCATCCTGTGTTGCTTCAAAAGAAATGAGACCAGCAGGGGGAAGGAGATGATTCTGCCCCTCTACTCTGCTCTTGTGAGACCCCACGTGGAGTATTGCATCCACTTCTGGTGCCCCCAACACAAGAAAGACATGGAGGTGTTGGAACAGGTCCAAAGGAGAGCTACAAAGATGATCAGAGGGCTGGAGCACCTCCCGTATGAGGACAGGCTGAGAGAGCTGGGGCTCTTCATCCTGTAGAAGACAAGGCTCCAGGGGGACCTTGAGCTACCTGCCAGTTCCTGAAGGGGCCTACAGGAAAGCTGGGGAGGGACTTTTTGTAAGGGCATGTAGTTACAGGACAAGGGGAAATGGTTTTAAACAGAAAGAGGGTAGATTTAGACTACATATTAAAATAAAATTATTTACTGTGGGAGTGGTGAGACACTGGAACGGATTTCCCAGAGATGTTGTGTATGCCCCTTCCCTGGAGACATTCAAGACCAGATGGGCTGTGAGCAACCTGGTTGAGAGGGAGGTGTCCCTGCCTATAGCAGACAGCTGAATCTCAAAGGTCCCTTTCAACCCAAACCATTCTATGTTTCTATGAAAATGAATAAATGTACAAAATGTCCACAAATTTATTTTTGAGGTGATCCCATGTTTGTTTTTTTTTTTCCATTTTTTTTCCTATTGATTGGCTTCAATGCCCAAATCAGTAATGCCTGCCTCCTGCCACATAATTTTTGCATTTTTTAGCCCCATTGATTTGGGGCTGTTACTCTCTTTGTTACCAAGTCTGACAAGCTGGCTGCTGCTCATTTTGTGTGAGAGACAGGAACCTGGAGATATGACCCTCTCTGCTACATACGTGCTGTCAGCTCGGGTTATTCACATCCTGTGGTAGTGTTGAATTGCCCTTCTGATGTAGGCAAAGAGCCTATTTGTCTTTGTAGCTGCAGAACTGGCAGACTTGCTGAAGTTTAACCAGAAGGCCCTTCCAAGTCCCTACGGCTGATTTCGTTATGGCTTTTTTCTTTTTCATTATGTTTGACATTTTGAAGGCTGAGCCTCATTATGGGCAGGCAATCTACAGCACCAGACTGGGGAAATGAGTTCTGTAAGATGGTGAGCACATGAAAAAAGTGAAAGAGTGACCACAAAATTAAAATGAGATTTGAGGTACGTTTTTGTCCTGTGATGTAAGCCTGTGCAATATCCGTTTGATACGATGTGCCTGGAAACCAGAGACTTTTAAAATGGGAGCAAAAGTGATCCCTTTTCCCTGGGCATCCAAGAAAGAGAGAAGTATTCAGGTCACTGTAACATTTATTCTGCTCAGTGCATAAATACCCTCGGTAAAGTATCGACATTAAAATTTGCAAGGCTAATTCTGCTTTTGTAATGATGGAAATGTGATAGCTATTTGAGATTGTTCCTTGTCAAAGTTCTCCAAACCAAAGGCAAAATATCAGTGAAAAAATCCCAGTGAAGGAGGAGCCCCATGCACTTTCTTTAAAGGTGGTCACACTAAGATAACCTCAGAACACATCCAAAGCCATCCAGTATCAATTGTTTCACTGGACTGAGTCCCAACTGACGATGTCCTGGCATATAAAATGAGCTCTGCTTTCTTCATCTCCCTCTGCCTTTCCCGAAGCTCATTTTATTCCCAATTATAGTTATGTATAGATTACGTATAGTTATATACAAGATTATGTTGTTTTTGTTTTTAAAATCCAGCTTTGTTTCTGCCTTTCTTTGTCTCTTAATGGAGGTGATACATCTTCCGAGAATGTTGAGCTGTGGTTCCAAAATGCAGTAAATTCTTAATAATGTAATTGGATAATTAGACGTTAGCACTTGTGACAATTTTGACATTAAGTGTTCTCATTATACTCAATTTCCCCCTTGCCTGTGGCAAAGAAAAAGAGAAACGCTGAGGCAGCAAGATCTGAGTTTCCTGCTTCAGAGCCACCCCAGTGCCCAGCTCTGGGTCAAAGTGATCTGGAGACCCTGTGTGAGTACCTGAGCAACGCAGCCCTTCTCCAGTAATGGGATGAGAGATGCCAGTTCCTCCCAGAGGCTTTTTGGATTATCAGTTATCAGTAGTTATCAGTATTCGGATTATCAGTAGATTATTCTATCTGATCTCCTTTCTGTGAGATTTTGCGTAGGTCGAGCTTTTAGGATTGAGGATTTTGTTCAAACTGTGTGTATCAAATGAAAATGCAAGGAGATCCTTTGCTAGAGTGAGTTGAGAAAAATGCTAGAGAAAATCAATAATGGTGCGTAGCATTTCTGCAAAACCAGAGAGAAATCCTGAAATGTGGATTTTTGTGTGACATGATTGATTATAGCGTTGCCTTCTGCTGAAAGCTTTGTGAGGCTGTGCCCATCTTGCTCTTTGATGTGAAGCAGTGGGCATTCAGTCCATGACTCCACAAAGCCATGATTATAGTAACAAAAAGATACCAGGTGTAAAGGAAGAACGCTAGCTTATAATCCGTTTTGGGCACCTCAGTACAGAAAGCACATTAAGGTGCAGGTTCAAAGAAGGGCAACAAGGCTGGTGAAGGGCTTGGAGAATATGCCCTATGAGGAGAGACTGAAGGATCTGGGGCTGTGTGGGGAAAAGGAGGCTGAGGGGAGACGTTATTGCTCTCTTCAAATACCTGAAAGGTGCTAATAGCAGAACGGGGTTGGTCTCAATGGTGACAGGTGTCAGGGTGAGGGGAAATGGCCTCAAGTTGTGCCAGGGTGAGTTTGGGTTGGATATCAGGAAAAACATCCTGCAAGTAGCATGCAGAAACAGATTTAATTGTAAAGTAGGTAGCATTTTGGCCTGGATAATTTTAGATAAGTCAGAAAACAATTGGTCAGGCTGTAAAAAACAGAGCTTGGAAAAATGTAGAAAGTATTTCCTTTGTTTCCCTCCCCCGTGGCTCAAGGAATAAATCTTCAAAACAAATCATCTTTTAGAACCGCTGCTGAGATCAAATAATAACATCTACTGAAGTCTCAGAACAAGGTGAAATAACAGAAGCAACAGAGGGATGTGATCTCTGAAAGCTTCTGTATACAGGGAGAAGGAGAGAAGTGTGATGTTCTCACCTTGGATCTAGGAGTTGTCCAAAGTGCTGTTGAAAATCAAACTGAGTAAATCAGAATTTTTTTTAAACTGTGTGGAGAAAATAGCACATCGAAGTGGAACTTGAGCTTTGCAGGAAGATGTATGTAGTACTTCTGCACTTTCTGATGTTGAGCATCCAGTCTCCTAGCTTTTCCTTCTGAAATTCTGGAGCAGGGCAAGACAAGGTGCCACCTGCATCCAGCCCTGACATCTGTATCCATCCCCAAATACCAGCAGCTGAGGCAGCCATGGGCACCCATCAGCCCAGCCCTTCTCCATGGCACTCCTCAGGAGCTGCCACGCTGCAGCCAGGCTCACTTGGCCCCAGGAGCACCCCAGGCAGCAGGCAGGCATGTGAGCATCTCAGTTCTGCTACCCTTTGATGTTAACTCCCATTGCACAGGGTCATATTCGTCTTTCTTTCTGGGTCTGCTTTTATCCACTTGTTGCTGATGCTGTTGGGAAAAAGCTTCTCAATGTCTCTGATATCAGTCTTAATCTGGCAGATTGACAGCTCCTACAGACAAAAGGAGTCTGCAGACTTGGAAATCTTAGTTCAAGGAGACAGGAGAAAAGAGAAGGAAGGGAAGAAGAAGAGATGGCAGAGAAAGAAAGGAAGCATTCTCTTTAAAGCAAACTGGAAGGAAAAAAAGTCTTAAAATCAGGCGGTGCAGTAAAACGAACTTCCCACTGTGATACAGACAAAAGCCCATTTTGGCAACTGGGATGGTATTGTAGCTCACTCCAGACTATTTTACTGGAGCACAAAAAGAGCCATGCTAGAACTGAGTTTTGTACATGGCATCCCACCTTCAGATTAGCTCAGTAATCCACTGACTTTCATTAGATATTTTTTTTGCTGAGCACTGACTTTAAAGTGAAAAGTATTTCCAATAGCCATTAAACCTTTACTGTGATGAACTAAATAAAGGCTGCAAGGTATTACTATTTAAAAAACTATTTGGCTACCTCTTTGAAATGCCTTTCCAACATGAGTGCCATGAGTTTTGTTAAATATATTGCATGTATATCTCTCTTTTAATTCAAAAGGAAATTTGATAGGTTTCATTTAAACTACAATATACATGAAGGGATTCATTTGATGCTTTCTCAAAGCTTTAAACACTATAAATTCAGAGAATACCTGCAAGACAAAGACAAGGAGGAATGATTTGAAAGTAAAAGTGGGGAGATTTAGATTAGATGTCAGGGGGAAGTTTTTCACTGAGGAGGTGGTGAGGTGGTGGCACAGGCTGCTCATAGAGGTTGTGGATGCCCCATCCCCAGAGGTATTTAAGGTCAGGTTGGATGGAGCCCTGGGAAGCCTGGTCTAGTGCTTCATCTAGTGGTTGGCAATCCTCCCCACTGGAGAGGGGTTGGAACTTGATGATCCTTGAGGTTCCTTCTAGCCCCAGCCATTCTAATTCTATGATTCTAAGACCTTAAGAACATTGGAGCTATTTTCAAATGTTTTCTTCATGGAAAGATGGAAATCCCATAGGTTACCAATTCTCACAGCATTTCTACTGCTGGCCATGGATATATTCAGAAAGCAAAACACAAGAACAAAGTGAGAGGAATTTTTGAGAACTCTGTTGGCTCTCTTCACTCAATTGAATTGGATGGCAGCAAAAACCCAGCAAGCTCCAAGTTCTCAAAATGTTAACTAAATACATAAAGGTGCGTGCATGTTATACTTTTTTGGTAGTGTGTTTCTGTATCCATGGGACATGCTGAACAGTTTGTCTGCAGTGCCAAGTTCAGTTCTCTGCAGTTCAGCCAAACTGATGGATAACCTGCAAATTTGTGGTTTGAAGTACGAAAAATCAAGTGCCCACTAAACCTGAAGGACATGCTTCAGAAATTGAACGTGATGCAGATACCCCCTTTTTTTTTTTTTTATTAAATTTACTAATTGAACATAATTATCTTTTAAGTTTTTAGTTGTCAAACAGAGTTTTTCTGAATGTGATAATTACTGAGTAAGGATAATAATCTGCGTGCTCTTCCTCGTCCTTAATAGGAATGCACACTGAATCATCTGCATAACCATATTTTGGTTGGATGCCAGGCTGACATAGAGTATAGCTGAATATCTTGCAAGTTAATAAAAAGCATATACATCCTGCTGCCATGTTTAAAACACTTCCAGTGAACACTTCCAGTGCGTGAGGAAAATAAACGACTGCAAACATAAATCCATCTGGTGTGTGAACAGCAAAGATTGCTGAGAAATTGTTTCTGCTCTGAAATGGGAATAAAACAAACAAACAAAACATCTCCCAGCGATACCAACTTCTTTCAGTTTCTTCAGTTTAGTAAATATGTTATGATGGTTTTTCCTCTCCTGCACTGAAACTTCGTTGAGAAGACTTAGGAGAAAGAGCTGCTTTGAAATGAATAATTCAACCATTTAATTTTCATTCCCACAGAACGGGAGTTTTCTGAGGTAAAGGAAACATGTGAGTGTAATTTTCATCTCCTGCAAGAGTTCTTCAAAAATGGCAAAAATCTGGGGAAAGTTCAGATTTATAGATTATAGGGGCATTTTCCAGTGGAGAAAAAAAAAAAAAAAACAACAAATCAAAAACATTTGATCTGAAAATGCTCTAGAGAAAAGGATCCAAAGGCAGCTTCAGTCACTTCAGTCACACTCAAGAAAAGCCATAAATGACATAACATAATCTTGAAGTAAAATTCAAATGATGACTCTAAGGCATGAAACAAGATTGAGCTGCAATTATAAAATCAGACAGTCTATGTTTTGATCCTCCAACAACACAAATTTACTGCAGTAAATTTCAGTGGCTCTCATTTCACACTTTGTTGGAAACAATAATAAACATACAGTGGATAAAGAGCGCTTGATGTTCTAATGTGCTAAAATGCAAGCTAAAAGGAGTAATGAGACATTTGTACAAAGTCAACTAAAAATGAGATACTATTTATGTGCCTGTGACTAAGCATGATTTTCTCAGCTGTTGATAATGGGCGATAGTCTTTGAATTTCTGTTGTCATTAAGGCTTTAAAATTTAAAGACCATGAAACTTTTCAAGAGAGACCACCATCAAAACTATCTTTGCTCCTTTTTAAATTCTGTTTTGTTTGTATTATTTTCCCCTTGTTTAACATCATTATCATCACTTGGCATGGTCTGTAGAAATGAGGAAAGAATCTTTAATTCTGTTAAGATGGAAATGTCTTGAATGTGAGTGATGCATTCAGTAAAACATCAATCACAGGTCAAGAAATATGAGTTTTTCTTATAGATCCGATGGGGCATTGCAAGCTGACCTATGTGGACCATCAATTGATGTTGACTTTGGCTTCAAGAAATTTGCAAAGTCATGAAAAAGTATATATTTGTGTCTGTATAAATACATATTTTCTCTTAGTTCAATCTAAGGGTCATTGCATTGCTAAGGCTGCTGATGAGGAAGTCAGTATTTGAACTGTAGAATGATTTCGATGAGAACAGACCTCCATTTGATGTGGGTATCTACCAGCTGGCTCATTTCTGCCTACCACACATGCGAAATGCTTTGAAAAACTTTTCATCCTTGATGACCTTAACAGAGCTCATACCTAAAGGAGGAAACTAAATGTCCTCCTACCATTTAGCTCTGTTCACAGTTTTCTGTGCTTAGTGTTGACTCACAAAGTTATTGAATTAAAAAGCATGAGATTTCTGAAGTCCAACTAAAACTTAATGTTCTTTTCCTTTCTGACTATTTTGCTGTGCGCTCCACATGTTCTTGATTTAGTAATGGCTGATCTAGGGGAAGGAAGATTAAAAATATGGCAAAAGCTGGCCAAAACCTACCTGCTTTTAGAAACGACATGTAACGTTGCTCTGAATTCTCCAGTTTGTAGCGTGGCATATTTCTGTGAAATACACACTGACAATACTTCTCCTCCTCAAAAGTAGCCATTACAATATCCATTCTCCTCTTCAGGTATTCACTGCCACAGTTTCTGAATATTTATCTAGAGACAATTTCAGATTCCATGCATAATGAAGACTTTATTCTTTTGTTTTCTGAAGTATCCTCCTTGACCAGTAACCTAACGCTGTTTAATTTTTATCAAGTTACATTTCTATTCTATTAGGATATGAATATTTTTACATCATTTGTTACTTCTATTGATTAAAGTTGAGTTTCTCTGTTACCTTTAAGCACTCATGCTGCCAAATTTTTTACTAGATTATTGTAGTATCTCTGGGAAGGTTTGAGACAGCCCTATGTAAGGCAGCAGGATGAAAAAGCCGTGTGGCACTGAGCAATGCTCAGCTGGCTTCCCAGCTGCTGAGCTGGGATAGAGATTTGGAGATTGGACAGGATTTGGTAGCTACATCCAGGCACAAAGAATGCTACCTTGCTAAAAACAGAGTTAAGGGATCTGGGGCCACTTCTCATCCACTTGACAAGCTTCTGTCCCTGATGAATGAGATCTTACTAAAGTAACGGTGAAATAAAAGGGGGAGCTGTTAAACATTTCCATGGGGCTACCCGTGTGAGAGGCTTCCCCCAGCTAGCTGTAGAGAGTTAAACACCAATTCCATGATCACAATGAAGTGGTTAATAATAATAATAATAAACGCCTTAAAACAGAGATCAACACCAGTTGCACCGAGAGCCTTCATTTTACATTGGAGTGAAGGAAATGGTGGCAGTAACTTTTAAAATTAACAGTATAACTTCATAATAGCCTAAAAATCCTAATTCACTGTGTCATTAAAGCAAACACTATATCTACTTTCAACCCTGGAAGTAATTAACCAGTATAAAGATTAACACACCCTTAAATATTCTCCTGAATCAGAGTATATAAATCATAAAGATTAGCAATCATCTCATAGGGTTGCATGTTAGAAAAGTAGATACTAGGTCCATAGTGTTATATCAAGTAAAGGAAATAATGTTATTTGATTGATGCACACAACCAAAGCTGTCTGAAAGAGCTTAAATGTAATCATAGTCTGAATGAGCTGCTCACAAATGCTCTAATGGCCAATAATTATTTAAAGAAGATATCAAGGAGAAATTTTGTGGAACAAATGTGCTGAAGAAAATCTAAACTACTCATGATCATTTCTGGAGTAAGAACTGCCAAAACTTATTAAATAATTCACTAGCTATCATTTGTCCTGCTCAGTGTATGACAAAAGTTATTGATTAGGGGGTTTATAGTAGTTGGTTCTATTTACAGAAATGTATTTCTCTTCCCTGCTTTTGTTTTATAGTATGTGGTTTGTTTTTTCCAAAAATGAACAGGAAGTAAGTCCTGTGTTATTTATCACATGCTTAGTGCTCAGATAGAAAGCTAATGGGCATTGTGCCCATCTATTCCACTATTCCAAAATGAACAGCCTATGTCTGAATAAAATATTGTGGATAATGACAGAAAAGCAAAGCAAAACACTCTTGAAATATACATGGAAGACTAAAAGCTTTCAGGTGGGAGTCTACCAAATTCTTTCTTGTTTGAAAAAGCATTTTTTTTCTCGCTCTCTTTGTCAGCACAGCTGAGCTTCTCGAAGTGGAATCTAATAGTAAACTAACACGAAAGTACAAATTCTAGATTTCTTTGAACTGGGCATTTTGACATATAATACGTCATACCTACTTGAAAGTCCATTTTGTATCTGCAGGCAAATACTGTTGGTCAGCAAGATATTAATCTCTATGGCAAGTGGTTGGAAGATAATATTCTCAGTGTGAATAGGTGTGCAAAGTGGAGGCCATGAGCTCATTCTTCCACCTTGATAAGAAGACTGCAAATGATGAAACATCCACGATAAGCTTGGGTCTGCTGCTCCAAGTCAGTAATTTCCTCAGCTGGAATTGCTACCTTACTTGCTATTTAGGTTTGTATGCTGCTGCTTCATATGTAACACGTTGGCATTAAGAATTTGTGGCTTCCATTAATTTTGGCAGTTCCTCTGTGTGTTTGAGAAATAATCTGATGTTCACTGTTAAGGTTGAAAAATTGTATTTAAATACAGTAGGTTAAGGTGTGCTCTCCTTGATTTATAGACTTCCCTGCTGTGACTAATTAGAAGATGCAGACAATAATTTAAAAAAAAAGGAATTCCTCTTCTTGCTATTTGTCTTTTATATTAGACGTGCTCTGATAGCTTAGTGGTCTGTGAAGTCTTTTGAAACTTTTAATGGCAGCCATTTCGATATCACTCAGGAGAAATATTGGTAGCTTTTCCAAATGGCAGTGCTGGTAAACAAATATTTAAGGGAACTTGATAAATGCAGTCACTGCAGTATAGAACTTATTTTTTCCCTCAGCAGTTTTTTCTCTTAACTGTCTGTCCTCCTCTATTATTTTTCTTGTCTCCCAACCATTATGTGTTTAGGCCAAAGTGTCAAACTGTCCAACCTGTCTCCTCTGAATGACAGCAGACTTAAGAGAAACTCCTGCAGGACAGTGGTAACGTCTGCCTTAGACCTTCCCACTTGTTTACTGCCTTTCTCCTAAGCTACATAAATGGCAACAAGAAAAGTTCTGGAAGTAATTACAAATCTGTGTCTCAACCTTGTTATTCCATTTGAGACCTCGCCTCAGTTCTTGTTGATGAACGACTGGGGACCTTCCACAGGGTTGAGTGGAGTAGGTTGGTAAATTGAATTCAGCTCTGTTAAATGATATTGGTATTAGTTTCAGTTCTCAACTTCTAGTGGAAAATCTTCCCTCTCAGGCCGATTAAAAACGCTTTCAGTGAGCACCAAGCCTTGTGACCATTACTGGTCTTAGGACTGTAACTAGCAATTTTTGGTGCTGCTCGTATTTAAAATATTTCCACGGTATGGAAAAGGAGGTAAAGGAGTGATTTTTCTATTTATAATCCTAATTTTCTATCTAGCTGAGTCTGTCCTCAACTATCATTTGCTACCAAGCAAGTTAAACAGTCTAGTACGTTGTGTCATACAAGAATTGCAAATGGGCAGTTAATTGCATATACAGCAGTAAACCATGGAGTGGTCTTCATTGCACATGTTCAGTGGATGGGAAACACCATGTCAGGCTGTCAGGCTCTGCTTAGATTTAAAAATAGGCTGAGCAACTTTTGCTTGTTTGGCACAACTGGCTTGTTTTGTTTTTATTTTGGTTGGGTTCATATGCACATGACTTCACAAAAGAGATGGAAACATCCTGTCTCCCTTTGAAACACTCAGAGGTGAAGGAAAGAAATTGCATTGTCATCCTGCAGGTTGCATGTTCTGAGATGAGACCCTCACAGGACAGTGGGATGGATGGGCTCTTTCAGACTTGGTGGTTATTTTATGATTTTGAGCTATGCACAGAGAAGTCCTTTGCCTGCAACAGAAATGATGTCCAAAATCTACAACACTAAAGGACCATACCAGCAATATATTAGGTCATTTAGAGGTGCGCCCATTTCTGCTAATACTCCTTGATGCATTTGTTCAGCTTGTTTCTCTGAAAGGAGAACAGGGGCATGAAATTGGAAGTGGAGATGAATACTGGCAGCACAAAAATTCATCTTTCACTTCGAATAAACTCTATCATGAAAGTTGATTGTTGCTACTTACTGTTGTTGCAGAGGACTTCACATGGGTAGGAAAGAAAGGTACAGCTGTGTGTTTCCTAGCAGCAGTTTGGGGAATTTTGGGTTAAAGATGATGGTGACTGCCATAAGCATTCAGATTTTGGTAGGAAGGCTTGAAATAAGTAAGAGTCCAATTTTTCAGTGGTGCATTGTGGATACTATTCATACACTCAGTAAAGTTTGTCAAATCTCAGGTTAACATTTATGCTAAGGACCAGGGCAATCTCTGAAACTTCTCATGTGAGGAGTAACTCTTACACACCCCCTGAAAGATGAGAATTCACATAATCTCTTCCTTGCAGAAGTGTGGTCTGAATAGTGACCTGCTAAAAAGCATTTTTAATAAATGCAGACTTAATACTCATCTTCTGCATCTGTAGAAGCTCCCTAACGTTACAAAGAACTACTTCAGGATTTGGCCCATAGGGGAAAGCAAAAGTAGAAAAATTCCTTCGTAGTGTGGATAAAAACTCAGATTGTGGATGTGGAAGTATAACCTTAGGTACGACTGTAAATATCCACCAATAATGCATTTGTGTGGCTGTGGGTCTTCAAGCAAGATGTGCATTGTGAGTGCTAGCCCATGAAACTGTGACTGTCCACTCAGCCAACATATATTGTCATGATGATTAGCTGCCAAAGAATTGAACATCATTTCTGTGCAGAATTCCATCCATTTCTTTCCATGTCATTAGTCACATATGCTTGATTCCTAATCTTGAATGCCTAACACCTGATCTTGAAAGACTTTGAACCTTTTATTTTCTTTAACTACTGCAGGCTGAGATGGCTCTCCATGGCAGCAACGTGTTGGGCATCAGTCCAAAGGGAGAGGGAGTGGAACTGGAGGAAGGAGATGACTCTGCTCTTGTGAGGTCCCATCTGCAGTGCTGTGTCCAGGTCTGGAGTGCCCAATACAAGAAAAACAGAGAGATGTTGGAGGGGGTCCAGAGGAGAGCCACAGAGATGATCAGGGGACTGGAGCACCTCCGCTGTGAAGACAGGCTGAGGGAGCTGGGCTTGTTCAGCCTGGAGAAGAGAAGGCTGTGGGGTGACCTCATTGCAGCCTTCAGTACCTAAAGGGAGCCTACAAACAGGAGGGGAGTCAACTCTTTGAAGGGGTAGATAACAGCAGGACAAGGGGAAATGGTTTGAAGTTGAGGGAGGGCAGACTGAGGTTGGATGTCAGGGGGAACTTCTTTACAGAGAGCGTGGTGAGGTGCTGGAACAGCTGCCCAGAGAGGCTGTGGATGCCCCGTCCATCCCTGGATGTGTTCAAGGCCAGGTTGGATGGGGCCCTGGGCAGCCTGGGCTGCTATGAAATGTGGAGGTTGGTGGCCCTGCCTGTGGCAAGGGCGTTGGAGATTCATGATCCTTGAGGTCCCTTCCAATCCTGGCCATTCTGTGATTCTGTGATTCTAAATCATGCCTTTCTAGCAGCAGGGTCTCGTGTCCCTTTTCTGTTCTATTTGTGAAGTCTGTCAAATTGTGATGCCAAACCCTTTTCCATCAGTGACCTAGAAGTAATATTTGAGTACTGCAGATTATTTAGATTGCTACTTCCAGATTACTTAGAAGTTTATTTAGCAGATTATTTAGAAGCTACTTCCTAGTTCATTGCTGCTCAGGCATCATCAGCCACAAGGAGCTGAGCAAGCCGTGCTCACCCAGCTGGACACATATGTGACTGAAGCATCTGATCAGCAAGGCTTGTGTTTGAGATCTAGCATTCTGAGTCTGAACTGCTTTCAGAGTTGCAGGAATTAAGCAGAAATGAATTCTAATGGGAACTGCAGTTGGTTCCTCGTTCCCTTTCAAACCAAAAAAAAAGACACAAAATCAATCAAAACTCAATGTAGATTATCCATCTGACTTTACAATGACTTAAAAAAGGCAACAAAAGGCCCTTCATTGCAAGAGGTAGCAAAGTCCTGCTCAGAAGCCGAGGCTGTAAGCAGGGCTGTAGGAACTGTGGCCAAGCAGCCTTCTCCCTTCATGTCTGCTCCAGCCACATGGCAGTCAGATGTGGGGAACAGACCCAGTGAAGGTAACACCAACACAACACACATGGGTTTAAAATCCCAGGTACCATTTTGCATGAAGAAAATAGTGAATCTTTCACATCAACAAATGTTCAAGTTCCAAAGCAAAGCACTAATGAGACAGATTTTAATGAACTCTTTAGGGATGTTTTTTTCAGCTGGTGTAAATTGGTACAGCTAAAAAAAAAAATTCAAAGAACACCTAAAAGAGTATCCCTGGCTTTATGTAATTATACAGTAATGATCTCTCCATCTCCTTTTCTGGAGCTTTTATCCTCAAACACTTTGTTCCATGTGAATGATCATGATGTTCTTCCCCCCACCATTTTAACATTTAGGGTATAGACTCTGGCTTCTGTATTTAACTGTATCATTTTCTATTAGGAAATAAAGCAGTACTTTCTAAGGGTAGCTCCTGCATTGAAGTCAGCTGTCAAAGCCTCTCATGCTGCTTCAGGTAATTGGCTACTCACAAATCTTTATCTGAAGTATAAAGGTAAATAACTACTAAAAGCCTAACCTAAACTGAAGCCGTAAATTATCCCACAAATTTCTTTTACTGCTCTGTTTTGCTTGGATTTACAAAAGCTATAAATCAGAACTGAACAAGAAGTTTGCAGAATGATGGTCACAAGGATCTTTATGAGGTCTATAGCCATAAATTTCAGAGCTGAAGAGGTTGGCCTGTAACAATCTGAGCTTGGTTTGCGTGCTTGCTTGCTTCCTTCTGCCAAATTCCTCTGCATGGCACAATAGGGATTCTGCTTCATTTTTTAGAAACACTTTTGAGTTTTGTTTTCAAAATGCGATGGGCTGGGAAGAGGCTGAGGGTACCCAGCATTTTTTGCAGAGACTGGTTGTTAGAGCAAGCAGCCAAACCACAGAAAGGCAGGATCTTCTTCCTTGTGAGCCTGTGCAACATGGCTTGGCATGTCCAGCTGCTAGGAAGAATGCTGTTAGAGAAACCTACTGTCTGTGGTCCAGGCTGAGCAAAGGAAGCGATGGCTGAGAGAAGAGCTGTGGGAATTCACAAGAAATAGTCCTTGACTCAGAGAGTGGAAAGGAGGACAGTGGAGGGAGCCATTGCTGCACTGAGCTTACTGTCTCCTACTGAGCATTTCCTAGTATCATTCTATCTTCCAAACTGCCGAATCTATGGGAAGCAAATGTTTAAGTTTTAAATAACTGGGTACAGCTGAATTAGTGGTTCCAGCTCTGGAAGTTCCATTTTACTCTACCACGCAGTCCTTGCTTATCATGAATCTGATTAATTCACATCCCAGGGTCAGACAAACCAAGCCATAAAATCCTGGGGCAGCAGGGATTGCCTTGTACAGTTTACTTGAGCTCCTAGTTGTGGTTTCAGCCTGGAAGGCGGAGAAAATCCATGAAATAAAGATGCATTCATTTCTGGCTTCCCATCCTTGCTTAAAAGTGTGGGTTTGTCTGCTCGTGGAGCTGTGCTGTGCAAAGAACTCAGGGTCTATTGTATTTATTTGCTTCTGTGATTCTCAAATCCACAACGTTCCTATAAATGGCTTTTGTCTGAATAACACGTATTGATTTCTTCATGCAAATACTGTAGAACTGAGCAATACAACGCTGCCAAGATTTAATGTACAGAGCTCAACTGCTGGGCCCTTGTCAGAATATTCCTGAAGTTTTGAAATACTGCATTGTGCCTGCTTTCTCTGTTTTGGAAGTAGGTCAAAGAGTTTGTATTCTGGGATTTTTCCCTCTGTAGTTTTCCATTACATCTTTGCCATCAAGCTCTTCTTTAAAGCGCACAACTATTAGCAATTCAGGTCTTTTGTTCTTATTATACATGAACATTTGGAGAATGACGTTTTGGGATTATGTCCTGCATATGTATTTTAGAAATACTGGCTTCTTGATGCCAAACTTCAGTAAACTCATATTTTTCTGCATCTGGAGCATCTTTTTCTTTACTGATGCTGTGCTGTAAATGCCACCTTTTTTTTATTTTTTTTTTTTGGTGCAGTTAAATAAGACCTTATTGTTTATACGAGTACTAGCAGCTTCCTAGAAAAAATTCATCCAACTTAGCCAACAAACATTTTGTCATACCCACAGAGGACAAAATGACTGTATTTTTCCAGTGATACTGAGGTTGGCTTTTTCCTCTCAGTCTTCGAAGTATATTTTCCTTACAGAGAGAATCTCATATCTGCTCTAGAAGTGAATAATTATGACACTGGCTCTTCCAAACCTACTTGACACCACTTTACAGTCACTCTTGTTGCTAACTAAGAGTCTAGACCATGGTTTGTAATCTTGGTCATGGTCTCCAACTTCTTCTGCGATTTGTTTATTTTCCATATCTCTTTCAGGCCATGACATTCTCCATCTCTAGTGTTTAGAGCATTATATCAGCGTTAAACACAAATCATGTAAATTACTATAGCTAAAGCATGAAAAGAAGTAGCCAAAATTTAACTCCTTATTCCTCTGTTTTAAGTGTAGGAAAGCCAAAACTTTTTATATGCAGTCTTTCCTGTCAGTTGGTACATCAGGATTAAGTTCACTGCCTTTCCTTTTGTTCAGTGTTCAGTCCACTTACGTAGCAAGCACGTTCACTCAATGTAATCTGTTAATTTTGTTAGCTTTACTGCACAAAATAAATTGTTGATAACTTCTTTTTCCTTTATATAAAGCCAATGCCTGAAAACACCTGAAATTTATTCCTTATGTTATAAATATTACTGGGCATATTTCATCGGTTCTCCATGCATGCTACAGATCTGCTATCCCCACTCTTCCACCAGTCACTTCAGCTGGAGCTTTAGCTCTTGCAGCTCAAGTAGCAAAGCAATCAGACACTGTGGTCTGTCTCCACCTCCGTTACAAACTTCTCTATGATCTACAGATAGGTAAGCCTCACACCTTTGCCTTCTTTGGAAGATCATGGAGCAGATTCAGGACTGCTGGAAGAGATGCTAAGGCATGTGAGAGAAGATGAGGCGGTGATCCAAGACAGTCAGCACAGCTTCACCAAGGCAGATTGTGCCCAAACAATCTCATTGCTTTCTATGATGAAGTGATGTTATCAGTGGACAAAGTAAGGGCAACTGATATCATCTATCTGGACTTGAGCAATGCCTTTGATATGGTTCCACACCACATCCTTATCTCTTGCACTTGGGTTGAGATAAGCCCAGATATGAGTACAGACTGAGAGAAGGACTCGCTGAGAGCAGCCCTGCAGAGAAGAACTAGGGGGTTCTGGTGGACAAGAAGCTGCATCAACAGAGAGGTGACAGCACGGAGAGGGAGGGGATTGTCACCCTCTACTCTATCCTTGTGAGATTCCACCTGGAATACTTCATCCAGGCCTGGGGCCCCCAGATCAGGAAAGATGTGGAGCTGTTGGAGGAGATCTAGAGGAGGTCCATGAAGATGCTCAGAGGGCTGGAGCACCTCTCCTATGAAGAAGGGTTGGTGGAGTTGGACTTGTTCAGTATGGAGAAGAGAAGACCTCATTGCAGTCTTCAAGTTTTTAACGGGAGATTAGTAACAGGAGAGAAATCAACCATCAACAGATGCATGTAGTAATAAGAAATGGGGAAATGGCTCTAAACTAAAATAGGGGAGATTTAGATTACATGTTAGGTGAAATTCTTCACTCAGGGGGCAGTGAGACCCTGGGAGTGCTGCCCAGAGAGTTGTGGGTCCCCATCCCTGGAGGTGCCCAAGGCCAGGTTGGATGGGCCCTGGGCAGCGTGAGCTGGTGGGGGGCAGCCAGCCCATGGCAGGGGTTGGGGCTGGATGAGCTTTACAGTCCCTTCTAACAGAAGCCTTTCTATGATTCTATAATTCAGTGTCCCACTTGTGTACTGGGAAATTGTGTCTCGGCATCACACAAATGGAAGTCTCCTTATTATCATTATGCCTTTTATCTTTTTAATGTATTGTCTTTACTGGATATGCTAGAGTTTATGTGTTTAAATACAGTAATCATTGCCCCTAAAATTGGTTGTAACCTTCAAATACAGTGCAAGGAGACAGGTCAAAACCACTCACTAGTTTTGTAGAAATTCCTCTAAAATTAATTCTTATTGTCATCACTTTATTATTATTTTTATTTCCTTCTGTTTCTCATCAATGACAAGACTAACACAAATCACATCAGGGCATTTGGAGCTCAGTCTTGCTTCCCCAGCTGCCATGCTGAAGCTCTGCTGGACGATGCTGTGCGTCTCTTTCTGCTGTTTGGGTATTCTCTGGTGTGTTGAACAGAATGGATTGTTCTTAGGAAGAAAGGTAAGTCATGACCATCTATCTGTGCCATCTGCAAGATGAGCAGAAAATTGCTGCTTCTCTCCTTCTCTCCTATTGTTTGACAGTCCTGAAAACGTTTGCAGTTGAGTGAGCATCTTCAGTTTGTTTTCTGGGATTTTTATTTCTTTATTTCTTTATTTGCTTCAAACTGTGCCACTGACCTGGGAGAGGCTTATGCCTGTTCTGGACTGTAGGAAAAGGATTTTCTTACCCTTTCTTAATGGAGTCACTGCACAATGGGGTGTTGAAAATCCCATATTGCTTAAGATCTCATCTAAAATTAATTTTCTTTATTTTTTAATTTAGTCCCTTTATGTCAGCAGCTGGTGCTATCCATGTACGTGCATCACATTTTTAGCTCTATCTGCCCCAGATTTAAATTGTCTTCCTTTTGGCACATACATTTCTTCAGCAAGCCCTATTTACTTGTCACCCCACAGTGTGTGTTGAGATGGAACCAATTTCAGCTCCTTGAATACAGGAGCATGTAAAGGACACATGAAGTGGCACATAGGCTTGGGAGCTGTTAAGGGAGACTTAAGCATTTACATCAAAGAGAGTCTCTCCGTTCCTGCCATCCTCAAAACAACTGAACGTTTGCCCTGCAGAAGGAAATTTTAAGCATATTTAAAGCCTGATGAGAGTCGGATGGTACTTTTTTTTTTCATTTCTGCAGAAGAATCAGGAATGCAGCTACATCCTTTTCCCTGTAATCACGTATCAGGTGTTGGATGCTGATTTGTGACACTTGGTCCCCCCAATCCCTGCTGAGTTGTTATGTTGAACATTGAATGTCCATGTGGACACATCCAATATAGAGGAGAAAATGTACCTGGTTCCTCAGATGGGAGCAGAGTTTGGCTCCTGAGTAACCGTGGCAACCACACCATCACTGTGAGCACCAGGACATTGTATGCCAGAAAGTAAAAAAAGCCCAACAACGTACATTATCACTCCAGCTCACTTGGAGATCTGCCTCTCAGTTTTACTCCTTACAGATGCTGACAGCCGTGGTTGTCAGATGTAAGTATTTTTCCCTGCCCCATCTGCAGCATCATCAGCATAAATTTTTCCTGGTGGTGAGTGTAATCACTTCCAATTAAAAAGGATATTTGAAATCCAAGTTGTAGAAACACTGAAGACAATTTTATATGCACCTTAAAAAGTTTCATCACACACATCCAAAAGCAGCATGCTCACATCAATATTTATAGCATTCAGCTCACAAAAGGGCCATTAATACAGCATATCAGCTCTGGTGACAAGTTACATTTTATTGCTGTCAACACAGATGTTCTTTCTTTCTCAGCAAACCCCTGTTTTTCTCTTCTTTTAATCAAACTGAGTTTTGAAGGATACGTGTGGATGCGTGTTCCAATATTTCTGGAAGGCTGCTGGAGAGAGTTGACAGAGCGAGCTCGTAAGGGCTTTTGGAAGACATTGATTAAGACTTTCCTATGAGATTTAAAAAAAAAAAAAAAAAGATTTGGGAGTAAGTTCTTTACTTGGTTTGGAACTTAGCCAATATCTGAAAAAGCCACGGGAACCATTCAGGAGGGGGAGAAGTCACTGAAATAAATATTTGGCTTTGAAAACACCTCAGAATATCGATCGCTGCACCGCAGTTCTGGTTTAAATGAATTTTGACTTTCTGCTACTGTAGCAGGGACGGGGAACAGAATCTACCCCATAATATTTATTAATCTCCTGTTACCATACCACATGACGTGATTCAAGCACTTCGTACGAACAAGCTCAGTCCCACAGAACTACCCAGTTCAGATAGCTGTGTCTTACTGGTACAGAATTCATTCTTTGAATCCTTGCGCTTCTCTCCAGCTGCTGGAATCAATGCAGCAGGCCAAGCAACCTGCAGCTCTCCACCATTATTCCTTAATATGTCCACAGAGGCTCAGAGGGACGGCAGGAAATAAACCTCCAGGACAGACTGTACCACCACATTCAGTTACATTTGATTTTTTTTCTGCCCAGACTATTGATTTCTGCATGTAAAGTAGAGGAGGTTTTGCTAGCTTCATAGGTTGTGTTGTGAAAGTGATCCTTGTATTTCTTTCCAGTTTTGTCTCTCACTGTCCTGTAGAATTCAAGCTACTCTGTACAATTTTACCTTTTGGTTGAGCTGTTTTTGAACCTGGGAGGACCTGGAGACCAAAAAAAATACAATTTTTCTTTGCAGATGTACTTATGTGTGTACTATTTTCAGCAGTGCCTGTGCACCTCAGATCTAGACTGGTTTTGTTGGGTGTATGCTGTGCCAGCATGAGACTAGCCTTAAGCTTCCTTTATTTGAGAGCTCTCATGATCGTTATTATCAGATGTACAACCCAGTTGCAGCAATGGGATTCTCTGCTCCCCAAATTGTCAGAAAAGAATACTTTTTTTGTGTCTATTTGGTCCCATTCCAGTACAGCCATTAGGATTATTGCCATTGGCTGTCATGAGGTGCAGATACAGATTCTAGGGACGGAGTAAATATCCAGTTACTCAGCTTAAAATGCAAAGAGAGGCCATGAATGTAATCAAGTTCTGTCAGCCTCTGTTGCCATGGCCTTTCACTGTGAGTCCCTCTCAGCCAAGACATATCACACTTGCTGTAAAGTTCAGCCGTGTAAAACTCTCTCCAAGTTTGCAAGAACCAAGCTACAGTTCAGCTCAGGTGCAGGGTAGAATGTAGAATTCCATCAGAAAGTTCAGGCTTGCTCATACCCAAGTTATTCATCTGAGCACATCTCAAGTTTTACAGGTAGATCATATCTTGAAAATTTCATAGATTTAATTTTTTTTCCAAAGAAAGCAGGGAGTAGGGAGTGTTTCATAGAAGTACAGAATTGTTAAGGTTGGAAAAGACCTCAAGGATTAACAAGCCCTACCATCTAGCACATAGCAGAGGAGTTGGAACTAGATGACCATTGTGGTCCTTTTCAACCCAGGCTATTCTATGATTCATACGATTCTATGATCAACCCGTCACAATCATGCACTTCTAATTCCACATAAGACACATGCCTAAGTTGCATGGTGGTCTCCTCATGCTTTTCGTTTTTTCTACCAATTTCCTTCGTCATTCTTTCATGTGGTTCATTTTTCCTATCATTTTGAAAACAAGTGGAGAAATGAAAATAAACCCAGAGATCACTAAAACTCTTCTGACATCTATTGTTATAGGAAAAATCATCAGTTTCAGCTGTGTTAGCTCATTTGACTATTTTATTTGAAGGTCAGCACTTTGAATCTCTCTGCAAATTATGCATAGAGCAGTGTCCAAACTAGAAAAAAAAATAAGGAATCAGGAATGAGATTCAAATCTGAAGCGCCATAACACAGGCAAAAACCAAGATTCAAAAGCTGCTCATATGCAAACCATGAAGCAATTGTATTTTCTGTAAGATGGAGACCTATCCGAAAACATGAGCTGTCATTCAGCTAGCGTGAACTGAAAGCAGCTCAGCAGTTTTGCTACCCTGGGACAGTGAAGTCCAACTCCTGTTGACTTTAAATAGGGAACTGGTGACCTCCATAAAAGGCAATTGAAATCCCAGCTTTACTGAGGTCAAAAATAAAAGCTCCTGATGAATTTTAAAAAGACTGGGATTTTGTAACCAGTGCCCAATATGTTAAGACTCATGAATCAAGAAAACAGCAAAGGGAATTACTTTCAAAATGTTTCATTGCATACTCTCGGTTTTACAGAGTGTGCTCTACTGAGGAATTTATGCATTTTGTCTAGATCTGCCACTGAATATTTTGGCTATCAGTGTGAAAAAATAATTGAAGTAACCTACTGACAAAGTCATTTTGAAGATTTGTTCATCTCTTGATTTACCAGAGAGGGTGGCTAACGCTTCTCCTGTGCAATGTGCTCTAGGTGACCCTGCTTGAGCAGGGATGGATGGAATATCTGAATTCAAGAGGTCCTTTGAACCTCAGCCTTTCTGTCTGTTTGTCTTTCTGTCTGTCTTTGATGCAGGCAGCAAATCAATTTTCATGTCTCCAATGGCAACGTCATCATAGTAAGTTGACCATGAAAGACAACACTAATTTTAAGGCATAGGTGGGTGGAGAGAAATATGCAGATGGCAATAATCTGCACATGGCATCACAAGTGAATCCAGTTTCCTTTGCTACTTGTATTGTGTGGTCTGTGTTTTACTGAGAATTTTAAGTGTGCAAAAGAACAGTGGGTGCTTACTTGAGATGGAAATACTTGTGATTAAGGCCAGTGAGAAACTTTTCATCAAATCTCTTTTACACATATATTGTTGTTCTTAGCATTGGATGCTTGTATGTCATTCTTTTCACTGCTATGGGGTAGGTATTGTACACCTAAGTGCAATCTGCTGCTTGTGAGTCCTAGAGGAAATCACAGCCATGTTAATGGCTCACAAGGTGCTGCTGCTGGGCCTTCAGCTGCAGCTCAGTGTTATGCTTTAACTCCTCCTGGTCTGAGGAAAGCAGGACTGATGGCTGAGCACCAGCATTGGTGCGTGGGATATAGCTCCAAGCACAGAAGCTGCATAGCAGAAGCATCACAAACTCATGGGGTTTTAAGAAATAATACTTATTGGGATGTTCAGCTTTTGCACTCATTATTTCTATCTTTCCATCATTTCCATGGTACCTTCAAAGATTTTCTTTATTAAAAAAATGGTCTTGCATTTCCTTTTAAAAAGTAATAAATAATTGCAATGCATTAAAAATCTCAAGACTGACAGCAATAAATCAGGTTAGAGGCTTCACTGGCTTTAATTAACAAATCACCTGTTTGAAAACCCAAATGTCCTAAACATACTGCATGTCACATGGAGCATCAGGAGGAGAATGGCTGATGGTTATAATAAGATCAGGACGACAGTGGGGGGGTCTTTAATTGAAAGCTGCAATTCTGCTGAAAATTGAACTACAGAACTACAGGCTGGTTGAGGTTAGAAGGGACCTCTGTAGATCACCCACCCAACCCCCTCTGCTCAAGCAGAGTCCCTAGAGCACATCACACAATAATGTGTGCAGTTGGCTATTGAGTATTTCCAGGGGCTGCACAGTCTCTCTGGGCAATCTGTGCCAGTGTTCATCTACCCTCACAGAAAAGATGTTTTTCCTCATGGCCAGTCAGAACTTCCTGTGTTCCAATTTGTGCTCATTGCCTCTCGAATCTATTGCTGGGCACCAGTGAGAAGAATCTGACCCATCCTCTTGACACCCTCCCATCAGATTATTGTACACATCAGTCAGATCCCTCTGAACTTTCTCTTCGCAAGGCTCAGCTGGCACAGCTCCCTCAATCTTTCCTCATGTGAGAGATGCTCCAGTACTGTCAGCATTTCAGTAGCTCCTCAGAGGACCAGGAGCTCCAGGTCTCTCCGAGGAACCCAGCACTGAACCCAGCACTGGCTGGCTGAGCAGAGAGGGAGAAGACCCTCTGTCAACCTTTAACTCTTCCCAATGCACTCCAGGATACCATTGACCTTCTTTGCCACAAGGGCACACTGCTGGCTCAGGGTCAACCTGTTGGCCACCAAGATATCCAGGTCCTTCTCCACAGATCAACCCCTTACCTGCACTGGTGCATCGCATTATTCCTTTATTATTTATATTATTTATATTTATGTTATTTATATTTATTATTCTGGAATGGACTGCCAAGGGAGGTGGTGGAGTCACCGACCCTGGGGGTGTTCAAGGAAAGGCTGGATGTTGTGTTGAGGGACATGGTTTAGTGGGAGCTATTGGGAGTAGGTGAACGGTTGGACTGGATGATCTTTTAGGTCTTTTCCAACCTTGGTGATTCTATGATTCTATGATTCTCAGGTGCAAGACTCCTCACCTACCGTCGTTGAATTTTGAGAGGTTCCTCTCTGCCCATTTCTCCAGCCTGCTGAGATTGTCATGAATGGCAGCACAGCACTCCAGAGAATCAGCCACTCCTCCCAGTTTTACATCATCAGCAAACTTGCTGTGGAGGTACTCCGTGCCTTCTTTGAAGGTACAGATTAATAAGTTAAACAAGACTGGACCAGTAGCCACCCTTGGATGATACTGCTAGTCACAGGCCTCCAACTAGACTGTGCCACTGGCCACAGCCCTCTGAGCTCTGCCAGTCAGCCAGGTCTCAATCCACCTCACTACCCACTCATTCAGCCCACATTTCCTGAGATTGCCTATGAGGATATCTTTGGAGCCTATGTCAAAGGCCTTGCTGGAATGCATGTAGACATCCACTGCTCTTCTCTCATCTATCCAGGTAGTTGTGCCACCGTAGAAGGTGATCAGGTCAGCTCAGCATCATTTCACTTTGGTGAATCCCATGCTGATTATCTTTTTCTCTTCCACATGCATGTGAAAAGCACATATGCTTTTATTCTCTCCACTACAATTTTCCCTCATACGCCTTTTCAAATTTCCCCAGCAACTCTCAGAACTCTTTAGAACTTCTCTGGGGTTTGAGAAGCACTATCATGGTTTTCTTTACCGAAGATTGATATCTGTACACACAAAGGGTCCGGTTATGTTTGATTCAGTGCAAACCTTCATGAAAAATGAAGTCTGTAATAGTCTCAGCTCTCTGTCATGAGCCATAGCAATGAGCAGAAACAGCCTCAAGGACCATTCCAGTGGATCTTTTTCTCTTCTTGTTTTACTTGGGAGCAGTTGGGCTCATTCTTACTTTCTCAAAAGGGGTAGAATTAGAAGGCAGGTCACTACTGGGAGCAAAAAAAAATAAAAAGAAGTACACTGCATATCATTATAAAAATAATGTGAAAATTAATAATATTAATAATAATAATAACAAAATAGTTTAAAAGCATTCTTTAATGGTAGTCCTCGCCTTTTGTCCCTGTGGTATTTGAAAAAAAAAAAAAGCACAGGAAAAATCTTGCACATGTTAAGTGAAGGAGTTTGCAAATGAAAAAGGGGATTTTTAAAATCTCTTCTAACTAGTAATATCAGATTCTATACCAGGTGCTGATTTGAACATCTATATTTCATGGCGTGTTAAGACTTTCACAGACCCACTAAAAAACTAGTTACTCTTACAGGGTAATTTTTCTATGACCTTCATGATCAGAGTACTTGAGAACATACAGAAGGTAATGAATTCTGTCTTTTCTCACCAGTGTGAAGTACTGCAGTAATAATCTCTTGTTACAGAGGGGATAAGAGGGCACATGCCACATCCAGTATTTTAGTGTGGCTGAGCTGTGAACTAAACCCAGCTCTCCAGAGCCAAGCTCAGTGCAGAAGCAGCGAGCTCCTTGCTGCTCTCACTGGGCCATCCATCAAATGAATTACAGCGTTCCTTTAAAACTCATCTTCATCATGTTTAGACCAGGATCCAAATTTTCTTCTTCAAAATTTGCCTTTATTACTCTAACACCAGCTCTCATGGGTAGATTTGGCCTGTTAAAACGATTCCCAAAGTTACTTTATTTTAAGGGGGAAGTAGTGATTTTCATACTGACAGCAATCTTTTTTTTTTTTTCCTGGCTTATGGGAAACTTTCTGTATGCAGCAGCATGCATGAGGAAATGCCTCTCATTTGACATATATGGTACTGAAAGTACTCAGTGCTCAGGGAAAAGCACTTTGCACAACCTCTTCCAATAACAGTGTGGTTTTGTTTATTTGTTTAAAGTAGTGTATGTGAATACAATGCAGAAAAGGACAATAACACTTAAAAGTATTCTTGCCTGCCTGTAGCTAAGGGCATGTACTCCTCTCAGGTCATATGGAAGTATCGCTTAGGGAACTGGAGGCATCCCTGTGTTCTCAGATTGGAGTGTTGCTGGGACGCACAGGGCTGACACTTGATCTCGTATTTTTTCTTCACTTCTCTTTTCTTCTCTCTCTTTCCTTCAGTTTGTTTATTTCTTTTTGTAAGAAACATGAAATCTTTAAGATTTTTTGTCCGTTTCAAGATCCAAGTTGGCTGCTGAGAGAAACTACAGGGCATTCATAGTGCAGGCCATCAGCAGAGTACTGCTCTGGTCATGCTGTCCAAGTCTCCATTTGGGAGAAATTTACTAGAGATAATGCTATCCATGGGCAATTAAATTGCCTTTTTCAAAATGCTATAAATAATATTAGCTATGCTGGATGAATAATACCACTCGGTGCAAATTACCAGCATACGGAGTGCAAGTGGAATAAGAATGATTTTATTTTCATGCAGAGACAGAAGTTTTGTGCCACGATGAGATGGAGTTTTGCTCATTTCCCATTTAATTTTATATGCAACACACTAATAGCATCCCAATGTCCCTCTCCACATTTCTCATCTTGTAGTGTCTCTAATGCACCTTAAATGATGAGAGCACTACATCAATAGTCTCAATTTAGGCAATGTGTGCTTTTGGCAAAAAAAAAAAAAAAAAAAAAAACCTGCAAAGTATTGCTAGCATAAATCTCCCATTACTGTAATGACACATTAAAATGGCACAAGGGTTTACAATCTGTGTTGTGAATTATCCATCCACCTGCTCTCTGAAATTGCGCTATATCTGTCTATCCTTTCCTTCACCCGTCTTTGTATTAGACCAACTTGCCAAGAAGTTAAAAAAAGCAGGGATTTATCAATGCACCAATGTTTTGTGTAGCATTCCAGTGAGCATTTGGATCAGATGCCCAACATTGTTAGTGAGAGATAAACAAAGGGAAGTGAACGTGGGCGACTAATCAGCAACAGCTAGCTGTAGCCCCCTGCTTTTCCCCAGCCATAAATTGAAAATGATGCTGGCAGGAGGAATAGGGTTTTAATCTAGATGAAACATTTTTGAATGTGTTTTCTGAATTACAGGACGCACATTGATCTGGCTGTCATTCTGTTCCATTTGGAGTGATAGATCTGCAGAAAAAACACTTTTGTTTAATTGAGATAATATTGTGTTTTCCCCAAGTCCTTTAGGAGAGAACTGATTTATGAGGAATGTTCTTCCTGAAATAAAAAGACACTGGCGTATGAAGTACTTGCAGCATAGGCTAAAATCAGAGATTGCTTTATACTGCTGGCTTAACAAGTCATTGCTTTCACCTCTGCATGCTGGTGGCTCATCTGTGAGGCCTAACCAAGCTCACAGTAGAGTTTCTTCCCAAAACAGTAGTGTTTAGGTGAGCTGGGCACCCATCACATGCTTGGAGGTGCCTCTATAGAAGCTTTCTCCTGGCAGGGCTGAAGACCATGGTGCTCCAGATGTTGCATTGCCTCTGTCGTGCTCCAGATAACAGTCTGGGGTTATGATGTCCTGGAAAACAAGGACGCTGCCCTCGCCCTACTAGCAAGAAAATGTAGTGCTTCTACAGGAAGACACAATACTCAGCTTCCAACACCAAAAGGGGAAAACATTCAGTATATGCTCAGAGATTACAGAGTAGAACCACAAAGGACCTTTCTAATTTTGCAGGTATTGTTGATGCCAACACCTTTGTTTTGTTCTGCATTGGGCTGACAAAGAATGTTCCAATGTCTGCTCTCAGGTAGCAGTGTCACAATCCAGATTTGGGAAATGCTCTTCAGGTCAAGCAATGGTTGGAAAGCATGAGAGCAATTAATGTGGGGATCTGACTGACCCAGATTTTCTTCTGCAGTGACTGGAGTGCCAAGCAGTCACTGTCTTGCCACAGGAAAGTGACCCAAGCTGAGAAACACTATCCAGAATCTGGTAGAGACTTGAGCTAGAACCGCTTTGCAGAGAGCATCAGGAAAATCTCCAGTATCCTGCTAGCTACATCAAAGCAGCCTGGCCCCCAAAACTGGGAATGTTGAGTGTGACATTTCAGCCTTGAGAAGAATGTCTTCTTGTTAAGTACGATCTGGCCAACTCCAAATGAAGTCTTGAACCATCTGTCTTGTGATCCCTTTTAGCATCTGTTCTCTGCATGACATTTCTGTAATATATTCTGCTTGCAGAGCTCTCCTTCCTAAGGGGCTGCACACCAGGACTGCTCACTTGTTCACAAAAGCGTAGAGAGTTTTCAAACCACAGAGACTTGGGAAAATTTTTGTTGTCTCTGGCCCAGGTTGCATTCACAGCTTGCAAGTGCTATAAATCTTGTACTGAATGTATCACAGAGTGCTGATGGCATATGTGCCTTGCCACTCTTGTTTTCCTCACCTGCTTCTGCAGATAGAAGAATTGGTTCTGGTGCTCTGAAATATAGAAGCACCCAAAGCCATTCCATTTGGAGCTGTAGCCCCTTTCTTTTGGAAATACTTAATGTGTATAAATTTACATTCTTTAGAATTTCTTCAGTGATAACTGTGTCCTTTAAACGACCATCTTTGGTAAGGAAGCTTTATTTTCAAAAGGATGTCATTTGTACCCACAGAAAATGAAGTTTTCCTGCTGAAAGCTGAGGTAGTAAGGAACTTAAAACTATTAAAATGGAAGAGGGAAATGTCCTAAGCAAAGTTTAACTTGTCTCATTTGTATATGACATGGGAAATCACTGGGTTTGGCTGGATATCCCTATCAAGAACTGGGTGAGGTTTTGGAGGAAAGCTCAGTGTAACAGGATGATGTGGGGCACAGAGGGCTCTTGTGTCCTTCCTGGGTGCAGTCCAGACCCCTGCCCCTGTGTCCTGGCCTGAGCCATGCTGTGCTGGAGTCAATTCTCTCTCTTCATGCCAAAGTACAGCTGGGTTGTCCACTTGCTTTGGAATGGCAGATCATCTCTAGGATAGACTATTTGGTGATGCAGCTCAAAGAAGCCAATATAAAGAAATTTAGAGTTGGGTTGCTTGGTTGTTGTTTTTTTTCTGAAAATAATTGACAGCAAATGACAGACAAAAGCAGAAGAAGGTGCAGGTTCATCTCCTGTCAAAAGAAGCAATTTACTAGAAGGAGAAACAAATGCATGAGGACACACTGCATTCCAGGAGCTGGGGTTAATACCTTCTGAGTTAGCACAAGGCTACAGGCACAGCCTTGGTTTTGCAGTCCTCAATTCCGTGCACAAGAGGAGCCCTTTGAGGAGCTACATGTTGTCCATGGGGGGCTGTTTGCTGTGGTATGTACCTGACTGTCATTTGTCTTCTCTGAGAAAGGCATTGGGGATGATGTGCATTCATTGTTGAATTTTCCTTTTCTTGTTCTCAGCCTGGCCATTGCCCTTCTTCTAGGATGCAGAACAACATAACCCTGTTCTGAGACTCATTAAGGCTGTTTATGCCAAGCAGTTGCATTCTCTAGAAAATATATACATACATATATTCCAGCCTATTTCCTTATTTTATAATTATTTGGTTTCCTGTGTGACCATCCAGAGACATTACACTGTACTTGCTTTTATGTAGGGCTTGCACTAGCGTGAAGCAGCACACAGCTAAATCCCAGAGTCTCAAAGCCACTCCGTTGTTCAGCTGTGCCCAACAGCCTGCACACATCCAAGGCTGGACAATGTGCTACCTTCAGCCAGCTCTCAAGCTGCAACAGGTGGGTGCACCAACACAGGCTTTGGGATCTCCTCCTGGCTGCAGGCTTTACTTTAGGTGAACGCATAGGTTAAACATGACGTCTGCTATTGGTAAATTAAAGCTCATGTGAAAATGTGGGTTTGTTTGCTTCCCAGCTTGTTTTTCCCCTTGATGAGGATACTGGGGAGAACCCTCATTTCCCGTGCTCGTATAGTGCTTAATGCAAAAGGGGCCACAGCCATCCTCTGGCAGAGGAATCTCACAGCTGCAGCAGCAACAAAATGATAAACAGCAGCAATAAGGACATTTTTGTGACTTTTGTAGCACTGTCCCAAGCTTCTTCAGGAGGCAGCTAACAGGAGCAAGAGCTTTAAGTTATGTAACTTTTTATGCAATTTTTTTTCAGGTTTTTTTTTTTTCTTCTTTTTTTGGAGACAGAAATGCCCTACTTTGCTTGTTCTTTGGCTGTGTAGAAGAGACAAGGGAAGGGTAACTATCATTTCTTTTTATGTACTATCACCTAACTCTACAACCACAAGTTTTAATGGCCACACCAGTGCCAGGAGACACTCTGCTAACAAATGTCATGGGATCCAATGTCTCATTATAACCATCACAGTATTAAGGAGGTATTTTGACTTTAAGTAGTCAACGGGACTGTCAGGGAAAGTTCAATGAGAGCTGCACTTTTGTAGAAGGAAAAGATAGTAGGAATGTTTTGCAATGTGGTATTAGAATAAATGAATAGAACCAAAAGTAGAGCTGAAATGTGGCTAGGCAGTAGAGGGTGCCCTATTCTACCATGTGCTCTCTCACAGATGTGACCAGCTACTGCTGTCACATAGCACACTGATATTAAACCATGAGACATCCGTCACTATCAACAAAAAATTCAGTCCATGAGATACCCATCACAATCAACCAACAATTCAAACCATGAGTACAGCCTAATATAGTAAAAGAACAGCTTTCATTTCTTGGTCACCTTGCCATTTAGATGACAATCTGCTCTGCCCAGCCAATTTGGAGGATCAGAGCATCATAGAATGGCTTAAGTTGGAAGGGACCTCAAAGATCATCAAGCTCCAACCCCTGACAAGGGCCAGATGCCCCCCACCAGCTCAGGCTGCCCAGCGCCCATCCAACCTGGCCTTGGGCACCTCCAGGGATGGGGCACCCACAGCAATCTTGGCAGCACTGCCAGGGCCTCTCTCCTCTTTGAGTGAAGATTTTTTTCTTAATATCTAATTTAAATAGACTTTATAAACAGCCAGATAACGAAATACATGTGTCAAAAATAACAGCTCAAGCTGCTACACCTTGCTGTGGTACCTTACGCCTGGAGGTGATGCAAAATGGTGAGCACCATACTATACCCACATCTAGTGCATTTTAGCCAACCAAACTGGTTAATAAAAACTCTAGAAAATGTGGTTCTAGCCCTCCAGACCAGACCCTTCCTATCCAGTCCTCCCCTCAAAAACAAGCAAAAAAAAACAAAACAAAACCGGAGAAACAGAAAATATTTTGAATCCTTACCCTCCCATTCTGTTTAAAAAACAGCACACTGTTTCTGGTGGAATAATGATTTCTTGATGGATTCTCATAAGTGGACTGTTTCCCACATTATCTGAAATAATTGGTTCATAGCAGCCACAAAACGAACAGCAGGTAGGAAATGAGTTTGCAGTTGCCAAACTTAATGGATCATTTATTCATTCTCTGAAGATTTTAACACTTCTTTGGCTATCAGGCCTTCATCTAATTGCACTATTTTTGTTAGAGAGATGGCTATCGCAATCAGTGAGTTTGCATGCCTGGAATATCAGAATAAGACCCATCAAAAATAAACATTTACATTCAAAACAAAGGCCTACAGAAGATAAATACTACGAAATAGATATATTCAAGGTGCTGTTACATTTTGCATCCACTTAATCCTCCGATTTACCCACTATATATTACAGACAGGAAGGTTCTTTTTCTTCTGTTTTTAGTATTGTTTGATAGTGTTACATCTAGGGCTCATACAAACAGGAAACACCAAGACTTGATGCAACTGTGACACCACCTACTTTCTTGCAGAGAGCCTGAGTGGAGTGCAATGAATCCATCGGTGGGAAATAAGTGATGATTCCAGAGTAATGGATTGCATGACGACTCCAACTTCTTACCTGCCACTGTTGTATGCATTTGGAGGTGATAGCACTACCAGTGTACATTTTACATTTCCACTGTTCCAAGATTACCTTTTCCCTACTTAGTTGTCTGATTACTGTCTTAACATTCAAGCTCATCTCTGTGCCATCAGTCCATGTGTAGTGTTTTCTGGAGTTGGTTGCACCGTTTTTTTTCCACTTCTTTCAATTAAATTAAACATTTTGGGGGAGGTGAGTTGCTTTATGAAAAAGAGCCAGACAAGTCTTGCTAATGCATATGTATTTTTAATTATGTCCTTTAGTAGAAATCATATTTGATTTATATTCCTCACCCTACAGCTTTCAAAGAGCTTTTATGGCATAAGCATGAAAGTTGTCTACTTTACTATTATTGTTATTATTATTGCTATTGTTATTATTATTTTAGTAAATGTGTTAGTGTACTTGTACACTAAGATATAATTTTGCTTAGAAAAGAGGACTGCAAGAGGAGTGTATTGCAGTTTGGTAAGTGGATCAAGATGTCAATCTTTTTTTCATAGTAAAGAGTTCCTTGACTTATTCCCAAAAAATGTTTAGCTGGTGATTTTAGAAATAATGGCTTTAACATTGCCTGGAAACCCATAAAAGCAGCCCTTTAGTCACTGCTTTGAGTTTTGCTTTGGTTTAGGTATTTTAAGCAGCATATATTGGGAGATACCCCAAAGCCACTTGATTTCTGAAGCAAGAAAGATATTTTCTGATGAAAACCTTTCATGAAATTCAAGGCTTTAGGAAGGATAAAATAGGATGGTTGCTGATGGAAGTTTCCTTGGTTTGGGAATTTTTTGTAAAAAGAACCTTCCTTCAGCCCAGAACTGGCAGATTTTTCTTTTTTCTTGCCCTCCTAAAAACCATGTCCAAGTGCAATGTAAAACTATCGTGCTCTGAAAACTGGAGTATTGCTTATTTTGAGCTCAAATGTAGAAGTGGAGTTTAGAAAGCAGGAAGCTGATTAGGCTGGGAATATTAAGAAACAAACTGCCAGGAACAGGCTGCAGAAACCTGCACTATTCAGAATATTGATGAGGAGAAAGTGAGAGAGATGCTCCACTCCACCTCCTGCTGTGCATTTCAGCATGGTTACATCAGCATTTGCAGGACAAAATCCAGTCTAACACTGAATTTATTCCAGACATGGATTTGAACAGGAAAGTTTCAGTTCCAAGAGGAATTGTTATGATGGAGTGCTTGCACATGAGATTATAAATTTGATGCAATACAAAGATTGAAAGCAACAAAAATGAATTTGAAGCAATGCTTCAATTCCATGACAATTGTGAATAGAACTTTCACTGGCTTCACTGTAGCTAAGAATTTATCTTCCAGACATCACTAACTGATGTTCTCTTCCACTTGAACCTCAAAACCTTACTTTAAAAGGGTTGGCTTCCAAAAAGATATAGGAAATATTGTAAAGGTACTTTCTAGAACTACTCTGGAATATGTTAAACGGGAAAAGATTTCAAAATGACATGCAGGGCTTTCTCAAAACCCAAATGTGTGTTTTTAGAGCTGTGCTGGGTTGAAGCAGAATTCATAGTTTTTGTTTCCATATGAGTAAGTAGATCTAGATAAATATGCATTTCCCAAGTGCTGCAGAAAAAAACAGACATGTGGGATCAGTTAAACATGCCTTCACTTACCCTGCATTTACCTTACTGTCAGTCATCCCTGGGTTAGGACAGTGAGGAGGGACACATCTGTGCTCTTTGTGTTTCAGAAATCAGGGAACAGCACAGGGCACCATCACAGTCTGTTAAACAAGTATGATTTCCTCTCCTTTGACAACAGAAATCACTTGCACCAGACACCAAAGCAATGCTGCAGAGCAGCTGAAACATGGGGCCAAATCTCTCCTTGAGAACAGTGGCAGAATGGAACTCCAGCAAGACTGAGATCTCAGATATGTTGGAAGGACAGTGTTCTTCTAATTCTTCAACTGAGAAAACCAGGATGAAATTGACCACAGTGTTTGATGGCAGAACATATCTAAAATATGATTGGCTTTATTTTTTTTATTTGTCTGTGTTTGGGAACTGAGTTAGGAATTCCACACCATCATCAGTGACTGTTTTAACAAAGAAAAGCCACTGTATTAATTCCGCCCATTCCTGACATTCTGGCACAACATACAGAGTTTGTATTACAGAAATGGTTACTGGTTGCATCTTAATGCTTCTGCTGTTTAATAATAGCATTGTGCCTCGCTCTGCACTAGCCTATCCCAAAAGTTGTGAATTTTCCCATTTGCTGTGGCTGATGTACCTGAAGTAAGTGAATGGCAATACTGTGATCCTGCAGGTAAAGAGCCAATGCAGTGTTTTTCCAACTACGTTTTTCCAAAAAACGCATTCAAATAGAAATGCTCACAAATGAGATGCATTTTTTTAAAGAACTCAGGAAATTTAACTGCCATGAATCTCACACGCCTTTGTTTCAGTCCTCCCAGTACTAAGATCACCAAAGAATATAATCTATTTCCTCCCAGCAAACACTTTGGAGAGTCTTCTGGTAAAATTCTGTAGTATTTTTCCCACAAATCCTCAACATTTTGATTAGGAAATGCTGTTTCCTGTGTTTCATATCTGGTTGCTTCCTGCAGCTCCTTTCCTGGCTGAATGCCTGGCAAACTCAGATTTATGTACTGAAGTCTCCCTTCCCTTCCCAACCTAGGTTAAAAGGATAATTTTGTTTTTATTCCTACCAGGTAAAGATTCTCGCTCCAGACATGCCTGTGCTGGGATGCTGCTCATAGGAGCACGGTGTTTGAGCCAGACTGGGTACTGTGAGACCTTCCTGACACGACAAAAAGGCTGCGCTGCCGTTTAACAAGACCTGGACAGGATGGAGACTTGAGCAGAGAGGAAACTGATGAAGGTTAGCAAGTGCAAATGTAGTGTCCTGCACCTGGGGAGGAAGAACTGCGTGCAACAGGTTGGCCATGAGCCAGCAGTGTGCCCCGGTGGCAAAGAAGGCCAATGGTACTCTGGGGTCCATGGCCAGAAGGATGAGGGAGGTGATCCTCTGACTCTACTCTGCCCTGGTGAGGCCATACCTGGAGCACTGCGCCCAGTTCTGGGCTTCCCAGTTTAAAAAAGACAGGGATCTCCTGGAGAGAATCCACCTGAGGGACACAAAGATGTGAGAAGCCTGGAGCATCTCCTGTATGAGCACAGGCTGAGAGACCTGGGCTTGCTCAGCCTAGAGAAGAGAAGGCTGAGGGGGGTCTCATCAGTGCTTATAGACATATAAAGTGCAGGTGTCAAGTGGATGGGGCCAGGCTCCTTTCGGCAGCGTGCAACAAGAAGACAAGGGGTAACAGGCACCAACTGGAACGTAGGAAGTTCCTTACTGACATGAGAAAGAACTTTACTGTGAGAGTTTAAGCACTGGAGCACTGGAACAGGCTGTTCAGAGAGGTGGTGGAGTCTCCTTTTCTGGAGATACTCAAGACTTACCTGGATGCTTTCCTGCTGAACCTACTGTAGGGAACCTGCTATAGCAGAGGGTTGAACTCCATGACCTCCAGAGATCCCCTCCAAATCCTATGATTCTATGAAAGAAAGAGAATCATTTAATCAGTTAATTTCTCTGTAAAGGAATATTTCTAACTGGAGTCCTATAAAAATAAATTACTATATCAGGATACACATATTCCAGGAAGAAAAAGCCAATATTTATGTTCTAGTTCCCAGGTTGCTGTTAAGCCATAGCAGTAGTTGTAGAACTGAAGCTGAACAAGAAAAAAAATTGTCACTATATTTTGGTTCTGGATGTCCACTTGAAACCCACATTGGGAAAGGCCTGGGAAGATTTTAGAGAGAATTAAAAAAAGACACCAAAAAATTGATTCTTGTGAGAATCTGCTTCTGGCTGGCAGACTCCAGCCTGCACCATTCACTGAAGAGAGGACGATGGAAGAGAAGACAACTTTGTCTTCTCTGTTGTGGCTGCTGCCCCAGCGGATGCCAGTGAGGAGTTAAATATGACACTTCGCAAGGTTGTCTTGGGTGAAATGAAGTTATGCAGAAGCACTAAAAATAAGTCACAAGGGAAATGAGGGAATACATCTTAACTTTGTAGTTTGCTACTACTGGTTGTGGTCTTAATGCCTTGTATGGTTATTCACTTTGGCTGCTAAATTAGATTTGGGGGGGATGGGGGATTTAAATTGTGGAAAGCAAAACACCATCTTAGCAGATCTCGAGGACTTAAACATATTAAGGATATCAAAAGAGAAAAAACTAGGGTTACCATAGTTTGATATGCCTAGCTCAAAAAGCTTCCCAAATAATTTGCAACAAGTAGCAGCAACTATCTCACATCAAAGGAAGCCTGAAGGCTGATGTGAAATTGCATAAAGCTCCTATTAAATATTGATGGAGTAAGGGGGAATGACTGTTGGATGTATACGTATACAATGACAAAAACACACAAATACCTACACATACACCTGTTCATCACTCCAAAATACCTATAGCTGTATTTCTCTATATAGCTGACTATGTAAAAGTCACATCAATTTGAAATCCAGTGGTACTCAGCATCCAATCAGACATTTTCTCCTGCGCTATACTGTAATTATTAATGTGATTCTTTTTCCTGAAAGTAAATACAGTCAATCATTTCTACTACTAGCTAATTCAAACATGGTTTGGGGTGCATGAGTTATGCTCATTCCCATGAGTGCTGATACATAGCTATTGTACCGCATGGACTTTTTTTCCAAGTTACAGGCCATGATTTTAATCAGATATATGTTAGTGTCAAGTTTGTGAGATCAGGTTGTCAATGACAGCACAACTGAGCACCCAGTGACTTATGAGACGTGTTGAAGTTTTATCACAGATAGATTGAGCTTCAGATGGTGCCTCACAGTGAAATAGCCACCAGAAATCATTACAAAGAGCCATGTAAATCAATGCAAAATGGGCCTTAAATGAGGCTTTATATGTAATAGATAGAAAAGGAAAACTTCCTGATTTATTCCAAATCCTGTTTTAATTAACACTTACTCCTAGTCTGGCTTTATATTTGCTTTTCATCTCCTGCATGTCATTTATTTGATGTCTCCAGTGCAATGGAAGTGATACTTAAAATGAAAAGGGAACACCACAAAAGAACCATTTCCAATGCTCTGTTTGATTTGAGAGATTCTGCTGATTCATATTACTATGTTCATCTTGTAGTTGGTTAGAATACTCATCAGGGTGATGCCAAGGAACAGCTGAGTCATTAGCTTTCCATAAGAGACGGATGCAAAGCATCACTGACTTTGGATCTCAGCACTTTTTCCATGGAAAGCTGTTGCTAATGGCACAGTTTCTGAAATCTCTTTCCTTCTGTCCTCCCCAAGAAATGTGGTGCTACCAGGAGATTCTGACCCCTGATTTACCACCACTCAGTCGCTGACCTCAGCAAAGACAGGACCATACCAGTAGTCCTACAGAGTCTCCTTGCTGGGTACACCTCACCACTAACCACAAGAAACTTTACTAGGAGTCATAGAATCTCCAAAGTTGAAAAGACCTCTGCAGTCATCCAGTCCAACCATCCACATATCACCAATCCTTGCCCCTAAACCGTGTCCCTGAGTACAACACCTCCAGGGACAGTGACTCCACCACCTCCCTTGGCAGCCTGTGCCAATGAACAAGAAGTATTGACCACCAAACTGCATAACAAAATATGAGCCCTGAGGTGTATACCAGAAGGATGCTGTTTGGGAGGGCGTGTGTGTGTGCTTAGTTCTAAATCAGGTGGCTGTAAATGAAACAGAAAAGAAGTTGTATGCTTCCTTCCAGATGTATTAATCTCTGCAAAAGATTATTACTGAACTGTTCCTTACTATAATTCTAAAAGCAAACATAACTTAGGACAGAAATTTGATAAAAATAGTCAACAGTCGAACCCCAAACAATTTTTTTTTCTCACCCCACCAAATTTTCCTATTAAACTCAGCTCCTGGGTTGCTAAACGTCTCCAAAATCAGCCTGACGCTGAGGCTTTAAAATTATGATTCAAGAGAAAAGTAGGGCAGGCAGGCAGAGGAAATTTTTCAGACACGATCACGATTGCCATAAATCCCGATTGCGCTGCAATCAGCACTGAAACACACCTCACTGCCACTGCCAGCAGAAGTGGGCTGCTCTCCTAACAGAGGGGTTGTTGTCGTACCCATGTCTAATGGGGCAGCTTGAAAAACGTAATGAGTCGTTACAATCTGCCTAAAATCACACCAGCAGTCGACATCATCATATTCATTTTCTTTGTGCATACGTCACTGCTAAGTGCTGATCTATCGCAGAGTTGCCCTTCATGCAGTTTAGTTTGGGGTTTGTTTGGGGTCTACATGGTGTCAGTTTAAATTTTGCTCCATGGCTTCTAGCTGGCCTGGTACACTCTAAGGAATAGAAAAAGTCAACTCCTGCTGCAAAATGGTATGCTGTTAGCTTTGAAATACGGTAGCAGATTGTAAGAACTCTTTTCTCTGAATTTACTCACTTTTTGCTTTCAGTGTGCCTTATGCCAGTACACAATTGCACTGTCAAATCTGTATGCAAATAGACACGAAGTATGCAAAACATGGATAATGTTACCAGCTGCTATAAGTTTGCAGTCAAACTGTGCTAAACAATCCTGGCAGCTGGATATTACTTATTATTCCTATTGCCATCCTGTATTCCTTAATAGTTGGACCTTCACAGACTTGAGAAAGCAGGGGGAAATCAAAGAGAGCCTGATGAGCCCCCAGTCAATTAGCTCACGCAGCGGTATTATTTCTTTCAACAAGCTGGGACAAAACTCTTCTAGCTAAACTGCCTATTGGCCTTTCTGTAAGCAGGGAGAGACTGCCAAAGGCTGCCAGAATTTCAGATTTGCAGCCTTTTTTTGCCACCGTACTGCGTTAAAGAGGAGGGGTCCAAAACTCTTCCAAAAGGCAGAGGCAGATCCAGGTTCCCGTAACATGAGGCTGACTTCCACCAAATGCACTCTGCCACAGCAGCTTCATCAAAAATGAACACCGGGGACAGCCCAGGAGGAAAACCCAGCCACCTGACAGCATGCCTGAGATGGAGGCCAAGCTCCCCTCACACTTCACCTGCTTAACATGCACTTGAAATAAAAATATGTGTAATACTGGGACCAGCTGACACTCTCAGCTACGTGCTTTCGGGTTCTGCGAGACGGTGAGTAACAGCAGCTCTTCTGACACACCATCAGTCCATCACATCACCTCATTGATTTCTGCTACACCTGACATCCCTCAAACTTGCTCCTACAAGAGGTGCAGGCTTCCTATTTTTAGATATACAGTCAATAATTTTTTTCCCCCTCCCAATATAATTTCTGCATGGTTTGATGCTAATTAGGCACTTTCCTGGTTATGTCAAGAGCAAAACTCTCTTTGATCAATATTGTTTCTCTGCCTATTTTATTCTCAACTGCCAGATGTGCTCTGAAAGTCAAACAAGCCTCCAGCAACACACCGCAACGCGGCGCCGTCGGAGCACAGCCACTGCTTTGTGGTCTTTGGGAAAGATGAGGCTATCAGGAATCAGGACCCACCTGCTTGTGGCACTGACAGCTGGCGCCTTGGCTCCTGTGAATTATTTAGATTGTTGCATTCACAAAACGAAAGAACTACAAGGCCCTGCATAATGACAAACAAAAGGGAAGTTCAACCTTTTAACACGTAATGAGTTAAAATGTCTCTGCAGGGATGAAAGACAGTTGAACTACCTCACGCTGCTCAAAGAAGCTGAAATATTTGCAGAGAGTGATGTTCATTCTGACAGTGTTCACCAGACCTTGTATTAACTGTGCTGGAGCTTTTAGTCTTTACCGAAACCAGTAATTTTCCTGGGAACATTTAAATAACAAACAGACAAATTCTTATTCTTCTTTAAATAGTTCTTTTTCCCAGTGTGCATCACACACCCGAAGAGTGGTAGAAGCCAATTGCCAACTGTTCTATTGCATGCTTTAGTCAAAGGCAAGACTACCAGCAAGCCCTCCAGGAAGCAGTCTGTATGCATCATCACTGGTCAGCCCAGAGGCTGAAAAACAACAACAGAAACTGCAGAAAGATGAGGTTTTAAGGGAAAAAAATATGTATTTTTTATGGTAGAACAGTGAATCACTCAGAGAGAAGCACTACAGAGAAATGTAAGGTCTTTATGTGTATTTAACAACAGACAGCTGTCTGTTAGGGTGACACAAATACAACACTGCTTCCCTGGAGCTTGGAGACATCCTCAGGTCTGTTCCTGTTGGATGGTTCCATGACCTTTGCTATAAAGATTGAGTTTACTGAATCTGTGGTCATGTAGGATTTGGGACCAGAATTTTGCAAAAATTACTTTTTCATTCTTGCTTGTGGACAAATTCTTCTTCAGTAATTGGGAAAAACAAGCTTTTGAGTTCCTGTGGTGTTTAGTGAAGGTCCAGTTATGAGATAAATGCTTTCCTATTTGCCTTGGTACACTGCTTGTATCTGGCTGGTTTGGGTAAGCAACCTGCAATAACCCACCCACTAACAAAATCTTAAGAAAAAACTCATGTGAGAAATGAAGCTGTTTTTCAGTTCTTCATGGTTATCCTACATCCAGACCAACATGGGCTTTAGTGGGATGACTGGCATTGGTATCTCATGTCTTTGGTCGGGAGCTATAAGTCGCTCTCCTTCCATCCATTCCTTGTACTTGTCAGTAACAAGGAGGACTGTATGCATGACCTTGCAGAATTTGCATTGTACTGAGCACATAGGTAACATGTTAGAATTTATTCCATTATTTAATGAATATTAAAAAAATCCTTCCGCTTTACATTTCTCCCCTACCATTTTCTGCTTTCTAACCAATGTCCAGCTAACAATTGCTGTCTCTGGGCTCTTTTCAATTGACAATGCAAATGGAAAAGAACTCAGACTCTGAAGAGACTATGCTCAAGTGTTCATGAATATTCACACAGAATCACAGAACGGCAGGGGTTGGAAAGGACCTCGAGAGATCACTGAGTCCAACCCCTCTGCTAAAGGAGGTACCCTACAATGGGACACGCAGGTAGGTGTCCATACAGGTCTTGAATATCTCCATAGAAAGAGATTCCACCACCTCTCTGGGCAGCTTTTTCCAGTGCTCTATTACCCTTACCATTAGCGAGTTCTTTTACATGTTTGTTCCTCAGTCTTACAGCTCCCTTATGGCTCCTTTGGCCAATCCATTTCCAAAAATGGTTCCTTTCATGACAACCTGGCAGAGGGAACAGCAGTCCAGCAAGGGCCATGTTTCTGTTGCGGTTGGTTTGGGACGCACAAGCACACAAGAAGCCATCAAGACAGCTCTGCTTTGGCTGTTATGTGATGTCAGGGGGAGCTGGGGAGTTATTTAATCAGAACCATTTTTATCCTTCTGAAGGGGAAGCCTTGGAGAGACTATTGACTTTTCTGTGAGTGATCTAAGCATTGTTAAACAAGATTGCTGTATCACTTCCATAGTTAGCATATCACTTCCACAGTTAGTGCCATTCAGACTCACATGTCAAAGCTATCTATTTTTCAAACAAAGGATGGGAAAAGCTCACATCCATACAGTGCTACGGGGATTAAAGGGGAAATGAAGCTTTTAACTTTCACTTGGAGGGCTCACACATAAGCAGAAGGGAGCAGCCATCAGCGAAACAAACCAAAAGCCATTCTCAGAGCAGGGAGTGTCACCTTCATGCCAGGTCTGAACTTTCCAAAGCCCTTTTAAGGAAGGATAGATCTTGAAGGAGTTGCAAATGAGGATAACTGTGAGGTAAGAGACCTCAGACCTTTGGCTGTTGGGTGTGTTTTTTCTAATCCTTTCCTGACTCAATCAAATTAATTCCTGGCACAACTCTATGAAAGTCACCCCAGGGAAGAGTTTGGACTGTTGGCTGACCGAGGTTTTAATACCAAATGACATTTTGCCTTTGAATTTGCCATTTAAGACAACATAATGAAGGGAAAAGGCTAAATCACAGAATCAAAGACAAGCTTGAGTTGCAAGGAACCTTTAGAGATCATCTAGTTCCAACCTCCAGTGAATGCAAAGACAACAATTCTTAGTAAACATCTTACTTTTTCTACCACACGTTCTATTAAAGAAAAACGCAAAGCTATGATAACTATGAGAAATGTGTTTTTTCCCAGTTTTACTGACAGATGCTGCACTGTCTCTGCCTCACAGAAATGCTGTGGTGCAGACCTGGTCCTGAGCAGGATCCACGTCCTCCTGCAGGAATGGGCAGGCACCATCACTTGTCTCTCAGCAGGACGAGGGCATTTCTGGTCCGAGCTATGGGTGGTTTAGATGCATGTTTTACTAAACCAAGTGGTTTGAGAGACAAAAATACATTCCAATGAATCTCCCTTGTTTTCTCATCCAATTCATTGTGATAGTCTTAATAAGTTGTGGTAGATGTCATCCTGATGAAAACAAAATGAAAAATCTGCCATATTATCTTGAGTGAACAATATTACTGTAGTTTTAATGACAGCACTCATTCCTTCTTCCTTCTGTTTTTTAACTAGTTCCAGGTAACTGTGTGTAAGTTGTGTTGGAGTCAGCGCGATGCATGTTGAATTTCCTGATGGGAAATAGGAAATCACTGGGAAATGATGACACAGCAGGTTAATAACACAGCTCTCACGTGCCTAAGTTTGGTCCTAATATATATTCACAGGGGAAAAAAAAGCCTTGAGTGTTGTATTGTTCAGTAACTCACTATGCTAAAGACACACGACCATTTGATACAGCAATAAAGAAAACAATCTGTTCTTGATGACTATATATGGTGCCTTGTGATACCTGGTAGTGCAATTGCAATGAAATCAGAAAACAATTGAAAAATGATATCGTAAGACGTCACAAAAATATGGGAAGCATATGTCCCTGTGGGGAGATAGCTGTAGTGGGAGGAGAACAGCCACCAGATCCAGCACTGCAGACTGCTTCTCATCACAGAGCACAATGTAATAATCATCTGAGAGCCCCTGTTGCGAGGAAGTATTTAAAGATTAACGTTAAAGGAAGAATAAACCTTTCCAATCAATTGTGAAAGTAAAATCAGCAGTGAAGCAACAAAGGAAATTGAAACACAGCTAGAGGAAAATTAAAAACAGCTACCCCAAAATACCTGTTGTAATTAAATCTTGGTTGGGAATATGTGAATTAAAAGAGGTATGACATTTGAATTAATTTAAAAAAAAGCAGCAAAAGGATGCAGGTTATTTTTCTTTGAATGCTGGTGCAATTTACGGAGGTTCAAGGCATGTCTGCTGTCAGACAGAGCAGCTTTACATGGACACTCAGGGAAGAACAGCTCTGTCCATAGTTAATCGAGTGCTGTGCTGAGTTCCCTCACGTCATCCATCTGTAGAGGCTAATCAAGCTTTCAGCCACCAGGATGTTTCAGGTTGCAAAAAAAAAAAAAAGAAAAAAGCAAGCATGGATGTTTTTTTTTTCAGGCTGTAAACAAATGTACAGATTGAACTGCAAGAATACTGCAGCATCTAGATAGCTAAAAGATGTTGAAGTGCACATTGTAGGCATGAGAGAAACAACCTTGAAATCTGCCCAGAACATTTCTGTGCTAGGGAATTTTTCCAACACTTCCAACACTTCCAAACATATGTACAAATGGAAAAATATCATAAAGCCCCAGCAACTGGCTGTGTTGGCTTCTGAGTGCCCCCCAGGTAAGACTGTGTCTCAGCAGCGCTGGAGGAAGGCAGTGCAGTTCGATGCTCATTAGAAGTCTGTAGATGATCTCAGCCTCTCCAGGTATTGAAGATTCATCAGTTTCTTTTTCCACAGGAATGCAGCATTCTGAAAGTAGAGCAATAGGTACCAATTATATCCTCCTCCAGTCCGTGTCTGCATACAAAATTTCTGTTGGGGTGGAATGGTATTAAGGTTAACAGTATTTTGCCAGAATTTGCAGATATTAGCTATAAATTGTGGCACGGTGACAAAACCATGTTCTTGCAGTCTGCTGGAGCCTTGGAGGAGGAAGCTGGCCCCCTCCCTTCCCTTCATTCCATACAGGAAGCACGGAGCCTTCAAACTAAAATACCAAGAGCATTTTTGTAGGGTTGGCCATCCCCAGTGCTCATGGCCCCAGTGGAGCTGCCAGCTCTGACACCCTCTGCTCTGCCTGTATAGTTGTGAAAAGGAGTTAATAGTAAAATCAGCGAAGGTTTCAGGTGTACATCAGCTCCTCCAAGCACAGAGCATGAGCCTCTGCTCTTGTCTGATTTTTAAGAATATCCAGGTAAAAGCTAACGAAGCACATAAATTAATTATAAACACAGTTTAAAGAAGGGTTGACTTCAGGCTTCTGTGTGTTTGCACACAAGCATGAGTCACACAAGCACTTTCAAAAAGCTTATTTGTCATCCTGTTCTTGTACAAAGATGCCCTTGGTGCTTTGCAGCCTTACCACCAACAGCCAATATCCTATTGCATGGGCTCCCCACACACACCTGCAGAGAAGAACTGTAAAATGCTGAAGAGAAGGCTCACAGAGGTAATAAACCAGACAGAGGAAATACCTGAGGTGGGAGCACAACACAGCCATACATGCCTATGAGAATAATAACAGGATACAAGTCAATAAATACATGCTCATCTCTATACAGTGCCCAGCTTCTAACATAAAGATGTGTGAAATGAACTGCCTGGAGGAGCAAAGTATGAGGAGTGAAGGAAGTGGTGATTTTTGCTATGTAATGAGAAAACTTTCATTTATTGACTGTACGAGGCAGCTGGACCTGCAGCCAGCAGTCTGGAGTCGAACAGGAGGAGATGAGCCTTGGAAAACAGCGTTGTGATGGTGATTGCAGGGTGAGCTGGAATTACTGCTAGAGAATAATCAAAGAAAAGAAAAATTAAGAATATTAAATGAAGCCTGGAGAAGTGGGAAAGGGCAAATGCAAGGAAAAGGTTTGTAAAGAATGGGCAGCATGTAATCTGGTGAAAGCAAGGGCAACAAGTCCATGTGCTATTTCCACATTTAAAAGCAGAAGTAATCTTGAAGTTATTAAAAGCAAAACAAGAAAAAATACTATCTATGTGAAACAAAGGAAAAAACCTCAGCGTTCAGTTCATTTCAGCATCACAGAGTATTTGTCCTAAAGGACAAAATGCCTGTGCCTGCCAAAGCAACATCAGAGAGTAAAACAAGACTTAAAAGCAGAAAACAAAATTTGAACAATAAAATGACAGCAGAGACAGTTCATCCTTTACATTATGATAACTGTGTCTTCATGAGTCCTCCAAGTGGGGGACATTCCCCAAGAAGAATGCAGATGAGGGTGGATTTGCAAGACAGCAAGGCTGGAAATTACAGCAGATAGTACAGTGGAGAAAGAGAAGATGGTTTGGCTTTCCCCTGCTGAGCACGGTGGTCATGCATGCTCCATCAAGTACATATCCTTCACACACTAACAAGAGGGTGTGCAGACATTCTGGTGGCTGTCACATGTTTTCCTCTTCATTAACGCTGTGTAATGGGAACTTTATAAATCAGCAGCAGTGCCACCTGATAGCCACGAGCTGGAGAACGTCCCCTTGGCTAATTTTCCAGGCAACTTTTTGGAAGAAGGTCAAAAGTGGAGATCCAAGTACATCGCCCAAAGGAAAAAGGAGGTTAGCTGTGGCATTTCAAAGAGACATATTCAAAGCTCTTGCATATGAAAAATTAATAAGCTAACCAAACATTTGAAAGCTGAATAAATAACATTTCCCTAGCAAAAATAAAGCTGAACGATCTATAACAAAATAAGGGCATTCATCCAGCAAGAAGGAAAAGATAAGCTGTTTTCCTCTCTAAACTTTCCCAGCTTTCATTAGAGGTCACCCAGTTCAAAGAGGCTTGAGTTCAAAAAGGTCTTCAGCATTTCAGTCCAACCTTGATCACAGTGTTTTTTCTTGGGCAAGAAAAGTTAGGACACAGAATCATAGAAGCATAGAACTGTTTTGAGTTGAAAGGAACCCTTAAATGTCATCTAGTTTAATCCTCCTGCAATGAACAGGGACATCTACAGCTCCATCTGGCACTCAGAGCCCCATCCAGCCTGATGTTAGGTGTCTCCAAGGATGGGGCAGCTACCGGCTCTCTGGGCAACCTTATTGTAAAGCACTTCTTCCTTATATCCTGTCTAAATCTCCTCTCTTTTAGTTAGAAACCATTTCCCCTTGTCCTATCACCACAGACACAACTAAATAGTCTGCCCCTTCCTTCTTACAGTCCCCCTTTGTGTACTGAAAGGTAGCTTGGGTCTCCCCAGAGCCTTCTCTTCCCCAGGCTGAACAGACCCAGCTATCTCATCCTGTCTTCACCATGAAGGTGCTCTTCTGGTTGATGTACATGTAGAAGCTTCTCTTATCCTTCTTTGCACCTCTTGCCAAGCCCATTTCTAGTTGGCTTTCTTGAGCCCACCACCCCATCCCTACACAGCCTAGCTGCATCCCTTACTCCTCCCACGGTACCTGTCACTGCTTCCACCGTCTTGCATTTTCTTCTTGCTCTCCAGTTTGGCCATCAGGTCCCAGTTCAGCCATGCCAGTCTCTTCCTTTCCTTTCCTCACCTCCTCCACCTGGGGTGAAGAGATCTTGTGTCCTAAGGAAACCTTCTCTAAAGAAGCCAGCTCTGCTCTGCTCTCTTGATCTTGAGTACAGATTCCCATGGGGTTTTGTTGATTAATTGTCTGAGGAGATGCAAGTTGGCTTTCCTAAAATCAAGCTTCCTGCTTTTACTCTTTGCTGGTCCAATATCTCTCAGGACTTTGAACTTAATCATTGCATGATCACTACAGCCCAGGCAGCCTGCAATCCTGATGTCACCAATCAGTTTGCTCACACAGCTGAGCAACAACTCCAGCACTGCATCCCCTCTGCTGGGGCTGTCTATTACTTGGTTCAGGAAGATATCCTCAATTTGTTCCAGGAGCCTTCTGGATTGCCTACAGTTTGCCATGCTACTTTTCCAGCAGATCAGTTAAACTCCAAGCTAAGGTGGCACACCAGAAAGCACAGGCTACAACTTTATGTCCTGAAACAGAAGCTCTGTTCCATTTCCCCATCCCCTCCTGGTGGCATCATTCATCACCTTCTGGGGCCACACGGGTTGCTCAGCCCTTCCAGCCACCTCTGGAGTATTCAGAATGGCTCAGAAATAGCTCCCATCTTCTTACTCTTGCACAAGCCCGTAACTCCCCCAGGAAGGAGGACTCCCTTTCCTCCATGAGGTCCCTCTGGTTTGTTGCAGAGTGATCTCCACAGATCAATGCTCTTAGCCACTAGTACACTAACCATTGCATGGTCTTCCACATAGGAAGGAAGTAAAATGCTTGGAGGGTGGGAAGAAGAGATGGGAAGATGCATCCCACAGAGGGAGATTCAGGCAGTGGCGCATCCTGCTTGTACAGGCAGCAGCTTTTGAGTCATTAATTCAAATTATTCAACTGTGAGTCACATTAAAAGAATCTTTCCAATAGCGCTGCTCAACCCACTCTTTTTAAGGCTTGAAAATTCATTCTGAGTCAGGCCCGTCTATAAAGGCAGTTAGTTGAATATTCTTATTGGGTTCTTGGGATGCTTTTTTTCCGTGTGAGTTCAACGTACTGTGCTGCAGCTTTTCCCCGAGCCACGGAAGAATCAAAGCCTTTTGTCAGCTCTCCGCACCGCCGCACGCCCATTTTCCCCACTAAATACCCTCGTTTCAAAGCATCAGCTTGACTCACAACCTCACGCTAGATCTGCAAACCAAGGGTAATTAATATACAGTATATGCCCAATAACAAACAGCTGATGAGTCACTTCCAGATCTGTCACGCACTAACTTCACAGCCGATCTCCACTGGGAAACAGAGAGATGGTGCTTTGAAAGAGCTTCAGAAGAACTCAGGGGACGTGCTGAACTTTCAGTTTGTTCACCAAAAGGCACAATTTGATGGTATCAGTAATATTCTGAAACGTCAGAATAACACACTGAATTTCTCAAGGCTTTCTTTGCCTTGATATACAGTCCCACCCAGCTCACAAATAAAGTAGCACATCAGATATGCTCACATAAATCTGCCCGCAAAGCTATGGCCAAAATGTAATAAAGCCTACAGAAGATACTTTCCCAGCTTCACTGCAATGGCTGATAGTAACAGCTTCAATTAATTTCATCTTACTTTTCTATTAAAAAAACTCTTCATCCCTGGAAAGCTTGCACAATCAATAGTGCTAAGAGTGAAATGCAGCCTGACAGTTACCATTCGAGCATCAGAAGGTGGTCAGAAATCAGAACGCCCCATTGTTTCGAACGGGAGAGTATGCAGCAGTTGGGTTCAGTCCTCACTCCCTCCATCACCACATCTCTGAGCACATGTTACCATCCCCTCACTTACAGTCCCACATTCACCTTGCAAGCTGTTGTAAGACTGACACAGACCATTCCTCCCCAGGTTTTTCTCACCCAGAGCAGCTCTACCAGACAAGGACATGAGAAATGGGCCGGTACTGCATTGGACACATCCATGTTGTCTCAGCAGAGCTGCTGCCACCACTCCCTCAAAGATTTCAGTGCCCTAGAATTAAAAAAAAAAAGCTTTATAGAAAGAAAGGCTTTTCTTCTGGAACGTTTCAAATCAGGATCTATGCTGGAGCATGCAATTATCCTACATGTGCCCGAAATCAAGGAGAGCCAGCCAGATGCCTCTCTATAGCAGCGTGTTACTTTCACAGCATATAATTTTCAGATCACGCACATCACTATTATAATTGGGTTATGGAAGCAGAGGGTATCTTTATTTACATACATTTGTTTTAATTCAGAGAAGTGCTATAATTTCCCTTCTCCTTAGTAAATATTTTTCTCTCCCAGTCTGCACCACATTATAATGACTGTATGGCTGCATTTTGCACTTGAGATGAATGGCCTATGGCTGTGAGAGCCCTGCTTGCTTAAGAGGTGATTTCATTTGGTAAATTAATTCTAATTGCAGGTGTAACTCCCACAAAGTGTGTTGGATTGAAAGCTTGGTGGAGTAGAGTCTTTTTGTGGCTTTAATCAGAAAACATTTCAACACAAACACTTAAAACTCCCAGAAATAAGATTAATAATAAAATTAATTAATACGATTACCTACTTGAAAAAAAAAACGTTATGTATGGAGGAGTTATAGGCTTGCATACTTGCATTCCAGCAGCCATGAAAAGCACACAAACTAGGGAAAATATAATAAATATAAAGCTAGGGTTTCTTTTAATAAGTACCAGAATGATGCCTGAGTGGCAAATCCAGATGAATCCATTCCGGATGATTTCTTTATTTTGTTTTGCTTTGTTTTTAACTGTGCTACAGCCATTTTCATTAAGCTTGCCTCTGATTTTCCTGCAGTAAGTGCCTTGCCTAAGGAGCTTTTGGCTCGCAGTTTCCCGGGCTGACCTTAGTGCTGTCCTTGTGTCTCTCACAGCGGAGCCCGTTGCTCTGCCGATGCCATTAAGTAGATTGGCTCAGTGAATGCACATCTCTTCTGCAGTGGGGTAATTTAGGGGAAAGTTTGTTTAAGCAAAGCCTAGATGATTTAGCCTGCACAGAGCATACATCCAGTCACAAATGCAATGGTTTCCCTTTAAAAAATAATGACTAATAATAACCAGTAGCCTCTGCTGGGCAGCAGGGAACATACTGTCTTGAGGAAACAGAAGTGGGCAAGTTTTCTTCTTGTGAAGAAGAAAAGTATGGCTACATCAAATGGCGTCACAGAGGTATGATTATAGCACCGAATGCCACATGGAAAAATACAAGAAAAGATTTCTTTTGACAAGCTTAAGTAGCTCTACCAGTGTTCATAAACAAGGTACTTAAATTGTTCCTTCAATTTCATGTGGCTTTTCACTTAGAAATGTCCATTTGCTTTTAGTTTTTAAAACTCGTTCTTGCAATCAAACAGGGATATTACATTATAGTTTGATGTGAGGCTGTTTTTGAGAACTTGTGAAGTTATTTCTATTAATTATTATATTCTGAACCTCCAGTGAGCTGAAAAACAAGTTTCCAAAAAAACTCTGATTCTGTTGTTGTCCTTCTGCAACTCTGGCTATTACAGATGTTTCAGCATTCTCCTCTAGGAGTCTGATCACCAGAATGAAATGATCAATTGCTCTATTTTGCTTTTAAGCCAAACAGAATCTAGTTCTCTATGATGTCTTTGCTGACGGGTTTTCAAAACCCAGCCTCTTAGAATAGGGGGAGAAAGGTACTCCTACTGAGAGGTGGCTGCAACACAGCAGGCCAATTTCCTGCCATTTAATATCAGAATAGTGGAGTCACTGCTAATAACAAATTCAATTTATAAATCCATTAAACAACAAAACAGCCAGGTTTGCTACATAAAAAGTAATGGGTTTGTCCTACAATAAAAGGTGTTTGTCTCAACAAGACTGGTAAGAGCTGCTCTGTGATTGCTGTCCTTTATGTCCCTTCTGCTCACACAACACAGAAGATTTGTACATGTTCTTACTTGCAGTGGCTTTCCAGGGCCAGCTCCTGCCCTTAGCTGTTCTCAAGAAAACCTGCTTAAATCAAGAACTGAACCAACATCTAATTGAGGGCAGAAGCTGACCCAGATGTGCTCAAGCAAAAAGACTCAGGGGTTTGGCAGGAATTCAACTTTGAAATGGTGATGAAAAGCAGCAAAAGAGGGGATCCTATGCTGCTGTGGGTGCTGAGCTCCCCTTGCCCCAGTGCAGGGGATTGGCCCCATCTGACCTACTGTCATGCTGGACACACAGGTTCCTGCAGAGCTCCTCATCAGCCTTCCTTTAGGTGCCTCACATGGGAGGTCCCATGATAGGGCACAGCCTCTGTCACAGAAATGGTGGGACCAGCAGTACAGCAGTTCAGAGGCAATTATCATTATAGATGCTCACGGCAGCCATTCTGCAGTCAGAACATCAGGGTAAAGATTTTGAAGGCAAATATCAAAGTCAGATCACTTTACACGTCTTTCAGTAGAAATCTTTGCACCTTGCTAACTGAATTACGGCGAACAATGCAGACATTTGATAGGGTAATTATTCTTAATGAGATTTTGACACAGTCTTTGGGAAACAGGCATTTGAGTCAGACGAACTGATTTTCTCATGAAAAACTGTAGAAATGGCGAGGTTGTTCTGCTGAAAAGCCGACCACAACAGCTTAGTGGTAAGAGATAATCGCTTACACGCAGGAGAGGGGTCAGGTAATCCACTGTGAGGAGGTGCTGCAGGGACCCCAAGGCAGCATGGAGCCAGCTGAGGACATCCCAGCTCTTCTCATGTCCAAGGAGGCAGCAGCACAGCCCTGCCTTGCAGACCTCCCCCTTCTACCTCCTCCTGCTAAATACCCTATCCAGATTTCTGGTGTCTTCCCATTTTTCCCAGAGTCCTATTTCCTGCTGTGTGCCTTCCTCACCATGGTGTTTATGTTAGTCTGCACCTTACCCACATCTTAAAAATGGTCTTATATCCTAAGAGCTGCAATAAACCAAAAATAATGAGGAATAAAAAGAAGAAATGAGTTCCCAAGTAATTCCAGACAGGTGCTGCATCCCCTGGACTGCAAGGTGCCTGCTGCAGAGATCACTTCTACTTCTTTGTATAAACATTACAGAAAACATAGCTAGTGTGGAACAAGAAAGCCTGCAAGCACTCATTTCGGAGCCTTTGATTAGATTTCAATGGAAAAACAAAGGAAGAGAAAGTAGATTTTCATCATAAAACAAGAAGAAAGAGAAAAAGATCTGAGCTTTGCTTCATCCCTGCCTGATAGCAAGGAGGAATTCTCCACTTTTTCTTCCACTAAATAGAACCAAAATTTTCTGGAAGCTAAAAATAGGTTTGACCTGTTCTTGGCTCTCTATGACTGCTTATTCGAATTTTCCATTTCTTCCATTTATGCCATTTGCTTGAATAAATTGCAAAGACTCACTGGTTTAATGTGTGGCATAGAGATGTTTTCCTCTTTTCATCAAGATCCCTCCCCAGGGCAAAGAGCCTGCTCGTCCATCACTCATTAGGCTCCGAATAGCCGAGAGATACATCAGCATCCCCTTGAATGGAGCCTGGACACAGCTCTGCTCTTCCCACTTTCTTTCATCTGCCTCCCAAACAGCCTTTGGTAATCTTTCTATTTGAAATTCCATCTTCCAAGTGGCTGAATTTCACTGTAACTCTTTCACGATACCTGAGGAAGATCAGCACCAAGGTATCAGTCACGTTTACTCTTTTTCTCTTTTCTTCTGCCTCCAATTAGCTCTGCTACATCTTAAATACTTGACTTTGGGTTTTGACTTCTGAGTAGTCTGACAGTTTCCATCAGCTTCCTCGCATTTTCTGCCCTAAGGAGGTGTTGAGTACCTCATAAAACAATGCTCATGTCATGTTTCTTATTCCCTGTACCATCTTCAGGCCTGCAGCGTGCATCAAGTGCACGTATCCTGATTGTTGGAAGCATGAGAACAAAGGAAGTGTGTTCTACACCTATACACTTAAACTCTCAGATAGAAAGACCAGTATTCTTTCCATGTCCTATAGTGAAATAGGAGAAATGTTCATCCTGTGATTAGATTAACACCTAGCTTACACATAAATTGTAGCATATCATTTCCCTGCATTCCTTCTGTGTAAATCATTTTTTATTTTCTCAGTCTCAGTTGCAACCTGGCTCTCGTTCTGGGAGATGGACACATTTGACTCTGCCCATGATGTCCTCTTCAACAGTCTTTGATTCACAGTAGCCCTTCCCTGTAATTTGGTTTTCTAACTCATTCAGAAGCTGCTGCCTTAATATATTAGGAATCAAATTATCAAAGTGTCAAAAGGGACAGACTGAGGTGTGTACATTTACTCAGGTTTCCCCATTTTGCAGTAGGAGGCCCAGTAGATACAAGCAGACATTTTTCAAGAGATCAGTAATCAGTGTTGTTTGCCAGTGTTCTCAGCGTAGTATTTCCACCTTATTCCCAGAGCACAAAAAAGGCTCAATTCTGATTTAGGTACCACCGAGCAACAGGCGATCTTTATACACAGGCTTCAAGGAGGTTTAAAATAAGACAAAACAAACTCATTCTTCTCCAACAGTAAACATGAGAACAATAAATTGTCTTAACACAGATCAGTGGTCGTGGCCAGAAGAAAATAATGAGCATCACTGTCTGCTTCTGAGGGATTCCCTGGGGATGCTGTACAGCCAGCAAATGCTTTTTTTGTCTGACCAAGAAAAATCAAGCTGCAGCTCTGTCAGCCTTTCTTGTAGAAGAAATGAGACAGAAATACTGAAACAGCAATCATCAGCAGACCCATGAATTATGTAAAAAGCTGAATGTTGGCAGGACTGTTTCGAATGCGCTAACTTTATTTACTGCATGTAACACATGGGATGAGCATGTCCATAGTCAGACTTGGATGCACACTACACCACTGCAAGCACAACCTGTTCCTGACATGTGTATCTGTATGCCTGATGGTGTCAGTGAAAATCCCATTGTAACTGATGGGATTACCTATCTGTGCCTGTTAAGTTTCTCCACGACATCCCAGTGCTAGGCAGGAAAAGAATGACAGACTCAATGGAGTGCTAGATAAATTAGACTAATTATTTGGTCTGTTCTTTGACACTCTGAAATGAAATTGCCCAGTTTAGCTCTAGACTGTCAGAAAGAGTCATAATTTAGCTCTGATTCATGGGGAAATCTACCGTAGTCATCAGAAGTTCATGAGAGGTTGAGAGCAGAGGAGTGTCTGGAGTGAACTGGACTAAGAGCTCATGCTCCTCTGTCATGAAGGGGCCTGGCAGCATCACTGGAGCAAGAGCCACATGTACCTGCTCCACAAACAGCACAGTACTTCTGCTCTGCTTACAGATTTCAATTGCTGATTTATTCTAACAAGTTGCTGATTAGAAAAAAAAACCAAAAACCAGAACACATATTTTCTACCTTTGTCATCATGAAAAAAGAGATTACAGTTTCAATGGATTCAGAGTCAATAAAGCTGCCAATGAGTCAAAACCCTCTGTGTCCATTTAAAGATCATTGCCTTTTAGGCTAAGTCCTGGCAGTGCTAGCAGACTCCAGCATGGCATGTGGTGCCAGCGGCTGCTTTCTGCTGTGTGACTGGCACTTCAAAGATGCACCAACCTGATCTGGAGCTGGGATGAATTATGTAATGCTTGCAGACAGATGATCGTCAGTGGAGGCTGGCTATATTTGATCTTGCAAAATTTCATAGCTGAAGCTAATGAGAGATTTAAGAAAGAAGATGTAAAAGGAGATAAGAAAATGAAATGTTTCTAAAAACAAAAGTGAAAAAAAACAACAGCCAGTAAGAGCAGATACAACATAACATTGCTCTGCAGCCCTCTGGCTCTCCCATTTCTGAGGTGGACACGCTGGGGTTTGCATCTCCCCTGAGTTCTCTTTCCAGGTTGCTCCCACCAGATTGCATTACCAATGCTTCTAAACGTGAAGGCAGAGGACACTGAACCTGATTTCTCCTTTTGGTCTGCTTTCCCTGAGTACCTTCACAGTCTGTGTTATTTACCTCCAAACAAATTTTGTTTTCAACACCTTCAGGAGACGCTTTCTTCAGTAGCAGTTTGTTTGCTCCTCTAACTTGCAGATGCTGACTTTAAAGCAGAGGGGAACTTAACAGCAGTCAGCAGAAATGTCACCAGGTATAAGCAGCTCCTCCGTAATAAATACAGAAAAGCCTATTTAATTGGCACAGCTCTGGTAGCAGCAGAGAGGTTGCAGCTCAGGGCGTCCTCTCCGTGTCACAGCAGGACAGGGGAACACATGGCAGCCAGCAGGGAGCAGAGGGACACTCCGGGTCACCTTGTGAACCCCTTACCCTGCACCCCTTACAAGATGGGGCAGAAAGGGATCTGTTCAGCTGCTTTCCTTATGCACCCCAAAGCTATTGCTGAACAGCTAGCAGAGAAGGATTGTGCAGTTTTTCAGGTACATTGTGCATAGTCAACAGCACAGGTTAACCATGTCAGATTGATACCTTCTGCAAGTGATACCAACATGTCAATACCTTCTGCAAGTGCGTCTCCAGTACTCTCAGCTGGATCCATTTTGCCTAGCAGCCTTCTCTCACGAGGACTTTGAGATTCAAAATGCCACCCAGTTTCAGGTTCCAGAGGACCAAGTAATAATCATACAACAGTACTGAAGAGAGAAGGAAGAAATCTTGCAAGGTCAGTTAATCCCTTCCCTTCCCCAAGGCAGGACAGCTCTGCTAAATCAATCCTGACATTATTTGTCTAAAACGCTCTGAAAAACTGAACAGCAAACCTTACATGGGCAAGGCCAGAGTCTTGTCCTTCATACCTCTCCCAGCCACTCACTGTTCAGCTCAGTGACAGCTGAGCAGGGTGGCAGGAACCCCTCGCAGCAGTAATTTTGAGGTGTTTTGGACTTCAGAGCAGGCTGACAACACATCTCCCCGGGCTGGAAATGAAGCTGGACATTTAGGATCTACAGTTTGCATTCTGAAGTTTTCTTGCTGTGCTCTCACAATGATTTCATCATTTCTCTGCTAAACAAGAAAGTGCTTAATCCCTGTGTTAACTTTCTTTTGATATTCCAGGATTCTCATTTATTTCAGTCCCTCACAGCTTAAAGGCAACAGTAAAAGAAAACCCCATGGAATACTCCTAATGAAAGCCTAATGAATTTAAACCAGCCTCCATCCTACAACAGCAATATAAAACATAGATTCATGTAAAATACCACAGGTATATTCACAGCAACAAATGTTTTTTCTTCATGTGACACTGCCATGATAAAACCAAATGTGTTTACATCACAAAGCTGAAGGCAGGGACTCACGTGCAGGAGAAGTTAGAAGTACATGCCAATCTTTCCCCATTTTCCATCGCAGCTACTTCCTCCATACAGAAAGAACTCAAGAATTCATTTTTCCCCTACACCAGATCAATGGAGACTACAGGTCTCCACTCATGTCAGGTTTTCTGACATCCTTAAATGGGATTTCAACCACCCAGCAGATATCTCCTGAGAAAGCAATACAGCAATCTGCAAACACTCCAGGAGACTCCTGGAGTCTATGGATGACAACTTTCTTGTTCAGATATTGGACAGACTGACTGGAGGAGAAGCTTTGCTGGACCTGGTGCCCATCAGCATGAAGGAGATGGTTAAAGGGGTTGTGATTGGAAGCATCCTGGGCTGCAGCAACCATGGGTTGCTCAGTTGGTTGAATTCATGATCTGCAGGAACATGGGTCTGTTAAAGAGTGGAGTCAGGACCCTGAGCTTCAGGAGACTGAACCCGAGGCTATTTAAGGAATTGTTGGATGGGATTACAATGGGAAACTGCCGTTGGGGACAATGGAACAGAACAGAGCTGACAGCATTTTAAGGATGCCTTTCTGAGAGCATAGGAGCTCCTCCACCTCCAAGCATAAGAAATCAGACAGACAAGGCAAGAAACCAGCATGGATGAACAAGGACTTGCTGGTCAGGCTGATGGAAAAGGAGGATAAGTATAAGTACTGGAAGCAGACCATGAGTGGCCTGAGAAAAATATAGGGATAGGATTGGGAAAGGCAGGGGGCAGATAGAATTGAACTTGGTGAAGGATGTGAAAAATAACAAGAGATCTTTTAGATACATGGGGCAGAAAAGATAGGCCAAATAGAGCATACTCCTCCTCATAAATGAAAAGGGAGAACTGGCCCTCTCAGGCATAGAGAAGGCTGAGGATCTTAAAGAGTTCTTTGCCTTGGTCTTCACATGCCACTCATGTCCATGAAATTCTGTACAGGGGACGAGGAAACCAAATCTATCCCACTGTAAGAGTGGAGCAAGTCTGAGACCACCTCATGAGGCTGAATGTGTACAAGTCCTTGGGACCCAATGACAAACATCCCGGAGCCTGAAGGAACTGGCTGTTGTGGCTGCCAAGCCACTCTCTGTCATATTTGGAAAGTCCTGGTTGTCAGGCGAAGTCCCTGGTGACTGGAACGAGGGAAACATTACTGCCATATTCAAGAAAGGGAGAAAGGAAGACCCAGGAAACTACAGGCTGGTGAGCCCCACCTCTGTGCCTGCAAAGATCATGGAGAGATCCTCCTGGAAAAGATGTTAAGGCACATGCAAAAAGATGAGGAGGTGATCCAAGACAACTGGCACAGCTTCACCAAGGCCAGACTGTGCCTGAACAATCTCACTGCTTTTTATCATGAAGTGACAGCATCAGTGGACAAAGGAATGACAACTGATGTAAGCTACCAGGACTTATGCAAGGCTTTTGACATGGTCCCACACTACATCCTTTTCTCTGAGTTAGAGAGATATGAATTTGAATGCTGGACTGCTAGGTGGATAAAGAATTGGTTGGATGGTCGTAGCTAGAGCGTTGTGATCAGTGTCTCTATGTCCAGGTGGAGGCCATTGACAAGTGGTGTTCCCCAGGAGTCTGTCTTGGGGTTGAGGCTCTGCAGCATCTTTACCAACATTATAGCCAGTGGGATTGAGTGCACCCTCAGCAAGTTTGCTGATGACATTAATCTGAGTAATGCAGTTGACACAAGTGGTGCACTTGCAGTCCAGAAGGCCAAAAGTGTCCTTGGATGCATCAAAAGAGGGGTGGCAGCAGGGAAAGGAAAGGGGTTGTCCCCTTCTGTTCCACCCTTGTGAGGCTCCATCTGGAGTACTGTGCTCCCAGCCCAGGAAAGATGTGGAGATGTTGGAACAGATCCAGAGGAAGGCCAAACAGATGGTTGGAAATGATGTCCAAATGGCTGGAGCACCTCTTCTATGAAGAAAGGCTGAGGGAGCTGGGCTTCTCCAGCTTGGAAAAGAGAAGACTCTGGGGAGACCTCCTTCCAGTACTTGGAGGGAGCTTACAAGCTGGAAGGGGATTGCCTTTTTTACCCATAGATCTAATAGGACAAGGGGAATGGCTTTAAACTAAAAGAGGGGAGATTTAGGTTCGATGATAGGAAGAAATTTACTCAGAGGGCTATGAGGCTCTGGCACTGCTGTCCAAAGCTGTGGGTGCCCCATCCCTGGAGGTGCCCAAGGCCAGGTTGGATGGGCCCTGGGCAGCCTGAGATGATGGGGAGCAGCCAGCCCATGGCAAGGGTTGGAACTCAAAGATCTTTAAGGTCCCCTCCAGGCCAAGCCATGCTATGATTCTATGATTGGAAATCCCAGAAAGATCTAAAATGATAATAACAACAAACAGAGATAAAGAGGGAAGTAATGTCATATTCTTACACTGCTGTATTACAATAGCAATATCTGACTGCCTTCAAGCTGTTAAAGTAACAGTAATATTTTTCTGGAAGAATAGTGCTTCTAAAACCACAGTCAGTTAGAAGTGATAAGAAGTTAAAGAAGTTGAAGCAGTGAGAATAGAGATGGTGAAAAATGACCCATTTGACCATCTGTTGATAAAACAAGTCAGCTGTATACCCTTGGACTAAGAAAAATCTTTGGGCCTCTGAGAAATCATAATGCTGAGACATTTGTGAGTCATTTCCATGCTTTTCATTGCCACTTTTAAAGTGACTTTGAACAGTGTCTATCACAGAACAGGGTCAAACGCGCTCCCTTCGATAAGCAGAAGGAAAAAGCAAGCACCAAACAGATTTTTGCTCCCAAGTGCTTACGCATTAAGCTCTCCAGTCACTTAGACATTCACAAATATGTCATCTCACTGTTTTGTAACAATATCTGGTACATTATCCTGTCTGTCCCTGTAAGGAAGAGAGCTTGGACAGAGGCCAGCCACCAGCTGAGAGCTCTCCTTGCCAAGTCTGTCACATAAACTATTTTCTTCCAACCTTTGGGCTTTTTGAGCAAAAAGAAGCCATACTTCATCTGCTTTTTGCACAAAGGTTTTGGTGCAAAAATCTCAAATCTGGACTAGAAGACATGAAGTGTAACCCTACAACCCATCACCTACAGAATTTTTGCAAGTGACCTACGTTTGAGCCATCCAGACATGCTGTCTTCTGGTACTAAGTCATCTGGCCATCCGGAGGACCAGAGATGTCCAAAAAACCTCCCATTCCTCAAAACCACAGCCATAATACAAAGCACAGAGTGAGTCCCCACATGCACATCTTCTTGTGCTGAAGACCAGCTCTGTCAACACTGTCCCAGGCTCCTGTCAAGCATCTGTGGTGGCTTTGTTGTGTTTTTTGTTTGTTTGTTTGTTTTGCATTTCCATCATACAACTGTTTCTGACTTCATAAGTCAGAAATCAATTTCAGTTCTTGAAATCAATTAGTAGGCTTGTTAAAAAAAAAAAGTCAGTGAAGGGTATTGGTTGTAGTGGGGAATTTTGCTCAGGTGCATTGCTGCCTCAATCAAAAATAACCCTCAAGAGCAGTGAAAGAAACAAAATTTGAAGCCAATGGAAAAAAAAAAGACAAAAAAACAACACACTTCTGCTGTCATAAAGCTCTTATGATTTCTCTTGAGTTTTGCAAGAAGGGAGGAATAATAAGACAAAAGCTTTTATAATGTAGAGATACCACATTTCTTGTTTACGGACGTATTTCACATCAGCCCCTTCCTACAAATTGGAAGGAGATAATTGCAGTAATCTCTTCTGTGGAACAGCCATCAGAGCAGCAAAGAACAAACATCAGTGAGGCCCTTCTCAATGCCAGCCATACAGGCAATGCTCTCTGGCTCCCCAGCCCCAGGAGTATGTGTCCAGTCCCCTCCCTGTGTTCCAGTGCCAAGCATCTTGTGTGAGCACCACAGCACCTCCTAAAATCTCCATGCTGACTGTCAGGTTGGAAAAATGCTTTAATTGTCATAATTTCCTCTTCAAAGCATGGCAAGCAGACAGTCAAAATCCAGCCTACCACTCTCACCTCTAATGTATAATCATCTCTAACTTCATTTTCCAATTGCTTTGGTTATATCTATATATTCATTTAAATGGAAGGCTGATAGCATTGATTTATCTTTAAAAAACAATAAAAAAGAGTTCTACAGCAAGCCATAAAAAATGACCATCTGAACCATGAGAAAAAATTGGCAGAGATGTGGAAAGCTTGGCAGAGCAGATTTGCAATCTTCACAGCTGGAAACTGAGTATGCTGATAGCTCCACTCTGAGTGAAAGTGAGAGCCCAGCAAAAAGACTTGCTTGAGACTCCAGAGATCACCCCAGTGACCCAGTAGTGTGGTATCTGCTGGATGCAGGGCTCAAATCCTGTAGGTGTTCTAACAGCAACAAGAGTCACAGCAGGGCAAGCAGTGAGTGCCACAGCAGAGGATGGCCCAAACCTACTGAAACTCCTGGGGAAAATCTGTCCTTCTGTCAGGGTTATGGTCAATGTCCAGATGGAGATCAGTGCTAAGTAGTGTCCCTCAGGGGTCTCTACTGGGACTGGTGCTCTTTAATATCTCCATCAATGACATCAACAGTGAGATTGAGTGCACCCTCAGCAAGTTTGCAGGTGACACCAAAGCTGAGTGGTGCAGTCACATGCCTAAGGGATGAGATGCCACCCAGAGAGACCTAGACAGGCTGAGCAGTGGGCCCAGGAGAACCTCCTGAAGTTCAACAAATCCAACTGCAAAGTCTTGCACCTGGGTTGTGGCAACCCTCACTATCAGTACAAGCTGGGGATGTAAGGATGAAGCACAGCCCTGCCGAAAAGGACTTGAGGGGAGCTGTATGTAGGGGACAGGCTTTTTAGCAGGGTCTGTGTGACAGGACCGGAGGAAATGGTTTCAAACTATAACGGGGTGGATTTAGATTGGATATAAGGAAGAAGTTTTTTGCAGTAAGGGTGGTGAGGCACTGGAACAGGTTGACCGGAGAGGTGATGGATGCCGTCATCGGAGTCATTCAAGGTTAGGCTGGATGGGGCTCTGAGCAACATGATCTAGCTGTAGATTGCAGGGGAATTGGACTAGATGACCTTTAAGGATCCCTTCCAACTCAAACAGTTCTATGATGTTATAATTCTGCACACGCCGGGTGCTCCCAGGAGGGCATGCAGGCTGCACCTCGGCGTGACCCAACCAGGCCCTCCACAGCACCTTCACTCTCTAAAGCACCACACAAAAGTGTCTGACATTTTAGCAACCCACAACAACAAGAAGAAGGATCAATGTCTGCTCCGTTCAAACAAGTATGTGCCGTTTTAAAAGCATCCATTTGCTGTCCTTTCGTGTAAATGTTATTTGGTCATTTGGTGGAATATCATACAAATTTCCTTTGCTCTATAATATATAAGGGATGAGGTGAGGGAGTGAGGGATCTGTATATCACTGTTGACTCAGTGCTATCTAAAAGGGAAGCCTGTGCTGGATTTGACACAGTTTACTGTTTACCTCAAGCATATTAAATATGAATGCCAAAGTTCTTTATTTTCTGCTAAAGAACAGCCTCTCCAGAGCCAATCTCCATAAATAAAGATGCAGTTCAGCAGACACCACAGCAAAGGATGAGATTTCATGGTGCTCAATCCGACAGCTGTGCACTTGCTGCTGGGAGGGCAGGAGCCAGCCCACTGAGCAGCCGCAGTGCCTGCTGCTGGTTCACAGAGCAAAGCAAAACTCCATCCCAGTTTGCCAGCCTGCAACACCAGCTCACAGAGAACAAACCAGTCAGAAGACAACACTGATGGCTCTTCTCACCCCAGGAAGCTGTGACAAGAGCCAAGCTTTGTGGAACAGCAGCTGCTGGATGGAGATGTCGGGCTGAGCGCACTGCACTCATAGCTAAAGAGGCAACATACATGTGCAAAGTTCACCTATGAAAACAGGAAAGGAATGAAAATGGCTGACAGAAATAAGCAGCCTAAACACTGCAAATTCAATGTTTGTAGGGGAAAAAAAAAAAAAAAAAAAAAAAACTGTACGGGATTTTCTTTTTTTTTTTTTTTTTTTTTTTTTTTTTTGCTTCTCAAAAATGTCAAGAACTCTTTTCCAAAGAATTCACCAGGAGCTTTTCTTTCCAAAAAAAGAAAAAATAAGATTTTCACAGACAGTTCTGTAGAAAGCTCCTCACTGTCTCGCCAGCAGAACTGATTGCATACAGAATGAGCATTTTTTTTCCTTCTCCAGCAACTGCAAGCTGAGCTTCTTACAAGCCTCATGTCCTATCTACTGCAGGAGAGGCTTTGCTGAAGCTCACAGTTAGCTGTGAGGTATAAATCCATGAGAAATTAGGCTTCCATACCTTCTGGCTCCAGCAGACTTTCCTCATTTAGCTGCTGGCAAAGCACAGCTCTGCTGGTATGGCTGATGCTGTCTTTGGAACATCTCTAGTTTCCCTGTTCTGCCACACCACCAGACAGGCTATCACTCCCACTGCGGTGCAAGGAAGCATAGTTTCTATCAGAGACCATCTCCATAAAGACAAAAGGAAACTCGATAGATTTTTAAGAGGTTTTAAAATGTATTAGGCTCAAAATCGTGGACTGCTTTATTACTAGACTTAATTTTGCATAGCTGTATGTGTGTAACGCGTGTAACCTTTCGGTTTCAACACTGAAAAAAAAAAAAGATCATAATATCCAGGCTTCAAGAATGCGCTAAAAAAATATATCAACTGTCAAAACTCTGCTCTTAAGGAAGGGTTTATTTTCACAGTCTGTCACTATAATCAGATCAGTGTCTTCATCCCACCGCAATACCCTACGTTTTGCCTTGACAGTAACAGCAGTCACAATAACAACACGAGTCAGAAAGACATCAAAGAAGCAGTGCTTTGAGCCTGTCCCCAACGTACAGCTGTGCCCGTCTGTGTCTGTCTGTGCCACTTCAAACAAACTTCCCTGGTAGCTCCCTGCGGAGCTGTGCCTGCACTACCCAGACACACAGATGCATTTTAAAACCTGAGCTTCATCCCCAAGTGCCACACTACTTCCTCTTCTGGGTTTACAGTGCTGATGTTATCTTAATGCACTTTCAGGTCTTGCAGACTTATGGGAACCTTCTGAGTGCAGTGCAATTGATTTCGGCTCCTGCAAGCGGTTTGTGCCCAGCCTGTTAACCATCTCCTTGGAATATGTTGGCTTCCAATGATTGCTAATATACCAGAATCATAAAGGTTTGAAAAGACATCTAAGATCTACCACACAATCCATCCCCACCATGCCCCTCAGTGCCACATCCCCATGGTTCTTGAACACCTCCAGGGACAGTGACTCCATCACCTCCCTGAGCAGCTGTGCCACTGCCTCACCACTTGACCACTGAAGTATCACAATACTTAACCAAAGTACCACAACACAAGAAGAACAGCCCAATTACATCCAACAGACTACTCACGTTTCCACTAACGGTACCTTGAAGAATGTTGCAAGGGAAAGTTTTAAGTTCTTTACTATGAGAGTGGTGAGGTGCTGGAACAGGCTGCCCAGAGAGGCTGTGGATGCCCCGTCCTTAGAGGTCTTCAAGGCCAGGTTGGATGGGGGCCTGGTCAGCCTGGTCTGGCATTAAATGTGGAGGTTGGTGGCCCTGCATGTGGCAGGGCATTGGAGCTTCATGATCCTTGAGGTCCCTTCTAACCCAGGCCATTCTGTGATTCTGTGACTCTGAGAAAGCAATGCAGGAGGACAGGGCGCTGACTCCACCTAAGGCACAGTGAAGCATGCCTGAAAGTGATGGTAGAGGGCAGATGGCAGGCTGGTTCAATCAGCTTGTAATTCTGATAGTGAAAGACTAAAAATGCTCCCAGGATAGAAAAAAAGTTGCTTGCCCTAAAATGCTTGGGCAAGACCAGGGATACTGAAAATAAATACACCAAGATTAGTTCCTTAGGAATGGTGAGCTGGAGTTCCCCCTCCCAGCCAAAAGCTTTGCTGGAGAAGTTGGCTTCTTAGGAGGAACACAGAGTCTATTCACTGAAAAGGGCCATGCTGGAACATTTTTCAAATCTCTTGCCAGGCTACAATCAATGGAGTTACAAAGTGGCCAGAGCTCTCCTGGCTGCCCATGGCAGCAGATCCAACAGTTAACGCCTTTGGCCAAAGAGTTGAACGCTCAGCAGCTGCTGCAGCACTGCAAAACAGGTGGGATCAGAATCAGATCCTTTCTAAGGAGCAGCAAGTATCCTTGAAGAGGGGTATGAGCAGAGGTCACTTTGTTCAGTAGTTGGTTATACTGGCAGGACACTTTTAAAAGAGTAAACTCGGTGCACTTCCCTTGTGCATTGACCATCTGCTTCTTTCCTGGACAGCAGAGCACCTGGCATCTGCTTATCCACCATGGAGCAGCTCCAGCATAAAAGGCAAGAGCGGTGTGTATATGTATTTTCTTGTTTCTGTGAGGATTATCCAAGAGAAAAACAAACAGCCATTTGGTTTCCTTACAAAATCCCAATCCCTGCAGAACTCCTGAGGTGCAACCCCTATGTACGAGGCTGGGGCATAGCCAGGAGCTCACCCCAGAATGAATTCCAACAGCACGGGGCCACCATTCCTGCCCACTGCAGGAGCCCATATATTTCAGCAAGGCCTGTCCTTATTTTTCAAAGTGCAATGGAAGCACTGGGCCTATTGTTCACATTTCATTGCTAGTTTTTAGCTCTCTGTGACTTATGCCTTCCTTTAGAAAGCAACTTTCTTTAGCAAAGGCTATTCTTCAGCAGAGGTTCCTTCCAATTCATCAACTTCACCAGCACTTTTTTGTTTATAAAAATCATACCACCTTTTAAACAATTCTTCTGTCATCGTATCCTGAAAATCTCAATCAGTGTTCCTTCCAGTCCCATACAGGTCTTTTTTAGCTCAGTGCAGACCTCCAAAAAAGACACTAGCTTGACACCAGAGCAGTGGGATCTCTGCAATCCACAGCCAGATGGCTCCAGTGTACACTGGAGGAAGCCAGGCACTGACATGAATCTAACAGAGGCAGAGGAGCAACCCTTATATGGTCCAGCCTCCTTTCATCAGGGTATTAAGGATCCACCTTCAAGTACTTAGGCTCCTTTGCTTAATCTCCCTTTAACTCCTGAAAGGTCCTAGAGCAGCTTCTTTGAATTAATAATGTTCAGTGCTAAGAAGCTCGGGAATGGCTTTGGAGCACGCCGTTTTGGAAACGCCATATTGACTTTCCTTGGCTCCCAAAGCACCTATTTCTTCCCTTCATCTGCTACGCATGCAGCAACCCTGCTCAGTTAATCAGGGGAACCGCCTACTCAAACCAAATTCCGGATGGAAAGGACAGAAATAGCTACCTAATTTCTGAACCAAAGCAATGAATGTTGTGGCAGAAATCCACAGGCTGGGATGGTGTGGTCTCTGAATTTGTAAAATAAATAAATGAAATTTAAATAAACTAATCCTGTATATTCCGCTCCATGTCATGTATTTTCTTGAGCAGAAACAGAGATAAAACAATCAACTAACCCCAGATATCATATAGCTTTAGTGAAGACTCTCAGCCAAAGTCCGAGGAAGAGGTCTCTGAATCAAATACCAGAAAAAGCAATGAAAAAATTCTTACTACACTGAAAGGGCTTTAGATGCAAGCCATCTACTCCACTCTCTGGGCAGAGCTATTCCTTTTTACACCAGTGACAATATCTACAACTTGAGAAATAGCCTTTTGATGCCTTCCACATGGTTACCGTATCCCAGCTGCGCTCCAGAAGTACCCCATGCAGACCATGAAGTGCCTCACCGAATTGCAGGCATTTAGGCAAGTTATGCATCAGTAGGGCATCCAGAGTCCAAGAGTTTTATCCCTCCTTATCTACTTGATGAAGTGATTCATTCTTCAGCAAACATAGTATGGTTGCACTTTATGATTCTATGATTATTACCTGCATTTACACAGATTCTCCTGTGCATTTGAATAGAAATCAATGTCAACACGTTTATATAATTCACTGGCCTACAGAACAACTCATAATTTGGTTGCTTATTTTACAAGTTTTGAAAATACAAGTACCTAGCCTTCGTTAACAAGGACATTACAGTCAACTAAACATATACCCCACTATCTCCACAACAGTAAGCACAAAGAAAGCAACACCAACCCCAGAAGGCTGTATCAGTATTTTTAGTTTACCTGAATTTATTCCCAAGCAGCTGAAATCCCTTATCACTGGCAGTTATCTCTAAAGCAGAGCCACCAGACCACACTAGGGCCAGTTTGTACACCTGGTGCTGAGTCCAGGGCTAGGAGTAAAGGTTGGTTTTCCAATGGTAAATACAAGCAAGGCTCAAGTTTTGAGGAGAGGCGTTCTCAAATCTGGTTAGACTGAGATATTTCTGAGTGACAGAAAAGAGTGAAACAGGGCAAAATATAAATGATGATACTGCAGTAGGAGTTCAAGAGGATCCAATCCGTGAAATGAAATTTATTTTTATTTGTTTATGGCCAAATCAGCACTTTGAACACTGAAGAGAACTGGGAGGGAAGATGGAGCAACAAATACATACAATTTTTATGAAACTTTACCCTCATTTTTTGTTACATTTCAAGATACTGATGAAAAAGCCTATCTTTATTTGGAAATAAACCAATATTCATCTTTCTTTGGAAATAAAATAATAGGCCATTTTTTAACCCAATATCAGATCTTTGCAGAAGATATTTTCCATAATGTTCACCACTAGAAAGTATTTCTTTTTTTTTTCTTTCCCTAAAGAGATTAAAGTGCAATTATTGCTGGAATTTGTCCTACTTCTCTACTGAACTGTTAAAGGAGACGAATAGCATTTTCACTAGACTTAATTAAAGCTCATGTTAATAAGGTGGAGTGTAGCAAACCAAATATAGTCAATATTTTACTACTACTGACTATCTACCAAATATTTATTATGTATTTCTGCATTTAATGTATTAAGTTATAAGAACTGGTTTATTGAATATAAGTATCTATTAAGTATAGCTATCCAAGTGTATATAGATAGATGGACAAATAGATGGATATAGATGTCTGTTTAAATTCAAGAAGATTGAATTAACATCAATACTCTCTAAGTTACACTGCTTTCCCCTATGGCAGGTAACAAAATCACTGATTTATCACACAGCTAAAATCAATGTGTCAAGGTACCGAGCTTGTAAATACATACTTCTAGGCTTCCTGCTTCCCATAGCACTCTGCAGGCACTTAAGTCCAATATATCAGTCTCCCAAAGGATAAGACACCAGAAAGAAGCAGCAGAAATTATTGAAAATACAAATTACTACTAAATGCACAGGGAATTATTATTCAGAACTCCTCGGAGCTTGACCCGTTTTACCACACGAACAAGAAGCATATTCACAGCTGGCAAAACTCTGCCTGGGTTACAAACAGATCTGCTTCTGAAGTCCGTGCCCACCTGCTCTGCAGTGAGGAGTAAGCAGCTCACAATAAACTGAGCTCCTTCCCCACAGCTACTAGCAGTAACTTGAAGTACTCTTACAAGGAACATTGGCCTTTAAAGTCTGGTTTTGGAATTAGTGCGGTTTCAGAAGGAGCAAGTTCTCCTCAATCTGGGAGGTTTAGGTTGGATATTAGGAGGAAGTTTTTCACCCAGAGGGTGGTGAGGCACTGGCACAGGTTGCCCAAGGAGGCTGTGGATGCCCCATCCCTGCAGGCATTCAAGGCCAGGCTGGATGTGGCTCTGGGCAGCCTGGGCTGCTGGTTGGTGACCTGCACACAGCAGGGGGTTGGAACTGGATGAGCACTGTGCTCCTTTGCAACCCAGGCCGTTCTGTGATTCTATGACTTCTCTTTCATCTGTCCCCACTGTGTTTGTCCAGTTTCCCTCTTCCAACAAAAATCAAGATGCAGCTTCCTCTTCAATAAACAAAAAAAGGCACCAGACTTCATTTGCAGCATAGCCCTTTCCTCCTGGTCAAGTGCAGCACAGAGGAAGCAGGCTCTGGTTTAGACCCCAGCTCCATAAAACAAAGCAGGAAGGCATGGATTACGCCATCTTTCTTACCATCTAGCTGCTTTGCCATCACTATAACTCAGATTATTAAAGCTCCTTCCAATTCCTGCCCATGACATGGACCAGTAAAACAAACTAAAGCAAACACAGCCCCGTGGCATTCCGGTTGAAGGAAATGTACCTGAGGTGTATATACATGCTATGACAGAAGCATATTGACAAGAACATCTATATTGTTTTATTGGACATAAAGGTGGAAACGTGCTGTAATGGACTGCAGATGTTACAACTTCTAGCATCCAGGTGATCAGAAATTCAAGATCTCGCTTTTAAAAAGTGAAAGAACTGAGCTACAATTCCCATTTATTCACTTTTCCACTCCTCCATCAAAGATTTTCACTCTACGTGCAGTACTTACATTTCCAAAAGCTGTCAAGAATTTAAGAAATTTTGGCTTGAGGAAAATCACCCAACTTTTACTTAGTGTCCTGAAAGATATTAGCATGCATTTCAACCCAGACAGGGTTGCAGCAACTGTATGTATGCAGATTATACTACATTACATTTCCTCAAGGTAGGGAATGATTGCTTTTGAAGAGAAAGGATAAAGCTCCATGAAGGGTTCTGGAAAGACCCAGAGAGCCCTCTCAGCTCTAGGCTCCTGTCCTCCATTAGCTGGAACTGCCTCAGGGCTGTTTATCTGCCTCAGCCTCTCCCAAAGCATCATTTCTCAGCTACAGAGCGTGAACACATAACATCTTGTTCAACTAATTTCTCAGCATGTTCCATTATCATTCAACGTTGGGCTTATTTTGCCATTCCCAAGCTTACATCTTTGGTGCTCCCGGCAGAGGAGGCCTTCAAAAAATAAAGTTATGCCTCTCATATTTACAGCGCTTTTCATCTCTGCAACAGTTCTCTTTCACTGTTGGCTGGGTGAAAAGTGTTTTCCCACAGCTCTGAGCACCCACGTTTCTTAACAGAGCACGTTTTACTAATGCAAAGCCAGACAAAGGCAACAGCTTTCATTCTTCGTTCTTCCTCTTTCAGGGAGAGCAGAATATCTTTGGTACTCCTTCACCTCAGATTAGGCAAAGCAAATTTCTTCTCCTGCTTCATCCAACTTAAACCCTGCATGGTACATATCAGTGGCTCATTCCTGTGAACCTGAAGCTCCTGTCAGATCCGGGGTGGCACCTGTTTCTCCTGACTTCAGATTAATCCATGTATAACCTTAGAGGGGAATTAGTGTCACTTTCAGTGTCCCAGCACTTTGGGCGCAGTTTTGCCTTGGCTAAGGGAAACTTCCAAAGGGAATGTAGGATATAAAATCATTAAGGTTGGAGAAGACATCTAAGATGGTCTAGCCTGACCATCACCTCATCACCATCATGCCCACTAATGCAGCACTAGGCGCTTCCATTACCAATATGCTATAAAATACAAGGTGAGGCATATGCTGAGAGGCAAAGTTTATGAAGTTACGGCCCCATCACAGCATCAAAGCAGAGGTTTTCAGCAGTACTTTGGCTTCCTATATGCCTTTGTCTTGCAAAGTTGGTTCTCACCATGCCCTCATCTGGAGGACAAAGCTAAGTCATTGCAGAGGGCTGCAAACAAGCAGCTGATTACAATGCACAATTAAGAGTCAGCACACAGTCCCTGCAGACTGGTGCAATGTGCGACTCTCCATGAACAAAAGGTCAAAGAAAGTGCAGGAGTTGGGAAGTTGAATTCCTGCTGGCCACACAAGCAGATTCCTGTATTCTGGGGAATGCACAAATATACATTTAGATTTCAGTGCAAGCAGCAAGCCAGAATGCCAACCAGATGGCAGCAAGGTAGGCTATCACAAGCAAGTGAACTTCAGTCAACAGCCCAACGCAGAGAAAATGAACCTTGAAGGCTTGTGAACATTAATAATGACAATTATTAATTGTATCTTTGCTACAGGAGTATTAAGATGCTCTATAGCTGCTGTGGTGACTTGCACGTATTTGTAGCATTTTAGACATCTGTCTCTTAAACACACTCTTTCCAACAGGAGGCTGATGTGACTTGCACTGTGTTTGCACTTTTCTACTGCTTTTAATGAAACTGCCATTTGGAGAAGCAAACCTCTGCACGAGCAATATAGTTCTGTCCTTTATTTTAGGTTACTGTCTGAAGTAGAGACTCACAAGATTGCACACAGCTGCAGGAAGTAAAGGAGAATGGTGACCACAGCTCTCTCACAGCCCTGATCCACACTGTTACCACACTGTTATACATACAAAAACGAGGCTAAGGCTACAAATCTACAGGTTAAGTTTTGCCTCTCTGAATAAAACTAGAAGCATTTGTTCTCTGAACAACCCTAGGAAGCTTGCTCCTATCTCCAGGAACATTTCTATTCTTCCTTGCATCTTCCTGGGGTGAATTTCCCCAGCTGGATGTGCTGAGGGTTGGGCCATCTGTAGCCAGATGCCTATAACTAACTGCCAAGTGACCCCCAATCAGAGCAGAAGTGGGGGACTGGCACCGAGTGACCAGAGAAAGACAGACGGATGTTCTTAAAAATGTTCTGCTCAAACTTTATTCTCTGTCTCAAAAGAACAAAGCCTTTTTCAAGGAGGTTGTGTTTCCCTTTCCACCATGCACTTGTTGAGAGGGAGCACTCTCTCAGGCTCCAGAGACAAAAGATTAAGAAATCTTTCATGTCTAATTTTGGTTCAATGTCTGTTATGACTCCCTGGCTCCATACCAGGATTTCCTTTGACTTCTGAAGCACAAGTACACTCACATATTAAACAAAAACTTAGTTTTAAAAGGAAAACAACTGAACTTTTTATGTTGAAGATATTTGTTCCAAACTTTATCTAGCATCTACCATCTTCATCACACAATCACAATCAAATAAAACTGTTCTATTCCTCTTTTGCTGCATTTACAGTGAAAACATTCAAAGGCAAAGACAGCCATGGATGTGCTATAATAGAATTATAGCAAATGAAGAGTTAATAGTGAACAGCTGGTTTTCTGCTCATTTGCTGGAGCCAAGTTCTCTCGTGTTTAAACATCTCTATTGTACTGCTCTTCCACAGGAGCAGCAGGGCACCTGCAAGCCTTGATCTCTCTGCTTTGGGTGGCTGAGCCTTGTATGATCACAACACACATGACACCCTCTAGTTACACAGGAGACAAGAAACCCTAAGGCATCTCCTTCTGGGGCAAAAAAAACATCCAGTTCTTGTTTTATTACATAAACTACCTTACTTATTACCTTACATCTGTATTACCTTACAGATGTTGTGCTAAGAGACATGGCTTAATAGGTAGATGATTGGACTGGATGATTTTGGAGGTCTTAGCCAACCTTGGTGATCCTATGGTTCACTTAGCTAATAACACAACTGCAGCTAACTCTCCCAGAGCTGAGCACCACAAAGCCCCAGGGGTGTTTCAGGTACCAAACACAGGAGACAGAGTAAAAAAATAACAACTTCTGAGTCTATAATTATAACCTGCATCACCTCGGATGTGCATAGTGGAAGGAGAGAACAAACTGAGGTCACCCAGGAAACTTTGATGCTGGCGTTCCTTTGCCTCCAAGCATCTGACTTTGCTGCTTTAATAACGTTCCTGTCATGAAAGGATTTTGTGTAGCTTTTATATAGATTATGAGTTCCTGTCTATTGGCAGACTCCCATAGAATGGTCCGAATGCAATTTAAATACAGCAAACATTGCCTCTGCTGAAAGCAGCTGCCTTAACTGGAAGGGCATTTCAATGCAAGTATTACTTCCGCTCTGAAGGATATAGAAGCCTCATTTCGATTATGTGAGATGCTCAGAGATGACAGCATTGCTTAATGTATCTATCAGGTTCCTAACTTGACCATGATTGAATGGGGAAAGGCAAATCTGACCTTTCTTTTAAATTACCATTACAGAGTCTTAATGGGTTTCTCAAAAGTTATCGTTATTAACACGAGTATTACAGGATTGAAATCAGCCCATTAAAGCCAGTCATCACAATGCATACACGACACTGGTACCTGCAAAGAAGCTGCTGATGTATCAAGCACTGTCTTCTACCTAAAAAAAGGCGAAAGCCAGGCAAATGCATGGACAGGTTGAGATAGGGATAACAAGAGTTATCAATTGTTGTACCGAGAGTGGTGGAGGGAGGCAATTAAATGGGTCAGAATTCATGCAGGGAGGTGAAGGTACTTTACAGTATGTTCTGTGGTTGATAGGAATAAGCCAATCTTCTGCATCTTCCATGCTAGGCTTGCTCATGGTGGGGATCAGCTGTGCAGTGCGGGGCACCAACCTGTTCCACATGCTGTGAGCCTGCAGCTATCAGCACACGAGATCACACAGCTACATATTATTATTAACGTCAGATTTGCAGGCAAGGTTTGCGAGCAACACCAGGGAACAAATCCCTAGGCCACCATTAACCTCAGCAGTAATTGAATCATTTTGAAGATGCCTCTATTATTTCTAAGTCAGGAGTGAACTCACTGTTCAGTTATTTAGAAGTTCAACCCATGCTCTGCTGGTCCTCAGCACCTGCTGTGTATGCATGGCTTTTTCTCAGTGGACAGAAAAGTACAGCAGTGGTTCTGAAAGGTGCCCACTCAGCCAGGAAGAGGTAGGACACACAGAGCAGTGATAAATACCTCCTGTGTTGAGCTGGCCCATAAGCACGCCTCAGTCCCAGCCTGCAGTGGCCATGTCTGGGTTTAAGACAAGTGTTTGGGCTCTGTCCTTTGCTGATGAAAAAGTGGCTTGTTTCTGTGCTGTGCCAAGTTTTCCCACTAATCTCAGAGCCTTTCTCTTTACTGGGTTTAACATGCTAAATGCCACCCTATGAGCTAAATACCACCTATAGAAATCAATGCATAACTAACTTACTGATAGGTGCAATTGGCTACAAAGAGCAAAGGCATTCTTAAAGGGAGGATTCAGTTTTTTTCTACCATGAAACAATTTCCAGCTATTATTGCCCTTTCTTCTTATCAGGAAATACCCACCTCGTTTACAAAGAGACAACCAACATTCACAATCCTGCAGATAGGTCAACTTGAAAAACCATGAATGGTAACACTGGGCATTGGGGAAATGCAGTTAGCTATGTACCAAGCTTTGTGCAGTGACTGGGTATGTGTGATGTTGGTAAAGACATCAAAACTTACTGAAAATTGACCATACCAGGACCTGGGGAGTATCATGCCAACAGCCACCTTCTATCTGCCCCAGCTTCCAGCCCATTACCTGGTGTTTGGCCAAAGCCAGCAGAACCAATTTCTGTGGGACATTTTTTAGGAAGCTGCAGCGAGACACAAAACCTGGCTGCTCCACAATGACTACCAACAGGTTTCCTGTAGAGAAGGCAGCTATCTGCCTCCACTCCCTCCAGCACTGCTGTGTCGGTGATTCTGCTGCTCCTGGGAGCTCACAGCAGAGATCTTCTGATTGAGAGGACCCACATCTGAAAGTGTGTATCTGGTTGTGCAAGGAGAAAAGATGTCATGGTGTAAGAATGGGCACACAGAAAGGCTCTCAGAAGGCTTTGCCCAAGAAGGAATCTTCTCCTGGGAGACTGCAAAACCCTGTACTGTTACGAAAACACAGATTCTCATGGTAGTCTTTAATGAAACATTTACATGCAGATTCTTTCATTATATGCTGACTGCACTGCGCACATTACATTTTTATACATCCTTAATAAATTTCCCAATGCTGCATTTCATCTAGCTTGATCCAATATGCAGAAAAAAGATCCCTGTTGCACAGAATCCCCTCATTTATAGAAAAGCTTTCTGGTAATCATCTCTTCTCCACAGGAGCCATCAGACTTCACATCACAGCTGATCACACACCTGACAACCTCACTGCAACATGCTTTTGGCAGGAGACAAAGTGCCACTGGTGTGATGCAGAATGCTTGGCAGGAGGAGCAGGGGAACAAGAGAAGCTTCAGAGCCTTCAGCCATCACCCAGGGTATTTTGCACCACCCTACAGCTCTTCCCAGCCCAACAGCCAGGGCTATGCTGGCACAGAAAGTGCTGTTGGTATTTGCCTGACCCTCTGAGAAACTAATGGCAAAGGAAACTAAATACCAGTAAGGAAAAAGAGCGTTTGCTCAGGATGACAAAAACAGGAAGGTTACTGGATTAGGAGGATCAATCTATCTCCATAGCATCCGGTGATATTTAAGATGACACTTAGAAGTCATTTTCACTATTCCAGAAATGCTCTTTTTGGTCTGTGATTGCAGATAGCAACTTCAGAGCTGTCAAATACAGCTGCCCCATTTCCCAGTGCTTACATCAGCTCATCTTTATGCTACAAAAGCTGTATGCATGACAGCAAAATGCTACAACAACAGCTTTCTGCTCCTTCATCCTGAATCCAGGCCCAGGCTTCAGACTGGGGATGCCTATCCCTCCCTATGCATCTGCATTCCCATGGTTCTCAAGGCAGAAGTCACCATTTGCTGCAGAAAATACAGTTGAAAGGCCTAGGACATTACGTTTACTATGTTCTTTTGATTCAGAATATTTACTGCAAGGTGTCAACAGAAAGAATTTCATTTCGTTGCTTATTTCCCTGAATCAACGCCCACATCCTAAGGATCTCACTCTGAACCCTCCTGGAAATCCACTGGAGACACATTCTCTCCTGTCAACAGTAGCCCTGGAAACAGCAGCTGGTAAAAGGCCCCAAAGTAAACAGCAAATTAATAGCAGTTTTTAGCATAAGAGAAACACCAAATGTCCTTATGCTTGAATGAGAGGAGGCAGGTTTGAAAACACAGCTGTACAAGGAGAAAAGGTGTTACGGTGCAAGGATGGGCACACAGAAAGGCCCTCAGGAAGATTTCTGCCCAGTCTTTTCCTGGCAGTCTACAAGGGCATTTTTTTGTCTGACCTGCCACCCATTTACTCTGCTGCTCTACGGATCACAAGTAATCAGCTCCGAGTATTCAGGTGCAATAGAACACATCTGTCTACCACTAGTTTTCAAAGGAGCATGGGCAGCACACTGCCACAGACACCACAGGGTCACTGCAGTTGGAAGGGACCCTTAAAGGCACCATCTGGTCCAACCCTCCTGCACTGAACAGGGACACCTTGCAGCTCCATCAGTGCTCAGAGCCCCATCCAGCCTGACCTTGAATGTCTCCAGGGATTGGGCATTCACCAACTTTCTGGGCAACCTGTTCCTTTACTTCACTCTCCTTATTGTCAATGACACCATCAGACGCAGGGGCTGGACCAGGATCTGCACAGTTTCAAGGACATCTCCCCTCCCTCTCTGCATGGTACAAAGAAAGCTGTCTGAGCAGATGACTGCACCATTGTGGAGCACTTTTTCCACTGCTACTGGCATCACTGCAGGTTGCGAGCACTTAGTCCAGAGTTTTCACCAAAGTCATATGAATTTTGAAATACAATGACTCTGCAGCCCCGGCCAAGGATTTCAACTGCATTCCCCAAGCATTGTGCTTACTGTGCTAAAAAGCACCTGCAAAGCATATATTTGTGATATTTACTTTATGAAATTAAAAGCGCGGAGAGAAAAAAAAAAAGAAATCAGTTTCTTTCTACTACTCCTCAGTTTGCATAAGCAGCCAATTGTAAATGTCAGACACCAGTGGTGCATTAGAAATGGATCAGGCTGAAAAAACCCTGCCCTGATGCCCGTAGACCAGGCTGCTATCAGCTCCAAGCTTGTTCCAGTTTCACAGACAACATCCTACATTAGGTCTGTTCGTAGCAATGCCCAATACTGCCATCGGAACTCCAGCAACTAAAGAGGCTCCAGCAGCCTGGGTGCAGAGTTCTCACCCTGTGCTAAATTTTGGGCAGTGCCCCTTTGCTTCAGTTAGCTCTGTCCAGGTTCAAATGGGCGAACAGGGAATTCTGAGAGATCCGAGCTCATTAGAAGAGCAGGTGGGGATGTCTGCAGCTGAATAAGCAGGTTGCTTTGGGAATAGCATGAAACAGATGTCCTACCTTCGCACTCTCTGAACATTTTCTTCAAATAAATTGCAAGTGCAGAGTTTAAGGCCAACTCTGCCATTTATCTTGTTAGCAGCAATTCTGTTTTTTTCAGTCTGTTTCTTTAAGGGTAGCAAGTCCCTCCTGTGATAGGATGACTTTAGAAGCTAGAGAGCAAAAAAGGTTTTTTTCCATTGAGCAAGGGAAAGGAAGCGTTCTCTGGTGGGTGAGTTTACAGAAATTTCAGGTGGAGTTATGGGAGATGCTCTGCACACAGCATGGGACAGGCACATGCACAAACAACGTGGCAGCTCATTGAAGAAAGTCATCTCCTAGGATTTACTCAGGGGATTTCCCTTTGGGACACTTCCCCAGCAACATCAGGTGTTCAGGCTGGGGAGAGGCAGTTGTTTTATATAGACAGTGATTGCATACCCAAGCCCTGGGAAATACACAGGAAGATCCAGAACAATTAACAGAGAGATGGCAAAAACATGCTCACCGATGCAGAGAATAACATGAAGAGATGCACGCAAGGAAGAGGGAGAGACTTGATTTTTCCTCATTCAGAAAGATTGTATTTTGAAAGACCAAGGCACCCAGACTCCTACACAGACTCCTGTACACAGGCAGTTTGGGTGTCTCCCTTTTGGAGACTCAGCCTTTAGGAGAAGACAGCTCATCAGCATCTGCTTTCCACCTAAAAGTGGCTCAAGGATAGGCTCCTTTCAGGCAAGAAGTCTCTTTTTGCAAGGTCCAGGGTTTATATATCTAAAAACACATCGCCCAGAAATGTACAAGGGACTGAAATAGAAAATAAACTTATAAGATATGCTAGGAGAAAAAAAGTCCACTGTCTTTGCTTATGATTGAGAACATATCCCCCAGTGATGTAGGAGTGCCATTTACTGTCTACTTTACTGCCTGTGCTGCTGGAACAGCCCTTCTTATGAGCAATGCTCTTAACAACGCGCATAACTCAGACTTGTGCAAAGGAAGCTCCCAAACAACCTGCATGGGGAATTAGTTCAGCTTCAAGACAACGAGGCAATAATTCAACAGCTCCATCATCACTAACAGAAGTTAATGCAAAACAAATTCCATGGGAGTTTGCAAAAATGTCAGATGACAATAACACCTTGGTGAGGCAGAGCACATTTTATGCACCCTGCTCATTAGCTGTTAAGCCTGTCTGCCTGCATGACTGTTCTCTCTCATTTAAATTAATCACATTCTACATTATGGAGAAACAAGCTGAGCCCTTTAGTACATAAAATGCTTAAAATGGTGTTATTTTAAAATTTATTTTGGACATTTGCAATTGAACATCTTGCACTCAGTCCTTCTCCTACTTCACAGTTTGCATCCAATCAAAGGTTGAATAAAAAAGAAAAAAGCACAGTATTATTCTGAACGGCAATTAATTTTAAACTCTGAGCTACAGAGCGGCTGTTTGGCATGGTTAGATTTGTCAGACTAATTCACAGAAAGCTCGTATCTCACCTCTTCAAATGTTAGAAAGAAATATATGTTTTTTCCATATATGAAGAAGTTCCATATAAACACACAGAAGTACTTATTCATGGCGGGGCTGATGGAGCACTGGGACAGGCTGCCCAGAGAGGTGGTGGAATCTTCTTCTATGGAGATATTCAAGACCTATCTGGATGCCTACCTGTGTGCCCTATTGTAGGGTACCTGCTTTAGCAGTGGTGTTGGATTCAGTGATCTCTTGAGGTCCATACCAACCCCTGCCGTTCTGTGATTCTGTGCTTCAGAGCTCAGTTAGATCTGATATGCAACCTAATTCCAATACTAGGAACCCAGAAAGTCTATTTTCAGTCTAGGCCACAAATATCACAACTTCCTCAAAACAATGATGGGTGCTGAAGCTCCTCCATAAGTAATATCTTGGCTGGTCTGGAGTAATAACTATTTAAAGAACAAAAAAGGTCCTTTGCAAATCAGTGAACCAATCCTCCCATCTACCAGTCCTGTCTACCAATCCCCTTTCATGAACTGAGTGTTAATTTTAAAAAGAAATCCAAGTTTTTCCTTCTTTCTCTATAGGAGGACACTCCTGCTAGCTGGAAGCCTTCTCCAAGTTGCTACACAAAGTGCAGTCAGCCCCAGCTTACCCCCACCTGCTCCAGAACCAAACAACTCTTCTTCTTAGATATAAGGAAACAATCTTTTACAGTTAGGGTGGTGAGGCTCTGGGACAGGTTGCCCAGTGTTGTGGTTGATGTCCTGTCCCTGAAGACTTTCAAGGCCAGGCTGGATCAGGCTCTGGGCAACCTGATATAGCTGTGGTGTCCCTCTGCACTGCAGGAAGTTGGGCTAGATGGCCCTCAGACGTCCCTTCTAACTCTAAGGACTCTATGGTTCTATGATTCTCTCTAGCCCCAGTCAATCAACAGACAACAGCATGCAACATCCAGCCAGCCCTAACATGACTTTTGAACTGCAGTACTACTTCGAGTACCAGCCAGATGCAAAGCACTTCTGCAAACACAGATCCTCTGGCTGCTAAAATTAATAAAAACAGGAGGTAAACACATAATTAATTTCACAGCTCTAACAGTCTTCTGAAATTTGGAAAACACAGCAGACAATGCCATTTTACCCACTTAGCTCAGGCACCTGCGGACGGCAATGATTAAGGTTGGTACAAGGGCAGCAGGTCCCAGTGCTAAATGGGCAGAATGGCATCCCCAGCAGTTTGGTTTTTTTTTTCCCTCATTCATTATCAGTGAATTTTTAGAGTCACCACATAACCCTGCCCACCCTTCCCCGCAGGGATATCGGTATCGAGCCATTTGTCAGCAGAATATTGTCACATTTTACAATATCACCCTTCAACGCAGCAGAAGCACAGGACGGTGCTGGAGGTTATTGATTCTGAACCACTGACACAGCAGAGCATCCCCAGCAGGAGGGATGCCCAAGGTCAAATGCCTCCTTAAAATACACATTTGGCTACTGGGAGGTTCATTAGGTTCCATACACCATCAGGTATCGATGGGTGGCACTATTTATAATCGTCCTGTACAGTGCTGACAGTCTTTTTATTTAATGAAATTTGGGTTTTGTTGTCAGTGTCAGGTATTCTGAGCCAGCAAAATGCCGTGACCTCTCCCACACTAAAAATGAAACTGTATACAAAGATGGTCCTAAAAGCCCGGCAGTAGCAACAGCTCCCGGAAATAGCACGTATCTATTTAGGTAATATAAACAAGATGTCAAATCTTTAAAAGCATCAGCTGCTAAACAAAGTGCCAAACCATCCATAAGTGTCCGTGTACCACAGAGAAGGAGAGAGCTCCATCCGTCATTCAGACTCTGTAAAATAAATAACAAGCTATGCAGGAGTAAAATGTGCATTATTGCAGCAGGGGCATCAAGTCGCCTTGAATCAGAGGGTGGTGAGGCACTGGAACACGTTGCCCAAGGAGGCTGTGGATGCCCCATCCCTGGAGGCATTCAAGACCAGCCTGGATGTGGCTCTGGGCAGCCTGGGCTGGCGCTGGTGACCCTGCACAAAGCAGGGGGTTGGAACGAGGTGTGGTCCTTTTCAACCCAGGACATTCTGTGATTCTATGAATCGAGACACCCCAGAATTAAAGCTCTGCCTCTTCCTGCGTTTCCTGAAGGAGAAGAGTTTCCCAAGGCACAGCTTTGTGCAGAAGGCTCCGGAGCTCACCTGACCTTTAAGTTCTCCCACACCATATGCAGGGGGAAAAAGAGCAAATCCCAACCACTAAAAAAATAAGGAAAAAAAAAAAAATCAGGAAATCTAAGCTTATAACTTCAGGCCACACTATATTTAGCAGTTCCCTAGTGTAGTGCAATGTTCTTAATTGCTGTTGTCAGAACATATGCAGGAGAAGTCACAGAATCACAGAGTCACCGAGGTTGGAAAAGACCTACAAGATCATCCAGTCCAACCATCCATCCATCACCAATAGTTCTCACTAATCCATGTCCCTCAACACAAAATCCAAATGTTCTCTGAACACCTCCAAAATCGGTGACTCCATCACCTCCCCGGGCAGCCCATTGCAGTGCTTGACTACTCTTTCAGAAAAGTAGTATTTCCTAACTTTTCTGAAAATAGCTGCTGTTTTAGGAAAGGAGAGCCCTCTGCATACAGTTCGGAGCACAAGTGCCAACAGGCCGATGAAAGAAGCAGAGGCTATGGTGTCAAACAGCATGATGCATGTACCCATATTTATACCTATCCTATTGCCTCACAGGACTTTGAATTGCAGGCAAGCAGTGTTCACTGACATAGCATGTAACGTGTGGGGGAAGGACAGACACAGAGTTATCACGAGGCAAGATTAAAACTCTTCACTTGATCTGTATTGATTTTCTTTCTGCAGCAGCGTTTGCCTGAGCATACATCTTCCCATTTCCACCCCTCTGCTGGGCAGGAGGGGATGCACAGAGTACATTACATGGCAGAGAAACAGCTGCTGGCATCCCTGAGTGGGCACAAATTGTTCACCACTCACCAGGGGACCAAACTGAAGCCAGGACCCAGCTTTCAGCATGCCAAAGCCAAATGCTGCCAGACTATACCCTTGCCTGCTCTACTTGCGGCTGGGCCCATCTCATGCGGCCCTGCTCACTGCTGTGGGTTGGACTTGATGATCTTCAAGGTCTTTTCCAACCTGAGCAATTCTATGATTCTAAAGCATGATGCACTGTGGGCTTGCACCCAGATAAAACAGAGCTGGGAGCATCTCCCATACCACCAACCCATTCCCAGCCCTCCTGACTGACTCTCCAAAGCAGCAGATGACATGAAAGCAGAAAGAACACCTCCTTCCCAACCTCGTTAGCATTTGCCAAGCATCAATTCAGCCTCAGCACTGCAGATGTTTACCAGGTCCACACTAAAAGTCTTTGAACCTTGCAATCAATACAAGCAAGCCTCTGCACAGAATTCATCGTTATCCATGTTACGCCCCGTTAAATGTTACTTTTACAACATCCAGATGTATAAAATTGTTGAATAGGTTGTTGCATCATGAGCTCCAAATAGCCATGCAAAACTGACTGCAAGCAAAGTCACTCAGCTTTTGCCCTACAACATCAGTTTGGCCACTGCCAATCTTCCCACTCGTGGGTTATGAGAAAGGACACTGTAAAACTCTTGAAACTGTACATATATACATTTTAAAGTGTATCAGCTCCCCTGGAGCAGGGAGACAGAAGTGCTGAGATACAGCAGCGCTCCTTTGATGCCTATACAACCCTCAAGCTGACTGAGTTACACAGATTTGCAGCGGTATGAATGTGCCCACTCGACAAATTCATAATCAATGCTGCTTCTCGGCCTCTCTTTCATGATCCATGGACTTAAATGCGAAACAGCAACTCTTGATCTATTCCTGCTGCACTGGGATGGCAGGGAGCGCCCAGCAAGCCCTTAGCCCACAGTCAGTGTACTGCACAGGCTAAACCACGAGGACTGATAGCAAACCATCACTCTCCTACTGCTGCTAACAGCATTATTTATCTTCGGGACAAGTGCAGTATTTCAGTATAAATGGTTTTACGTACTCATATTCCCCCATTTCTATGGCCTTGGGTCACAAGCCTATATTTTCACTTGCAGAGACAATAGCTAGTAATGAAGAAAAATATTGTACGTTCATTACAAAGGGGAAAAAAGTATGTTCAGCATTCTCATGATTCCTTCATGCTCTGGTTAAAGGTTGGGCGCGCCTCTCCATTCTTGTCTCCTTTAATTTATTAAACCCTCTGCCTCTATAAAATTAATAGCAAGTTTTTGGAGTAGATAACACATATTTCTGAAAACAACTGTCACACTGCACAAAGAATCAGTATGATTTAAAATTAAAAAACATATGCTTTTAAAGATATCAAGTGCAGATCAGCTGCACCACCCACCCCTTGAGATGCACCATGGCCACCACGGAGGCAGGGACCTCCTTGCTGCACCCCCATCTGGATGAAGGAAATTTGCCCAAGTGTTTTGGAAATTGCAACTCACTTTTGCTTGCTGCAAGAGCCACGATGACATTCCAGCAAACTGGAGCCGTGACAACACTGGGGCATACCACTCCTTTTGGGGACTGCGTGGCAGCCTTCAGAAGCATCCCTGTTTAAGAGGAGGCATCAGAGCATTAGACCAGTAGCCAAGAAATAGCAGCACTCTCCTTTGTGAGGCAGGTAATAAGTGCCAAAACATAGAATACTGCCACTTTCACCCTGGCAGTCCATTTCACAGAGTTAACAATTACCTAGTACAAACTCTCCAGGCCATCATTCACTTCTCAAGTCAACAAATGAGTACTGCTAAGTTTTAAGGGAAATCCTTCAGTTGCTACAAACACCACGGCCAGCAAAGGACATACGTTCAGGTTTGGAGTGCTGCACTGCACAAAGTGATCAAAACTGCCTGTGCAATCACATCACCTGGCGTTTCACAGTGCCCCCTCAAGCAGCATCAGCAAAGGCATTCAGAACATTCTCCTCACTGGTATCTTATTTCTCTTCATCCCTCAGTTTTACTTTGAGCAGTGAAACCTCACTGGCTGCACTGGCTGGGAAGCAGTCACTTTGACTTCACAGCTAAAGCATCGTGCAACACAACACGTTGCATGATGTCCTTTGTAAGGGCAAACGTGTCATGTTGCATGATGCTTTAGCTGTGAAGTCAAAGCACCATCAGCAGGATAAATAGTTGACAGGCTGAAAATCATACAGCGAATAAACAGACATCCTACAGGACGGAAGGAACGGAGAGCAGCTCTTTGTTTCCAATTGGTTTGGCATGAAGCTTTCCTCCAGCACAGCCATTCTCTCAGCACTGAGGCAGTAAAGGAGAAAGAGAGCAGTAAGCCTTCCTTTGCAAAGTCTTGTTTGTCTGAGCATCGACAAAACACAGATGGTCTTTTCTCTGAGTGGAGACCATTTAGCACCTGGAAAACACTAGGCTAGGAAGAGAGACCAGAAGGCAAATACGTTTGTACTGACACTTTGCTTTGCAAACTGAGCTGTACACCTTTAATCAGCAGCAAATGTTCCTGGACACAGCAGTACTGTGTGCCAAGCAAGTGTATCTGTCAAACAGATGAAGGTATTTCTTTGTGTAAAGAAAGAAATATTTTGCACTGACTTAAAAAAAAAAAAAAAAGTGCCTGTTAGAATTTTTAAAATAGAGGGAAAAGTTGTTAATAGTGTTAATGAGGCTGCTTGGGACCTGCTTTTTGCCAAAATCATTTTGAAGGAATAGGGATGAAGGCAGGAGTGGATCAGAGTCCTTCCCAGGAAGGCAGTTCAAAAAGCAGTACTTCTGTGAGCAGCATTCCCAAGGGAAGAGCACTGGGGACACCCACTGCCATCTGCATCTGCCATTTGCAAATGGTACCATGGAAAATGAATTCGTGTCGTGTACTAAAACACAAACCAAGAACAAATGAACTGCAGCTCCAGAGTGAAACCCATCCAGACTCACCCACTGCCTTCACCAAGCAGGTCCACAGGACTGTCTGTCAGTGTAGTCACACTTCCCATCTGATAGATTCCCCACCTAATGCAGCAAAGCATCCAGTAAGCTACAGACCAACAGGAAATGACTTCACGTTCTCATCAGCAGAGAAGAACCTGGTCCAGGCTGTGCTCTACTCATGTAAAGACATTGGTTACATTCCCACTCCCTCATCGACTTGTTCTGAGCTGGATAAATGAGTTACACAGGAGGGAACAGGAATGGGAGATTGCAGATCGACCCCACAGACTGCCTGAAGGCCTTTGAGAATCTGAGCTTCAAAATGAGGGAAACTTCCTTTTGAACTCCGTTAAGCTGGTTTTTAATTACGAAGTACAGATCACTGCACTTCACCCAGAACTTTTTTTTTTTCTTTTTTTTCTGGTACAACACGGTTGCATTTTTTTGTAATTCAAACCAGCACAACAGCTGCATCCTTTTGATAAATACTTAATTGTCCTACCATGCACCACTCTGTACGGTTATTCATGAGAGTGCCTACAAAGTGCAACTATCTCTGACCTAGACGATTAGATTTCTACTGTTTATTGACCAAACTTTGCCATGAGGTAAAGAGGGAGAAAATCCACTTACAGCAGAAGTATATCAAATGGCATTAGTTCAGGAGCTTACCTAGTGTGTTTAGCTTTTATTGGGACAGCTCTGGCACTTCCTTTCAATACATATTGCCATTTTTACCTTAGTTAAAGGTTTTTTATAAACTGATTCCATTTCTGGCCCTTTGGTCTTTCCCAGCAGTCAGTAAAACGGAATGCCCACCAATGCCCACCAATGCCCACCAAAGCTGATGTCATTGGCCACCTTCAGCATCTGCTCGTCTTTATCACCAACCGTGCCACCCATTGCTTTCAACAAGAAGATATGTTAAATTAAAGTTTACACCTAATTACTACACATGACAGTTTGCATGTAATTCACCTGTTCCTCAAGCAATTGCAACAGACACACCAAACAGAATAGGAAATGCATCATTTTGAGATAATTTTCCAGCCATTTCTCTGTGTGAAATCCCAGTTTGTGAGACTATGTCTGTGAAACGGCAATAGAAATGTGAAAGAAATCATGTCCTTTCTTTGAAGTGAATCTCCACCCAGCTAAACCAGAAGTACCTTTAAATGTTGTGCAGACATTTAGGTGATTAAAATAGAAGATGTGTTCTGCTGTGCAGTTCTATCTTAGCCAAGACTACAGAACTGCAGTGGTACTTTTCCTGCCCTGCAGTCATCTTCATTCCTCCGCAAAGAATGAAAGCCTACAGGGGGCATGTGAGCAGAGAACAAACAACCCAGTGTTATTTTGGATCACTTGCACAGCTCTCTTCTAATATCATGCTTTAATTATATAATTTTAGCTCCTCTTCTCCAGGCCACCAGAATTAAGGGCGTAATTACATGAGAAGAAGAAATTAGAAATGTGACCAATAGTTCACTCAGAAACCTGTTAGGGAGCGTATTTAATTACTCCTAGACAAAAAACAATCTGTCTGCTTAACACTTCCTCCAGGTCCAAACAGATAGCACGAGATAATTAAAGAAAATACATTTCCAACTCTTGCACTCACCCCAACTTACAGACTTGGCTGTTTACATTGTTCCTATGATGACAGAAAGCTTGAATGCGGAAGACACGATTTAGAATATGTTTTTGTACAATCTGCATTCAAAACCTTTCTTTCTAATCTTTGGTACCCATGGGCCTGCAGACCCTCAGCACTCTGCAGCACAGCAGCAGAGATGCAGCAGCAGAGCCTGAGCAGCACACCTCCTGCTTCACTGCTGAGCCACAACTTCCTTGCTTACATCCTTTCTGTTATTTCTGGAAAGCCTTCTAGGCTGGGTAATAGCAGCACACAGGCAAGCAGAGGCTATTTTAAGATATTTTCATTCTATCTCTCAGACAGAATTGCTTTCTCGTATAAAATGAGAATCATCTGGAAATTCCCCTTGCAGGGAAGAGCTGTGGGATGCTGGAGAGGACCCAGCCTTGCTCTCCTGCCAAATTCTGGCATGTAAAGAAAGCACAAAAGTCACAATACCTGCTGTGGCAACAGCCTACGGGGCATAGTTACCAGTGGTGCAAGTGTCCTGACTTCATTATCTGGCCCCAAAACCACAAAACTTTCACCCCGTATTGCTGACCCTAAGACACAAGTCTTTGGAGTTTCTCCACACCATCCCCAGGCCAGAGTGCAGGAACAAACTCCTCCATCCCTTCACCAGAAGCACTGGACCAAAACAGACAACGAGCTTTTCGATTGACAGCTGAGCACTGCTAAAGGAAGCTGAGAGTCAATTATCTCATCAAGATCAAAGATAAAAAACGTATCTGCACTTGTCTCAGCATCACTCAGTAGCAGACCAGATCACTGGGAACATTATCAAAGGTCATCTGCTCTCTATTGTTCCCTTCTCCTGTTAATGTGGGGATATTAGCAGGGAGAAGCTCGAGCACACAGTCACATGGGCCTTTTATCTGAGGAGAGGAAGAACTTCAAAGGGCCGAGGAATGCTTATCAGATAATACGAAGTAGTCATTTTTGGTTCTTGTTGAGGGAAACACAGCATCTTCCTGAACCTGAACATTTCTCCAAAATGACCTCAGAGCAGAATGCTTATTGCACACTGCTTTCACAACAACCTCAATTTTGTTGGACACAGAAAAGTTATGACTTAACATAGGCACGTCTCGAGGTTTAGGAAGGTTGCATACTCTGTCAAGGTACCAGCATAGCCTTCGTCTCTGCAGTCCAGCATCTGCAGTGCATGGAGATGACCTCTGCACGTCTATAGGGCCAAGCCCAAGAGTCCCACCTCTCCCTGCTGGCACTCACCAACAGCAGCAGCTTCCCCTGCAGACTATTGCATGCCTCTCCTATCCTGTGCACTTGTAATGAATCACTTCAGCATGCCTTCCACAGCCTAATTAAATCGTGGCAGCACCTCTAGTGTACACAAGTGACTTGTCGAGGTCCTCAGGGGCCTGACCCCTTTCCTCTGCCACCACAATCAGTCAGGTCCTGATGTGCAACCATCGGGCAGACCTGCTCTGCAGACAGCTTAATTACAGCCACATGCGACTGGGGTCAGTGCAGAACTTAGAGACTGAACTCCAGGTAACATATGGCATAATTTATGATGACAGAAATATAAGAGTCCTCCTGTCTTTCTCTGTGTCTGCCCAGTTATGTGTGTGACTGCAAACCATGTGGAATGCATCGAGTGGAAACAGCCCTTTCCAATCAAGATTATCCATCAATCATCATCAGTAGGCTGATGGTTGGACTAGATATCTTAGCAGACTAATTTTCCAAATCTTCCCTTCCAACTCTTCTATGACTCTAGAATTCATAGGTTCTATGATCCTAAAAACTGGGAGAAAGTGGGATAGAATGGAAAAAGATGGGACAGCATGAGAAAAGTTGGGAGGTGTTGGAAAAGCATGGGAAAATTTGGTGAAAGTTGGGAAAGCAAGGGAAGAAATGGGAAAGGTTGGGAATGCAAAGAAAAAATTGGGAAAGGATGAGAAAAATTGGAAAAAATTGGGAAAAACTGGGAAAGAAAAAGGTGAGAAAGCAAGGGAAAAGGAAGCAAAAGTAGGACAAAAGTTGGGAAAGCATGAAAAAATGGGGGAAATTGGGAAAGGAAGGGAAAAGTTGGGATAGCACTGGAAAACTGGGATACTGTGGGAAAGGAAATTATAGGAAAACTTAGGAAGCATGGAAAAACATGGGAAAAGGTGGGAAAATAAGGAAAACATGGAGAAATTTGGGAAAACGTTGGAAAAGGTGGAAGTAGAGAAAAGGTGGGAAGAAGTGGCAATCTTAATGATTTTATTCTATGATCAAACCCTCAGGCTGGGGACAGACTGGCCAGGCTCCCCATGGGTGCAGCAAGGGGATTACTGGTCCTTCTCCATGTTCTCTGGTGGAAACTGAGTGAACGTTTTCCTGCATGGAAACTAAGAGTAATTTGCAGCTTTGCTCCTCTAGTGAAGCTGTCTTCATGTCTTCACATGCTGATCCTGACAGGTAAAATGCCAATGATTTATACAGTTCTCTTCCTATACTGTACATAAGTTCAGTAGAACTTTTTACATCATGCATTATGAATATATATTCAGATGTACAGCCACTGAGCTTTTGCTCTCCTTCCAGACCTACAGGTCTGTTGGCTGTTCCCTGGCACACAGGGGTGATTCCACGTGCACCAACAGACAGATGCTGATGGACAGCAGTGTTGAGAGGCAGCTAAATGAGGACAGATGGGACTATGGTTCAGCAAGAGAGAAAGTGAACCACAAACGCTGAGATTTAGAGGTCCTTATGCTATTTGTGACTTCTTGTTCCCTTGGAGAGCAGTCTTCTTCCCTTGGTATGGAAGATCTGCCTTTGTAGATGGCGTCACCCAGAGCAGAAGGCTCCAAGAAGCAGTGTTTGCATTATGCATATTCAAAGCAAGATAAAAGAAAGCCAAACCCAGAGCAATTACTGCACTGTTACACAATAGTAAGAGTCAACCTTCAACCCTAGCCAATTGCTATTCCACCTCTTCGTGCCCTTCCTACAAACCTGGCCACACACACCTGGAAGTTCATCAGCACCACTCCCACTTCCTATGGAGCCATGCAATCACTCAGCCTGAGCATCAGTGGCTCCAGCACTGGTTAATCACATCTGAGAGCAGCTCAGTTCTGTTAGTCACTATTGCCACTTCAGATTTTAATTGTCCATGACTACACATGCTAACCCTCAGCTAAGCTACTGTGAGAGCACATCCCTTGCATGCTGCAGGTAAAAAGCACAGGACAATAAAACCTCCAGTTAACATTTAGTGGGCTACCAGCAGTCCTAGCAACATATTGCAGCCCTGAAATATCCAATCCAAGAATCTTTAGTGAGAAGCCAAGGTGATGCTCTGAAATGGCCATAACAGGCTTAAAAATTAAAACAAAACACAAGAGAAAGTGTAAAAGTCACAACAGAAAGAAAAGAACACATTGCTTCAACGTCAGCGTAAGGTGAAAACATACTAAAACAAAATTGGCTTTGAGTGGAGTTCCACAGTCTGCTGATATTGAAGGAAAAACCTTATTCAAGACAGCATTCATGTTGTGCTTAAACACAGGCATGTGTTGGGGTTCTAGCCTGAAACAAGGGGTTAATTCTCCATTCATTTCACAGGATAAGAGCTACACATTTTTCCCCAGGAAATGCAGTGTTACTGTGAAGCCCATCCGCACACGCTACTTTGCTACTTCATAATTCATGCTTAATAAAAAGTGAATTCTCTCCTTTGTCTAAATAGTTTGCTTTGGCTCAGCCAGGAGCAGCAATTAGCAAGACAGCCTCCCTGAACACATTTGATCTGCTACAGAGCTTCCTGCTGCGTACCAGAAGAACAAAACTGATTTCACACAATCCATGGGGTTTACGTTGGCTGGATGGTGCTATAATTAAAACAATCTTTTTTTTTATTTTTTTTTCCCCTCATTTTCCTGAGGGCTTTGTTTATATGCTTGATTTTTTTGTGGGGAGGCATGCACGTACCTAATTTAGCAGGTTTATTCTGCTCTTTACTGGTTCCCTTTGTGGTGCTCACTGTTTGTAGTTTGGCACAGAAACTGAGAGTTGCTACAGGTTCATTTTATTAGCAAGAGTTCCCATGGAAACACTTCCATGTTTCTCAGTGTGCTTTTCCTGGGATTTTCAAGGTTGCGTAGGGTGAGTTCTGGTTCCTTTTAAGTAGGAGCGTGCAGCAGCCTGTGAACACATCCCCTTCAGTAGTGGGAGAACAGCAATGTTTTTAGATTGTTTCCACTCTTATGAAGTCTAATGCCTGTGCAAACAGAGCAGCTCAACATCCCCATGCCACAGAGAGATGCTCCCATTGCCCTACCTGATCCTGTTCTGAAAAGCCACCTCAAAACCAAAAGCAAGTGCTTTCCTTTCACTCTCTCACCTTTGCTTTGAAACCATGAGTGATGCTATGGTTTAACAGTGCTCAGTGCACTCACTCATCTCAAGATGCCCTCATGTCACTAAGGATTTTCAAAGCTCCTTGAAAAAAAGATGCCATCATCCCTCTGCAGCTGAGGTGCTCAGGAGCAGACAACGCCACTGTTCATGGGCAAACCCTACCCTTAGCAGTTTGAAAGAGCAATGTTTAAAAAAAATAATAATTTAAAAAAAAAATCATAAATGAAAACTTTAAAATGCTTTCTTTCTCACATAGTCTCTCTTGGGCCATGCACACAGCTGAGTTATACTGCAAGTGGGTTATGCTGCTTGTGGCACTAATGTAGCAGCAGGTTGGCCTGCATCAGACCCTAGCAGGGCAGGCTTTCAACCCCCTTCTCTACGCCCTCCTTTCCAGAGTCAGGACACGGCTTCCAAAGTCTTTTTTTTCTTTCATTTTTTTCATATGAAAGCCTATAAGTAAGTTATTTTTAAAATCTACTTCCACCTATTCGCAGCAGCGAGGAAAAAGAAACAAACAACAGCACACCAAGCAAACTTCAGCATCCAGACCTCAGGGCCAAGGCCACTGCCTTGAAGGGAGAATTACGACAAATTTTTATTCAAGTGGAGAATAATTACCGTGTTCTGACATATGAAATAATTCATTATTATTATTTTGGCACTTCATGAGCCAGGTATTCAGGAAGCAGCTCAGATGGAAGCAAGCAAAAAGGCCCTTCCCATTGGCTGGTACTACAGGAGTTACCAACACATGGACAAGGCTGGAGCCACCCAGAGCCCCAGGAGACCCCAATACCCCCCCCCCCCCCCCTCCCCCACCATCACCTCTTTTTCTCAAAGGAAAAACAAAACAAAACCACACAGCCAGAGAAAAGAATATATAAGTCCAGTGGGAAGTGTGCACTGAGAGGAAGGGAACAGCAAAGGTCATGTTGAATAGGGCTTATAATTCTTTGGTCAACACGTTTATATGAGAAGTGGGAAGTGCAGCCACAGCCCCAGCCTGGGGGAAGAAAGTGATGCTGCGAATACGATCATGGTAGCAGTGAAATAGCTGAAATGACAAGGCTCCCAGCACCTTCTGGAAATAAAAGCAAAAATACTAGTTGCTCTCTCCTTCTTTTACTGTATGAATCAGATAGCGTTTGCCAGAACTAACAACCCATATCTCACAGTTCACTTCTGGGCCACACCGTAGGTGCAAGGAAGTGCTGTAATTGTGATGCAGCCCAGCAAGCACCTCTTGGCTGGTTGATTTAACAACACAGAGTCTTTACACATTTAATCCAGGCAGGGCTGTTATCGAGTCAGCTGTTCTTACCTTCATGTTTCTGGGAAAATGCATGGCTGGGGTCCCCAGGCACATGGTTCACCCAAGCATGAAAAAGAGGAATCTGGAGATACAAAGACATCTTGGCATTACATACCTGGCAGCTGCTATCATGACCGTGTTCTGCAAGATTTCAAACTAAAGGACAGCCTTGCTGAGATATTCCCTCCCTCCCCCCACCCCCCCATCATTATCTTTGGTTTGAGCCACTTTCTTCTACATTACAATGGTGAGATTACAGGACACGTGGAAAGTCCACGGTGCTCTTGGGAGGCTGGGGCAGCACAGAGTTGGGTGCCATCCCTGAGGTGCAGGGACTGTTTGGGCTGGCTTCCAGCCTACTCTTGAAATACTAAAAAGGGCATGTTGACTTGGCACCATGTTCATAAACACGTCCATCAACTGCAACCTTAGGGGAACAGGCTCTACTGAAACCATTCACTTGCAGAAAAACAAACTGCCATTCTTTACTTTCTGACTTTTATGCAAAACAGCTTTTTTCCACCACAGAAAATAAAATCCACTTGCCATATATCTGCTATGCAAGTGCTAGTTAAAATCCACACGTGTAGGGAATTTTATAGCTCATTCATGCTTAACTCTGGAGCTGAGCATGGCCCTATAACAACACGTCCATGTTTTGTACTGAAGCAGTTAAGCTAAAATGCAACAGAATGAGGAACCCATGAGGCTTAGTGTGACTACATCTTACTGAGAAGCATCTGCATGAGCAGAGAGCATGACAAGGCAGACAAAGGTTTCTAACTGCTACAGCAATGATCACTCAGCAGTGCAGGCTACTGGACCCCACAACAGCACTGACCCTCCTTGCACACATCCCACATCTTTCCCCCAGTAAGCTGTATCTTTAGGAGCTCTCATAGGATTCAATAGCTTCAAAACACTGACTGCCATTCTTTGCTTTCTGGCACGAGCAGCAGCAGGCAGCCCTCCCCTGGCACGCACAGGGCACGGGGGAGGCAGCTCCTTGGGCAGAAGAGTAGCAGGTGCAGAGGGCCTCTTTGGGTCTCTTACCTGGGAAAAAGGCTCCTGGAGCTCCACATTGCCCATCCTTGCTCTGAAGCAGCCCTGCACAAGAATGGGACCAGATCAACCACGAGCAGATACTCCAGGGCTGCCCTTGTAGCACAACTAGGACTTCAAGGGGCTAGTAGCATAGCTACAGCATTTAGCTCACAAGGTACAAGCAAGTCCATGGAGCCAGGATTACTGGAGACAGCTGGAGAGAAGGTGAACAAAAACCCACTGCATGCAGCTAACATCTCAGTCAAACAGCAACATTTCAGCAAGCTCCTTCAAATCGCTCCAAGAGCGATGTATCTCCCAGCTTTGGTCATTAAAGGAGAGCAAACAGTGGTGAGATTCTATAATTTATTACCATTGCTAAGATGAACACAGATACTTGATACCCAGTCGTATGTGGAACTGTAAAAAAATAGTTTAATACAGTATCAAAATTTACACAAGTATAGTGTCAAAAGACCAGTGTCCCTCAGCTCTGCCCCTGCACATACATACTGCAGGCACAAGTACATGGTTTACATTTTCATACATATATATAGATACATAGGAATACAACAATTTAAGTTTTACTATGCAAACGATATGTACGGGAGAAAACAATGTGTAAAGACAGCAGACAGCTGCTGGACCTGGGTTATATATGTGAGAAATTATGCAAGAGGGCAATGTTTGAAACGCAAGGCCAACGGCACGTCCAACTGAAGCAGACGGAGCAAACAGGAATTCTGTTGGGAAATCAGTGCTGGGTCGGAGGCCTTATACTGAATGGTACCAAGCAAAAATAACAACAGAAACCAGTCTAATTGCTGCTGCAAACTAACACAGTTTTTTGTTTCTGTTTTTTTTTTTCTGAAGACAGTTAGCAGATTTTTACACCATATTCCTACACAACAAAAGATTGTACAGCAACGGAGCTACATTCCACCGCAAATAGCTCACAAACACAGCATGTTGCAAGCTCAGAGAAAACTGATTCTGACAGACCCAAACCTTCGGAACCAAGAAGAAACCAGAAAGAAACCCAGGAATTGTTGCATTCCTATTATTTTTTCTTTAACTTTTATTATTTCTTTAATGCTTGGCTACGGTAAAAAGTTAAGCAACAGCGGTCACAAGCCTGTTGCACATTCATACATGAAACTATTGTTGCTTTTAGATAGACACAAAATACCTATCATTGCAGTTTGATACACACAACTAGTATACACAGAGGTAAAAAATAAACTAAGCACATCTAGTCATCTTCTGGTCAAACCTCAGGCAGTCTGAACATGAGCTTTCTGCCTCGTAACAATGAAAGACATGCTCCCAGTATAATAAAACCTTCTTCTTTCAAAGAATGCTACGGTAGCAACAAAAGCTTTATTATGATGCAGTACAATCCTTTACATTTCTATTCTTACAGACTCTTGTTAAATAAACCAGCATGTTTCTAAATTAAACAGTAGAAATTAGCATCCTGACAACTGGAAAATACTTTCTGAAAAAAAAACTCTGATGGAAACTCTGAGTTGAGACCTGTGACAGCAATGCCTCAGCGTTCTGTTTGTGACAGGGCCGTGAACGTCAGACACATCTTCAGAAGATTCTCATCAAAGTAAATTGAACAGAAAGCTATCTTCACTTTCATTTAGAAAGAAATCGTGTTTCACTACAAGTACTGTAGTTATGCTACACTACTGGCTGGTTAGGAGACATTATGGTCTTTTAGCACCTCCAAAGGCAGGTATTCTACCAAAGCAAATAATAATAATAATCAGCCGTAAATTGCTTAAGCACCATTAGCTGATACCTTATAGACTGAAGTGTGAGTTGCTAAGAAATGACTTTGTCAAAACTGTGGGGACCAAAGGCACAACAGTTCATCAATGTCTCTCCAGTCTGGCGAAAAACTGGTAAATCTAGTGGACAATTTGTTCAGACTTACTAGAGACTCACTGTAGCTGACCAAAATAATGACTCCCTTCATGTAAGTGCTGCAAAACCCCTATCGTCTTTTCGTTAGGAATGGAAATATCTCAGTGCTTCTAAATGTGGTGCTGAAGGGACGATGCCGCGGCAGCGTTTCAGTAGCCAGCATGGTGAGACAGCAGTCCGTGGGTCACTGCAATGCCAGCACCTCTGACAGACCCCCCAGCACCACTGAGGAGCCCCCAGTGCAGCCCGTAAGGGCATCCATCGTCAGCCAGGATGGTGCTGAGCACACCGCCAGTTCCTTGCCTCTCGTCAGCAGTTCCAATTCTTTCTCATCAGGCAGAGGATGTGCTTGAGGCCTTTTACATCGGTCCTTTGTATTGGTTTCCTGACAGATGTTGCCTAATTCCAGGGCACGACCCTGCAGCATCTCCAAGTTTCCTCCACACAACCTAAAGGGAGGGATGAAAAGAGAGACCATTAGCACCAGTTGGGACGGACCAGTGTTCATATAGGCATGCATCAGGACATGCCACACATCCCTTACACAGACCATGCAGTGCAGGAAAAGACAGAGCGGAGGGACACAGAACAGGAAAACAGTGCTTCCCAGGAGATAAAATGTTCCTTCCAACGGGGAAAGCACATGCCTCTAAAAATGGTTAAAAATGGAGACGAATGGACCAACACGTGCATCACCAGGGCTCCTTATGCTTCAGACACAAGACTGAGGGAATTTACAGGACTCTACTGAAATTTCATTCAGGCATTTCCCACGCCATGTCTCTTGAAGAACATAATTCAGAAGCACACGACTCACTCCAGCAGAGTCTAAACATGTCCAGTTAAAGAAGCATAGAGAAATTCATCTCGTTTCTCTTTTCAGACTTTACTTGTTCTCTTAAAATCAAGCAGGGTGTTTGCTTTCATTCATTCTTCCTTGAGCTCAGAGGAATCATGCATGCAGTCACTGCCTGTGTGTTATGCTGAAACAGAGTGAAATCTACCCATTAGTAAATTTATCAAGTGGTTTTCTTAGCATGGACTAGACATTATAAAGATTTCCTTCCTCCTGCTCACATCTACTCCCTTCCATGATTGCATACCATCCATGTTACACGTATGGAACTAAAAAAGCAGAGATATTGTAGCAAAAAGCATTCATTCAGGAACGTGTTTGATGATGAGTTATATATAATGAGATGAACCAACAACAAGCAGGGGAATCCACAGTGAGCATGGTGTCCCCAGGCACAGCCAGGGGCCACCAGGAGAAGAGTGGTGATCACTACTGCACTGCGTGGTGCAATTCAATATGCTGTCTGTTTAGTAATCATTATCAACTAGCAACCAGCTAATGTATAGCTTCTATTAAGCTGCTCATTAATCTCCGGAGCAACAGCGGTATGTCTTGAGAAAGGCTTTTCCATTGTCATTATTTATTATTTGTGCCTAAATCCCAGAAGCGAACTGGCAATGAATATAAACACAGAGAAGCTGGATCCTGCAATGTTAATTGTCTGAAAAGACACGAGTCCTGGCTACTGCCCTAAGGTCTCTGTGCAGGAGATGGCAAAATAACCCTTTAATGGCTGGATGTGATCAGACAAGTGTTTCTTTAAGATATTTGCTTGTTGTTCCTAACTTCTTACCAAGAGGCAAGGCCACTCCAATGCCTTTTGTCAGAAGACACACTGTACAGATATGCCTTTCAACAATTGTTCTGGTCAATAAACATTAGACAATATTTACTGAGCAGTTCCTGCTGACACATAATAAGTGAAAAGATGACACTTCTCAAAGTCCTTCATTTCCAGTTGAACAACTGACCTTTGATTGCTAGGAAGGAACACATGCATACAAGACAGCCCTGCAAAGCTGACATCCTAAGCAGAACTGACAAGGTGTGGTCAAAAGAAATATTCATGCCACATTTCTGGGTAGAAAACAGACAAATCGTTACCAGAAACCACTTCTGCATATGCATGCGGGGCAACAGAGGCGTGGGTCTCAAAGACATCACAGTCATTCTGTTTGCCTCCTTTTCAGAAACACGAGGCAATACAGACTCCAGTTCTGAAGATTTGTCACCAAACTCTCCTTTGGTGCTGGCATATGTACAGCTCTCTGCTCAGCCACGGCAGCTGCACATCCTGCTGTCTCCTGCACACACAGTTGTTTGGCACTCTGGATTTGCATCTTAAATTCACCCTCCTCTCAGCTCGCGAGTTCAACACTGACTTGTCATGCAGCACTAATGAAATTGGTTTTTGCTTGCAAGCACTCAAGAGTTGATGTAATACCTGAGCATTCTTGAATGCAATTTAAATACTTACAGCAGAATAAAAAGTCCAAAGACGTGGTTCAACATTTCAGCAGAAGCTTTCACCAAATAAAGGACAGCTAGAAGGCTCACAATAACATCGTGGCGATTCCTTTCTAGCTTCCTTCCAACACACAGAAACCAAAGGAGGGAGAAACTCCCTCCTGGAAGTCGGGCAGGAGCCTGCCCCCTAATTGTGGGTGGCATTTCACGTGCAGTGTGAAATACTGGTGTAGCTCCCTGGGCTCTGAGATTCCCAGCCCTGCTGTCCCACCGACCCCACACAGCATCCCAACCCTCCCTGTGGCTCCCAGTGAGCGTGTTGCAGCCCTGTGAGCAAAACTTACCGGTGATCAGAGGAAACTCATCATGAAAACATCAAGAAAATCATCAAGAAAGCCACCTGCCCTCTCCAGACTTAATGCAAACATTCCTGAGCTTTGAAATTACCTCCACGCTCACTAAGAATGTGATAAACTGCCTCTAAAGCTGCTGCTACGCATTGCTACATTCTCCTAAGACAACGCAAGCATATAAGCACAAAGCAAAAACATTCTCTAACATATTTTGGATGAGGTGGCATAAATACCATATTCCCACCTCCATTATCTTGATATAACGTTGGTGAAGAACCAGACAACAAGAGTTGCATTGCATTTTGGTACCAACATCAAGCCAGTCACCATGCCACTGTGTTCACAGGCAGAGCAGTGCTGTGCGAGTGTTTCACACAAACAAAAACATGCAGAATAGGAATCTGGAGCAAAACTGTGAGAAGGGACTGTAGCGAGAATGCAAAAGAAAAGAAACATCATGATAAGTTTGTCACAAATCCACTGCGCTTTTAACACTAGACTGACTAGAAAAAGTGAAAGCAGGAAGGAAACAACCGACTGTTTGAAAAGTCTAATAACATAGCAAGGGTCAAAACGGACGTAGATCATCAAGCTGGAAGCAAAGGCAGCGCTTCAGTGCCAGCAACAGAGCCCTGAATGGCTAGGGAACGGAGAGGCAAGGCAGAAGACAAGTTTGTACCTGGGACTGACAAAAATGAACTGACAATATCGACAATAGCATGCCAGCAGTTCTGAAGTGGTGCTACTTATATCCTGAGAACTCTCATGGATTGCTACTAAATATTTTTGAAAATGCCTTTTATCCATTAATTGCAAAGCAACAGCGTAGGCAGGAAAGTACAGATGTGTCATCACACAGCTGGGGAAAATGAAGCTGCCAGACTTCATCTCGCTTGCAAATTTTACTCTTCTGAAGAACAAGCTGAGGCCAGCTGAATCCCACCGTATCCCTAATTTATTGTCACATTAGAAAATTCTTATCAATACAAACCAACATTGCATCCCTACTAAAACATTAATTCAGGCAGTTAGCTGACTGTTGTCGTCCCACAACTATAAACTCTAGTCTGCTTCCCCAGGAAGCAGCAGGATCTGCTCTCTGTCTGGAGATGGGAAGTTTGGGCAGTCTGCTTGGCTGACAGCTCGCTTTCCATTTCAAATATAACAGCATCATTTATATCTATTTCTGCCTGCTGCAAGACCTCCTAGCAAACTAAAAGCTGAGATTTCACACCATATTGAACTAAATTCTGTGTACTTCTTATCAATTTATTTCAGCAGCCAAGGTATCGGCCACCGTTCAAATATTTCACTTACACTAACCAGCTATTACAGGTTGTCAAGAGCACGCTGTTAGAAGTTCCATTCAGTGAAGTAGCTTTGCCAATGGGTATTTTAAGAGGACTGCAGAAGGTTTTTTTCAGCAAATACGTGTACTGTCTTGGCAGAATCTGTAGCTTTATTTCCCAGGCAGCAGCAGGAGATGTGCTGGGGAGCTGCACCAGGACTCCATGCACAGCCTAGTCATGGAAAGCAGATTTGCCACACTGCTTGCCTTAATTGCCCCTAGCAATGCAACATAGCAGTGAGGCATTGGAAAAGGTTACTCAGGGAAGTGGTAAAGCCACCATCCCTGGAGGTGTTGAAGAACCATGGAGATGTGGCACTGAGCGACATGAGTGAGTGGGCATGGTGGGAGTGGGTTGTACTAGATGACCTTAGAGGTCTTTTCTGAGTGATTCTATGATTCTGTGCTAGGTCTTGGCAATCCAGCCCTGACTTCAGAGCAAATCACAGCTGCTCTCACAAGTTTCAGCAGCAATGTATGGTCTTCAGTCCAATATTCTGTTCACTGTACTGTGAATATACCATGCATGCTGGCTCCACCTCTGCAATACAGGTTTTCTCTCTATAAGCTACAGTACTCCTTTACACTTCCCCAGAGAACAAATGTGCATCCTAGCTGAAGCAGAAAGACTTGCTTATTCAGAAAACCACCACTTCCATCTTCAAACAAAGGCAGTACTAATGTAAGTGAACTGGACTGAGCCTACAGCTGGCACCGTCCCATGGCAATGGCCTGCCCCTGCCCCAAAGAACACACAGCTCACAAATGCAATGAGTGACAAACAGAAAAACAATCCTGCTGATGACAGCAGCATCCCGGTGGTGCCCACGGGAATGTTGCCAGGACAATATGACACATGTTGAGGAACAGACAAGATGTTTTGCACAGACTGTACCGGAGGAGCGTTACCTTCAGAGCATTTACCACTGATTCAGACTGCTGAGAAGCTGAGCCATGTCCACTGATGCTAGCTGGCTCGTTTGCTGAGCAGTAACTCCCCTCTGACCCTCCTGGCATCCTAATGGGATCCTTCGCAAAAAATTAAAGACTATTTAATAAAGAAAAGGGTTGGTAACTAATTAAAACAGATGTCATTTTTATTTTTTTTTTAATGCTGAGAAGCACTGAAGGCATGTTTTACTCCAAAGTCACCCTCCTTTTGAGCCACAGTAACCAACGTCCATATGAGTATCTTAAGCACCACTGTTGAGCATCATCCACACACTCCACCCCCCAGGGTTATCTATCTGGAAAATCAGGGCAGAGCAATAAAATTTTGGTATGCTTCCTCACAAAAGTGAGGTTCAGAGAGACGATTTTGACTTCAGGGGAAGGATTTCAGAACACCTAACTTTATCCCAGGCATTTTGGAGGTCATAAACTTTGATGCAGAGAACATTTTTAAGCTGTGCTGCAAAGTGTGGCTGAGCAGGGAAGGGGCTGGAGCAGCCAGCACTCCTTCTCCAGTTGTGGCTGCTCCAGATTTGCACCAAAGAAAGGCAACGTGGAGGACTTTCTCTCACCAGGGGGTGCTGAGAAGGGTTTGGCAGGATGCCACTAAATAAATGCAGGCTGAACTTTGAAGGAGAGACAGCACTCCCTGGAGCCCTGCAGTGCCAAGGGAACCTGATGGAGCTGCTGGCTAAAATACCCTGACAGTAGTGCCAAGCTACTGCCAGCCTGACCCACTCTTCAGGGAGGGTCCTTCACTGCCACTCGTGCTGAATTTTGTTTGAAAATGAGGAAGGTAAAGAACAAGAAACAAACATTTCAAAGAGAGAGAGAGAGGAAAGGTTCCTTTCTTGCAGAATCAGGAACACCGTCACATTCAGAAATAACGTGGCAGTAATTCCTGCAGGATCACATGGCAAATGCATATGTGAAAGACAACTAATGACAGTGGAAAGAGCCTCTGATCAGATCCAGGGCCCCTTCGGCACTGATTTGCCCCACAGAGCAACACATCACATCCAGCGACTGAACTACAGGAAAGGTGAAAGCGGGGCTGGGATAAGAAAGGCGTGAGACTACAGGAAATGTAGGGAGAGGTGGCATGAGACTCAGTTCCACAGAACTGGTCTCCCTAAAATACCTGAATGAAAGGCAGCCCAGTCCAAAGCCAGTGTGCTATTACCCTACAACACTCCGCATCGACTGTTACCAATTTGCTGTGATCTACGGAGGAAGGTTTAGGACTTACTTTTCTTTGGGAAGGATTTATAGATCTGCTAGTGACAGATCTGACTTAATGCTCTACTTTGGAAAGGAAATGAAAGAGGAGGGAAAAGGGGTAATAAAGCAAAATGAAGCGCTTCAGGTTTAGGATTAAATTCCCTCAGCTATGGGTCGGTTTTTGGTTTGTTTTCTTTTTTATGACTCAAAGTATTCTGTTTCTTTATTGACTCCCAGGCCAGCAAGATTTTGGCCAGTTTTGGGTGGTAAAATGAAAATACTATTACCAAGAGGCTTGGAAAATTAGAATAGATTGCACATCTAAAGCCTCCTGACCATGAGAAAATCCCACAGCCTTGTGAATCGCGCTGCTCCAGGCACCTCTCCTCCACAGCCCCTTCTGCCGTACACGGCACAATCCCATCTCAACACGTGTTGGTAGGAGATGGAATCTTTGTGCTTGCCCTCTGGATAACCTTTTCCCTCCCCCCTCTGTCATTGAGAGGAGACATAAGCTTTTCCTAAAAAAATAAGGCAAGTTTTGCAGTCCTTTGTGCAGCTCAGGGATGTCCATGGTGAGGCCACTCCAAAAGGCAGCACAGCGCAGTGCCTTCTTTGGGGAAGCTCCATCCAGGACAGGCTGGGGACACTCAGAACACAGCTCTGCTGTTCCTCTCCATGTCCCGTGGGCTTGTAGCCCCCTCAGCACTACCGGCTGCAGTCCAACCTTCTGAGGCACTGCAGCTAAAGCAGGGGAGAAGGCACTCTGCCACACTGGTGATGTCTGAAAACAAGGTGCCCTAGGAGACTGGAAGAGCCTGCTTTGCAGACCTACTCTCACAGCTGCTGCTTGCCACGGAGTGTACGGCTACGTTCATCCCTCCACCCAAAGCTCACTGCACTGTGTCCCTTCTCCACCGCTGCCTGACCTGGATAACAACCAGACCCCACACAGGACCTTGAGGACAGGAGAAGAAACCCACTCCCTTTCTCTTCTCTGACCTCGTAGAGCACTGACATCCAGCCACTCAAAATAGGCATCCCAGATGCCCACGTGTTTTGGACAAATCTTTTCATTTACTACCCAGAAACTAAGCTGTGGAAGTAGGACCAAAGCAGACAGTAAGGGATGAAGTCATGGTTCCATAGCTGCAGTGCTGAAATCTGCACTGCCTTTAAACATCTTGAGCTGTTTTGAATAGGCAACACAAGATCAGCATCAGAACCAACTGTGCTGACTTCGTCCTACAGCCTTCCCAGCTGCCCAGTCCTTCTGCCCAGGCTGCAACATGGTTTCATTACTCAGAGTCAAAAGTGCAGATTAAAGGGCTGCAGAGACCATTACCAGAAGCAGGTAAAAACCACATCAGATCCTCTGTGCATTTCACCAGAAAGGTAACAGAAGTGCAATCACTGAACACGCACAACCATTTTGCTGTTGCAAGTACATCTACTAAACATCCAAGCCAATGAGCAACTCCTTAGTGAACAGAAAACACAGGAAATCTCACTCAAGTCCATAAGGCCACATTACAAAAAAAAAAAAAAAAGATGAGTGGAAATGTATCATCTCCATCATGCTCCTGGAGTGCCAGAGGTACAGCCACGGTCAGAATGGAGACCCCTGGATAGAACAGGTGGCTCTTCATGGAGGGAGCCAACCACAAACTCTATCTCTTGAGCCAGTAATGGACAGTTTTTCTGAGGAACTTTCCTGTCAATTAAAACACATTGGTCTTGAACAGCATGGCTATTCACTACAATTTCTGTTTTTCAAGAAGACCTTTGCTTTGCATCGTGCTGCCAGACCCACAACCCCTGTGGCACATTGAAAGCCACTCAGGTTGCTGAGGGGGCAAGTCTACAGCACCTCAGTGTTCAGTGGCCCTTCATAAATCTCTTTCCAGACCAATGAGCCTATTAATTCAAACTGGGGATGAGATCATATGAAAAAACAGGGTGAAGAAATGCTCTTGATTTACTTTCAGCAAATATTTGATGACATGATGAGTTCAGTGGGTTTGAATTACATCTTGGTTGGCTTCACTGTTCTACTACACGCTATGAAAGGGAGGAGATGAACAGCATCGAACTGTGTGTGACAGATTGCACACACAAAAAAAGTACTAACCAAACACTTCCCATCCTCTAATTAGATTTCTAACTAAAACCAGGCCACGCAGAGGGAAATCAAGAATACCTATCTCAGCAAAAAGATTGTGAAAGGATTGGAAATGTAGGTTGAAATAGAATGCAATCAAAGCGGGAAGAAAGAGGGAACTGAAAAGTGTTGGAAGGATTTAAAAATAAATGAGTATGTGCCTAAGGATCAGGCCTGCTGCTTCACACTTAAACACACCAGGACTGGAAAAGGCCAGCAAGGATGAAAGCAAACAAACAAACAAAAACCCAACCAACTACCAAGAAAGTGCCTGAAGCAGCGCTGAAGAAGAAAGAGGTGCAACAGAAGGAGATGGAAATGAAGGGAGATTCACGGTTGGAGGAAGAAGGAAATAGACAGACATGGCCCCACGACATGAAGCAGAGCAGCTCAGCCCCAGCCCTGACCACAGCTGCTCCATGGCTCTGGTGCTGCAGGAGCTGGGCTCTCCAATAGCTTTGTTTGCTCAAGGGCAATAACTGCAATGCTTCCTCTCCCCTTTACTAAAAGGCACAGCTGCCTCACAAGGACGAGGAGTTAGAAGAAGGAAAGCTCTTTCCATCTCTGTTTCTTGATCCCTCCTCCTATGCAACAAATAAAATTGAAGCAATTTAAGTTGGGGACTTGCCAAGAATATCTTCTGCAAATGCATTCACTGTCATTATATGACAGATGTCCACATTTCCGTAACGTTTCAGCCGAGCTTATCGGCCCTGAAATTCTACCCTCACAAAATCCAGGGATATCTCCAGTTAACGGACATGTGGATGCCAGACCCTGATCTCACTTCCCCCAGTGTAAGACCAACCCTGTGAGGACTCTGCTGTTTGCAGCTATCTGGAATTACTTGCTCACATAACCGAGCACTAGCACAGCCCAGGGAGCTGTAACTGAGATCCAGATCCATTATTTGCTCCTTGCATATTTTCTTAATTATGGCAGGGTATCTTCATTAGAATATGCACAGAGTTCTGGTCTGGCTACAGCAGAGCTGTACTACTGTACACTGTTATGGATGTCAGCAGCAGAACTTGATCCCCAGGGATGCTGTAGCTTCATGGACATTCAGCGGCAGCAGCAAAGGCAGAACCCTGGGCTGCAGGGAGCTGGATGAAAAAAGGATGCTGAAAGGAGAGGGGAGAAAGAAGAAAAGCACAGCATGAGGAGTGAAAAAGTCTCGACTGCCCCTGCACCAGGATGCCATCAGGGCAGTGACGCACAAGCGAAAGGCACACTCTTGCTGCAGCACTGGTGAAATTTTAAGGCACAACAACGGAACTGAGCGAGAGCTGTGCCAAAAAACCTTCATCAGTTGTGTCACTTGCTGGGTGTTTTCAGCTGATTTGTTAAAAGCTCTTAGTCTGGCTTGACGCCTAATAAACTTTCACTCCTCTCATTCAGAGGAAGGGAACCAGTGCCAGGAGCTGTGGGGTTTCCACTCCATGTCCTTGCCTGTGAGGTGGGACCTGACTGTGGCTGACAGCACGGCCATGGCGTTAGTCACAGGAACAACAAACTGCCAGAGTTGAACTCTACTGCAGATCCCAGTGCCAACAGAACCAATCGTGAGATAAACTTGGACCTGTGTACTTAAAACACAAAGCAGCTGCAGCTCAGCACACCTGCAGCCCCACGACAGCAATGTGTGGCACCTACATGCTCAGGCTCTACTTTTACAAGCACTACTTTCTGGCTTTGGCACCCATCTGAGATTTCTAATGAACTCTACATGCACAGCTCGGCTGTTCCAGTCTCTGGCAAGATCAGGAAATGCACATCACTGGGACTCCACCTGACACCCCTGACCCTACACGGATAAAACACACGGTCACTTCTAAAGATTTTGCCCACAAAGAATCTTCTGCACAGTTTATCCCCCAAAGCCATCCCACACCTGAAACAAATCACAATTCTGTTCACGTTTGCTTTGAGCACCTTTTTCATCAAGAAAATATTCTTTATCAGCAAAGATCAACTGTTGTCTTTCCTACTGCATGCATGTTCATGGGGAGACGTTCAGACATGCTTGCAGTCCTTCTCATCCAGATCAACACATTTGGGTACAGAGAAGTTAAATAAGTGGCTCACGATCATACAGCAAGTCAAGAGCAAAACAAGAGCTACAGAGGCCCTTCCAACTGTCATATTATGGGTGAGAAAGAAGCTTGGCTTACAATCAACCAGAAGAAAAAAAATCCTTAGCCTGGCTGAAATCATCTAGCTAAATCAATTTGCATTTTGGGTGATACAAACGGATATATCTGAGTCACTGGATTTTACTTCTTAATACTCTTCATTTTTGTCTTGAATTTTACATTCAAATCAGAGTACTTTACATTTAATAAGAAGCACTTCCACTCTTCAGACTGACGTCTTCTTTTAAACTAAGCACAACTTCTTTTATTTTCCAGTGAGCACCTTCATTTGGAGATACTATGGATTTTCCTAAGGATTATTTAATGAAACACGATAGAAATATGCACCAGCATAACAAGAAAATGACAAGTATCTTTGATTCATTCTTAATGAAATTCTATATTTTCCATTCTTATATTGGGAGAACCTTTCAGATTTGCTTAGTTATTCAATTTGATTTTTTGTTTTTATGCATAGAATATACAAATAATATAACTCAATTATTATTACTTAAAATATTTGCTTTCCAGAGCAAAACATTTTGGTTAACCTCAAGAAAATACTTGATTTTTTAATGACAAGAAGAACTTGAATAGTACCAGCGTACAGGTTCGCTTCTCTTATTTGCATCCCTCACATTAATTTTTAACTATCAGCAACGGCTTCCAGCGAATTTTCCTTAGCAAGTTATCAATGCCCGTGAAGGAGAAAAATGCATGAAGTACTGTCACAGCCTTCAGTAAATAGCCCACTCAGTCCCCAGCAAGACGAACAAAAGATGTGAGTGTCTTTGATTCCCCAGATGACCAATCTGAGCGTGCAGATGCAGCAGCGCCCAAGGACATGTAGTTGAGCACCAGGCCTTCAGCGCTGCTGTCTAGCTGCCGGCTACTGTTCCCACAGCAAAAGTCACCCACCTGGGGCAGCACGCGATTTTCCTCCTCCAGCTGTCTTACTCTTGCCTCCAGCTGCCTAACATAGGACAAGGTTGATTCTAAAATCAAAAAGAGAAAAACTCGTATTATCCACACAGCTCTGCTTGCGTACGCTGGTGTCACAGCCTGGCTCTGCCTCGTGCTGGCCGCAGGTTCCCTATCTGATGGCTGCCAAGCGCTGCTCCTCTCAAGGGCAGGGCAGGTAATGGTGTCCTCTGCCACCAGCTGGCTGCCTTGGCATGGCTCAAGTGCTGCTTGAACCCAGACATACGTGCCCAGCACCCTGAGAGAGGCCAAGGTCAGGCAACGTGTGCCCAAGAGCCCAGGCATAGCGCTGCTGGCAGCCCGTGTTCCTCATCCCACTCACACACAGACACGCTGCTGTGCTGCACAGACTCATGGCAGGGCAAAATCCTGCCCCCTCTACTGATGGGCAACCTCTCAGACCTTCCTGAAAGCATTTGGTTGGTTATGGAGAACGAGACTTCCCATGGTATGAGTACTGAAAGAGCATCTCTGTGCTGCCTTCAGTGACCTTATTTCCCTTGCATTGATTCCAAGGAGAAGGTCGACAATCAGTTCTCAGAAATGTCTCAGAGTTTTCTTATGGTGCATTTCTTGGGTTGCACAGTGTGTCTGCTATTAAAACGCTATACCTAAAAGAAATGCGCCACAGCAAGTAGCACTTGTCACCTGCAAGAGAAAAGATGTCCTCTTGGTCCAGAATGGCTGTAGTGAGCCTCATGCCTCCCTGTACAGAGCTGCAAGCTCAACAGGTACACATTCCCCATCCAATGAGCTGCCCTGCCCTCCCTGAGATGTCCATCCTACCACCACACCTGTGCTCACACAGCCATGCCAACATAGAAATTGCACCTTGGATGATTAATGGCATGGAACCCATGGCTATTGGGGCAGTACTGCCTGTTGCCACAGACTTGCAAAGCTGCACTGGCAACAGCAGAGCTAAATTTGGGCACCAGCTTCCTCTGATATCTAAATGGTGATGGGTCAATGTTTGGACTAGATGATTTTTTAGTGCTCTTCTCCTTAATGACTTTATGATTCTATCAGTCATGATGCCAGCCGGCCCATAAAAGACCAGCAGCAGGAAATGAGGGGGCACTTACCGCTCTCACAAGACTGCAGCAGGTTAAAATATGCACACGTGGATAGTGCATAGCAATTTACACGACAAGAAGACAACACACCATAATTTGTCAAAAATGATTAATACACAGCAAGGCACAGAGCAAGTATTAAAACAGCATTGTGCAATAAAAGGGAGAGAGGTAATCTGAGGTTCTTCATGCTCTGCTGCATAAGGATTTTCATAGCTAGCGATGGGTGCATCTCTGGAGAGTCACTAAGCATGGTTTGGATGAGCCCTCCTGAGATGAACAGCTCATACCATTAACTCTGTACGACAGGGTGCCTCCTACCAACCATTAGCACTGTACGACAAGGTGCCTCCCCCCAGACCCACGTCCAGCCCAGCAACAGCACTCCTGGGAGGAGCTGCTCCATTGCTATCATGGCTGAGGCAGAGGCAGCATCTGCCTCGCATCTCAGCCCTCTTCCCCATGGCTTCCTGCATAGTCACCCTTCTGGAGGGACCACTGGGTGCCTTCCTTGGCACCAACCCTCCCTGAACTCACTGGTTACATGCTCATTGCCATGTGGGCTCAGGCTTTGAGGTGATGTTCAGCTTCCCAACTGTGCCCAACAGTCCTCACAAATTCCCATCTGCATTCTCTTTGGGTTTTTTGTCCTTTTCCGTGTTACCATGATGAGCTCCTCAGACAGTGTACAGCCCTTGGCAAAGCCATACCCTCACTTCTGTTTCTTCAGCCAGTGTGGAGGTCTCTGCTGACCTAGCCTTGCTTCACCAAAGCCTCCTTGCTCCTTAACCCCTCTAAAGTCTGAAACATGTATTTAAATCTTTTTGTAATATGATTAAAACTGAAAATTAGGTCAGCTACAAGATCTAGCAAATCCTTATTTATGCGAGTATTCTTGACACATAGACTAGACGCATATATATTTCAGTATCTCTTCATATATTTATGCTCTGATGCTATGAGCTGAGAGGAAAAACTGAACAGAAAAGGCAGCCAAGGACACAAGAGATGAAGGCACTGGAAGTACAAAATGAAACAATGTCACCAGTGATGGCAACAGCAAAATTAAAAAAAAAAAAGAAAAAAAAAAAGTACAAGAAGGATTATATGATCCATCTATTCTTAATCAGCCCGGAGCTCAGTAAAGAGCAATAAATAGAGAGCAAACCAACACTGCTGTTCAGGTTGCAGCCACCCTTTCCCAAACTGAGTTATCTAATGCTGCTGGTTACTCAGAAAGCCATGCCTTATCTGCACATCCTAAGGGTCACAGATGCAAATTCTTACAGATACACTTCCACACCCAAACATACTGAGTTTCTCATGTCCACAGCCCAATAGTGAGGGACGCCATGTGTGTTAACAACCCCAAAGCCCAACTGCTGAGCTCTGAGCAACGCACAACAGCTGTTAACTATGCTAAGATGGAGCACGCCCTCATAAGAACAGACACACGACTGAATCATTTAGGCTAACAGAGAGATGAGCCGCAACACTGCAGTGGCCAAACTACCACCAGTGTTGTTGGGGGGGTCCTGGTTATGCCATTTCTGCCCTTTCCCAACTCTCTTTGCCAGACACTTCTACCAGAGCAGCAATTTTGAACAACTCCCATGCTCATGGATGGGTTCCTACCAAGCCAACTTCCCTATTACAGCTTCCTGTGCTCAGAGCACAGCTGAAAATGATTGCTGTGCAGTGCTTCACTACAGGACTGAGACTAAAACTCTTTTCCATGTTATGATGGAGGCAGTAACATCTTGCTTTTAGGAAAATTCCGTGACAATCTGCCCCGTTTCCATATCCATCATTCTAACACGTTAATAGAGAACATCAGTATTTACAGAGCTGACCTCTTTTTCTTTTGACGTCCACACTCTTGAAGCTACTAGATATTTTTGGTTTATGTCAAATTCTATCAGACGCCAAGGGCGTATTTGTGCCTTGGCTTTATCCATTTTCATGTGACAGTGCCTGTTCTCAATCTATCAAGTAATTTGTAATGTTCTTTAAGCTAGATTATCCTCTGCTATTTTAGAATGGTTGAGGATGTCACATGAAATTCTAGGTTTCTAAGGACACTTTCCATCTATTTTTTTTTCTGGATTTGGGTATTTTGTTGGGCTTTGTTTTTTTTCCCTTCTTAAAGTAGTAATAAGGAAGCATCGATGCCTTGAGCACAAAGCCAAAAGCTGCATGTAGCACTGACAGCCCAGCAGGAGAAAGTAATGCAGGGCTGGGGAGTGCGAGGCAGCATGCTGCAAGGATAACAGATCTGCTCATTTTTTGTGCTGTTTGTGTGAAACTGTGTTCAACAGATAACAACGAGCATAATGGTTATTGTGCCAACTTCTGCTTCTGTCTGTTACAAATCAAATATTATATGACAAAACCAAATCATTAACAACATTGAAACATACTCTGGGCATCTGTCCACCCGATCTCACTTTTCCAGCTTTGGAGATGCTCATACCAACACAGTCTCGGGGTGATTTTTCTAGAAATCATAATTACCTCTAGTACCTTCTCTCAGATCTGCAAAAAGCGACCACAAGCTATATGCAGACCTCCTTTTGACCAACTCCAAAGCATAAAGCTGTCAGTGTAGAACATGCTGCTTGGTTGATGGATGTTAAAAGCTTGTGTAGAACCTTCTACTTTGGAGAAAACAGGTAGTACAGTGGATAAGCAAAGCACATAAGCCACAGGAAGCAGAGAAAGTCCTTCAAGCTGAAAATACTTGGAGGCTGGAGGTATCAGGAGAGGAGAGTACTACTGTTTGCCCTGACCCCTAGCCATTACCTTATGGCCAGGGAAGACGCGAGGCTGCACAGCCTGCTGCCCTGGAGCCATCCTTACCTCCTCGTGGCCAGAAAAAGGAAAAACGTGATTTCATGGGGAGGCAAACATCACCTCGCTTCTGTTAACATCAACGTTTTGTGCTTCCACCGCCTCAGCTCACTTGGTGCTCATGCGCCTAAAGGAGGTCACCAGAATCTGGAGAGCTGTCACATCCCAGCACGCATACTTTAAACACATGCAGTACAAATGAGTGAAACTGCCAACAATTTACTACAGTAAAGAATTCAGCGTGGTATATGAAGTGCTACTTTCATGTGTAACAATTCAGTTGAGGCATATTCAGCTTCAACAGGAAAAGTCACTTCTTGTTCTCCCTGCATTGTGCTGGCAGATGCATATCAAAACAGATTTTGGTCATTCTGATCCACACCCAGTATCCCGCAATGAAACCAAAATCATCTTTCAATAAATGAGAGATGAACAGCAAGACTGAGCAAGGGCTACGTTAAATGCTACTGTAATTAACTGACAACTTCGTACATTTATGAAAGGGTTTCTAAGCTAACTGAGAAGCAGATTCAACGACACGTAAAACATTTCCCCATCCTATAATTCCTAGACATCTGATTTAATTACTTCAAAATGCATATTCATGACTAAAACATGTTATTACTGCAATCCATCCCCTTTCAGCTGCTTTGCATACGAGAAAAGCCCCACTGCTGGCTTTACACCAAGGAAGATGTTGCACCACCTGCATCTCTCCGTGGGTGAAGCTGCTAAGCCCAGCAGCATCCAGCCTCCAGCATGGACACACGATGACCTCTGAAGGGCATCTGTAGCCCTGTCTGCTATGATTTTCTGTTAAGGCTGCACACCTTACATAACGCTCCTATTGAAAAAATGCTGGAGAAATACTTCTTACAGTGGTGGCAGAATTGCCTTGCAGCCAAGCAATATTAGGACTGGTGTTATCACGGGGGAGCTCGCCTAAGGCAAACTTTGATGAAGCTCACCAGAACATTCAGGTGCTGCTTACTGATGGGGCACGTACTCTGGGAAAGTTTTGTGACAGCAAACACCACAGCATTAGGGCTAAGTTGGGGCTGGTGACTCAGCACTGCTGCTGTCCAAAATTCTCCCAGCCCAAGCTCAGATTTCCCATCATTACAGAATCACACAGAATCACAGACTTGTAGGGGTTGGAAGGGACCTCCAGAGTTCATCGAGTCCAACCTCCCTGCCAAAGCAGGTTCCCTACAGCAGGTCGCACAGGTCGGCATCCAGGCAGGTCTTGAACATCTCCAGAGAAGGAGACTCCACCACCTCCCTGGGCAGCCTGTTCCAGTGCTCCGTCACCTCACTGTAAAGAAGTTCTTGCGCATGTTTGTGCAGAACTTCCTATGCTGCAGTTTCCAGCCGTTTCCCCTTGTCCTGTCTCCACTCACCACTGAAAAGAGTCTGTCCTCGCCATTCTGCCCCCCACACCTCAGATACTGATAGACCTGGATCAGGTCCCCTCTCAGTCTTCTTTTCTCAAGGCTGAACAGACCCAGTTCACTCAGCCTTTCTTCATAGGAGAGATGCTCCAGGCCCCTCACCATCTTTGTGGCCCTCCGCTGGACTCTTTCCAAGAGATCCCTGTCTTTTTTTGTACTGGGGAGCCCAGAACTGGACGCAGTGCTCCAGATGAGGCCTCACCAGGGCAGAGCAGAGGGGGAGGATCACCTCCCTCGACCTGCTGGCCATGCTCTTTTTAATGCACCCCAGGATGCCATTGGCCCTCTTGGCCACGAGGACACACTGCTGGCTCATGGCCAACCTGTCATCCACCAGGACACCCAGGTCCCTTTCCGCAGAGCTCCCCTCCAGCAGCTCATCCCCCAACCTGTACTGGTGCATGGAATTATTCCTCCCCAGATGCAAGACTCTACACTTGCTTTTGTTAAACCTCATCTGGTTTTTTTCTGCCCAGCTCTCAGCCTGTCCAGGTCTCGCTGAACGGCAGCACGGCCTTCAGGCGTGTCAGCCAATCCTCACAACTTCGTATCATCAGCAAACTTGCTGAGGGTGGCCACCATCCCCTCATCAAGGTCATTGATGAAGATGTTGAACAAGACTGGATCCAGCACAGACCCCTGAGGAACACCGCTGCTTACAGGCCTCCAACCGGACTCTGCACCACCAACAACGACCCTCTGTGCTCTGCCGGTCAGCCAGTTCTCAACCCACCTCACTGTCCACTCATCTATCCCACACTTCCTCAGCTTTGTTATAAGGATGTCGTGGGGGACAGTATCAAATGCCTTGCTGAAATCAAGGTAGACTACATCCACTGCTCTCCCCCCATCCACCCAGCCAGAGACAACATCATAGAAGGCCACCAGGTTGGTCAAGCACGACCTCGCCCTGGTGAACCCATGCTGACTACTCTTGATAACCTCCTCTTCTTCCAGTTGTCTGGAGATGACATCCAGCACAAGCTGTTCCATCACCTTTCCAGGGGGTGAGGCTGACTGGCCTATAATTGCCTGGATCTTCCTTCCTGCCTTTTTTGAAGACCAGGGTGACATTGGCTATCTTCCAGTCTTCAGGCACCTCCCCCGTCCTCCAAGACTTCTCAAAGATGACAGAAAGCGGTTCAGCAATCACCTCTGCCAGCTCTCTCAGCACCCGTGGATGAAACCCATCGGGTCCCATGGATTGGTGAACATTGGTGTTGCCTAGGCGCTCCCGGACCACCTCTTCCCTGACTGAAGGGAGGTAATTATTGTGCTATATATTTGTGGTATTACGGCTCCTGCCCTTCTCAACTTCTTTATTTAATTATAACTATCATTAACTAAGCTCATTCACTCAGTATTTCAAAACTGGAGAAAAGAGAAAAATGCACATACGTTCCTTCTAACATCCAGACTGCAGTGTTAGGTGACAGACCTAGCTTTATTTCTCAGGCAATGTGTGCCAGGGTTCCCCATTTCAGAGCACACTACACATCGAAGTGCCAATTAGGATACCTCCATAATCAGATATTTTTACCCTGATTTTGTATGAAAATAGATTTTCCCAGTTGCAGTGGCATTTAATCACAAATTACCTATTTAGTACAAGGAAAATACTTCTCAGTGCTTTGAGGCAGCCTTAGCCATACTCTCATAGAGAAGAATTTGCCTACAGGGATCCCTAAAAATGACATCAAATGGTAGATGAGGTAAGGCTGTGTGTCCCACTTCTCAGAAGCTATCCATCGTGCTCTTGCTATCAGCTGGATAACACATCACACTAATGGCTTGCTGTAATACTACCCTTCATTTGTTTGGATTTCTGGACACCAGAAATGACAACAGCAAAGCTTTTTTCCCCAGCCTGCTTGCTATCCTGTTAGCTCCACTTCAGCCCATGCTATGTTATTTGATGAAAACTGCCATGTTATTGATGAAGACTGAGGAAAATCAAATCTCTTGCGCTACTGCTAAAGGCTTTCCCAGTGCCTGTTGGCTTGTTCTCTCAGTTTTGTGTGGTTTGCGACTGGCAAAACCCTTACTGGCTCCTGGGCTGCTTGGGTTCATCCTGATGTCACCACAGTCCTTTTGCTCCTCGAGGGCAGCCTGAGCCCAGAGAGCAGTGCTACAGCAAGCTCTAGTTAATAAATTACACTGGCTTCCACTGGGAGCTCTGTAATGCAGGCTGCAACTGAAAGCGAAACTTCCAGTGATCCTGAATTAGAACAAACCCATAAATCACTTCTCTGCTCATCTACTTCAGTTAGGAAGTAGATTTACCCAACCCATAAAGTCCCCATGAAGAGGGTCGCTATCTGCCTGACTCCAAATCAAGTTCAAATGGTGTCCTTGAGAGTAAAACCAGAAGTCTTCACCTTAGGCCAGCAAACACCAGCACATACTCTTGCTGACAGCAGAAAGGCTTTCAGAATGCAGCCTGGGGGACAAGGAGAGCAATGTTTACAGTCAACACGCACAGGAGGGATGGCAAATGTTAGAACCAAATGAAGAAATCAATTCCATAAGCAATGTCAGTGAAGAAAAGGAAAAGGTAAGGAGGCAGAAGAGAAAAGAAAAAAACAAGAAATACATCATTTGGGTTTATTGCCAGAGTCGTAAACATTTCCAAGAAGGTCTTACTACGTCAAAAGCTCTGCCAACATACAACTTCATATTGGAATAATGAGTCAGACTTCCTAGTGAGCACTGCAGCTAGTTTTGAGTCTCCAAGCCATGCAGCTTTCCTACAGCCCCCCAGTGTTCTGCCTGGGCACAGGGTGGACCAGGGAGCACCCAGTTCTGGGCCATGCATGGCAGAGATGAAACACTGAATAGAGCAGGGCTCCAAAGGGAAGAGAAGCACCATGGGTGAGCGAAGCACTGCCACAACAGTGAAAGCAGATGCTGGGGACTCACTGGAAGAAGGTAGGCTAACAGGGGCTTGGTTTAAAACCACCAGGAAGTACCTTAGAACCTGAAAGTGGTGAATGAACAACGGCAGCAATTTTGCAGGTCTGCACCTCCTTCACTGGCGATGCAGGACTTTGTTCAGTCATACAGGGCTCTGGCATCAGGGCGCTGCTCACAGCGATGCACAGTGCAGCCCAGTGGGAGAGCTCCCACTGCTCCTTATCTGCACCATCTGAACAAAACACCAACCTTCCAGACTAGATCTCCTCTGTTTATTTCCCGATTATTTCACTGATGGGAAAGTAGTTTACGTACTTCCTCTACTCAGAACATAAATAATTGAGCAAGGCTTTTGTTTCTAAAGGCTGTTAGAAGCCACCACGTGAGAAGGAAACCAGGATGCAGGCAGAGCAGCCCGTCCCTGGCCCTCTGCCCCATGCATGGGGATGGACACTATGACCACGTATCTGCTGCAATTCATACTCAAAATACAGCAAAAATAGTCTACCTACTGTGATATTACCCAGCATGAGCTCTGCTACCACAGTGCCAAGGGCAAGGGAGGTAAAGTAAGTCCAGAACTGAGCTGCAGGGCTGGCTGCAGACAGCATCCTGAAATTTCTGAAGAAAACTCAGAAATACAGACTATCTTGGCCACCTAAGGCTAGAAAATGCCACTGAAACAATACAGTCCAACTTCCTGCCTTGCGGAGACAGAGGAATTTCAATAATAATCCCAGGAACGTCCGGTTTCCTTTTCTCTGCTGGAAGTGAATACGATCAAAAGAAGACTGTGAGCCTTTTTTCCCACCTAAAATTCTGGCTGAAATGGAAAAACTATCTGACCAAAATTCAGAACAACATTCTTGATGTTATAAATATAAGATCAGAGTTGATAAGTTTCTGTAGAAGATTTTTATTTTCCATTGCAGTGGCACTACAAAGCACGACAAGCTGTTGCAATCCAACTGCGTGACTTCCTGCCATTCATCAGCACAACCCTGCTGTCACGTTTACCTATGGAAACAGCAGAAGAAAACCTCTTTCACCCAACCTCTGTTGCTTCATTTACATCACATCGTGCACAAGGATTCCACACAAACTTTCAGATTTAATGAAGACTGAAAAAAATCTCAGCGGATGGGACAGGAGAGCAAAAGGAATCTCCTTTCCTCTCATCCTTCTAATAGCAGCAATTAGGACTCCAGAAGTGGTTGACACATAAACCAACTTCTTCCTGGAAATATGCCACAGGCTCAGGAAAATTACAAGCTTGACTTTCCTGTTCACAAACGCATTTCGATGAGGCTCCACGGTAACAGCAGCAGCAGAATTACCAAGCACAGCAGATGTTGTTCACTCCCCACCTCTATGCTGCTGCCTGCCTGCACAGCCCGGCCAGACACAGTGCAGCTTCTCAGGCAGCTGAGAGCACCTTTCCTTGGGACTCAATGCTGCTGGCAGCTGGACTCTGCCCATCACTCAGAGCCAGGTGTCCGAGAGCACTTAGGCAGCAAACAGAGCAAGAAGAGCAGTAATGGAAGTACATCCACTCTCTTTGCTATGCTTTCCAGGGCCTTTTTTTCTGTTTTTTTTGTTGTTTTTTTTTTTTTTTTTGAAGTCCCACTGTTACTAACAGGTAATAAGGCATTTGACCCACCATTAAGCCACTTCACAGGTTGGAAAGTTGTATTAAGTCAACATTTTTCCACCATAGAATCCCCTGTTTTTCTGCCTCTTTGTGGACAGAGCCCTTACACTGCCCTTAGCTCTTCAGGTTCCACCATGCTCCATGCCAAGAGATGCTCACAGCACTGCCGAAACGGCCAGCTGAGCTTTGCTGAGAGCACTGCTTATGTGGTGAGCAGCAGCCCAGCTCCAGGCAGGATTTACATTGTACAGGACAGCAAAAAAAAGCGCTAGGGTGGCAGAACACGTGCAAACCAAGGAAGGTTACTGTAAGGCCACACACTTTTTATGGTGTGAATGAAACAACTTCCTTTAGAAACACTGTACGTGGAGATAACAATGCTGGCACTCAGTAGTAAAGATGGGCAGGACTCAATTCCTGTATTCCCCGCAAATAGAGGCGTAACATGCTCCAATGACACGCAAAGAGCACTTGAGAGCACTGTTGTGTTTTGGTTTTCTGTAAATTACTTCAAATTGCCTTCAGAAGCAAACTCTGAATTTCTCACTCATCCCACTAATCCTGCAGCTTCCCACAGTCAGCAGAAAATGAAAAGCCCAAGCTCCAACAGCATTCTTTGCAGGCTTTGCCAGGTGTAAGGCTTTGGGCAGCCATGGTGGACTCCACATGTAAACAGAATTAAAGCTTCAGCAATGTCACCCATGGCCCTGAGCTTCCTCTGGCTTTGACTTCACACCAGGACTTCACGTTTGGACAGCAGACACAGTGCAGGTCCCACTCCAAGGCAAACAGCCCAGGAATACCTTTTTGTTTCAGACTATGCACTCACCAGTTTTCAGCTTTCTTTACAAGCAAGGCTAGTAACAAAGAGAGCCTCTTCCCAACTCCCAGATTTGCTTGTTGATTTTATTACCATCACCACTGCAGACATCTTCTATTTTGATAAAAATGCTTGATGAAATGTTCAGCATGAGCATGAAAGTCATTGCTCGGTCTTAAAAGAATATGAGATTAAAGGGTCAGGTCTCAAAGGGATTAGATCTTCTGGTAAGAAAAAGATTAAGGGAAAAGCTCGCACTTGGTTTTGAAGCTTTAAGAAGGGAAAAGAAAAAGGGAGGGAGGCAGGGAGCTGGCAAGGAAACGCGACCTCAATCTGAACTACCGCGTCAGACAAATCTCTTATTGCAGAAGCCAGAGGAATGCAGACCTGCTGGAAAAAAAAGTAAAATCAGACAAAATAAGTAATAATCAGTAAACTTACTTTCAGAAAATCACCTTACGTTTAATCCTTATTCTTAACACAAATACAGTGTTTCTTATGTTGCAGAAAATTCCCCAAGAATGTGAAGAGAAGCAAAACTATTTTCTAGACAGTTTTCTTCAAGTCACCCCTTACCTCCAAAGAAAGCCCACGAGCCCTTGAGCATAGCCAACGCTCAGAAATGCTGACCACACAATGGCAAGTCCAGCTTCAAGCTGAAGCCCAAATAATTCCCACTGCTGGTGCTACATAACCAGCTTCTTTCTGAAGCTGGCAGCGAGGTACGCTGCACAAGAAACACACTTAAATTATCTGAAAGTGTCCTTCACTGAAAACTCTTACAACCTCACGTTCATTAAGTACCATGATATAATAGTTGCAGAACTAACAAAAGTGACATTTCACTCCGTTTTCTTAAGAAAAGTGCTACTAGCAGGTAAGGTATCTAATGGATTGAGCCAGCAAGGTCAGAGATGGAATTTGGTGACTGCCCCATCGCAACTGAGTTTTCAAAATAACGAACAAATGTTAAAAAAAAAAAAAAAAAAAAAAAAAAAAAAAAAAAAAGAAAGAAAAAGAAAACCCACAGAAGCCTATAAACCATGTGTTTATAGCAAGTACTGGCCAGACCTAAGCTCTGGTTTTTGATCAGTACAGAAATTTCATCTGAAAAATATTCCCGCTTGCCTCTTCTGTACGAACTTTCTCACAGGTAAGCAAAACTACCAGCAGAATTGCCTGCTGTAAGCAAAAACAAATTCTGTCTATTCAAGGTACACACAGCAAATGCTCAAGCTCACCAGACAGCAGCGCAGCAACTGCACACCGAGCTGCCATAAGGCTCACCAGTGTCCACGCCTGGTGCTGAGCAAGCATTTCATTCCCACCATCAGCCTCTACAAGTACTATCTGCACCTTTAGGAAATGTGGCCTTAATAAGGGGGTAATCCTCGCATCCAGATGTGTGGAATGGCCATTTCTGTGCCCTCTGTGAAGGTTTCCCTGCCCACAGCCAAAGCGTGCTGGGCTCCCACGTATCACACATGGTCTAGCAGAAAGTAGCCCTACGCCCATGGTCAGCACCAATCGGAGCACTGGGCAAACATCTTTGCAACTTCTTACCAACTGCTGGTGACCACAAAGACATTTCACACCTCACAGAAAAGCTTTTCTACACTGTAAAAATAATTTCCCACACTGTGTATTGCAACTCTTCTCTAACTTCCTTTCCCTGCTGAAACAACGCACTAGAGCCTACTTAGTGCACTGAATCGAGCACACATCAAGCCAAACTCTCTCCTAAATAAGAAAAAAAAAAGACTGTTGAATCAGCAGTGGCACACACTGCATTAAACTCACGCTGATCCAATGGCATACAACACTCGCTTTGTCCTACATGCTAGGTATGCACACGCCCAGGCAATGAAACCACGTATTTCATTAAATAATGCTGGGCCATAACTCACAGTTAATGTCTCGGCACAAATTAAAAGGGAGTTTAAACTCTACTTCCCCTCACTGATGAGTATCTCCGCTGGCTGCCTTGCCACCCTGGCAGGGTGCACAGCCACTAATCACTTCTGTTTTTACAGGGCCATAAATGGGCTGTATCATGTTGGAGATGACTGATAGCAGAGGCAAGGCGCTGGGATCTGCACTCCTGGGCAGAGGCACGTGCATGGATAGTACATTCATTCATAGCTATCTACATTTATTTCCACATCTTTCTCTTGAAGAATTTACCTACTAACCGATTTATATACTCAAAGTGAGGCACGGCACGTGGGGCAAAATTACTTGGATTCCCACACAACTCCTAGCCAGCTGTAAAGGCTGTGAGTGGCAGGGGAAGCTCATCCAGGATGATCTCCTCTGCTGTGCCAACAAGCAACAATCTATATCATTTAATTTGTATACATTTTCATCATGCTGAGAGTAATTTCCCAAATGCTAGTCTTTACCTGCTAATTGCAAGTTTATATTTTTACCAGTAATTGCTTTCACCTGCTGCTCCTGATGCTACAAACTTTAAAGGACTCAAACACTTTTTACCAAGAGAACAGTTCATCAGAGCACGTTGAGACGTTTCGCACTCTAATCAAGTCTTCTTGGCCCTGTGAGCCACAACATAAAAGTTAATCAAGCATAAAAGAAGTCAGGGATGTTGCTAGTCAAAACAGCCAAATTTTACAAGTCATATTTCTTAACTGCATGAATATTTCACATCTGTTGTTCATTTGTTCTTGCTTCTCTGCAAAAAGACTGCAGAAAAATGTTTATTTGAAATGTCACCTTTAGCAATCTTCACACCAAGTTTAAGTTCAATAAGCTCACTGCACATTAAATTGAAAATTCATTGTATGAAAGATGAGTTTGACTGAACTGCAGTTTTCGTAACATAATAGCACGTAATCAGAGGTAAGATTGCTATCCCAGCAGAAGAGTCTCTAATAAAGAAATCTGCTTCACGCTAACAGGACAGGTTAATCACTAATTCCCCCCAATCAAACCTCTCAGAACCACAGAAAGATTTGGATCAGAAGGGACCTTAACACCCCCCCAGTCCCACCCCTGCCATGGACTGGCTGCCCCCCACCAGCTCAGGCTGCCCAGGACCCATCCAGGGATGGGGCACCCAAGCTCCCTGGACAGCAGTGCCAGGGCTTCACCATTATCTGAGAAATTTCTTCTTTATATCTAATCTAAATCTACGCTCCTTCAGTTTAGAGCCATTCCTACTTGTCCTATCACTCGAGCTTTCCTGCAGCTCCCTTTAAGTACTGCAATGCTGCGATGAGGTCTTCCCCAAGCCTTCTGTTCTCCAGACTGAACAAGCCCAGCTCTCTCCTGTCTCCATAGGAGAGGTGCTCCAGCCTTCCAACCATCTTTGTGGCCTCCCCTGGACTCATTCCAACAGCTCCAATACTTCCATGCCGGAGGCCCAGAGCTGAACGCAGCACTGCAGGCAGGCCACGCTTCTTCCGCAGCCCAAGACATGGTGGGAGCCTTCTGAGCTGTAAGCACGTGTTGTCAGCTCATGTCAAGCTTCTCATCCATCAACAGCTCTAAGCCTTTCTGCTCAGAGCTGCCCTCAGTCCATCCTTATACAGGCTGTATTCATGCTTGGGATTACCCCCACCCTGGTGCAAGACTTTACACGTGAGCTTGCTGAACTTCAGGAGGTTTGCAGGGCACATATCTTTAGACTGCCTAAGTCCCTCTGCATGGCACCCCTGCCACGTGGTATGTCTCTTATACATTTCCTGCTTACTGCGCTATTAAAAAAAAAAGTTCTATGCATCTTTTTTCTCTTCATATAAGCAATTGTAATTAGCAAACATTAAATCAATTCTCAGTTTTTACTGCGTTTATTTGAAGAAACACTAAGGATCAGAGTGAAGTCTTCTAACTTGACCCCATTTTCACTACTGCAGTTGTCTGACAGTTCCTGAGACAGAAATTAATACATAGATATTTTCCTTACTCAGTGACTTACTTACATCTTCTATCCATCAACACAACCATGTGCTTGAACACAGAGATATGCCAACAAAAATAGCTGAAAGCTTGTGAAAAGTAGTAAGAGTGGGCACTAGCCTCCATGTCCTCAAAATTCTGCTCCCTCCCTTCCTGTCAAACATTTCTCTTTTGTTTGACGTGTTTATCAGCTGGATAAATATGCACATTGTCAAATTTCACACTCAGAAGCATCACCCTGACCCTGGAGCAGACATTCACATTGCGTATTTTTGCAGCTGGGGAAGACAAATATGCTTTGAGAAGAGGCAAGAAGATTGAAATCATATAAATGATGAGGTGGCCTCAAGATTAAAGCAAAACCAACTTTCTAAAATAATTATAATAACAAACAACGCATTCAAACCAATTTAGATCACGTAGCAAAGAAAAGTCAGAGAAAAAGTTTCAAAAGAGTGAAGAAAGACCCATTTACAAATGTGCCACTTCTGGCCCTTTTCAAAGCTCTAACAAATACACACACACTTCTGAATGCTCATACAGCCACAATTAACATCATAAAAATATGTCCTATGTATGCTGCAGATCCTGTATTTGCTGTGAGAACAGCTTTGCGCCAATTCCCATGAATTCAGCATTTTACAGACGTGTTGGAGAATGAAATATTTGACATAGAATGCAAACAGATTGTTTGTAAGAGTATTCTGAAGATCTGCACAAGATGTTCTGTTAACTCTGCCAGCCTATCCCACGATAAGCCACTTACCAAGAGGAGCGGTGCATACGTGAGCACTTACGGTTAAGTGCTGCTCTCTCTGCATACCTGTATTTCCATCCCAGCATTTCCACAGTGCTTTCATTTTCAGCTAACAGTTTTCTCTCACATATAGTATCTGCCACACAGCTGCAAGTTTAGGATATTGAAGGGTGAGATCAATGATTTCAGCAAAACTAACTCAACCCAATCCAAGATTAATTCTAAGAGCTAGTTGAAAATACCTTCCCCATACTGAAGATTTCATTTTGCTACTATTTTTCAGGTTAATAATAGCGTGCAAAGGGAATGCACAGGGCCAACTGTGGCTGCCTGTTCTTTTATGCGACCTGTCACGTAAAAGAAGTTTCAGCTTGAAGATTGTGCCACTGAATATCAGACACACATGCTGTTCAAGCGCCAGCTGCTAGTGTGCTCTGAAGGGATGTGCTGAGTGATTTTACTCTCATACATTTGCTCCTACCAAGCCAGTTTTGCCACAAGAACAAGTAGTAACCCCTCCAAGCGGGAGTCACAAGAAGCTGTTGCACTTCTTAGCATCACACAGTGTGGAAGGAATAAGAAGAGAATTAAATCACTACAGGCCTACACTCTGCACTTCAGACAGGTGATGCCAAGGACAGCTTTCCTCCTTCCATGCATCCCTTAAAGCAGGAAGCTGTTCTCACCTCTCCCCAGGGCATACTGAGAGAAAACACCAACCTCTCTGCTCATTTCCAAGGTTCACTAACAGACTCAGAAAGTGAGCACTTAGGGCAGTTTGGTTGAATGGATTCTAATTCTTAACGTGTCCTAAACATAAAGGACACGATGATATATCTATTAATGGTATATTTCCTGAAATAAAAGGCTTCAAACAAAGAATATCCTCACTGTAAAGAGCCACAGCGAGAAGCTGTATGGATAAGATTAATGATTTGCAGGGGCACAAACTGGTCCCAAATTGTTCATTTGAATTATTGAATACAAGCAAGCATGAAGAGAAACAATTTTCCCCAAAAATACAGAAAGGCAAACTCCATGTTCTCTGTTCTCTCTTGCAATATGCTCTGTGCAGCTCTGCGACGTGGCACACCTTGCATTTCTCTGTGCCTCTCCCCATGATCAGAACTCCTGCAGCACAGCACCCTGGCTTTCACTTCAAGTTCAGCAAACTCCATAGCAAACACATGCACATTTGCATTTTCCTATACACCAGTGCTGGCAGCAATTCCTCCAGGCACTTTGAGTGGGTGCTCGCTGTGACAAGCAGCGCAGCCCCGCAGAAGGGGCAGAGGAGCACAGAAAACCACCAGCCTCAGGCACAAGGGTGCTGAGCCCTGCTGACACCCAGCTTCTGCACAAACCCCAGGGCCTCCTCATTCCCATCTCCAAGGCCATCAGTGCCCTGTGCCCACGTGCAGGCTGGCTGTGCTGCAGACAGCAAGCAGCCAATGCCACTGAGTGCAACTCCCAAGGAGAAAGCCCAGTGCAGCCAGGCAACACACCACAACCAGGCTTCAGTCAACAGCCCAAGTCCCAGCTGAAGCTAATGGTAACTCTTCCCCTTCTGTAGTGATTTGTCTACTGGGCACATTCACACTGCAAATGCAGTGAGTACCCACTGTAAGTGCTGACATCCACTGGAAATCCTCTGCATATGCTGACAGTGATTTGTTGTTTAATAAAGTACAGGTCAGATTTTCAGAAGGCTCCATCCCCATTGAGGCCAGCAGCAAAAACTTCTCTCTGGAGTCAAATGGAAGTGAGAAGTAAACTCAGAATTCTAAAATCCTTCCTAAGGTTCACTAAAAGAAGGATGAGTATACAGACATGTCAACAGCTTAAACAATTATTTAAATTCAAACCTGACTAAAATGTGTAGTTTGCAAGAATTTTACACCAAACCATAACAGCTGTGAAAGCCAAAGGGAAGAACAGAGAGAGAAAAATCAGAGTCACAACTGTTGTTTAACTCTGGATACAATGCAGGATGACTGAGTCCCAACCTCCCCCTGAATTGTAATACAAGCAGTACAATGTTTCTTATGGAAAAAGTAGCTCTATGTCATGGCAGTAACATGTAAAATTTAAATTACATGAATAATTAAGAGGAGATTAATGGTTATCATAAATAAGTTTCATGAAAATAGTGTCTCATAAGGGTTTTAAAACCCTTAATAGTGTAGTAAACAGAAAAGCACTTGCAGAAGACCATTTTTACCTTCGCAGCATGGCTCATCTGTCCTAGTAGTCCATTTCCAGCAGTAACTACCATGTACCTGGAGTTGCAGTGCTGGGTTTTCTTAAGGTCAGCTTGAAGTTGCAGCCATGTCAGATCTAAGGAAGGGTCAGACCTGCTGCCACCACTCTTGCTGAGGTCACATCACTCAAGGCCTGATCCTGCACAAACCCCCAGAGCTGCCCAAGGTTGAGCTGGTTACCACAGCTCCCTCAACAAAGCCGTTTCCTCAGGAAACCCAACTGCTAGAACACGCATCAAGGTGCAACGCAAGCACCAAGGCATTCAGGCACAGCCAAACCTCGCAACATTTGGGTCCACAGATGAGAGATTTCCAAAAGCGCTGGTGAAGCATGGCCTCTGCCAGCCTCCCAACCCTCCCAGCTCTTGGACGGAACAGAGCTGAAATCAGCATCTCACACTCACACAGAACTAAAGGAAACCCTTTGGCCTTGAGGCAAACTTAACAGTTACAGGAATCTTATAAAAAACTGTCAAGCAACTTCACACGTGAGGCTTCACAAAGGCACTGGGCGAACGAGGGGCACTAAGAAGCTGCTATAAATCTCCAGAAACGTTATTTCAGGACTATCATTTCCACTTCCTCTTAGCTAAGGTGTTACTCTAAAAAGAAAGTGCTAAAGAGAGCTCTGCTGCCTGGAGTAAGATTAAAAATAACGTTTCAGGGCATGCAAGGTAAATGCAGGAACATACAGGTATTTCAGAGACCTACTTATTCCACGCAGTTGTACTTTTCCCTCATCTTCCCTTTCTCATCATGCAATTATTTCTAGAATTAATAGGATGTAGGATTATACTTAGAATGAAACAGTAAAAACTGCAGAATTGGTTCTGGCTTTATATGATACTCAGGAAACCAATTTCTCAGCCTCCTGAACTGCATTTGCAGGTGGTTTGTTGTTTGGTTTTTTTTTTTTTTTTTCTATTTTGCAATTTTACAGATATTCTGATTTTAAAAACAAATGCTGAAGGAAAATAAAGTCTTTAAAAAAGACAAATGCTAATAACAACCATTTGCTTAATAGTAGCAGTAGTGCAGCCAGACAGCACTCACATCTGCAAACAGGAACCATTTGTAAAAATTAGTCTTATAAATGACCACATATAAATCTATGGGAAATCAATGCCCACAGTTTCTATTATAAAGTATTAAGGCATTATTACTTCTCCAGGAAGTAAAATAAGCTCTTTTTTTTTCCCCTGTATCTTTTTGAAGGTCAGATGCAAAGCCCCTTATAGTCAGCAAAGGCTCCCCCTGACTTCCGCAGGTGCTGGCCTCAATCTTGTCCGCAGTTCTATTGCATCCTTCAGAGAACACCCTGGAGTTGTTCTAAGTACATCTAATCCATAAGGACAACACTTCAATCAGTTTCTAAATTTATAACTTGGAAAGTAAAACAAAACAAAAAAAAAAAAAAAGAAAAGAAAGTTAAACTGTGACTTAAAACCTGGTCCAAAGCACCACCCATCTTTCCTCTGGCTCCATGCTCTCTCCTGAGCCAGAGCCACTAGCTGAGCCTTACCCTATATCCATGCATTCAGAGGCAGAAAGCACAAGTTAACTCTCACCACACAGAAACAGGGCTGCCCCTGGAGGACAGCAAGGTGGCCATGCTCTGCACACCCACCCTTTACTGCAGAGGCTGCCAGCAGCACCCTGACTGCAGCCACACACAGGTGGAACGCTGCACACCTTCACTACGATCACATGGTTTGACATGCAGTTGTTGCACATGTGTGTTAGGAGATAGACAGCATGCAAATTTATTTTATTTACTTAAAGGAGTGGGAATGCAATACTGATATACAGCGAGTCTTCACTACAATCTCTTACCAACACAGAGGAAAGACTGTGCCTATCAATGAATGAACAGCTTCTTAGCCAGCTGGGCAAGCACAGAAGTGGCTCCCACTCCCTGTAGCTTCAGAAGGAGAACAGCAATGCTGTAGGGAAGCAGAAGGTACACAAGTGTGGGTCTGGGCCCTCCACCAGTGGACAAACTACAAGCTGCAGACGTGGCAGAGTCCCTTCCCATGAACTTCCCACATGCATGGCAGGCAGCACATCACTGTCAGAGGAGGGACATGAGTTTTCGTGAAAGCAAGAAGTCCAATAAGTGAGAGATGGAGGAGGCCTCTGGGAACAGTAAAGGCTCCTCCTTGAGTCTCACCATCCCTCCCTCAGGTGGTTTAATAAAGAGCAGGATATTGCACATCATAAAATGAAAGATAAAATTCATAAGAACTTCTTGTGTTCCACTGAGTCTGTTTATGAGTTGGCAGCCCTGTAATCTATAAGAATTGAACAGTACTTTCCATACAGAAATTATTAACCCAAGAACAACAATACCGTCATCCCTCATCTGCAGTTTATTACATTTCTAGCAAAATGACAAATAGAACAAGCATCAGCCTTTCACCTGCTTCAATAATTCAAATTCCTTCAACTGACCCTTGTATCCTACAGGATACTGCAAGCCAAAAATTACCAACTTGCACCCTTTTTGGTTTTTCATTTACGTTTTCTTTCACCTTAAGAAAATTTAAGCAAGCCAAAGCTGGAGATGAGTAAGTGAATGCATAGGAAAGGTAATTCAAGCTTTTTATTTATACATTTAAATTTAATTTAAGGAGGTGTTCAAGGCCAGGTTGGATGGTAGCAGCCTGATGTAGTATTAGATATGGAGATTGGTGGCCCTGCATGCAGCAGAAGGGTTGGAGCTTGACGATCCTTGAGGTCCCTTCCAACCCAAGCCATTCTACAATTCTATGATTTAGCATGCAAATAAAAAGTCAGGAAAATACATGAACAATGCAGTCATCACCCCACTAATCATCACAGCTGCTTGGTGTAGCTCTCATCACACCCCTCTTATTGCCCTCCTAGCACGCATTGTATTTGTGGGAAGAACAATAACCCTTTGGGCTCTCTCAGTGCAGGACACAATAGATTTTGCTGCAGGCAGTGTCTGTGAGCCCCCAAGGCTGATGTGGATGAGACACAGCAGGGAAAGTACAGAGATAAGGTAGCAGAAGGGCAACAAGCAATGTCTGCAGCAGCCGATATAGTACAAATCCAACTTTGCTAAGTGTTCTTATTATGAGTAGATTTGGATACTGCTCTTAAGGCTTGACCTGGAATATGCTGTGACTACATCAGAAAAAAAAGTAGGTCAGGATAGCGGAGGGCATGGGTCAAGAAGACGTAGGTTGAGGTTACATTGTCTAGCTCACCATACTGATAAAGCTGCCACCCCTGGTGTGCTGACCTTCTACCAGCTGGGCAGACCCTTACAGTAAACTTCCTTCTGCAGAACTCTGTAGGGCTTCAGAGAGCTATGGCAAGGAGCTGCCAGGCACACAGCAACGCAGAGCACTCCCACCACACTGCTGCATGACCTGGGGATGAGGCCAGAGGCCCTAACAAAGCTCTTCTGTACCATGGTAGGTTTAGCAGCCTCAGCCCTGTTTTGAATCTGCTGTGCCTCTTCTCTGATTTCCTGATACTGTTGGAGTGTTTCTTCCTCATCTTTGTTTCATGTTTATATCTATCCAATCTCTTTTTAACTGTTGAGACACATTTTCATGCAAAATGTGTGTGTATCTTTCGGATTCAATCCATACAATGTTCTTCCCATACAAACAGCCTTAACTAATTTTCATCTTGCAAATTCCCTTAAATATCACCATCCACTTGCACTAAAATCAGCTCAAGTATTTAATGCTCACAGACTTCAGAAATCAGAGCACCCTCAGGATGAGCTCACCCTGAGTGCCAGCCAAAGGAGGCAGAGCAGCCTCATCTCCACTGCACATACAGGCAGGCTCAGCTCAAGGTTCCCCACTCAACGAGCAAGTCCCTGCGAGCCACAGGGACCTATTAAAAAAATAAGTAATGCAAGCATTTGACAGATGAATTAAATGAATCTGCAGCATAAAAGGGTAAATACAGCCTCTAAGTGGAGGCCTACTCAACTTGCTGTTTGAGCAACACAGGTATTGTTGCACTGAAATCAGACTAGTCCTTACCACATATAGGGGGAAGATGCTGCAGACAGGCAGACTCCTGGCTAAGTCATCCCTTGCAGTAGAAAGCACAACTTGAGGTTTTGTAGAGCAAAGAGAATCCTGAAAGACACTGGGAAAGAAAACTTGTTCTAGTTGATTATGACCCTGAACATTCCCAGAAGTCAAATTTGTTTTTTTTTTTTTCTTTTAAATTGTAATCATTTTTCAAGTATAATTAACCTTTCTAGGCTGTAAATGATATATTTCAACAATGTGTAAATTTTTTCCATTTTGAATTTTGGATTACTTTTTTTTTTTTTTTTTTTTTTTTTTAATCTTGTAGAGTAGTTCCTATACTTTCTAGGAGAGAAGTAAAATAAAGCTTCAGTCTACCTTCTGCCATTACTCACCCTTCAGAGTCAATTTTTCTTTCCCCTCCCCTTCTCCTCTATTACTTTCTAACCTTTCTTCATCAGCTTACCATTTTTTGTCCCTGATCAACAATGAATTCCACTTATAATCACAATAAAGCTTATACAAAACATACACACATCACCATGCTCTCCACAGCATTCACGATTCCATGTGACCCAACAGCATCTTTGTTTTGTCCAGGCAGTGCTGTACATGCATAGAACTGTTCCAGCTTTAATGCTCAGTATTAATGCTAGTACTGATATGCTTAGGTTGGATATTAGGAGAAAGTTTTCCCATACAGAGGGTGGTGAGGGACTGGCACAGGTTGCCCAAGGAGGCTGTGGATGCCCCATCCCTGCAGGCATTCAAGGCCAGGCTGGATGTGGCTCTGGGCAGCCTGGGCTGCTGGTTGGTGACCTGCACACAGCAGGGGGTTGGAACTGGATGAGCATTGTGCTCCTTTGCAACCCAGGCCATTCTGTGATTCTAATAAGTTTGCTTCTCTATGGAATTGTTCCAAGCACAGCTCACATATTAAGCAAGTCCTATCCACAGCGTGGTGTTACTCCTAAAGACATTTGAATCTTTTTCATGGAAGCGTATTTAAAACCTCCACTGGGGAAAAGCTTTGTCCAATTGCTGCTCTGTTGGGGTTTTCTTCCTGTACTCACACTTTGGTTGTGAATTCTGAGGATGTTTCCTTTCTTCTCTCAAACCTCACTGCCTTTTCATGTTCTCACAATGTGTTTAAAGGCCATTTGTCTTACTCACTTGAAGGAATAGCAGTAGCCTAACATTCTGGTTCCAATCCTACACTGTGTCAATTTCATCTCACTGCTTGCCTGAAATTCCCTTTACATTTCTCCTTCAGGAACCTGCAGACATAGGGCAGTAGTTAGCAGAAAGAAGCAAGGTGTCATGAGCAAGAAATAGCAAAACAAAAGCTACAGTTTTTCTGTAGAAGTAGCAGCGTTAAATACAGTAACTGAAGTGTCTCAGGTAGAATGCTGGCACTTTCTGTAGGGGTGAATGAGCTACAAACACCTGATCTTCAAGTGCCAGGCTGCTGGAATGCAGGCAAGGAGCACTACTACCCCTCAGGTGAGGCACCAGGGCTACGTGGGGTTTCACACTCAAGTTCACAGAAGACAACAGATCGCTAGCAGCAAGTGCCAGCAAGTTATCGAGCAGCTCAGATTCATCTGCAAGGTCAATACTTTGATAGCACAGCATTTTCAGGGTGTCCTTGCAGGTACTTCCCCGGCTGTTTCAATACTGCTAGAACTAGAGGTGCTGCTCCAGAGGAATGCCTGCTGGGGGACCTGCTCTGAACTCATGGGCCAGCTCCATCTTTGTGAGCAGCAAAGCACAGAATGACACTAAGGGAAAGGACTCTGAGGCTATGTAGATGCAAAGTTTTGTCTCTTCTTCCTTAACCTAGCACGTTCCAAAGCAAGATTTAAGTTGGTGGGCAACACTTTGGCTGTAAAACAAACAGTGTGATATAAATGCTGTTGAAAATAAGAATTGGATCCTGCTATTCGACCCCTCCATGGTGCCACCTGTCCTGAACTGAGCAGCAACTTCTCATCCAGTCCCCTGGGATGTCCAAACAGCAGTTGAGAGACAAGGTCCAATGTAAGCATCCACCTACACCACTAGCTGTGCAAAGCTGGGTATTCCATTTTAGCCCAACACTGATGATGCTTCTGTCAGATCTTTATCACTCCAAAGAGACACTGAGAAGTCTATTATTTCAGTAAGCTTTACTTCTAAACCTCTAAGGTTTAAAAATCCCTGTCAAAGTGACATACAGCTTATTCTTCTCGCAACTGTACATGCAGAATGCATTTTTTTTCCTAAAGCCTCCAAAAAGGCCAAGAGACAAACAATTCATCAGAAAAACATCAAGCTGAAATTTGAAGTCACGCAAATAAGATCTCAACTCAGCTGCTCACTTATAAATAAAATAGCCCACAAACAAGGGAAAGAAGGTTCATCTCCCTAGCTTTGAACCCCAAAGAATGCTGTTCAATCCCAGGCAATTCTACCCACAGTTTAATTCATTTTATTTTTGAAGTCCCACTGTTGCAATCATTATCTTTGGATTTGCTACCAAGCCTTCCTTGTGCATCAAATTATAGAATTCACACCACTTAAGCTCTTAGCCCTTACTGGAGAAAGTAGAGATTCAGAAATGGCTCTGAGTACCCCCAAGTAAAACATGATTCCCTTTTCACTTCAAAACCTTAAACTTATTCAGTCTTGACCTCATCCAGATACTATCAAGGTAAGTGTACAGATTCCAAAAATAGTGTTAGCACCAAGATTACTTGTACTGCACATATTCCTGGACACTTTCCTCCTATCTATCCCCTCTGACATGATATCCAGAACATCACTAAAGCTTAGTATCAGATGATGGCATTCAGCATCTGTCACTGCAGCAATTACTGAGCTACTGTGACTGAATGCCTCTCCCCACGTAATCCTCCCCACGCTGGCACTCACATAAGAACCTGACTTTTGAAGCAAGCACTGATCTGCACTCTGACACAGGATGCATTCCCAGGTTGCATATCTGACATAATGTAAAGCAGCCCTAGCATGAATTTCACAAGCAGACTAAGAGTTCTGGCATTGCAAGCTCTATTATACCCCACATACTTGATTCATATGCACTTCCATGTCAGATGCCATTGTGTCAGACTGTCCCCCTGCTGCCATCTGTCACATGGCAACAAAATGGAATGGAACATTATCGAGAAGGATCAATCTCTACTGCCATCCCACCAACATCCACTTCTGATATTGTGGGCCAACATCATAAAATAGGAGGCTTTACTTTCAGGACAGCCCTCATACTTGTGCCTTTTATCTAGACAAAAATCACCAAAAGCATACACCAGGTTTCCCAGCTTTCTCCCTTTTTTCTTGGCTCCAGTACAGCATCCTCAAGCCTTGACACCACATCTGCTCCTTGTTTTAACTACTCATTGCATTTTGTGTAATGAATACTGCCCATAAACCATGCTTCTTTACTGCCCTCCTGTCCTTCAAAGGCTTTATGATTCCTGCTGACACTTCCTACTTGGGAAACCTCAGATCTGGGAAAGGATTTTGCTTTGATTACTTTAAGAATATACACAAAAAACCCTCAAATCAATCAATCCATTCCCTTTCTTAATTCTCAGGAGACAGATATTCTGGGGGTATTTCATGTGTAAGAGCTCTTTTTCAGCTTCCACACTAAGAACCAAATCTACCATTAGACTAAGAGTTATTCTGCATCTGATTTGGACTTGCAAGACATTCATTCATACCTTCATTATGACATTTGAGCCATTCTTTTGTCATTCAACTGAGAAAAGCTGTAGCAAGCACTATTTCATGGTTGTACTGAATAAAACCTGGTCCTTGAAAACAAACCCATATTTGTGGCAACATCAACATTCACAGAATCACAGAATCACCAAAGGCTGGAAAAAAAGTCCTCCAAGATCATCCAATCCACCTGTCCATCTATCACCAATACTGCCCCACTAAACCATGTCCCTCAGTACAACATCAACACGTTCCTTGAACGCCTCCAGGATGGCGAACCTACCACCTCCCTGGGCAGCCTGTTCCAGCACCTGACCTAATAGCCAACCTGAATCTGCACTTTTCTTTAAAGGGTGAAGATTGAGATGCCAACATTTTTAAGGAAACTGCCTCTTTCACAGCCACAGCAGCTCATCAGGCAGTCAAGCCAGATTTAGGTATGAAATTCCAAACACTGATTGTTCCGATAAATTTAGGGTGACAGATAACAAAGCAGGGAGATGTACAAAGAACGACCATGATGGATTTTCATCAAGCAGAATATTTGCCAGTTTGCTGCTCTGTAGGGCTTACTATTGAAAATGTACAGCAATCAGTGGTGAGCAGCTCCGAGGGCACTGCAGCTGTTCTCAGGTAATCAGAGCAGGGGAATTACAGGTACCTGAGAGTTACTGCCTCTCCCAGCCAGGACAGACACAGACCTGGCTTACAAGTTTTGAAACTGCTTAGCATTGAATTTTCTGAAGAGATGTTGCCATAGTAGAAACAGCATTTCCTAAAGAGAAAACAGGTCAGAGAAAGGAATTCTTCCCAGATGGGAATAATCTCCTTAAGGCACACCCTCAGATGGTTTCCATCCTCAGCAGGCAGTTTTGCTTATAATTACATTTATTTCTCATTCCAAAATCATAGCACAGAAGGGTGGCAGAGTATTAGGAATGACCCAAAAGGGGCAGAAAACATGAGGTAGGTGGTGTTTGTAGTAGAGAGAACACCTAGTTGCTGCGATGAGAGAGAATGAAGTGCTTCAGGTCTCAAAACAGACTGGCAAGCAGAGCTACACTGGCTTTGAAGCACACTGCAGAACCATGTGGTTTCCAATGAGTGAATATAACCTATGCCACAACCCATGTTTGTAGAGAACATTGGGAAAACTATGTTCTTGGTCATCAGGACTTCAAATATCAAGTAGAAAGAATTCACCTTGCTATTTCAGCCTTAACCATACTTACAATTGATTCAAAAGATATTTTTTCCCCATTACCTAAACAGTGAGAAGAGCCTCGCTCACAGAAGTGTAGCTTTTCTTAATTGGAAAATAAAGAAAAAAAAACAGAAATATGCTGAGCCTTTGCTTTTGTTCGCCAAGACACTGCCGAGCCCTTCTGCCATCCTGGAACTGCACGAGAGCCCGTGTATAACTGAGGGTAATGCAACACCCTCTGACCAAAGCTAAGCCAGTGGCTCAGCAGATAGCTGTAGGGTAGGAACCAAAGTTACTCCACACCTGAAAACTTCCACTTGGATCCAACACACAGGTGCTAGGGAGACAAGCAACATAGGATAAAAGCTTTGACAGTCTCCACTGACTCCTGTAGTGCTACTGGCACTGACAATTCTATCAGCAGACACATACAAATGCAATTCCTGATAATACTGAGCTGTTCAGCAGCTCAGTTCCTCCTTCCTCTGCCAAGACTCCATATGCACCAGTCACCTACAGGATCCAATGTACAGCTCCTTTTACATAGTCAAGACTACTGAGATGAGACATTCAGTGTGGACGAGCTGCACACATTTACATAGCACTGAGCTTAAGGAACCAGCACAGTTATTTCCAACCCGCCCCAGTGCCAGCATCAAACCCACATCTCTCTGTAGCAGGAGAAGCCCCTAAGCCCTGTGCCACAGAGGGGCATTCTTGTTGTGAAAAGCACAATTTTAAAATCTCCAAATTTATTTTTCAAGGGCTTTTGCTTGTTTGAAATGTTTATCAATCATGCAAGATTCCAAGGGGTACAAACAAGTGATAACATGAATAATCCACTGAAAACAAATTCTGCATATCGTTTCTACAGTTTTAAAGGTGATAAATCATCAAATCACCAGCACAAGACCACAGCATGTATTTCATGCATGAGGCAGCACTTCATCATGGTAAATTTAGCAGTGCCTTTATTGAACTGACTGCAGTCTCTGTCCAGCTTCCAGAACCCAAATAGGTTTTTCACATTATATTTCTCAGAGCTCAAAGTAAATCACAGTCTCAGCTTCATTCATCTACGGGATTTTTAGAAAGCAACTTCACCTTTTCAGATACTGAACTCCTCAGTGACTGAGGACAGTTTGAGGACTGGAGTTGAAGGAAAAAATCCCCCCCAGTCTCCATGGCTCTGGGCAGAACAATCACATTAAGGACTGAAGAGTTAGTTTAGTTCCCACTCAGTCAAGCTTCTGTTTGCTTACTTGCTGCACGCTGCCTGGCTGGTTGGTTTTGGTGGTTGTCTAAAATAAAGGAAGTAACTAAGTTAGTCAATTAGCAACGGAAAAGAACTGAATGACAGGCCGGCAATGTAGCTACATGCTCATCCTCTGGAGATCAATGGCAATTACTTCTACAAGAAGAGATCAAACTGAGTGCAATCAATTTCCTTTCTCCTACCTACCAAAAACAAAATCAAAGCCATTTCAGCATTTTCTCAAATCCCTCTGTCCCTCCTCACCAGTTTGCTGGCCATTCTCTTTTGGCACAATCCCTGCTTGTGTTCTAAAGGATACATTACACGTGTCTGACTGTGCTAAGCCTTCATTCCAACCCCACCTGTTTTCTTCACTATAAGCATTTAAGTATGATGCCTCATACTTTAATTATTGCAGGAAGCAAAGTTTTTGGCAAAACAATGTCAAGAACAACACGTGTTCCTGTGGAAAACAGCAAATCCCTTGGCTTTTTCTGTCTGATATATTAAGAAAAACAAAGTTCTATAAAGAAAAGCCCTTTGATAAATTTAAAAATACTTTTTTTCATCTATATGGAGTTCGGAGACTTTTCCCCTACCACAGCTTTCTGTTTGCCTTTCCTTTTACCCACGCTGCCTGGTAGAAGCCAGGATCATTTGGCTTTCTACCCATCTACTCAGCCAGCCAGGCAGGAACAAGAGCCAAGGGGAGACTACACATACCTCATCTAAAGATGTAGTAAGAGTAACAGCACAGGAGAACCACAAGCAAAGGCAACACAATCCTGCAGTTCTCTTTTTCCACAACTTCCACAATTCCCAATGCAGTTCCCCATGCAGTTCTGCTTTGCTGAAAAGCAGTGAATTACTCAGTGCAACTCCTTGACTTAAGAGGGAAAAAGCTCCAAACCACATCCACAGCAATTGTAACTTCCAGTGTACTGCTGAGTACAATCTGTATTTATTCAAGAACATCAACGTGTCATTATTTCCTAAGCAAACTCTGCTGGCCTTCTGCAGTCACCTGTGTCAAAAGCAAATAGACAAAGCATCATTCCAAACCCCAGAAATGTAATCAAAGTTCATAACACAACAGCTCAAGTGCTACTCACATACAGTTATTCTTCTGAAGCATTAGATAAAGCTTCACAGACAGCAAGAACATCTCAAAGAGATCCTTAATACTTGTTCTTTTGCATAGAGCAGACCTAATTCCTGCACTCAATATACTAACAGTTTGGCAACATGTATGTAATAATTCTATTCTACTTTTTCTTCTATTTGTTGAATCTCAGCCTGTATAACTAAATAGCTTCCATATAATCTGCTAATACCCTCTGTACCTTCTCCTGCTTGACCTAACCTTTGAAAGACAGATTTAGAACTCCCTAAAACATCTTTCACATCCTACCTGCAGTTCACTACATCAGCATGGAAATAAGGGGGGGATATATACAGCCCATACCTACTTACTTTCCTGCAAAGCCAGGCCACATGACACCTGAAGATACAACTAGCAGCAAACACATCAAGATCCTGCTGTAAGATAGCAGTTTTAAATAGTGTATATATATATACACATATATATAAATATATATGTATGACAGTTTAACATGCTATTTAAATGTGGGTCTTGCATCTACGCAATGTATAATTATATGATTATCAAGCAAGGCACTGCAGCTTTTGACAATGAAAATAATCTATTGCTTTCATTGTCATTAATCTGATACAACTATCCATCTGTATAAATATTATCATATTTATGCAGTTGGGTGACTATTTTCAATTTAATGTTAAATGAAACAAGAGGTCCCTAAATTAATAAATATTGTTGTGTAAGAACACACTTAAGGGACCAGCAGTTTCCTCCCTCATTCAGTAATGTGTTTCTTTCATTTGTTCCCAAGTACTAAGGCACAGGCACATAGAGGATCATCACACTGCCATTAATGAAGACTGCACCATGTCATTTGAATAGCTGCTCAGAGGAGGACATTTTGTACTGAATAACACCTCAACGCTATCAAAAATAAACCAAGGGTAAGTATGATTTTAGGAGAGTCATCTTTTTAGCCAAATTACAGTTTTACACATCAGTGCTGGTACAGGTAACAGTCAGCCTTCATGGGAACAGGCACAGCACTGCTGAAACTACAAAAATGACATCAGCTTTGGATACACAGGCAGGGCTCACAGCAGCCACAACTGGGTTGGAGGTGTGAGAAGGGAACCCATGATCCCAGAGCCTTCCCCTTTTTGGGGATTCTGTCAACGTTACCTACAATGTGATCTACATAAGCTCTTTTGAAATGCCCAAAGCAGTTTTCCAAACCAAGATTTAATTAACGCTTACCTATCAATATGCTCTGAACTGTAGGTGTGCATCAGCTCCCTGAAGCACATGATTTCTTCCAGTGCCAAGTTTAATGAAGAACATTTCACCCTTTAAAAGACAGTCCTCAGATGAGCAAATGCTGACATTGTACATACAAGGAAGATGCAGAAAAGCTTACGGAAGTCAATAGAACCACTTTGGCATATCAGGTTAGAGCAGTTCAGAAATGACCATAATCCGGGCCTAAAGACTCAAGGCTGCACAACTGGAAAAAGCACACTCAGCACATTAAGACTGCAACCAAACAGATCTACTGAGCTCTTTTTCTGTTTCTTTTCACACTTCAGACTACCGTGCACTGTGCCCTGCCTGATGGATTGTTCTGATCACGCTTACATGCACATCTCTAAGCTTTTAAGCAGCTCTATAGTGGTGAAGGAACATAGTGAAAGCCATCTGGGTCTTCCACTGAAAATCTTTTTTAGATCCTTACATATTGCTAGAGCTGACCTCTTTGCCATATTGCTGAATCTGTCCAATTTTGTTTGAACCATCAGTCAAATCCAATCAGATTAAAGCAGAAGTACAGGATCTTGCATTTTGAAGAGAGAAAGCTGACAAAGACTCTTAAGAGTACATACAGTTGTGGCAACAAATTATTAAAAGTAGTACTTAGCTGTTTAATAGCGAAACTGAGAATCCAAGTAATTGCATCACCTCATTTTTGCCTGCAGATAGTACACAGAGTTTATAAGAGGCAACAAGAGAATGTCTGCCCCATAAAAGTGACAAAAACGACAAAAAAAGTGACAAGCACTGTCACTTGTTTCTCCATAGTTGTTAAGACTTTTATTGTTCTAGCATAATTGCTTTTTCAGCAGCAATAATAACTAATAATCAAAGGAGTCCTAGGAATGGCTTTTAGAAATTAAGATTAATTGGTTAAAAGTAGACAGAAAGTTTTCTTTTCTCCTTTTTAAATAGGAAAGCTCAGATTCAGAGTATTTCAGCTAACACAAAGTTCTCGCAGACGGCACAACAGCAGTGGTTAAAGAAGTTAGTAATGAAAGACTCCTGCTGTCCAGTATGCAGAAGAGTCCTGCTGTACAGAAAGCTTCAGTAGAGAAATAGAAGGTATATAAAGAGACTCACATTTCTACAGTACCAACTGCCAGGATTACCAAACCAGCCCCAGTCATACTTCTCCACTGTCAGGCATTACAGCAGACTTGCAGTAAGCACCATGAAGTTTGAGACACCAAAAGCCCAGCACAGCTCAGAGGTACCATGGAAATAAAGTCCTAAGAGCCCACTGTGAGCCAGGCAGCATTAGTGCTACCACAACGGCACCTATAGCACAACAGGAGGATGCTGCAACACATCTGGTTTTTATCTGATAGCAGGATAAGGGGGTCAGGATATCAACTCTGTATCTGCAACTGACAAAAAAAGCTGCATAGGCAGAAAGAAAACCCTTCGGTTGGTACATTTATCACCCACAAGTAGTGATATATGACTGGCCATTGCCTACATCGTTTCCTACCATCTCAAGTTTGGAAACACTGGAGCTCTGGTTGCTCTTATTATCTAGTTCTTCTTTGTTACATCTCCATTTTCTGGAAGCAGGGATGCAGTTAGAAAACAGTGCAAACTCATCAAAAAGCACAGCTGCAGGAGCCAACTTTAGCTAACTTGATCATGACATTCTCCTTTCTTCAGTCCTTCATTTTGCAACCTCTGCACTCTTTACTACAACTCAATCTAACCTCATTTAGATTCCTTTTTCCTCAATACACACATACACACAAATCAACAACCAGAAACTACATGCTCTCCTCTGAGCAATTTCACTGTATGTGCTCACCAGGGTGCAACTCAGCACCCCAGGGACAGCAAGAAAGGCCACAGCTGTTATCTGACTGCCTTCAAACCTGGATGGAAAGCTCCATGTCTGCTACCAGTCTTACTGAAAGCAGACAGAGCTTCTTGTAAGAGAAGCTGCAGGATTTCCTTTGTATTATGGGCAAAAAGGGATTTCTGCCTGCTTCCCCTGGAATCGATTTCTAAGGCTCAGCTCCTATTTTCACATGACACCATGTGAAGATGAAACAAAGAAAGCTTCTGCAAGCCTGTGAACTCAGTGGGAAGGTGCAAGTGTATAAAGTCAGTCACCTGCACAAACAAAAGCAGTTCATTACCTAGATCAGTATCTCCAACATGACAGCATGGTGAGTCACTTCGTTCTCGGAAGCAGCAAGATTTCAGTCCCCACAGCTGCACACACATGTACTGTTATAGCACAGCACACAAGAACACACAGCAGGCAAGCACTTGCTCACCCCAAGCAGCAGCCAGAGCCTCACTCATTGGCCTGTCTGTATTCCTGGAAGGCGAGCCAGGATATCTGCTGATGGTTTGTGTTCCTAAGCCTGCCCAGTTCCATCTCTACACGCACTCGAGCTGCAGGCTTTTGGATAACACTGCTTCTGGAAAGCAGTAGGGCAGCACAGTTGTCCTCCTGCTAACTTTCTCTCACACTGGATAACAGCCCAGACACACACAGAGGTATTCTGGTTCTTCTATCACTCTGTAACTTTTCCAGCCACGCCATGGTCTCCAGCCTCAGAAACATAATTCAGCACCTCTTTGTGGTAGACAGATAAATGTGTTGCTATGTTGCATCTTTTAATGCATGCTTATGACTCGAGCATCTGTCCTGTGGTCATTTGGAAAGCATGTTCACTTGACTGAACACAAAGCACAAGATCACAGAATGGTTTGGGTTGGAAGGAACCTTTAGGATCATCTAGTTCCAATCTCCTGCTATAGGCAGGGATGTCTCCCCCTAGAACAGATTGCTCACAGCCCCATCCAACCTACCCTTGAATGATTCCAGGGACGGGACATTCACAACTTCACTGGGCAACCTGTTCAGTGTCTCACCACCCTCACAGTAAGGAATTTCTTCCTGATACCTAGTCTAAACCTTCCCTCTTCCAGTTTAAAGCCATTTCACCTTGGATGCAGCCACTTGTCACATGGATGTTCTGGACACTGCATTAGAGAACCATTCTCTCTGACTGACATTGGTACCCCCAAGGTTTCAGCTCAGAAGTAAAACAACTGGGACTGTACCTTGACATTTTGACCACTTTCAAATATCTGGGAGTTGTTTTGAGAAATTACTTCATTTTTTTAGACAATTATTACTGTATCAGATTTTTTCTAGTCTATTGACATCTCTTTAACTTCTTACTGTTAACTTTACCTATCCAGCGGTTCAGAGTTTCATTTCCTGACCAATATCCAAGAAAAGTTTAAAGTGACAAACCTATGACAGTCCCATGTCATACCATAGGAATGCTCTCATAGGAGAAGACTACATGGCTCTGCAGAAGACTTTTTACAAGGAAAGATATTCAGACAAGTGCCACATCAGAAGCAGCACCACATGTCTCCCATGCTGAAGTATGGGAACAAGACACTTCTTAATTGAAAAGCAATAAAGTTTTTCCCAAAAGCTAACGCTCTGAGAACTTAAGAATATGCATTTATATCAAGCACCAAATGATCAGATCAATCTAATTAAGAAGAGGATAATTAGAAGACTAACAGGTTGCTAAATCACACTCAGAACACACAACTTGACGCTTGCTCTAGTTTATAAGAGAGATTAAAATAGTAACAAGATCAACGCTACTTTAATCCCTGGACAAGTTTCAAACATTAAATCGCACTCAGACCACAGCCACATTAAAAACCTCAATACTTAGCATGGCAGGAAGCTGCCATAATTGAAGTAGTTATGAGAGTAGAAAGCAAGAATCGTGGCTTTGCACTATCATCCCTTATCAGAGAACGGAACCCTTCAGGCTGTCATTTTTGAATGTCAAAGCCTGGTTCCCCAGTGAGCGTACATTACTACAGAGCTTTAAAGCCCTGCACTGGATTCCAGTTGGTGCCATTCACAATTTTTAGAAATGACTGCGTAGCAGTGACATTGCACAGCAAATCTCCACCTTTTGGTAGGCAGCAAGAGCCTTCATGCAACCTTCCCTCCAACACACTGCTCCTGCACGCTGCTCCTGTGCTACCCACAGCATTTGGTAGCAATCAGCAGCCACCACCCACCTGCTGGAAATGAGTGGACAGAAAGGAAAGGGCGCTCAGTCAAAAGTCTCAGAAGGCTCCATGTCACCAGGAGCCCATCTTGACTTGTGCCATGTCAAACAGGTGCTCATACTACGAGTCCTGCCACAGAGATTTAGACCTAAGCAGCCCTTCCCCCCTTCCCTGCCACATCCACAAGAAGCCACACTGTGGATTGACACTAGGGGTTCAATGACTATCTTGCCACATTATTATATTCTTATTTCTCACACGTCTGTTTTGAAGAGTAAGAGCTTCCTTTTCAACATTTCATTCTGATGAAAGATGAATACCCCCTTTGGTGGTACCAGCTCAGTACAACCCCCAGCTGATAGCTGACCACATCTCAGCTTCAGACCAGCATTTCCATCTCCCAAAGACAATTACAGCTACACAGCTACCCTGCAGTGTTAGAAACAAGACAGAAAACTGTCATTTCCTTTAGTAAAGCTATCACAGTGCTTCATTTAAGTCAGTTTGGTAAATGTTTAAGTGTTCTCAAGCACACCTCTTAAATGCAAGAGGTGCATTAAGATCATACAGTATGCCTGTTGCAGGCACAAAAGTTAAAAATATCTTCAAACTACACTGGTCTGGTTAGTTTAAGTCACGATATTCAGAAAGGAAGGAAACAGATTGCCTTAAAACTTGATTTTGAAAGGAAACACATTGTGAGCAATTGTAGCAAGCTAATTGTTCACAAAGGTGTTTTTTAGGCATGTGAGTAACCTCAGCCCCACTTCTTGCCCCACATTCAAAACAAGCTAAGAAAAAGCTGTTAGAAGAGTGGTATGATGCAATGGAATAATCATAGCTAAAATGCAGGAAATCTGGACCGTAGATATAGCTGGGGGCTGTCTTGTCATTTGTTCAGCCCATTGTTCTTTCATGCACAAGATGAAGATCACGATATTCTTTTCCTTGGTAAACTGCTTTGAGATCTACTGATAAGTGCAGAACAAAACTCAGGCACTACCAACAGGTGTAAGAGTTTATTCAGGTTAACATCACATCCACAGCTCTCTGCAAGCATCAGCTTCAAGACCACCAGACCCAGAGGTAGAGATCCCTCCAGGCAGCCAAACCCATACAGCCCTTCTCATTCAAAGCAAGAGTTTATTTCACCAAGATTCCCCATTAAGCAGTACTGCTTTTTCCAACTCCAATCATGCCCAGCCTCTGAAGAGCTGCAGAACTGAAGGAGCGAAGACATGGGAAATCCAGAAGGACCAAAGCTCTGAAAGCCTCAGTTTTGCTCACAGGATCCATCTGCTCTTCCACCAGGTTCTACCAACAGCCATGCTGCTAGATCCTGAAGCCAGCTGGCTGCTTTGTTCATCACCTGCCAAGCACAGCCACTCACACTGCTGAGGCACGTGAACACCAACTGCACCAATGGGTGAAAACAGGCACTGTGAGACCAAAGTGGTTAAAATTAAGATGCTCCTGGCTCCCTGGGAAACAGCATTTCTTAACAAACAGGATACAAGCACTAACCTAACTTTTCTCATTCCAGGCAGTGAAAGTCTGATCACTTTCACCTTCTATAACAAACCTTTTCCCATGAGGTTCAAGAGCTTACTGCATCATGATGGAATTCTAGGCAGCACTGCAAGATCAATCAATTAAAATTTAACAAAACTCAGGGGCAATTAAGCACTCAAAAGTGTTAAATCAGAGAACAAGGCGCCTGACTGCATCTGGTCAACACCTTGTTTCTCCAGTAACTAAGACAGCAAATACTCAAAACTTCACATTAGGGCATAACGTGCAGGGTGGGCACCTAATGTAAATTTACTGGGAAAAAAAAAAAAAAAAAAATATCTGCTAAGCACACCTCTACCAAACAAAATAGACACAAGAAACTACATTAGAAGTACAGATTTTTTTTTCAATACTGGTGAATTCTGAAGTTATTTGGCTTTGAAAGCAAAATAAAACCTATTTCTCATTCAAATATCCTACATTAATATCTTTCAAACACCCATCCTGGTATTAGAATATTCTCTTTAGTCAAGAATGTTTAAACAAACACCATCAGGCAACAAAGCTGGAATAGAATATATTGTCCAGGGAACTGCTTCTGAGCTTCAGTGCCCACAGTACACACTTCCAGGTGGCAGCTGATAAGCATTGACTTGTCTCTAACTACAGGGCCTGTTTAATTTAGGTTACTGGAGAGCAATAAGGACAAAACAAGTCCTTCTGAGCTACATCTCTTTTAGACCACTGCTGCACTCCTTCACTCTATAGCTGGACCCAACTGCAGTAGTGTGAGCAATACAAGGAGCTCCTCAACACCACATGAAGTGCTTGAGAGGACAGAACTGAGATCCATGCTTCTGAAAGTCTGATCAATCACTTCCATGCTGTCAGGCAGTCCAGCCAACCATTTTAATCAGCAGAGTTCAACTTGCAGTGTACACTAAAAGATAGCAACTCTTTCCATCATATTACTTCTATAAATGATGTAAAGATGGGCAAAAAGCAATATTCAATTGCTGAATAGAACTTAATTTAATATGCTCAGGATGCTTTTTTGTCCTCTTAACTCCCCAAAATATTCACATGTGCTATGGTAGCAAGCTGTCAACATGAAGGATTTAGCATTACCAACTGGAGCATAGATCAAACATCAAGTTCCAATAAGAAAATTAAGAAGTTCTTAGCACCTGTACCTGGAGGAGACATTGATTCTGGTATCTTCTACTGTTTAGTTAAGACTGCAGAGCCTTTGGTCTTGGTGGTTGGAAATCTGGTTAGGGAAGAAAAACCGTTGTTGGAATGCTTTGCTTTTAGGTTTTGTTTATGGACTTAATGATATTGCAAAAACCTAAAATTCAAAATTCAAGTTAGAAAAATCTTAAAAGAGACACGAGGAAGCAAGGCAAGCTACAACGAGAGGCTACTGACTCCCATTCAGAGCACTGAAGGGGCATGGCTCTTTAGGCATCTTGCTTCTCTCCGGGCCTCCCATCTCAGTATAAGTCACGTGTCCAACAAGGAGTGAAGCACTCACATGCTTCGAAGGATCTAAACCAGTTTTCAGGGCCTACTTCACAGCATCCATATGTTCCTGCTTGATGTATTTGGCTGCCTTTAGATGAATTTTGGCTGCTCGTTTTTGTTAGGTTTTTTTTTTTTTTTTTTTTTTCCCCATGTTATCCTCCCTACTGTTACCAGTAATGTTTTCTGACCTACAAAAATCCTAAGATGGATTTTTAACATTACTAGGATTCATCCTCTGCAAAACCAAAATAAACTCAGAAACCAAGAGGGGATGTGGGTCACCAATCAATGCTGTTCTCCAGGCTTATCTGAACCTCACATAGATGTGAGCTGCATAGTGATGAATCAGTTCTGCAAGTTCCAGAAAAGCATTTTCCCCCCTGCTTCAAATTCAAGGTACAAATACACCTCTTCCAGACTCCTACAAGAAGTGTTATCAATGCAAGTTTTCACTATTCACACGAAGATAAAGAGACGCAGTGACACAAACATAGTGAGTGAGCTTTGAGGCCAAACACTTGCAAGCAGCGTCCTATTACTGATCAGATCAGATTTGACAGGCATGGAAGTGATGGAACAATTTGGGTAGCCTTGAGAAGGTACAAGAAAAAGAACTTTCAATACTGTTGCTTACCACGTGGCTCACTGCAATCCTCCAGCTGTTACTCATGGCAGGGCTTCAGTACAAGCGTGTTGTGTCAGTACAAATAACCCCTTTCTTTTTTTTCTTTAAAGGATAGGAACTTTCTCAAGACAGTATAACTTCAGGTTACAGAGGAGAAAAAAAAGTCACGACGTAACAGCCATAGTAACTCACAGCATACTACACCAAATGATGTAAAGGAAAAATAAAGGGTTAAAGAAACATTGAGTTGCTGAAGTATCCAAGTGCATAACTGCTGGCTCACCAAGAACATACAGAGGCGATGCAAATAAGCCACAAGTCGTACAGCAAAACCAACGAGCTGAACTAAGGCTACTTGTTATTCACAGGCTTCACCTAACTGTTCATCTTTCTAGGACAGCTGCTATCTTGAGGTAGGCTGCCCCATTTACAGTCAATAGATCTGCAAAAACTTTGATGCCGTGCATCCCTAAATGCTCACGTGCAGATCTCAAACCATGATCCCAGCACTTCTGTGTATCCTGCAGAATTGAAAGGACCTAAAAGACTTACAAACATACGAAATGTGCACAGACTGGTATCATCATGGCATGGGATTTCTTTTGTTTCCATGCCTGTTGTAAGAATACTTTAGTATGTAAGCTTCCCCCCTTTTTATACTTGTATAATTAATTTCCTCAGACCCAACTTACTGTTATGACCAGTGTGTATCTCACTGTCTTTTAGTCCTACTATTCAACTCCTTCTCTGCATTCACCTTTCCTTATTCTTATTTTCTTTGGTATTTTTCTGTTCTGACACTTTAAGCCCCAAAATAAGAGAACCTATTTCAAGAGAACCCGAAACAAAACAAAGAAGGGAAAGAGAGAAGGCTGAATTCATCCTCCTTGTCTGTTTAAACACACCTTTCCATTTCTCAACTGTTTACCCCCCACGTTACAGGAGATTTTTAATGTGCATTCCTAAAGGAATCAAAGGACAATACTAAAACCTCTTACATTACTTGAGGTTCACAATAAAAGGTGAAAGCCAAATTCCTAAGTTCTTGAGCAATATCACAAGCCAATGTTGGATATATGGGAATGAAAATCGTATGTCTTGTACAAAGGAAAAATATCCTTAAGAAAATGAGAAATTGCTGTAGTGAATCAGCTCACTGGGACAATCAGCATTTTATCCTCTTCTTTCCCCCAGCAGGAATTAGGGCTGGCTGTTTTAGATGACAACAAACAAAAGTTCTTCCCATTAACAGCAATGTAACAAAACACCTGAGTGAAGCTCATTCACAGTTCAAGCTACTTAGAAGCTGAGGTTTGTCTTAAACCAGATGAATCCATCTCTTCCCCCAGCATTAATTACCATGTCCTTACACATTATCTTTTGCTCTGTGTTACCCAAAGGGACACGTGACGCTTCCCAAGGCCTTGACATCATTTCACAGAGCCTGGATAGATCTGCCACCGTGGCTGAAGAGTTTAGTTGTGTTTTAACAGGAAGCTCAGCCATTTCTCCAGATTTCTCAACACAATGCTCTACCCCTTTTTCTTTACTAAGGGATATCACAGTTGTCTTTGGATAGACAACAACACTGAGGTTACAGAGTGGACTCTTCCACAGCTTCAAGCAGGATGCTGTAACACCAGTTCTCCCACAACCACCATGTAGTTCAGATGGAAACCCTTTGCCAGTATGGCTGTCATAGGTCAAGATACACTTCTTTCTGCATTGAGAAAGAAAATTCAGAACTGAGCACTGCAGCCCTACCTGACTCCCTGAATGGAGCCCACTTGCCAGATACTCAAGAAGTATATGCAGGCAAGATTTATATCAGTATCATTAGTTAAATACATTCTAAGTAATAAATACATCCTCACTATGGATGCCCCATAACACCTGTCCATGCACAGAATGTCACTGGCAGCACAAAGCCAAACCCCACACTACACTGGCTGCCATGCTCTCCCCTCTGATTACGAACCCAGTCAGCCCCAACACCTACACAGCTAGCAACAACTCTCCATCACTAGCTAACGAAATTTAATACATCTCAAAAGTGAACATTCAATTTATAGATAGCAGAACAAAAAAAAAAAAAAAAAAAAAAACTAAAACAGAATTGACTTTAATTACACACATAGTATATCCAGAATTGCCTTTAATTACACACATAGTATATCCTATGAGGCTGAAGTACCTGAACAAACACCAAGAATTATTATAATAGCCAAACTCTACATTAGAGCTGCCAGAGATTAAAGGATTTCACAATGTAATCAGAGCAATGTTCTTAAAAATACATTTTACTATAACAATACCAGAGCACAGTAGCTCAGAAAGCCATGCATGGGTCCATGTTAGATGAGGTCCTGCCCCCAGGCAAAAGGCACTGTCCCCATGCAAGAACTCAGGGCTTCAATGTGAGGATTCTCCATTCTGGCACTTTCAAACGGAATGAAGTCTGCCCACGTATTTCAGGCAGACAGCACTAACTGCTCCCCAGGCTCCTGATGATTCTCCTGCTGATGCAGAAGAAAATACCTTGGGACTCACAGTGACAGGATCACTGCCTCCAGTGAATTAGGAGCAAGCCCTTAGTGCAAAGTCATCTGTTTTGCAAGATATGACATCCAAGAAGGAATGTGAAACCCCTATGTGATGACTTCATGTGCCCATCTAGCATCAAACAGACAGAGACAGACATGAACTTCTACAGTCAGCCCTAGTCTGGTCAGTTACTGCTGTTGGTATTACAAGTCACAATTTCAACCTGAAAAAAAAAAAAAAACCTCCACAGAAATGAGTTTGGTAATGAATACAGCATGCTCTAATCACATTCGTGCATATTCTCTTACAGCATACAGTAACACTGATTTACAAGGCCGATGTGAAACGTACGGAATTCAACTGACAGACTCCCATTGACACAAAAGATTCAGAGCTCTACACTTAAAATAAACACCAAAAAGAAGCAGTAGATTAACTCACACTGACAAGCAAAAAAAAAAAAAAAATTCCACCAATCCTGAAGCCTCAGCTTACATACCAGGTTGCTCTCAAGAGCAAGCAATGCTGTATCAGGCTTCAAATGGCAGCTGTACCAGCATGGGTGCCATTGGGAAAGCTGAAGTCCCAAGTGCCATGCTGTGCACTGCCATTCTGGATAGGAAAATCACTTCCATTTCAACTGCAAGAAGAGAACGTGAGCAAAAGTGACATCATTTCACTGTTTGGCCTGCACAATGTGAGCTGTTTCCATGGAAAGGCTATCATTTGTTTCAGTAATGTTACTGCAAGGTTTCTCTCTCTGAAGAGATACTGTAATTTTCTCTTTTTACTTAGAGAAGCAAAATAAAGATATTTTCTTACTGCGTTCCCCTCCCAAGAAGCACATTTACAGCAGGAATGGCTCAAGATCGAAGCTGAGCTTAACTTACAAATAGTCTTGTTCAATTGAGGTGCTGCTGCATTTGCTCCACAAGAGCCCTCACACCTCCAGCAGCACGCAGTGTTAGTCAGCAGTTTTACTGCTCCTCTGTAATAACCTCAGCAGGAAGCAAAAAGCACACACGAAAGCCTTCTGATATTTTCTCTGCACACAGAAGTCAAAGCCTGGGGTAAAGCAAAGGAATTCTTAAAACAGAGAGTTTACAATAAATTGCTACAACACCACTTACACTGCAAATGCTAAAGTGACATGAATTTCTATAGAGGCAGCTCCACCCCAGGTATTTGTGTCAGTTAAAGACTATTAAGGGTTATGGTACAATCTAATTTCATGTATTTAACACCACTGGCATTTTCTCTTCTAAACTCAGTGTCTGTTCCAAATATCTCTGTGTTCATTAACCAGAGCATCTGAGAGTCATCACAGTTTTATCATCACCTTCATTTGGTTGAAGCCTCGAAAAACAAGATATGCAAGTTTGGCTTGATGCTTGTTAATAGAAAACACAGCTTTCAGACCTCATCTTCTGTCACTCCAAGAAACGAGAATGCACTTTTCAGAAATGCATGTAGAATACTGGGTAAGTTATTATTACATACATACATACACACACACACTTACAGAAAGCTTCTCAAGTGTTTTCAGGTTTTGTTGATAAGTCACACAAGAAAAAAAAAAAAAATGACAAGATCAAACTCCTGAGAATAGAAAGTGAGAAAAATTATGAAAGTAAACATTATCACCTCGTTCTCTGCTCCTTCAGCTGTTCCTAAGGACCAAAGATGCTCCTGACCTGCAGCAGCTTCCTGTGTGCCACACGACAGCTTAAAACATGCATGAGGCCAAAATGGTTAATGCAGTGCTGTAAAGCACTGTGCAATAACTAAAACTGATTTATAAGTCTGATATGTATCACGTTTCTGATACCACTGGAATTGATTTAACTGTAGCTGACCAACTCCATTCCCCATGTGTTCACATGCAGGGAAAGTTCTGGTTTAAATAACTGTACCTGACTGAACACATTGCTTCCCTGTGGTCACCTAGGCACTAACAAGACCACAACTCAGGGTGAGCAGGCGCTGTCAGCAACGTACAGAAGCTCCTTCCAGCAGAAATAGCCAGGCTGTTTTTATGCATGCTTTTCAGACAGGAACAGCAATTTCAGATAGACAACACAGTACTTTGCAGAACAAGATCCAGTGTGCAGAGGAATACTTTCTCCTCTCAAACATGGTTTGGAGTCAAGACCAACAGAGACAGGTCAGTCCTCTACTGAGACACCTAAATTCTGATTATTTATCATTTTATACGTTCATCGATAAGTCAGAAGATGTTAACATTCATCATTTAGGATCACAAGCACTTCATCCTCTCTTGCTGCCAGTAGGCGAGTCCCATAATAAGATCAGAAGTGACCTGCAAAATAATTGAACAGATGTGACATCACAGCCCCCACATTTTAATGAATCAGCTCTGACATAGTATATATACTACATGATTTGGAGGTAAGAACCCAAAGCAGCATCCTTTTATACTGCTCATCAGAATGACCAAGCCATGTTTTACGCACTCTCACCAACCCTTACAGCAGATGCAAAATACAGGGATGTACACAAAGTGTGCAAATCATTATTTACTTGATTATTTTTGCCACGACAACAAGCAGTGCTGTAACAATGATAACAGCCAGTGCTTTTAGCACTTCCACATTACTTGCCCTTACCCACATTAACAGCAGCTGACACAACCAAAACCCACAACTCAACCCAGATGTGAAGACCAAGTACCTCCTTGAAGTTTAAGGCAAGTCCCTCACAGCAAAGCTGTCACACATAACCACTGACTGAAGCAAGACCAAGGCCAAACCAATGTTAGAAGTAAGCCTCCCAGCTGACATCCACTCCATGCCAGCATCAAGTTACATAAACATGAAAGAGGAGACATTTGACAACTTTCTGGTGAGCCAAGTCCTCTGCAAAACTGATTATATGAAGTGCAGGACAGGCAAAACTCTGATTAAAGTCAATAAACAGACTCCTAGATGGACAGCTGCCACCTCCAGTTCCTCATGGCTTGAAGCCAAGCTACAGATCATGGCAATACACTACATAGAGGACACCAGTCATCACAGCTTTAACACAACCACTGCCTTCCTATTAGTAATAATGCTGAGCTCTCAGCATGACCATTTGGACAAAACAAATACCATCGAAAAGCCCACCATGCTGAGAGCAGAAAGCCATATATTTGTCTGTGAATGAGTTTCAAAAATAAACACTTAAAACCTGACATCATTTTTTCTGCTTTACCAGTAACTAAACTGATGAACACCAGTAAGAAAAGGGCAGCTTTGGGGTTCCATAGTTCGCTCTACTTACAGCTGAGTCAATGCACTCATTTCGAACAAGAAGAAGTGAATGATGAAAGAAACACTGTATTTAAAAGGACGTTTTATAAAATCAACTTTCCTAACGTATGCATTACACATCTTCACAAGATTGTCAAGCATTCTTCTTGCTAATCACTTTAAAATGCTTCAAAAATTAATGAGAAGTCTCTCACACTTCCCACTCTGGGGTTTGTCAGCCCTGTCAAGTATATCCATCTCACCATAAGTAATCTGGATTTGTCCCTGCAGAGCAGGTTAACTTACAGAATGCCTTCAGCAAAGATAACCATCACAGATAAATGGACAGGTGTGAGAAAGAAGCATGGTAAGTGATGAGGACAGCACCCAGCACAGAGCTCACTCCATCTCAAGCAGATCCAACAAGCATTCACTTCCACCAGTGCCAAGACAACTCCTCCCAGCTGCTTATAAGACAGAAATATGTGAATTCTATCCAAGACAATTTCTTAAGGCAAAATCCTCACTTCAGAACTTGATTTCAGATGTGTAGAGGTCCAAGAAATGGGCTTTCAAGTATACAAGATGCTGATTTCCTTTATGAAAACATCTTTAAGCACAAAGAAAATAGAGCAGTCTACAGAAATTGCACCATGTCTACAGAAAGTTACTCCAGCAGCACCAGCAGGATGTTTCAATTTTGTTGTAATCATTTGCTCTATTTCATTCATTTTAATACTGTCACAACTGCTTGTCTTTCCAAATATTGACATTGTGCCTATCTTTAGGCAATTGCAATCAGGGAGAATACACAGCTCTTAGAAGCTGTCCTGCTTGTTGGCCATCTTCATTAAGCGCAGCAATAACAACACCCACAAAAAAACCCTGAGATCATCCCTGATTTTTTTTAACTTGTTATAATTAAACACATGCAAAGTCAAGACTTTGAAAAGTTTTAGAGGGCACTGCACATTCAAGTATATTGAGCCTCACCCTATCATTTGTGTACTTTTCTAAGTCCATAAAGACAGTTATAAGAAGCCAATAAACCAATAAACATTAGATTTTATAATCCTTAAGGCTCCACACAGGCTAAGTTAGGAAGGTGGAAGAAAAACTGGAGACCTTCACCTCCACTGCAACAACTCACAAAATAGGCAGGACAAGAAACACAGACAACTGGTCCCTAAGGATGTAAATAAGCCTATTTAGGACAGTCTCTCCTTCCACAGAGCTGGATTAAGAGCAAGAACTATTGCTTTATACCCTACAAGCAAGCACCCAAGATTCACATCCCTGCTTTTTTAAACCACCCAACACCTACTGGACAGACAGAGTTATAATCTAATTCATCTGCTTGCTACCAGAATAATGTTGACACCAGACTTCTTGCCTTCCATTTCACATAAGAAAAATACTCCTTTTCCATAACCAGCCAAAACAGAACTGAAACCACCTTGCTAATTTTCACAGTGACTTTTCACTAAGTTTATTGACCCACCATTCATTCCATTGTATATACTTCTGTGGTGAGGGGACAGGTCATCTGTTACTTGTCTCCTGAGGGTACCTTCTCTGCTGCCTGCACTGAGATGCTTGAGATGCTCTGGGCTCCCTCCATAGTGTTTTTTGAGGTGCTCAGGGCTCGTGCCCCTCACTTTGTGGAGATGTTCTGTACTTCCACTGGGTGTGTGCTTTTGAAGATGATCTGGGCTGCCACCGCTGTGCTTTTGATGCTCAGGGCTACTGCCAGGCCTCTGCTTTTGAAAGTGTTCAGGGCTACCACTCAAAACATGCTTTGGGAGAGTTTCTGGACTGCTACTGCTGTGCTTTTGTTGTTCAGGTGCTTTGACAATGGTTTTCTGATGTTCTGGACTCGGTCCTTTCAGGTGATGATCAGGACTGCCCGAACTCCTGGGCTTCTGGAGATGCTCGGGGCTGATACTCCTGTGCTTCTGATGCTCGGGGCTTCCTTCACCCCGAGCTTTTTGAAGATGTTCTGGGCTCGTACTCGGATGATGTTTATGATGATCTGGACTGTCTGTGCTTCCCGTGCTAGAAGTACTGCTCCCATCACCGACATCTCTTATGTACGTGCTGGTGGCAGTTAATTGGCACAGGCTGATTTGGCTGTCAATGGAGCTCCGGCTGCCCGCTCCACCACCCTTCTCCTCATCCAACAACACACACAGTTCCTTCAGCTCCAGGTTTTCCTTAACCACTTCTTCTTGTCTCACTTCCAGTTCTTTCAGCTTCTGCAGGTACAAGGCAACCTCTTTGTGCATAATACTGGCACTGTATCTGCCCAGTCTCTGCCACTCACGGGACACCCTCTTGCCTTTCTGCCTGTCGTCATCCAGAAAGCAGCAGAGGTCTCTCAGCTCCTGGTTATCTTCTTGCAGCTTCTGATTGATATCCTTTAAAAGAAAGATAATCATGACTGAGAGGTGTCTAACAGAACCAGCGTTACATCACCACCACGATACGAGCCAGCAAACAGCACTGCCATAAAACCATCATTTAAGCACTCGAGCAAGGCAGAAATAATTGCATGTGTGGATCTGCCACACAACAACGTGCTCCAAACAAACAGAGCTGCTGCCCAACAAGTGACTATAACCTTTCAAAGGTTCAAAAGCTCAATTCTGATCAGGCAAAGAAAGCTTCGGGTGTTTAATTTATGCTCATCCTAAATATCAGGATAGCTCTGTTCCCAAATAAAGCAAAGATCATACGCTTTCTCATCAGGATCTCACTCCCTTGACAAATATTCATGTGCATGGCACTGCTAAATATAACTAAAGGATATGAGAAATTGTCATTCCACTTAATTATTAATGCTTATGCTCTCTACTCTTGAGAACATAATCACATATGAAAGTGAGCACATGTTAGAGATTTCAGATATTTGAGTTTTGATTTCATTCCAGATTTGCGTAAGGGAACCTTATCAGTCACCAGCTTACCAGCACAACCTCAACCACTCTGAAATGAACCCACAGTGTTGGGTGCCTTAACAGATTCTGCATTCCAATCCAAGCACGTGACTCCACATCCTTCCTTAGGTGAGGAAGCACCCAAAGCAAATGCACCGAAGCAGAAGTGTTCAAGCTACTACTAAAGCAGAACATGCCAAAGAAAATACTGTCATTATCTCATGTTTCTAGTGGCAATATCTTACTTTCTCTCAACTCAATATTCATTCCTTCTTCTGTGGGATATTAGAAGTGGAGATGAGTCACAACCATTAGAAGGCAAGCCTTACAGAAATGCCATTTTAGCACAGTTTCTGAAGAGCATGAAGCTTTTGCAGCCCCACTAGACGTGCATTTGTCTGATATTCCTCTCAAAGCAAACTCAAAGCAGCCTCAAGAAACCTGTGCTGGAGAGAAATACTTTAAGTGATCCCACAGCTCAGGCAGAAGCAGGAGGACCCACATACCAAGTGCAGGCATCGCTGCTGCTCAGGGCCCTACTTTTTCTCATGGACAGAGAGGCTCAGGCACCACAGCAGGGTGTCAGACCTCGTTCTCCCAAATTCCCTGTGGAAATTCCAGCTAAGACATCTGAACAAATGGTGGAAGTCACACGTCACTTAGGGAGTTAGGCACTGCAAGGGGAACTTGTCACTCCTTCCTGCACATCTTGGCCTGGCTTGTTCCTCATCTGGCAGATAATCCCACGTGATGGCACAACACGTAGCTGCATCACAAAGGTCACATCTGCTTGCACTGATGCACTGCCATTGAGAGGTCTCCCGCCCAGGACATCACATATCCTCAGAAGGGACAAACTCACACTCTGCAGAACGGGAAGGCGGAGGAGCAGCCTCCCCCTGCACACTACTTAGCTGTGTCACACAGCTACCAAAGATGCTTTTTCAACAATTCACTCGCCTGGAGCTATTCTGCAAATCGGGAACCCTCTTCCCGTATTCCCTCGTGTCATAACGCAAAGCCCACGCTGCGTTTGGGTGCCTCCTTCCCTTTAACTTCGAAAGGAATTTCTTAAGACAGTTTCATTTCTCGAAGCAATAAGACAGAAGCTGCCTTTTAGCCATCTCTAAGCTAACACCCCCGCACGTTGCACCGGGGCGATCACCTGTAAGCAACCGCACCGCCTCCCCAGCCTTCAGAAGCTCAGAAGGAAGCGCCGGGATCTTACGGCTCTCACCGGCCGAGAGTTCAACGAAGGAGGGACGCAGCGTCGCAGCCGGCAGCGGCACAGCGCTAGAAGCGGAACGGAACCGCGATACGGCTGCGGGATGCTGCCGAGCAGCCTACGGCCGAGCAGCTCGTATCAAGTCACCTTACACGGCGGCAGCGTAAAGCGGGCACAGCCTCCTGCACGCCTATCGCCGCGCTTTCCCGATGGGGACGCGTCGCTTCGCCCGGCGCAGCGAAGCCCGGCTCGCAGGTGACGAAGCTGCGCCCCCCGGCCCGCCCCGAGCGCTACCTTCAGGCCGCGGATCTCGCCGAGGTGCAGCTGGAGGCGGCGGTTCACCTCGCGGATCAGGTTGCTGTGGTCCAGCATCGCGCTCATCTTTTCGGCCTCGGCGCGGCGGAGGCTGCGGATCAGCTCCTCCTTGCTCCACTGGAGCAGCTCTTCGTCCGACACCTTGGACAAGTCCTCGGCCGGCGCCGTCCCGCAACTTTCCGCCGCCACTTTGGCCATGCTGCGGACCGGGGGAAACCGCGATGGATCCAGGCAGCGAGGAGGAGGAGGAGGAGGGAAGGGCGTGGAGGAAAACCGGCCGCGGTCCGAGGAGCAAATTTCGCCGGGGGAGGAGAAGAAGAAAAGAGAAGAAAAAAAAAAAAAAAAAAAAAAAAAAAGAAAGAAAAAAAAAAAAAAAAAAAGCCAGGAAAAAAAAAAAAAAAAAGAAGAAAAAAAAACCCAGCTCAGCTCCCGCAACAAGTCGGCGCGCACCCCATGCCCCCGGCCCGCCGCCTCTCCGCCGCGGGACGCCGGGCGCGGGGCCGCGCGGGCGCTGCCGGCGCCAGTAGCGGGCGCGGGGCCGCCGGCGGCTTTTAGCGGGCGCGCCACGTGCGGGGCGGGCGGGGAGGGGCGCGCCGGTGCGGGCCGCGCGGCTCGAGAGCGCCACCTGCTGAGCGCCGCCCGCATCGGCTGCAGCCGTCCTGCGGCCGAGCGGCTGCGGGATCAAAGGTCGGGCCGAGCCCGTCTGCTTAGAGATGCTGCGCGTAAAGCCGTCTCGCGGGCGCTTTGGGAACGACGCTCGACAACCCGTCCGTGCCGCTTAGAGAGAAAGGTGACGTGATGCAGCTCGGAGCTGGGTGAAACGCCACTACGCGGTGAGCTATTGGCTGACAGCCGCCTCCCATCTTGCCACACCTGCGCATGAAACAGCTTCTTCCCGAGGGGAGACCCCGAGTCTGTCACTCAACGGAGCACGGAGCTTCGCCATCACCGTATCCCACAGTGTATCCCACAGTGCTAAGCACAAACCTTGTGTTTTCACCCTCCCACCACTCCCTGAAATCTTCAGGAAGCAAAGCTTTAGATAAAAGCATTGACCAGCTACAGCGAAAGTACACCAACAGGCCAAGAAGATGAGCTGTCGTATTTTATGCCAAATACATTCCATTTTAGTGCGACTAAATAAGAACAGCTTGGGGGGAAAGGCAGTGATAAATAAAGGCGTTTCTTACTCTTGTAATTCAGCAGGGTATCAGCTGAAAGGCCTCATGATGGTAGATTTCTTATTCACAGGAATGAAGACTTTAATCCAAAAACTCCAACAGAGACTCAGCTCCATGTTAACATGAGGTGTGGCCACTGGAAATACTTCAGTACGGCCCAACTTGCACAGCTGGAGCTAGTTCTGAACACAGACCTGAAGCATGTGAAGTGAAACTCATCTGGAGTGCTTCAGTGTGAGAAGGGTCTCATTTCACACTCATTTTGCAGGATCAAGATGAGAGTGAGAAATGCCAAGCAATTATTTCCAGCTCCTGGCAGGTTCCAAACGGTCTGTACAACAGCCCACTCGGGCTGGCATTGATCAGCAGCAGCAGTGATGACCACAGGTGCCCCAAAACACACTTATATTTCAACTTGAAGCTGCTTTTTTGCAAGGTTGTCTTGTTCTCCTGAATCATTCTCACCCTCAGGCTGAAACAATTGGGCACAGGGGCTGCAGTGCTGGGAGGTCCCTGAGGGCCAGCACAGTCCTTTCACCACTGCCTGCAGGTTATCCAGCACTTCAGGGCTCTGATTTCTCCAAAACATTATTCTAACCACTGATAAACACACAAGGATTTGACCAACACTTCTGGGCACCTCCAGTGAGACTCCATCCACCCATGGAGCACCCCAGTCCCGTGAGCCATCCAACCATGCCTCCATGACCCGATAAGATTGCAGACATGCAAATGCACCCTCACCCCTAACTCCTCCTATCCATTCCCTGTTGGCAAAGATGCTCGATTTGGGCAGGGGGCCCTATTTCTTCCTAGCAGTCCTCAACATTCAGAGAGGATCCCAGGGTCAGAAAAGCCAAGAGCAGCTTCACAAGCACTCAGTGACCAGCAGCTCCATCCACTCCTCCTCCCTGGCAGGACAGAGGGGAAAATCACTGGAGCCCTCATGTCCTAAGAGCCACGTAGCTGCACTAAACATGCAGCTTTCTCATCCCCAGAATATTTTTGAGAAAGATGAAGGTTCGTGGATTCACAACTAGGAAAATGTAAAAGAAATCTAGAAAAACAGTATTTTCAAATTAACTGACAGAGGGAAAAGAAAGTTTCTGCTTTAAATCTTTTAATTAGTTGTCTGTTTGTGGTTCTGCTTAAATTTAAGCATTACTAACATACATTTTTTTCCACCCCTTTCAAATTAAAACAACAACAAACCCACCTTCAGTGTTTGGGCTCCTATGAAGTGAAGCATTCAGAGCCTTTCTTGCAGAAAGTATTAATTCCTAATGATATAGTCTTTGTTGCTATGGCAGTTTAAAAAATTATAGCATCATTTTTCAAGTATATATGACTCTGATCAAACCCTCAGTCTCTAGCTGTCTGGCAATTCTTTGCAGTGATCTGGTGCAATATGCTAGCCATACAGGTGGAGAAGGCAGCATGAAGAGTTCTTTGAATGCATTCAACAAACAGACTGATCCTCATTTCATCCAGTGAAAGCAGTACTGAAAAGCTGACACCAAAAAAACAAAAATCTTGGAGAAGAAAGAAGCTAATAATAGGTGTGTGAAGCTATCCCAGTGATCACAAGGGCAGGTGGAGCTGCAAGCTGAAGCTGGAGCTAGATCTGCTAACTCCATCCTTTCTCCACCTTCTGTTCTGATTCTGTGGACGTACCAAAGGATGCACCAACTTCCAACAGCGCTGCCATCTCAGCAAACAGCCACCAACTCCACATTTACCATCATCTCATACAGTAAGGCTGTGAAGTTTTTTACTGGCGTGGGGCTGCTGAGATGCTCCTGGGTGTATGAATGCACGCAGTGCCACACATGGCAGGAAATAAGAGGGTGTGCCACGATGGTCATTGAATGAATGGTGATCCCACAGATCACCTTCCTCTGCAGCTTCCATCTCCATGCACAGTTTAATCTACCCACGGCTATTATTCAGTTGATTTCAAAGAGATTTCCCGAAGCTGATTTAGGCTAACTGGAGGGCACCAGAGTGATGTTGGCTGGTTGGTTCGTTGCTTTTTTGTTTTGCACATAGCAGAGCAGAAATTCATTGGGAGAGACAATCACAGTGTATGGTTTGCAGAGGCACAGGCATGATTGCCCAGGTAACAACTTTGAACAAAACAGAGGTAAGAGAAGAGAGGGGGACGATTTGGGAAAGATTCTGAGAAGGAAAAAACAAAACAAAAAACAAAAAAACATTTAGCTTAACTATAGCACAAAACATCGCTTCACAACTGCCAGCAAAGTATTGCCAACCTCAGCCAATTGCCAGCAATTAGGGATGACATAGACTGCAATATTTGGAATACAAAGGGAGCAGAAAGGAAAGAGAGACAAACTGCTGTACATTTTGTCACAGCTGACGTATGGCCGTTGCCAAGGGCAAGGGCTTCAGAAGATAAACTGCCAGGCTGCAGGATAAACCATTGTTCCAACAAAGAAATATTAGAGGCCAAAGAAAAACAGGTTCTTCAGGGGATGAGTATTTTCTGTTTGTAGCATTAAATAAATAATGCACACAAAGCACGATGACTGCATGGGGAATTCGTACAAGCGCAGCGCCGTGTGAAATAAAAAAGGATCTAATACAGTGTCTTGATTTCCTAGGCTGACACAACAAGCATTCATCCAGGGTTTAAACAAAGGATCTTAACCTTCTCATATCTGAAGATAGGGACAAATGGTTTCAATCGTACGAAGTTTGAAGAGCTGGGGATAAGATGCCACCGGTGTCCAGAAGTGACCATGGGAAGAAAGCAGTGATTTCCAATGGTTCCCACCCTGCTCCAGTCCTTAGCCATCAGCTTGATTTCTGATCTCTTACTAGGAGCAGGCTGCCATGTGCACAGAGAAACAAGACATAAAGCAGCAGAAGGGGGAAACAGTTAATACGAAATAATTAAGAAAAAAATAAATCGTGTAATTTACTTTCAAGTGAAATCCCCTTCCAGTTCCAGTAATACAAGCAGTAAGAACTTCCTTCCAGTGCCAAAAATGCAATGATGTTAGAGTCTTGCAAGTTAGCTGCACATCTGAGTACCCCAGCTGACTTAATTCTGATAGATGTGTTTTACAATAAGAGCAAAACTTCCTCCTTTTTTGAACTGCAATGCCTTTTTTTTTTTCTTTTTTTTAATGGTGGGAGGTACCTTATAAGCACTAAAACCAAAACATTCTGAAAAAGGCAGGACAGAGAGGCTAGCTGCAAACAAGCAGGGGGAGGTTTGCCAGCTGCCCAATTGCTTTTGGAAGTAAAACAAATTCTAGAAGTAAAGCATGTGCAAATTTACACAAACTGAGAAAGTCCCTGATGCTGGTGGGGCAGCAGAGCAGTGGTTTGGACCAAACTGAAAGGGAAAACTCCCAGAGTTTTTCTCCCAACAGGATCTTGTTGTCTCCCTCCAAAGTAGTCACTTCTAACTACATGAATATGACTGAACAGAAAGTTATTTACTCTATAACTTTCTGAGCCACGGGCAAGAATGAAAGACAAGGTCGGCAGGTTTTGTCATTTCTGCACAGAAAGGAAAAAGAAAAACTGCAAAGCAGACACTGTCAAAGATACCATTGGTTTAAAGCCAGCTCCTCATCTTGAAAGGGTGACAGAAATGCGCTGACCCCACAAGGAAATTGAGACTCGGCTCATCTCTGTGCTATAACCTTCTTGTTCCTTGTTCTCCAAGGCCATAAATCACTCCTTAGCACTGTAACACAGCCTTCAGTACAAATGTCACAGCCAGGCCAGGCTGAGCACGGCCTGTCTTGGTCTTAGACGAGGACACGATGAAGGCAGAGCGAAGCCATCTGATGCTCGTGCAGGACTGATATGAAGATTTAGCAGCCCATGGAGTAAGCAAGTAAACAAGTGCATCTTCTTACCTATGCATATGAGCATTGCAGCTGTTCATTTCACCAGGAATTTGATGGCATTCAGGCCCAAACCATATTCTGTAGTTTACATCTCAAGAATCCAATTAAAATGTACACAAACTAATTAAAACTAGTAGATAACAATAGTAACAATAGCACATAGCATTTAAAGCATTTCCTACCTTCAACACACTTTATGGTCATTAGCTAATTAGTGGAGAACACGAATTCAAAAATCAACCCAGGAGAACAGCATATGTTGAGAATTAACATTTCAATTGCCCTCCTCTGACCGCTCCATTTACAAAGCACTTCTTTATTTGTACTGACGTGTAACAAAGCATCCCATACAACTCACTGCAAAGTAGTAATGGAGTTCCAGTCCACCCTATGCACTCTGAGAAATGACATCTGCACATGGGCCAAAGGCAGAAGCCTTCCATTAGCAGGAACTCAGGCTTTCAGAAGCAGCAAAACAAAGACGCATTTTGGCAACTCCTTCCCCTGGGCTGCCAACTTCAATCTTGCAGTTCCAATTACTTCCTTTCAACATCTGTTGTTTTCGTGGCTAATGGATTGGCCTTTTTGAGAAGGGAAACGTTTGTTCTGGGCTTTTTTGTTTGCTTTGGTTGATTTCTTTTTTTTTTGTTGGAGTTACCAAAGGCGTTGAGATATGAAAACCAAAACAAAGTGACCTTTGAGCACCCTTGTGCAAGAGCAGCCATACACAGCCTACAACAAGGCGAAACCTCCCCCAGCTGACCACTAAGTGCATTTCTGTTTTCTTCACAGGTAATTCTCAAGAATTGCACTTGAGCTTCTAAGTGCAGAGGGACAAAAGCATTTACCCAGCCTGATGCAGTGACTTCTTTTAAACGCCTTCTCATGTCTTAACTCTTTATCTCTCTGTAAAAGCTTCAGAGCAACTGGCATCCCCTCTAACTTGTCTTTTCCTGTGTGCCAGTTACACGTTTCCAATCAATGAAATCAATAGCACGCTCCTGGTGCTTTCCTTTTTACGTAAATAAATGGAGATCCAACACCTCCAGCACACAGGTGGGGACAAGGACAGGGAGCCCACTCACAAAAACCAGCAGAACTCACCCAAACCCTGCTGAACAAAGCTCTCACTAACAATTCAATTAGCAGCTTTTTTTCCCCTGCTGAAGTTACTTGCATGCTCCCAAGTTTCTAACTGGAAAGGCCACTACGGATTTTAATCTTGCTTATTATACCATTTGCTTCTGACTAATAGGGCTGCAAATATCCCTTCCTGTGCTAATTATTCTTTTTTATCATTACTCTTCAAAATGACCTGTTTTGTTAATTTTGCATGTGAGACCCACATAGCAAAGTTTCAAGCTCATTACGTTTTACTCTCAGACATAAATTAAATCTGCGCGATGCTGAATACAAGATCCAATCAGAAAGCATTTCTGTGCACACCGTGGAAAGCAGAACTGTGTTTATTCAGTGCTAATGAAGTTTTCTGGGCCCTGAACAGAAGTTCTCCTTGGTAAGGCAGGACAGCTTTACATTCTTTCTAGTGCCCGTAAGAAATAGCTTACAACAGCAGCAGGGAGGAAAAGAAGTTGAAATAAAAAATGAAGTCATCACTTATAATTCACGGTGGAAGGACTAACAGTAGTGTTGTTTTTTTTTTAAAGAAATTACTAAGAAGTGCTAAACGTTGAGAAAGAACACCGAGAGTTGAAATGTTTGGTTCCTCCAGTGAGATCTAATGGCAGAATTTTCCAGGCAGCCACATGATGGAAGGAATTGCTCTGATGTGGAGCTCACCTGGGCCCACTCACGCATGCAGTGACCATTGCTGCTGCCACTGCCCTGTGACCTGTAAAGAAGGTTATGACAGAAAGCCATCCAGTTTCCAAGGTACAGGAGAATAAAGAGCACGGAAATTCGTCCGATCTCATTAAGTGTGGGAGAGATGCTGGAGAATAAATGAGCAGTGGAGAGCGTTCTCAGCCCACAGGATGATTTTTAGTTAAAATTCAAGCACTGGCCCAGAGCACGAGGAAATTTCCATTGCTGTTCATACTGTCCATCATCTGGACAAATAAAGGCTCCCACAAGCTGTCATCTTCTCATTGCCTTTCAGTAGTGCTGCTCTTATAAAGCAGTAAAAACCCGAGGGCTGCAGGAAATGCAAAGCATTTCTCTTCATTGAACAGTTCTAAAGGAAAGAAGTAGCATACGGAGAAATATTTCATATGAAATCACACCTTCATTCCTCTCCCATTTCACTTTTCCATTTATCAATTCCATCCTCCTGCCCTTCCACCCACACACCCCTGGAATCATTAATGCTTGTGAAAGAGCATAAAGTTTTCACAATAAAGAACATTTTTGTTCATTATCTTGAGAATAATATAGTTCATTCAATACATTCCCTTGAAAAAAATATATATATATATTTAGGTTTGCTGTGAATAGATGCTCTTTCCCAGGACAGTACATTGCATCGAACTACTCAGTTTTCTTTTGGATTTATAAAGGTACAGAACAGTTCTGTCTGGGGATGGTGATTTTGCATGTGGAAAATGCTCACTAGCACATGGTGCCTGGTGTGCTACTTTACAGGAGCAGACACGATTCCCTGTTGAGCCCTTCTCTAGCAATGCCCTCTCTCAGCAGCCTCTGCAAGCAGAGGGAAGGGAGGAAACTTCAGTTTGCATGCTGCAAAGATACAGAGCTGTTCTGCCCCAAACCCCGCTGGGGAGGAAAGCAGCATTCCCATGCACGGGGACAGCAGGCCACAGGAGATCCTTCGCGATGATACATTCCCTTTCTTATCACTCTGAGAAACGAGAGCAGCAATTGCACAGCAGCCTCGCCTGTGTGTGAGAGGTACTGCACGAGGAGTGCGGAAGAGAGGAGTGACCTCAGTCAGCACGGTGAGTTTTGAGGTGCGCTTTTTTAATGAAGCTGAGTTTAAAAAAATAATTTAAAAAAAAAAATAAAAATAAAAAAAAACACCTCAGTCATTCCTTGGCATTGTTAGAACGTGACTCCGAGTAACTTAAAACCTCAGAGGGGGCAGGAGGTGCAAAAGGAAGAGGCGGCAGTGCCGCAGTTCGGCCAGCAGGTGGCGCCCGCGACTAGGCGGAGCGTGGCCGGAACGGGCCCGGAGCAGAGCTGGGTGCAGCGCCTGGTACAGCGCCCCGCAGGGCCGGGCAGCGGCTCTGGTGACAGGCGGCTCCTAAGCTGGTAGAATAAGCGCCACAAAAGACAGCATTGTACCTTACAGCCATCGTATCTTCACCGTCGTGCACTAAAATGAGATCCTTCTGTCTCAGTCATTCTCTTTTTCTAAAGGAAGGCAGTAATAACAGAACGCCCCTCAAATCACTGCGGACAGAAGCTGGGTTTCTGTAGGATCAGACAATTCGTTCTGTAAGCCCACAGCATCCACACAGGGATCTCTGCCAGCGACCACTGGCAGAAACACTGCTGGCTTGTTCAGGCTTGTGGGGCTGAGTAAGTCCATTAGGTTTTGCAAGGAAGAACAAGCTGAAATAAAACTGCACACATCAGTGTGCCTTGCCTTAATTAAACTGTATGACCGTCACACAGCTGACACCTCCGATGCAAACACAAAGGAGCCACATGTGTTCCCCAGTTAACGGTGCTTTATCTTCTGACAGAACTTTCCAGGCGGAGTTTGACGGGGTGAGTCTCCGTTCGGTGGGTATCAGAAGCTGCCCCACGTGGGACCAGGGCTCCTCAGCTTCTGGATGTGTTCCAGAAAGCACTTGGAAAGTCAAGATTGCCAAAATAATAATTGGAAAAGATGTGTATCTTTTCACGAGCCTGCGATTTTTAGTTTCGCCACCCACCCTGAGTGTGCTGTCAAGGAGTCTGCTGCCTCGAGTGCTCTGTGCGCTCACAGGACAGACAGGAGAGCATCTTCTAAGTAACCCTCAGCCCCACAGTGCCCTGCCCTCTGCCCAGTGACTGTAGCTACTACTGCCAACAAGCTCCATACCCCATTCTCCAGCCTGTCTAAGGCGACAGGGGGCTCTGGTCAGTTTCCAATGGTGGCCATTAAGCCAAGGCAGTGTTGGTATGTGTTTGAGAGAGGATGGATATGCATACACATACATCTGTCGACACAGCAGAGACAGAAGAGCAAAGGCAGAATGCAGCGGATCCACCCCAGCAAGACTGCAGCCATTGCTCCTCTCATCTCACACCCCTTCTCTAAAGGCCTCACAGCACTCTGAGCAAGCTTTCTCCTGCTAAGTGGACTCCGATGGGTTCTGCACTGAAGCAAGGAAGTTCAGAGCACAAGCAGCCTGCAAGATCAGCCCTCTGGGATGAGCACTCTGTGCTCAGTGTCAGACACAACAGGGAGCCCAAACTGACAAGCTAGTCCAGTGTTTGCTGGGCATAGGGCTTCCATAACATGGTTTTAAATTGCTGTGTTATTTTTACACTAGGCAGTAAAGCATAATCATAAAGACTGATTACACAGGTGTTTTGGTTTTTTTTCTCCAAAAAAAAAAATGGGAAAAAAAAATCTATCAGTCCTGTGCTGCATTTTTAACGTTGAAGAGCCAGAGCTGAGGTAATGAATGTTTGCTGTGGGTGTTTCAGGACCGCTCTGTCCGCTCAGGGTTTGTGAATGTATGATCTTTGCTTTCCTCTGACACCTAATTAATGGATTCTCAGAGAGAATCTGCTTTCTAAAGGTGAGAAAAATGTTTTATGCAAAGAAACAACAGCGAACATGGCTGTAAAGGAAAAACAAATTTTGCTTGGAATATGACAGAGAAAACACTTCAGCAAGCAAAGTGCTGCTGGCTCTGGTTGTTTCTGGGTAGAAAAAAATATCTGTAATTTTTCCTTTGTTCTATTACTTGTGATAGACAGACTTTAGATTTGAAGTTATTTTCTCCATGCCTGCTTTTATCAATATGATATCTTTCCAATCATAGTGTTCATTCTGGCTGCATAACATTATGCCATTTGCAACCCATTATGGCATGTTTTTCCAATGATTGGCAATAGAGTGCAATATAAAGCTGTTTGTAAGGCAGCTTCTTGTGTATGTAGCTTAGCAGAAGTAAAAGATATTGAAAAGAGATGCTTCCAGAGCCATCATCTTTTTTCTTGGCTCATAAAACTGTTTTGGAACTTGAATATTAAAGTGTAAAATTTAAGCCAAATTAAAGTGCTGAAATGTTTACTGAGAGTCATATTTTAGGACCAAGTAACTTCAAAAGTATTAAGAAAACAAAAAATAGGATTTGAGGACAGAACAGGAAAACCCAAACAGCATGGCTTAGCTACAAAACACTGCATTCACTGAAAGTGGGAAAGCACTAAATAGCCCACTTATAAGGGCACTTCATATTGACAAACCCCACCAAGCACAAGAGGCTGAGAACCGTGTTCAAGCCCCTTTGAACATCAGGTGAAAAATGTGAAGCCAATGCACACAGACTTTTCCTTATAAGAAGCAAGTCTTTGGCAGTTAATAGTCGTGGAACTTTGCTAATTTCAGTACGGAGCTTGAAAGTCATCTGCAAGTGATCTGGATTTAGCAATGCTCCCAGGAAGCCAGCGTGCTGATGTGCCTATTTTACGGAGAACTTGCTTTGAACAGGTATTTGTTACAGGCTTTGCCATCATTCTTTGCCCTCCCTCCTTTCTGGGAGGGGAGACAATCCCCATGAGGTGCTCTGTGGTGGTATTGGGCAATTCTGTTGCTTTCCACATCTTCCACTGTTTTTGCATTGCTGAAAAAAAAAAAAAAAAAAAAGCAGCACGAAGTGGAAAAAGTGCATGTTTTCATAGAGAGCACAGAGGCAGTTCCTGTCAGTCTATAGAGCACACTGTGCACGATGGCCCAACTATTTTTCTTTTCTGCAAAAAAGATTCCCTTGAGCAATCCCAGTTCCAAACCAGTTGGCAACCAGCAGCAGCCGAGTGCTCCAGATCATGCTGCATCACAATAGAGTTACAACTACTTAAAACCCAATTAATTCTCTTTCATACTTTCCCATCAAGCTGTAAAGTTCCAGTTGGCAAGGCTTTTTACTTTGATTTTGAATTCCTGCTTGGAAGATTAACTGAAAATGGATTTGGCTTGAATAGCCGCACCGAACATACTCTGTTTTATTTTGTTGCCATCTCAAATAACAATACTTAGCACTCTTCGTCTTCAAAGCATTATACAAACACTGAGTCACATCCCCTCACAACACTGTCGTGACATCACCTCCTGTAAATAAAGTCGTTCTCTTTGCAAGAGGTGGAGGCTGAGCAGGAGACCGGCAACTCGTGCGAGGTGACAGGAAGAGCCCCTGGCAGAGGAGGACGTAGAAGTTTCTTGACTTCTAGGCTGACCAAAGCCATCTCCTGCTCTGACAAAGCTGAGATCTGGCAACATTTGGCAAAGACCCTCGGCTCCTTGCTCAGTGATACAGGTTCACAGCAAGGTCTGTGCTACGAGGTCTCTGCCCTGCCCAGCAAATGAGAAGTGTGCAGGGTTTGAACAGGGTATGGTTTGTACAAGGCTAACACACACTGGGCCGTCCCTAACCTGTGTGCCTGCGGGACCTGTGTGCCTGAATTAGGAGCCTCAGGTCGCTCTGTACTCAATAGAGAAAGCTGAGTCCTTTCAAGGGAATTCCAAGATGTTAATTTAGGCTCCAGTGACTACAGAGAGAGCCTATGCTCCTAAATTAGACGTCTAAATCAGTAGCCTGTGTGAAGCAGATTTTGTGTGAATATAGCCCTACAAATACATACTCTCTGCAGTGCCAACTCCCATGAAGTGAACTGATCTCAAACATGTAGGGAGTATAGTTCTCACAGCTTCTTTTCTTGAAGAAAACTGACAGAGCAAATATACATCTTATGTTCCTTTGTTCTCCCCCTTAGTTGGCTTCTTCCTAAACACATGAAGAGATATTTCAGACTGAAAGAATTGGATTACTCTCTATAAAGCTGTAATGTTACTCACAGAACCCTTTTGCTAAACATTCCAGGGTACAAGCAAGGGAACTGCATCTCCTAAGGAGCATGACAGCTATGTGGAAACCAAATCTAGCAGGTTTTGTTGCATTTATACCTCTCCCTGTGGTCATGTACCCTTGTTTCTAGACCTGAAGGTGCTGTGAAGAAATCACATCACCAAGAGGCTGAATGAGCCAGAAATGAAGATGCTGCTGGCTTAGAGTCGTAGCCAGGCCCATTGCTTCTGCTGCATAGCTTTCAACAAGTTATTGCACCTCCATTTTCTTCCAGGAGCTAACCTTGGTCTCAGGAGATGCTCAGGAGCTTTCTGTAACAAATCCTAGTGCCATTTTTTGAGTTATGTGAGAGCTGTCAGTAGAATTCTCAGCAGTATTGCCTAAACTGCAGAGTGAGGTCTGCTGGTAGGCAGCATAAGCAGGCTTGTGTGATACCCTTATGCTCTTCCTTCTTCTGACAAAGTTTCAAGCCATTAAGCATAAGAAGCAACAGCTCTGTCAAAGTCTTAAAGGTGCTTCCGGATCATCTTAAAGCAGGGAAATGTTTGCAAGAACTCTAGCTCACAGAAAATAGTTCAGGGATATTGCAGAAGGAAAGAAATAAAGGAAAGGGGAAAAAGAAAAAAAGAAAAGACCATTTTAATATATATTTTATGGCGTGGTTCTGTGATTAAACTCTACAATTGTACCAGTCCAATTTAGCCCTCCACCTCTGCAGAGACAATAATATGAGGTGTGCAGGTTCTCACTGTTCACAAGAAAACTTTGGCCCTCCAAAATAAGCTCATTTCTTTCTGCCTCAACTACAGGAAATTCCAGCAAGGAGAAAGGTCCTGAAACTATGAAAGCTGGAGCCAGTGAATCTGGCCACAGCAGGACTAATGAAACTGGACAAATGAAACGTCCGAAACTTCACCCATAGGTTACATCACCCTTGCTGCTCTTCTCAGCGTAGGTAATGTATTCTGATCTCTCTAATTAAAAGGAAAAACAAAAATGCCAATAGGCAGCTTTTCAAGCAGCAAATCTTATTTCCACAGCTGACATTGTTAGGAGCACAGATTCAGCCTATGTCTTCAGCAGCACTTTCTTGCACTCTTATTCTCGCACAGAGAGCCATTTATGTCCTTTCTATCAGCGAGGCAGAAGGAGCACAAAAAGAAGTAAGAGCACATAAGAAAATACAGGAATAAAAAGAGGACGTCTGTAAAAGAATTTTGGTGAAACTTTCTCTTCCAGTTGTGGCTTTTGCTTTATTCTGGATATCCTTCACTTCTTCGGAGTTTGTGCTAACAAATTCACACCCAGGGAATAAAGTAGAAGCGTAAATAAAGTAAACCCATCATCCAGACTGTATCAAGTGCATAAGGATTCCATAGCCGTGTATTTGTCCTCCATCTCCAGACCTTCTAGTAGCAGAATGGTAAAGTACAGCAGGATAAACTGCGTGATGAAAGAAGCAGAAACAAAATTTTGTACGTTCCTTTTGCAGTGCTATGTACAGTGAATAAAAGAGGTGCAGAAGGACAAGTTCTAAATTGATATTTCTCATTCGATGATGTCTGGAGGTCCCTTCCAACCCCTACAATTCTGTGCTTCTGTGATCACATAATAATTCTAATGAAGTTAACAAGTACCAACGCTGAAAGCTGGATCAGGTTCAGATTCCCACTAGCAATTCTGCATACAGATCTGTTAACCACTACTGAATTTCAGATAGTTCCTCTTACGGGTACGGAATTACATCCTTGTGTTTCGTATAGCCTTCACAGAAGCTTCACTGTTTTTCAGGTATAATGAAGCGATGAGCTGTGGAATAAAAAGGAAGAAAATGAGCAGGGTAAGTAGCTAGACACCAAAAGACTATATGTATTTATTACTTCAAAGTGAAAACGCAGCGCAGACAGGAAGGGGAAAAGGCTCAGCAAAAGCACTTTCAGCAGAGCAATTTAAAATTATTCACATATTCCTTGGAAAGAATCCACAGCACTTTCATCTGGTAACAGTAGCACTGTGTTAGGAAACAGCACTTAGAAATGTTGGATTAAATAGCTATCTTGTAAAAATCAGGTGGAGGCCATTAATCCCATTCATCCTTAACCAGCCTGAAAACCCTCCTAAGAAAGCAGAGATATGCAGCAAAGGGCACTTGTGATAAGAAACAAAAGCACAGCTGTCATGATTTTTCTTTTCCAAGGGTAAACTTGGTTGGTTTGATGGTAACACCTGGTTAACAGCTCCAACTCACCAGGGCTCCACTGCCATGCAGTGCTTACATAAAGAAATGGTCAGGACTGGAAGAGCCCTTTCTTAGATCCACACTTAACGCTTGCAAGTTCCTTGTTTTCATCATGCTCCTTCACACCTTGGGAGTTTCTTAAAGCAATGTAAAGGCAGTAATTTACACACGGAGGTGCCGTATGCATTTTATACACAGGCAACTTGCAGCACCAAAGTCAACATCCTCACCTGACGTAAAACATAAGGCCGTGGTAATGAGGAGCACAAACGTGTGGGGCCAGATCTGCCCAGCAACACTTCACTGAAATAAGTGGAATTTTACATTTTTAAACAGCTGCCTTCTCCTCCCAGTAGTGATACTGCTGGGGAAAGGAAAAAAAGGCAATGTAAGCATGAGCATACCTGGGTGCAGTTTTCACTAGGAACGTGTCAGGAGGCACCATTGGTGCCAGCTCACTCTCAAACTTCCCAGAGGTCTAAAAAGGATACAAGAAGGAAAGGAGAAGGACGTGTAGGTAGGGCTTAGTTTTGAATCAGCTGGTCTGGCTCAGAGAGTGCAGATTGCAAACAAAGCAGTATGGGTCAAACAGGAGCACAAATAGACCCCAGCCAGACTGGGCAGAGAGGAAGCTCTGTAACAGCACGGATTCCCTCTTCAGGAACAGCTGTCACTCCAAATAGCTCCTGAATAGCACTTTCATGAAAATTCCACTGCTAAAATAATAAACAAGCAAGCAAAATAACAGCCAGAAATACACAAATAAAGAATAAAAATATACCTGCGTGCACATATATACATGTGTGCATGTGTAAAAATATACACAGAGAAGAAGTGTTCTCAGTGTTCTCAGTTAAGCCCAAAACACCACGCAAAGAGAACCTGGTGTTCTTGCAGAGCCTATGGACAGAAAAAGCCTAGCAACTGTGGTCATTAAAGATATAGAGAAGATTTCTTTAAAAAGCAAGAGGGGAAAACCCAAGAGTCATCAGAGCTCCTTTCATTAGACGGGCCAACTTAATTAATTAATTTGTTCAATTTGCTGCTCTTCTATGCATCGGTGTAAATGCAGACTCAAGAGCAGGAGGCTAGAGGTGATGGGAATGAAGCTCATTAGGAAGCAATAAAGAAGGAAGAGACACCAGAAAATGAATGCCAGTTCATTGGGAGAATTCTTAAAAATGCCATTTGTCTTCATGACACAGAGGGAGAAGAGCTTGGCGAGCCTGTGCATATGGTTAGCTTGCAGAGACCTTTGGCTCCTGCTGGCCTTTGACCTCAGCGTTTCAATCAAGGCAGCATGAGGCTGTGAACAGGGCCACCTCTTAGCATTCAGTAGCTACAGCTCTTAAAGATCACGAGCCAAACCCAGAGTAAATAAATGAATATTTTTTAAAGGCACCAACTATGGGATTTCATATGTGACTCATACAAATGCTGAAAGTCTGGCACAATACTGATACAAATCTGAAAATCCAAGGTCATTTGCACCGTAGCCTTTGGCACACCTTGCCTCCTATTTGCTGACATTTCACACCCTCTGGTCCCCTTTGACCCACAGTCCTTTTTCCGCCCATCTGAGCTCAGCCCACTGCATATTTATTTCCAAATGAACAGGCACAAACCAACCTGAGCTCCTCACAGAACAATAGTACTGACAACCCTTTTTACCACAGCTCCAAGTACGGACAGCCTGCTGATTACAAATCTGTGGAACACATCAGAGATTTTGCAACCAGCATTTATCCTTCTTGCCATCTTTCATACCAAGGAGCTGGAGCTGCACTGCTAGGTAGGAAAAAAGAACTCAAATGTAGGAGCAAAACCCTAAGAACGGCGAGCTGCAGCATTCCCCAGGGAACCAAGCTCAGAAAAGGAGAAAACTCTCCCACATGTCTATACAAACTTTGGGGTAATTGCTCTGGAACCAGGACGCTTTCTCCAGCCAAAATCATAGAATCATAGAATGGCTTGGGTTGAAAAGGACCACGATGCTCATCCAGTTTTAACTCCCTGTTATGTGCAGGTCACCAACCAGCAGACCAGGCTGCCCAGAGCCACATCCAGCCTGGCCTTAAATGCCTCCAGGGATGGGGTATCTTCATACCAAGTGATGGCGCACGTGCGTGAGGCCGGAGGAAGGCTGGCACCCCCTGGTGAGGAGAGGCTGTGGCTGGGGAGCAGAGAGGGGTGCAGAGCTGTATCCTGGGCTCAGCCTGAAGGACGCACCCAGAACACACGACTGACCATCGTTGTACCCACATCTAGCCCAGAGAGGCCAGGAGCCACGCTGATGTAAGGAGTCATCCTCTTGTAACTGCACTTATCAAATTATGCAGTCAGTGTAAGCTGCTTTCCCAGGTGGCTTACCAGCCCTTTGTCCCTGACTGCTCCAAACCTTCCTGAAGAAGGTGTTTTCCCTTCTCAGGCTCTCTAAGAAGAGCAGCAGTGGTCATTTTCTGTGCATTTCTTTCGTGCTTCACCTGGCCAGGGGTTGCCAATGGGCACCAGTCACCTCTTTTTCCTCCACTGGGGCACAGAGCCAGCAGTCTTTCCAGGGAAACTCTACAAGCTGAGACAGCCATATCCCATAAATAAGTCAGACTCAATTATTTTATATCAAAACAGTATCTTAGTGTTTAATGAGTGCAACTGCCAATACAAAGAGTCACGCATTATGAATCACTATTTTCTCCTTCCCAGCACTTTCTAATTTCCTGCTAAGGAGACAAGCTGAATGGGGTCATTAATCTGAATTAGAAATACTGTGACCTGCTCGGCACTTTATCCGCTAACATTTTCTGGCATAGCAATAGAGGATGGGATTTTGTATTTCAGACAACAGTAGGATGTGAGAAATGTAGGCTCTCATTTTAAATAACCTCAGGAAGAGGGGTATTTTTACTAGCAAACTCTTAAGTGTAAATGCAGCATAGGATTCTTTGCCTTGGAGCTTCACAGAAAAGAGCAGACAGCAGATAACATTCTCCTGAAACAAGCTAGCTTGGGGACTTCTCTCCTCAACCTTCCAGTTAAATATTGGAGTACTTTTGAAATTACGTGGAGGAATGAGATCACAAAACAACTATAAGGAGAAATGTAAAAATATGAGAAGAGTGTAAGCAACAGCAATGCTCAGAAAACAAAGGAAGAGCATTGTCCCTGATTTCATTTTCCATTTACAATGCAATTTTCCTCACCTGAGACCCCAAATGCTCTGACAACAGATAGGTCATGCTGCATCTATGCTCCTCAGGCAGAGCTGTGCTCTCAGCTCTCCAGGTGTGCTCAAAGACACAAACATGACAGAGCCCTAGGGGTCTGATATCTGAAAACATCTGGGCATTCAAGCTGGGCTTTCTTTTTTTAATCCTACTTTTATTAGACTAAAATGGAAAGTGCAAGCTCTAGTGATGGAGCACAGCCCCATTGTGCAAGGCACAGAATGAACACGGCCCAACAAAAACAACACACCAGAACTGAGACCGAAGCGCTGCCCGGACCTGTTGCCAGCCGCTCTACAAAGGAATGCACTTCCCTCCAAATAACTTTCCGCAGATGGATAATCCCAGCAAAGTCAGTGGGAGTTTTCCACAGGCCTTAAGCTGCTCCTGGAAACGAGAATTTCCAGCCTGCAGCCCAAGGCCCTGCGTTTCCAGAGCTGCTGGCAGCCGCCAGCTGGGGCTCTGCATCGCGAGCGGCAGCGCACAGAGAGGGAAGCGCTGGCAGAGGATGCTGCAGTGAAGGCAGCACGTGCATCTAGCACGACAGGGAGCAGCCAATTCTCACTACAAATTGTTTGGTAATTATTCTCCATTCCCTTGTATACATTTGAGAAGCCAATAAGGTCAGAAGCCAGTAGTAAAGCTTTTTTTCTCTTCTTCAGTAAAGTCATAATTTTCCCCTGCCTATGGCAGTTTTACTATGCCAAGTTCCCTTCAGCATTTAGTTTGACTTAGTTCTAAGTCATCTTTCTTCTGACCCAAACCTCTGCCTCCCAGCGTGTCAAATTTATCATCAGGTTTTGATACCATGCTAGAAAGTTGTATTTTATAGCGCAAACAGTTTTCAGTTTTGCCAGTCTCACTGCTAAACGTGTATTAAGGCAGACTACAAATTGGAGCCAAGTAAATGAACTCAGGCTGAAGAGATCGGCTTACAGCTGCTCAGATTGCTGTGCTTTCAGTTCCTGGCTGTGCGCCCGCCCTCAGGCAGGTGACAAGCACCTGTGCTTCAGCATCTTCTCAGCCGGTGCCACAGCAGAGGAGGAGGAGAAATGTTAATGATGCAACTATTTAATTAAGAGGCATTCTGTGCTGGAAAACATTAAAGAGGGCAAAGAGACAGAAACTCCTCTCTTGATTTTTATTTATTTTTTAATTATAATTAAACATCCAGTGCCAAAAAAGAGCAAAGTAGCCTTTAAAAGTCTGCTTCTACTTAGAAGTAACCTATCTGCTGTATAATCAGATCTGACTTCCTTAAATTCAACAGAAAGAATTGCAAATGGCAGTGCTTACGACCTGTGGCTTGACAACTGTTTTAATATCAGGAAACGACTTGCTATGCGCTGTGCCAGCACCGCATTGCGCTCTTCTATTTTTTCCTATTTTCAGTCACTGGCTGTAAAAAAAAAAAAATAATAAATTACGTTTTGGCAAACAGTAAAGAGAGCAGGAACTGCTGGTCAGCAGTCCTGCTGTTTCAGCAGCCTGGCTCTGCCAGGAGCTTTCAGGAAAGCCACCTCCTCTGCTCAAGCTTTACAGGTTACTGCTGTCACAAAGCCTCGCTCACGGCTGTGCATCCCAGGCCAGGCACACCAGTGGCTCTGCCTTGGCTTTGAGGATTGTCCAAGCAGTCATCTCATTGACTTTCTTTACTGCACGCTGCTAACCTTTGAAAAATTTCATTGTTCCTCAAAGAAAACCTCGTGATTTTCCACTGACACGTTTCCACTGCTGGGCAGCACCCCTGTCCTCACAGCAGGTCACAAGGCGTTGAGGACAACAAACTCCATCCTCAAATGAATTCCGTGTCCAGTTTGAATGGTGACACCCATCAGTACATCCGAAACTCTCTGACATTTCCAAATCCCCAATAAAGCTGTAACACATTCTAACACTTTTGATTTTTTTTTCTTACACTGCCATCCTGTTTTTCCAAAGGAAATACAGCAGCTCTTTTCATGGGCTTTTTGAGAATTTTGGAGGCTGACACACTGCCATGCAGTAATTCCTAGAAAAAGGAAAGTAGAACAACTGAACATTTGAACTCCCACAAATAACCTCCACAATGATTTTCCACATGACCCAGAAGAATTATTTTTAGAACCAGAGAAGTAGTTTTATCCTCTATTTCCACCTAATCCCTGCAATGTTGGATAGGACATTCACGAAGGATGAGCGTTATTATTTCTCCGTGATGCATATTTGTTTGGAAAAGCTGTAATTCTTAGAAATACCAGCCATGATGAAGACATGCTGTACTGAGCACTGAGTAACCCACGGGATGAGACAGCTTCTGCCTCCTGAGAATTTGCAACCAAAACAGACAAATTAGAGAAAACAAGATGATGGAAATGCACTTTGCAGATAGGGGTTCTTCAGCTTCCAGTTTCATCCCCCATTTGGTGTGAGGACAGGCCACCAACCCTGCTGAGCCTTAGGCTCTCGTCCAAGCCCAGTGACGTGTCTATCAAACCTGCAGTGACTGTAATGCCACGGCGAGATACAGAAGGTAGTGCCTTGCACAAGGCAGTCAGACTTCCCACACAGATTTACTTATTTGCTAATCTTTTGTTTCTACAGCTGGAGGACAATCAGCAGCCAATGCCAGATGCTGAGTAAGCAGCTGTTCCCCTATGACACGTCACGGAGCTCTCATTTGCACGCTGCAGCAAATGAAGCCATACATTTTATTTACTGTAAAAGCCCCTTACTACATGTCATATGCCAGAATAACACAAATTGTGGTGCAAGCAACTAAAGTGTATAACAGCAAATGTTCGTGGAGGAGCTAAGGAAATGTGCACAGTGTGATCTATCAAGTCCCAAGAAAATGCTGCTTTCCACAGATGGGTGATTTTCTTATCAATTAGTCTTTCGGTGGGATAGAATAGGCTCTGTGCATTGAAAAGCTCTGTTTATGTATTACAGAAGTGTAATGCATATAACAGTGAGATCAAATACAAATGCTCTGCCAAGTAAAAGCCCCAACAAATATCTCAGCAACTATTTTAATAGCTATTTTAGTAGCTAACAGCAAACATAATCCAAATCTTTAAGCACTCATCTATTTCCAATACCATTTCTAGAACTGGTAACAAGCACTTTGTGGTCTCACCCAAAGTAGTGCAGAGTGCTTCAGGAACCTACTGAAGGCATCTCATCTCTCCTCATGACACCTGTCACACAACACTGCTTGTTTTAAGTATTTTCACACAGAGGGTGGTGATGCACTGGAACAGGTTGCCAAGGAGGCTGTGGATGCCCCATCCCTGCAGGCATTCAAGGCCAGGCTGGATGTGGCTCTGGGCAGCCTGGGCTGCTGGTTGGTGACCTGCACACAGCAGGGGGTTGGAACTCGATGAGCACTGTGCTCCTTTGCAACCCAGGCCATTCTGTGATTTGCATTAATGTTCACATTACAGAAGGTTAACTCCCTGTTCTCCTCATTCTGTGGGTAGAAGAAGCTACATGATAGACTGTAGGAGTGTTGGGTCAGCGTGGAACCACATCTCCTCAAAGATGTGCAGGGCAGCTCAGGGTGCAAGCTACACATTCACTTACTGTGAAAACACATGGGAATATCATCAGAACACATCTGACAGGCAAAACAAAAACATCCCATCAGCCCTTCTTCATTTCCACGAGCCCTGCTCTGCCCCATCCTGGAGAAAATCAGGTTACTTGTCACACAATGTGCTGTTGCTGTCAGGTTGTCCCGGCAGGGAGCAGGCTGTGCTGAAAGCCAACACTCTGCAGGGACCAAGCAGATCTGCAGCTGCATCCCTGTGCTGTCCCCAGGTGCTGCCCAGCTCATGGGAGGTGCATGCTTGGATTTTTCCCAACCTTCCAGTACGCATGGTTAGAAAGAAAGCACGAAGCTCAGGGAGCAACAGGGCTCAAGGGCAGTGGGACAGCAGCAGCAAGCGTGAATGCACCTTTTTGCTGCTCTTCAAAAACAACCTGACCTGCATTTATTTTAAGAACAAAAGTCACTATCATCAAAAACTCCAATTCTGAAGAGCCCGGGAGAAATTTACCAGCAGCTCAAGCAGTCCCATCCACAGCTCCACGTCTATGTGCAGCATCATCAGACATTCTGGGTTTGATCTGCTTAGAAGGCTCTCATCTTTTATCTGATTTCTTTCCCTCCCTCCTGTACTGGGCAGCATGTTCTCATTTAGGCAAATAGCATTTCTGGTTCTTTAATTATAATGCAGCATAATCAGAAACAATTGACCAGGCATCACCAAGGCACAAGATAGAACAGCTTGTAGCACAAGCCACTGTATTAAGGCTGTAGACGATTTTCATTTATTTCCTTGTTAAGGAACATAAATGAAGCCCTAAATTATTTGGAGATGCTTAAAGAATATAGGTACGAGCACTTGGTGAGTTAATCACATCCAGACAGCGGGCTATTGGTAATTTCTTTAATTACAGTACAACTAATCAAACACGGGAAACTCAAAAGAGTTGGCTGGTTCCTATGGATTAGGCTGCAGGGGTCCCATCTCATTTCAGCGACTTAACTCACAATTTGAAGCAACGTATTTTCAGCTCCAACTGCAGAACACAAACTAAGCTGCAGAGCAGATGGTGAGGTTACTATACCATTTTCTGTGCTTCTATTTAATACGGCTACAGCTGAGGTTTGGTGAAAGGAGAGTATCAGTGATAAGGTTATCGAATGGGGCCTCTTTCTATGCCTTTACTACAGTCAGTTGAGCCCTGCTACAAAAAAATAAGCTCATAAACTTGTAGAAGCCAACTAGTTTCAGCCTTTCTCCAAAAGAGCAAATACAATGACCAAACAAATGCAATTGTATAAATTGCTTCTTTCAACTGTTTTAAGGCATTTCTGTTCAAGACTGAAACTTCCTTTCTTTATATCATTACTTAGTTATGCTTATTTAGGTTTTGTCAAGTATTAAGTTAATTACTGTCATTAGCTTATGGTTTTCATGAATTGCAATCTAATTCGTTTTCTAATTATTGTAGCATGACTTTTTCATATTTCTAAAAGTCTTCCTGTAAAATAATTATAAGCTTATGCTTGGCTAATTCCGACGTATAAAAAGAATGAGAGCAGTTAATCAAGAGTGGAAATCAGCTCCTGCTAGAGAAGACCTAAAGAATCTTAAACGCATTCACAGTGACACGTGGAATAATAATTACTTTAACATGGCACTGTAATGGAGGAGCTAACAGAGTATATTACAATGCATGAAAATAATACCCTGTCTTCAATCCAACATATGGTTTTCATGAAAGATGAACTTAAATTACAGAGCAACCATGAAAAAAAAATAAAAAAGTCGAGCAAGTGAATGCAGGGACAGACAATTTACTGCTTTAATATCAATACAGAAGGAGAAATATCTTCCTGGCAAAGCCAATTTACACACAAGGATGAAAAGTCAAACTTCAGGGAAATTCCCTTCATTAAACAAAGCAGTTGGAAAGAATGTAAGTGCTGTCCTTTGCTCTCCTGTCTTGAAATAGAAAGGAATTGCCCAAATACTTTCAGATATAGCTAGGTTTTCATGGTTAGACTGTCATTTGCATTTCTGCATCTTGATTCTCCAGAGAACTTAGTAACTTCCCGCTGAATCTGAGTTATAGTCCAACTAATTCTCACCTTGAATTTTCTAGGAGCCTGCTGACCTCGGGTGCACACAGTTAATTCTTCTTAGCCAATTTGTCTTATCCTTCTTTTCAGCTAATTCAATTACTTCTTGATTAGTGATACAAGACAAGGAAGAAATTAAAACTAGCAAAACATTAATGAGCAGCAGCAGGAAATTCACTTAAAGGCTTTCCTGGGAGAAGCCTTCCGAAGACCCCGATGACAAAAGGAGTGAAGGGGGTGTCAGTGCTGTTCCCCCAGGTGGTCCTGACACAGTGGGACTGGCTGTGCTCTGAAATGCTCACCTCATCTGATTTTGTTCAGGCTATGTGTAGACAACACCAAGCTGAGTGTTGCAGTGGTGCAACAGAGGAAGGTCCCATCCAGAGGGACCTGGAAATGCTTGAAAAGTGAGCCCACGTGAACCTACAAGGTTCAACAAGGCCAAGAGCAAGCTGTTGCACTTGGGTCAGAGCAATCCCAGATGTGTGTACAGACTGAGAGAAGATCTCCTGGAGAGCAGCCCTGTGGACAAGGACGTGGGGGTTCTGGTAGACCAAAAGCTTGACACGATCCAGCAGCATCATGGAACCAAGCACATTCCACTTCTGTGCAGACAGAGCTGCCTTCCATGTCTGCTAGTGATCCTGATGATACTGCATCCACTATCTAGGGGTCAGAGAAACAATCAGAGCGTTTAAGAAATAATTACTGCACACTGGTTTCTGCAAAGGAACGAGACATTCATTACAAGGTAATTATGGGAGGGACTTTTTCCATGACTTTCGTAGAAGAAACAGCAATAATAAGTTGTAAAGGAGAGGTCCCAGTCCATCCCTTCATGTTACCTGACTCTCTAGCTACAATTCCCAAGAAAACATCTTCAGATGAAAAACAAGTTAGAATAAATTAGTTCTGCCTCTGTTCAGTACAAGAGAGTACATTTCCTCTTACAAAAAACAGTTTTAAAACCATCCTGGAGCAAATGAGTTGAGGAAGAAGCCAGGTCTGTGATGGAAGACATAGACCTCTTCCAACAGCTATGAACACCTGTTCCTTTTTGGAGAGTTGTGTAATTTTCCTGAATGCAAATTCCCCAATTAAAAAAAAAAAAAAAAAAAAAAAAGCATCATCTCATGCAGGTAGATGAAAATCAAAACAGCAGTGCCTGAGAAAAGCACTGATCTTCAGTGCACACCAGCAATAGATAGCTGAAGTCTGATCTGACAGGTAACTCAGAAATTTGCTTATTACTGAAGTTGTTGGTTTAGGATTAACTAATTTAAGCTGCAGCACTGCATACGAGTACAAATGTTTTGCTGCACATGCATTCACCAGGAGCTTTGCTGGCTACTGAAAGGTTTAATCAAATACACAGAGGATTTTGAACAGATACTTAGGCAGAGCATTCCTTCTACTAACTGTGCACTTAGTTGTAGTGAGTTAAATGCAGTTTTGCTGCAAGAAGTAGAGCTATAGACAATACAGAAAGGCATTCTTTTCCACTATTTACAATTGCACATGCACAAAAGCAGTTTACCTGAGGGGGTAGCATTCATCTAGCTGTCCCTTCACAGCATATAATGTTGTTATCTTCACCACAACTAAATGATGCTGCACAATGTGATTCCAGATAAAGAGCAATATGGAAAGCTTTTGAACCCTACAAAATTAATCACGCTGTAAAGATGAAAATGTTTCCTCTATCACAGGCATAATATAATAAAGAATACTTGCAGCCAGAGCAGTGGATGGTGAAAAGGACTTTGCAGTTTGCCACGTGGTACTGCAGCCTGAAGTACTTCAGCAATCAAAGCAGGAAGGTGCCTCCTGGTGCCATGCTCAGAGTCATGCACGTACTCCTCTAGTTAGTAGCTAAAGAGCCAAGTACATCATTGCTTGGGGGGACTTGAACACCAGAGCAAGTTTCAAATGAAAATCTTTACACATTGCCTCAGAATGCATTTTTCTCTAGCAGCAATTTGAGACACCCCACGTCCTTCAGTACTGTGCAGTTCTGCTCTCTTAGTGTTTGCTAACATTACCATAAGCTCGGCTTAAAAAAGAGACCCCTTTAATCAAAGCTTACTTAACAACTGGGCTTTTGGAATGAGGGGATCACCAAAGGACCCAACTTAGTGTGACAGTGGTGAACAGAAATTACTTTGGCTTAATGGGAAGTATGAATTCTGATCCACGAGGAAACAACCACCTTGTGCCAAGTGGGTAAGCAGAGCTTACACAGACATTTAATTCATATGAAATTCTCAGATCCAATCTTTGAATTCGAAAATTATCATAGAAATGGAGATGCAGAGGTAAATATGACCTCTTCATGCAATGTCAAGAGTTATTTTATTGGTTAAGCCTTCGAAGCACCATTTTGAGCAACACCTTTTGGTTGGGCTCCTCTGCCATTTAAACGTGTTGCATATTGGTTGATGAAGTCTGGTCAGCATTGAGCTGTCACTGCCATGTCCTCACGACGTGTTGCAGCCAAGCATCCCAGGGGCTTCCATGGCAAAGTACCTGCCATTAGCATCTCCTGCCAACACAAGTGAGGCCCTGTTCAGGCCACATGGTGCTGTGCACATGCAGGATCAGAATTCATGTAGACCCTGTAGGCCTCACGAGCTCTTTAAGGAACAGCATTTCCTAGCAAAGCACATTCGTAACTCTCCCAGAAACAAGGGTTCCAGTATGACTCCAGTCAAAACCTGCTCCAAAGGAAGGTATGCTTATTTATATTCTGGAGACAGATTTGAGCCCTCAGTATCTTGTTTTCCATATTAACTTCAACAAAGTATGCATTTTCCAAGGCTTGCTAATGAGCCTAGCATACTTAGGAAAAAATTTGAAATATACAAACAAACACACTGTCAGATGGGTTTTTCCAAGGCCTGGACTGAAGCTCAGGGAAATAGGAAATAAATGTTATGTCCCTCCAAATCTCTTACAAACTCTGATGAAGAAAAAAGAAAAAACAACCTTGATTCTCAGGCCAAATCTCCCAGCTGCTTTTGCAATTCGTGACAGATCTGGCTGAAGAATCGGTTCATTTTTCTAAATCCTATTCCTTCTCACAAAAATGTTGTTAAATAACATTCAAATCCTGCTTATTTTGAGTTTAAAAAACAAACTTTGTTATAAGACAGTGCCTTTTCCTGCAACGCACTTTTGCTCATACGTGAAAACACCACTGTGATGTTTCTTTTGGAAGTAGAACGACTCTGCCAGAAGCAATGCTGTTACTCAGAGATCAGGACGTTTGAGAAGAAAATTAGCAAATAAAAATAGAATGATAAGGAGACTAAAATCCTGGTGATCAGTAAAACTATCACAGCATGTAAGACAGTAAAGCTCTAGAAACTATATGCGTCGTAATACAACTGATGGGTGAACAACCAATGCAAGCTCCAAACGCCAAAACATATAAGTGTCAGTTTTTGAAGGACATATTTCACCACATATCACATATTTCATCAGTGCTAGTCAGCACTGAATTCCCAAGGACTCTTCTACCTTCTTGCAGGTGTAACTTTTTCAGCAGTTCACCACCTAGCAAATGTTTCCGTTTCCTTTACAAATTCACAAATAACAAGGATTTTATACCTCAGCCGTTGTAAGCAAAATCAGAAACCATTTCTGCACACAGTTCTTCGTGAAATTGTGTAACTTTGGGTTCGAATACACGTGTAAGCTGTAATCCAACTCCTCTGAGCATGTTCTCCTCACTGTTCGATTTTTCCTGTCAAAACACACAAAAATAACCATATAGGAACCGAATGTGTTTCTCAGAAATGCATATGCTAGGTTTGCCACAAAGCCTTTTTCCACTCCCAAGATCCATGACTCAAAATAGCCGTAGCTCTGAAGTACTGCCAAAAGACTGGCAAGTCACAAAGCAGCTTTCATATGTGCTCTGTTTCTCACCTCCCAAGTGAGGGTGAAGGGGTCTGGAGAGGTCCTGCTCAGATCAAACCTTTTTTCTGCCACGGGTAGCAGAAGCCTGTCTGTATGCAGCTTCTTCCCATAATAAGGTCATCTGTAAGTATGCTGCCTGTGCTGAAAAGTAGTAAATATTGTAACTTTTGACATTTTATAAACTTCGGCTGAAGGAATGGGCCTCAAGGAACAGGGCATCTCTAATGCCACTGCTTACAATGAGACAGCCACTCCCAGCTCCCAAATCAGTACACAGTTTTGATTGGTGAAAATTTAGGAAACAAGTTAGAATGCATTCCATTAAATCACACCGGCATTTGCAGACTGTTCATGAAATGAGAAGCCTACTAAGGCCAAATTACATCACCTGAAATGGGACTTATCACCAGACAAGTAGATTTAGATGAAAACTTGCTTCATCAGACTAAGTTCTCTGGCTCGTCCTTGTTGCATGCTTCCTGAGCATGTCCTCACTTTCTCACATGCAGCACAACCACAGCCACCTTCCTGTTCTCTTCCATGAGCATGAGACAAGAGGCCACCTCGATAAGCCAGGCATTTGGAGACCGAAGGGAGGATGGAGACAGCATGGACTCCATCACACAGCAAACCTTCCTAGGTGTCCCAGAGTGCCACACCACGGCACGATCTGAGCCAGGTGCCATCCAACACATGCAGGAACACGTCATCCTGAGGGAGGGAAACAGCAGCAACCTGGAGCTCAGCAGCTCACGTCGCCTCTCCTCAGAAGCCAGTTCTGCGGTATTTCAGGGAACAGGGCTCCAAGCCAAGCCCCAGCAGATCTATGGGACGATGAGGACTTTGAGAATTCCAGAGGTTGCCGCTCCAAAAATACACTGTTTGACCAGCCTGCTGTCAGAGCGATTCCTACTAAAGCAAACATTTAACATGTGCAAATACTAAAAGATGAATTTCCTGTTTGAACAGTCAGCACAACAGAATATTGCCAAAAGAATCATTGCAACATCTGTCAATGTAACCAACCAGCTACCAGCCAGAAAACAGGATGGCCACGGTCTGTCATCAAGAGCCAGAAGGAATGTCCCAGAAAAGACTTCCTGTATCCAAACTAGCCCACAGAGATAAATGAATGGCAGGACAGGGTGCAAGCAAGATGGTCACTGGCATCTCCTGCCCTTCCCTTTGTAGCCAAGTAAGCCAACAACCAGCTGAACAGTGGAAGTACCTTTGGTGTGGGGCTGGAGGAACACAGGAAAGCAGGAAAGGAGCCGTGCTCTGAGCAGCGATGAGCCTCATTCTAGCACCATGGCTCTGCCCTCCCCAGGTTTAACCCAAGTGCTTATGATCACAGTGCCACATGTCCACAACAGACATGCAAAGACATTGCAGTGATGGCAATGACAGGTGATTAATATCAAGAAGACACCTGGCTTCCATTTCTTTTATACAAATACTTCCCATGCCTTTGCTCATTTTCTAAGCATCCACATCGCTTGAAAAGTCACACTAGATGCAAGTTAATGGGGCATTAATGGGGCAGATCACGAGTTTTTCAGCTGTGACCAAAGTTTAAAAAAAGAACAACAAAAAACCACACACTTTGAATCCAACTGACAATAAAAATCATTACAAATTCATAGCAAGTTGAAATACTTTGTTTTGTTTGTAACAGTTTTTAATGAAAGAGGCTACAAGACCAACCAAACGAGTACAGAGGGACACTGGAGGCAGTGGCAGAAGCTACTTGCCCTTATGGAGGGACTGAGCAGTGGGGCAGAGCAGCACAGCAAAAGGTGCAGGAAGCAGGAGGAAAGAGCAAGCCAGCTGTAAATGGAAAAGATGACAGCAGAACTGGTGTCCTGCAGTCCTCAGGGCTTGAATCACTGGCTGGAAGCACACATCTCCAGCCATGTCACCTGTCAGCATCTGCCACAGCCCAGATGTAGGCGTGGGGACCTGTATTAGGGCCAAAGCCACCAACTACTAACCCAGGGCATCACGTGGGTCCTTACACATGGTCAGAAAGCAGGCACAGGAGAAGGATTTCTCTTTCCCCAGCTTACTGTCCTTTCAGTTCCTCCATTCTTCTGTGTACCTCAGGTAGCAAATTTAACAATCTTTGAGGGCCTTTATTAAATACAAACAGGAAAAAACATTGTACGACAAAATGAAAACCTGGTCACAAGCTTTCTGACTTCCCTATTACACAATTTTAATGGGAAGATAATGCAATAAACAGAGCCACTTAACGATACTCCAAAAACAAAGTAATTCTGGCAAAATTTTACATCCATTAGAGGTAAAATAAGATAAATAGCAAAGACCACAAAGACGCCCTTCAGAGAAATGTGACAGCATTGGTCTGGGGAAATTCCCTTTTCGAACTTACTGCCGGTGGAAAACTGGTGTAGGATTTTCTGAGGTGATTCCTCCTATGGCAGTGCATGGAATGTGCCAGAGCAGACTGTAACATCTCAATTTGAATATGCCAGAGCAAGGCTAGCACTAGCAAGACAACTGATTGCCAAGTGTTCTTCCTCTCAATACCTGCAGATCCCCTGTCGCTGCAGCCACAGCTGGCTTGCCTCCCATTTGTGCATGTAAACAGGGTCATGGTTTCCCAAACCCCTTTTCCTGTTTCTATTTTAAGCTAAAAGGAGCCACTGAGAACTTCTGGCATGAGGCACGTCCATAAATCTCTCTCCCAGCTCAGAGCATCAAAACCATCTGCATAAACAGTTGGCTTTGCATTTGGTGGCAGGTTTGCTGCCCGCTATTTTTAAGGTTGTAAGATCACAGAAAATAAAAAAGGAAATAAAAATAAATAAATAAGTCACTTCCACTCCTCAGCATTAGGAGAGGAATCTACATAGCATGGACTGACACCTGCATTAGTCTGACACGTGCATTAGTCTACCTAATGTTTCTAGTGTGTTACAGTGCCTCCAGCCTACTTGCACACATTGCAACTGTAGTCCTCCTTGTTTCCTTCGGGAAACCACCCCCAGACATAATCCACCCCATTATAAGCAGCTCCTCTCAATAGCCAAGCTCAGTACTTTTTTTTCTTTGCCAGTCTTAGTGATGTTTTTCCCCTTTCCTAAGTTACTCCTTTATTATTTGATAGGTAACGCTCTGCCTTTCACTAATAATTAGCAAAAACTAACATTCTGTAAACCCCAACAATAAATGAATGGAAGAATATTATAAACCACCTCACAACACACAGCTTAGCATTTCTGTACATTAGCAAAACCTATCTTGGCAGGATGGAATCAATTCTCAGACACAAAGTTAGGAAGAAACCCTGCAAACACCTCTCAGCACAGCGTGGTCCGAAGCAGTTAAATCCAGCTGGCTGAAAGATCCATACAGCTGTGGCTTCCCTCAGCTCTTAAATAAAATATTAGGGTGTGTTCCTATTGTTTGTTAGCTGTCATCAGCCCATCTCTCAGCTGACGGAGGTTAAAGGCTATGTAGATTCCTGGGACAGCTGTTTGGTAATTGTCACAGCCAGTTACTTGGTAACCCACGAATGGCAATCTCAGGAGGTAGTTTCTTGGTTGCTAAGCGGTAAATTCAGGTAAAATAACCTGTTCCTGGATTTTATTGCAACTATGGGCTCCAACTCTACTGTTCAAAACTATTTTATTTTTTTTCCTTCCTGGGGATGGGATTTAAAGTTATTGCCGAATAACTTTTCAGGGTTCTCAGGCAGCATTTGGTGTGGGTTAAATGAAGTGACACTACATCCCACTCCTATTGAAATGGATAAACCCGCAGCAGCCCTCCCACTGCACGCTGCAGCACGTGCAGTTAATTTGCTGGATGTAACAGAGTGATTTACACAACAACAGGCTGAGGAAAGCAGAAAAGAAGGCAGGCCCTCCTACAAAAAAAGATGTTCTGTTCATATTTCCTTTTTCCTTTCTTTCTTTTTTTTTTTTTTTTTTTGAGAAAATGCAACCTACAGGTTTGAGCTGAACCAGATGCTTTTCTGACTAATGCTTGCTAAGCAAGCCACCAAAGATCTCTGTGTCCTTGGCAGTGTTATAGGGGTCAAGCTTCCCCACGTCCATGGTCCTTCAGCTATTTTCCCACGTGTGTCACGAGCAGGAGCTCTCAAACACCATCACAGCTTCAGTGCCAGATCTTCCCATAATTTCTTCGCCTATGAACTGCAGATTCCTAGCAAGGACTATTTTTTCTCCATCATAAGCTTATTTATGAAGGCCTTTGAGAATGAAAGCCTGCTCTTGCCCAACAGACACCTAATTTTCAGATGTGTCACAAGGGGAGATGCAGCTGTGCGCAGTATGGCATGGCACTGCTGACGGGGGCCAGGGGACGGGGTCGGCTCAGCAAGGTTGTCTGCAGCTCTCCTGAGCCCGGATGCAGCACACGTGTGTGATCCCAGGGGTAGCAGTGAGGGCTGATGGCTTCCCATGGCCATGGGTAAGAGGGCAGCTGCCCTGCCGCCCTGCCTGGGGAGGGTTAATGTCCCTGACCGTGTCACTCCATCTTACACAACCATGGAGCGCAGTCTGTACGCCTGTCTGTTCTTTTCATGTGTATTTTCAACAAAGACATTACTTATTAGCTGCTACGTGACAAATCCCCCTGACCTCTTGTCAGTGTTATTTATTAATTCTCATGTCCATCTTTGAGGACCAGTGTTCGCCTTCCTCAGAGTGATGCAAAAGGAAGCTGCACCAAGTTAACCTTGCTATTGCAAAGCAGGACAGCAAAGGGCTGTGGTTGGGGCTTGGTGCACAAGAAAGCTCCAGCATGGGCCAGCTGCCATTTACATGTGCCTATGGGCAAGTGTGAGTGAGTGCCAAAGGCAGCAGGCGGCCAAGGGAGCAGCTGCAACCCTTTTCCAACCAGGTCTGAGCAGTGCTTCATGCCATGAGTTCTCAGTGAGAACTTTTAGCTTAACACAGAAACAAGAAAATGGATTTGGGAAGCCGTGACCCTTTCACTTGTACAAATGGCAGACAAGCCAGCTGTGGCTGCAGTGACAGTGGCTCTGCAGGTATGGAGATGGAGAACACTTGGCAATCTAAGGTGTTCTCTTGTCTGTAACCTAGATGCATGCATGAGGTATTTCTGTGTTGTGCACGTACAGCTTCTGCCAGGCCTTCAACCAAAGTGTCCCAGAGCTGTGAGCTGAGCACAGCCTGGTAAAGGGGCAGCATAGGCTACAGGAAGAATACTTTAATGTAGATAGGCCAGTTATCTTGTGAATCTCCAAAACTACAGGCTGAGTGCCTCCATGGAATCCTATGAAAGGGAAGCATGCCCCTATAGAAGGTGAGTCCTAAAAGCTTTGTCATATTCAGAGTTAGACTAGTCTTTCTTTAGTAACTTTGTGTTATGAACGGTCAACTACTGGTGTTCTGCTGATAAAGTAACACCTCTCTTTTATTAATAAAGGTTAAAGGAGTGAACTTAAACCTGAGACTTGGTTTGAATGCCTGCTATACGGACATGTAGCAAACCTTTTGTTGCAGCCACTGCCACAAAGATATGTTTCTCAATGGGACAAAGACCCATTTTTCACTGATGGTACTCCTCTGGTGAAGAAAGAAGCTCATTTGCTGAAGGCAACACCCTGCCCTTTTCCTCAGCAAGAAGAATAGGAAGTAGTCTGCCTCCAAAATTCACGTTTCCCACAGTCTTACCTTTTATTTCATTTCATTTTAAGTTACATTTCACTAAAACAGTTGCAACATACCTTAGGACAAAAAAAAAAAAAAACATGCTCCAAGAGAGGGATGGCCCCATCCAAGCCTAATACTGCATATTCAAAAGCTATATTTTGTTTAAGATTTTGTTTAGCATGTAGATAGAAAATATCAGCTGCTTTGGATATGCAATTGGCAGAAATTGGGCATGGTGACTTGGAAAAAAGGAAAAGCAAGCAGCAGTGATCAGAGTTGGCAGGGGACAGGCATTTTAAGCATGGGGGATTTTGCATTAGCAGTATCAAAAAAAAATTGCACTCTGTTGCTCAGATCGTGTTTAAAAGTGTTAAACAATGCAATCAGGTGAAATACAACAATACCCATGTAGAAACTACCCTTCCTAACCCACTTCACTTTTTCCAAAGCAGGAGGAATGATGGTTTGTAATGCCAAGCCAAGCCCACACCTATAGAGTCAATGAAAGCATCCCTGTTGAGTCCAGTGTGTTTAGGATCAAGCTGTCAGTAATTCAGACTCTTCTACCAGGGAATTGTCAGTTACTGAAGTAGAACGCCTGACAATCTGCCTCATAATTAGGCTTCCTTGTCCCCCAAAAACACTTCCCTGAGGAAATAAGGCGCCACCTCCATGAGACATTTTCAGGCAGCTTAGCATGCTGAGAAAAAGTAACTCGGTGCAGCATTCAGACTGAAAAGAGCAAAAAGGTTTCAGCACGCTGCAAAGAGCTTCCTGAATTAAACACACCACTGTATGTCCATTGTGCAGAAGGGAATCAAAGGCATCTTTTTCTACAGCATGCTATCATCTTACACCTAGGATTCATTTCTTTCCTTGAAATGCCATCGTTTCCTTACTGTCCTTTATCTTTCTGCTTCTTTATCTAATGTTTCAGAGGATAATTAAACTTCTGCTAATTAAGCAGCGCCACCCTCCAAGTGGCCAGGCCCTGCTTCTGTTTGCTTATTCTCCCGCTGCTCAGCCACTAAGCCTGCCTAAAGCAGTGGTGATTAAACAAGCAATGACTTTGGGGGACACAGGCACTCCTCGGGTGGAACAGAGAAGGTGAAGATTTTTAAGTCACAGAAGCCTTAAAACAGCCCCCTCCTCGCTTGTCATTTTTGTACCTTGACAAGATCTCCGGCAAAAAAAAAATTTTGCATTTTCAGTCTCACAAAAACCATGGGTTCTCCAGCAATGAGGCAACGGAAAAAATCAATACTTGCCATGTACCATGTAACCAATAGAATAAGGGCAATGATTTATGTATGGATGGATGCAGACTGAATCAGCTGGGGCCTCAAACAGAGGGAGAGAGAGAGAAGGAGAGAGAGAAAGAGGTGTGGGGGTGAGCTGGACTGCAGTGATTATTCCTTACACTATGGCCAGATTTTTTTTTTCTGCAGCAATAATCCCCCTCTCTAGCACTGCAGGGCATGGAGGAAAGACTAGCGATGTGTGGAATATGTGATGGACCAGCTTTGCTCTTTTTGCCTCAGAATAATGATGCTATGTTGAATGTTAAGGTACAGTAAAAAAGGAAGAAAGATAAGATAGATGGTCTGCAGTCCTTCAGTCTTCCAGCTACCTCCACCCTCATAAAGACCACTCCAGTGGGTCAACAAGCAATAGTTTAAAGAGAGCCAAATTATCAACAGGACAAAAACCTACCATCACTGCTTCATGACAAGAAAAAGCAGGAAGGGCTCACTGAAGAGAACTACTGTATATCCCAGGAGTTTCTGCTGAGAATAGAGTTTTGTAAATTGGATTACCAGGGATACAGCGCTATAAGGTATTTAATGGCTATGGTAACTTTGAGGATATCTAATGCTGCTGTTGATTTATAAACAAAACTCTCGAGATAAAAATTTACTTATCTGTTTGTATAATGTGGGATACCAATAAACACATACCCAAACTCTATTCTATGCTTTGTTGCTGTATTGTTAATGAATATCTCATAGGTGGCTGTGAAGTGCTCAGAAATGTCCTACTGTCTTATAAACAATTCTTGTTCTGCAGTGGTAGCAAATTGTTAAAATAAACTGTTTTCTGCAATGCCTTGGGTGCTCAGACTGTATTCACATTTTTGAGAATCAGATGTTCATTCTTTCTACAGTACTTTCAGCATTGTAGTTTGCCGTGAAGTATTCTTGCTGTAATTAATATTTCTGCAGCAATTGCCACTAATGACCAAATCAGTTCTCTTCCTATAACATATACATGGCATTTAAGCCTCGATATTGGCAGGCTTCCTCTTAAGAGGCATAACGTTTTTAGATAACGCTACAGAACAATAGGAGGCCACTAGTTAAACACATCAGCACAGCAATGTCACATTAATTAGAGCTTTAAGAACTGCGATGCGTTTGAAAGCCCTGCATCTTATACACGCCCGTGAATTGATAGCACAGAAATAATCTCATTTCTGACTTTCCACAACATATTTATGACAATATGCTGGCAAGATTAATCATTAGCTTCCAGCCTACCTTTTTATGTTTTATGATTAAAATATCAATGAACGTATGAAGAAATTTAATTTAAGTAAAAACAGATTTTAGGTTTTAAAAGAATTGCATTGCATGTGACCAGACTTTGATCTTGAATGAAAAACATTTCTGAGTGTTTGGCTCTGATATTTCCTAGCTAGCTCTTTTATATAAGTTACACTGTGCTTAACATACACGTGTACGCTCATACCAAAACAACAGCGATGGGATAAAATAATGACCTGTAAAGGGAATCTGTATTTAATTTCCAATTGATTTTACAATGACGGACAGTAGCATCTTTCAGAGCATGAAAGTATGAAACACATTACAAAGCAGAGTAAGTCCATCGAGCTCGTTAGCGAGTCGGCCAGAAAATTCTTTTTGTGGCAAACACTCAGAAACAACTTAAGGTTCTTTGATCCCCGACTCCTCTATCTTTATTAATCCCCCAATTGCAATGCAACTATTTGACAAATGCAAACACTTTTCAAGCCTGGGAGCGATGTCAGGGTAAAATGGAGAAAGGTGTAGCCTATGCACCAGTTAAAGCATGACAGAAAACGATCCAGAAGTGAAGGTGAAGACCTTAACAACTTCTAATGTACAAATAATATGATGTGCACAGTTTAAAGGGATTTCTCAAACTCCTCAAAGTGCTGAGAACAGAGCAGACTATCAAAACACTTACCTTTGCCTTCTCTCTCTTTCAATAAAAAGCAGCAGCAGAAACTCCTCGTGCAATGCTGGACTCCCTTGAATTTTGTTCTGAGCTTCTGCCAGACTGCCAAGGACCTAAAGCATCTGGAAATGGAGAGGGTTAACGTGAAAACCTGGGCACTAACCCAAGGGAGAAAGTGGAACACTCAGTGGAACAGGTGACAGCCCCCAGCACCACGAGCAGGTGAGTCCTCCGAGCAGACAATGCCTCGCAGCCAGCGACATGGAAACTGTTGTTGGAAATTAATGAAAGCACCTTGCCCTGATCCCAGACCTGCACTGGTTCCATAAGCTGAAGTACAAACTTGTGTACTGAAAGACATCTGGCCAAAATCATTTGAAGTGTTCACGCAGTCATAAAAGCTTACGGCAACGCGATTCATTTTAAAGCAACAGACAAGTTTCCATGTCATAAGAAAAGGGCAGGGTGCATGGAGACACATTGCATTCAAGGGTCTGCAATGGCAACAAACCTTAAAAACTGAACACTGTTGTTATAACTAAGAAATGGTTATCGGATATTGCAAATATGGATATTGCAAATATCAGATTTGCAATATGGGAAAGGATTTTGATGTTGCATGGGAAGTCTTTTTCATGCAGAAATAAGCTTGTTTCTTTCCAGCATACTGGGTACTCCTTGCAAATCAACATTTGAAAACACTCATAAGTTGAAGAACTCTCATGGTGAAAATTCACAGCTGAATTACTGGAAGCTGATACAAAAGTACTGGAGAAAAAAAATCTTATCAGCACTTTAAGAAAAGGAAAAGATTTTAATATCACACTTAGGGCAACTCATTTCCTTACTGCTTCCAGCTTTTAGCACGAGGAGTCTGCAGTGAGGGCAGAGTCCTGCACACATGCACACTACCAGTGAGGTTATAGGAACACCAGTTCAGTATTTCAGTTGACATCCTCCCAGTTTCAAGCATTTGTATTTGGGGAACAAGACCAAAAATAGGAACCCAGTGTGGAACTTGGTGCAACATTCTTAAAACGTGTGTTGTAACAGATCTGTTATTTTGAATTCCATTTCAATATCAGAAAATATAACACTGTGTATTAATGTCTCAGACCTGGTAACATTTCTCAGTTCTCTTAAAAGCCATACAATAATTCAAAATGGTTTAGGTACGTGCAGCTAGAAACACTCACTTAAAACTTTTTTTATTAAAAATTAAGTGAAATTAATTATCCTATTGTAATTTGTCCAGTGAGTAACAAAATGTCAGAGAATTTATGTAACTGAAATGCTTTATTGTGCACTAGAACAGGAATATTGTAGATCAACAAGGAGATTCTGTGTTCACAATGATTTGTCTTTACGTGGTCAGAGAACCGCTGAGTTTTCAGCAGCTTCTGAAGTCCTCCCAGAAATGTGCAGCACTCCCAGCTCCATGTGGCTGGGGGAACAAACAGCACGGAGCCTAAAACACAACACAGCAGACCACAAATTTAACAGAATTTAACAGAAATTTGATGTGAAGTGTTGTAAGGTGTCAGCTTTAATTAAAAGGAAAAGGAAGGGAGGAAAAAATGAAAACAAAAGCATTGCAGGACCCAATTTGAAGGTGCAAAACAAAAGCAACACGCACTCTGCAAATAGCCTGATGTTCTCTAGGCAAAGCCTCGGTGTTGTGGAAAAAAAAAGAAAAGCTAAATGACCCTTGTTGTTCACCACACAAGAAAACCAAAATGCTTGTGTATCCGTACTCCTCCTGACCAGGGGGTAGCCAGTGGTTATCATTTGCAATTAAAATAATTGCATCTGTTCTTTGCCATCACCTCCCATGCTTCCAGCGTACACCACAACCTGGACTCTTTTATCTCATGCAAACCATCCTAGCTGTGTCAATGGCCCTTGAATTTTTAAAGAGGCATGCTCTGCCTCCCTCTTCTATTCCTCCTGAAATTTTCTGACCCCAGATCTCAAGATAGAGCAACTTCCATGGATTAAACAGTTCTATAGGAGTCACCTAATAAAACACTATTAATTGTAATAGATTTTTGTTTCTTCTTCCAGTGCTATTTCCATGGCAACATTTTCACATCCTATTGTTGGGAGTGTTCTTCATTCCCCGTGTGGGTTAACCACAGGGCAGCAAGGGCAGGCTGTTGGTCAGCCTTTATTTTCTCTGGTCCTTCAGCAAAGGTTAGTTGGGGTCATCGGAAGCCAAAGGGTAATTACTTTTCTTCAACAGGGGTAAAGTCACACAGATTGCTACTGAGACAACTGTGTGGACGACCTTCAGCTTTTTATGTTCAATCTTCTTTTCTCTTAGCGAAGCCATTGTTAATAGGGATAGCAGAGAGGGGAAAACCCAGTGAGCAGCACCTCCTGCAATGCACTTTGCAGTTATGCTACTGACTGCTAGCACAATTTTTAACTCCAAATCTGCTTGGTGAGTCTAAACCCCACCAGATTGCACAGTGATTAAACACAGCTATCAATGATCAAAAAAGGACCTATTCTGTGATGTAATTTCCAGTCTTCCAACATTCCAAGAACTTTTCAGCAGAGGCAGCACCCTCGTTTTCTCTGCTTTACTAGCGTCAGTCTTTTCACCAGCATCACTTGCTTCACTGCAGAGAATGAATTGGGATCACAGGTTTAAATATGGGAGACTTGAGGGCTCTGTGTGTCCAGCTGGGCTCCCTCCCTAAGCCTCCCACAGAACAAGAAACAGCCCAAGAGTGACGTGGACAGAGCAGGGAAAGGCTGAGCTGAGCCATGGAGCAATCGAGGAAAGTCATCTGGGTATCTGAGGAGTCTGTGTGGATTCAGGTGAGGAAAAGCAAATTATCAGCATTGCCTTTCCTTCTTTTGATCCAGGCGACGAGGCCCTGGCACTGCTGCTCAGAGAGCTGTGGTGCCCACCAGTGGTGCCCCATCCCTGGAGGTGCCCAAGGCCAGGTTGGATGGGCCCTGGGCAGCCTGAGCTGGTGGGGGGCATGGCAGGGGGTTAGAACTGGATAGACTTTAAAGTCCCTTCCAACCTAAGCCATTTTGATTCCACAAAACATCTATTTTTAAAATAACTTACAATAGTAAAAGTCCATATCACAAAACAGGAAAAAAAAAAAAAAGGGGGGGGTGTCTTCTTTCTGAGACCTAGCCTTGGCCTTATATCTTTTGGCCACCCTTTTCAAGCTCAGTGCTGACAAAATAAAATAAATAACCAATGCAAGAATCAGGTCCTGATCATTAAAATACCCATTATAAATTGGGAAAGAGCAACTCAGCTTCTTGATTGATGCATTACTTTGTAAACTCAGCAGAAGTTATAAATAATCGCAATGTTGATAAATGATGAATGTAAGATTTAGTAATCAATCAATTCAAATGGGGCTAAATGGAAGAATAATGCATCATTTATATTTAGTTATATTGTACAGTATGTAAATTATTGAGTACTTGCTATGCCGCTTTCACATCAAAGAGGTGGTAGACAAATAGACCATCACAAAACAGAATCATCAGCCCATGGCCTTGCAGTACTATTTAACCATCTGTGCTACACACAGAGGACCTCAGAACTTTCTGCTCTCCAGCTCTAACAAGGATAGATCCTTCTTTGTTCAGAAGTTACACTTTCTCAGGCACAGTTGGCTTTGGAGGGCAAATATTAATTCCTAAATAGAAATCAGGTGAAGAAAGGTTGTAGACAAACTGTATGTAAACTGTGCATAAATGCACTGTAGGGACTGTTTCCTGAGAAAGAACTTCAAACACAGGAATATAAGAGTTAAAATTTCAAATACAACTTACATACATCTGTGCCTAACATACATGCATATAAGAGATCCAATGATATTGTGAAAAAATTGTTTGGTAAAAGCACTCAAGGTTGCTTCCATCGTGGAATGACTCCATATAGCAACCCCACAGCTACAATTTGTTCTGAGCTCTATTTGCAACCAAAATAATTAAGATGCTGCATTTGTAGCAAAGGGACTTTCCATTTCCCTTCCGATGGTGATGCTAGGAAGTGTGTCAGTCCAGGACAAGTAGAAGAGCAGGGGGGAAATTGAGCATTTCCAACTATTAACGATCTACATGTTTGGAATTTTCCAGTTTTTCACTCTTGCTCAAGACAACTGTTCAGGGTGTCAGCAGGCATCAGCATGCAGGAGCTGGTACAGAAAAAGGCAGGCAAGGGGGCCACAGGCACTTCTCCGGTACTGATGGAAATCCCTCTGTCCCATCTGTCCTGAAAAATTTGGGGTTTCAGGAGAACATGGAAAAATCCAGGGCAGTTCCATGCAAATTCACACAGCTGCCCCAGATTAACCTGCTTCCTTAGGGCTCATTGACAGCAGCAAAGGCCACAAAGTGCTGATGCTGACAGGCCAGAGAGCTCAGGAACATTTATTCACTCTACTTTCATTGTTAATTTAGAAGAAAATTTATCCAATTTTATTCAGACAACATTGACATTGCCAAATGCAGGCTTTCATAATAGGTATTGAATCTTTAGAAACCACAGTGATATGATATACCTACAAGACAGAAAAGGCAAAAATCACTATTAAAATATACATTCTATCTACCCTGTCCTTAAGTAAATCTGCAGGATGGTACCACAATCACAGATTATTTTTAAGGGGTTATTTGGGTACATTTTGCATCTACAAGCAATGGCCAATAACAGCGGGGACTCGAAGATTGACTGCGTAGGCATTTGTTTGCTTTGGCAACTTCTCTTGATTTTTTATGGTTGTCTTAATGAGAGGCATCTCTGAAAACTACCCAGCCTTCCAAAACATTCACCCCTCTCTAAAGTACAGCCTGCATTTATCACTCTATGCTTGTGTTCATGCAGCTCCAAAATTGCATAGTGCTATGTGAAACTAACAGCTGGAAAACCCAAAATGTTGAAGCTGTTTCCCAACATTTTTACTCACTTCACATGCTTTTTCCCCAGCGCCTGTTCCCAGCATCAGAATGCAAATACATATTTCCCTGGGACATCTTAAGCGTATTACTCTTCAAATCTTCATGCAGCAGAAAGTCCTCACGCTAAAAAGGATTTGAGAAAGTATGAAAAATATTTTCCACAGCGCTGACACAAAAATCTTTTTTTTTTTTCTGTAGTGTAGAGAGGAAAGAAAGATATCCCACCAAGCTACTAATGTCTGTGTGTGCACAGAATCCCTCTCCTATGCCATAAGAGCAGGTTGCTGATGACAGGTGCTGCCATTAGCTGCATCTGCAGCAGACTGGGGATGACCGGTAAAAGCTTCCTACAATTATGTGAGCTGTGAGTGTGATTATCAGTTCACTTTTTGATCTTCTTTGCCCAGAGAGGTGGTGGATGCCCCATCATTGGAGACCCTCAAGCTCACGCTGGAGGAGCTCTGAGCACTGATGGAGCTGTAGGTGTCTCTGTTCAGTGCAGGGGGGTTGAACCAGACGGCCTTTCAGGGTCCCTTCCACCTGAAATGATTCTGTGATTCTATGAATCCCGGTTCTCATCCACATCTATTTTAAACTTTCTTTCCCATTGGTTCTCTTGTGCTTTTCAATTCCTTCAGTCTGAATCCCTTTTGTCACCTCACTATAAAAGATCATTCTTCTTTTTAGTTGTGTCTGTACTGAAAGGGAAGGAGTAAGCTCAGACGTTAGTCTTGGTTTATCAAGATAAATCCGCCTGCTAGATGGATTTGATGATCTTGAAGGTCTTTTCCAACCTTAGTGATTCTGTGATTGTAAGCCACGTTCCTGGTTGTTAGTCCAGTGTCAGTGCATCTCCAGCCCATTGCCTAGCACGTTAGAAAGAGCTAGCTGCACAGTGCAGTCCAGCAGGCTGACTGAGCCTCTCCCCAGTGCTTTGGGCTGCCACAAGGAGCAATGCCTGCAGGACAGCCTTGGGATGCAGAGCTTCTCCCTGTGGTGAGAGGTGAGGCTGGTCTTCATCAGCCAAGTCGATGTCAAGCTTGCAGCGTGCAGGCAGACCAGAGGTGCTGGAAGAGATCTTTCTGGTGATTCAGAACCTCTTATTGTCTAAGGATTTTCATTTCATATCTTTCCTATAATCATTCTGTTTTAGAAAACAATACTCACACTTTCTACAGGCAGCGCCTCAGGGCTAACTGTGTGGCATGAAATCTCTTTCAATGGCATTACACTCACTTTGATTTTAGCACTTCTGTCACAAATTCTAAAATCAATTGACATCATTAGGAATAGTGGCTTCTTTGAATAGTATCTAAGAGGCTTTCTGTCAAGTAAAAAGCAAAGCTTACACTGTTTCCCCACTCCCAGACCCAAAATGCCAACTGGCTGTGTACTCAGGAGAGCCTGCAGAGACTCACTATACTTTCTCACCAGAATGAGCTGACTGTCTGATCAGGTTAGGCTGGATGGGATAGGGCCCCACCAGGCAATCCTGCCCAAGGCAGTGGTTTGGAACTAGATGATCTCTAAGCTCCCTTCCCAAGCCATTTTATGATTCTGTGATCATCTTCCATACCACACTCTCAGTGACAATACAGTGGCAATACAGAAAATTAAATATTTTTAACATAAAAATAAGCTGTTGCATGAGTTGTACAATAAGTATATTCCACACTGAAGAGCTGGTGTGTTGAACAGGAGCTTTCAAAAAGCACAGTTTACACTGCTCAAAGCAAAAGGCAGATACCAACTGTACCGCGCTATTTGGGAATTGCTGTGAATCCCACCAAAAAGAGCACATGAAGGAAAACCACATACCCTGCTGTGGCCTGCTCACCTATGCAAGTGCTTTCTTAACACTGTGACCCTCAGTATCTTGATTTTCTGTCAGCTTTTAAATCCTGGCTAACTAAAAGATTCACTACTCCTTACGACTCCTGGCTTTCATAGTTTCTAGTCAGTCTTTGCAGCAGCCTATTACTCAATTTAATTGGGATGTTCCACTTGGTGTGCTAAATGAAAAGACTCACCATTCCACCTTTCAGATTGTTACCACCTCGTGGTAAACTAACTTTGTTCTCAGGACATCTTAACTTTGCAACTGGAAGCCAGTGAAATGAACAAAGGTGAAAGGAAACAAAACCTGGTTGAACATTAACCCCAATTTTCTTTTCCGAAAGTCTTAGTTGGGAAGATCTGTTTGTAACACTGTACTTAGAGATACCACTGAAGGTCTCCATACCAGATGGGCACACAACAGCCGTGGGCACAGCCTGCCATGGTTCTCACTCCCATGGCAGTCTCCATCCTGCACTGCACAGCTATGGAGTAATGCAAGCAGAACACACCAAGAGGTAAGAGACAGACAAAGACTATGTCTACATGTAGAGGAAGTTCCATCCAGAGGCAAATTAAATTAGGAAGTGTAAGACTATGAGGGTGGGTTCTCAGCGCTGGAGGAGATGAATGAATGCGTTGTTTGTAACTTTCTGAAAGTCATGGAGCCCACAGCTGTTCAACACTGCAGCAGTTGTTCAGCATGAGCTAACATCTAGCAGATGATCTCTGGAGCAGTGATGTGAGCGATGCTGCCAAATTGGTATCTTGTTCTGATCAAAACTGAAGAGCTTACATGGGAGCCTTGAACGCTGATTGCTTTGGAAATCTTTTTGAGCTCAGCCTGAAGACCTGAGATTGATACACTGCTTTTCTGGAAAAGGAAGCACTAATAGCTTGTACAGGGTGACTTTCTTTGCCCACAACAACTTGAGCAAAAAGCCCTAAATATTATTTACCTTCACCTTTATCCAGTGCAGCAAGAATGCTGCACTTAATTTTACGTTTCCAGTCTTAAGATCTGCAGACAAAATTTACACCACTTTGCAGACTTTATTGCGTTGTAAAATAAATCAGTAAAACTTCTGGAAATTATGAGCCGAAGGCACTGAAACATTGAGCTAAGTGTTGAGGAGAGGGCTTAATCACTGGATATTCTGTACCGTTTTTTTTTCCCATGTGTTTTCTAACATAGTGCTGTTTTCCCACTCCACTGTCTCATCTGCCTAATGACTGCAGAATCTCTAAGCTAGGAACTTGCATCTCTTTTATTTTGCCCAATGTTGCCAATCACAACAGTACTATCTGTTGTCCACAAACAAAATATCTGAGTTTTGCTGATGGTATTGTATTTGAGGTCGGAAACTGTGGGAACTTAAATTCACTTTTACAAGTGGAAGAAAAGAGTTGTTCTCACATTTCTTTTTTTCTAGGCTTTGGAAATTTATTCCATCTGTTGTGTTGCATTTTGGCTGAAGAACAGTCCAAGTTCTATCACTCATAGTTATGGGATTGTGCGCTCTTACGACTCCTGCAACTAATTGCAGGTTACAACAGTAGGAAGCCTTTCCTGGCCACTTCCCAGTGCTTGCAGCCTTTCCTAGGGGCTGCAGCAATAAAATGGAGCTGCCCTGGCCCGACAGCCTGCTGTCCTGGCAGCAGGACACAGCACATGTTGACAGGAATGGATAACAACATGGCAAATGCATGATGTGGTCTTGGGTCTTTTGTGGTTCAATGACTTCCTGTGCCAAAATCTCTTCCTGTGAGGCTACATGCTATCAATATATACAGTTCTTATGATCCATGTCTGAACCCAGCAGTTAGGGACCTCTCCCATGCACGCTTCACCTGCATAGCAGACATTACGTTCAGGACCCTGTTGGTGACTCAGCACTGTCTCACGCCGATGAACCAAATAACAGCAATGGATTCAAAGCCAGTTCTAATGCACCAAAGAAAGAGAAAGGCCGACATTTGGATGAGGAGTGGTAGCACTACGCTCAGGCTAATTTCGTTTGCCTACCCAACATCACAGCAACACACTGTCAAGTATGCAGTGCAAAAACCATGCGATTAACCTGGACAGCTAGGCAAAGTGAAAATGGGTATTTATGCAGCACTGGAGGACCTGTGCTGCATACTGAGCTGCCGCTATCTCTGTCAACACTCTCCTTTCTTAAGCCTCTTTCGTCTCTGTGTTAATTATGCCTTTCTAAAGCTTGAGAGTATTTTTCTTGTCTTCCTCCTCCAATCTCCCTCTCTTGTCCCAGGATGCCTTCCATCCTGCTGCCAGCACATCCCACTTGCCGTTCATCTCTCAGCCATTTCTGCAGCATCGCCACGCGGCTGGGCTGAGTCAGGCAACCTGGGCTTAAGGACAAAGCTGAGTGGAAAATTCATCTTTCCAAACTGCAAATTTTCTTCATAATCAGAAAGTCAGCAGTCCATACCAACGATCCAAAAGGCATTACGTAAATATTATATTACATTTTCTTCTTCCTGCTAGTGTCATCAGAATTTTTGCTAAAATTGGTAAGTTTAGGCAAGACTTCATGACTAGTGTATTCCTAACAAAGTATATGAAGCATCTCCCTAAATTTGAGTAATTTAAGGCAGTTCACAATACCAAGATTCACAGCACTAAATCAATCTCATCTCCATGTGCAATATTTTATGCCTGCAGGTATCTGTATTTCTGAATACAAAATGCATTTCCGTATGCAAAAAAAATCAGGTTTATCTGAACAGCTTGCTGCCCTTTGCCTATCCAAAATGTCCTTTTCAGATGCAGTGATGCATTCAGAAGCTTGACTGAGTAGCATTAAAATTTTGTGAAAATCTATTTAGCATGCATTCGTAATAGAGCGGATTTCTCCTCAGATCCACTACCAATTATTTGTCAAATAGTTATCCCAAGGAAAACAAACTAACATTAATCCAAAATCAAGACTTTTTTTTGCAACCAGAATGAATTTCACATAAACTTTTTGCCTGTCACTACTTAATCACCATTTATTCACAGCAACTATGCATTACCATCTTATGGTTGCTGTCCTTGCCCACAAAGATGGGGGATTCAGAACATTAGTTCATTTGTAGATCCTAAAAAGTTATTTCTCCCCCAGAATATGTAATGTGTAGAAAAACTACGGATCTGTTCCTCTTTCAGTGTCAACCAGGCTCCCAACAGTATCCAGGAACAATTTTGGAAATAATCATTTTTCTAAGTGAAGATGCGTAAAGTTTAATAACAAAAGCTTCTTCTGCTCCATCCGTCTTGCTGTCAGCTAGACTGTGGCAGGAGGCAAAGGGTTAATGTCAAAATACATCCCCTGATACCCCGATTGCCTTTCTTCACCCATTGTTTCCCAACTTCTTTTGAACGGTCAGAAATTTTCTGCCTGAGTAAACCGTCAACAGAAAACAGAGCTGGACCAAATGAATAAGATAAAAATGAACCTTGCTGGTAATACAGCAAGGAGACCTGGTTACAGAGTCACTCATTTCTAGTGCCAACCTTTATTGTGAAAATTGTAATTAAAAAATGATTTTTTTCCCTCTTGCAGCAAAAATTATTTAAGGATATCAACATTTTGCATAATGCCATAAATCTGGTAAATTTAGCTGTGGATAACTCGATACTCAGAATGGAAAAGGAATTAATCCAACTCTTTGGAAAGCTTTAAGAAAAAAAAGCTTTTCAAAATAGAGCATCGCCGTGTTTTCCTCACACTGCTCCCATCAGCTTTCTTTCAGCCTGACTCTTGATTCCAGAAGTAGCCTTTCTCACCGATACACAAGGGCTTCTCATTCTTCCCTTCCGTTCTGATCACACTTTGTGTTCTCGTATTAGTGCAGGTAGCAAAAAAATACATTCTTACAAAAACAAGAGTGGTGCATTTCAGTTATGGTTTTCTATTGATTCAGTTACACTTGAATTGATCTCAAATTGTTTCAAGCAACTGTTCTGCACCCAAAACACCGCACGAACCACAGAAACCAGATCAATAGATTTCAAGTGAAATAATTGTTTTCCTTTGTAAGACCCCATTACTTCTTGAATGAAGAACTGTTTGATTGACCTCCAGGAAAGCAGCAGATGTGAATAAGCCAAGCACCTCAGGCCTTATCATTTAAAGGCAGGCCTTGAAAATTACAGGAAAGTACACAGACATGTGCTCGGGTAGCTGTGGGAAGTACACAGCTGGAGAAGCCACAGAGCTGCATTCTACATGAACAAAATGAGAGCAGTAGCATATGTGTGGCAGAAATACACTTTTAGTCCCTCTCAAACAATGTTTTACTAGATAAGGAAAATGCTCAAGGATTCATGAGCGACTGGTTTTATTTTCACAGTGTCGGTGTTAGTGAGCTTATTGTCTGGCACTGGTAAATGTCACGTAGCTGTGCCACCGGGCTCACGTCTGTCCCAGTGTGTGCCACGACTGTAGTGCTCTGTGAACGCAGCCCTTTCCAGGCTGCCACATTCAGGCACACAAGGTAGAGGCAGCAGCCAAGGAAATCAGGGTGATCTCATCGGATCTACCGGTGGGACTCAGATTTACACCAGGTTAGCAGTTCACTGGGGTGCCTAAGTGCTGCCAAACAGAGTAAGGCAGGCTCTTCTAGAGGCTGAGAGCAGGTTGATGGGGCTGCATTGACCCTCGCAGATGAAATGCTAATAGGATCCCCAGGTCACATCTGCAGCACTGCACTGGAGCCATCCAGCTGCAGCCTTGACTCCACGGGCTCAGAACCTTCCCTCACCTACCTCCAACTGCACCTTTTGCAGGGAAAGGAGAGCCCAGAGAGCATCCCCTGTCTGCAGCTGTTGGCAAAAGCAGGACTGCAGGAAGCCGTGCAGGAGTGAGACCAAGCAGTGCTGGAGGCACTGGTGCCTGAGATTTGGGCTGCGGTGTGAGATGGAGCAGCTGGCCAGATGGTTAGGGCACCTTGAGAGCATCATTACTGGAAGGTGATGCTGCAGTACCAAACATGACAGGCTGGACCTGTCAACCTCAGCCCTGAATACCACACTGTTGTCATTATAGAGGTTGAAGTGGCACATGGCAGCAGCAAAATTACTGCTTAGGTAATGCAAATATGGGTGTTCCCCCAGCGGGCGGCAATATCGTACTACAGAAAACACGTGAGCAGCTAATTAAATAGCTATTTTCATCAGCAATTCTACTCGTAGGTAATTCCTACCCTCAGCTGATGCTTCCCCCACAAAAAAGCAGGAAAGCAAAATATAGTGGTGATATTTTGTGGTCCTCAGACAAATGCTGCTCTCCCTAGTAACAGTCCTCCTGGTATTGGAAATCTTTATTTCTTCTAATTATATTGCAAATAAATTAAACGATCGCATTCTACCATAGTATGTTTTTGTAAGGAAGTCTTGGTTAGCTCTTAGCACGTATTAGACCTGATCTGTGCTCCACTCTTTTATGAGCACAATTAACTGCAAACACCTTGTCATAAACATTTTAAAAGGTCAACAGATCGCAACAATTTTGCTAAAGAGATAAATGGTCAAATAAAACATTGAATTGTTAATTCCCAGGTGACAAAAAGCTGCACGAGTCAGATCAATAAGAAGACACAGTGAATTCTGGGATAAAGGGCGGGTCAACCTTGAAGCGTTAATAGCTCGCTCCTGTTATTTTGCTCTGGCACATCATGTGTTCTAGCAGGTAACCGAGCTGCTAACAGCAAAGTAGGGCCCGCAGATTCACAGCAGTAAAACTGGGCATCAGAGATGATTGAAATGGGGAGGAAAAAAAAAAAAAATCAAAATTAAAATCAAAATTAAGAAAGGATTTAGCTCTGTTAACACCAGGAAAAACAATGGGTTTATAGAAGACAGGTAAGAGCATAATCTTCCTACTATTTCTAATCTAACGTGTTAGTCAACTGCTGGATAGGGCATATGTTTTCTCTTTCTCTCTTTCCAGATTTTCTCCTTTCAACCTTGATCTAAATGCTGGGCTTTTATTAAACAGTGTCTGTTGAAAACATACTGCTTTACTTAGGAGAATTTTAAGAAATCGTTGTATTAGACAAAAAATGAGTGTGCTGACGTGCTGTTCCGGTGGTCTGTACTGTCAGAGGTCTTGTGATGGAATTAGAGCAATGTATACCAGCCTAAAATCTGCCCCACAGAATACATGAGTGTTTGTGGAGGGTCAGACGCAGAAATTAGCATCCTTGCCTGATATGTGCTCATCTGAGAGGAGGCAGATTCTTTTTGGTGTTTCTATAGCAGATGACGCTGCCACCCTTCTGCTCAGCACTCCTGTCTGCTGGAAACAGCATTTTATAAGTTAGTTCTCCTTTGACTGGGGAACTTGTGCCTTCCTGTTACTTACTGGCCATTCAAATAAAAATGTAAGTTGGAAATTGAGAGTGTACCATTGACACTTGAAATTTGAAAATTTGGATAAGAGCATTGTCAGGTCAAAATACTGGGTATGGAGGAGGGACTTAAAGAGTCCTGCAGGATACACTCTCAATTTTTCTATAACCCACTCCACTCAATATGATATTACTTGGATTGCAGTAAAAGTCCTACAAAACAGATTTTGCCGTTAAAACTCCCCCCATGTCATTTTGTGGCTACCTTTAGATGAGATGACTGATTTTTTTTTTTTTTTTTTCAAATTCTTAAAATTTCCTTTCCATCTTATTCATAAAGTTCCAACACAGAGCAGCTAAATGCCAAATATGTCACTTGGAACTGTTTATTGAAGACTGTGGCCAGAGGCTGGCTCTTACTCACTAGTGAGGTAGAATGGACTCCTATTTTCAGTTCATTCTTGGTAACAAAGTGAGGCGAATCTGAGGCCATTGGAAAGAGACCACCCGAAGAACTCTTCCCTAAAGCAACTCTATTTTTTCAGACCTTTACAGGGAAGAATACAAAATTTAGAGCCTACGTGCCAAGAAAATGAGCTTACCATTATTTAATTAAGGATATCTTGGAATAAAAGACAGATCTTTCACAGAGGGCTATGAGACTTACAGAACTAAAAATAAATAAAAAAACCAAACATGTAAAGTCTATCAGGAATCAGTAGCTTCTCATACATAAAGAGAAATATCTACCACCATTATGGGAAGGTCTGAGGAACTCAAAATAAAGCAAAGCATTAGTTAGAGGTATAAAATGTACACAGCAACATCTATATTGATCCCACTGGACACTTGAAGCCAAATGAACATTTGAAAGGTCAGTAATTTTACTTGTGCCAAATTGGATGTTTGTCATTTGTATCAGACTGAAAGGCAAATATCTGAGTAAATTCATAAGTAAATTTGATTACCCCATAGCTCTAACAGCAATCTTATGTCATCTGACATGAAAAATGTAGAGAAAGCACATAATCCCATATAGCATGCTGATGTAAGGGATGCAAGTAGCATAGAAATACATCACATGGCAAATACCTATTTTGTGAGCCTTATAAATGCCATGAAAACATGTTTTCCTCCAACAGCAAATCCTAAGGTTCTGTTGGCTACTCGTTAAATGATTTTACAGATGGAGATAAACTCTTTTTTAGTGCACTTCAGAAATAGCTGTTGGGTCTTATGCAGACTGTAATTTAAATGGATTTATTTTTAACTGGTTTTAATGTTTAAACAAAAATTAACTCAATCCGTTTCCTAGTCAACTTTGAAGTGTGATTTTAGCTTTAAGAAGGGAAAGGCATATAACTGTATTTTTGCAAAAAGAAAAAAAAAAAGATATTACCACTTAGTGTCTTCTGAAGACATCAGATACATACAGCACGAGGCCTCAAGGCTCCATCAATCAATGGCAATCGTGTCACTAAAATTAATGGCTACGGGACATGACTCAGGTGAGATTTTCTTTTCCTGGAGTATTTAAAATTTAGAGAGTAGCCTGAGAGATTTCTACAACACAGGCGTAATGATAATAAATAATAATCACTAACTGGTTCTGTCCAATATGGCAAAGGAAACAACGGTAAAATAATTCCAACAGCTGTTAGGGCGGTATCTGAAATCAGCTGACATCCTCAGAATACACATGAATGGCACAAAGGGACATGAACTGACATCCTACCCTTCTGCAACTCCTCGGGGTTTATAGCATTTCTGCAAAACTTCTCCTGGCTCCCAGCCCCATTCTCCCACAGCTCAAGTACCTGGAAGCTGCCCCGATTAACTTTTATTTCTCCTACACCACTCCTCTTTCGGAAGGTGGAAAAAAGATTGATGCAAAGCTATACACTTGGCAACTATTGGAACCTGTGTGACAAACTGTACCATCCTTCAGGCAAACACAACACACACAGTGACTGCATGGGCCTTCCTTTGTCCGTGACACCTAGGAAAGGAAAGCATTCAGTCCTGGCAGCCTAGGGGCTAAGCAGGACATGAGAGCCCCCGGTAATGCTTCCCTCTGCTGCAAAATTACAGCTGCGCTTCACTGCTTTCTGCACCCCAGGGTACAGAAAAAACATAAAGTCCAACATTACCTCTGCTCTATTGTTGCTGTGATTGTAAAGACACCCATGTTATGGTCCACAGATTTCTGGCTAGCATGAAGATTGTACTCTGACAGGCCTACAAAGACAGAGAGAAAGATCTTTTTAGGTTTCCTCCAGTGCAACTAAGTACAGGTCACTGTCAAAGAAAGTCCATTAAGGTGAGATTCTGCAGGGCTACATCTGAACTCCTACTTACAATTCAGCTATCATTAATATTTTGATTTCATCACTGTTAATTTTGTTTATTGGACCACATGACCTCAAAAGCATACAAACAAGGTGCTTCGACACCCTATAACCATCTAGCATCTCACTTTGCTGCTGCCATTTGCTTTATTTAGCTGTGCACACCTGGTTTCCCTGGAGCCTGCATTTCCTCAAGAAGCATGCACACGAGCCTTGTCTTTGTAGGCTGACTCACTCCATGACACCCAGACTGACCTGTCGGGCCTATCCTTTGAGCCAGGAAGTTTGTAACATATCAACAGTGGCACAGAAAGTTTTCTCATATAACACAAGACAAAACAAGCCGTTTTTAATCACTAATTTTAAATATACAGTATTATTTACATCAGTTGAAATACAACATGAAATAATCTGTTTTGCACAACGTTCTTTTAACCAATACACACCACTGTGTGATGTAAGTAGTTACATCACTACTTAAGTCTCCTTGGTCTGCCCAGAGAGGAAAGCTAACAGCGTGTGTTACATGCCTTCTGGTAATCTTGGTGGAGCACAAATATTAGCTTATTAAAGCAAATCCCACCTACTAAATACCCACAAAGAACTCGATAGCCTCAACTGACTGCTGTAGTGGTTTGAATGCCTCAAAATTCTAACACCACTTTTTACAAACTGAATAATGCGATAGCCCCACAGTATCGTAGCTTAACCAGAAAAGCTCCACATTGCACAAATGCAGCCTGAAGTGCAACTAATTCTCGTGCAGTTTGCCTAATTATATCAAACAAACGTGATTTGACCCCGTAACCGTGGTCACGTTAAGACGAGAGTGCGAACCGCTGTGACAGCGCACGGCCTGTGCCTCCCAGCTCCTCCTGTTCCATTAGCAAGCCCCCGACCTCCCGCGGGACCCCAGCAGCAGCTCCGAGCAGCACAAAGCAGCAGGAGCAGCATGGAGCAGGTGCTGCTGCCCTGGTGCACGGGGAGGGAGAGCCGTGGCTCTGCTCCCCACCTCTGAATTGCCACGACTTGGAGGGGCCTCGCTCCTCTCACAATGCAGCTTTAGAAGCGGATCCTGTGCTTATCAGGGGTTTTACTGTTACATAGTCAGACAACTAGTGAGGCTGGAAGAGAAACGGCCTAAAGCGCTTCTGTGATTAGATGCAAAATCCAGCGTGTAGCACGTCTAATGGAGGCACAGCAAAATGAAATACATAAATGTAAATAAGCTGCCATCCAGTCATGCTGCAATCACAGCACCGCCGTGCTCAGACAGCAATGTGGCACAATGGGAAAACACTGCAACGTATCATGTGCGAAAAATACTGCTTAGCAGTGACATCATAACAGCCATTCTAATGGAAAGCATCGTCTGTGACTGACCATTTGTGGTGACACATTGTTGACCATTTGTATGGTGCTCTCTCCCACCCTTCTCCTTATTGTTCTCCAGGTGTCCTGTCCCCACAGCCCTCAGAAGGAGCTCCCTAACACTCAGCGCTCACCACACAAAGGCATTCAAGGCATTCAGCTTTGCTTTGTTTCTTGTATCGCCACAGTTCTGTGCCAGGCAGGTCATTGTAAGTGTCTTAAGGAACCTCTAAAAAGCTGTGTTTTCCATACAGTCATAACGGTCCCTAGTACTTACTAGGCAAGCCATGACATTCCCATGTGCTCTCATTCAAATCAAATGGAACCATCGCCATCCAAAGCCAACAGCACCTACAGGTGCAATTACCTGTGCACATGCCTTTAAAGTTGCATTTTTATGTAACCTCTCGGTGCAGACTACCTGCTTTGGTCCCCAGAATGCATTTTAATGCCTTCCAGCACAAAACAAGACAAAGTGAGCAAGGCGTGATGAATCTTTCTGATCTGCCAGCCAGCACACCTGCCAAGGTTTTAAGCACAACTGCATGAATATATAAAACTGCAATGAGGCCAGAATCAAATGCTCATTAAAATCACACTACTGACCTTTTAAAATGACAATATAGGATAGCTGTAGCTAAAAGAAACAGTAAGGGGACAATAAAATCATGTTTAGCTTTCTCATCTGTGCTACAGTAAGCTATGCATCTCTTCTGCTAGATAAAAACGAGTTGAAAGAATGTGATGTTAGTCATTAGACATATATATAGTAATAATATAATATTGCAAAAGGAAATCCAGTCACATTGTTTAAGACATGGAAGAGTTGGTGCCTTCTAAAATTCAGACCTTGCACAACAATCCATGCAGGATTACACACCACTTTATATGGCACGATCCGAGCACTGCCAGCCCAGGTGGCCAGCTGGGCATACACTGCCAGGTCCTGCAGGCAGCTCGTCTTCTTTGGCTCCTCAGGCAGTGGGAGGAAAGGTGAGAAAGCCACTGCATGTCCCCATCAGGAAAGGCTGTGCCATGCAGGGCTGTGCCACCACTACAGTTATCACAGCCAGAACTGCTCTGTGTCTGCTCCCAAAGACACGGGCCGTTATGCAGCCAGCTCAGACACTGACAACACTAAATAATTTTCTACTCTTTTCTGCTAACTACACACAGCCACCTGAGTTCTTAGGGATTTGACTCTGAAATGGTGATTTCTGCAGATAAGAGGTGTAAATGCCTGCCCACACCACGCGTATGTGGCAACCACATTTAGAGAAACAGCTTCTTACAGCTTCAGCAAGTAACTGGCAAGCCAAGCCATTTCTTCTGTTATATTCCTATTTCCATGTGTGTCAGGGTGCCTGTAATAACCCACAGACCCCTCCCTCTGTCTTGATGAATTGTTAGCAACATGTTAAAGAAACATTCATTTGGGTCTCCAAAGTCCTGGCAAACTTGGACCGAATTCAGAGCAGGTGCCAATTTAGGGCTGAACATAAACTAATGAGACATAAAAATGTCCCTTTGGTCATTCTTTTATGATGCAGCAGGGGGCCATTTCTTCCCAGACAGCTCTTCTTATTAAATGTCCATCAGTGAGAAATTTGGAATATCCTCTGAGAGTGTTTCTTTGGGGAAACAGCTGAAACCTCCAAGCTGTGCATCCCTTGTTATCCCACAGTTCATCTAACTTAGTTGTTCGGCCCCATCTTTTCAGCTTTGGGCTTCAAATTCTTTCCCACTCCCTGAGGCATGTTATATACTTGTTTTTAAAATCTTGGAGAACACAAAATAATTTGTTCTCCTGCCCAGCGTCTACAGAATTATTTGGGAACAGCAGGATTTCTTTAAGGCTCCTGATTGAGTTTCTCATTTAAGTGCAGAAAAGCAACTTCTATTCTGCACCCCTCTCAGCAGATTGTAGTAAAAGAGGAGAGGGAAAAAAACAAACAGCAAAGCTCTGACAGATGGTACCCAGCGTTTGACTCATGCTGGGCTCAGCAGGACCTATAGTTTAGAAGGTTAGGACTGTCAAAAAGACTCTGCTTATCAAGAGAGTAACAAAGTGTGGACTGCCAGGCTGTTTCCTATAGAAAACTTGCATTTTACATGTAATTCTCAGCTATCTTTCTGATGCTTCCGAAACTTCTGAGGAGCAGATGCATGCTTTTCTATTTAAGAAGCAGTGGGAAGCTGTCCTGCTGGGAGCAGCCGGCAGCACGGCCGGCCAGGGGCTGCAGGGACCTCCAAGAAACCAGGCAGCAAGGGCAGGACTCTTCTTCATTCTCCTCTCACAGTTCATTCTCTCTTAAATTCTTGCCCCAGTCTGAGGACTGCTTTAGCAAAGCGATGTGGCAAAATGCAAGCAAAGGCAGAAGGGTCAGAGCACAAGGCAGCGCTTACCAGGCTTTTCTTTTTATGTCATTTCCAAGCTCACGCCAGTCAGCGTTTATCGCAGCACAGAAGTGTCTGATGTGACTACAAACATTAGTGAGCGGACCCGAAGGCAATCTGAAGTCTGGAGAAGTGCAAATAAGAGGTTAACAGCTTGTACCCCTGTTCACTGGTAAGTCTGGACTTTTAATTTTGGGGCCAGGGTGGTCGCTGCTACATGTAGTGTTACTGCGGATAGGTGACAGGCACTGCTATTAATCACCACTGTAGCACTGTAATTATTCTTTGTCTTCTGCAAAATGATGCCAGTTAATTTGTTAAACAAAAACATTGTTTTAGTCATAAAGTAAACCAGTACCAACAGTTAGCAGCTGCTCTTGAACAGATAGAATTAATGAGAAAGCAATTGCACAGCAAAATGCAACCTTTTTATTGCCAGCACTCAAGCTTCTGTCATTGCCTCGTTTGCTTTTTATGTGGGACTGTGAAAAATGAAACGAGTGCAGTGAGTTTACAGAACATAATTAATTCAATGTGGATTCATTGCTATGCCCGGATTCAGAGCTGCTTTACGAAAGACTCGTTTGGCACTAAGTGGGCAAGGAGGAGGAACTGATGGTGGCAGTGCCAGGCACACCGAGCAGCGTGGCAGCACACAGCTTGACAACTCTGGTCAAGCTGCTGCCAGAAAATACAAGTGTGTGGTCAACAATTCTCTCATTGTAATTACTTATTAATTAATATCACTTTGATTATGTTTAAGCTAAAACCAATGCGATGCTCCTGGAGAATATAGCTCACGGTGCTTTGTAGAGGCAGCCTGTGTTTGAGAATGCTTTACCTGGTTTTCTATATTCAACACTTGCTCTGAGAACAGCAGTGAGCAATGAGGATATTTCTTTCATTCTTTTTTCAATCTTCAGACTAAGGCAAAAATTCTGACCTGAAATGGGGTTCATTTATTTGAGGGCTAAATTATTTCACCTTCCCTCTCTCAAAAAAGGGACAGGGTCAGCAGCTGAGCATACAACCTGTTGCTTTTCACCTCACCTGATCTCAGATTCCATTCCCCAATTCAAACCCCCAACAAGTTATGTAGAGATCGTAAGAAAAGACGTTATCTGTCCAAAGCCTCAATTCTCTTTAGCTCTCACATAATTAGGCCATGACCCCAAGTGAAGGACATCCTTGTGCAATACTTTTCTGAAACATGCACAGAAAAATGAGCCATTTTCTCACCATCACTACAGGGCACAGAAGGTGCACCCCAGCAGAAGCTGTGTTCCCATCCCCTCACTCAGCACAAACCCAAGGACCCGAGCTGGGGGAACAGGCCATCTCCCCTCTGTATCAGCAGGACTCTCGGGTTGTTGTGCTGCTCTGCTAAGCACAAGCTGCCCTGAGTCAGGAGCTCTTCTCTTGCCCTTTCCCCATCCAAGGCAGGTCCCACAGAGGGACTTAGCAAAGCATGAAGGGTCATGGCAGGGAGATGCCTGCCAAAGGAGAGGAACTCCCCTCACTGGGCCTGCCAGGACCTTTTTTTTATTATTATTATTTTTTAAGAGGAATGTGGAACAAATTGTTGCACTGACCACGATCCTTTGGTTACTCACCAGATTTGCCTTAGCTTAGTCCCGTGGACATACACATGAGCTAGTGATGACTGATGCTCATTGGCATGAGGTGTTCACCGAAAAGACTGAGGAACCCAAACCCAAGTGGGTGTTGGTAGCCAAGAAGTGATGTGGAACAGAGGGAAGACAAGCAGAGATCCTTTGCTCCTAAGGATCTGTTGCCAATCTTTGGGAACCTCTGGGTTGTGAGCAGCAGAACTTTCTCCTCCCTGACCCCACATCTGCCCTGGGCAGAGCTGAGCACCCAAGCAGCCATGTGCTGCCAACAGGGGCAGCAGGCATGCTGGCCTGGGTCACTTCAGCAGCTTTGACCAAACTATCTACAATGACATGAAATAAATCCCATGAAGGAAGGTCTTGACTGCTCCCCTTGTTCTCCAGATACCCAAAAATAGATCAACAAAGAAATCATTAACCACGACCAGAGGGCAAGAGCCTGCCCACCAGGCTGAGAGCTATTTTCACTAACACCAGGGCCTCCTCTTCCTCGTACACAAGCTCCCATCCCACCCTGCACACAGCAGGGCTGCAGCTGCAGAGCGGCTGTCTGAATCCTGAGCCCACCAGAGCAGCTGCAGACAGTCCCAAAAAGGACAGAGGTGGATTTACTTGCTGCTCAATCTCTGCAAGCCTTTTATTGCCAGCATCACGGGACGTCATTTAAACATTATTTTTATTTATATCTTAATCGAAGTAAATATGCAAACAGCTTCTATAAATTTTATGAAACAGACAGAAGAGGGAGCTCTCTCTTCATCCCACTAGATTATGAATGGATTTTGCTGAACATATTAAAACCTAACCACATTTTTATTCTATGTCACGTTACTTCTTGTCCTTCTTTTGTCCTGGGACCGTCTCCTCTTAGCAAACAACTTTGTAACACGAAACACTGCTGTGTACCACAGAACATTTTTTTGGATGAATGCAGTAAGCACATTTTGAGGGCACTTTTAATTTTGGTATAGGAAAAAATGAGGATATAATTCCTATTTACAAAATTCTTCTTCCCTACTTACTAATACATATACAATCATACAGCCTGCTCTGCACATATGTCTGCATCAAAAGTGCACTTCTTTAATATCCAAATTGGAGTACTAAGTGATTCTTTTAAATAACCACCATCATTAATATGCTCACGGATCTTTTGTATTTATCCTGAGGTCTATCACACCAACCTGAGATTTCTGGCAGACCCGTGTGCAATTTGAAGGTAAATCCCTGAAATATCGAATTCATAAGGAACGCACATAAGTGAATAAGCCACAGCTAAAATAAATCCAGGACAAAAGAAAGTCACACCAGCCTTACTGCCTGCGTGTTCTCACTGTGCTTATGTGAAATCTTATTGTAATAGGATCTTCATTCAAAATTCTGAAAAAAAAGCAAAAATGGACAGCAGAAATGCTTGTATCAGCATCCAGATATAATGCTAAAAATCAAACTGTGAGTTACATCTGTCTCGTAAAGGCTATATAATAAGATTTACTTAATCCATTTGAAAGAAAAAAAATGTTTTTGTCCCCCAATTTGTTGCGACATCTGAAAGTTCATGAGGTTATGACCCCTCCTTAAGAAAGCATCTTCTACCACCTGCAAATACCCCAGGAAAGCAGTCTGAAACAATAAAACACGTGCTAGTTAACCGTTACCCAGGCAACAGTTATGCTTCAGCAATGGGAGGTTTCAGCCCCACGGTGGCTTTGTCTAAAGAAGACATGGCCCAGCTGTTACCGAATAACCATTGTTGTAGATCATCGGGAAATAACAGTCAACACGAGCTGAGCCCTGTGGAAGTTTCTATTCTCTTCAGGATCAGAGGTACGGCTGAGTAAAAGGACAGAAAAGCAGGCGGTTTACTACATAACACAAAATGCGATAGCAGTAAACATGGTACACCAACCCTTGGATAGTAACTCATCCTGGATTGCGTACAAATCGATTGCCTTCCCACTTCCAGGACGATGACTTTTCTCATGCAATAACCTCAATGCCCTAGATGGCAAACACTGAAATTATTAATTAACCAGAGTATCAGAAAGTTCCAGAGCCTGAGGACGAAGTCATCCTTTGTGCTTACAAGTGAATCAGCATGCAAAGCCCTTTTTTTATTCCTTGCATCAAAAGGACACTTGCTCATGCAGCAACAGATTGGTCTCCTGTGCAATAGGGATGAACAATAGTCAATGTTATTGTCTTGAAACACGGTATCACTGCTTTCAGTCAAAACTTCCATTTCCCTTTGAGAAGGAGTTTGGCTGACTATATTGGTTAGTTTGTAGAAGAGACTGAATAATTTAAGAGGGTTGTTTTGCAGGTTTTGTCAGTTGGGTTCTACCCTTTTGTTTGCTTTAAACAGGACTGTCAAACCCCAGACCCTGGTCAGTCAGTGCAGAGCTTTCAGTAACAGCAACATGCCAAGAGTTCATTCTGATATTTATGAGAAGTATCCTGTATTTCATATCAGCCCACTCGCTTCACAAAGCTGACTTCTAGCTGTACTAGAAGCTGCAGTAAGATGGTGCTGTGCTGTACAGTGCTCCTCCATGCACTGTGCAAAGCCCCCCAGCAGCTGCCAGGAGAGGCCACAGCTGTACAGAAGCTGATGTATAACCACACAAAGGCTGCACTGATACCAAGATATTTCATAATCTCCATTTTATTTATTCTAAGCAAAATACAAGCTGATTTCTCCAATACTAAAGGTGAGGCAAGCGGAAAATGCGGCTCTGTTGTTGCAATCACAGAATCTTTAGAGTTAGAAGGGATCTTTAAAGGTCATCTAGTCCAACCCTCCTGCAATGCACAGGGACACCACAGCTAGATCAGGCTGCCCATGGCCTGATCCAACCTCACCTTGAAAGTCTCCAGTGATGGGCATCAACCACATTACTGGGCAACCTGTTCCAGTGCCTCACCACCTCACTACAAAATATTTTTTCCTTATATCTAACTGAAATCTATCCTCTTTGAGCTTGAAGCCATTTCCCCTCATTCTATCACAACCGATCCTGCTAAAGAGTCTGTCTCGTTCTTTCCTGTAGCTCCCTTTCAGATATGAAGGGCTGCCATCAGTTCTTCCTGGAGCCTTCTCTTCTGCAGACTGAACAGCCCCAGCTCTCTCAGCCTGCTCTCATAGGAGAGGTGTTCCATCTCTGGGCTCATTTTTGTGGCCCTCCTCTGCACACTCTCCAACAGGTCCACATCTCTCCTGTACTGAGCACTCTACATGTGGACACAGTGCTCCAAGTGAGGTCTCACAGCACAGAGCAGAGGGGCAGGACCCCCTCCCTCGCCCTGCTGGCCATGCTGCTTTTGATGCAGCCAAGGATACTGTTAGCTTTCAGGGTTGCAAGAGCAGATTGCTGGCTCGTGCCAAACTTCCCATCCACCAGTACACCCAGGTCTTTTTCTGCAAGGCTCCTCTTAATCCTTTCATCCCCTAGTTTGTATTGATTGTGCATGTGGCTTCCATCCAGGTGCACGACCTCACATCTGGATTTGTTGAACATCATGAGGGTCACCTGGGTCCACTTCTCAGCCTGTCATCCCTCTGGATGGCATCCCATCCCTCTGATGTGTCAACTGTACTCCACAACTTGGTGTCATCAGCAAACTTGCTGAGGGTGCACTTGACCCCACTGTCATGTTGAAGATGATACTCTAATGAGCATCAGTTCCAGCACTGACCCCTGGGGGACACCACCCATCACTTATCTCCATCCAGGTACTGAGCCACTGATTACCATTCTTTGGACTTGATCCTGCAGCCAGTTCTTTGTCCATTAAACAGTCCTCCATCCCTATCTTTCCAATGTGGAGAGAAGGATGTTTGGCACCGTGTCAAAGGCCTTACTGAAGTCCAGATAGCTCACATCAGAGGCTCTTCTCTGGTCCATCGATGCAGTTACACCATCATAAAAGGCCACCAGGTTGGTCAAGCAGGATTTGCCCTTGGTGAAGCCATGCTGGTTCTCCTGTATCACCTCCCTGCCTTCCATGTGCCTTAACATAGCTTCCAGGAGGAACCTGTTTCAATGCAAAAAAATTAAGTACTCAGCCTTCTCCTTGCCTTTTGTAACCAGCTTTCCTGTGTCACTCACTGGGGAGGTACACCCTTCTGGACCTTCCTTTTCTGGTTGAGGTACCTGTAGAAGCCTTTCTTGTTCTTCTTGGCATCCCTTGCCAAGCTTAGCTCAAGCTGGGCCTTGGCTTTCCTGACCTCATTCTTTCACAGCCTCGCAGCTTTGTTACGCTCTTCCTGTGGAACCTGTCTCTGTTTCTACTGCCTGAGCATTTTCTTCTTGCTCTCCAGTTTGACCAACAGGTCCCAGTTCAGCCACACCGGTCTCTTGCCTTCCTTTCCTGACTTGCTACATCTGGAAGCTCTGTTTTGTTCTTTGCTTATGAGGACAGTTTCTTAAGGTGTTGTGCAGACCAACTCCCTGAAGAGCTGAGGAAAATTCAGTGGTGATATTGTTTATGAAAAAATAAGTAGTATTCATGTCCACTCTGATAGGGCCTGCTAGCATTACAACACAGGACAAGAGTGAGTTTTTCTCCAGAAAGGACCTCTGCAACCTCTCTGATAATCTGCTTAGCAGGAACACAAGCTGTTCCTTATTTGTCTATACTATAAAAGCTGTGACCACCTCACACCTTACAGAGACTTTTTTGCATGGATTTTTTAAGAATCCGGGACAAACCATACCTCCACTTCCGAAAGACAAAAGGAAATCAATAGTGGTCTTTGCTCTCCCTATAAAGTGTATTAAAGATTTTTCACTGCAGAAGAGATTGAAGATCTGCACTTCATCCTTTAAATTCTTTGGATTTCTCAGTATCAGCAAAAATAAATCTTTCTGTAAAATGAAAGCTCTTCACCAGAACTGAGGAAATCATTCAACGTACAATAATATGAGGCTTTCATATAATATACCATTATATGAGGCTTTTGCCTCCTCCGCTGCTCATGAAAAGAGTCTTTAAGTAGCTTACATTTTTTCATCCTTCTAATTTTTCAGCCTACCTTTTCTCCTTACTCTTCCTAAGTTAGTCTGTTCTAAAGCATCCCACTGTATAAATCTAAGGACCAAACCTTTAGCTTGAGCTGTAATTCTTTAAATTATCCACACATGCACACGCACATGTTGCAACACATTCCCTCCCCTATGAAACTGCTCAGGCTTAACTCTCAGAACCAACTACTCAAGGAGCTCCAAATTCTGTCATTGCTGCAATTTCTGCCAGGGGTGACTGATGTGCGCTTCATAGGTTCCCTGGCAGCTGGTCAGTGATCTCAACTGGCAGATCTCCTACACAGCCACCCACACACATCAAAAAGGCAGAACCCCTCTTTGGGGATGACAGCAGAGAGCCCCGCACGCAGGGACTGGTTGGTGGGCTCTGGATGGTCTGGTTCTCTGTTACAGGCTGGTTTGTAAGACGTGGCCACACACAAGCAAAGCTAAGTATGTTGCTGTCACTCAGCCAAACCTGCTTTGCCTTCGAATCCAATCTCTTGTCTTTTTTTTTCAATTATTTTTTGTGCTTAGTGCTTGGAATTAGCAGGAATGTTATAAACTAGAAAGTTCACAGTTAATTTCCTCTCATTTGCTTGTGCATCTTAGCATTTTTTTAAACATCCAGACAGCACAAGTCTACTCGTAATCTGTGCCTCAGAGAACACACAGCTCAAATCTAAAAATGCACAAGACGTAACAAGTGGGAGAGCCATAAAACAGGTAAGAATTACATTGACTGAAGGAGAAATAAGGTCAGTACCAAAAAACCTCCAGGACACTGCAGCAGACAGGGGGGCTGGAGACAACATTTTCTCTCCTTTCTTTCACAACACCAAACAACTGGACCAAAAAAATTGGACAAAAAAAAAAAAATAAAAAAAGGAAAGAAAAAAAAAACTTACAGAGAAGTAACCACTGCCATCTCATTATAACCAAAATGTATTATTTTGGCAAGGAAAGCAGAAACTTAAATTTGCTCTAGAAGAGACCAAAAGGGGTATCAGAGTGAGGGGCAAGGAGAAGTATTTGTTCACAGACACGTAGAGCAAAAGTGGTATTCTCAGCTTCAGCCAGATCACATCCATGGAGATTGTGAGACATCCACAGAGTAGCCTTTGGAAGGTAGAGATCCACAGAAACTGGGAATGCAAAGTATGTTGGAACCAAACAATACTTTAGTTATTATCAACATAGTCATCTAGTCCTCTTGAAAACTTCCAAGGAGTTCCATCAGGTCTTTCAACAATAGATCATTCTGCAACAACTTATTCAAAATTCAGTTTAAACTCTGACAAGGACTAGTAAAAAGAAAATCTTTCTCTTCTTCTTCCTGGATGTAAGTCGCAGACTGGGAAATCTCTGCAGGCAAATGTGATGTCTTTATAGCAATCTCACAATTACCTGTAGAGATTCTACAATCTGGCATCTGCATACGCAGTAATTATAAAGTACTCAGTTCTTCATCTTCCACACCTCTGCTGAGTTGAGCTGAATTGGATCCAAATCGCCCAAACAGCATGTAGCTGACTGTACACTTTTCTCTTAATAATTTTAATGAGTCAAAAGTTGAAAACAAAAGCACGAAAACTATATATATGAACTTGCTGGGCACTGAAAAGTACTGTTAACAACCGTACACCAATGGACAAATTTATTACAAGCCACATTTGAGCTGTGAGGGCTTGCTGTCCTGTTAGGGAGCTGCACCTACCGTTCAGTGAAGCTATATCACAAGTAGGATTCCATTGGTTCACACTGCATTGGATGAGTTCAGCTTTTCTAAAATGATGATGTTTTAAAGAGGTTTGGTTGATCAAACATCAAACTTTGTTACAGTTGCAGTAAGAAGATTCTTTGAAAGAAATGTTTCTTTTTCAGACAAGAGAATAGCTACCAATTCAGGCGGTCATGAAAGGCAAAAGAATTTTTTTTTTCCACTCTTGAAAAGCTAATCAAATCTTATGCCATCCCTATACAAGTCTTACTTTCACCACTGGCTGGTGCTGGTGCTGTGAACTCCATGTGCAGCAACAGCAAAGGTGTGCAATTTTAGCAGTACGGGACAAGTCGTGCAAACACAGCCTGTGAGAAGCTGACTGCATACATACCCTGTCTGTGCTTCAGAGTTAATGCATCACCAAACAAAATGTGCCCAGTTCACCTCCCAGAGACTGTAAGCAGAATTTGTGCCTACATTTGTGAAGCATGTCACAACACAACCCTCTGTGACATTCATACCACCTGAACAAAACTTACAGAAAATCTGGGAAGGAGGACAGCTTGGCATAAATTGACATCATTGGAGATAGAGCTGTGCATGCAAAAAGCCAGAGGCTCAAGCAGAGAAATACTGACTGCACAACAACCCTGATAGGTTGCTCCAAAAGTAATGCCTCCTATCTATTTCCGTAGAACCTACAATGCAGGTTACTACTGTTGCTGTAGCCACTGCTGAAATGCACTACCTGTCCCTCTCTGTGCTCACATCCACCGTTTGGTCTCCACTGCTCAGCAAACATTGATGAATGTCACTGGTGCAATTTTTTCTGCACGAAGGAATTCAATCACACACCTTTGTTTCATACACTCTTTCATGTCAGACACCATTGTGTCAGGCTGCCCCTCTGCTGCCATCTGTCACACAGCAACAAAATGGAATGGGATGTTGGTGGGAAGGTTCGGTCTCTACTGCCATATCACCAACATCTGCCTCTGATGTCGTGGGCCAACATCATAAAGTGGAAGGCATTACTTTCAGAGCAGGCCTCATACAAGACTTTCCAGTTCCCCACACTTCCCAGAAAACCACTACTGCTCCAATAATTACCACCTTTATTCTAGATGTGAATCAGAGGTGTGAGTTTTATCTATTCTTCTCAATCAAGTGCTAATTGACAAATGGTGAGGGCATGCATGTGCACCTACCATGATCACAGCTGATAACTGTGCATGCAGCCACAACAGGCGTGTCAGCAAAAATAAAAAATGAAAAAACAATTAAAAAAAAAGTGGTGATATGCCACCGTAATTCAAACAATGGCAAAGCTCCATTCATTTCAATATCGTGACTGTTTCAACACAAGCCTGAAATATTAGTTCTGGGATTAGGGGTAGAATTGAAGTTGGAACCAACACATTTTCCCCCATCAGACCTTTATAAATTATCCTTACTTTCATTAAAGCCAACTTGTTCTTTTCTACTATGTCCTGACAGACTGTTTTAATAAGCTATAAAATGTGCTGCGCAATAAAAACATCAGGTACCTTGTACAGTTTAAAAAAAAAATTATCTGACTATTCCACTCATCCATCTTCAATTATTCAGTCAGCACAAGCCCTGCAGAGATATCAGTATGGTGCCATACATTTCTCAAAATGCCGCTGATGAATAATAAAGCCTGCCTATCCATTTAGATTCATAAAGAAATGCATCAAAGAGAAGTTATGCTGGCAAATCCAACCCTGAGAAAGAAATCAAATTTTCATTCCGAGAACTGATACAAACCGATGCTAAAATCACTCAAGGCTCACCTAAAATTTTACTCCCTTGATTGTCTGTAGATGAATTTTTGCTGCTGCTCTGAAAAAGAGGATCTTTTGATTCACCTCTTATATTTCGAGATGCTGACATCATTTTAAACATTTTTTCACATACTGCCAGGATTAAGTATGCTTTCACACCTCTGTTTTTAGAATGATGCCACTGTTTTAACTAAAATACCACACATGAAAGAGAAAAGTAAATTTTTCTGCGAGTTTCAAGATCTTTTCACAAAACTGTAGCAGTTGTGCCAATGCCAAAAATGTACAGATTTTCTGGATAAAACCTGTGCCCGGTGATGTCAACACAAGGTCTTGCACTATATTCTGTGGGATCAGGACTCCTCCAGAAGCTTTTCATCCTTATTCTAATCATCTGCTTACCTCTACCTGTTTATTAGCAAATCTTTTGAAACATGACATAACTATTTGCCACTCATCAGAGCTAGTTTGAACCCATCACACTGGAATAGTGGAATATTAAATACCACATACTTCAATTTCTATTTTTTTTTTTAATCTAAATCTAAATGAAAGATCTTGAACGCATGCCACAGTGTGAACTGCTAACACAACTCCCTCCTGCAGCTGCACCAAGTCAACACAATGGTGACTGCCACCCACTGCTACAGAACATTTTTCCTTCAGGGCTGCCCAGGTTGCAGAAACCAAACGCTATCTATTATTTCCTGATTCCTTTTCAAAGTGTCTGATTCCTTACTTTTAGCACCACGTAGAACTGGAGCATCACCTACTAATTATCCAGTCCTAAACACAGCAAAACCTTTGTTATGTCTGAACATTCCATTAGATATTTCCACTCCAAATTACAGTATGAAAAATATTGAGGCTTGATTGTTTGATCTTTCATCTGGAAGTTCTAAACTCTTTTAATCAGTCTTGCACTCATTTCATAATCTTATTATATCCACGTTAACAACAACAACAACAAAAAACAATGTCAAAAGAACATGAAATTTGAGGAGCTGAGCAAAGAAAAATTAGCAAGTGCCAGAAACTAGGTTGTCTGTGTGTGAATACTCTCTACTTTTTGCATCTGCATTTGCAGTGCAAATGGATTACATGCTCTAGAGCAAGATTAACATTCTTTTACCATAAGGTTTTTATGCACCATTAGGAATGTAAAGGTATTCCCGATCTCTCAGAAGCTTGGAACACCTTTCCACTTATACAGCAGTTGGAAGGCAAAAAAGAGATCATGCATGTTTGCCCTTGGAAAGACGTTCAACCCCTTCAGGTACCTCCTGTATGGAATGCTCATCTGTATCTATTTACACCACACAATAATGCTTGCCTAAATTCCTACTAGAAATGGTCTCCTCCTGTTCCTTTCAAGCCTTTTTTTCTAATGAAGTTCTACAAGCATATGCTTGGATGCCTGGACAGCTTAAGTCCAAATGACTGTTACTGAGCAGCCCTCCCCTGTCCACCACCACCAGATCATGACCTCAGTGCTTTCTCCAGATGGCATTTGCATGTATGCTGAATGGCAGCAATAAGAGAGTGCATGCTTGACCAAGCAAAAGAGGGAACAAGACTTGACTCCACATGGTTTTAACTTCATCGCCACCAATGGAGAACAGGTTAAGTAATGTAGAAAAAACACACAGAAACCAAATTCACATAGTTTTGTGTTTGGTAGCCACGCATAGAAAAATCAGCAGAGGTGATATGCCTCCTGGCTCCTGAGCCTACTCCCTCAGCCACGAGTTTTCCTCCACTCTCACAAATACACAAACAGATGAGAAATCCTGCTCATGTCTGTATTTGTCTGGAGCTTTGTTCGGGACTTTATGTATCACCTGATGCCTTCTTTTGTCCAGCAAATACTGTTGAACTGGCTGAGCAAATATAATCAGACCACCTGCCAAGCCTGCCTCTGGTTCCAGTAGAAAGCTGTTCTTGCTGAGAATTTTGTGAGTTGCTCCCCTGCCAGCATGCTCCAAGGCTGCCCTATGCATGGGACTTCTCCCAGACAAAAGCAGCCGCTTTGCATCAGTGGTGGTACAGACTGTATTCTGGGGGCCTCCCGGGTTTAGCACACAAGCTAAGGAAAGCAGCTTGGCCCTGCAAGAACATCTGATCCAAACACAAACCCTGCTGCTACCGTATTTTTCTGCTGCAGCAAATGATGATGAAACGTGGTGAATTACCTTGTTTATCATCTCCTGTAGGTGATCAGCTACAGGAAACAAGTTTGTATTTTATTTCATCCTTTAAAAAACTTTCTTACGGCTTTTCTTTTGACATCTACTTTTACAACATCACCAAATGTCTCCACTATATCCAACTTGTTCTTCTACTCTCATCCGTTCTGTGGCAGTTCCTGCATTTTATTTCTAAACATTTGTGATTCCACTTACTAACGGTGTTCTTCAGACTTGCTGGCAAAACTCCATAATGACCAAACACAAAAGCTGGATTTGGTTAGTTCTCTGCACAGTAATTATAGCAATCGGTGCTAACCTGGCTTGGAAGCACTGACTGTTAGAATTACATGAGCGTAGACAGAGGTAAGTGCAAGGAGCTGAAGAAACATGCACATCACTGTTAGAGGTTTGACAGAAATGGGCTTTTGAGACAGTTCCCTTTAATGTACATTGTACTGTACTCCCTATTGTACAAGAGAAGCCAACAAGCAGTGGCTGAACCAGAAAGAACAAGTTTGAGTTACACTTTATCAGTTTACACGCAGATCGGGGCATGCCAAATATCACCAAATAAACTAGATCTCACTTCAACAAGTGGAGTTGCTTAACAGCACCTCTCAGAAAAGATGCACAGAGACCCTAAATGCTTTAACGACAGATTTTCACAGTACCAGGTGCCGTCTGTGGAATTTTGCCATTTTTTTCCTGTGAAAGACGCTCAGAGAAGAAACTTAGCTGACAAGAATCCACTTGCAGGCCTAACCCGGATGGCTGCGAATTGGCTTAATCTCAGCTGGCAACTGTGAGCAGTTAATAATTCTCACAGTGGTATCTGGGATTATGCTAAACACAGCAATTTCTTTGCTCTAATGGATTAATAGGCCTGCATGGCACCTAAATTGCAGAACCAAGACATACTGCTGCAGTGCACAAAATCCCAGCACGCCATGCAAACAAGATTAACCTCGTGGCTCATTCAAACCATGCTGAACTGCAGACCCTGCCACGATGTCTCCTATCCTTCCCAGCTTTATTGCTGCAGCACCCAGCAGAGGAAGAATGATCACAGGTGTGAACTGGGTTAACGCATTCAGCTGACATCACATCTCATTTCAGCATGCCAAAAATGCTACTTGTAAAAATACCTTGTGAAAATATTGGTCAAGCACCAAACTGTAAGGCAGATGATAGCTTTTCTGTGTTTCATCCTTCACATCTGAGTTTTTTAAGACAAAGTTCTGTGTGCAAACTGTTCAGTTCCTCTCTGTCTTGTTTGTTGATCAATGTTCCATCACAACCACTGTTCCCTCAATTTTCCATTACCAAAACAACTGCAATCATTTTTTTCCTGGGTTTCTGACCTTGGTAATGTGCCAACTCAAGCCAGTCAGGATTCTTGTAACGTTTTTAAAATTGAAGTTTGTGTGCTGAAGAGGAAGAAATGATAATCTATCAATTTAAGAAGCTATCAAATCTGTGTCTGTATTTTTGCCAAACAACGATTAATACAATATTTAGAAAATGAAGAGTATGTTACTTTTATCTGGCTTTTCTTTGTCTTTAAATAATGTTAAGCTAGAGATAGAAGCAAATTTTAAAAGTGTCTTCTGACTTCAGTTCAATCATATTAATTTAAGAAACCATCACAGTTTCACGATAATGCCATTACTGATTCTGGGTAGATATCAAAGATCATTAGTTAGCAAGGTATGAAGTAATGAAACACAAATCCTATTATGCTGAAGCACATATCCACCATTGTGGAAAGCAAAGGCCCTCCTTGCTACCAAATGCCATTCACATGTTTTTCTTAAGCTGTCAAACAAATATGCAACCTCCTTAAACACAATATCATTCCCTGTATTGCAATGCTTGCAGTTTGAGCACTTAGAGTTCAAAGATGCAGAAATCAGTGCAAGACTCCCATTAAGGTCAGATGGCTTTAGATCAGCCTCTGGACCTATAGATACCCAGTAGAAAGGAGTATTATGCATAGCACATAAAATAGTTACATTAATTTTGCCACATCTTAATGGATGAAAACACTAGATGGCTGATTTTAGAGATGTTTTCCTAGGTTTTATTTACATGTTAAATTCTAGGGATCACCTGCAGTCTGCCAAAAACTGTTCATGTCACACGATGTATCAAAGGATCCTGATAAAGGATGACTCACTCTGATGTACAGACGTTGGAGCTGAGCACCAAAAGGTATGAGAAGGGGTTTTTTTTGCCTTACAAAATTTTAGAAGAAAATAGTTCTGAGATGAAAGTGATGAAGTGACCCTATTTCTATCTCAGTAATTGCTAACAGAAACATCTCTGCTGTAGACGGGTAGAGTTTGTTCATTATGTTTATGTGCTGTTAGTTATCAATCTCATTAGTCACCAAATATCACTGACATGGTTTGTTTTTCCCTGGCAAATTTTCTTTAAATTCCCCTGTTCACTGCAAGCTCTTTCCTTCCACACCCAAAGTCCAAGTTAATGAAAATATCCAGATCACTGTGGGACACAGATTGCAGAGCATTTTAACAGACAGATATAATAGACTGCATGGCATTTGTGTCACAGAAGCAATAATTAAATTGCCAACAGTAAGGCATGTAGTAGATTAATTTTATTACATTTTTAGGTCTGTACCAGAAATACAAAACCTGCTTTCAGAATCCTTGACTGCACTCTTTCAAACACAGTGGATAGAAGCAAAAATATTGATGCCGGAGGGATTCTAATGACCAAATTCTGCTTATGCTGCACATTACTTGCTCTCAATAATAAGATCAGCAAATAGACAGACATACCTGGCTCCTGAACATTCAGTGGAAATGCCCAGGCTGGCTATCAAGAATCAGGTCTGAAACCAGATTCTTCCTTTCAAATGCAGTGTTGTTTCTAGATCCAGAAAATGTGTGAGAAATAGGACAGTAGCACCAGGTTTGTCATTCCTGTTGCCAAAATGTTGCACAGAAAAAGCTGATACATGCTGGCATTAGTTATAATTTCTCATGAATTTCACAATTCAAACACTTACTGAATTTGCAGGCTCGCCCTGCTGAGAGCCTACATCATCTCACGCCTTTTGGTGAGGCAGAACACTTGCTGACTTGCTGTCTTAAGCTGTCCAACCAAAAAACAACAGCTCTGAATACATTAAAACTTGCAGAAGTACAAGGCTTGCTATCAGTGCTATTTAACGTGATTGTTGGTAATATTTATTCTTAGTAATTCTTAGATAAACCATGACTGTGCTCAAAGAAAAATGGAATTTCCCTAAAAAACTGAGTGGTGCGATGAAGCAGTTTTCTTCTGTTCTTGTACACTGGCCTTGTTGAGCCTCAGCATTTGAAGATGAAAATTAAGAAAAATGACATTAAACGAGGACACTACAACTGAAAAATTTAGGGTGTAACCAAAGTCAGTGCAGAGTTTTTGATGTCGCAGATACTGCATCAGGAACTGATTGGATAATAATCAGTCACCATCAGTTCCTAATGCATTGCCTTCAGCATCTAAACAAGCATCAGTGAGTTTCTGCACTTTAATAGCTGTAATATTGCAATGATTATGCATTTGCTAAATGCCCACTCACCAAAAGCCTGACAGCTCTCCCACAGAAGTATAGCATTACCTTCAGATGGAAATATAAAGCCATCAGTGCTGTTCGTTGGCACTTGTTCCCTTCCAGGTTATGGCAGTGCGTTAGAACTGAACTGTGAGGAAAAAGAAAAAAAGAAAAAAAAAAAAAGAAGGAAAAGAAGACAAAGTTCTTCCCTGATTATTATCTCAACCGTGGGTTTCTGATTTCTGATTTCTCTTCAAAAAAGATTTGCAAGACATACCTAAAACACAGACAGTGATAATGGCAGTATTCACTTTCGTGGTGCCTTATTTCAAAGATCTGCAAAATTACTTACAGTATGCACTGTATTGCTGTAATACATGCACATAAAGACATGCATACGAATTTATACATACATACACACATTTGAGAATGGAAAACTATAGAGAGAGGAATCTTTCCTTCACTGATGAAACAGAGGCCTCACTGAATTGGAGCACGGCAAAGGACAGCTTGTTATGTTAATGTCCAACAACTCATTCAGGTAGTGAATGAGGCATATCCAATTTTAATAGTGCACGACATCTGAGTAAGTAAAAGAGCACTTACAAAACACACAAATACAACAGATCTTTCAGGCTCTGTGGGATTTTACATCTCCAAAAGTGATTTGAGCCTTGATTTAGATCTTAGCTGAAGGACACAGACCTCATCAACACAACTAATATCAGTTTGCAATTTCTTAGCTATGTACTGGCTCAGAGGACAGCAACCAGACCCCCAAGTACATCTGTGGATATGTTGGAGGTCTTGTATCTCTATTCTGAGCATATCTTAACCAGAGTGAATTTGTGATCATCAATCTACAGCATAAATCCGGATGAACTCAAGCAGGAAGACGTACAGCCGGACATCACAACCATCAGTGAACTTCTATACTCTGATTTATCAGAAAAATAACCCATCAAATCTTACCTGCACTCTGACAGAGAACACATCGCCTTCACATTTCTCTGAGTGGGAAATGGATAGCTAAGAGCTTAATTACGATACATCGGCGTCATCTGACATTGTTTTATTCTTTGGTGTTATTCAGACCTAAAGCTAAAAAACTATAAATACAATCTCCTGGCTGTTTCCTCATGAGTTTTACCCATTTCTTCCACACAGAGATTAGCTTAGCCACAAACTTTGGATGAGAACACGGGTCTGGAACTCATCACCATCCCACAAATTGCCGGCTTTCTTAACCGAAGGTTTGTTTTATCATATTACATGGGTAGGAAACAAAATCCATATTCAGATCCTCAATCCAGAATCTATGCATTCGGAGAACGGAAGTGCTGGCACTGGTCCACTGGTTAAACCCTCAGAATTAACCAGCCCACTGAGAAAGCAATTTGCATAGCACAGAAGCATTCTGAGGGCGCCACTGTACATGCAGAGACATGGAGTGTTCTCTAAAAAGCAGGAAACATGGCTTGTGGCAAGAGTAATTTTAGAAGTAAGACAAGAAGCCTGAGTAAGCAGATGTTGTCTGCGAGGTCAGAAAGGTAAGTGCCAGTTTCACAACCCTACTGTTTATGCAGTGACACTGAACTTGTTCCAGTCCCTCTGGGGCTCAACAGCACCTGTGTTGGTTTGCATCCAAGATCAGACTGAACTGTGACCTACAACCTCCTCCCTTCATACAGATCCCAAGCTCCTGCATGTGGGCATCTACGCAGTCTCCACTTGCCACTGAGATCGTGGTGGAACAGTTTGAAGGAAAACAGAGAGTTTCTCAGCCCTTTACTTTCCTTTCTGACAAATCGAGACTTAGAAACACTGGCCTTCCACATTTCTTTTTCATTTCCCTCTTCGTTAGCTTTTTTAAAACAACTATATTCAAGGGGAAGTATATAAAACATTTTTATTTACTAGTTCATTTATTTTGAGTTTTTCAGGTGCCAGAAGTTTGAGAGGAGAGGAGAGGAGAGGAGAGGAGAGGAGAGGAGAGGAGAGGAGAGGAGAGGAGAGGAGAGGAGAGGAGAGGAGAGGAGAGGAGAGGAGAGGAGAGGAGAGGAGAGGAGAGGAGAGGAATATAGCTAGTTTTTTGTTGTTGTTCTATAGAAGCCATTTTACTTTTCTTTGCTCTGTCTTTAACTTTCTTTTTTTATTAATGAGCATTAATTTTAAGTTATGATAAATGTGAATATACTTTGTGAACATAACAATTTTGTGGCTGCGTAACCACAAAGGAGAAAAGAGAAAGAGATCTCTTACAATAAAACCTGCAAACCGTACCAGTACTTTTAGGTTTGATTTTAATGCACTAGATGTCAAGGTGATACTATCCCTTGAGAGTAGTGATTAGAGAAGTGCTCTGAAATCCAGTGCACTCTGTCCTGCTAGATATTGCAAGTTGCCTTTGCAGTGCAATATGCACTTATTTATAATATAGACCTTACAGTACTGGGGAGAGGGACTGGAAGATTGTGCCTTTGCTTTGGACCCAATTACAACCACCAAGGAATTAGTGTGGCGTTATAGGTATCATCAGATCCTGTTCAGCCTAAATAGAAATGCTGTGAGAGCAAATGGGTGGGAAGACAGAAGGGAGTTGATGTCATTGAGCTCACAGTTGTAATCTAATTCTAGATTGTTTTAGGCCTCCCATCTCATCCTCTTCTTTTCTTCCTGTTTCTAGGAAAGAAAATAGCCTCCACCCTGCTAATGATCCCTCAGGGGAGGCACCGTCAAGAGGCAACACTTGTAGCAGAGAAAAGCCACGGCTGCTGCTGTCCCAGCACGCAACATCAGCCCTGAGAGTTATCTGCAGCCCACAGACAGCAACTAACCTCAGCGGGTGAGGAACGAAGCCTCTCCCCATGGGAACTCAGCTGATTCAGGGAGGGAGGAGAGCAGCTCATCTGAAAACAAACCACTGAGCTTCCCAGAGCCCCAATAATGTCCATGCACTCCTCAGAGGGGATATGCAGAAAGATGGGAATACGGCCAGACAGATAGACACACAGTTGGGAACATCCAGTGAATGTGGCATTTTACATAGAAAACACAAGGCAGAGGGGTTTAGGAATCTCTCGTTCCATTTCCTCACCATCAGGCAGCAATGGGTTGCCCTCAATTTGTTTTTGCTTTGCCCTCAATTTGTTTTTGCTTTGCCTCACTCCTCCCTGCTGAATGTTTAGGACTGGCTTCTCTTTGAAACTCCCTTTCTGAAGCCACTGGGAAGCCACTGTAAGAAGGCAAAAAGGAGACATTTATTCTTTTTCCATGATTGTTTCATTCTCTCAGTTCACACCTCTATCCCAGAAGTTCAACTTCTGTCTAATCCGCCTGCAGTGACAGCCAGAAGAAATGGCATTCATTGTATTTCTCCTAATTTACCTTTTTTCTTGCTGCCAAGAGAGCATCCAGTCATTCTTGCCCTGGGAAACCTTTGCTATCTCAAAGGGGTAGCAACATTTCCATTACTCTCTCCTACTCCCCATTTCAGCCTTTCCCAGAGAACAGAGCACGAATGCAATGTTCCACCAGGTCTTCTACCAAAGAAGAACCACATTCATTTATGACAAAAGCATGGGTGAGAATCAAAGCAGTAAGAAGGAGGAAGCATTTGATAAGTTGTGAAATACTAACATGCTGAGTCTCCTACTCTGTTCTTGCTGCTTTTGAAAGGCACTAAAAGCCATATTTGTATTTCCAAGGAATTTCTATGCACAAAAAAACTTCATCTGAGTCAGGCCTTCACGCCAATAAAAATGATTGCAATGGTGTCAGAACAAAGATCCATCTAATCCACCAGGTGCTAACTAAAAGAGGATGCCAGAGCCAGGTAAGCACAGTGATACTTTTCCAAATGCTCTTCCAGCTCCAACAATCTGTGGCTCACTAACTCTCTGAGACATATGTTATCACATATTTAGTATCCCTAAAAAACTGTTTTTCCTGGGCTTGTCTTGAATCCCCTTGAACCTAGTTATGCTCCAGTATCCATAATAACTGAGGCAAAGAGCCAGGTTAACTACACTCTGTTCAAAGAATGACTTCTTTTCTACCTTCGCTCAGTAGAGCTTCCTTTAAGCTTTGCTTTGAACAAAAACCTAACAGCTGAGTATGAATGAAAAACAGTCTGATCCTAAAAATCTGTTTGAATTTTATATTATTCCAGAATTCCTGTTGGAAATGGGAGAAAGAACAAAGAAGAAAAAAAAAAACATGCTTGAAAAAAAAGGTACAAAAAAACGAAAATGAAACAAAACTGAGCAATGAGGAAAGAGAAGAAAGTGACCACCTGCAGCGAAACAGGTTGTTGTATCAAAGCAGAGAATCTGCAATTCCTACTTTAAGGACCCACAGAATTCTCCCAGACAAGTTTACACATCTTTTGAATATCTGCCCAAGTATCTCAGCAAGTGGAAAGATGTTTAAAATTACCATTCCCTCTCTCTCTTGACGGCATACTTGGAGATGGTTAGATGCCGTATTTATTCCATCAGGCTCATGAAATAAGTTACACCCAAGAAATGTGCTCCAGAGATGCCCGTTTCAGACAGTAGAGTATGACTAACAAGCACGGAGGTCTGTGGTCTTCCCAGTTTTGGTCAATCCACCTCCCATTTGGACCATATCTCAGCACAGACAGGGAAGCCGCACAAAGCTGTCCACCCTTTTGGATGACTCTACACTCCTGATGGAGCAAGAGCTTGGGGCACACGCTGCAGTTAGCCACCCACACACACAGGCTTATGCACTTTTTTGATGATTCATAAACCCAGATCTAACAGCAGAATTGAGCCTTTTGTTCATTATTTTGGAATGAAGCATCAGCTAACATTTTTTACAGATGACTGTCAAGGCAAAATCCTGGACTGAAGATTTCTGCTTATCTAAACTGAATTTCAGCTACACCCTTTAAGGCAAAGCCATATCTATTAAAAGAAAAAAGAAAATCCCCAAACCATAATCCTGGAACTCTGTGTAGTCCATTGTCTAGATTTTGCATGGAGTCTCTTCACAACAAATATTATTACTGTGCTACATAATCCCTACCCAAGGTGGACTAGTTAAGGATGGATGTGTATAGTCTTATAGCAAATTCTTCTGCTTTTGGGTGTTCTTGCTGAGTCTTTAATATCAAAGCTTTGAAGTTTAATTACTGTCTTAACAGTTGCAACTATTATACTTGAGATAAATGCAAGATGAGTAACAGCATGTAAAGGGGGAGTTAACTTTAATCAAAAAGGAAATATGTGAGTAAATTTTTATTCATCAATAGATTTAACAAAATTAACTTCAGCGTTATACATGTCGAGTCCAATTTTCAAACCACTGGAGATCTTCCCTCTCACTCCTTCCAGCAAATTCTATTCAATCACTAATTAGGAATGGAAGAGCTGCAAATCAAAACCGGGAAGGTGAGCAGGGAGTGAGAAGATGCACAACTGCCAGTTGACTTTACTACGAGCATAATGCGGAAAACGTGCAGCACAGCCACTCAGATGACTGCCGACCACTTTTGGAAGAATTACATCAGAAGAGAAGATGACCACACAAGATTACATTGGCACACAGCTGAAATAGTCTAATGCACAGAGCTAGAATGAGAGGGACTACGGACAGGCGAAAAACTGCTCTGACACAAAGATACATTACCACATGCCCTTATTTACAGAAGAGGAAGGATTAATGAACTATGTTTCAGCAATAGAGAACAGATCTTTACAAGGGAAGCATTTCCAGACTTTTTTATATGATCAATCATTTTCTATGACCTCCCCACTGCATTGTTGTTCGTGTTTGTAAAAAAGAACACCAAAAAGACATTGAAAAAGTAGAACCAGTTAGCAATCTTCTATCTTTACTGCCGTTTGCTTGATGACATAGGCAAAGTTTTAGGCAGTCATGTGCATGCAAAAACAGATGGGACTCTGGGCAACCTGACCTAGTGGATGGCAACCAACCCATGGTGGGGAGTTGGAAGTGGATGGGCTGTAAGGTCCCTTCCAACCCAAGCCATTCTTAGTTGATGGTTTTATGCACAGCTGGCAAGGTAAAGTGTAAACAGATCATGGCATACACTGTATATATTCAACAATGATTACAAAGCTATACAAATTAGATGCCAGTTCTGCAAGTGGGTTAACTTTCTCAGGCACCCACCTATATTCATAAAGCAATATTTGTCCACTGAGTCCAAAACACCAAACAAGACTACAGGATTAAGTTTCCCTACAATATTTAGTAAAATAAATTAAATTAGTTTTGATAAACATTGTAATGTTTTTTTTTCCTGGGCACAGCAGGTGCTGCAAGGAGAGAGAGAGAGACATGACAGTATTTTGTACTTTAAGTAGCAGGATTGGGAACGTTATCCGTGTAAAAAAGAAAGACTTACTAGGTCAAAAGCATTGGCCTCTGAGAGTTTTTTCAGATAGAAACAATATCCCATTTTGATAAACTTTTCTTCCTCCTTCCATAAGCTTCTTTTTTACTCTTCTGCTATTTTTCAACATATTCTGACAGCTATATTATTTCTGTATGTATCAATTTATACCACGTATGAACACCTATGCATATAATTACACACATAAAAATGGTGTTGAAAGAATTTAAGAATCCAGCCTCCAAATGTCAGGAAATGACTGGATTCAACTTATACATTATTACACTTAAAAAACAATAACAGCAACAACCAAAAAAACCTCCTCATGGTTCTTACACATATGAGCAGAAAAGATGTGAGGAATATATAGGATACCTTGAGCCAAAATGTCCATGTAATAGAAGGCATGCTGGTCAAAAGCAGATTTCAAGATCTTCTTATTTCTTTTGCTAGAGATTCTTCAAATATCAGATATAATACAACTGCAGTGTTGTTTCTTTCTAAATGCGCTATTAAAAGTGATAGGGAACTTCTAAGCTTCTGTAAGACAGAACATTAGCTGAAGGTTATAAAAAAAAAATCACTGCAAAGTTCAGTTTTTACTCAATTTACACTGAATTTCCAAAACTAAGAATCCCCTTCTTCATCTGAATATTTTTGGCCTCTCACCAAAGGAGAGACCTTTCTGTCTCTTTCTGACAGAAGCTAGAAACTTTTTGTCATCTAGAATTTTCTGTAGTAGGTTCACAGAAGTCATATTTTCATCCAGTGGAACTAGACTTCTGTATTTCCAATCTTCCTTCAAACGAGGAACATTATAGAAAGGCTCCCAAGCTTGCCAGTTGTGACACATAAGTTATTACCTCTATGAGTCAGTAATTTTAGGTTCCATGAAAGTACAAGGTCATCTAATGATGCGGTTGATTATATCTCATCTTGGAAATCTAAGGATCACCTCAGATAACTCAACAGGAGGACAGTTTCAGGCCATTCTGCCCAGAGAACTCTAGGCTTACAGGCTCTGCTAAGAAACCATCAGCACTGCAACTTCTCCAAGCCCTGTGAATGCATTGTGCTGGCTGAGATTGTAACCACCAAGAACTCCGCCTGTTTGTTGCCGAAGTCCTTTACGTAGATTCACAATTGCAACCTGTAAATTGCATGCAGAAACAGCTAAAGCTCTTGAAACTCAAAAGCATTTCTAGCATGACCAGTGTGGCCAGCAGGGTTGTAATTTCTGTGAATCTCGTATCTGGGGTTCTTGGAATTTACCAGCTCTGTTGGCAAAACAGTCACATCTTGTAATTGCCATGTGAACAGAAATGAGTTTCAAGGAACTTACAAGCTCCCCAGGACAGCTGGAGGAACTTGCAAACTTAGTTAGACAGATACCTAGTGTTCATGGAAATTTGCCAAGCCTTTTCGGAAAACAAATCATAGTTCATGATGGTTACAGTTTTTTCACTGTTGGAACTACAGTGAGGTCCTCTGCAGAGGTTACACTCCCTGCTGAATGCCAGAATAAGACTGTGTCTTTGCTGGAAATCTAAGTTACATTCTTGGCTGTGTCCCTAAAGAAGAACAGAAACTTTGCTAGAGATCTCTGCAGGTTCTACCGTATGCCTGAAGAATACTGTAAATGTTGATCTAATGCAAACTGACCTCAACAGGTAAACTACTGAAGATGTAATCTGTGTCAATTATCTGACATCCAACAGGCACCAGAGGAGCAAGCAAGGGTTGAACCCCCATAGTTCTGGAAGGCTTGATGAAAGGTGAGGATGTTCCTAAGCACAAATTATCGCACAACTAAAATATCGTTTATATTGCTACTGCTTGAAATGTAGCATACATACTAACATCAGCTGTCAGGTGTTTGGGCCTAACCTAAGCACAAAGCTCTGGTAAGTTTTAAAGACTCAAGCTGTTCTGTTAAGAAAAAAAACATGTATATCAGTATTAGAGCCTATGAATTAACAGATATTCTATTCTCAGCCATACTACAGAGTCTAATTGGATTTAGCTATCCCTGGAAGCTTCCATCCCACACCTACCTGAATTCCCAGTTATGTAGCTATACTACACCCATGTTACAAGGGACTCCCTCTAGTTGCTAATGTTGGGGCTAACCTTAGTTATTTCTAGTTCACATCACGTAAGATGGAGTGTCTCCATTGAACTGCCTGTTACTCCAGCTTTTTTTCAAACTTGCTTTACACAGCTTAGCACAGAGAAGCATCTACAAACCCACACAAATATAGCATATAGCATGTGACAGCACTAAAGAGCTGCATGTGCTCTGCATGTGTGTATATGCACATGTTTTTCAGCATGCATATATGTATGTTCGAAGGCCTATCCATAATTCCAGGACTTCTGCACCCAGAGAAATTTTTGATTTTTGCCTTCTAAGAAACACTGGATTAAGAGGAAAACAAGAGATTGTAATAAACACGAATAGGAAGGAGATGTACCCAATATGCATGGATAAACAAAAACCTGATTCATCAACACCTTTCAGACAACGCTTGCTATGTTGGCTTCCCAGGGCAAAAATCTTCTCTCTCATGCTAATCTTTGAAGACTCTTCACTGGCAGTAAACATTGATTAAAACTATTTGCAACCAATATTCTCTTTACTTCTTCTTTTATCTGCACCAACAGATAAATACAGATTACTACATACAGAGAAACTTTTGCACAAGAGCCTTCTGTACCCTTCTCCTCAGTCCCACTCTAACACGCACATTCACACCTTCATCCCAAAAAACACACTGCCAAATTTTCTTGCGGTGTATTCTGTGTGAATCTGGAACAGTGTGTCACTCACAGAACCTCAACCTCATTGGATCTCAGATTCCTAATCTTGACAACTGGCATTTCTTCTCCTGAATTCATCCTACGCAACTCTTTGCTTAACCACATTGAAACAGAAACCACATTTAACGGAGAAGATGAAAACACAGCAGTGGCTTCAGAAAATACACCAGGACAGAAAAGTTTAACCTTCACTACATGGTCCATCTCTTCCTAATGTCACATGGAAAGATATCTTTGTAGTGATGATAGAACTGGCACACTTTCCCAGGTATCTGGCTCACAGAGGCTGTTTCTTTCTTCAACAAAGTATGAAATGAAGCCTCACAAATGGCATAACGTATGTAGCAGCTTGCTACATCACTTACATAACACCGATCCTTTTCTCTTCCATTGAAATTTAAAGACATGGATTGACTTAAGTGGGAACAGTGATAGTTATTAGCCCATTTTAAACAAGAGGAGAGTTAGTTTAATTGCATATGTTATGTTAGAACACGTTGGCATTCCCCATAAAGGCACTGCCTTCATTTTTAAGGTAAGTCTATTCAGAAGATCCGTAATTTTGGCTGATTTCGTCTGTGCAAGTTCCTCTCCTTGTGAAGCACAGCAGAAGTCTGTGCAAATAGAAGTGAAGAGGATCAACGTAGCACTTGGAAAATAATTGTTTCAACTGTGGAAAATAATCTAAGACAAAGCCATGAATTTTAACAGTTCCATACAACACAAAGCTCGAGTATCATCATTCCCCAGTTTCAGAGATGATCTCTCTTCCCAAAATGAGCTGAAGCAAATATCCAAATCTAAACTTCTTTAATACACTGACAATTTTTGGATGTACAGCCTGTGGAGCTCTTCTGTACATTGCATGATATGAGAATTGTGAAAGACCTTTTCCATAGAGAACACGATGCCTGCGGTCTGTTGTCTAATATTTCATCTTTGCATTTCTGGGCTGACATTTGAACTGTAACTATATAGTTCCTTCAAAAATATTTGCACATTTTTGTTCTCCTTCCAGTAAACACTCAGCTTTTCAAACACTATGAGCACTGATTCAAACACACCTCATGCTGCCATTTTACCACTAGAGGGCAGCTCAATATTTATTGATCGTTTTCATTAGCTCAAAGAATTAATTGAATTGCATTCCTAACCAGTGGGTCCACCACACATAACTTCAGCTCGAGAATCTTGTAAGAACCTTCATTGTTTTAAGGAAAAACACAGTGGTTGCCATTTGAATCGCCAGCTTATCATGCAGTGCTCTTTAAGAGGTATGTAGTATCCCTACTCACCAATTTCTGGAGGAAGTTGGCTTTTTAATGGAGAGCACCGTTAAAAAGACTCTTTATTTCGTCAGGGTCCCATTTGTTTCAGCGCTGCATTTCTTATCTCATAGGCTTATGGTATTTCTCTGCTGCTTGTAAGTCCATATGCTTTAAACAGCAACAATAGCTTTTAAAGGTCAGCATTCTTTTAATATGCACATTTACTTAAAACCACAAATCTACGTTAAGCAATTTTCGACAGACAAAAACTGGCTGATTCAAGTTTCCTCATTTTTTCCTTTTTCCCTGCTATCAAGTCCTCTGTCATCTGTATAAATCTCCACCGGTGTCAGACCACACCCTCAAACCAACATTTAGGACATTTCAGATTTCCTGTTGGTGTGTCCTCCTCTTTAAGCTCATCCATCCTGAGCCAAGTGACTGCTGTCAGTCAGATCACAGGAGCTCTCCCACTGACCTCATACTCAGCTGCATTCCTTGCTCAGGGTCGGCGGGCTCCACCACAGCTCTACGCACAGTTTAAGGCGATGTCTGATTTAAATGGGGCTCTAACCACAGATCTGCACAGACAGAAACCAAAAGCACCCTTCAGATAAGCTCCACAGAGGTTTTGCCATCCCATCTTTTTCAAGTGACTCATCAGACAATGTTACCACATCTCTTGGTGCCCTGAACTGCAAAGTTACCTCAGTTTTGGTCCTTTGTTCTTCTGAACGCAGCCATGAGTTGTGTGGATTACTGGGGTCTCTAAACCAGCTACTAATTGTGCTATCACACTCAAGCAAAGCATGGATTGAATTTCCAGCCTCATTCAGGGACCGAGCCCCTCTTACCCCTTCCACAACACATTCCTGCATAGCATCAGTGTAAAGAAAAGAAATTTTTTTATAGGAGTACCATATTAAAACACTATGAGAATACCTTACTAATAATACTGCATTGTGAAAGTTCCTTTTCCTACTACAAGTCCTACAAGTCAAGCCCTACAACTGAATACTTGAACTGGATATCTTCCAATGATTAACAGAAAAACAGAGCAACGTGGAGGTTTATTTTAAAAGACGTCATAGGGGTCACTTGCAGATTAGGCCACATTAAGTTTCCTCACAGTTTGTGAAAGTCTTCAGATTTGTAGTGGCATTCCACAGCTCTCCAGGCAAAAAAACATACTGTATAGAGCTTGCAGATGCAAGAGTTGAACACTTTGTGTTAGAAAATACCAACCTACAATAACAAATCTTTTTGCTATTCACAAGAGAATCATTGAGTATTGCAAAACTTGATAATTACTGATTCATGACAGATTTAGGAAAAACATCAGCTTAAGTAATCAGGTCAGGGCACTGCTGTTGACCACAGTGTTGGCAAAAGAAACAGTTTCTTTCTTCATATCTTTCATCAAAGTTTAACATTTCACAGTATTTCGCTTTTAGCACTTCATTGGTGCAGACCAGTAAACAACAGATAGTTTAAGAACTACAAGTTAACTTGTGAGCAAACATCTCTATTTAGCATTGTTGCATAATTAATTTATACTGTTGAGATACTTTTAAATTCGAGTTAGTAAAGTTATTGAGAATCCCTAATGGTCATAAAATCATTTATCACTGCTGTTAATAAACACACAACATTATTAATACCCCACACACTGCTGCAAAAGTTATGTTGTGTCACATATTGCCAACTGATAACAAAGATTTCATTCAGGTCACAACGTGACCAAAAAAAAAAAACAAACAACCAACCACCAACCAATGAACAAACAAATAAAAACCTACTTTTTCAATATGTTTGATTTGATTTTTAAGCCCTCCTGGAAAATGAAAGAGGAAAAGTCAAGAGCTTTTCCCTAACTGACATTACTGCAAATTAACCCACTCTACTTTCTTCTACATCTGCATGATAATCCGTGCCTGACACTAGCGAATCAGACTGAAAAAGCAAGGGTAGTAAAAAGAGGCCTTCAGACTCCAAAAGAACTGTTTTGGTAGCTCCTTTTTACCTTTGTAAGATGCACTTGAAAAATATCTCCTAAAACTGAGAAACTATCTATCACAAGCAATTATTCGTTCAGATAGAAAAAAAAAGGTGTTATCCTCACCATTTTGCCAACCCATGCTTGGTGTGCCTTATACACACAGGAAGAAGGTTTCAGCAACTAAAACTTAATTCACAGAGGCCAACTTCTAAACATGCCAAACCAGCTGTACTTCAGGACTATATCACAGCTATACTTTCTGCATAATAGAACACTTTCACTAAGTAATAACAGCCAGGTTTGAAAAGCAAACTGCAGTTAATTGGATGAAGCATGTCAAGAGCCTGGAGTAATCTCATCCAAAGTAACACCTTGTGGCACAGCCATCAGCTGTAACTGTCAACACAGCAGAGTTCTTTACACACATCCTCTAAAATGAACGTTACGTCACTGCTCACTTTGAACCATTATTAGCCAAAGGAATGCTACGAAATCTCTCAGCCCTCTACCTTCACAGAAAAATTGTTTATCCTTCTATAAATTTTCCTCTTAATTAAAGCTGAAGAAAGAAAAATCTTTAGTGGAAAACAGGGAATCAAGAAGGACGGACTGCAGCTGTAGGAGGAAGAGCTGTTACGTAACAGCCATATCCAGCCTTGGAGTTACAGACCTGCACAGACACGTGCTCCACGTTTAACACTCTTACCCATCCCTTCCAAGCACCATGACAGTATATTCTCCAATTCACTCGATTTTTTTTTTCTTGTTACAAAACTCTTAATTTTTACATAGCTCTACTCAAAAACTTTAAACACTGCCTTCTCAAAAACACCATCAAAACAGAATTAACCGTCATCTTTGCAGACTTTCAAACTGAACAGATGATACTAAGGTCAAGGAACTGCCTACTTTAGAAGATAAAGCTCTGTAGATGGATCAGGACACAGTGGCAGAGCAGCCTCATGTACTTGGACACTGACTTTGAAACCCCCTCAGTTTTCACTGATTTTGTGATGCAAGTGCAAGTACTGCACTATATTCACACACACAAACATCCATTACATTCCAATTCCACAAAGGAGGAGACCCGAGTCTTATTTAGTGTTAGGTTTAGTAATTACTACTTTTTCCAAAACAAGTCTGAAGTTTCAATGACTCCAATGAGTGACACCATGATGCAGTAGGCACTTCTTTTCTCTCTCTTGCTTTAGGCTAATCTTCTCTTCAATCAGCGTGATGAAGGAAACTGAAGAAACCAGGGGAAAAACAGGCAGAGAACTTCCCCAATAAACTGCAGTCCCACAATCTTAAGCCTGAAGTCACCTCTGTTGGCTTCATGCCTCCTTTAAAGCAGCAAGAAATTTACCATGTAACAGCAATTATCAGACCTGTCACCAAAAGCCATTACACAGTTACTCATACAACTCTAACGGGCTCAATAAACCCACTGCAGTCTGACCACATGAGTTTCAATGCATCTCCAACACAAGGGAAATAAAGAATCTGACCCTTGTTCCTAAAGCAGCAAGTGCCAAAGAAGCTATTTTACAATCAAGCAATCTACTTTAACAGACTTAATTCCCTCATCATTAGGATGACGTGTTTCCTAGCATCTACAGCTTACTTAATAATACCAGTCAGGAACTCCAGGAACATTCGGAGACTTGTGTATTAAATGCCTTCCTGAAAGATTTATAAATTCCAGGTACTTAATAACAGGGACAGATAATTAATAACTCAGCTACAATTTGCTGAAAAAATGTTGTACCAAAAACTCTCCTTAGATTTGAGCAAAGCAGAGGCAAGCTTGATCGATTATGCTTTACTTGTTCCAGTGTTTTGTTTTGTTTTTTGAAGAGGCTGAATTTATTTGGCAAAAGTCTGTTCTCTCTTAAAGGTACACGCTTGAAAAATGATTGATGAACGTGAGCATAAATGACTGGGGTCAGACATTCTGACACATTCTGATCATTGCTTCTAGAAGTGAAAATTTCTGCAGCCACAGCTCACTGTTTAAAGTGCTGTCAAACACCACAGAGAGAGGTATATTTGTTTCAAGAGTAAGGGAGCCAGAAAGCAAAACTTCTCTACATAAAACGGGACGAAAGGTAATAAAATAAGGAGTCTGGAAGTAAGCGCTAGCAAGACATTGAGTAGGGCCCAGGTAAATGCATTCCTCCCCCCTGTCCCTCTGCAGAGATGCAAGTGAATTTTTCCAAATGTTTCCTTTTGTTACTGTTTTGGATGAAAAGACAGGATGGCAGATTGGTGCTCCAACTGTAACTTGCTCCACACAATGTCACCAGAACCTCTCTTCAAGCATTACCTATACTTTATCTTACACACAATCATTTCATGTTCAGCAAACTACTTTAACCTTTCTTTAAGGAGCCTTCTGCAGGACATGGAAACGCAGTCACAAAACACTCCCTAGCTAGCAAAGGAAAAGCAGAACTACCACTTCTGAGAACAGCTAATCCACATGTGGGAACCTTTCTGAGTGTGCTCCATACAGTCAGTGGACAGCCCTGGGAGCGGATAGGCTGCCTCAGAGGCAGGGGGCAATACCTCAGGCGTTGTTCTGCAGCCTCCAAGGAGGGGCACTTTAATATTTTAATCTCCAGAACTGTATTTACGACCTGCAGCTGCGGTGCCAAAGAGGCCCACAGCCCCGTACACACTGAGCCCATTGTTGGCAAAACAGAGCTTTCTTAAGTGATATAAGTGAGTTAACTGAACTAAACTAGGCTGCTCTGGATGGGGACAGAGAGGAGTATTTGTTTTTCTTTGTATCGATCACTATATTTGGGCCTTTATCACTTTTTGGTGTTAGCAGTCTTCCAAATTTTAATAGCCCCTAAAGCACAGTAAATTGTGAATAAGCAGGAACTAATTTCTTGGAGCTTTGGGCTTCCAGGGAAAGAGAACTTGAACCGATTAATAAAAAGAATCCCCAAGTTACATATAACTTAAAATGAGTATATATTGCAAGTTACGTGTTAGTTTACTACCCAAGGGAATGCTTTGTGTTGTTCTGAAGCCACTTGAAAGGGCTATCTCAGTGACATAGAGCAGCAATATTCCCTCCATCTACCTCCAAGAACTGACTTCTTACCCGAAGTGGTTCAACTTCTGTTGAGCATATTTTAGAAGGCTAGGATTTTAGAGGGATACAGACTCTTCTGTGCCAGCTTTCAGCTGTATCAGCTTGATGCCTCTTCCAGAATTATGATGCCTTTCAACCACATACGTCTGCAAAGAAGGGTGAGAAGATAACCCTTTATAACCTCACTGAAAGAAAAATCCCCACTGTCATTTCTCTTCTGCTTTCCATAGAATCATAGAATGGCTGGGGTTGAAAGGGACCTCAAGGATCATCAAGCTGGAACCCCCCTGCTGCAGGCAGGGCTGCCAATCACTGGATCAAGCACTAGACCAGGCTGCCCAGGGCCCCATCCAACCGGACTTTGAACACCTCCAGGGATGGGGCATCCACAACCTCTCTGGGCAGCCTGTGCCACCACCTCACCATCTTCTCAGTAGAAAACTTCCCCCTGACATCTAATCCAAATCTTCCCTCCTTTAATTTAAAACCATTCCCCCTTGTCCTATCACTATTTACCCATGTAAAAAGTTTTTTCCCTCCTGATTATAATCTCCCTTTAACTATTGGAAGGCTGCAATGAGGTCTCCCCTGGAGCCTTCTCTTCTCCAAGTTGAACATGCCTAGCTCCTTCAGCCTGTCTTCTTAGGAGAGGTGCTCCAGCCTTCAGAGCATCACAGACTAACACTGAGTCAATTTAACATTCTAGGGAATTAAAGTGCTCTGACATACATCCCATAGCATAATAATGCAGATATTAACCAGAAAAACTGGGTCTCTGTAGAATAATAAACAGCTTAACTAGGCAGGTTGTTTGCCAAGTTCACCCCCACACAATTCTAGTAAGAAATGTTGCTGCTTTTCTGGTATTAATAAGTTTTTCCCAAAAGAGAGGAAAAGAAAAAAACTGAGAAAGTTCAGAAGAAGCTTATGAAACCAAATTGCTGCTTAAAAGCTCTGCTGATCTTGATGCTTATGGATTCCAAAAAAAGCAGAACTGTCACTAGCAAGGGTTCTGCTTTACAAATCTGTTCTTCTAAGGCCCTGCTCCACTGCAGCATTTCTGAGATGGCTCGTTGCTGTGCTGACAGATGACAACACTGTGACTCCATTCTTGGCACTTGAGGTTTTGCAGAAAGTACTAGGTTAAGGTTTTCAAACTGGATTCATTATACAGATGTCTGCATGAAGGTGTTTAGCACTGTCTGAAAATCATGAATGCTCGATGTCCTTTTAACTGCAGACGAAAAGCTTGGAAGTACTCAAAATACCTTCTGAAAATCTGTGATAAATGCTATACAGGAATACTGCGACATAAAATACAAGGCATACTAACAGCTTAAATCAAAGAATCATAGAACCATTAAGGTTGGAAAACACTTCTAAGATTACCTAGTCCCACTGTCAGCCCATCACCACTGTGCCACTGAACCATGCTCAATGTATACACCCAGTCTCCTGAAGCTGACCTGCCAGTTAGAAAGATATGCCAGTCATACATAAATATTTGATTCCAACTAACTCCCTTTTATTTTTCTCAAAAACAGAAAGCAGCACAGGACAAAAAAGAGCCACCTGCCTGAGGAAGGGCAAAGCGGATTTCCCACTCAGGGGGAAACAGACTTTACTCATTTTTCTCTCTGAAATGCAAATGTTGCAGCAGAGGATGTTCTGCCTGATTCTGCCGTCACTCTAGGCAATGGCAAGGAGCCACAGCAGGCCCTTCATGGCTGCATGAGGTCTACCTCTCGAGCAAGTATCCAGATTCCACTGACTTTGAAAGGCATCTGGGTATCTAAAGCAATTAAATGTCTTTGAAAATCCTTGATAAATAAGTGAATGCACTCTCCCCAGTTCCCTGCGCAAGCATCAAATATTTTCTCCATTTTATAGACCAACAGTGTACCAAGGAATATATTAAATGACTCGCACAAAGCTTGTTAGGAAGACAAAGCTAGATATGAAACTGGCTCCAACATATTCTGGGTAATATTGGATCTGAATTCTGGCTTTTCTATTTTGCCTCTTAGCCAGAGCAAGGAACGGAGCTGACATAGTTTAATCAAAAGGAAACCATACATTCCAGCTAATATTTTGAATATCAAGAAGGCTGTTTTTTTCCTCAGATGGATTATAGTTCTGTGGAAAGCTTCTAGACAGCCCTTACATTACCCGGACTGGTTGAAACCTCGTACGCTGTCAGATTAAAGCTGCTGTGTGCTGCAGTTCTGATTCTCCAGAAAAAGGAAGCTTTGGTATTACAAAAGCCACACATCTACAGTGATACGTGTTTCCCAGTGCTGCTTCTCCTAACTGGCATGAGCGAAGAAGAAAAGAACAAGAGAAGGAAAATCACTGGAAGGCACAGCAATGGAAAAGAACTGCTATGCAAAAGAACATGATTGAATGAGTTAGAAATACCCATACATGCAACAGGTGGGAAGAGTGTCCAAATTCCAGATAAAATTGCCTAGCAAAATAAATCTTCTCAGCAATTGTGGTGCCAATTAAGGCCTGGATTTATGACACTTGAAACTCTTACAACATGAAGTAGCCATTAAGTAGCACAGGCATGAGAAATGCTGATTCTGTACAACACTGGAGATGGTAAACCAGACATGGAAAGTAAAAGGAAATCATCCTTCTCCCCACGATTACGCCCTCATTTCACTTGGTATTCTCAGCTATACCAAAAAAACTGCTCACACTACTGAAGCCCTTCAGTCTCCTGATTTGGTGTGGCTGTACAGCCAGAGCAATGAAAGAGATGGACAGCTTTCTGCAGAGGCTCCTTTCTCATCCACTTGCCCTCACTCTTACATTTTCTTTTCATGTCAGAGGACTGTGATGAGAATACAATACCACACCCAGCATCCACACTTCCACTGGACTTTACAGAAGCATACAAAGTATGTGAGCACATCTCTGTAAAGTGCAGAAGCAAAATGGAATGCCTGATAAACTGCATGCAAACCACATGCTTGGCTTTCAGTAAAAGTAAAAAGAATTTAAAAATGGCAACAACGTTGTACTTCAATATCCTCAGAGAGCACTGCTAGAAATCTATGTGACACTATGAGTTGCTCTAAGCTAGCCAAAGGCCTCAGCACAACAGAAATCGTACAAGATTTCCCATACATGAGAAAATACAGGTTTACCTCTAACTGCCAGCTTTCTGTTAAAACGTGAAAGCAGTTTGCTAACAAATTAAGTTTGCACTAAAGAAACACCCGACATCAGACGCAATACGCTCACATTACCTCCCTCGAAGATCAACTTGTAAAATCTTACATCAAATAAAAGTTCAACATTTGTCATATTTAATCAGCAGTAAAGTCAGGCGCATAATTCTTCACAATTTATCCTTCACTAGCACTATGTCATTTACGAGTTGAAACGTGGAAAAAAAAAAAACCTGACATTTGCAGGAAGTGTGGCAGAAAGGCAGTCTGCCATGTTATCAAAATAATTTATGTTCTAAAATTCCTGCAAGTCCGACATGAAAATGGCATCTCCACCATTCCAGCTCTTAGTTCAGACAACGCCAGTGTTACTTGATATGACATACTGAGGAAAAGAAATCATCTTAAATTGACACCGATGGTTCCCTGAGCTGACAAATATAAGTTGCTTAAACTCGCTGTGCGCTTGATTTTCTGTACATTTGGAACAGGAAAAGGGGTCAGATCTGGGAGTAGAAGAGATTAAAGTGCAATTTTGTTTTCCTTATTTTCAGGCTAGCCTCTAATATCAATCTCAGCCTGCTCTAAATCATGTCCAGCTGTCTAGTGCCCCCAGGGACAGTTCCAGCAGCCAGAATTAGCTGGAGTGCAGTGACATTTTGACCACACACAGTCTTCCTTCAGCCTACCTATCCTTGGGTTTTTGAGGACAAAAAGGAGTGGCGACAAGCCCTGCCAGGAAGACAAAAAAAAAAAAAGCAAGCAAACATGCGGCCATAAAGACAGCACGTTAAAGAATGCATGAAAACCGTGGTTTTAAAAGGAAGCAAAGGCTGAGATGTGACAGAGTTCACTAAAGCCGAGGGGAATACAGCGCATCATTCGCAGAAGGAGCCAGAAACAAGTAATTAGGGGCCAACCTCAGAGGGCTGCTTCCATCAGTAGCACTGTCAGTGAGTGTCGCTCTAGGTTTCCCACTTATTGCTATTTGGGCTCCTATACCGCAGATGTTGGGACGCGCAGCGCCGTTCGCCGCCTTCCTCAGGCCGTTTTTTCCCTGCTGTTTTCTTCATTATTGGCACAGGCTGAGCGGGGAGGTGCTGGAGTCACCATCCCTGGAGGTGCTCGAGAAAAAGGGTGGATGTGGCACTGAGGGACACGGCTTAGCGGGACGGAGCGGTGGCTGGGCTAGATGATTTCAGTGGTCTTTTTCAACCTTAACGATCCCGTGATTCTGCTCACTCCCGCGGCGGGGAGCCGCACGGCGCTGTGTGAGGGAAGGGCTGGTGGGCCCTTCCCCTCTCAGCACGTTCTGCTGCGGTCCCGCAGTTCGCCACTCGCCCCGACTTCTCCTCAGCGCGGGGCTGGGCGGGCAGCACCAGAAGGACGGCAGCCGACGCCCCTCACCGTGCCCTCCTCGGCTCTGCCTGCCGGGACACCGTGCACGGACACCGGGCGGGAGCACGTCCGGCGAGACGAAGCCGGTGCCGCCGAGCCGGCTTCGGCTCCCGGGGCGGGGCGGGCGGGGTCATCCGGTTCCCTCGGAACGCGGCTCCGCGCCGTGTCCCTCCCGCACGCAACATGGCGGCGGGGCCCCGCACCTGCCCTGCCTCCGGGCGCCTCGGCCGGCGGCGTGCGGGCGGGAGAGCGGGAGCGCAGAGCGGCGAAGGGCCGTGCCCCGTGCCCCGTGCCGCCCCGCCCCGCCCGCCCCGCCCAGCAGCCGGGCTCCGGCCGCCCAGAGGGGTCGGTAGGGGGCGTCCGGAGGCTCCGGTAGGAGCCGGGACCGTTTCTATTTAGCTGAAGGCCCGGGGGGGGGGAGCGGGTGCCGGCACCGCAGCGGAGCCAGCAGACGGACGGGGCCGAGCCGCCGCGGTAGCGCGCCGCCGGGAGCAGCCGCCCCGGCCCCGCCGCAGGTAGGAGCGGGATGGCGGGTGGATGTGCGCCCCGCCGCCCCTCGGCGGCCCGGCTCGGCAGGTGCCCGGCGCGGCGTTGGCCGTCGGTGCCGCTCCGAGGTCCTCTCTGACCGTCAGCGGTTCCCTCGAGAAATCGCTTCAGCAGCCGAGACGCGGGGCTGGCGAGCTGCGTTCTCCTCGCCCGACGTGCCGCTAAGTGCCGCGTTGTTTTAAAGGCGGTTTGTTGTTAATTGTTATTATTGCTGTGACTGTTTTTCAGCTGGATCGGGCGCAGCGGGCTGGCCGCGCTGCCAGGGCTTTTCCCCTCGGCTGCCGCTCAGTAAGGGGCTGCGTGCTGGCCGCGGTGCCCAGGTAGGACGCGCGCCGCGCTGGGCGCTGTGTTTTCTAGCGCTAAAAATACCGCCGGTTTATTTGTTTTTCTTTCTTTCCAGGTTCATGATGTTGACAGCTATGTTCTTGGCTGCTCTCATTCTCATTACAGTACATTCACAGGAAACTGAGGAAACCATAACGTACACGGTAAGGTTTAATAGAGCAGGAGATGATTGCTGCTTTGCAGGGATTCTTTTCTAAATGACCCTTAAGAAAAACCAAATTTCTTGCCAACGCGTAGCATGCGATGCAAAGTTCTTTGAGTTTGAATGCTAGCCTAAAATAAGCTGTTCCTATGCTGAAAGGGTAGTTGAAAAGCTGAAGTTTGCAAGACCGAGCAAAACGGGCTCTGGCTCCCTGTTCTGAAAAGCTTATCTGTGTGCTGTGCCTGATGAACTGAGCGAAGCTATGAGGCTTAGTTTTTGTATCTGCCTTCTTCAAGTAAAGGTCCCTGGGACCCTCGTTTGAAGTACATGGAACTTGATGGATAATTAGGTCAAACATTTTTCTGTGTTTTCCTTTGGATGTTTCAAGCTGCTTATAACAACATGCAAGTACTTAAAAAAAATTCACTGCTCTTAATGAAGCATTTAGCTCCTGGGGTGATTGCATGAATGTTAGTTGCCGACCTGCTTTAGACCAGTGGTTCTGTCCACCTTGATCAGTTTCTACAGGAAAACTGAAAGCAGATTCTCCTTACAACCAGGTGACAGCAGTTTAAAGTCCTTTTTGGAAATTCTTGGTTCTAAACTGCTGTGCTCACTCCTTGGCTTGTATAACACATGTCATAGAAGGAGTGGCAATTACATCGGCTTGGGCTGGTGAAAAACCCACATTTTTACATCTGATTACAGCTGTAATCCCTGCAACTTGCTTCATATGGGTGGACCTCAGAATATGTATACAGACATCAGCGCAATGCCACACAAGCAGAAAATTCTGCACACATGCAGAAAGTTACAGAACCACAGCCAAAGGCTGAGATTGTGTTTTCTGCAAGTAATCCCACTGAAGTCAGTGGGATGGCTCAGGCAAGTAAAGATTGCAGAGCTGGACCTTGCCATAGAAGATGGGGCTCCAGGAAGCCTTCAGTGAACATCAGGAAGTCAGTCATGCAATACTTGTAACCCTGGGCTGTAGAAGCAATAGGTAGTTGGGAGGATTTTGTTTAGAGGCTTCTGGGGTGTTTTTAAGTCCCTCTGTCTAAGTGGAAACAGATGAATTAATTTCATTTTGAAAATTCACACTAATATAGGGATCCTACTCCCTTCTTCTTCAGCATTTGTTACACGTTAAAAAAAAAAAAAAATAGCATTTTTGTGATAAGTCTAAATGGATCTTTTTGAACCAATAGATTTCTAGCATGCCTGTGTGACTTGGATTCTGCTATTATGTTTTCAAAGAGGTCTTAGCATTCAGGTGCTTCAGTGATTGTTAGGCTTTTAATCATATAAAATTATTTAGCAATGAGAACTTGCTGTTGGAATTTTTACCCTTTGGATGCTACTGTTTCTCATATGTACACTGTGTTCATTTAGGACCAAATCCACTGCTATTGTAAAACTCCTTTCAGCTGCAGTAATAGTTGGACTCGGCTCCTTCCTATTAAATAGACTGCCCTCCTGTTGTGCATCAGCAGGAACCAGGTGATTCAGTAGATGCACGAATTAGCTGTTTTCCTTTGGGTTTGGGTTTTCACAGCTACAGTAACTTTGGTGTTGTCAATTCAGCATGTAGTCATTCCTTTAGAGACAGAGCACTGAAATACACGTTTTGCTGTCCACTTACCCCTTCCTAACATTGGAGGCTTTTTCTTCCAACTCGCTGCTGCATCTAGCAGATGGCTGGCGTCACCTGTGAATGAAGAATGAAGAATATTTTCAGTCCTGTTGCTGAGTCAGTGTCTGTAACAAGTTTCTCAAAATAACTTGAGCATAGTGCATGGAACCAGTGGATCTCAGCACCAGAAGGTCAAATTTGTCACCTATGCAGTTCTCTGTGGCAGAAGAGTTGCAGTAACATTTAGCTTGCTGGATTCTGACTAGTTACATTAATTGACTCGATTCTTTTTTTTCTGTAAGGCCATTAAAATAATATGCTAAGCAGTGCAGAATGCATATGCACCTGCATAATGCAGCAGTTGATTCATTGATGTTTTAAATGTCTGCTGTAGCTGGCAGCATTGTGATGCTTAACTAACTAATTTCTGGAAATGTAACTGGTGATTAAAATGACTGCATTCTAGACACTTTAATGCTTTTGGGCAGAGGGATAACAAAGATATTTTCTTAAACTGCAGGGCAGAATATTTAAAATTCTTCCTGAAGTTACCAGCCTGAGTTGATACGAATAGTTGCTGAGTTCAGTCTTGTTTGAATTCTGTCAAGTTTTATTTACATAAGTAGTCCTGCTGCTATAAACTCTAACCGGTTATTGTACGTCTCACAATATAAATTGTTCTTCCTAGACTGCAGTTCCTGGAGTCACATGGTTAAAGTGCATGTGAATGAATTTCCAGCTGTCATGGGATCTTTCCCCATTGCTAGTGTGCTAATGGGAGAAAAGATGATATACAGGGGTATTGAGGTCCATTAGTCCCTCTGGCAAACTCATGCCTGGAATAAAAGATGTTCACCTCTTGGAAGGTGAACAAGATCAAAGAAGAAGAAAAACTTTTTCTTTCATTAGAAGACTTTTCCATCCTGGTCAGCTGGGTCAGTTGTATCCATTGAACAAATATCTGTTCTGATACTCAGGCAACGGCAGATGCTTTAAAACAGAAAATAGCAACAAGACAAGAAAAAAGTGATGCTTTTCCCATTCTCATTAAAGCCTTGCCTACTCTGCGGACAACATCTTGGGACCTTCCTGAGACAACACCTCTATCTGTACATATTGGTCTTGTTCCTGCCTAGCAATACTGTACTAATAGCCATTTCTCTAGCTTTCCAAGATATAGAAACATTGCATTTCTCCCAGTGTAAAGCTTGGAGTTCATTGAAATATCCTTATTTTTCCAAAATAAAGAATCCTGTATAGGGCAATATTTTTCTTACCAATGTTTTCTTTCCTCTTTTATCTGTAGCAATGCACAGATGGCTATGAATGGGATCCTGTTAGGCAACGGTGCAAAGGTACAGTAAATCACTTCCAAAGAAAAACTTACTGCTGGAATTACTTCAGTATTGTCACATTCCTGTTTCAGACAAGGAGTGTGCTTGCATGCCTCATTGTGTTGTTTGTATTAATGGCTGTTGCAGAGGATTCGACTGTTAAAAGCATGATTTGTGTTGTTGCTAACCACAGATATTGATGAATGTGAAATAGTCCCAGATGCATGTAAAGGTGGGATGAAATGTGTTAACCACTATGGAGGATACCTCTGTCTACCTAGAACAGCCCAAATTATTGTAAATGAGCGAGAAGAAGCAGCAGCTGAATCCACTAGTGGTCGAAACAACGTCATTCGCCGGACTCCAGCTGATCCTAACCGTGCCCCTCCAAACCCAACTCATCAAATTCAGTGTGCAGCTGGGTATGAGCAAAGTGAGCACAATGTGTGCCAAGGTAAGCAAGCTGCCGTGTGTTTCACTTTCAGTATAACTGGAGTGTACGTGATAACAAATCTAAGCCTGGAAAATAACAGCTTAGGTCTCTGAATTTGTTAGGAATTTGTACGCCATTAGATTGGACACGTACACACCTCCTTAAGGAGGTGACAGGTAACACAGCAGGATGTCCTGCAGACATCTTCTGAAGACATGCAAAACTATGCTGCTGGGTTTGTTTTCAGTAAGGTGATGCTGGATGGAACAAAAAAAAAAGTGTGAGCCTTTGCTTAGATCAGATTGTAATGCTGAACAACGCAGTGTTGTATGTCACTCATATATGTCTGACACACATTCCTCAAGCACTAGGAACCAAACATCTGAACATCTTGTGCTCTTCTGGTCTCTGTGGAAGTAGTCCTCCACAGACCCAGCCAACTTATTTCCAGTCATGGTCTAGCCACTCTCTGAAACTATGGCAATGAAGAGTTTTCATCTGGGTGTACATACACTGCACAGCGTGCCAAAATTCTCAGAGTATTAGCAATGTTAATTGTATGCATTCAGGAACCAGACTCACAAGCACTACTGTAAACTAAGACTGTTTCATTTATTATTTTATATAAATAGTTTACTCTTATACTTGCTGAAGTAACAGATGTTTTGTCCACTGTTTCGTTTTCTTTCATAAAAATATATTCTACTCCTTGCTCATAAACTTGGCTTTTAAGCATGTCAGTGGGATACCCATGCAAACAGAGGGCAAGTTGTGACCCCGTGGTTCATCCTTTCCATTTCTGTGGTCCTTAACGGTATAATCATATAAAATAGTACATGAGTGACTATAATCAGAGTATGCTGTATTATACAGTGGTAGTTCCTTTCTCTTTGGTATTCATATATATATATGGAATGTTATTTATCACCAGTGAGTAAATTCCCCGTGCTTCTGAAGCATAGTAATCGTCATGGAGTCTGGATAAGTTGTTTTGATGAGCAAAGCCTTGGAGTTGCTTTTCTACTTTGATGCTGGGCATTTCTGTCCATCTATTCAAGAATATCAGGTGAAGAGCCTGTCAGAGGAGGGTCAGCACTGTACTATCCTTTAATCCCAAGTGTTTATTTGGGGCTGTTGAGGAAAAATTAATGCCAAGGATGGCAAGTTATTTTTCCCCCAGCTCAATTTAGAACAGCACTAGCAGAATCAAGGAGAGAGTACTGAACTCCTGTGTTTGATCCAGCATGAGCCACTGCAGGTGATCCTGCTGTGCTATAAAAACTCCCCTTCACTGGTCAGTTACGATGAAGAGTTTGCAGTTGGGCACCTGGTGCTGCTCTTTTATAATATTTGCAGATAATGCTGGAAAAATTGCAAGCACAAACATCACTCTTGCTGTAATGGCTTTAGGTGTACAAGTTTAAGTGATAGTATAGTAAAGCTTAATGGCAAATGGTACCAATGCCTTTGTATATTCTGAATAAAGGTTGTGTGACAGGGTTAACTTTGACACTGATAAGCTGCTAGGGTTTTGTTTTGAGAAATGATACATTATTATCTTTTCTCCATGTTTTAGTTTCCTGGAAGTTAAAACCAAATATTTATATTCAATTTACAAATCTGTGGTTAATTTATAATAACAACTAACTGTTTTTGTTAAAGTACCAGAACTTCTAACTAACAGACATACAAACTATGGTGAAATCTTGAGCTTTACTGATTCAGAGTTTTGCTACTAATCTCCCTGTGCCAAAATTTCATTCTAAATGCAGAAAGTATGGAAATGTTACTGCCTAAAAGCTGAAATATATTGTACTGAATGAATTCCAGCTGGAGAAAATGTAGTGGATAGTGTGCTTGAAAGAAAGGATAAAAGACTTTAGGAGCACTTAAAGCATGCATTCAACTTCATGATCTTCACTACTGAAAATGTCTTATAAAAAATAATCTTGATCAGCAATGGTCCCACTGTGGATTTATTTAATTATGGTTAAAAGACTTTGCTATGATAACTGCTTGAGGCTCCTAGGGAGTGTAACTTATACATATAGTCACACTTAAGCTTGTTTTATTGTTTAGTAAATCAAATATGAAGCCCAGCTCCTTCTAATTGTTTGCAGATGTATGACATTCTTCCTTCCAGTCCAGCAGCACTAAGTATTTTATAACCAATGTGAAAGTGTGGAGACCTCTGTTTAAAACAATAACGTGCTCTAAGGAGCTATATTGCTGACATCATGCTAGAGTAGTAGGGGCCTCCTGTTACCATACATTGTCCATTCCCTTTTTTAAACATTGAATTGTGAGAGTACGATAGGCCAAGCCCATGTTGGATTTTGTGCTTGGAATACAGAAATGACATTATTCATGTTTGACTAAGTAGCTTCAGTAATGTGCTGAGCTTCATTCTTAGGCAAAGAAAGATACTGTATGTCCAGATCCCATTTCTGTTGATAGGATAAAGATTCCTGGAGGTGTGGGATTCTCTGCACTTGGCTGTGTGTCTGAGCTGCAAGAGTTTTAATACCTTCTTAACCTCTGACCTGAAGAAAACAAGTGAAAGTTGAAGTTTTTATCAGTGTTGAGTACTTCTTGTATCTGATGCATGCTGGTATTTATTACAGGCCACGTAGAATACCAATAGCACAGATGGCAGATTGGCAGTAAAGTACATTGTGTCAAAGAAGACAAGGCCATAGAAATAACTATGAAGTATGTACGTTGTATGTGAAGGTCATTTTCATAACTTCTCTTGATCCAAACCAAGTTCTTGTCTAACTCTGGTTGTCAGAAGTGGAGGTAGCAAAACTCTGGGGATCTCTTAGCATGCTGTGTCTGAACAGTAGGTGCTAGGAATCTCCAAAACTGATGAGAAAGTGAGGGGAGTTTATTTTGGATAAAGATTTTCTGTGTGTACATAGAAAATGTACAAAGTAATTGTGATCCAACAATTGAATTGTGATAAAACAATTAAATGCAGAATTCAAGATAATGTTGACCCCACCCTACTTCCTAATAGCACATGAAGTGCTGCTGAATTGGTCACCAAAACAGCTTGATTCCCATATGGCACCAACCAGCATTTTCAAGAAACCATTCTTCTCACCTGCCAATACAAGAGTATTGCTCACTATGGGAGAAGCCAAAAACAGAATAAGAAATATATTTAAATAAATTACTGAGTTTACTAATACACAGGTACTTCTTTGCCTCTTTCTAGTCAAATACTTGAACTCTGTTGCCTGCCTGCAGAACTGAATTGTTGTTAGACTCTGTGATTTGAGTCTACTCTTATTGGAATCAAAAGAAAATCACCCAATTAATTCAATTTTGTCAAATCTAGCCTGCAAGAAGCTATGAGCTTTTCCTTGAATGTCATAACACCTACATGAGAGGGCAGAGGGGAGAACAAGAGGGGGGGAGCAAAGATGCCAAGTAACTTGTGAATTTGGGAATGGAAGGCTTTTGGCTGTTTGTTTTCCCTTCCTGTCATGCTGGCAATACAAGCTGTAAAGCAATCAAATTTTTATTAATTTATTTATTTATTTTGCTCTCCAGACCACCCTCATTAGTTTAGCTTCCTATATTTCTGCAGCCCTATATTCAGTCTCTTTGTAAACCTTTGCACTGCTGTGACTGAGGAGTACATGGAAAAGGAGCTGTAATATGATGGTTAATGCTTTTTATATGAAAAAAAAAAATGGTGCATTTATTCCAGGTAATTCTGCCCAGACTTGGTTATTTGCTTTTTATTTCTCCCATCTTTTGACTTTTTTTTTCTGTTCTGTATTTTTTCCCCTGCAAAATCATTTTAGGGGTCCCTTCATAAGTAGGGTTCAGGGAGGGGGTTAGTTCAGTTTTCTGATACTTTCCAAAGTAACTTATACCCAGTCTAGGCTTTTATCTTGAGAAGTTATGTAAGTCCAAATCTACATAATTCTAACTTTTGCATCTCTAGATTCCCTCTCTTAGGGGGAGAGCAGCAGGGGGAAACAGCTCATGATGTTTTGTTTTCCATACTGAAATTACTTTCCGTAAGACCTATATGTGCAAGTAGTATGCAAAGAGCACAAACTACAAATGGGACAAATACATGTGCATTGAGCCCAGCTCTTTTCAGAACCAGCCCTGGCTGGAGAGGCTTGCTGTGCCTTCGTTCGGGTGCTCTTTCTTGACATTTTGGCTTGGGTGTATAGTGCACTTCTGCAACACACATCCTAATGAGCTTCCCCTTACTGTGCTTCAAGCTGTCCTGCAGAGCAGTCTTGGAACATGCAATCCCAATCCTGTTCAGATGAAACTAAATCTGAAATGCACTGCAGGAGCGTTGATAATACTTCACAGCCACTAACGAGCATTCAGGCTCCAGGAGCAAAGTAAATCAAAAGCCTAGAGGCCTTCAGAAAGGAATGTACTGGGATTCAGGAATGCCTACACCAGCTTCTCATTTGTCCCTGTTGCCCATGACTGTTATGTAAGCTAGACATAACTAGAATGCACAACAAGAACATAGCTCTAACAGTGTTTTAGGCTGGCCCCAGAAATGTTCTGGGGAGCCTTTTGTAAAACAGTTCCTGCAGTCAGAACTCATTGCAGCATCCCAAATGTTCTCCTTGCATTTAAGGAGTTCTTTTAAATTACTTTTGAGAATGACTTCTAAAAGAGCCCGTGTTCATTTCCAGAATTGTTACTCTAAACAGATAATGAGTTGGAGGATGGGGTGAGGAAAAGAGCTGTGGTAGGAAAAAATAAAGTCTAGTTATTTATTTTAGGAAGACAATCCAAAGTAAGAGTACTCTAAGAACTGCCATAAGTTCATCAAAGTGCTTATGCAAGCAAAGTTCAGCCATACATGTTTGCTGCAGTACTTCAGCAAGTGGAGAACACTCTGCCAGCAGTAGGCACCCTAAGAGACCAACCTGGTTATACATGCTAATGCTGATTCCTTGGAACAGCCATAGGAATTTTACAGATCTAAGAGAATCCACAGAAGAATACGAACTGACACTTTCACAGCTCTTCGTACTGAGTGTTCATAGAAGCCAGTTAATTTCTTGTACATTTGGGTACATCACGCAGAGATTGTCTTTCATCAACCCATCCCAAACCAACTGTTCAAGCTGCTAAGCTGTGAAAATGCTGCAGAGTCCTTTCTGGAGCTTCTCCTCAACAGTCACAAGGGGCCAGAGGGGAGGTCACAAGAAACATCTTGTTTTGAGGGCCCGAGGGCCTGCTTTTGGGCATTTTCAAGATTTGGCCACTCTAAATCATCTTCCCATCTGTGCTATTTGCACAGCTGTGAGTGTCATGTCAAGACCTTGGATAGATATTCTCTGTTCTGTCTGACCATTTTACTGTGAACATCCATCACAAGCATAAATACTAGCAGCTGCTTCACTTCCTTTAGTTGCTTACTGCTTTTCCATTATTCTGACCCCTGCAGGAAAATGCTGAGTCTGTTGCCATTAAGATTCATACCATATGCTAATCATGCCAAATGTCCTAGATTCAGGCAGGCTTCCGAAAGTTGTATTTACCTTAGCTTCTTGAATTGGGATTATGCAAGCAATCACTAAACTTCAGGTTCAAGTTAAGTAAACTCGCTAGCAATTCTCATGTTTTCTTGTTCAAGAGATATGGGACTGTAGAGTGGTCATGCTGACTGTTATACTTTCTTGCTTTTGGGTTTAATTTGTTGATTGTAAAGCCTGTTGGCTTAGCAGCTCTGAGGAGGCTAGTGCTTCGCCAGACAAAGCATACCAAATGTATTCAGAAGGCATAGAGGAAGTCCAAGCCTTCAGCCATCTGTCCTCCTTCAGACTGTCAGGCTGCAAGCTGGAGATCTTTTCGTAACGCAGTCGGGAATAACATTAGATAGCAAAGGGGAAGAACGTGTCTGATTCCACTTGGCCATCTCAGTATGTCAGGCACCTTGTTAGAAGGCACAGAGTATTTAGATATCTTTGCAAGGAATTTGCTGCATCTGTTGTAAAAACTGGGTCGAAAGCATCCTAAAAGTCAGTAAAGTTTGCAAGGAAAGATAACTGTCATCTTTTGCATTTGACAGCATTAGGTAGCATGAAAATGATGAGTGAGAGTGTGGGCTAGGTTTGGGTCCTCGTTTCCAAACTTGCTGTTAAGGATTTGTGGCCTGCAGAGTTGCAGTGGTACAGGGTTTCCACAGCAGTGACAGCTGTGTGAGGCCATCCCAGAGCTGCTTTTGGTACCTCTCCTGGATAAAGTTACAGGGATGACCATTGTCACTGTGCATGGATTCTTCCTGCCTTACTTTCATGAAAGAGTTATCGCATTATTCTGTTTCTGTTTGCAATCATCTGTCTACAGTTCATCCCAAACTACTGCATTATAGTTCTTTAGCTTGCTGTTTGCTTAAGGGAATTTTCTGTCCTTCAACATTTTCTCCTATTTTTACACCAGATTCCTGCTTTGTATTACTTAGGCAGGAGTGTTTCTATATTGTAGTATGTTGTATTTTCATATTGGAAGTTTGACTTACATTCAGTCACTCTTTCTAACCATAGAACATCCCTAAAAGATAACAGTGTTACCGATGAATACTTTTTAAAGGTCCAAGACATTTCTAGACATTTCTTGCACATCTCCAACGTGCAAGATTGCACAATTTAGCCAGCTGGAAAACTAATTCAAGAGCAGAAGATCAGAACTGCTATTTTTGTTATTTTATTCTCTTTTCAAGTGATTTTCTTCATTTCTCTTTGATAATGGCAACTGAGGATGATACCTACTACTTGCACTTGGCTTTCTACATGTGCCAAAATATTCCTAAAGGAGGAACAAAGCTACCCACAGATAAAGAAGCAGTCTGTTTGATTGCTCACTACACCATGTAGTGATGTCTATGTTTCTTTGCATATCCTTTGCTAAGGATAAAATAAAAAATAGTCTGCTGTAGTGTAGCCAAGCGAACCAAACTCAGTCATTGTTTGAATTGTGTGTTGCTCAGGCCTGCTCTTCTGAGGTTTTTCTCTATCATCCAGGACAATGAGATGTGATGCATCAGTGAGATACTTTTGATCTTTTTGAAACCACAATAAGAAAGAGGAATTTTGGATTTCACCTTACGAGGTTGCATCAGAACATACTGATAGATGTGATATAATAGACTATTCCTGTACAGAACTGGCATGGCAGATCTCTCTGTCCTGTGTGTTAACTGGATAGGAACTTCTACTTTTTGTTGGTGGATTTTATATAAGGTGAGCTTGGCCATCTCCTTTCAATACACTTCAAGAATATTTACCCTCATTTTCCCCTCCGTGAGGCTTTTGGAGCTATTTTTTTCTGGATCGTTATCATACTTGAAGCATCCTGTTGGCTGGAAGGATCTTATCAAAGGGAAGTTTGCCACATACCTGCCAAAGTTCAGGTGCTTCTGTCCACAGGACCCAAAGATTTGAACTTGGCCACTAAGATCTCTTCTCCCTGTAGATGACAAGAATATATGGAATAAGTAATCAACCTGAATGACGTTGGTGAAGAAAAAGCTTGACATATCACAGATAGTAATCTGTTTTCATCTTTAATTTGCTAAGCTTTTTCTTAGTAGCCAAAAAGCAGTAATTTTAGATAAAAAGCTATTTGCCATTTTGCACTATAAAGGAAGAAACAGAAGACATGCTAAGTACACCAGAATCCTGTTCGTACCTTCTTTCATTTACATTTTAACTTAACTAAAAATACAAGAGGGATTTGAAATCAGAGTTACGAAATAGTTTAACATACATGCAGTTATCATAAAATACCTTTTATGCTCATTCACATCTTTGTGTTTTATTTGCTGAACTGAAAACGACGTTAATCATGTCAAATCATGTTTGAAGTTGTACATATAGCGGAGAAATGACTAATTTCTGCTTTGTATAATTACATGGAGAAGCCCGTAGCTTTGAAGCTGAAAAAGGTACTAAGAAAACATTTGTTAGACACGCTTTTAGAAATTACATTGCTCAGAAAGGGTTCCTGAAGCACAGGCATGAATTAAACCTTTTCTGGCATAATATATCCTAATTTTTTAATTAAGTGTTTTTAGAACTAGATATTCAGTAAACCTTTACCTGTTTGTGAATATCTTAATGAGTAACTTCACCTCAGTGAAAAATGCTATGGCCACAGCTATTTTGCTTACTTAAGTCATTCTCCAGTACAAAGGATTTGTTGCATTGTTAGGTTTTTTTGGTTATGAATTTTTTGTGGCTTGTTTGTTTCTGCTTTAATTTGGGATGCTCTGAATCAGTCTTTATTAACTCCTAATAAAAAAATCTGCCCTTTCAGGGGATGTATCTAAGCATTGTTGAAGCCCATCTAAAACAGTTCTAAAAAGGAGAAAACAGCTTTCTCTTCCAAGCTGGATTTAATCTGGAATAAATTTCTACTCTAATGCGTGACCCGCTGCGGTATGATATAAGCAGATGTGACATTGCACTTGAGGGTGTTCAGTCCATGTCTGAACAGATGTTCAGTGTAGTTTTTTGAGTACAAGCAGAACTTGTTCCAGGATTTTCATATGCATATGCATGCATGGACTTTTTGTTAACAGGTAACTGGTCATAACGTGTGCATTCAAACTTATGCTTCAAGGACAGAAAAGTACAAGGTCTATGAATACGGGAGCAAAACAAAATGGTTTTGAAACTGATGTAGAACAGCTGTTAGGTACTTAACAAAGACTATCTATTTCTTAAAATGCTGCTAAACTTATCAACTGAGATGAAATTTATAGATAGCAAAAGAAACAGAGAGTGCAGTGATTTCAGAGTTCCAAGAATGAAAGGCTTAATGGATATTTGTTGTCCAGCACACCAGCAAAATCTTCAACCTGAGTTTTCAAAGTAACTGATGACTGTCCACCCATGAATTTTATAACAGAGAGATGGCTTTTTTATAAAAGAGTACTGGCCAATGGAAAAGAAAAGCTTTGGTAAGCTGAGTAGCAATACTGCTGTATGAAACCTATACAAAGGTTTTATATACAAAGAAAATGTAGAAGTTTGCTGTTCGAATTCACAAGATTTGAAGGCGTTAGCTGAAAAAGACATCTGTGGGATAAAAAAATAGCATGCCGTTTGGACAGTCAATTACTGAGCATTTCTTAGCATTAACAACTTAAACAGAAATCATTATCAATACTGTAACCATTGCTTGTTCTAATAACGTAGAATTGGAAATTGCAACGACTTTGGACAGATAACAATTTTCTGTATGGTTTTAGAGATGTTGCCTATAAACTGACATTTAGTAACAGACGTGTGCAGAAGAAAATGAATGAAGCATAAAATGAGCAGAAGGGTAGGTGTGATTACAGATAACTTGACCTAGGTTATAAAACTATCCTGATCAGAATGGTGGGAAATGTCTTTCTCACTGAGATTTATTGGAGAAGTTTGTATGCCTGGGATGCATTAGAAAAGAGCTAGCATTAAACAGAATTTGTAGAAAGCAAAGACAGTTCATATTTGGAGAAATTTCATCTCAGTTGATAAGTTTAGCAGGATTTTAAGAAATAGATAGTCTTTGTTAAGTACCTAACAGCTGTTCTACATCAGTTTCAAAACCATTTTGTTTGCTCCCATATTCAAAGACCTTGTACTTTTCTGTCCTCCTGTATTTAAAGCACTTTCTCAGCAGATAAGTGTGTTCTCAAGGTTCTTTCTTATCAGGAAACATATCTGCACAGCTTTTACATGATAGATGTGAACCAAATAAAACCATGTATTGGTTGTCACACTTGGAATTAGTTAAACAGTATTTCAATAGACAGCACTGCAGTTAGTGCATTGTCATGTAAAAATAAACAAAGCTTTGGAATACCCAATGATCTGCCCCCATAGTCTGTGGAAGATACCTTACTACTTGATTCCTTACAGAAGAGGAGGGAAACAAATCAGGAAGGCGCACAGAATCCAAATGCAATTCCCAAGCAAAAAGGAAAAAAAGACCATTCTCATCCAAAGTCATCCTGCTTGCATGTACTGTGTCTAGATCTTAATCTTAACTGGCTTAATTCATAGGATCAGAACAGAATTTCTTTCCAGCTCACTCCTTGTGGATTCCTCGAGTAGAAAAGTCAAGGATAGTTGCAAGGCCCCAAGTAAAGATATTGCCAACATTGTAGGCCTGGTGCAGAGAGCATTGGGCAAGCAGGTAAAGATGGCATGTCTAAGTCAGCCTTCCATAGTGATGGGTGCTGCGCTGCCTCCTGGGTTTGTGGAAGCAGGAGAGCTGAAACAAGCCGTAGGTTTGTACATGCAGCAGTTGAATACAGGAGAAAATCACCTGTTTTTCCATCATAAGCACTGTTGACTATTATTTAAACAAGCTAAAAAATATGATTGTAAATTCTAATGTTATGCTGTGCGTGAATGATTTTGAGGGGTCTGCTTTTTATTTTTCAGTTCCAAGATGTAAACTATTCCTCTATTAGAAACTGTTGCTCTGTATGCCTATACAAGGAAAAAAATCTCAATTTCTAGTATGTATCATCATGAAAAGGTTGCTTCATTCTGTCTTTAAATCAAAATGTTCTTTCCACTGTGATTAAACTCAAATTTCTGTATTCACCGTTAAGAGAATCTCTTCCTTACTATGTATGCAGATTTATAAGGCTCCAGGCACCTTTGAAATAAATTGAAAGCACAGTCATGTAATAAAGCCAAAACCAGAAACTAGCCAAGGAGATCCACCCAGCAACACCCTCGAACACCCTCAGCTTCTTCCCCTAAGCGCAGCTTTAGAGCACTGGTCTTGATCTTGTCTCCGCTTTCTCCACCCTTGTGAAAGCTTCCTGGGGGATTCTCCAGCCAGCAGAGAAGCCAGAGCTTTACGAGTGGCTGCTTATGATGCAGAAACAGTTCGTTTGCTTGATTTTCTTACCTAGCAAAAGGCTCATAAGGAGCATGGCTGTTTGTAATACTGCTCAGCCCGTTTCAAGGAGTATTCTGAGAAACAGGAGCAGCTCATAGCTGGGGAGAGCAATTCAGGGAACAAGGAGATATTTTAATGGCTGCAAAAAGAGATGAGAAGCATAGCAAAACCATACAGAAATTAAGGGATTGTGAGAGCAGACTTGCAACTGCTCTGTTCCCCACTTTGCGTGATGACAATTCCGCATTTATGAAACTGAAAGGCGGTATAGAAGGTCAATCCCAGAAAAGGAAACAGTTTCTGAGCTCCTTGTTCTACCATACAAGTGAAGCCAGGACTTTAAGAACTGGATTTAACAAAGCTCTGGACATCCTATACAGTGAAACTAGTCATGAGTTCAGAAAAAAGTCTTTTGAAAGGACTAGCAAACCTAATTAAATGCTCAAGAGAATCTTAAAATATTAATCAGTGTCAGGATGAGGTTAATTGCTGGCATCTAGAGTGGCAGTATCTGTATTCTTCTCTTGGACAACTCATGCTGACCGCTTTGAGAACTGATCTTCCAGCATCAAATTTTCCATCTTTGTGGTGGTTCCTGCCTGTTGTTTAACCTATTCACCAAAGCTTTGATTAATCTTCCTGGTGGACATAAGAGCTTCAGTATCCATTCCCTACTCTATGACCTCCAGTTCTATTTCGAAAAGATACTAGGAATTGGTGGCAGAACATATTCATTGTAGGAATCACTCTTATTGCAAGGATAAGCTTACAGTGTTGAAATGCAGTGACATCATTTTGTATTGCTGTGTCTGTCAGAGCTCCTTTTCTGGACAACTTCAGCTTGTGGAAGGGCCCTGTCCTGCTGCAAATAGTGCATGCATTCACACATGTTGCCGAGCGCATACTTTACTCAACACTGTTGCTGTGTTTAGTGTTGTATTTGGGACAAAAGCATTCTTTGCATTTGATTCTTTGTGTTAGTATCTGTCTAGTCCAACCTAGCCAAAAACTGGCCTCAGCAACTTCTGGCTCGTAAGAGGCTGTGGGAGCCCCGGGGGCTCCATACAGATGCCTCATCTGTGACCAAACGGGCTGAGGAGCCATTTCACAGTGCCTTGTCCTCAGGGTGGAGTCTCACTCCTCCAACAGCTATGATTGGTAGGCTGAAAGCTCGGTATTAAAGAGACCAACGGGACCAATTGGGATTTTCGCAGATTGAATGGCCACTCAGGGGGTTCAGCCAGAAAGAATGATCTGAAGCATCTAAAAATATGGGGAAAAAAATGGCATGAAGTTGACACACAAATGCTTTTTGTATTTGGCTGTAGCGTCCCAAGCTGTGGGATCTGCCTGGATCAGCTCAAGACTGTCCTTGCAGAACACCGCAGAGGCTCTTGCATGCACCAACTAAAGCATGCTTCAGCTTTATGGCATAAAGTTACAGAACTGCCTCTGTCACAGAAATTCAGATTCAAGGCGGTGTTACTGTCCCATTGGGAGGCAAGTGGGATGGGTTGGATATACAACAGCCCTTAACAACTGGAATGATAATATGTAGGTTTTTCCATGCCTATCATTTGTCCTTAATTTGAAAAATTAAATGCTGATGTCCCATTGTTAACTATTCTTAGCAAAGATTTCACAATTCAGCTCACTGATGACCAAATGGTTTCTTTAGTTTCTTCACTCTTTGTTTGCAGCTGCCCTGAATTTCAGGTTGATGTCTTAGTGGAATTGATGTCTTAGAGGAGGGCTTTTCCTGACTGGTCAGGCCCCCTTGTTTAAACTCACCTTAGATCAACAGAGACCAATAGCAGAGACATGCTAAAGTTGCAGAGGCATCCTCCTTTATTCCATTTTTCGTTTTACTATTGGTCCATCAGCTTTAGTTATCAGACTCTTCAGAAGTGCTGTTTATTTGGCTATAATTGTGTAGCACACAGAGGGTGCCAGTCACCCGTGAAAGTTTTCTTCTGGAAGGCACAGTATGTATAGATGCAGCAGAAATCTGGAAGGCACAGTATGTATAGATGCAGCAGAAAAGCTTACCTGAGCAAACCTTCAATCTTAGTACTTTTTAATATTTGACTTGCATTCCTTCTTCTTTACTCTGTATTCCCTTCTGTAAAGTTAAAAAAATACACCTTTCTTCTGGAGTTTGCATATCCCAAGACTACTTTACTTACTGTGCTTTTCAGAACTGAAGTTTTTATGAAACTGCGCTAGATCTGTGAAAAAGACTGTTTGTTTTCCTACAAAAGGTGAAGGCGAGGAAATGCTTTCCATAAAGGAAAGTAACACAATTCTGGGGCAGCCCTGAGCTGCACAAACATTTTCATGGAAAGCAGGCTAGCCGGCCAGAAGCTGAATGTCATTCCCAGCCTCCCATGGCCCAACTGTTGCCACAGGCTAACCTCTGCAGCTTAGCTTTTCCAGTTTGTCTGTTTAAAAAAAAATAAAAACATCTCCTCACAAGCCAGGAAAAAATGTAGTTTCACTGATCAGCATCTATGCTGTTCATTGTGCAAAACTCTGACTAAATGCAGAGATTTATTCATAACGAGTACCTGCACCAAACAGGTCATGAAGTACATAAAGTTCGTCGAGACTGATTTTCGTAAACAGAATTACTGCTTTTACTTCGAGGTGTCGTATTAAGACATTTAAATGTGTGCCAGCATTTAAAGCACATGCTTGGATCCCAGTAATTTCACTGACATCTTTGCACATGCCTAAATTTACACAATTACTTAATGCTATCCTGGATAGGAATGCTGTCCTGAAATAGTCCTTCACCTTGTTGCTAGGAACTTTTATTTTAAAAAGCCCTCACTAAAAAACTTGCCAGAGCAAGTCTGCAATACCAAGCACAGACCAATCCTATTCACAAGTGGGTAGGAAATGCTTGCAAGTATCAGAGGGAGTAGCCTTGATCTGCAGGAACAGTGCTATTTACTTGGCTTGCAATTACCTTTCTGGGACAGAGTTCTTAGATAATTCAGAATATCCCAGCTTGTCTCAAATCTAGCAGTGTGGTCCCTTTTAGATCATCCACGTAATTTTTCTTTCCTGAATTCTTTACTCTCTTTTCTTTTCATAAGCTGACGAGTGCCAAAAGCTGACTGAGAACAGCAATTCACACAGTGATCCCAGATAAATTGCTATACAATTAGCAACATTACAATGTGAGTTTCAAGATGTTAATGAAATAAAGCTGCTCCTTTAGGAAACTAGATACTTTACAACTTATGATTTATGGTGACTAAATACGAACATAGTTACTGTGCCAGATGTAAAAGCACTGTCATTTGCTAACTGGATACTTCATGCCACTTCTGAAGGAAGTGTGATGCCTGGCTTGACTAAAATAATCATCTCCTAAGTGTCCTCTCTGTAAAATATTATCACTTTTTGAATTTGAGTTGCAAAACTGTTGTGATATGAAAATCTGCCACATTTTCTTCAGTATGAGGAGCAGAGCAGTGTAATAGACATTATTATCCCTGAATTGGTGGTGACTTGTGACAAAATGATTTGTAGCTCTGTTTCACAGAACCACAGAACTTTTCCATGAACTTCTCAGATCCTCTTTTTTTTTTTTTTTTGACTAGGGGGTTTGCTCTCCACTACTAGATGTGTGCAAACAATATGTATGAATCCAAATGGGGTAGGTAACAAGAGCTATTGCACAAATAACAGCAAGAAATCAAGCCCAAGAGTAGCTGGATATGCAGAATTAACCTATTTACTGAACATTTTGTAGTTAAGACATTGTTGTTCCTTACTTTGAAATGAATTCTGTTCTTGGTCCATATCAGCCATTACTTATCTGTTATGCTTTGCTTCCTTCTTATTTTCCTTTCATTGAAAATGAGATTTAACTCATTAAAAATCATTTGGACTTGATCCTAAAACGTTGAACAGTTTCCAGTCCTTCTGAAAACAATAGAATACAAGAGCTTTCATGGCTTAGTTTTCGTTTCTCTGAGGTGTTTTTGAAACTTTGAAATCAGTTCAGAAGATGCTATCATTGCAACACAGTGTTTCTTTTCTTTAACATTGCTCATTTCATCTGTTTGAAATCTTCAAATATAGTAATTGTCTGCTTGAACCTCAGTTTAGATAAGACCTAGCTACAATGAATATTGGAAATCAGTCTTGTCTTTGGTCTTCCTCCAGTGTTTTGCACATTCATTGGTACAATAGCATCTGATTAATTAAAAGCAGCCCCTAAATCAATAGAATTGTTTGGATGCTATATGCAAACTCTTTGAGTCCCTTAAAACAAAATAGTGTTGTCTACTAGACTAGTTCTTGCTTTCCTTTGGAATCATCCACTCTCTCCTATTAGACTGCGATCTGTCTCAAAGTTGGCTCAGTTTGCCCATCAGCAATACAGCAAAGTCCTTATCTGCAGCTAGGGCTTCTTAACTAACCACACAGAGAAATAAAGTTATAGCGTTAGACATTTTGAGCTTACACAATAAATTTGGCTGTGATTAGCCTCGGAATAGGGATCAGGTACTGTGGAGAGTTCCTTTCGGTTATTCGGGTTCATAATAGTACATGATCAGTAAGAATGCAAAAGAAAGTTTTATTAAATATTTCTCTCTCTGAACTGTAAGCGATTCTCTATGTTATCATATTTGTGAGAAATTAATGTGCTTGTAAATGTTTGCTTTTCTTTTCCTTCCCCATAAATGGATCATCTCTTTAATATCTAAGCAGCTATCTCCTTGCTTTACCTTTCAAATTCTATTCTTTGCTCTTGGCATGAATTACTTGGATATAAAAAGCATCCTGTAGATTCATGTTCTGTTAGTTCATCTTTTGCCTCTTCATTTACTGAAAGATAACACTGTCATGAGGAAAGATCTACCAGAAGTCATTTTTTGCCATCCCGCACGTGAATGAGCATGGTGTAGACCTTTCCCCTGGAGTGCACAGCTGCACAGCCAAGTGGACAATCAGTCACTGGAATTAAATCCATCTGGAAGGTGTTTGAAGTAGCAAGACATCTATGAAAAACTGGACTGTGATTGACAGCTTTTTCCAATAGCTTTGATGGAAGTTTAAATTGAGAAATCTCTTCTACTCTGCAAGAAGCTATAAGCAAAATACATTTTGACCAATCAGTATTGGGCTGAATTCAACCCTTATGTTCCCCCATAGGCTTGTGCTCATTAGTTAACCTCTGCAAGAGGCTTGGAAAGGCTAGATTAGATGTTAACCAGACGTTTATGACTGTCTGTGTAGAGTTAGAGACAAGCAGGCGCTGAAACAGTAGTGCTGAGTGATGTGTTGATAATATTCTGGGCATCCCTCAGCAACGTGGAGATGCAGGCAGGCGATAGATTGCTGGCAATTAGCTCATACACTCAATTTGCAAAACGTCAGGATCTGGGATCACATGCCTTTTGGGGAAGGAAGGAACTGAAAATCAAGACACATACTTTCTGAAACGATTGGGAGGAAGGAGGTCCTAACAGCTGTCTTGTCAAGGAGCGTGGCTAGAGCTTCTCACTCATCTTTCTTCCTGGAGCTAAGAGGAAAAGAAACATACCACAAAGTTGTTTTTGTTTGTTTGCATTAAAGTCTAGTGATTCGATCAGGGCCTGTTTCTTCCTTTATTCCTGCCAGTCTCTGGAGCCAGAAAGCCTGGTTTGAATGGGCACCTGCATGGACCCTTGTCCCACAGCGGACCTCGTCCCACGTGCATCCTAGGCTTGATGCTGCTGTAGCTTTTCAGCACCCACCATCATATCCAGAGCCTCGTGTTGAACATCTGCTACCACTGATGTCCTTCCTGAGGACTGAAACAGTTAATTCCTTGCTATCCTCAGCTATACTGACTATTCAACGTCAACATCTGGGGAGCGCCCACACTTGGTCACAACCACAAATAGTTTCAAAAACAACAATTTTCTTTAACCCTCTTGTAAACTATTCCTTTCTGGAATTTCACCAAGGTGCACAAAGTAGAATGAGTTGTCAAGGGAGCAGCTTGTCCCAAATGTCTTGCAAAAACTGGTTTTCTCACCAAACTGTTTTGACAGCGTGTCTCTCAGTCAGCATTTACCTGCGTTCTGTACTTTTTAAGATCATCTCAGGACTTGCACAGTGCTCTATCTATTTTTGATTGTTTTTATTGGCAACTAATGTATACTACCATGCGCCCACGTGAACGAAATTACAGAGCCCAGACAACTTTTGTACAGAGTTCCTTTGGCCGCAGCTTCTCTGTGGGTTTCATTTGGCAGAAGTGATATCAAGCAGAAGTCTTTCCTTAAGCTTCTGATGTAAACTAAAATACACCTTATAAATAGAAAATACAGGCACTGAGAGCAGTGCCTTTGGGCAAACAGCCACCTTTGGGCTATGGGAAAAATTCAGTTAGATATGATTCATAAATATAATGAATAGGGTGCCATAAACTTGCTTTGCCCTTCACAAACAAAGACGCATTCTCTGCCTCGAAAAATTAGAAGGGCAGAACCCAAAGGAATACAGAAAGAAAAACACAAGGAAAGTAAAAGTGGGGGATTTAAGGGAGAGGGGGGAAAAAAGAAAAAACATGGGCAAATGAGCCTGGGTTGCTTGAGTGGGAAATACAGTTTGGAAGACCAGCAAAGAATGCGTGAAGTAAAACAAAGAGCTTTGTTAGGCAACAAATCCCTACGTGCCTCCCTTCTGATGAGCTCCAGGTTTAATTTTGCAAAACTCAAAGTGTAATACATTTCACAAAGTAGTTAGTTTGTTCTTTAAACTCTAATTTAGTTGAAGGCTCCTATTGATTACAGCTGGAGCAGGATCAAGCTTTTGCTGACTCTGTTCTCCTGGCAGACTCTAGTTTGTAAATACCTTTCATCTCATCCAGCAGTGATAATGATGTGCTTAGATGCTTAGATGATGTGGCAGCAATTATTTAGCTGCTGCATTAGGCTTTCTTCTTTACACTAGCCAAGTCCTTAGAATCAGACCATAGAAAGGAGTATTGGCGTTTTCATTAAATCTTATGATTTCATTGGAAGGACTTGTAGCTGCTCTACTGTTAAGTAACCATTTCTTTCTTCACTCCCACTGACAAATTTGGAAGCAGAGGGCCCTCTTCCACTTGTATTTAGCAAGTTTAGGCATGTCACAAATACCCTTGTTATCTGATAGCACACCCCAAAGCAAAATGCCTCCAGACTTCCATTGTCCTGGGTTTCTGAGCATCCTGTCTACTGCCAGCCAGCAAAAAAAAAAGGTGGGGGGAGAGGGGTGGGGGGGCTGTGTATGTCCTGGTTACTCTCTGAATGGATTTACACACTTGCTTAATACCATGTAAATACTGGAAAATAAAGCATGGATCTTGTCAAACTTAAGAACTTAGCAAATATAGAGCATTTGAAACAGCACTAATAGCAAATAGAGCTAAAGTATCTACTGCCAAGTCAGTGAGAGATCCCACGTCCTGCCTGGCAATCACTCTAAATACATCCTTTCTCCCCCTTCATCTGACCTTTCCAGGCCAGCAATGTTATGTGTTAGTTTAATATTTTAAAACTGGAACTTTACTGGTATTTGGCCTACTTTTTTCTATTTATTTTCTAAACAAATGCTAGCCACTCCTTTTCCAACTAACCTTTTAAGCTTCGCCAGAAATCTGTGAAGATCACAAGGTATAAAAAAGAAATCACATGCTCAGACAAACAAAAGCAGGTTGCTGCATTTCACCATCTCGACAGCCCTGCGAGCAGACTTGAGGAGTATTCTGCTTATGCTGAAATAACTGCCAAAATCTCATTTTCAGTGAGAGTGCCAGGATTATGGCAGCACAGCATCTATTCTCAGGCAAACTCATGAAACTTCCCAGCTAAAGACCAGAAGGAAAATTAAAAAAAAGGGGGGGGAAAAGGGGGGGGAGGAGAGGGGAGAGAAATCTATCCTAATTGCTCCTTCTGTTTGATTGTATAAAGGCAGCTGGGCAGTCAGATCCTAGCCTGAGAGCAGAGTTGATCGCAATTTCAGTGCAAAGTAATTTGGAAGAAAAAAATAGCTCTCTTTTAAAAACAGAAGTTTCCTTGGGAAATGTTAGTTTTTATTTATTACTGGCTCATTGAAAGAACAAAGTATTTTTCAGCATCTTTTTCCTTTTTTTGTTCCCGAGCACAGAAAAAAAATGTGGCTAAACCCCAGAAAAATCTTAGCTTGGGTCCAAAAATAATAATAATTCTCAGTTTTAAGATTTTTTTGTCAGGTTTTTGAAAGAACAACAAATACTTCCCAAGCACCACTCCAACTTACAATCTTCAGTAGGCTGCACACTCTCAGCCCTTCCTTCGGTCACCCTTCTTGTCCATCCCTGCTCTGCCCACACCTCCCCGATGTCTCCCTCGAGCTGCCGCCTTGCTCGCACCGTGTCCCAGCAGGACGCTGTGCTGTGCAGGGTGCCATTGCACCGCCTCGGCAATTCGTATTTCGTCATTCTTCTGACAGCTCAAATTATAGTTGCAATAGGAAAAACGGCAGCAAAGCAGGCAGACAGACGTTGGCAGGTACTCACCAGCTCCCTGGTCGAAAATAGAGCGTCGCAGCACCTTGATCATCAAACCAGATCGCGCTGCCGGTCTTGAATTGTAATACAGTGTTTAATAAATGCTACATCTGTAAGTGAAAAGCAGCTGTGTCAGTGGGCCTCTCATGCATGTGTCTCACTCTTTTCCCCATTCTTTTCTTTAGACTCCAGTTAGTCACCTGTATCACGACATCTCTTTTTAACTCTTGTTAAAAAAACGTTCATTTTTCTTCATAAATATTCATCCTGCCTTTTTTTTTTTTTTCCTTTTACCTTCAAATGATACATTTCTGTTTCCTTGGTGTCCCTCCCTCTCTTTTGAACCTGCCTGGCTTCATCTCGTACCACTTCCTTTTCAACTTCCTTTTAAGCCTCCTTCACTTTAACAATTAGGTGGAAGGCTGGATTTTCCAATAGAATTTGAATGGAGAGCCAGCTAATGCGAATGCGAAGTTCGTAAGGAAAGAAGAGAGGGAAAAATGCACAACATTCCTGCTGTTTGTTAGATCAATACCCTGCCGCAGGGCTCGTTTGTAGCACTGTCAAATTAATATTGTCACAGCAATCTTAACTTCTGCACATCTATTTCTCTTCACTTGAACTGTGCAACCTGAACATTGTGTTTTTCTATCCCAGCTCTTCCAATCCCCTCCCTTCCCTAGAGTATATTTTGGACTGAATCAACTGATGTGTCTTTTTTAAGTACTATTTCCATTCTTTGCTTTTATTATTTTATCACTCAAAAGCTGTAGAGGGCATGGAAGTGAATTTCTTTCAACATTCTAATTTCGTGAGAAGGTAGTACACAGGCCAGTGCTCTCTGACTGTAATTTAAAAATAAATAAGTTTTGCTCTCCAAAACAGAGCATCTGTGAGTACGTACAGCAACACTAAAAGAAACACATGTAGGAAAAATTCATAACTAAATAATGCTTTCAAAGGCATTTCTGAAAGTTGGAACAGCATCAGGAATCTGCTTATTTACGTAGGGAGCTGTGGAGATTGCAGCATGTTGGTACTGCCAACAGATAGGATGATTAGTGCTAAAAACAATATCATCATTTAGATAAGCTTTCTCCTTCTGATAATTGCTTTTGAACTTGACTTGAACTTAAATGTTTTCAGCTCGGGAACTACAGTTATAATTCCTGAAACAGCTCATTCAGCCTGCAAAGGCATCAGGAGAGTCAGATTTTATTGATAAAATGTATCAAGTATTTTAAGTCCCTTGTCTTACATATTAAGTCCCTTGTACCTCAAGGTCTCTTTTTATCCCAAGTGAGCAAAGGAACAGCTGTCCCCTGAATTGCATTCACAACCAACAAAAAAGAGGCTGTTGTATTTTGGAATAGGGTTGGACATCGCAGTGTCAGTCCATCAGTTTACTTGCTGTGTTAATGAGTTGTTCTGATGATAACCAGTGCTCTGCTGTCAGAAAGGCAAGGAGGCAATGGTGGGGCCATGCAGAGCAATCAGGTTTTCACCAGACTGCATCCCTCATTGTGGTACCTTTGCCAGCAGCTCCCATATGGAGATGCCTCCCTCAGAGTACGGAGACACCTGATGCCTCACAAGATTATGTCTGGTTAGGTCTGAAACAGTTTAAGACACGCCAGCATAAAAGGAAAGCAAAATTTTTTGCAGGAACTGCTATTCTGAGGCCATGCAAAAAAAAAAAAAAAAAGGGTTTGAAATGTATTCTTAAGCACAGTGTTTAGGTAGAAGCTCGGTGTTTTCCTTTGCAGGGACTCAGCAGATACCAGTATAAGTGCTGTGAAAAGGCTTGCAAAGATTTAATAAGCGATTCTTCCACTTCCTAATTAAAAACCACAATGAGCTTTCAGGCATTTATTTCCCTAATATTACAGGTTGTAGCAGTAATATTTTGTTCAGTCAAGCCTCACTAAAGGAAAATGCTTATGAGGTTTCCAAGGAGAGAAATAAACAAAATGGAAATGAATAGGGAACTTGGAACTTTTAAGTGTATGTAATTAAGAAAAAAAATACATCCTTCAGATAATTCTGGAAACTATTAGGAGATATTCATAATTCATAACCAGTTGTTTGGTTTTCTTTCAAGCAAGGGGGCAGCTTTACATCAAACACTGACTAGCTTTTCCATTAACTTGAATAAACAAAACAGTATGCTTCAAGTTAAGTGAACATCTTTTTTTTCTTCTTTTTTTTTTTCCTTTTTTTTTTTTTTTAAGAACTAGATGAATTAAAGAATAAGAACAAGACATTTTACTTTTCAAATAGGAAATTAGTTTGCATGCTATTTCTTCATGTTAAAAATACTTTGGAACACTCACAAAAACAATGTTAAGCTGAATTTATGGAAATGTTCCATATCAGTTTTGAAGATGATATGCCAGATGTCGGGGAGAACTCTTTCATCTGCAATAATGGAATAGTTTAATCCACCCTTGTTGTTTTTGAGTATAGTCCAAATGTATTGGTCATCATGGGTGGGTGATCCTCACTTAGGCAGGCATGAACCAAAACGCACAAGTCAGACCTCTAGCACAAAATCACAAGAAAGCAACAGCAGGAAATACTCTACTGAAAGTAGAAATAAGCTTTTGCAATGTAAGTCAGAAAGTTTACCATTATGACAGCTCGCATTTTGAAACACTCTGAGATTCACAGATGCATTGCACTGAATTATTGGATTCAACTTGAAAGCAAGCACACCCCCATGTGTGGCCCCAGAAAAATACAAGTTTTAAATGGACATAGATCAAAAACGTGAAATATTTGCCTTTTTGATGAACAGAGAGACTAATAGTTAACTATTTGCTCTTCTGTTGGGGAAAAAAAAGTATTCTTCCCTTTGAGCAGCTTTAAACATAGACATATGGTACACCTGTGTCGTTATTTTCAGAAATATATGTTGAAGTGCCATGGATAGAAGATTCTGTTGATTCTTGGCAATAGTTTTTGTGGCCTTGTATTAGACAAATGTTAGCCATACTACTTTTAATTGTAATAATCATTTTAATTACTGCCATTTGAACGGTGCTGTATGTATAGCTTCACTTAATAACCTGTGGTTGTGGCTTGATATCAAAGTATGTCCCTTTGGCAGAGCACAGTCCTACAGGTTTGGATGAGCCATGGCTTGTACTGGTAGGGGCCTGGAAAAAGATATACAGCACAGTGTAGAAGTTATTGTTTAAGTTATAGTACAGCACTAGGTTTTTAACTTCCCATGCCATCTCCAGCATGGACAGCTACTGTGCAGAAAGCAAGGGAACAGAATATATGTTTGGGTCCTAATTCAGGCTGGGATTAGGGTGAATTTCTTCTCCAAAAGAGTGATGAGGCAGTGGCACAGCTGCTCAGGGAAGTGGTGGAGTTGCTGTCCCTGGAGGTGTTAAAGAACTGTGCAGCTGTGGCACTCAGGGACGTGGTCAGTGGGCACAGTGGGTATGGGTTGGAGGTTGGACTGGATGATCTTAGAGGTCTTTTCCGACCTTAATGAGTCTATGATTCTGTGATCTTTTTACCTCTGAAGAACTGTCTCAAACTTAATAATTATAACTATTTTTTATGTTACAGATAGCAAAAACATTTTGCATGCAGCATCTCACTGTCAATTGTAGTCAAATGTAATTTCTGAATCAAAAGCAATTTACCTTTTGCAGTGGAGTTTGCAGACTGCATGGCATAGTCTTCCAGAGAAGGAAGCTACAGATTGAGGCAAAGTGGAGAAGAAAGGAAGTAATGCATCAGTTCAAAGCTTCATTCATTTTTTTTTCTTTTCAGCTGCCTGCCACTCCCCAAGCAAACATGTGGGGGATGTTCTAGTGCTGAAAGCTATGGCTCATCCTTTATTTAGCTATTCTATGTGAGAAGTTGATTCAGTTTGGACATACCAGAGACAATACATAATTGTGACAAAATACTGCAGTCCAGACTTGATTATTACAGCTTGATCCTTTGTTAACTCTGTTGAGTAAATAGAGGAAGGATGCTTCTCCTGTACCTTCATATTCATGAAATCACTATGGTTGGGTAACTTGCCCAAACTCACAGTAACTGCTGACACTTTTTCAGTCACAAGATAGAAATTATACAAGGAACTATGGAGTTGCACCCCATTAGGTTGGTTTTTTTCCACCCTTTCTGCATTAATACTTCATATTACTTCTATTCTGTAATGCCATGATGTCCAGTAGTACTAGAAGACAAATCTACAAGTTCACTTTGCTGTACTCACAAATATGCGAGAGAACGTTTCAGCTTACCAGAAGAAGTTACACCATTTTCATGAAAATCATTTTAATTTAAACATTCTACCTCACTTATTTGCTTAAATGTAGGTCTTGGCTCCTGCTTATATTTTTCTTGTGCAAACAAGCATTTGTGCAGGTTACCTTCGCTCAACTGTGAAGGCTCGTTACCAGGGCGATCAGTCCAATATACTTAACATGAGAGAGCCAAAGGAAAATTTAAAAGGAAGGAGGAAAAAAAAAACAGCAATAAAAGGGGAGTTTATGGGCTGCTACAGTGTTATAGAGAATTATAGACGCTACCTCATGACACCACTGGATAGTGATTGCACTGTTGCAGTACAAGTCTCTGGTATTAGTAGGTTCTGCCACTCCAGAAGTGAGAAATTCCTCCAAATATTTAGTCTCTTGGTACCTACCAACCTGATGGTATGAAACGGATTTTCTGCTGGTATTTACCACCACAGAACACAGCTTCCCAACACCAATGAGTTAAACGTTGTCTGGGCATTCAGCCCAGATGAATAACATCCCAAATGTTGAAGGAAGTAGCAAGGGAAATAGAAAAGCCTTTGACAGAAATTGTTGATAGCTTGCTAGGGCTGGGGAGGGAACCAGGGAATTTGGAGGTTGCTAATGTTGTTCCTATGTGTAAGAAAGGATCAGGGAGGATCCAGGAAACGACATAGCAGTGAGCTTGGCTTCAGTTGCAAGAACAATATAAGGAACATAAATAAGGGACCGAATACTTAATTTGGTACAATAAAGCAAGCCATGCTAATGGAAGAGGTTTAGTGGTCTAATTTCTTCAAATATTTTACCCTTACCTGGTCATTTCTGAGAAATACTAATACAAAATATCTAACAGAGAATGAAGGAAAGGTAACGAAAGGGATAAAAAATGAAAGGTATTACAGAAACCTGAAGTTAAGTAAGCTGTCCAAGATACCTTAGAGGCTGTGCAGATCGTTGTATGTCTAATATCAGACTCACTGGTGCCATTGCTTCTGTGGGAGGCAATGTTTTCAGTTCAGCTGTATCTATTAGAAAAATAGACTGAGTCATTTTCTGGTCTCACTCATACTGAGAATTCAGAAAATTTAAACTGATTAACCAAAATATTTATCATTTACATTCAAAACATTGAGAACAGCTTCACTGAAGTCAGTGACAAGTACAACACTGACATGGTTGGAGTTATTCTGGGTTTAGGTTTGTATAAACCATTCAGGAGCTGCTCAACTGGTGCTGCTCAGCAGGGACAGAAGAAAGAATTTGAATCCTGTAAGGTCACTAGCTCCCCTTCTTGATCTGCTGTAATATTCTGCTTGCAGGGTTGCTACAGAACAGAATAGAGAAAGGGACCCAGGGGCATTTTCTGGCTGTTATGAACACATGAATATGCAAACGGAGGAGGAAAACAGAGTAGTAAACTGCAGTATGTTGAGAACCAGAGAGCAGCAAGAAGCCAAGCACTGCAGTCCCAAGAGTAAGGCACACATGAGTTAGCTAAGAACACAGCTAGGTACGAGCTAGAGGAGAAAAGATTTAAGTGGCTTAAATAAGACGAAGGATAGTTTGGGTTGGACCTTTTCTACAAAAGCACTTGTGAAATGCATCTTGTGAATTTATGTACTTCTCATAAAGATATGAAGAAAATTACAGAGATTAAGCTGTTGCATAAGTGAGCAAGCGGCATGAGTCAGGGGGTTTGGGAAAAATGAGTCACAGCATGAAGGGAACTGAGCCAGGTTTGTAGCTCAGAATGGGACTAGGAAAGAATTTTATGGATACAGATAAGAGCCTGAGAGAATGGATTGCAGGGAAGAAGTAGAAAAACTAACTAGTTCTAAAACAGGGAACCATACATGAGATTGATTTAGAGAAAGCTATAGCTAAAAAGCAGGTCAAGCTAAATTTCTGTACACAACTAGTGGTTGAAATATAGAGCAGGCTGCCAAAGTCAGCAGTGGAAGGACATAATTGTGTAAATCACTGCAAGAGGGAGTGTGGGTACATTTTTGGAAAATGAGGGAATCTCTGGGTATAGCTATTAGTGAGGCTTGTGGAATTAAAACTATGAAATGCAAGTTGGTTTATATTTTGAAGGAAGAAGAGCAAGCTCTGTTGCCCTCCATGGTTCTCACATTATTTCTTTGGAAACTTCAAACATCAGCCTTTGCAAATCAGTGTTGTCTTAGTCAGTAGATGGCTGTCAGTATGAAAGTCTTCTAAAATGAACCTTCCAGAAGAGTCCAGAAAATGATTGGAAAAGGCAGCATTTGTATTAGGATGAGTCATGGGGATCTGATGGCCATAATTTTCTGATGGCCTGTTTACGAGGGTGGACAGTGATAGGACAAGGGGAATGGTCTTAAACTGAGACAGGGGAGGTTTAGGTTGGATATGAGGCAGAAGTTTTTCCCCCAGAGGGTGGTGAGGCACTGGCACAGGTTGCCCAAGGAGGCTGTGGATGCCCCATCCCTGCAGGCATTCAAGGCCAGGCTGGATGTGGCTCTGGGCAGCCTGGGCTGCTGGTTGGTGACCTGCACACAGCAGGGGGTTGGAACTGGATGAGCACTGTGCTCCTTTGCAACCCAGGCCGTTCTGTGATTCTATGATTCTATTATTTTCTAGAGTATAGATGAGTATTTCTATAAACACTTCCAGAAGAGCCATGTGCCTTGTATATAACTGAATGGAGAGACCGCTGTCCTTAAATGAAACATTCTTCTCTCCTTTCCCTATTAACTCTGACTGTTTAAATTTATGTAAGGTTTTTATACAGCAGTAATCACTGCAATTTCTGTCACAGCATTCCCCAAGGATAAAGCACTGTACCTCTTAGCACATTTTGGGAATGGTAACATTGGACTGAGAACAAGCCTGAGAGCAGAATGCGAGATTCAGACAATTAAAGACTCATAATTCTTATATATAACATGCCTAAATTATGGCTGTCAGAGAACCGAATTTTGCATTTCCTACTCTCCGAGTACTGGATGGTCAAACTGTAACATTCTATCAAGTGAGTACTCTGGATACTGTAAGCAACATAGGGAAATTCAAGCACTCAATCCCAACGTTTATTTAATAAACATTTTATGTTTACAGATAGATAACTATTGAATGTAAAAATGCATCCCATAACAACAGCTTGCTGTCGATTCGGCTACAAGAAGGCTATGTAAATACTACAATGATCAAGACACTGAAGATAACCCAGCTCAGTTTTCAAATTCACAGGATCTGTGAAAGGATTGTTAGAGAGGCTCCGTTTATTTCAGAGGAAATTGTGCAACTACTAGGCTGTGACTGCCCAAAGAGTAATTGTCAGGGAACAGAATGGCATCAGCCACAACAGAATGTGTACTGGCTCAATGAGATAAGGCTAGGTAGCCTGGCTAATCAGAGATATGAAGAATTTCTTGGAAATATTTTGACTCTCAAGAGAATTAATTAAACCTCTATCACAAAATGTGTATTTATGTAAAAGCTCATGTTAGTACCCAAAGCCACACAGCAGCATCTGACTCACAATGGCTTCCCATAAAGGCTTTAATACTCAAGGAGCAACAAGAGATAGACATGAGCAGAGAAGCCGTAACGATGGTGCTTGCTCTGGCATGGTTTGGAGAGCTCAGCTTCTTAGCCATGCTCCTTGCTGTCATGGGCTCAGCTGCTAAAGCTTTTCAATCTCTTTTTGTCCTTTATGCAAGCATTAAGTAATCACAGCATTGATGTCAGAGTAATTATCTATTATTTGAGCAGCATCTTAGACTCCGTGAGTGATCCTCAGTGAGGATACAGTGAGTTTAAGAATTCATCTATATTTCATCCGTTGCATGTATCCATGATCAATTACAAATCAGATTATTTAACAATTTAACACAAACCTACTGCTCTTGTTTATCTGTAGTGAACAGAGAAGTAGTAGTAGTGAACTTGCAGTTGATTAGTTGAGACTAGAAAATATAAAGAAAGAGTGATGCTAAGAAAAGCTCATTCTCATTATGGGTTACCAATGTAACTTAAATTGCTTACCTGAGTGAGCAAATGTGTAATGTGTAGAAATTAAATTTAAACAGACTTGCTAAGGAATGAGTTTTCACGTACAGCTTACAGGATTCTTGTGTGAGATTGGCATTTTCTGCTGTGGCATCAGTTGCTGAAACACAGAAACAAACTTTGTCATGATGACACTAAATTTGGAAAAGAAGATGCAGAGGAAAGATGCTCAAGAATGAGCTTGTAAAAGCCCGTTATTTTCTTTCTAGATCTGTTTCTTATACTGCACTCATCACTGTGGTATCTTGAGCGCTTTCCAGTAGTGCATTAAGCAACATGACAAACATCTGTCACATGTTTGTTCTCTCACCCTCTCCCCAGAGAGACAAGTGTGTGCAGTGGAGTGTCTTGTTTTAATTTTTTTAATTATTATAAATACACATGCACGTACACATGTTATTAAACATTCACGCTAGAGGAAAGGTCAAACAAATTTATCTTTCTCTTAGGATTAAAGCTGGTGAGCTCTCTGATGTTCTTACAGGAGTTTCTGTCACAGCCTTGCCCCAGCTTGCTATGTCTTCACAGTTATCAAGTCAGTCCGGTCATGGTCTGCAATAGGTGGAAACCAAAAGAATGGCTTCCTAGTAACCTCATTTACTTCTCTTATTTAAGGCCAGGGATTTTGTCAAGAAACATCAAATGGAATGAGATGGTAGGATTTAAGGAAAAACACATGCTTTGTGTAATCACAGTCTCATCCCAGTATTTATTGCATTTGATACAGATTAACGTAGGAATTGATGCAGTTTCCAGATTGCTGTCAGAATCTGAGGGCACAGTGCAATTTACGACAAACAAGCTAGGAATCTAACAGATTGGAAAAGTCTGATTTAAACTGGAAAAACAAGTTCTTAGAATAGTGAAGACTTAGGAGTTACCAATTTTCGTACGGTAGGGACATAACTGACAGAATGATCTGAAAGCTTTGTGGCCATAGTCACACCCCACACAGCTATAGGCAGTCTATCCATACAAGAACTGTGAACGAAGAAGTAAGTGGCAGACTCAGGTCAGTACTGACAAGGCCAGTGAACGTGATGGTGTTTCACATGAGGGGGAAATGCATGTGCTTATATACACTGTTCAACAATGCTAGCACACTTGAGAAAAATGGTCCACCTCATCCCAAGCAGACCTCCAGCTCAGATGTTGCTTCCTTCCTACAACTTCCACTCCCCTATTTGCTTGAACAACTTTCAGTGCAATTAGAAAAAACGAATGTTTCTCTGGTGGAGGATGATTCAGGTCACACTGATGTGCGCCAGGAAGCTCAGCATTTCTGTGGGCCTCACTGAATGCAGATGCAGAGATTTGTGCAGCAACATCACACTGCCAAATCCACCAGTGCTTCTTTCTTTACTCCACAAGGGCTGGGCTGCCACCAATACAATTCACATCTGGCGCCACTTCCAACACTGAAATCTTCACACACTTGCTCACCCTTTTCTATCAATCACAATAGTAGACATAGCTGTAATTATTGCAATACTAAAGATTTCAGAACTGAATGTTCCAGCACTGGAACCTTCCTAGCATAGTTGCCTGTTGTTCCCTCCCACAGTATTTTCCTTGAAGCACTTACGAAAAGTGGTCCTTAGGCTACCAGTTAATTTCCCTTAATATTACCGAGTCCTTCACACAGATGTGAGCAGGGCCGCTCTAATCATGGCGGCCTCCTGTCCTCAAAGAACCTCTTTCCCTAGCTCTCCTAGCGACCATCTCAAAGAAGAAAAAAAAAAACATCCAGAAAAATCATCAAGATAGTGAAAAGTACCATGATAGTGCATAGCGACAACAGTAATAAAATCCACCAACATGATGCCATGTACTAATGGGCATTTTCACAGCGCATAGAAGCCAAACAAGACACACATGCCCACTCAGTGTGAGCTGCAGCCCAGTCCAGGGCACTGACTGAAGTAAGAAGCTTAGGAGAGTTCTGAGGGGTTCCTTGAAATAAGCCTCAAGAAAAGGTCCTTCTTATAAACACAGATCTTTGTGGCCACAGTGTCAAAACCTCCAACAGTTTCCAACTGGGGAGGAGGTTAGCAGGCAAACAGAACTTTTCAATAATTGTTTTTCTTTCAAACTGAACTTACCATTGGGACAGAAATCAAAGACCCCGAGTGCATAAGTCAATCTAGTCTGTTTTGTTTTAGCTGAGTAGCTTATTATTCCACAGAAAAATAAACTCTGGAAATCGAACCAGGGATGCAAGTGACTGCACATGGACTCCATGCATTTTAACTAATCCACCTTAAAAGCTCGCTCACGTTAAGTTCACTCATATATGAGCTGCCAATGGATCCAACCAATTCTCTCTGTTCCACAACAGTGTGCATACTTCAAAAGGGTTTAATCTGTATGAGTATTATAGCCATTTTATTTTCAACTTCTGTAGAAGCTGGGGGTGCATGCAAAGCGTAGCAAATTCCCTGCAAAGACTTGCACTGCATCCACTGTGCTTTGGCTCAAGTGGTTAATGATGTGTCAGGTTGGTATGAGGCAGCCAGATCTTGTCCCTGCAAATCTTTACACCTGAGAATGTGCTTTTCAGCTGCCACTAGAGAACAAAGCAGTCAGCAAGGCCTGCACCAGCACAGCAGTACTGTACCGAAATGCAAAGAGCTAATGCAAAAGGACTTCATTTTTCCTGTCAGATTGAAAAATACAAATGTATATGTAAAATATTAGGACATTAGGGGAAAGGGCAAACACTGAGAGTTAATTCAAACTGTTGATGGTTTATTTTTTATTGAATCTTGTGGTCAAAATTGTTTTCATTTGTGATGTGAAAGAATCCATCATTTTTTCCAAAGCACCACCCAGAATCTGCCACTGGTGATGTTCTAACGTCCCAAGTGCCTATACAAATAGAGAGGTCAGCTGAGATTTGTAAACTAGAGATCATAAGTTTTAAGGAATTTGTTTATTCAGCCTCGAGTCTCCAAATTGTGTACAATGCCAAAATTAAAAGTCTTTTCACTGTACTGTGTCAGGTTACAATAAAAAGCTCTCCAATGCTTTGGGTGTTCAGAGGAGAAAATAAAATTGCAGTTCCATTTTAAGCAAGCTGTTTGTCAGCACATGCACTTTAATTGCATGTAAGTACCTCCAGCAGTTATAACAAATAGGCAAAGTCAGAATGTTTTTATACTTGTATAAGCCTGTGTTTAGTGTGAATGAGAAGCTGCCTGAATTACACAGAAAAGTATTGGTCGAGTCTTTGCATTTTAGCTCTACTGCTGAAATACAAACAGGCGTACTCCGTTTCCAAGCACTCAAACAGATTGACTGAATTAAGGGAATTTTCATGGGAATGACAAGAGGCAGATCTCTTCCTGATGAGAAGGCCACCACATACCAAGTTCCGAGTCCCTCTCAAATATGTGGAGCATGGGAACCATGCAAAGAAAAAGATCACCAGAGTCCTTTATAACATTAGCAAAATATTTCTACATCTAACCCTTGAGAAAGAGCTGAGCTACTTTTGTTGAAGTTTTCTGGAGTAGTTCAGCATGGAAAACAAAAAAAGCCAAATGGGTAAAGTAGCATAGAGCTGCAAGACACATTCAGAAAGTTTTATAATGATAAGTCCAAATAATAATGCTACTTGACCAAAAAAAAAAAAAAAAGATTATTTTAAGTAATTTATCTGGAAATATTTTCAAACGTGGTTAAAAACTATGAGAAATGTGGTCAGAGTTTAAATCCTGCAAATGGAATAAGCTTTGAGATTCCATCTTTGGAGTATCTGAACTTTGCTGGCCTCATTTGTAGATAGCTTGAAAATGAGTAAAACTTTTCAGCAGGTTAAATGCTTTAAGTAAGCTTTGTCACTAACATCATATTTGCTGTTTTTCTAAAGATATAGATGAATGTGCTACAGGAACTCATAACTGTAGAGCTGACCAAGTGTGTGTCAATCTCAGAGGGTCCTTCAGCTGCCAGTGTCCTCCAGGTTATCAGAAACGAGGGGAACAGTGTGTTGGTAAGTCTTCCTCTGGCCTAAATTACTTTCTTTCATTACTTGAAGTTGCAACCTCTTATAATAAAACGTGGGTAAAAAAGCTGTGTATTTTTGAAATGCAGTGAAATAATCACTTTATCAAAATAATTAATCACTTAAACATGTAACTAGAAACTATTTTGAGTGTAATCAACACTTGGAATTGAACTTCACAAGATTAAGTTTCTTAATAGTTACTGTTGTGTTTATTATTTGTATTGGGGCATTGCCTAATGTCCCAGATACAGTCATAAGTCTATGATAGCAGAAAGCTAAAGCATGTCTTTCCACTGACCTCAGTGAGATTTGAATCCAGATCTGCAGGACAAAGCACTACCTTCACACGGACCTAATCCCTGCTCTGCAGAGCCCCCATGCACAGTCTGTTTTATGAGTATAAATGAAAGAGATGGAAACTCTGAATGCAAGTATACGATATTTGCAACTTATAAACCACTGTGCTTTATTCGTTGGGCCAAAATAAACCATTGGCACCTCTGGGACCTATACAAGTAGAGCATTAAATTAAATCCAAGTGCAGCATAAACACTGCATCTTTCCTATTCCGTCCTCGTTTGGGGACGTTATGCAAAAGTGCCATTACTCTGTTCCTGCAGTCCTCCGTCAGCCTGTAGCACCTCTTTAATCATGGTTTCAGTGGATGAAGTGCTGTTATAGGCGCTCCAGTCCTAAGCCTGAGGTCTGTCGAGTGATGTTAAAAACAACTGTGAAGTAGGAGAATCAACATCATGAGGTGGCATTCAGGATCCTGTAAGTCACAAGACTGGTTTTATGCAGCCTAAGAGAAAACGGTTCTTTGGGCCACAGCAAAGCAGGAACAGATCATGTTTTCCTCTTTTTCTTCATGTTAAGGATCTTGAACTTGAAAAAGTTTATGGAAAGAGTTCTGGCTCTTCCAAAAAGGCTTGACAAGGCTGTAGGTAGCCACTGCCTACCAAGGGCTGCAGGAGGGACACTGGAGAAGCTTCAGTACGCATCCAGTCTAACTTAAATCTCTGGCCATGGCTTTTCTCAGGTGTTCTGAGCTGGGGGCTATAGCAATCAACCCCCAGAATCTTTTCTAAAGGTATGCATCAGGCTCTTAACTGACAAATTGGTGTCAATACAGATGTGTCTGATATTTCTCAGTTCTTTGTGCAAAAGGAGGATGAATAGTTTGGGAGCGTAGGCACAAGAATAGTTTTGACAGCCCGCTGATATACATATAAAGTTTTAAATAGATGGGTTTTATCTAATTTTTTTGAGAAGTATAGAACTGCTGTGCAGTAACACTTTTGATATCATGGCCCAGGGCACTACCTGAAAGCCTTACAGGACATAAATTACAGAACTCAAAGCAGTATGATACACCCATATATCTTTGCACAAATCAGTTTATGCATCTAAATCTACACTTAAAGCTGTCTGGAAAGTGAGATTTCCCTTCTCTTATTTAGGTCAAAAACAAGAACAACACCTGTGTTACATATTACACAGTGACCTAAATTATAAGTACGTTGCTGCACTTAGTACTGTCAGCAATTCAGAATAAAGCCTGTCTTTGGGCATTTTATTTTATTTTATTTTTATTTTTAACAATTTAGCCAGAAAATGTTCTTGATAGAGATTCTCCATATGGGAGGAAATGTTTCTTTCAAATTTGAACAAAAATTTTCCAGACTTCTTTGGCCTCAAGTTAGAGGAAGAAAAGGACTGACTTCTAACCATTCATCATTTCTTTTATACATTACATTATTTTATTTTAAGAATTTGGTTGTTCACTTATTGTAGAATTAGTCTTTCCTGAAACACAGAACTGCAGATAGAGTGAACTGTACTCCAGCATGACTTCAAACAGAAGATTTGGCAGCACTGGGTAGATTATGCTTAGCACTTAGGTCGACGTGGAGCTGATGAGCACAGGAGCCTAACTCTGCAAGGAAAACTCCCACTGAATTGGAATGTGATCCTGGAAGCATTTCCGTGCAGAAACACAGTGTCTAAAATGCAAAGCATCGCTTATACACCTACATTGTTCAGTCTTTCAACAGCAAATTGTAGAGCTTAGTCCTGTAAATTCAGGGATGTGAGATCTGCTGTACCTCCCCATTTATTCCATTTCTACTTCAGAATTTCCCTGCAACAAAAGAGCTGTGGCAGCAACCCCTACTGCACGGATAGTCAGAGATTTTCCAATATAAGCCTTTTCATTCAAACTCATCCAAAACTAAGATTAGCTCCTGACAGAGGATGCAGAATGGACAAAGAAGGGGTTAACTTCTAATGATTATTTTTTCACTCCGTATTAAAACAAACACTTTTCTCATAATAAAAATTAAAAAAAAAAAAAAAAAGAAAAAAAAAAAGGAAAAAAAAAACCAACTTGGCCTCTTTTGAAACACAACTATGGTGGAAACAGCTGGAGGTAGGAAACTCAAGATCTGGCATGGTTATGGGAAGTGTCTTTCTTTGTTCCAGTGAAAACTGGTCTTATTTGTCTGAGCGCTGAGCCTTTGAAATCTCCCATTGTGTACGTGTAGAGAACAGGCGTGGGTTTCTCTACCAGGCCCAAGCAGGCCATAGCTGAAGACAACTTCTGCACGATTAGCATTGCAACGTAGCTGAAAAATCAGTTTGCAGCCAAACAGGCAGGATCTCCTCCAGAGTGTAAAGAAACCTTCTAAAATGCAGAGAGGTAAAAAAACGGGCTGCTGCGCGGTTGGTGTGGTTTGCAGGTGAAAAGCCTGCTCCAATGCACATTAGGAATGCTGAAGCTTCGAAAGGCAGTCTGCTCCACCTCACAACCAGGGCTAATCTGCAGGGAGAGCCTAGGGAAAGAGAATGCTGCCTGAGATAGCAGCAGCTCCAGCCTTGCTCAGCCCCAGAGCGCAGCCAGAAGGTGCAGTGCTGCTGTATGCAGAGGTGTGCAGGAGGGGAAAGGGAGTGAGAGCAGCCCCTCGGGAACCCAGCCAGTTTGTGGGGGATCCCTGTGGAAGCACAGCCATCTGTTTCCTTTTCAGGGCCACTAATCATCTGTCCTCACAGGGAAAATTTGGACTCTTTTCCTAACAGGGCTGAAAAGATTTAGTATATGCTAAGTGTGCTGCATGAGAATTTTTGGGTAAAAAACCAGAGCCATGAGTTTCAGTCACCATGTTGGTCAGCATTGTGCGTGATTAGGGGACATTTTAGGTTTTGAAAAGCTGAATGAAACATTCTGGGTTCTGCCTATACAAAATAACAAATATGACCAGTACTGTGGAACTGAGTAAGAAGTAAAATTGGCATATGTATGGATAGTAGTGGCTGGAAGACGATCAGTGAAGCAGACTTAAAAAGTTAATGAAGAGTAAAGCAGCATGCCCATTGAGATCTGTGGAAGCTATATCTAGCCCGCATAAGCTTTTTTCTGCTTTTAATCAAGTTCATTTAACTTCACAGTTGGGTAACACAGCAGCTGTGAATGTCCGTGATTCCATTCAAACTAATTTCTCTTTTTGCTAACTCAGATGTAGACGAATGCACCCTGCCTCCCTATTGCCACCATCGATGCGTAAACACTCCTGGATCCTATTACTGCCAGTGCAATGCTGGCTTCCAGCTGGCATCCAACAACCACACCTGTGTAGGTAAGAACTTCTTTACACGCACTTACACGTAAGCTCAGCTGGTAGAGACAAACACCGACACATGACTTGCCGTGATGGCAATTTAATTGTCTTTATCCCAGCTTACTAAAGGAAAAAAAAATACCAACCAGCACATCACACTAGTTGCTGTAGTGAGAGGCTGTCCTGACTGTAGGAAATCATAAGATCTGCTGTAAAAGAATCAGAGATCGTAATAATAAAAAGGAAAATACGGCTGCTGAAGTACAAGGTACTGAATAAGTTTATATTAGGTATACATACTTGAGAGAAGGATGCTATTTCTTAAGCAAAACTGTTAATTTTCCAGGATTTAAAGACACATTTCTCAGTAACAGTACTGAAAGACAAGAGTGTTGTTGAAAATATCCATAAAGAATAAAACCTGTGTTGCCATGGTGGTAATTTTTGTTCTTTGTTTTTATTTCATGTTTTGGAACAAGGCTAGGTAGGAAGTCAGGAGATTGCTTTTCTCTGATTTGGGCTAAGAAACATAAATGGTCATACTGAACCTGAGCAAAGTTTTGCTTAGCCCAATATTCCTTCTCCAAAATTCCAAATAAGGCTTTAGGGAAGAGAATAGGAAATAAGATAAGTAAGTAGCCTTCCATGTTCCTAGTACTGAATAAGCAGTAAGTGTGGTTTGTGTTCCCTTTTTTCTCAATAATTTTTTTTTTCATGCAACATGATCTTGGATCTCAAATTCTGGTCCCTTGGCTGTTGACTTTAACACAACTGAGTTTTCAGCTAGGAGGAGGAAGAATGAGAATGGCTGTGAAAATCAAGAGATTGGTGATGGAGAAGGCTGGAAGTTCTCCCTGGCTCAATACACACATGCACAGGCACGCTGCACGGCACTGCAGTGACAGAGGCTTTCATTGCTTTGCACCAAATAATAGGATAAATATTGCATGTGGACTTAACATAATCATGTGACAAGTTGTTACTCATCTGACCCTTTCCGTGGCTCAAATTCAAGCTGTTTTCTTTCAATTACAAATCCGTATGACAGCTCCAGGTTTGCTAGGTGCTTCACCAAGAAGTCCCTCTGGACTCTTGCTGGCCTCCCAGCCTAATAAGTCATATTCCCACCAGGAAAGGTAAAGTGAATCTTAACAAGAAAATCTGTAAAAGAATGGCTGCTGCATCAAGGCAGACTCTCACATCTGCAACAGTCATCTGGCAGAAGTGATACTTTGCAGCTGTACTGATCACATTTGTCTTACAACTTTTTGCATATATTGAAAGTGGGTCAATATTTCTTGGAAGGGAAACAAACGGAATTGTGGCTTTGGCTTGCTTATTTATTCCTTCTGGTAGCGTTGTCATGATGTACGTTCTTCACACTGCTGCCAGAAACCAAATGAAAGGAGGGAAAAAAGCTTGGTAGTCAGTTCTCCCCTGTTGATTCATTGTCAGGTCCAGCAGGATCATATAGCTAATTAATATGCTCCTCGTTGGTCTAGTTCTCATGAATGCCTTGTCTTTGGCTGGGTTGGTTTTTTTGCAGTTTTATTGGTTGTTTCTGGAGGTGACTGTTGCTGACACATATAAGCACTTGCAAAAGCTAGGAATTCAAAAATTGTTTACAGTGCAGCTCTCTACTAATGATTACAGCTGATGAACACAAATATGAATGGAAAATATGCAGGAAAGAAACGCAAGGGAAAATAAGGAAGCAACAAAGAAGCAACAATTAGTCATCAGCCTATAAAAATGAGCTCTACAAATTGTAAACGTGATTACACTTCTATAAACCTTGCATTTGAATTGCTTCTCTTCCCATATTGCAGTGTTCTCACATGTATCCTTCGGATGGCACATCATGGAAAATCTAGCCTAGAAACATACCTTCCCCCTGTATGGTCTAGGCCTTAGAGCTCTGCAAAATTGTACTGGCCTAAAAGGCTCATGCTGTAATTGTAATGGTATTTCAAAGAACAAATTTAAGGAGTAATAAATAGCTCCAATCTTAACCACCACATGCTGAGAGGTCTTATCAGTATGTGTTCCTTATATCAATTATTTATAGACTTGGCATTTTATACCTGAAAAAAAAAGACACTGGAATGTGGAGTTTAATAGCCACACTAAACATTATTGGAATAATTCAGTACACATTCGGATAACTCTCATTCCTGGAAAAATACTCTTTTTTTCTACACGGAATGTAAAGCATAGATTTGACACTGTTCCAGAGACTGCAGGTCTATAGTGATGTAGTCAGCTGAGCTCCGGCTAAGCAGCGGACCCAGACTAAGGACTAATCCACTTCATCAGCCTAATTACTGGGTACAAAAGATAAAGATCTGCAATTTTTCCTTTCAGACATAAATGAATGTGATGCCAATAACCCGTGTGCACAACAGTGTTACAATATCCTGGGTTCTTTCATCTGTCAGTGTAACCCAGGATTTGAGTTAAGTAGTGACAGAATCAACTGTGAAGGTAAGCGACGTTTTTCTTTTCTTGGAAGAGCAGTCACTTTGGATTGATTTTCCCAGAAGTCTCCCTGTGAACTAAGGGGTAGAATTCAAGTGGAAACAAACTGTGGGTGTGTTTCATTGCCAAAAACCTGGAGTTGACTTTTTTCCTTTGATGTTGCAAATGTTGTTGCTGATACGCACCTTCGTAGCTGCAGCTTAATTCAGGTATGTGTAGGTATGGCTGGCTGTCTTGAACAGTAAGGGCAAAACAGGACAGACATCACTACTGTTCGGATCACAGCTGGGGAGAATAAGGCTTCACAAGCACTTGAACTGTGTGTGGTCTAATGCTGATGGCCATTAAATGAATTGGAAAGGAATGGAAACCAAAAAACAATTGAAATTCTGAGTGCTGTTAGGTTCCTCAGAAAAGAAAAACCTTCAATTTTTGATTGCAGGGAAACAACAATTGGGCTTTTGAGGCGCTTTCAAGCCTGTGTATACAAACAGCATGTCTCCTGATGATTATACAATCAACACTTTATTTCCTCTGCCAGAGCCTCCACAGGGGTCCTCTAATTTCCTTTTGGACACAGGATGATCTCACTCTTAAAGCCCATATCCCTTCTACCAGTCTGTGAGCCAAAGAGGTCTTTTTGGTTTACCACTGCCCTCCTAAACAAGCCAGCAGAGCTATTACAGATGCTTCCTCTCCAAGCTTCTTAAGCTAATTTACTTGCAAGCGAACAGAACAGGGAGCAGCAAGAATGCAGCCTTCAGGATAATCCCTGACAAAAGACGAGAGCTGGGTTCAAATCTGAGGTACAGGGAGGGTGTTACAGTGTTTTCCAAGCCATTCCCTGGTTTTCCTTGGTTTAATTTCATTTCTAGGCAATGACATACGGTGTTTAAATCAGTTTCATAGTACAACTCTCTGGCAAGGGGCTGATGGTTACACAAGGATTAAAAGAAGAAAAGAAAGGGTATATCTCAAATATTATTTGATGACAAAAAAGAGGCCTTGCCCTCTTTCCCAAAAGACTCCTCCATTAGGATAGCTCGGAAACACAAAGGCAACATTTTCTGCTATGCTAGCTTATCTTATATTTGCTTTTTGTGGAAGCAGTCATTTTTTTAGAATAGAAGAACTGTAGATTCTCACTCCAGTTTTCCCAAACTACTTCTGAAGTCTTAGTTTAGCTTCCTCAAATAAATGTATTTCTCAGTTTTGAGAGTGTGCAACAGCACGAGTAAAACTAGACCTTCCGTTTCCAACTTTAAGGTGTAAAGTCATTTCAGAGTCCTTGAGAGCTTATTCTTTAAAACAGCTTCACTGTTTCTTCCCTTAGAAACAGCAACTAGCTGTTGTAGTCAATCCTGTAGAAAGGTAGATGTCAAAAAAATAACCCAAAGTTCTGCTCTCTGCAGATACTGATGAATGCAGAACTTCAAGTTATATATGTCAATATCAGTGTGTGAATGAACCAGGAAAATTCTCCTGCGTCTGCCCTGAAGGTTACCAGGTAGTAGGAGGCAGAACATGTCAAGGTAAGTGCCTCTATCTTAACACTCACAATTCTGCATTGTTAGTAACATCACTTCACACGAGAGTAAGAATGCTTGCTGTCTAACTATTTATGTTTTATGACATTATAATCATGCTTACAAGTGACTTGTTGATGCATTTGATGACCAGTTGTATATTTCATATTCTTTTTATGTGAATCCTTCAGCTCAAACTCTAAATTCCTCAAATGCTTAGGAAAAAAAATTGAATTTTTTGCAGCTCTGAGGTAAAACTCATCTTGGATGTCTAGGTTGTGAATCTCAGTTCCGGAGATAGATATCTGAAAAAAAAATCAGGCCATTTATTACAGACACTAGGCATTGCTTTAAACCATGTTTCTTTTTATAGAGGTTCCTAAGTGCAGCCAGAACAGAAATGAAAGATATGTTCTGATAACAGACAGAAAAAAAAAAAAGAAAAAAAAGCAAGAACTTTGAGCAGCTGGTTTTGTGTTTAGAAAACAAATGTTCTGGTCAGTCGTTCAGTTCTGGTTGGGTGCCACCACATTACTAGGATTATAGTTCTGAAGCTTGTTTTTCTCACTATATTACATTTGTTATCTGCAATTTCTTCCAAAATACTGAAGAACAATTTTATCTTTGTAATCCTGAACCTCACTTAAGAAACTTTATTTTTAGAAATAGGTGTGCTAATTGTCAGAAGGGGATGAGGGAAAGAACTCAATTTTATGAAAATGCTGTAAGGCCGTGGGTTGTTTTTTTTTTCCTGTTCTTATTGTTTTGTTCTAGAGTTCAAACTAATTTCATAGAAACATAGAATGGCTGGCGTTGAAAGGGACCTCAAGGATCATCAAGCTGGAACCCCCCTGCTGCAGGCAGGGCTGCCAATCACTGGATCAAGCACTAGACCAGGCTGCCAAGGGCCCCATCCAACCGGACCTTGAACACCTCCAGGGATGGAGCATCCACAACCTCTCTGGGCAGCCTGTGCCACCACCTCACCATCCTCTCAGTGAAAAACTTCCCCCTGACATCTAATCCAAATCTTCCCTCCTTTAGCTAAAAACCATTTCCCCTTGTCTTGTCACCATTTACCCATGTAAAAAGTTTCTTTCCTTCCTGTTTATAATCTCCCTTTAACTATTGGAAGGCTGCAGTGAGGTCTCCCTGGAGTCTTTCTTCTCCAAGCTGAACAAGCCCTCCTCCTTCAGCCTGTCTTCTTAGGAGAGGTTCTCCAGCCTTCAGATCATCCTCATGGCCCTCCTCTGGGTCCTCTCCTAAAGCTCAATGTCTTTCCTGTGCTGAGAGTCCCACACTTGGACACAGTACTGCAGATGGGCCTTACAAGGGCAGAGTAGAGAGGAGCAATCACCTGCCTCACCCTCCTGGCCACCCCTCTTCTGATGCAGCCCAGGATATCACTCATCTTCTGAGCTGCAAGAGCACTCTGATGGCCCATGCTACGTTTTTCATTTACCCGGGCCCTTAAGTCCTTCTCAGCAAGGCTACTCTCAAGTTCTCCCAGTCCGCATATATATCTGGGATTACTCCAACCCAAGCACAAAACCTTGTACATTGCTTTGTTGAACCTCATTAGGTTCACACAGGCCCACCTTTTGAGTTTATCAAGGTCTCTCTGGACGGCATCTCTTCCTTCAGCTGTATCAGCTGCACCGCTCAGCTTGGTGTCACTTGCTCAGGGTGCACTTGCTCCCATCATCTATGTCAAATAGATAATCTGATAAAGATGTTAAAGAGTACTGGTCTCAAGACAGACCCCTCGAGGACACTGCTCATCACCGGCCCCTACCTGGACATAGAACCATTCGTCCCAACGCTCTGGTTGCAGTCTTCCAACTAATTCCTTGTCCATTAAATAGTCCACCCTTCAAATCTGTATCTCAAATTTAGAGATAAGGATGTGGTGGGAGACCATGTCAAAGGCCTTTCTGGGGTTCTGGTAGATGACATCAGTTGCCCTTCCTTTGTCCGCCGATGCCATCATTCCAAGATAGAAGACCAGCAGATAGGTCAGGCACGATCTTCTCTTGATGAAGCCGTGCTGGCTGCCTCAGAACGCCTTCTTTTCCTTCATGTGCCTTAACATGTCTTCCAGGAGGATCTGCTCCATGATCTTCCTAGGTACAGAGGTGAGGCTTACCAGCCTCCTTCCTCCCTTTCTTGTAAATAGGAGTGATGTTTCCCTTTTTCAAGTTCCTGGGGACATTACTTGACAGCCATGACTTTTAAAATATGATGGAGAGCAGTTCTGCAACCACATCAGCCAGCTCCCTTTGGACTCTGGGATGCATGTTGTCCAGCCCCATGGACTTGTATACATTCAGTCTCATGAGGCACTCTCAGACTTACTCTGCCCTTACAGCAGAGGTTTGTTCCCCCAGTTCCAACCAAGAGTTTCAGGGATGGGAGAAATATGAGAATCCTGGCTGTCAATAAAGAGTGAAACAAAGGACTCAGTGAGTACCTCAATCTTCTCCATGTCTCTTGTAGCTACTTCTCCTTTCTCATTTATCAGAGGAGGCACACTCTCCTTGGCCTGTCTCTTCTGACCCCTCTTAACTTGCCTGTCTCTTCTAGAAAGCTCATAGCCCTCCATGGCAGTATTCCAGCTATGCAAACCATCCCGCCATGTTTCTGTGATAACAATAAGATCATAGTTTTCCAAGTGCACATGCTCCTGCTTATTTCCCACACTGCCTGCACTGGTTTAGAGGCACTTCAGCTGGGTTTTCAGACTCACTGCCTTCCTAAAGGAGCCTTCCCACAAACCTCCAGGGCAAATGGGAGTTTTTCCCCCTCAGCTTCCTAAAGTGACAGCATTCCCTGGTTCTCTGTCACTCAGCAGTACACCTCCTCCCCAAGCAGCTCTAGCTTAAAGCCCCGCTGATGAACCCAGCCATCTTGCTCCCTAGTATATCCTTTCCCTCTTGGTCAGTTCTGTACTATCCCACATCAACGTTCCAGGTTTGGCAAAGGTGCATCCTAGATCGTAGAATCCATAGCCTTTGGTGTGACACCACTCACACAGTCATCATTCAACTGGTCTGTTCTCCTGCCTGGATCCCAGTTTCCAGCTGGGAGGACTGAGGAGAACGCTGCCTGTACTCCTGATCCCTTCAACGTCTTCCCAAGGGACATAAGGTCTTTTTTGATGTATTTTAATTTCCCAGTCACAGCTTTGTGTGACCTAGCTTGAAGTCTGGAGAGGACAGTGGTCCTCCAGCTTTATCACAGTCAGTATCCCCTTCCTGATGTCCCGAATGCAAGCCCCCAGAAGGCCTCCAGAGAAGTTATCTGGGCAGCAGATGCCTCTCAGCACAAAATCTCCAATTGCTAAGACCTTTTGCCTTTTTTAGCAGCACTGGTCCTCAGTTGGGCCTTCTTAATGTGATCGCCTCTTTCTGGTTCTCAGCCACTATCCATACCTTCTTCTTTCTCCCACACCACAGCCTGAAATCTATTAGCTAGTGGGACTTCAGGAGCAAGGGGAGAGAAGAGTCCCTGAGCAGAGACAAATGTCCAGTCACTGTCACCTGCACAAGTTCACCCCCTGTCAGATGGGAAGCCAGCTTATCTTACTCCCCTAGCTGGACCCCAGAACAGGGCTGTCTGTCTGTCCATGCCTCTGCACCATAGCAGGCATCCATCTCTCTCTCAGACTGGAATTTCTTTTCATTACTAAGAAGAGCAGCTGATACAGAGCATCTTGGGGCACTTGGACCATCTTTAATTTAAAAAAGCATCTGTGTCATCAAAGAGATTATATTTGAATAACCCCTTTTGGAGGCTGGGTTAATTTCAGGAGAGCATTTGAGTGACAGTGGTTGGGTTCTGGCACTGACAAGTTGACAGAACATTAATAGAACACAAGCCTGATTGTCTCCATAACCATTCAAGGTTATTTTCCCGGGGGGGGAGGGGGGAAGGAAGCACTGCTTCACACAAAAATAAACAAGGCTTCATAATTTCTTTCAGAGCTATTTCTGTTGAAATGTAACCATTTAATGGGCATTTTTGCTAGACCGTGAAAACCAGGCAATTAGAAATGAGGTCCCGCAAAAAGCATGAAATCACAAAGCCTCTATCTTCTCCCTGTAAGATGTCTTATGCTAGAAAATGATTCTTTGCTAACTTGGAATTCAGTATTTCTACAGTTGCATTATAGTGTGACTCCTGTGTTTCTTTAGTCAACAAAAAATGTTTAGGATTAACATGCATTTAACAAATATGTTCCATGTCTGCATAGGGAAATGCTTTATAGCCAGGCACCAGAAAAGCAGGTAAAGGAAACAGAAATCTTGAGTTCCAGCAGAAGAGCAGGTGGCTTGTTTGGTGGTTGTTGCTTTGTGTGTTTGTTTTTGTATCAAACTCATTTCTTCTGCTTTGACCGTTCCTTCTCCTTCCTCCTAGACATAAATGAGTGTGAGACGACTAATGAATGCAGAGAGGATGAAATTTGCTGGAATTACCATGGAGGATTTCGTTGTTACCCGATAAATCCTTGTCAGGAGCCCTATGTCCTCACGTCTGAGAAGTAAGAGAAAGACAGACAGACACATTTTTAGGGTTATCCACGCCGGGCAGCATGACCGAATTTGGCAGAACACAAGTACTGCTTGTTTGCTGTTATCAAAGTCACCCGCTTTTGTTTTTCAGCCGCTGTGTCTGCCCCGTATCAAACACCATCTGCAGAGAGCTGCCCTACTCCGTTGTGTACAAATACATGAGCATCCGTTCAGACAGAACAGTGCCTTCTGACATCTTCCAGATTCAGGCAACCACTATTTATCCTAATACTATTAACACATTCCGGATCAAGTCAGGAAACGAAAATGGAGAATTTTACCTGAGAGTGAGTATTGGTAGAGCGGGCTATGGAAACCTCTAGTGCTGCCAAGGAGTTGCAGTGTTCCTGTAAGAGCAGTATCACAGCACACACAGCTCATCAGCTTTTTAATAGCTCCTTATTAAGTGTGCTTGCTTTACAAATTTCAAGCCTTTCCCTGCTCTGCCCAACAGCTCTACAAACTGAGAATCAAACAGTTCAAGTGACTGCAGCACAAGTAACCACCATGGATATTTAGCAAGCGATAAGCACCCAAAATTCAAAATGCCTCTATGATTTTGCAGTCCGTACTGACATCCCACCTGTGCATATTTAGAAGAGAACCACAAAAAAACGCAGAAGGCATTGAATGAGTATTCTTTTTCTCCACAGAAGAAATTAAGTCAGGAAATAGCTCAGGATGGGGCACTGATTCCAAGAGAGAGAAATTCAGACGTGCAGCAAAGTCTGTATTGGGAGATACTTTTTTCTCACAGTGCTGCAACTATTTCAGAAAACCACAGAAGTTTAAATGACTTAGGACAGCAGTATTTCCTGTTGGTATAATGCAGTCAAGTAGATTACGGATGAATGAAACTAACTTCTGCTTCAAGATTTTTTGAAAGGAATCTAATTTTTTTGGATATTTCATATATTTATAAATTCCTGGAAAATCCTTTTTCCATTATGTGGCTTTACTCAGTAAAAAAAAACATCAGCACTGAAAACAAGCCAGAACGTTATTAATTAGAACGTTTTCATTTATTTTTCTTAAAATATGAGGATTAGAGTGTACTAATAATACAGCAGAAGAACACTGTGTTGCCTGTTTACATCAAGATAGAACAAGCATCTCCTCACTTGTGCCTAACTTAATCTGGTATACCTATAACTCAGTGCTCTTCCCTGGATTTATTACACATCAAAAACCCATACCTACCCCCAAAGTATTAACAGTTGTTTTAAGAAAAAAAAATGGACAGCTCTTAAGTTCGAGTTCATTCTAGGTAAGGAGAGACTCCAGTCTAGCCTGCAGATTGACTTTGAAACTGAATTCCAATCTTCTGTTGCCACCCAACAAGAAATCACGGGGTTTAAATAAGGAAGCTTGTGTTTATTCCTGACAGAGTGCTGTGGTAAATAGAGCTCTCTCTTAGAAATCATTCCTGTTGTTTCAGTGAAGCTTGCAGTCGCTCTCTGACGCAGCACATGGATTCATTTGTCTAACCTACTTGGTTCACATGGGGAGCAAAATACAATAGGTGAAGGGGGAGATGAGTTTCCCCCCTTTATCATCTGTAAATTAGGAAGCCTTTCACCGTACTGATGGCATGCCACCTTTCAGCTGGGCCATCAAAGTCTCATTCCCTAGCAGCAAGACCCCAGCCTGGAAAGAACTTTGGGGAGGAGCAGGAGGCATTGAGGCACGCTAGCTGCAAAAACTCCCAGTGTTTTTGGGGTACACAGCTTCTGCTGTAGTTTTATGAAGCATAGTGCAGTTTCCCTCCACTGAATAAGCTGCATCACTGTTAAACACATTAGGTTTCTCTACTTGTTCTTCATATATCTTAAAAGCTGATAGATGGAGATAAAACGACAACCATCCTGGGACAGATTACCACTTTCCAGGTCCTGCAGGGGACTCAGCATAACCAGGAACAGATTTTGTAGCGTGGTTTATTCCTCCATGCCCCAGTCAGGTAAAGCCTTCCCTCCAGCGAGGCCAGGTGTGAGATTAGTCACGGCCATTTAGAAGTGCTTGAATAATACTTGCATTGTGCATCTCCGTGCTGAGACGGAGCATTTTTATGGTGCAGTAAGGCAAGCAGTCCCTGGGCACAGCTAGAGAATCGCTTAAGACTGAATTGAACTTTCTTTTTTCCCTTCTTTCAGCAAACAAGCGCCGTAAGTGCAATGCTGGTGCTGGTGAAATCGCTGTCGGGGCCAAGAGAACACATTGTGGATCTGGAGATGCTAACAGTCAACAGTTTGAATTACCGTACAAGCTCAGTGTTAAGATTAACAATAATAGTGGGACCTTATGCATTCTAGTGGTTTTCAATAACCCTCCACTGGCACTTAAAGCAGCCAAAGAATATTATCTTAAAGAAAGCACTTACTATTTTATTTATAGATTTTACTCTTTTTTTTTTTTTTTTTTATATATATTTGTTTAGTAAGTTGATATCCTTAACCCACACATTACACCTGTAATTCAGAATTAGTAGATGTGTTCCATAGTATAACATGGGCATTGTCACTTTCTGTATAAAGATTTAAATCTTTTTAATACCTTACTTGGCCTAGATGCATAGTACTTTTGTATGAGAACTGTATTGTTCATGCTATCCTGTAAAACTTCACACACCCTTCATAGCCCAATAGGTCACACAGTTCAGAGGTGATCTTGAATTGTTCTTGTTTAAAATTCTAATGCAGCTACACTGACAGTCTCAAAGGCAAAGAATTGTATTATGGATGACACACAAAGTAATGGTTCTCTGATAAGCTAAATATATTTCTTTGTAACTAACTTTATAACAAAAGATAACAGTTAATAAGAATCTATTCCTGTAGACATTTATGTGCTATCACTTGTTGTTTTTTTTTCTGATCTGGGTTGGGGGGTAAAGTTGCATTGTGAGAAGTGTTTTGCATCGGGTTTTTACGTGCAGATTGTGTTCACCATACCACGGAATAACACCCTGCTCTCTCCGAGAGAAACAGGCCGTCGTAAGAGCATTTCTCCTCCAATGAAAAACTCCAAGTGGAAAATCGCCGCACTGGGCACTCGCTTTCTCCCGAGAACACTGTTGGTAGTTACTGGCTAGAGGGATACAGCATTTTCAGACAGAAGCTAATGTGCTATTTTTCCAGAAATATTATGTTGTGTACTACAAACCGAGCATATTTGCTTGTTAAGTTATATCATATATTTTCAAGCACTGTCCTGTTCTTGCGCTTACAACTCAGATGTGTCATGTACAGTGTGCATAAAATTTATTTCTAATTCAAGAACTAATAGCATCTTTTGTAATATGTAAAATCTTATTTCCTGTTTAAAATGTAGTAGTTAATCCTTTGATGTACAAAATTTTTAATAAAGTTCTCTTACCATAGTGTGTTCAGTCTGTTTTGAGAAAGTCCTAGCCCACACTAGAGCGCTGAACGCTCACTGCTGTTGGTTCTGTAGGGAACGAATGGCACAGAAGATGTCAGGTCACTTAGTGACCTGGCAAACTAACACCATTCCTCTGTGGAAGGACAGTCATTACCTACTGAGTCCTACTGACATTTAAAAAAGCCACACCAACACGTTAGTTGCTGGCCTAAAGGAAGGAGCTTCCTTTCTACTCAACACCTTCCATTGAAACTTTGTGAACACTGTATTTGTTGGATACAAAATCCCCCTGTGGTGCAGACCCACGTATTCAGATTTTTTGAGTGGTTCTGTTACTCTCGGTGATGGCTTTTCAGGAAAAATGCCCAGAGAGAAGCAGCGAGCATGGCTGGAGGATATGGCGTGCAGAGATCCTGGGACACACAGCAAAACTGCCTCCAGGACACAGCTTGGGATTGGCCACAACTGCTCTGCTTTGGGGCAGCACAGCCCCCACACTCAGACAAATTGCAGAGCAGGACCCCGTTACCCAATGATCGTTCCTTCAGGCATTCATTTGTGGCTTTAAGTAAATACTTCATCTGCCAATGGGGTCAGAGCACACGTTTGTGGCACAGGCCAGAAAAATAAACAGTGCTGGCACGGACCAAGCTGCCATTGCCTGGGGCCCAGGGCTGTGGGATGAGCACACAAGTAGTGTTCATAAACCTCTGCAAACCAGGCTCACCAATATAAACCCAGTCACTTCACAGAGGGATTTAATCTCTTTTCCACAGTGAAAACACTTGATGTGCAAAGTCTGGCTCATAGGAAGCTCCTTCCTCCCACCAGAGGGATTCCTCCCCATTCATTATCACTGCAATGAACTCGCTTGGTCTGAGAGTTCATCCCACGCCAGTAGTAAATGGTCAGGTCTCCTTTAACTGCCTAAGTCGTGTAATTCAGCACTGCCCATTCTAATAAGCAATTGGGTTTCTTGTTCCTAGGTTTAAAAAGGTCACTTTCCTCACATTCAGGAGGCTGCAGAGCGCCTGCCTGGCCCCTGCTGTGCATTCAAGAGCCACAAACCATCTCTGGCATACCCCACGCTGCCAAGCTCTGCCCCAAAGACCTGCTCTGCCTTCAACCTCTGCCAATGCAAACAGGATGCGTATTGACACCAGCTTTATCACCAGCACTTACTTGCAATCATCGGGAAAGCAGAGAAACATTTGTGGCAGCCCCACAACCGACCCGTCCTGTCCCAGCCATAGCCCTGGCCAGGACTGCAGCTGCCGTACCAGACTCCTGCCTGCAGCTCCACCAGCCAGCCCCAAACACGCTCCGTTCATCCAGCTGCAAATCCATTTACACGCCACTGCTGTGCCGGGTGCTTGAGCAATTCATTTGCCCTTTGAATTTCTGCTTATCTGACAACGCAACAGCACAAAACGGACTGGTTTATATATGTGCATATATAAATACGACCTGTACACTTAGCCAGAAGATCCCAAAATCCAGGGGGTTTACCTGGATTTCCTGATAAACCCACAAAGCCTGTACATGCTGCAGGAACCACATTTTCTTAGCTTCATATTTTGTGCATCAAATGACATAAGCAGCAAAGGCAGTTGCAGCTCATACAAGCACCCAAGCCATACTCGACCTACCCGCTCCTCCATGGCTCATCGTGCTCATGCACTGGATATAACCCACTTTTATCTCTGCACAAACTGTCCAGCCAAGCACCCTGGCCCCCATCTGTTTGCAATATGCAGGTTGATAGAAGACTGCTTTCAGCCCAACCATGCCAAGCCTGAGGTTACCATGCAGCTCAGGAGCACATCGCTTCAATATAGGCTGACTCAGCTCACCACTCCTGTGCACAACGTGAATCACAGCCCTCCCATGGCAGCAGGGAGCTGAAACAGCAGCAGCCCCTCCGAAACAAAAATGGGGCAGGCTAGCAGGATCAATCCAGGGGCTGGAAGAGGGCAACTAGGGTTGTTTCAGATAGGTGTGAAGTATGCAATTGAGCCTTCACTGGTCCAGAAGGCCTGTAAGCAAGAGGAGAAGATGGTTTGGTGCCTGAGGTTTGGTGAGCTTTCATACACTGTCAGAAAACCTGCGTGGTGTTAGTGGGGAAACTCACAGATTCATCCCATGCTCAGGATGTGGAGCTGCAGCAAAGTTGCTACAGGGGTATAAGTAACTGCTTGGGTTGAAAGGGCATCGAAGTTCCAAGGAATGAGCTGAAAGGAGAGCATTTGCTCAGCTTTCTCAATGGTGTACCACCATGGTTATCAGCAACGCGCTTCAGGGAGGCTTCTCATATAAATCTGTCACTCAGAGAACCACCTAAATCAGCATCACATGCAAAGTTTAACATCGCTTCAGAAATAGAGAGAAAAAGGTTTAAAGAAATAGGATTGAGTAAACAGAAACTTAAGGAAACAGAAAACCAAGTTCATCCACTTCCCTGAGACCACCTGAACGCAGAGCAGTGGGATTATTTTGTTTGGAAGGCTTACAAATGCAAGTTTATTGTTGTATCCCGTTTCCATGACTGCAAAGAGTTGCTTATGTTTTGAATGATCATCCATGTTTCTATCTTTATAACTCTCCTATTAAAAAAAAAAAAAAAACCAGCTGCTGCCCCAGTCAGCTGTTCGGCATATGGAGCCCACCAGGGACAAAGCCCACTGTTAACACGGAGAATTATTTTTAACGCCCTCACATTTCTAAACCTCACCATCATCTCAGCAAAATGGCACGCTTCCACACTCCCCAGCTGGGGAAACACCTGCAGAACACAAAACTGAGCTCCGCCGCATCTGGTACAAAATCCAATTTTATTTCATCTGGCCAGCAGGAAAAGTTACCAGCCCTGGTGAACAGAAACGGGGCAAAAAGTTAACTGCGTCCTGCATCTGGGGAGAGGCAGCTGTCTAGTTAAGTTGTTTATACTGCAAACATTTCTGTATATATTAGGAGGAAAGAGAGCTGTTTAATAAAATGGAGATGGCTTATAGTTGCCAAAGCAAATTTGAAGGACAGAGTGCAAAAGCTCTTGTTATTTTTCTGCATGGGAAAAAAACACAGTTCTATATTATGTTGATTTAGGCTACACGCATTTAACTTCTTTTTTTAAAGAGGGAAATAAGTTCTCTCGAAGTTAATTCCTCCTAAATCATCCCACTCGTGGTCTATATCTGCTGAGTAGGAAAAGCTGCAAGCATTTACAGCAACCACTGCTGCACCGCTAACACCGAGAGGCAGCAGAGGTGTCCCTGGTGTCTCAGAACATGTAAATAATGGGACTGGGACTGTGTGGATAGGATGTGTAGCAATGCATCTTACAGACTGGACGTAGATGAGCTGCAGGTTTTGTTTGTAGACATGGTTACAAACCGTTCCCACTCATTTGAGCTGGAAATCGCTCGCTTCCCAATCCTGAGCCCCCACAGTCCCAGAAAGGACACCATGCTCTGTACTTCTGCTTCCTCTCAGCAACACGCACAGATGATCAATATTTTCATTTTAACCTATTACTGTATCACCACAGATATTCAAAAACGAAGCGTTCCCACTGGCTTCAGCTCAGAGCTTTGAAGTGAAAGGTGCAGCTCTCAAGCAAGACCCCACCAGCAGTGCCATCCTTGGAGAAGCTCACTGAGCCCAGCAGCCCCAGCACCAGAGCAACACAAAGAACCTCAGCTGTTCCTGCCCTGTAAACGCACACACTGGTGCAATTTATTGCTGTTTTAATGAAGCACTCATTGTACACCCCCTGCCCCAGCCTCTAGAGGTACAACCTGAAACCTCTGCAAATCCGGTGCAGAAAAAAAACTCTGTCGCTATCCCCAGTCATACACCTAAGTAAGTGCACAGAAACAAGTAGACAACATTTCCAAATTTAACAGGCTGCCGGCCACCCCAACCCAGCAAACCCAACCCAACTGTTGGGTTGACAACAGTAATATAGGTATCCTCTTTAAATCTTAAGACACAGCCATGGAAGTCTGTGCACGGACACCTCAAGGTCTGAATCCTGCCGGTGTGACTTGGCAAACATCTGAATCTGCAACCTCCTCCCCTTGGAGGTCACTTTTTTTTTTTGCACTTCGAATGTTCCTGCAGTATCCACGTGCAACACATAGGAATGTTTCCTATGCAGAACATACATAACAAACATCCAAGTCAGGAGTCAGAGAGCGAAATCCTCCTCACAGGTGGCATGGAAACTAGGAAAACAAACAGATTTTGGGAGCCCAGAGCAAGGGCTGCAGAGGAGAAGCCAGTATACCAAAGCAGAAGGGTAAAATGCATTACTATAATCAAGTCATCATCCAAGAAGCTGAGGTTGCATAAGAATTAGGAAAAAATAATAGGCCAAAAGAGCAACTCACCAACACGTGGATGGGCAAAGCCAGCCTCTTCTAGGCTCAGAAAAGGCAAGAAGCCCCCAGAAGGCAGATGTGGCCAAGACATGACTCGCATTATGAGGGGAACAACCAAAACAAGATAACACCAGAGCAGAAAAACGAAGTCATGTGGCATGCATGGAGGAGAAGCCACTCCAACTGCAACAAGAGAGCAGTGGGGGACTCAAGCTGATCACACTCTCCTGGGGAGGGCAGGAGGCACTGATATAGAATCATAGAATGGTTTGGGTTGGAAGGGACCTTTAAGATCATCTAGAGATCATCTAGTTCCAAAGCCCCATCCAGCCTTGAATGCTTCCAGGAAGGGGACATTCACAACCTTACCAGGCAGCCTGTTCAGTGTTTCACCACCATCACAGGAAAGAATTTCTTTCTTATATCTGGTCTAAATCTACCCTCTGACAGTTTACAGCCATTTCACCATGTCCTGTTGCTTCCTGCCCTTATGAAAAGTCACTCCCCAGCTTTCCTGTAGGCTCTCCAGGTACTGGAAGGCTGCTATGAGGTCTCCTTGGAGCCTTCTCTTCTCCATGCTGAAGAGCCCCAGCTCTCTCAGCCTGTCCTTGTAGGGGACAACAGTTCAGCAGAAAATGCCAGCTTCCAAAAACAGCTCCAGCACTAGAAATGACTGGAGAGACCACATCCATCACCTGCATCAGAATCGGGTTTGGGGAGCAGCAGTCACACCCATCTCAGCCAAAGTCACAAAAGCATTAAGCCAACTCAGACTGTATTTTGCAGGGATTGTCACCTCCTCCCTAAAAGTCACAGTTTTAAAGCAGTGATGTAAAAGATGCTCCTCTGACTCAGGAGAGCAGAAATAGGCGTTTTGTGAGACGAAAACTGTGAGCAGAATCCTGTATTGCTACCCAGATGAAAGGCAGTAGGAGCCAGACTGTTGCAAATAATGGCATTTCTAAGAAAGCCACCTCTAGACACTCATCAGACATGAACTAACCCTCAAGGTGATTTGAAGTTCTAGGCCGATGTTTGCAATCGCTTCTTTCTTTCCCTGCAATGAACTTGGCTCCAGACAACGTGGAAGTGGTGAAATTTAAATCTGCTCCAAATCTAAATGCAGAAACACAGCATACCAAGATTTCAATTCCACATGATTGAAATTAGAAACGTTTTTAAAAGGCCTACCTTCTGTAATGGTACTAATGGGGGATAAAAGAAATGTGTTCCGTTGAAAGGCTAGGATATCGGTATCTGCAGAGAGATCTAGAATAATTAGAGAGCTGGTCGATCACCGGCCACACGAAGTGAACAAGGGCTAGTGGCAGATTCTGCACCTGGCTATAAATACAGACTGGGGGTGAGATGCTGGAGAGCAGCCCTGCTGAAAGGGATCTGGGGGTCTTGGCTGACAGTAAGCTGAACATGAGCCAGCAGTGTGGCCAGGCAGCCACAAAGGTCAACCACATCCTGGGGCGCATCAAGGCCAGCACTGCTAGCTGATCAAGGAAAGGGATTGTTACACTCTGCACTGCACTGGTGCAGCCTCAGCTCACCTCACCTCATCTCACCTCACCTCACAACTGTGTGCACTTTTGGGTGCCAAAGCACAAAAAGGGTCAGGTTGGATATCAGGAAAAGGTTTTTCTCCAGGAGGTGGAACAGGGTCCCCAGGGCAGTGGCCGTGCCACCGAGCTGCCAGAGTTCAAGAAGCATCTGGACATGGTCTGATTTTTGGGTGGTCCTGTGTGGAGACAGGAGTTGTACTCAATGATCCTAATGGGTCTTCCAATTCAGGATATTCTATGATCTGCTTATTTTTCAGACATTTCAAGTTAGCACTATTCCACAGTCTTTGGGAAACAAAAAAAAGCACATTCACTCCTAGCACCCATCTCCTCCATACTGCATTACTGCCTTTCCCTGCAGGAAAGATTTCCAAAGTCTTCTGTTTCACAGGAGCTCTAAAAGCTGGCAGAGGTGGATGGGCAGTGGAAAACATGAAGCACCGTGCCTAGTGCTCGCTGTGAGGCCAGCAAGCTTGCACTGCAAATCAAACCCTGAAGACTGAAATGGTAACATGAGATTTCATCAGGGTCAGAAAATTTCTGCCTCTGCACTGGTATGCTGGGGAGGGAAAGACCCAAATTATATGGTGAACTTTTCCAACACAGCGTTAAGATTTCACGGACCAGTAGTCCATGTAGTAGCAGTTGTTTCTAATCTATTACACAAAGGCTACAGTTTCTACTATTTTCTGCAAATGCAGAGCAGATCAAGTTGATGGATGCTAATGTCTTATTGCAAACCCGCATCATTTTCCCCACTAGTGCTGGGAATGGTTTGCAGGAGCAGAACACTTTGATAGCCTGCTCCATCTGAAAGCAGACCTGTTGTGGTTCGGCTTCTCATTTGTATTAGGAAGCTGCCCCTCTCCAACAGCCCTTTCTTCCCTTCTGCACAGTACAGGCCTTGCTGGCTCTTAAAATTTACATCATAGCAGCTTGAAACTTGCCAAATTCCATCTCAAATATTTTTCAGGCATGTTTTCTTGCTTGGTTTAGGATTTTCCCCCTTGTTTCTGGAGCTAGCTGAAATGAAAATGAGGCTGCAGTAACACTGCAGAGCTTCCATTTGTGCTTTGCATGCAAACAGAAACATTAGAAACAGAAGAACCACATTCACATCATGGCAAAGATAACATTAAAGCCCTCCTGAAAGATAAGATGTACATACTATCTACATACGATACATTCATACAGTGCAGACACGCAAGGTGAGGATTCTGCAGGCATCAACATCTCACTCAAATCCACACCCTCCAAGGTACCAAGCTAACTAACACGTTATTTGGCCTGTTCTCCTCCTACCATAAAATGGAGTACATTTCCATCTTCAAACAACTGGAGACATTTCAGGGGGAATGGAGCACCCCACCATACATCCGTGGCTTGCCTACCCACTGGGTTGCAGGTGGCAAACCAATACATCCTGCACTGCAGCCTGCTCTCACCTAAACTCACATCTCTCCACTGTTGTCACACACCTGCAGGGATGATCTCCATCTTGGGGCTGTTCTGTGGAACAAAGCATTTCTTTGCCTTTAGGTCACCAAAATTTGCATACATTGGGGCACTCAGGATTAAGAGATTCTACCCTGTTTTCTCTCAACCACCATCACCTTAGCCCAAAACCCAGTGCTTCAGAGTAAAAATACACATTCCAGATATCTAAGAAAATGATGCTTTCAGGCAGTGCGGGATATTTGGTGATGGAGTGAAGGGATTGGAGGTGGAGGTGGATGTCTTTCTTGTGCCACAGGCTCAATAGTCACCCTGGATCAGCCGTGCAGCTTGGGGCATTTTGACAGCTGTTTCCTGAGGTTGCCTGGAGTCCCAGAAAGGATGTAAAATATTTGTAGTAATTCGCTGAACAAACCCAAGAGGCTTCCTCGAAGCAGAGCCCTCCGCTCTGTTGACTCGCACTTTTTAAAGGTAATATAAATTCCACTTACATGGGTTTGTTTTGATGTTGAAAATTGGTCTCCATAGACATGGTTGAAACCATGCCCTGGAGCGCCGAGGCTGGAGCCAACAACCACACAGCCCTTCCTTCATCAGCACAGTGCCCAGGAGGTTTGAGAGGTGTAAATGCCACCACAGGGGGACCAAGGAGAGGCCAGGGGACCAAGGGGGGACAGGGCACTGTGCCCCCACCACATCCTTTGTCACTCCCCCATCACAGCCACATCCCACTGCTCACACATTTCCTCTACCGAGCATAAACAAGCAGGCAAAAAGCCCCAGAGAGCCTTCAGGAAGCCTAAAAACATTTTTTTTTTTTTTAATTTTAAAAAGCTCACCCTGTGTTGCCCCAGAGCAGCTGCCTTGAAGGCTAACACAGTGAGGATTGCAACTGCCAAGCAGAAACAGCAATAAAAAAATGTAAGGGTGAGGCAAACAGGGGAATGCATGGAGAGAAGACAAGTAGAGATTTTTATATGGAAATTTATATCGAGGGTAGCATTCCTGCCTAACACAAGCTTTTTAATACCTCTGGATGCAAGCCTGAAGCCTAAATACAGTGAGGTCTGATGCTGCAGTACTACTTAATGCAGTGATGCTGAGAATTTTGCAAGTGCTACAGGTTGTCTCAGCATCAAAAGCCACCCAGAACACCAGCATCACAGATCCCAAGAGGCCAAAATACTCAGTCCACTGTCAGGATGCACAGGCTGGTTTCTCTAAGGCCAGCTTGACACCAAGCACAGCACAGGATCATTGCAAAAGTGCCACTGGCAGATGGTGCTGGGCACATGTCACCCAGGTCAGCAGTGACAGGAGCACACAGAGCACCATGCAGAACAGCTCATCTTGTGGATGCTGCAGCTGCCAAAGCTGGTTGCTGCTTCATTTTGGAGTTACACCAGTTCCTCCCATGTAAGATTAAGCTGCTTTGAGGCTATTTCTGCTTTTATACATGGGATGTGCAGTGGCATGTGCTTCTACTCTTCCTCTTCACCTCTCCCTTACAAGGGCACCTGTTTCTATTTACAGGCTCACATCCTTTCACAGCACTTCAAAGTATAAAAGAGGCCACTCAGCAAAACAACACCTCACCTGAGTGCAGAACAGAGCCATAGTGCCATGCAGCTCAGCTTTACAGGGACACCAATCTGACAGCAAAGCACATAATACCCAATTGCTCAGATGCATCCATCACACTGCAAACATGCTTCCTCCCTTTTAGGGCTACTCTGGGTTCATTAAATCCCATTAATTTATTACACGTGCCAATAACATCTCCTAGAAATAAATAAATGAGCTGTTAGGATTAAAAGCTTAAATATCAAGACCATTCTGGCCAGCTCCATGTTAAAAAGGCAGATACCAAATGGAAAAAAAGCTCAATAAACTAGAAAGACTCCAAATTCCTCATTCGTTTACTTACTTGACTGTATATCAGTAATTTCAGTCTAACACAGGCCTGCTTAGGTGCCAGATCTCATTTGCAACTCTGCTCCGTCAAAGGCAAGAGCAGCATCCAAACTTAACTGTACACAAGCATCAGCGAGCTATATATGTTATAGTCAATTTTGCCAAAAAAATTAGATCAAATGTAATGATAAATACCTACTGGTTGTCACATGGCAGAGAAATCAGCTGCTGATGCGACAGGCCACGTCAAATTGTAAGTACAACTAAAACCACACACCTGCCTGGCTAAAAAGGCAAATGTATTTGAAGGAGACCTCAATTTCTGCATTAAAGTTAATCTCGGACATCTCTGAATGCACCAAAAAGATGGACAGACATAAATGGATGTTTGTGTGCACAGGGACTGCCATGATTGCAAGGTAGCTTACAACACACCTTAAAATCCTGTAGCTGCAGCTCTGAAGACAGGAACTGAAGCACCACAGCACAACACTGGAAGCTCCAAGCAGGGCTATGGAAGTTGAACATCATCTGTTTGCTGCAAACCAGAAATAACAAATACCAGAGATCGAAATTAGGAAGATGGAGGCAATTACACGCAGATCTTGCCCACACAACCAGTTTGTACCAAGCTAGACCTGCAATGTGGGCTTTGGGGAGGCATCTTTCCTTTTTTTTCTTTCTTCCCTACATCTGAAGTCCTTTTTTCACTGATGGCTGCACCTGCTCTTGCTCATTAAAAACTTCATATACTCTTCTACACACTTCAGGTCCCCAAATGCATTTGCCTATTCCTAGTTTTAAAAGAAACCCTTACAGCTATTAACATCTATCACTATTAATGTTTTTACTAACAATTCTGGCATCTTTTGAGCTAGTTACAGCTTGCATAAGTAACCACATAAACTAAATACCACATACCTAACTCCTTTAGGAAACTTGCTTTCAACAACACAGCAACATGCAAGTGTAACTATAGGAAGTATTGATGGGATTTATAATTGGATTTTTGCAGTAGTTTTTCTCCTCAAACACACACACACACAAAAATCAGTTGTAAATGTTTTACTGCCTTTCTTCATCCTTCCTCTTATAGCAGTATGTTCTACATTCTGATCAGGAGACCTAGATTAAACTAGCTCTTACCACATGCCCAAAAAACTAAGTTGATTTATTTTTTCTCCCAAGCAAAATACAATAAAAACTAACATAAACATGTAGGGGGTCCCAGGAGTCATTTTTGAAGACAGAAGTTTAATTCAAATCTATTAGTCTTTCATATTTGTTCATGGTTAAACAAGAAAGCTCTATGTTATGGCTTGAACCAGTCCTGCCAAAACTCAATGACATGTCACAATGAGAGAATGAAGCTTACATGCTGGAAATGGATCAAGGACATGGCATAGGATGACAAACTGCTGGATCATTAGCTCTTAATTTAAGCTTAGACCTTCTTTTTAAGGCAAGTAGATGAGAACAGTAAACAAAACCCATATCAATCACCACATACATGCAGTTTCCAACTCCTATTTATAGTTTTTCTTTGAAATTAAAGAGAAAAATGCAAACCATCATGCCAAAGTGGAAAGAGAGGGAATGGGTAAGGCTGCTGCTTTATTTCAAGTGTGCTGTCCATCATGCTCATAGCATTGATGTAAGCTCCAAGTTTGTCAGCGTCCAAAGTTTCAGTCTTGCCAGTTAAAAAAAGACTTGCCTTGCATTTTACAAAGAGCAAGTATAAAAATGATTCAATGGTTAAGATGCCTTAAAAATAAAAGCCATCAAGTTCAAGTACTCCTGCCTGGTATGAAAGCTTCAGTAATTATTAAATTGCTATTTTGAAATGCCACATCCACAACTAAATATTCATAACTAGCTTTTCAACTACATAGATTAGAAAAGTTCTGACTTTATCCCTTCGGTTGCTTTCATTGCAACATCTGGCACACAGATCAATCGCAGTTCACGTTCAACCCCTACTCCACTGCCAACCTGAACCACACCATCAGTCCTCATTGCTGCCCTCCTCCATTCCCTCAGCTTGTCTAATTGCCACCCACCTCTTTCACTCATCCATCTGGAGGCAAGCTAAGTCTTCCCTGCTGTTAGAAGCATCACGAATACAGTTTTGAGAGCAGGTAACTACAATCATCCATACTGAGAGAGGATTCTGTGCTTCTGCTAGATTCTAGCTGTTTGCTTTTGATTCCTGGCATTGATGTTTGTTTATTTGAAGAATGCACTGAGTGCTTAGAATTCACTTAAATGCCTGACAGGGCTTAAAATTACACCTCTAGGTCCTCCTTTAAGCTAGCAGCTCTTGAGCACTCCCAGGGCACAGACGCAAAAGAGACTAATTCCATCTCTTGTAACTACTGTAAGCTTTACCATTTGTGTAGATTTTCCCCCTCTCTCTTTAAGTAAAGATCTTTTAACTTTTCTTTCCTGTGCCACTCGTCCTTCCCCACCACTTAAAAGTTACCCATGAGTTTTTTGCTTCACAGTACTCAGTAGGCAAGCTGTGGATTCATCTCAGGGATTAGAGACCTATGAAGTAACATATAATGAAAAGCAAACTGTTGGTTTCCCTCATTCCACAAACGTTCGGTGCACCCCCAAGTTTCCAAGAAAGCTGCGGTGGGGACATGTGGGCAGAAGCCATGCTCTGAGGGCCTGGTCTGTACACCACCAGCTCCTCTGGTCAGCTAACCAGTGCCATCACATGGCAGAAAATTAAATAGACGAAGGTGCGCAAAACTCATTTGTCTTCCTCTATCCGGGGAGCTTTCTGCAAGTTATCACAGGGTATTCTCAGTTTCTTCATCGTGGATAAGTAACATCTTCAGGAAAGAGAAACCTTCTCCTCACAAAAGGGTGTTTTCATAGCCCCTCTGATCTCTGCATGGCATTCTCTCCACCAGAATTTGCAAGAGCAAGGGAAAGGGACTTGCAAAACAGGAACGATGGCACAATCTGAGACCTATAGGGCCAGGCCACACTGAGTTGGTGCTTGCAGGGGTTGGGTCTCCAGCTCAGATCAGATCTAGACAATTAGTCTCCCATCTTCACAGTTAGTGAGATTTGCCCAGATTTTCACAAGTTATTACACACATTCATTCCTCCCTACTCTGTGACATACCTCCTTTTCCCAACTCAAGTGCCCTTTTCTGTGACAAAACAACAAACGTGGTAAAAGTGCCTGGAGCCCATCTACTTGGTGCTGTGCTCAGCCCAACCCCAACCTCCTTCCACAGCTCTAAGCACGCTTACCACACCCAAGACATTACCAATAGCCAACAGAAATCTTTGCAGATGCTAAATCAAGGATTGCCTACAAGTATATTTAGTAAGTAAATACACATGCAGCAATTATATTTCACCCACCACCTCAAAACCAAGCAGTCGTCACTGGTGCTATGTCTCTCAAAGCATCAGATTAAGTGAACTAAGGGAATCTCAGCTGCCAAGGGGCCAAAACCCACAGCTAGCAGAACCTGTTACAACCCCACTGAAATTCAGCAGCTTGTGCATGAATGGATGTTTATTCATTTATGGAAAGAACTGCAAACAGCAAGTCCACTTCCAAACAGCAGAGAGGCTGTTTTCTACAAGTACATGTAACCATTTCTGTCAGCACAAGCCTGGCACCCCGTCATCCCACAGAACCACAGCTGTGATCTCACATTCACACGTTTTTGAGAGATTCAGCATGCTGCTGCACAGCCCCTGCATCTCAGAATACCAGCTTTCACTAGACATCCTCAGACTGAAAGATCACTCTCATAATATGCCTCTGCTGAGCTCGTTCTGTCACCAGAAGGCGACAACAGACACAGATGCTCAGGTTAGCTTGTTTCTTTTCCATGAAGCCTATTTCAAAGCCCTTTGTTGAAAAAGCCCCTTGTCACATCCATCACTAGGATGTTCAGGCTGAAAACAGGCTGCAGAAAAGGTATGAAAAACTACACATATCTGTTACACTGGTTATATGATAGACCTTATGAAAACAGAGACTATATATGTGCCTATCTACGTGCATGGCTCAACTCTTAACTGAACTTGATCTGCAACTGTGGATTTTCTCTTAAGGTAAGCAATACTTCTGGTTTGGTTTTGTTGTTCTGTTGGTTTTTCCTTTTTTTTCCCCACAAGTTGCTTTCATACAGCTAGGCTTCTGCAAAGGATCTGACTTTCAAGAAGGAAAAAAAATGTTTATATAATTTCATGCAATAATTACTTAAGAAGCTCAGTTTAATCTTATGCTGTAGCGTGTAAATGTAAGCCTGGGGAAAGTAGTACAATAAGAAGGCATCTGGTAAAAGCATGTGTGCAAAATAGAAACTGGAGCACCTAGCATGAAGGACTTACATTTTATCATCTGCGGTGGTGAAATCTTACTCATACAAATCTTCATGAGCATTAAAGGCCTCATGTGTTTTCTTACTATAGAAAATGCTTCTCCCTGGAGACCCGCCTGGTGGTTTGATGTACAATTACATGAATTAAGTAATGAATTGATTATAATTAATGCTAAGCATCTGGTGGCAGCTGCTGGTGCTCGATACTAGAAAACCAAGCTGTTAGGTCCTACTTGATCTTTACAGTGCTACTGTTGTTGATGGAGGTATAAAGGAGGAGTAGCAGCACTTTATTCTGCTTTTCTCTTCCTCAACTCTGCAGATGCTGCTGAGACCTTGGAGCAGCCTGAAGCACTGTGATAGCCAACATTCCAGCTGCAAATTCATGCTGGCAGATGAAGAAAAATGGCATTTACACTGAAGATGCCTTTTTCCTTTTTAATAATGAATATCCTTACACAGGCAATTCCTGTACACAGTCAGGGAAAAAACATTCTCTTCAACTGTAACTCCTTGTAGCACTCACACTGACTCCTGATAGTGCTGAGCATCCAAAACTTGTGCTGAAATGTCTGAGACAGTGCATGCTCAGTGCTGCCAAATCGATGGGTGAAGAAGAGGAGAAACCATCAGAGTGGGGAGTTTCCTGATGGGCTGAGGTTTGTGCTGCAGGAGCAACTGTGTGATCTCTGAGCAGAGGAAATGCATACATCCTGAAGTTGCTAATGGCTTCTTTAGGATGTAATGTCAGATTACTATCAGTGCATTTATAATTACAGGACAGAGTAAATAGTGCAGGCATTATGAAAGACTTTGAAATAATTAAAGAAAGAATTTCTAAAGGAGCAATGTAGTTACATTTCTACACATTACGGAGGCAAATTTTTCAAATGAAACAAAGCAATGCTCACTCTTAAATACCATTAAAAAAAAAAAAAAAGAGTGGCAAAGAGTGGATTTTGAATGTTCTGCTCTGTGGAGATGTGCGTGGTATGATGGCATGATGGGAACAACAGCTCAAGGAAGAATTTCAATGTGTTTTCTCACTCTAACCTCACTCTTGGGGGGGGCTTATTTAAGGACAGCTGGCCAACCTAATGGCAAGGTTACTAAGAGAGAAACACCGGGTAATCTGGGTGAGATATATAAGTGTGTGTGAATGAATCTATTTTGGGGGGAGAGGATTTTAGTCTTAGACAAAAGGAGTGCATGTCTACTTCCAAGGCTGATGTGTACAATTTTAATTAGCATTTTGAGTTGTTGTCAGGACTCTGGATGGTCACATTTACAATACAATAGCAAAGAGAAATCTATCTCCACATGTGCTGTCAGTGGAGCTGAGACTAGCTTTTATTTATGACTGCTGAACATCTGTGGGTAGGGCATTGGCAGCAGTGGTTCTTTGGCTCTAGAGCTTGTTATTTCCTCTTGATGAGGAGGGGTCCATGTGTGCTAGCCTTCAGAGCATGGTGTATGGACCAGCCATTTGCCATGCTATGCTGTTTTAGGAAGATAATAATGGGTTACATAGTCAGAAAAGACTGGTTTTCCCAGGTGAGACCTGAATGACAGAATGCAGATGTTAATTTTATAAAGTGATCTTGTTAGTGTAGTGCTATGTGCAGTGCTCTTCAATATGAAAACAGGAATCATGTGAAACAGGACTGAAAAAATACCTTGTAGGTATTTTTTGACTTCTAGGATGTTGGTGTGTGGTTCAGGAGCTACAGTTTTGAAGGTAGAGTGCAAGATACAGGCTTACTTCTGGTTTATTGGCATCTGCAGTGTGTAACCACAGACCTGGAAGAAAGCCATATCTCCTGTCCTGATCCCAAACTAGTTGAGGAAATGTGAATGGAGAAGCTAGAAGTGATCTGTGTTCTTGGGGGGCATATATGCTACTGTAAGTCAAATTAAATTTATTGTTTTCTTCTTGAAGCATGAAGTTTGCGTGACTGCTCCTTAGTTTAAAAGCTCTGTTGCATTCTCACGTTGTTCTTTCTTACAGATACAAGTTTCAACTCCGTTATGTGACTGATGACTGAAGTTAGGAGAACAAAAGATTGTGTTGCTTCTGTCCTTTATGTTATTATAACACAACAGAGCTTTGAACGCTGACTTGTTATGAGAATAGCAGCTTTAATGAGTAATAATGACAAAAATCATTCAAAGAAGTCGACAGAAAAGCCAATGTGAACGCAGGAAAGCCCGGCGAACGCTCTTGCTCTGCCACCTGATGTGCTCTGATACTAAAACAGAGCCGCAGCGCTGTGCTCAGGATCTGGATGAAGCCACGGACACTCCCGCCTCCTCGCATGGCCCTTCCCGGCCGCCGTACCCGCCCTGACTCCGCCAGGAGGCGCGGCGCTCCGCTCACACAGCGGAATCGAAACGAAACCGCCGGGTGGAGAGCCAATCCGCTTCGAGCTTACTGCGCGGCGGCCCGCCCCCTGCCCCTCCAGCAGCCAATAGGATGCCGACTGTCGCCAAGGTGCCCGCCCAGCGTCGGCGCGATGGCCGCCGCCACGAGTTGTCGGCGCGCCGCACTTGGCGGTCTGTCCGTCGGAGCAGTCGGCGGTCGGGCCGTGACGCGATGGCGGCGCTTCCTGCTGCCTGGCAGCGGAACGCGGCTGGTGTCCGCCCGCAGCGCGGCGGCGGAACGCGGGCCCAGCTGTGCCGTGACGGTGGACGTCGGGGGCAGGTGAGGGGTAGCGCGGCGGCCGCTGCGCGGGGCCGGGTCTGTGGGCTGGAAGAGCTGTGAGGCAAAGGCGCGTTGGAGCGAGGCGTTGGGCTTTTGTGTGCGTCATGAGGCCTCAGGTATCAGCACGAACATCGTTCCGAATGGATGCCGCAGGTGAACGCGCCGTGGATTTGCGGTTGATGTCAGTACGGGGTTCTTTCTTTCCAACAGGAAGATGGAACTGTCTTCTGGGAAACTTGCCAGGTTTGCTGATGGAGCTGCTGTCGTTCAGGTAAAAACGGCCCCAGGGAAACTTCACATCTTAGTGGGACATCGGGGCGTGCAGAGGAGCAATGGGCCTGAAGGAGCAATATATGCCCTATGGGGAGGGTGGGGGCAGGCCCTTCTTTCTGAATGGCTGCTGCTGCAACCGTGGAATTACGTGAGTTTTTTCTATAGGGAATGTCTTGAACTATAATTTTAATATTAAGTTTGGGGCTTTAAATGCTATCTGGTGGATAATCTCAGTATGTGTATGGGAACTACTGAGTCATGGCCTGAACCTCTGATTGATGACCTGAGGTGAGCCATGAGTCAGCTGGAGGAGCTGAATTGCCTTCACCTGTGCTGCTGGAAGGGGTGGAGCCAGGCTCCACCCCTCCTAGACCTATTTAAGAGCTGGCTACCAGTGGGGAAGGATCTTGTCTGGAGATCCCTCCTTCTGGTGTTTTGTGGTGAGCCCAGCATAAGGGTAAGCCTTCCATTTATTCTCTTTTGTTATCATAGTCCACTTCGCCTAATTCTCTTGTTTATTTTGTGGTTGTAACATCTTGATATCCATTGATTATACAGTATGTTTTTCCTTGATCCAGCTAGGTGACACAGCAGTGATGGTCACAGCAGTCAGTAAAACCAAACCTTCTCCGTCTCAGTTCATGCCATTAGTGGTAAGTTTTAATGCCAGAAGTTGTTTTCTAGTGATCATTAGCAGCCTTTAGCTGCACGAGTCATTGAACAAAAAGCTGAAGATACTGAGGGGAGCAAAGAAGGCAAAAAGCAGAGTACAAAGTTGGGTTTCAGAATAAAACAATACAATCAAATTATTACATCTATGGATGAAGGATGAGCCATAGATGCTGTCTACCTACCAAAAGCCTTGTGGATTTGGATGCGTGCTGCAACAGCAGACTTCAAACATTATAGTTTAGATGTGTGGGGAAGCTGTTTGGATTGTGACTCTTGAAGGGCTATTAGGGGTTAAGGATTCATATTCTAACTTATGGCTGATTAACAGTACGTTTTTCAGGGGGTCTATCCTGGGGCATTGCCTGTTTGATGCTTGTATCTGTGAGCTGGAACTAACACTCATCACTCAGGGTGCAGTTGATTCAGCACTGACTTTGCTCTGAGCATCCCTTCTAGCTTGAGTGATTCTGTAGCTCTGAAATTAGTGGTCCGATGTCTTTAAGAATCCTGCTTTTGTTTTTTGAAAGGTTGACTATCGTCAGAAAGCTGCAGCAGCAGGAAGGATTCCAACAAACTATCTAAGAAGAGAACTTGGTACTACTGATAAAGAAATTCTCACAAGCAGAGTAATAGGTAGGATGCATTCATTTTATTGGCAGTACTTAAAAATATTTCATCACATCATGTGTGTTTGAAAAGAGGCAGTAATTTATAGCTGTGTCTTGCAAAGTTGATTGTTTCTGCAGTAATATCAGGGAAAAAAAAAAAAGCAAAATTGCTCATGTAAAGTTTAACAGGGCTAATTTTAAAAAATTATGTCAGCTGGGGCTTTTTTTTGCACATATTTTTTTATGCATCTGGATCTTGAACTTCCATGTTGGCACCTCTGAGATTATAGTACCTAAGTTCTCATCCTAATGAGAGGTCACCTCTCCGGTTGCACATCTATTTGGAAAGACTGAAAAAACAAACAAGGTAAACTCAAAAGAACTGAGACACCAACATTCAGTCTGTGCCTCTTTTTTCTGCCGAAAAAGTCATTTCTACCATGGATAAAAATGATTTTGTGGGTAAAATTGAAATTCAACGTTTACATAAAGCTGATGTCAAATGCATCAGCATTTTAAGACTGCACTTCTGAGTTGAGAAGAACTGTAAGGCCTGGGTTCTAAAAGTTTGCAGATAAAATTAAGAGTTCTAGGCATCTTGGAAGTAACCAACATGCTTTTGTTGTTTCACCTTGAGGTCTGTATCTTTTTCATGTCCCTTCATTAGAAACATTTCTGGTAAGAAGACTATAACCATATAACCATTACAAACCATGAAGACTCCTTAAAAGTGTTTTTATCCTGTGTTTCATGGTGATGGATGCACTCACTCATATTCTTATTTTCTCTGAGTGCTGATGGAATTTTAGCATTGATTATATATCATACTGCATTTCTTCCTGGGTTTTTCTCTTCTTGTTTGCTTGAGTTGTTCATTTAAATGATCTTGTCAGCTTCTTGTGGAGTTTATGAGAAGATGAGCTGGCACTGGCTACTGAAAACTGAACATTTGGATGTTTCTTTTTCAGATAGGTCAATCAGACCGCTCTTTCCAGTAGGCTACTTTTATGATACACAGGTAAGTCACAGTCCTTCGCCTTTAGAATGGAAGAAAATCACACGTGATGTAGAAACTACTTTAGGAAAAGCAATTATGTTAGCATGAAGGTTGGGCTTACGCTTTGGAAAACAGGCTGATTCTGTAATTCTGCTTTTTAGTTTCTCATTTTTGTGTCTTTAAATTCTTATTACATGCTGGTTCTCAAATTTTGTTATAGAGGTGCGGAGACAAATTCAAAAACACTGAGTACAGCAAGGGAAACAAAAAATAATGTTACCTGACATTGCTTTAGCATTAGTGTTCTGGTTCTTCAGCATTAACCTCCTGGCTTACGCACCTGAACTGGCTTTCCTTTGTAGCTAATGCTGTATAAGTTTGTGAAATGCTTTGTTGTTTTGTCTTTAGCTTTGTGATAGCTAATACAGATGTGTAGGTCAAAATTATTTATTGTCTTTTATCTTATGCCAGATCCTTTGTAATCTTTTAGCAGTAGATGGTGTCAATGATCCTGATGTTCTAGCAATTAATGGAGGTAAGAGTGCTGTCAGCAACATATCGCTCATGATTTTAATGTAATCTCTTTGTGCTAATAGGAATTTTTATCTTTTTATTCTAGCTTCTGCAGCTCTTGCTTTATCTGATATCCCATGGAATGGTCCTGTTGGTAAGTACATATTTTGAAATCATGGGTGGCCTGAGCATAATGGAAGAATTAGGCAACAGTTGCCTTCTTCTAACAAAACTTTGAATGTGGAGGTTGCTATCTTTTGTTTAATGTGGTGAATAAAGTTGTAGTACTTCAAATCGTTGGGTTTTTTCCTGGACAAAATTTATTTTGATTCATTTTGAAATATTATTGTTTTTAAATGTACAGTTCTCAAAGTAAAATGATGCCTTAAAAAAATGTGTTTTTATTTTAATAATAATTTTCTGGAGTTTTCTTCTAGGTGCAGTCAGGGTAGGACTGGTTGATGGAGAAACTGTGATCAACCCAACTCGAAAACAAATGTCTTCTAGCGCTTTGAATTTAGTTGTTGCTGCAGCCCCACAAAACCAAGTGGGTAAGTAGATAATAACTAATATCTCTTGAATGTTCAGTTTGAAAATGAAGTGAATGCCTCGTTACAGATAGAATTTTCAGAGATCAGAAAAATATCTTTAGACAATATTGATAAGAAACTTTAAGGTAAAATAATTTCCACTGTATTTACGCCATTGATGCGTAACGTGTATTTCCTTGGTTAAATTATAGATTAAGTGAATTTCTGTGGGTTGTTTGTTTGTTTTCAATAATTTTTAATTTTGCATTGATAGTTATGTTGGAAGCAACTGCTGAGAATATACTGCAACAAGATTTCTGTCATGCTATCAAAGTAGGCGTGAAGCAAACCCAGCACATAATTCAAGGAATTCAACAGCTGGTGAAAGAACGTGGTGTTGTCAAGAGAACTGTTCAGAAATTATTTGTTGCTCCTGAAGAGATTGTGGAATGTGCCAAGAAGTAAGTTGGGAACAAACAGTTTTGGTCTGATGTCTATTAGCTGGCTCAAAAATATATACTTAAAGATTATTTAATCATCTGTGACCAAAAAGCATGGAGCATTGTTCCACAAAATCATCTTTTAAGCTTTCAGAGTTTCTTGCAGCATTTTCGAGTGAAACTTAGGGACCCCATCTTTCAGCTCTGTTTTCATGCTTAGTGAGCAGGGCAGAACAAGAAAGTGACATGAAAAGTCAGTGCAAGCTGTATGCCATTCTTGTGAAGTGGTGACACACAAAAAAAACCCATGTTGTGTGGCTTTTGTGAGCTTTATTGTGGAGGAGACAGGAACAAGAGCATGTAAGATGGACAGCTGGGGCTAGTGATGTTTGGAAATGGAAGTCTGATGCTTTCATGCTTCTCATAAAAATGTTCCATCTCCAAAAGTTAAAAAACAATCATGAAAACACATGGTTGTACTTTAAACCATAAATTCTTTCTTTTCTTCCTGCAGACTTGCTTTTAACAAGATCTATGCGGTGTTCACAGATTTTAGCCATGATAAAGTAAGTACAATTCCCATGTGATTTATTTTTAATATAATAAAGCTAGTAAGATTGAGTTTTTGTTCTCCTTTTGAAATGTATGGAATAGTAATAATAAATTGTCTTGTAAGTTTTTATCTACCAGAACTAATTTATAGCAGCACTTGTCAATCTCTCTGAAATTACATAAAGATTCTGTTACTTTTACTTTGAACTTCAAAAGAAACCCAACAACAGCCCAGATTTCCCTTGTTCTGCTGTGTAGAGTTGACTAATTGCAAATCCTGTGTTCCAGATTTCTAGAGATGAAGCAATTAACAAAATAAGACTTGAAACAGAGGAGCAGCTGAAAGGTATTATTTTCTGCTTTCCTGGTATTTAGAAAAGCTTAAATGACACTGCTTAAATATAGTATAGTATAGGGTTTGTTAGGTTTTTTGTTTTGTTTTTTTTTTTTTTTTTTTTTTTTTTGTAGGGTTATCTTAGTAGTTGTCTGTAATTGACTTTCTAGTTTCAGTTGCAATTGCTTTTTCTTTCTTTTTTATTTACTTACTTATTTTATGCCTAGAAAAATTTCCAGAGGCTGAACCATATGAAATCATGGAATCTTTCAATGCAGTCTCAAAGGATATCTTTAGAAATCTTATTCTGAGTGAATACAGAAGGTAAGCATGTCAAACTCCATGCTGAATAGTAACTTCTGAATTTTATTTTTTTTTTAATTTAAGACTATATTTCATTGATCTCATAATTTCTGCTTCTCACTTCAGGTGTGATGGGAGAGATTTGACTTCCCTCAGAGATATTAAGTGTGAAGTGAACATGTTTAAAATGCTTCATGGATCAGCCTTGTTTCAGAGAGGTCAAACGCAGGTAATATTTTTATGTTAAAAAGATGTTGAAACAGAAGGTTTTTGTGTGAAATACAGTGTTGTTCATATTTAGAAAGCATTTGGGTGACTAACTTTTCTAGCATCTGCTTAATTGGGGTTTTTATATGTAGGGCAATGTTAACTTGTGTCTATAATGAGATCCTCTAAATGAAACTTCATGTATTTTTTTAATATAACTGGATTAAAAAGGAAATAGTACCAAAAATTACATTAGTATGATATGAGCTGTTTGGTTTTTTCAATTCCTTTCCAAAAGTGTGAGATGAGTAGGTTTGAAGATCATACTCAGGGTCTAGACAAAGGGTCATAAGGAGGGTCTGGAGAACTACAGACCTGTCAGTCTGACCTCGGTGCCTGGAAGGGTTATGGAATAGATTGTCTTGAATGAGCTAATGCAATATTTGTGGGATAACTGGGAGATCAGGCCCAGCCAACGTGGGTTCATGAATAGCAGGTCCTGCTTGGCCAACCTGATCTCCTATGATTGAGTGACCTCTGCTTGGTGGTTGAGGAAAAGGCTGTTGATGGAGTCTGCCTAGACTTCAGCAAAGCTTTCGATGCGGTCTGCTGCAGTATTCTCCTGGAGAAGCTGGCAGCCTGTGGCTTGGACAGGTGCACTCTTAACTGAGTAAAGAACTGGCTGGATGGCCAAGCCCATAGATAGATGGAGAATGGAGTTACATCCAACTGGTGTCTAATCACAAGTGATGCTCCCCGTGGGTCGATGCTGGGGCCTGTCCTGTTGCATATCTTTATTAATGACCTGGATGAAGAGATTGAGTGCACCTTCAGTAAGTTGGCAGGTGGCACCAAACTGGAAAGAAGTGTCCATCTGCCTGGGGGTAGGAAGGCCCTACAGAGTGATCTGGACAGGCTGAGTTGCTGGGCTGAGGCCAGTGGAATGGAATTTAGCAGGACCAAGTGCTGGGTGCTGCACTTTGGCCATAACAGCCCTAGGCAATGCTACAAGCTTGGAGCAGAGTGGCTTGAAGACTGGGGAAGAAATGGACCCCTGGGGGTGTTGGCTGATACTGAGCTCACCGTGAGCCAGCAGAGTGCAAAAGTGGCCAAGAAGACCAAGAGCATTCAGTTTGGATATTAGGAAAGATTTCTCCTCTGAAAATGTAGTGAGGCATTGACACAGGCTGCCCAGGGAGGTGGTTGAGTTCTTGTCCTTGAGCACATTCAAGAAATGTGTAGATGTGGTATCAAAGTTTAGCATGGTTATCTTGTTGGCAGGTGGACAGTTGGACTGAATGATCTCAGAGGTCTTTTCCAACCTTGGTGATTCTGTGATCAGGTCTGTTATTTATTTACAGAATCACACCAACGTTGGGAAAGACCTACAAGATCATCAAGTCCAACCTATTATGTATTAAACATCTGTTTTTTCTTGAAAGATTCAGTTGTGCCTCACTGTTGGGTATGTGGGTGGCTACAAAGACTACAGATTTGCTGATTTCCTGATTGTTGGGTCCTGCATATCCTCCTAAAAATAATGCGTGCTGGAAGTCTGTGCGTTGCTATTTGGCCCACCATTGTCTGCACAGTTTTGACCTTTGATTCTTAAGTGAGCTACTTCAGTTTTACAGAACATACTGTTGGCTTCTGACAAGCTAGGAAATATTAAAATGGTATTTTTAGATGTGATCGCTTGTAAGATCATGCAATCTTTACAAGTCATGAATGTTTGAGATGTGGGAAAAAGTGGTAGGTGATGCCATCCTATCTGTTGCTGTAATCATTCTTTTTTTATATTTTTTTTCTAGTAGTATGAAAAAAACTGTTTACCTTGTTTTCTTATTCCAGGTTCTCTGCACTGTTACATTTGACTCCATAGAATCCAGTGTAAAATCAGATCTTATCTCAACAGCTGTGAGGTACGTGTATATTTGAGCGTGTTTTTGTCAGCAGTGAGAACGTAAACACCTTCTTAAAAGTACCTGTCTGATAAGAATATATTAATTCCACAGACACACATTTGAAGTTCAAGGGTATTGCAAGTTGTGTCCAGCCTGGTTTTGAGAGAAAGAAAATAGCAAATGAATTTTGCATTTGTAAAACTGCATCAATATGTCAGGTCTCCTGGTAAAAATACATATATATGTATATATCAAAGCTGATTCTCTTTGTTCCATCATACTTGGAACTTGGTATGTCTTCCAGTCATTTCATTGCTTTCTCATAGGTTTTGGAGTGTTTCCTTGATGTCTGATACATGCTGCCCACGAAGCACTGCTGTGTTTGTCAATCTTGGTTCAAGTGTTTCCCATGCAAAAAGCAGCTGGTTCTTTTTGTCCCTGCTGAATAAGCCTTTTAAAATATTTTATCACAAAAATAGAAATGTTCAGAGGGTAAAAGAGTGTTTGTGGTCTTTTTTTAGTGGAGTAAGGAAAATTGAACTTGCGGTGTAGCAAACAAGCCCTTGTGCCATTAACTTTCTATTGCTGAGAGCTAACTTGTTGGGAAGAGGAAAATCCTTCCTTTTAAAGCTGCAGTTCAGTGATCTCATCCCATCAGTGTAGGAGCTTTCACATAGTAGTGTCAGGTTTGTTTTCCTTCTGTTTATTTATTCATTTGCTTTTTTATTTTTGACCTGGAGGTGCTTGCCTGTGTTTGTTAACTTTACTGTTCTGGGAATTCAGTTTATGCTAAGTATTCTTTAACTAGTGGCCAGTAGACTTTCATAAACAAGAGAGAGAGACTGCCTGTATGGTGGAGCTCAGTGAAACAAGTCTCGACCTAAAACAGCTGAGTTTTGTAGATCAGCACTTTTATTTGTTGTTAAGTATCAGTTCTTGGGATAATGCAATAAAATGTTTGACCGTAGGCATCTTTCAAGTGAATTGAGTAATCTTGCAGACTTTGACTTTCTCCTACTGAGTGCTCGTATTTGTTAGCCCTTACTGAAGTGTGTGCAGTAAAACACTGGTTCTTGAAGTTTGTCTATCACCTGATGGATCAAAATGAGCATAAAACTAGGAAGGCTGTTTAAATGGCTACAGCTGACGTATGATGCTCATTTCTTTGTAGACCACAGTTTTAATAGAATTACTAGGAAAAAAAAAAAACCTAATCTTTAGAAAAGGAAAAAAAAAAAAAAAGACAAATAGTGAATCAGTAGATTTGCTGGTTTGGTCAATTTGTAAGCATAGATGAATATAATCTTACTAACTACTTCCTTACTTACATCCTGTAGCGTTCTTCTGATGTGTTCTTGTTGTGTTTTGTTGTCTTTAATAGTGGAATAAAAGATAAGAACTTCATGCTTCACTATGAGGTGAGTTATATTGTCACAGCTGTGCATGATTTGTGTAAGAGCTTCTGGTCTTGCTTTTAAAAGTGAAATTGGTCCCTTCCAAGGATGTTAATTATTTCTAGATCTGAATTGGAACTTATAAGTAACAATTTATATGTGAATTTATCCTGCAGTTTATGAACAAAAGTACTGTTAAGTAGGTAAATAGTTGCCATTTTATGCAGTCTTTCTAGTAGTTTAACACTTGTCAGCTCCTTAGGGACGAGTTATTACTGCAGACAGGATGAAGCTGCTCAAGTATTTCTAGTTAACTATAAATACATTCCAGCTGCCATTCTGCAGCAATACTAAATAGTGTTTCCACAAGCTTTGAAACTTACCCGTGGTATTTTGTATGGGCAAGAGGCATGTGTTGCATTTGCTGGAAGACAAGATTAGATTAGAAACAACATTTCTAACGTGTTGTTTGACAAGCTTCCTTAGAGTAAGCTTGTTGCCTTATTCCTTTGCTATCTTACAACTGTTTTATTTTCTCCTATGGAATAAAGCAGGTGTAAAATAAACTCTATGTCAGATAATCTCAACTTGCAGACTAAGTGACTGATATTGTTTGATTGCTAGATTTTTGTTTCATTTGTTTCTGCTTTGTTTTCACCTTGAGACGTGCCAAAACCTCCAAGTGTGTGTTTTGAAGTGGAAAAAATAGTAGTTTTCTGTACGTATATTTTGGAATTTCTTTCTTGTCTGCAGTTTCCTCCTTATGCAACTAATGAGATTGGCAAAGTTACTGGTGTGAATAGAAGAGAACTTGGACATGGTAAGATAAGGCTACAGAAGTTGTCTCATGCTCTAAGCTTTAATATTTCTGTCTGGTTGGTTTTATTTACGGCTCAATTTTTGTATTTTTTTTGACCAGGTGCACTGGCAGAGAGAGCACTGAAACCAGTTATTCCCCAGGATTTCCCTTTCACAATACGAGTTACTTCAGAAGTCTTAGAGTCAAACGGTACTGTGATTTTCTTTGAGCAATGAGAGATGGATGGAGGTTGGCTCTTAAAGAAGCATTGAGACGTGGGCGTTGTTGTAGGCCACAAATCTAATTAAGTTCTAAAATCTGGTATCTCTATTATCTGAAGTGCTTTAAAGTGGGAAGAATACGTATGGTCATGAGTAATAAACCTACAGCACAGTATCACTATGAAATGTGAGTTCAAATATGATTTTTAATAAAAAGGCTTCTGCTGAGACCAGTTATTCAGTGTAGAACTGCAGCTGGCTTACAGATAACTTCTGTCTGTTTGTTCTCATTTCCCCATTTGGGAGAAAGCTATTGATTTCACCTTTCTGCAGGTTCCCTTCTGTGGCCAGGAGTTCTTTGAGGCCCACCAGCAATTTCTTAGTGTTGTGAGATCTGGTGCCTGGAAGGAAGAATTAGTGGAGAAAGGGAATAAGTCCCATCTGCAGTTGACTAAGCCCCTAGCTTACTTATCTAGAATATTTAGTATCAGTTATGATGCTTGTTGGTTTCTTTTTGGTACCAGTATCATGAAATATTCAAAGTCTTACCCATTTCTTTATGAAGTGCTTCTTCTGTAGAAACCTTCTGGCTAAGTGTTGTTAGTTATTATGGTATGAGTGTTGCTGTAATGTATCTTCTGGCTAGCGGAGTCAATTTCCAGACGGCCACTGAAGAACATAAATGGCAGGTTTTATTTCAGGTGCTTTTAACCAATGTTTAATGCTATTTTTCCCCTGTATTCTAACTCCTTAGGGTCCTCATCAATGGCTTCTGCATGTGGCGGGAGTCTGGCATTGATGGATGCAGGTACAAAATGTAGCACTTACGAAGATAAACTGCATATTGCAGGACATTAAAGGATTTTGAAATGATCCAAGCTTACAAAACTGTATTTTTAATTACCACTCTTAGGAGTTCCTGTATCAAGTGCAGTGGCAGGTGTGGCAGTAGGTCTCGTTACCAAATACGATCCGGAAGGAGGAGATCTTGAGGATTATCGTTTGCTGACAGACATCCTGGTGAGTGTTGCTGGCACAGTTGTTTCTGTTGATGCTTCTAGCTTTCTTCTGTAATGTTTTATCCACGTAATTCTAGGTGCTGCTTTGTTATTTCTTTTAAGCTCTTAGAAGTTTTCTCTTTTCACTGAATTTTGGAAGACAGCAGTTCATAACTGTTGGATTTTTTTTTTTGTGTACTGAGAAGCACAATATACTAGGAGGAAAATGAGCTGTTGGCAAGGTTGTTGGGGAGAAAGAATGCACGTTATCATCCTTCTTCCATTGGCAGTCATTGGTAGAACCAAGTCAACTGTAGATTAGTTCAGAAAATGAGTCCACAAAGGTTCTTAATTTATAAGGAGAGAAAGAAACCGTATGCATTAGGAACAGTGAAATAAGATTCACTGAACAGGGGGGGAACAAAAAATCTGAAAAGTGATAACACTGTAAGTGGCTTCAGATCCACTTTGTGGCTTCTTGACACCTAGAGTGTGCTTTTGGTATAATGAATTTTGGCACTGGGATGTATTTAGGCCAATCTGTTTTGGTTTTTTTTTTCTGCTTATACTGACAGGGAATTGAAGACTATTATGGTGATATGGACTTCAAGATGGCAGGTACAAGTAAAGGAGTAACTGCCTTGCAGGTATGCTAACAGAAAATACTGCTGTAATTAATCTTCAAGAGGATTCTCTCTAAAAAAGAAAAGCTTTCCCTACGTGTTGATGTCTCTTAACTGTTCTCACATTAGGTTGATCTAAAACTACCAGGAATACCAATAAAAATTATCATGGAAGCTATTCAACAAGCTACAGGTTTGTGCATACATTTGCATCCATTTTATTATAAAATGTATTAAATTATAAGCTGCGCTTTATTTTTATTTCGGATTGGGGAAAAAGAGGAAGATTTCACCCCTCTCCCCCAGTGTTTTATGGTTACATGTTTTTGTTAGAGGAGAGTTCAGCCTCTGCAGAGCTTGACCCTTCCCAGTGCACTGTTTCATATCATTGTACATAGTATCAATGAAAATATGTGCTAATTCTGGAGGTTACTTTTCAACTAAGAGAAGGAAGGAAAAAATGCAATTGGTGTCACTATTGTAGGAGCAGTGTTTGCATTTTGGGAAAAAAAAAAAAATGCATTGAAACTTGTAGCAGCAGACTGGGGGGAAAAATCACTTACAGAAGCACAGCATCGAGGTGGTGGTGTGTGTTATGAAGTATTTGATTCCAGTATTTTGGAGTTGCCTGATGCAAACAAATTCAATTCTACTGAGCCACGTCAGTTAAAAAATAAATAAATAAAAACTGTCATGTACTCAGATCATATGTTGGTGAGATGGGGAGGAGGGGGTTTACCCAAGTTGTGTTAAGGTACTATGATACTTTAAATTAGGCAGAAGGTAGGTTTTATGGATGGATGCTTGTCTGCTTTTAACTTGCTCTTCAGTTTGTTGGGTTTGTTACAATCTCATGCAAAACTACTGCTTCCTTTTCCCCAATCCCCGCAGCTGCCAAGAGGGAGATTTTACAAATTATGAATGAAACACTGGCAAAACCCAGACCTAACAGGAAAGAAAGTGGACCAGTTGTAGGTAATATTAGTTATACGTTGATATGGATTGATGCGTCTCCTAGTTTTTAAGCTGTTACAGAAAACAGCTTTTATGAACAAATGTCTCACTTTTCTGTCTCTGCTCCACTGGGGATACTTTGTGCTTTGTGCTTTGAGGTGGATTTTTGCTTTTTATTGCCCTGAGGACAGTACTGTACCATTTTACTTGACACCAGAAAGCAGAATTGAGCTGAAACTGTGTGAAACTCATGAAATCAAAATAGATATAAATGTCACTACAGGAACAGCTTGTGGTAATTTATGCTCTAGGTGCTTACATTCTATATTTTCATTTATTTTAATTCTTAAATGTAATTTAATCACTGATCAGCATATAGTACAAATAAAAATTAAATGTAAATGAATTAGACTTGACTTCTGTGTTGGTGTTCAGGATTATATTTAGCATTTCAGAGTATCTTTACATGCTCTTTCAGAAACTATCCATGTTCCGTTATCAAAAAGGCTAAGATTCCTTGGTCCTGGGGCCTATAATTTGAAGAAGCTGCAAGCTAAGACGGGTAAGACATCCTTGTTTAATGTGATAATTTATCCTAATGTGTTCTTAGTGTTTTTTCACCATACAAAAGTTATTAGTGTACAGTTCTAATTAATGGATGTTGGTAGCACAAATAGTGTTATCACAGCTACTGTTAAACATTAATGCTCTCCTTTGTCCTTTAAGAGCTTAAAAGTGGGAAGCTTAAGCTTCCCACTTTATTTACTATAAGTGACTTTTGTGCTCCAATAAGAACACCTTAGGAAATACACAAGAAGTACTGTTGAGCAAAAAGTGTACTTTGTGAAGCTATGTCATGGTTTATAGTTTTCAGACTTGTGCATTCAGCTGTTCCAGTGCTTGGTACAAATCAAGCATTTCCTCTATCTTTGCTAGGTATGCCTGTGTTTTGTGATGTTAAGACTCGCTTCAGTGAGCTCAAATGTGTAGATTCTCTTTAGAGCTGTTTGCAGTTCATCTTGCAGTAGGAATTTGCAGAAGTATGATGCACACATGGCATTGTTTCTCGGGGCTTACATGAGAGGTGGTTAAAGATCTTTCCAAGGACCATTTTCTAGATAATGTTGAATGAGCAGAGAAGTCAGGCAAGGCTGATGTGTTACCAAAGTGTTCAGGATAGATAAAATACATGCAGCTACTTTGTCTATGGACTAAAGCTTTGTGATTAAGAAGGGGTATTGAGGCCTTCCTACAGTGTCCATGCATTGTTTTGCTAACGTGCTGTGAAGAGTTTGTATATATTGTTAACATGCTGGGATACATTAGAAATACAGCGCGGCATCGCAGTGCAGGGATTAGAGGAGTGGTCTGAACCAGGGCTCCAACTGATAACAAGTGGTGTGAGAGTTTTCTGAGCTTGTTGCATTTCTTGGAAGAAGTGAATCATTGCAATCATGGGTGCTTAAAGACGACTTCAGAAAGTGCTACTGTGAGTGTGAGAAGAACAGAGCTATTTTGCTTCACACATGAAAAACCACAACTTTTGTCCATATCATTGACATCAGTGAAACTAGATTTAGTCCACTTAGTAACAAGATAACTGTAACCAACATTCAGCCACAACAGAGGCATCTCTGCTGTGATACTTCAAGACACATCAGTCTTTTTCTGAGTACTTTCCTTCTTTTATGTAGTTAATGTAGTTCTACAAGGCTACTTATAGAGATCTTTAAAATGCCCGATATTTTAAACATGGATTTAGAAGATGTTCTGATTCAGCTGCTGTGGACTTGAAATGCTTAATCTGGCTGGCTTCTTTAGTGCTTGTTAAGGAGACAAGCTGAAAAAAAATTGAGGAAAAAATTTCCCTTTGGGTGGAAAAACCAGTCTAGAGGTGTGAAGAATTACTGTGCAATTTACTGTGTTCTGGCTCTGAAGCACTTTAATTTCTATCAGCCATTAGTGAAAGCTTTAGTTTTATTAAGATGGATATTAAATTAGTTTTTAATTTCTTACACTTATCTTGACAGGGTTTAATTCAATGTTGCTTTTTTTCCTCTTACAAAAGATTATAATAAAGACTTCTGCCAATGTGAATGATTCCATGTGGGGCACAAGTTTGTCCAAGTATTTGACAAGCATGCCAGTAACGTGGTTGCTGTAGAAAAGCTGTCTGTTGCAAAGAATATTTGAAATGATTATAACAGATCTCTGTCAAAATGTGCAAGGTGATTTTGCTTTGCCAGCCTTTACTAGGTGTGAATTTTCTGCTTGATGGAATTTTAGAGATGTTCACTGACATCTCTTCATTAATGAATTCTGTTTCTAAGGTGTAACTTTAAGTCAGCTGGATGAAGAGACGTATTCTATGTTTGCTCCCACACCTAGTGCTATGCATGAGGCAAGAGAATTTATTGGTGAACTCTGCAAAGATGATGTAAGGACAAACTTTTGTTGTTGTTGTTTTTCAGATTGTATTTTGTGAGCATGTGTCTTACTGTTTTTTTTTCTTTTTTTTCCCCTGTAGCAAGAAGTTAATTTGGAATTTGGTGCAATTTATACAGCCACAATAACTGAAATAAGGTACAAAGAATGCTGTGAACTTGAATTTAGTTTATGTCCTTAGGCATATTTCTGATACATGAGGTAAAATTGATTTTCTAAAGGATACCAAACTCATGTTGGTGACTTTGGCACTTGCACTGTTCCTGATATTTTGCTCTGTTGAAAACATTCTCTTCTCAATAAGGCTGTTTATTTTTGCTACTTAGTTTTTAGAATGTCTCTTCAAATTATAAACCGTAAGGTCTTCTTTTGCCTCTGTATGTAAGAGGTGGTTGGAGCCTGCTTTTTACTTTTCTGTGAGGACAAACAAATCTAGTGTGAAAATTACATGTGCTTTATGGATGTTCTACTTATTGCAGAGCAATGTATTTTAATACATTTTAATAATGTATTTTAATAATTTCCATCCACTTTCAATTAAGGAGAAATGCAAAGGTGTGTTATGGTTGGTATAAAATTGGTTTTTTGGTTTTGTATTTTGTTTTTTGTGTTTTTTTTTATGATAAGTAAAATCTTGTTTATGAGAAGTTTACCAGATCTTGTGTTGGAATCAGTTTACAAAATAAGTTGCAAACAAATTTCTCTCCCAGTGTTTTGAGATAACAGTGCTGTTCTCTGTTTCAGAGATTCTGGAGTGATGGTAAAATTGTACCCAAACATGACACCAGTGTTACTCCATAATTCACAGCTTGATCAAAGGAAGGTAATAAATGCTTAAACAAGTGGAAGACAAACAGTTAAGAGTTTCTAGTTCACATCATTTCTCACTAAACCTTGTGTGTATTACCTAGTCTGCACAGCTGGTGGAGTTTTGGAGTCTTAGTCTAGCAGCAACTTCCTGTTTAACCTTTGTCTTGCATTAAGCTGCAAGCAATCTAACTTTTGAGTGCTGTGATCCTGCTCTTGATGCCATTAAGCACACCACCATCTTTAGGTCGAATACCCTTTCCTCTGTAACACAGCAGTTGCTCGTTAGCTTGTATTGAGCCACTTAGGTCTGTGTGAAGTTGCCTGATGAAGAAAAATGTATTGTTCTTGTTTTGCTCTTTTTTTTTCTTCCTGAAAACTATGTTGGTGTAGAACTGGTAGCAGAAATTCATGTTAGTGACAGGGGAAAGCATAGAAGAAAGGATTTGGTCAGCGCTGGAAAAATACCTGCATGTATTGCTGACAGAAGAGCAGGGGGTGGCTTAAGAAACTGAAAGTGTGGTTTTAACAAATGCAGATGGAGGAGGATGTAGTAATTGTTTAAATGTAGCTGTCAGCTACATTTTTGATAGTGTACTCTATGTCTAATCTATATAAACGATCCGCTAATTAGGTTCCTGCAGTCTCTGGCTTGGTAGCAAGCAATAAATAGATCTACTGGTATTCTTTTGTTTCTTGCTCTCATGCATTCTGTACGTTAGCCAACAGTCCTTTGCAAGGTGCACTGCTAAGAAGCTGTCCTTCTGCCTTGTTTGTGAGGAAAATGCACCTGTGATTTCTCCCTTGTTCTTCTGTCAGCTGGTTGCCTCTTCCAAGAGACAGGTTGTTGTTTCAGGCACCTCGCAGTGGTTTGCAGTTCACTGTCAATGTACTTCAAAACAACATCAGCTTTGTAGAGAGCATATAACTATTCTTCATTCTCAACTGGTGAGACAGGGCAGGTCTGAATTCCTCCTTTGCTGTTGCTGAAATGATTTGTATCAATGAGAGAATATTTCTTTTCCAGCTACTGTTACTTGGCATTTATCTTTCATTTTTCATAATACAAGACTGTACACTGTTTCTTTGGTGTATTTTTACAGAAAAAGAATCTACTGTAGTTAAAGGATTTATGCTGTGCTGAATCCCTAAAGGAGGGTTTTTTTTTTTATGTTTTGTTTTAAAAAATTGTAAGATTAAAGTGTTTTCTTTTCTTTTCTGAAAAATACTGTGTTCTAGATCAAACATCCTAGTGCCCTGGGATTAGAAGTTGGACAAGAAATCCAGGTAATTTTATGGACTTGAAATTGACAACAAACTGCCTGCCATTCATGTATTAGTATTTGTGTGAATTTCTCTATTTTATGTTTATGAAGGAAATGCTGTCAGATTATTTTGCTGTGCTGCTTTAAATGCCTGATGATTTCAAAAAAAAATCTCCAAATTTTTGCTGTCATATTCCTGCTATCCTAAGCAGCATATGAATGTGACTGAGCAGTAGAGACTTGAAGAGCATCTGTTGCCATTTTCTTCACATTAAAAAAAATAAATGAAGGAAAATGCCAGCTCTAGCTCTCTAAGTTGGTCGCTCTCGCGTTGTTGTTTAACTTTGTGATGTCTGAAGCATTGTGGTGATCTTAAAGTGGCAAGTTTTCTTAACAGGTTAAATACTTTGGGCGTGATCCAACTGATGGTAGAATGAGGCTTTCTCGCAAAGTTCTGCAGTCACCAGCCACCACCGTGCTTAAAACCCTTACAGACAAAAACAGTATTGTCCTGGGAGGCACTGCTCCAGAGTCGTCGTCTTCATCGCAGTGACAAGTAAGGCTACCAGCAACATGAGAGACAGCTCTGTGCTGTACCTTCCTTATAAGTACTGTATAGAGTTCTATCAGCCTTTCTGTACAGTTAATCTTCAGCAATGTGGGATTACTGCTTGCCAGCTACGTTACAACTTTTTCATAAGGGGCTTGATGTTGTACAGTGGGTTCAAATGTCTCAACAGTTTCCAGTTTCCTAGACAGTGTACTTTCTCCAAAACCATTTTACCTCTTAAACATCTCTTTAAGTATTCAATCTCCTCTAGCCTGCCACCGAAAGTGCTTCTGAATTTGGTGCCCTGGTATTAGGTTACAGAGTATTTTCTATTTCTTCCATTATCTACCAGGGCTTCTTCCTGAAAATTTGATCCATCTTCACCTGAGTCTGCAGATGTCTTCACAGGAATCTGTGTATGGATGGGAGTGAACCATATTTTTAAAACACATGCTGTTCATGTTAAAGGTGATGTGGAACTTCAAAGTCTTGACACTGATTAAAACACTCTTCAAAAGAAAAACAGAAACAAGCAACACTCTTACGTTGTGTACCGTGGTGAGAATCTAGGAATGTGGAATTGTGCAGATTGAAGAGCGGATTGTTTTGGTTTTCTTCTGACAGTCCCTTCAGTTCTCGAGACTTCTTTCTCACTGTCATCTCAAGATAGAAATGTAAAGATGAGAAGTGCTGAAAAAGTGCTTCTGGGAGAAGGAATTGTCCTGTACATTGGTCAGTGTCAGTAGCTGAGGCATACTTGGCCAGACCAACTTCTGCTGGCTTTTCAGAGTACAAGATAGAAATGTTGGGCAAAATGTGTAAACTTAAAAATGATCTCCTTTATCATGACTGATGTTGTTTCAGATAAATTGATGACTGCCATAGGATTCAGAATTGCTAAAATTATGTTCTATTGTCTGGCTTCCTGATCCTTTGAATTTCAAGATATTTCCAAGGGTCTCCCTAGAACTACTTGTTCTTCTATGGTGAGATACAGATCTTAAAAATCCAACAGAGATCCCCTCTGATGTACTCAAATTTGTAGATATTCTTCATAGGAAAATCAGGTTTCTGACAGCAAGTGGGCTCTGGAGCTTTTGAAGGAAAAAAAAACAAACAAACAAGAAAAACAACTGGGGAGAAGAGAAATGTGAATTCATTGTTTAAAAAAAAAAAAAAAAAAAGTTTTGCTTTTTTTACTCTAACCTAAAATATTAAAGAAAACGACTCACCTACTTCTTTTGTAGCTGTCATTCTTTCATTAAGTTGTCACAGTCGTCTGTAAGGGCTGTATGCTTATATTTCTTAGTAAGAATTCTAATACCTTTACTTACCATAAGCTAGTTAATTTGACTGGTATCCTAGTTGTTAGATAATGTTCTTGATAGTGTTAATGAAATGATGTGCTTTTTCAAGATGTACTTCCCTTTACTATAGCAAACTTTCTGTAGAGTTCCTTTTTGTAGTGGGACAGCTACTAAAATACCACACAAAATACTTAGGAGCTCTTTAGTTAGTACTTTGCCAATAAGATGCTTGCATTTGAGTCTGAAAATGAAAAACCTGAAACTCTCGCCTGCAGTATTGATGGCTTATGTTTGTCCATGTGGTGGTCTCACTAACTGAACTGTGGGGGTGCTGGGGAATTTGTTTGTTCAGTGGAGGGGGGCAAGATGTGTAAGTTTCCATGGGTGAAACCTCTACAGTCAACCTGACTTTCTGCACTCGTTACAAGTTCCAGGCTCAAAGGGAAGGGGTGAAAGGAAATTTTGCTTGGAAAGTGTCAGGGAGGAGCACAGACCAGCTGCTCTTCTTCGAGGAGTGGAGCTCAGTTGGAGCCAGGAACAGAGTAAGTGTGTAAATGAGAACCCTCCTGGAGAGATGGCAGGTTGGCTGCATTTGGAGCTGCCCATAGCAGCAGGTTGGGCTGTGGCTGGAGGTGCTTGGCTCTTCCCTTCAGGTTATTGGCTGTGATCACAGAGCAGGTGTCTATTTCTTCATGTTTGAAATAGTGATATATATGCATTTTTTTTGTCAGTGCTGATGTAGATAATCAGCTGTTTTAATGATCCATCATCCCAAATGGGGCCACTGAGAAGAATTGCTATGGAAAGTGAAAGTGGGCAAAAACTATACAGTGGAAGTACGGTACTTGGCTGTACTGTGTAACTGGTGAAAACTTTTAAAGATGGATTTGATTTCTAGTGGTTTAAATAAGATTGTTATGGTTGCTAACACTCCATCCAACCCCCAGTTTAGAAGGAGAGGACATCCTTCACTTTACACGTTGGCTGAAGGGTGAGTGCATGTAGATGTCTTGCAGAGGGAGGAAGGGAGTGGCAGGGATCCTGAGGCAGCAGCATGCTGTAACCTTTGAGTTTTGAGCTTATTTTAGTGTGTTTTTTTCTATTGGGCTCTCACTTGAGCAGAAATAATCCTGATATGTAAAACTTTGAGGGCATCAGGCCATATAATATAGAAATATCCACCAAGTAGAAGCTGGGAAGCTAGCTGCCTTGTGTGTTCTTCCTAACATGGCTAGTCAAACTACAGCAGTCCTTTATACAGAGTTACCAACCTGCTCATCCATACTTAGAAGATGTGCACAGAAAGGATGTTCAGCATAAGCACACAGAGGCGTATCTCTGTTGCAAAAGCTGGTAAGGATTTTGTTTTCAGTGGGAGTGCAACAAAACGCACATCGCAGTGTCGGCTGGCGGTGCTGCTGTGACAGGGTGGGTGGAGAAGGAGATGCTGCAGACCGATCCTGGTGTTTTTTGTGAGCGAAACGTCAGTCTTTGCTTTCAGGACTCGGTGATGGACCTCGTGCGGGTACCGGCCCTGGGGCCGGCCTTTAGGGACGTGCTGTGTGTAACTTACGGTGGGCATTAGGTGTGCTACAAAGACGTAAAAGCTCGGTTCGACGGGCTCAGAACCGCCCGGCTCGGGCCCCGAGAGGCGCGAGGATTCGGGCGGGCCCCGCCACAGCCCCGCCCCGCCCGCTGCCGCCGTCCCGGCTGCGGCGCCGAGGCAACTGCCGGCCGCCGTAGCCCCTGCGAGGGGAGCCCGTGGCCGGGCTGGGAGGAAGAGAAAGGCGGCGAGAGTCGGGTTACAAGATGGCGGCGGCGCCGCGGTAGCTGCCGAGGCGGCGGAGCGGCGCCAGGGAGGCCCGAGCCGGGGCGCGGCGTCGCCCTCTCGCCGGCGGGGAGCCATGAAAAGCGGCGCGTTAAAGGCCCCGCGCTGCCCCTGAGCGGCCGCAGCCCCGCTTCCAAGCCCGCTCTCGGCTCCATCGCCCCCCGGAGGCGGAGCGGGCCCGGGGCCGGAGCGCGGGCCCGAGGCCGGGGCCGCACCATGTCGGACACCCGCCGGCGGGTGAAGGTCTACACCCTGAACGAGGATCGGCAATGGGACGACAGGGGCACCGGGCACGTCTCCTCCACCTACGTGGAGCGCCTCAAGGGGATGTCGCTGCTGGTGCGCGCCGAGTCGGACGGTGAGAGCGTGGCCGGGGCTGCGCGGAGGCCTGGGCCTCCTCCGGGCCGCCTCCTCCGGGCTCCCCTTTTCCCTTCCCTTTCCCTGTCGGCGGTCCGGAGGCCGCCGGGCCTCTCCCCGCGTGCCTTGCGCTGCTCTGCCCGCCCGCTGCTCCTTCCTGCCCCCGGCCGAGGGCAGATGGAGCTGCTGCACGTGACGACATCTTGTTCGGCTCCAGCAAAGGCTGCTTTTCGGTTCTGGAGCGCCCTTTGCTTTCCCTGCTCGGTGCTCTAGGAGGGCTTTTTCCGCCCTGGGAATTCACTGATGCTATCCCGAAGGGCTCAGGTCGTGTTGTGTGTTGTTGCCTTACGTTCTAGAGTCGCTGTACGGCTGTGTGCCTGGCAGAGGGCATGCTCCGGCCGCTCAGCAGCCAACAGGTGCCAGCGTGCTGAATAAAGCACCTCAGAGCCTACGGATTGCGCTGGAGCTGTTGCCAGGATACATACACTGCTCACATACACAGTGTGGAGCGTTGGGTTTATCTGGATGATTCACTTGTGAAGGGCAGTTGAAGGAAATAAAAGCAAATGGCCCCACGTGGCTTGTGTGGGCAAACATGTTTTCATTCTGTGCAGCGTGTTCCCTGCTGTGAGTTTGTATGCGTTTGATGCAGGGCCCTTAAAGCAGGGAATTGTCACACTGGGTCCCTGGGGAAAACGTGATGTGGAGAATTTAGAGTTTTACTGTAGGTGTTAAATCTTGTTTTATCTGGCTTACTTAGAATTATGTCAAAAGAATATTGTTCTGTAGGACTTCCTGGAAGATGTGGCTTAGGCTCAAAATGTAAGATCCATGGAAATGTTTGCTTTGTTAAACTCAATGTCTTCATAACTTTTTCAGGTTCACTACTGCTAGAATCGAAGATAAATCCAAACACTGCATATCAAAAGCAGCAGGTAAGTATCATTACCAGGCTTCACCTTCTCTGATCACTGATGCTCAGACTGACTGTCCTGCAGGAAGAGATACGTGTGATGTGCAGTTGGTGGTGGTGCTTTTTCGTAGAGCTGAAGCACTTAAGTTAGGAGCCTATAGGTGCTGTCTGGCTTTGTGTTCTAGAAACGTGAATTTTGTCTCCTAAAAAGCCTTTTGGAATGAAGGCTTTGAAGAGGATCTGTGCGTAATATTTGGGTAAATATTGCCCTTGTTACAGGAAAATTAGTTAGAAACGCATACAGCCTGTGGTGGGAGACAGGGGTTGCACATGTGAAATAACTGACATATGAGGAAGGCAACAGTTCAGCTGCCTTGTGATTTCTGCTGTGTTTATTTCCACCATTCTTTCTTTGACAGTAATACGAAGGAGTTTGTGGGCTTTGTTACTGTTGCTGTTGACCTCGTGCTTTAAGCTTTGAAACCCCCTGCTCTCCTCAGTGAGATGCCTGCAGCTGGGGGACTTAGTTGCACAGTTGCCTTTCCTGGGGGTAAGGCTTCTGCAACACAAAGGAGCAGAACAGTTGGGAGCTACGTTATTAGGTCATCTTTGTTTAACACACTGAAACAGTCTACCACATCTCTTGCTTTTACTGCGTTTTTTCCTTTTTCTGTGTTCCATCTTGATGTCTCTGCCTCCATTGTTCTCATGGTTTTGTACTGTGTTGGTTTTCTTTTTTTTCTGTCTATTTCTTTGTTCTGCAGTGGATTCTGTTTCATTTGTTCAGTGTTTTATACTGCTCTTCATCATTATGCTGTCCAGAAGCATTTCAGCTCTAGAAAACAATTTGATTTTCTTCCTAAATCATTAAGGGCCTGTTGAAGTGTTTCGCTTTGGATTTTTTCAGAAGGCAGATGACAAGTTACGTTATGAGGATTTGAGGAGAGGGGCCTTCGTGCAGATTGGCTGCAGGCAGACTTAGGCTCATTTCTCAGAACGCTTCTTTCTGTGGTTTCCATTTTTCTCTGGTGAGATGTTGCTGTATTCAGTCAGGTGATGCTTGCTGGCTTTTCTTGGGTGGGTGGCAGGAGATACTGGTGGGAGTTGTGCAGGGTTCTGCAAGTCAAAGGCCTTGAGCTGCTTCCTGTTTGGTGCAGGAAGCTAACGCCTGACAAAAACACCAGTGCAGGCTGCCTTGCTGCGAAGCTGGAAGTGCTTCCTTTTGCTGCCTGTCCTCTGAAATCCTCAGACAGCTGCTTGTTTGAAAACTTTCTTTACTTAACTGAGAGAAGTCTCAATTGACTTAATTAGGTGGTTGGCTTTTTGTTGTTGTTGTCTATCTAGGCTGTAGTTCTAAAAACTTTATCTTAGGCTGAAGTTTGTTTGGGTTGGCTCTTACTGTCAGTTCTAATGCTTCTTTGCCCTTGTGGCTGAGTGTTTGCTTCGGTTCTCACTCTTTTGGGGAAGTCTTCATTTTTTTGTTTTTATTTTTAAGTACTTACGATGGGAGTTTTCCAGAGACAGGTTGGAGATTTGTCTCAGTTCTGAACTCATGCTGCTTTTATTTGACTAGCGCTTTGTCTTCAATTTTTATGTGCCTATTGCAAAGAGCCAAACTTTTGGCTGTCCTGTGCTTCAGTCTCAGCTCAGATTGTAGTTCTCACAAGTCCATTTCTCAGCAGATGTTATTAAAACGGTGGGAAGAATCAGGCAAAATATTTTAGCTGACCAGATAAGAACATGGATTGTCTTTCTTTAGCACCCTGGCTGAGGTCTGCTGTGCAGGCAGCCTGAGGACTTGTGCCTGTCTGTCCAGGCCAGGCACTTCAGGTGGTGTCAGAGTTCAGCTGCAGATTTCATTGAGGTGCCTTTCACCGTGGCTCTGGGGGAAGCCACAAGATGGTGCACCTTGACAGAGAGGAAGCCTGCCCTGCCTACGCATTGTGAATGACTTGAATCCACTTACAGAGTAGCTGTTGCTTCAGCTGTGATTTGCATAACATCGTTCTGTGGGTGGGGAAAAAAAAAAAACTGATATTTAATCACTGTGCATGAGTATACGATTCCCAGTTTGTGCTAAGTAGTACTAGAACTATTGGTTAATTGTAAACAAAACTGCCTTCTTGAATCCCGCTTGTGGTGCCTGGCTTTGTGCAGGGTTCTGTTCTGTCACAGCCTTAGCAAGCAATAGTCATGACCTCTCCTCACAAGAAACATGACATAGGAGGAGGCTGCTCAGCACACAGCCTGAAAGAGTCTCTGATTCTGCATCTGCAAACAGCAAGGGGCACCCTAAGAGCTTTAGGTCATCCTGCTTTGGGGCTTGGGCTCTGAGAGCAAAACGTCAGTGCTGAGCACGGGTGGTTGCCAAAGGGCAGGGTCAGATGTGCTCCGGAGGCTCTGGCAGGAGCAGTTTCAGAAGTTGTTGCCGCACCCATCTGTTGTTCCACCCTCTGCTTGAGGTTACTGTTCCCTGGCAGGGCTGGCAGAAGGGTGGATGAGTGCTGCAGTGAGATCAGATGGCTGTGCTGCTTTGTTCCTGCCGAGCGGCTCTGAGGGCGGTCGTTTGCAGCTGTGTGGCTTTAAGCCTTGAAGCTGCTACAGAAATTCTCACTGTGCGCAGCGCCTTCTGATGGTAGAGCTCCCCGAAAGGAGCATTACCTGTTTTCAGATGTGAGATGAGGAGTGCTCTTGAAGCACAGTTGCTGTCATTCGGGTGACATCAGAGCAATTTGCTTCAGGCAAAGTCAGCAGAGTTGCTTGAGGCTGGGATTCAGTATGCTTCCAGTGGTGCAACGCTGTGCTTGTTTCAAGTGGGCCAGGGTTGGTTTTCTTCATGGTGTCTGCTGTGATGCTGTGTTGTGTCTCTGGGAGAAAAATAGCGTTGATAACATGCCAACATTTGAGCTGTTGATGAGTAGTGCTGCACAGGGCCAGCTGAGGGCATTTCGGCTTCTTGTACTGTCCTGCCAGCGAGGGGCTGGGATGGCACAAGGAGCCAAGAGGGACACGACCAGCACTGCTGATGGATAGTCCACACCGTGTGGCATTACATAGAAAGCTATAAAGATGGGGGATTGGCTGGGGGGCTTTGCAGCCAGTGAGCATGGCTGGGCATCGGACTGTGGGTGGTGAGCAAATCGTGTTGTTTATCAGTTCTTCTGTAAACATAATTATCATTACTGCTATTTCTTTCTTTTCTCTTAGTCAATAGGTTTTATCTCAACATATGAGTTGTGTTTTTTAGGGTTTTTTTCCTCTCAATTCTCTCCCCCATTCCACTGGGAGGGGAGGGAGGGAGCGAACGGCCACATGGTGCTGAGCTGCTGCTGGGTTAAACCACAACGGACTGAAGGCAGCTGAGCAGTTAGCATGAGCATCCATGCAGCTGCTTGGCAGATCAGCTGTAGGAGCTGATCCCACCAAACATCTCTTTCTGCTGGCTGAGCTACCTCCCTCTTTCCCCCACTGCTAGCATTGGAGGAGGGCGAGGGGCTGGCCTGGAGACACTGAGAGGGAGCAGCAGGCATTTTATGATCTTGCCCTGACAGTGAGGAGGGAGTGAGCTGCTCTTTTAGAGCTCAGGATGTTGATCTGAATTACTCTTTTTCTTGCTTTGTGTTGTGTTGTATCGTTTGAGTGGATTCAGGAAGATTGCTGCTGCTGATCTGAGCGTGCCAGAGCAGTGTTGGTGTGAAGGAGCTGGGCCTGGGATGTGTCAGTCAGTCTGTGATGCTGGGTGCTCTTAGGTCGTGCAGGAAGCATAGGGATGACAGGTAAATTCAGTGTGGGACAGTTATTTTCTGATGAAACTGAAGAAGACAACAGGCAGCATCTTGCCTGTGAGCTGAGTGGGAGTGTTTAAAGAGAGCAGGAAGGATCCTGTTTGCTCCTTGCGGTTCTTCTCTGTGCTTATTTGTTGGAAGCACTTAAGACAGTTTATGTCTTAAAGTCCTTTGGAAATATTTTTGGAGAAACTTACAGAACTTGTGCAGGCATTGCAGAGTGCAGCAGGCACCATTCAGTAACTCAGAATTCTCACCAAACGTTCAAGCACAGTCTGTGGGTGCAGGCAGTCGTTGGAGTCGCTGATGAGTGTCTGGTACTTGTGTGATCCTGGGCTGTGAGCAGGACTTCACCCTGTGCTCATTAAGCTTCCTCTGGGATTCAGCTTACGTGCAGCAGCATTGATTTGTGAGCATTAGGGCATCTGGGGTTTCACAGAACACTTTCAGGTGTACTTCTCCCATTTTGATTTTTGCAATTCCCCAGAAATTGTACTTAAGAATTCTCTTTAATTGAATTGGTCTGTAACAGACAAGTGTTTTTAAGGGAGGATGTTACAGGAAAGACAAGTTGATGCTATTAATTTGCAGCATCAGGTTTAAAACAGCATTCTGTTTTACACTATTGACTGATTTTATGTTGTAAAATGTCTTCAGGTCGTAACAGGCATCCCACAGCACACATGTACTTGAATGAAAGTGATTCCAAGCTCTTTTCAGGTAGCCTATATCAAATTTATTGATCAAAATCATTGCTAATGCATTTGGTACAAAAGCCTACATATTGTTTTCACTTCCTGCAAATAAGCTTCTTTGGCAAGGCCAAGTGCCCCCTTGGGAGACCTCTTTCTGCTGTGTTCTTCTTTGGGTTCTGTGCAGCTCAGTTGGAATCGAGTCGGGAGCCGACTGGATTTTCAGTTTCTGCAGTTTCCAGCTGTTGCTGTTCCTTGAAGGCCAGTTCCCTGCTCTCTCTCCAATGTCACGCTCACTGTAAGCATGGACTGAGCTGTCCGGGAGCCGCAGACGAGACTCAACAGCTGTGAGCAGAGTGGTGCCAGCCTGGGAAGCTGTGCTGTTTGCACACGTGGGTCAACCCCAAAGCGGGGAAAACGTAGCAGGGAAGTGCAAGTGTGCTATGAGGGCACTGTGGTAACAAAGAGCTCTTGTGAGCACTGCAGTGAGCTCAGTGCTTTGCTAGGGAAGACCTTTCTCTTTAAGGAAAAGTAGATACGGGGAGAAATACTGAGCTTGTACAATTGCTGTTGTTTAGCGTGGCTTGTGGTTTTCCTGTGGAATACAGAAGCTGATTTAGTAGTAGGCCTTCATCATCAAGGTTGCCATAAGAGAAGCAGTAGTGTGCCTGAGGAGCAAAGATGGAAGCGCAGCAGCGTGTTTGGCTGTTGCGAGGACGCTGCAGAAGCTCCCTGGAGAGCTGCTGGCTGTGGAGCTGCAGCAGTTGTTTGGCACGCGGTGTGGGAGGAGAGGCCCCCTGTGAGCCGTGCAGCTGCAGGTCAGCTCTCTGCTCCCTGAGCTGCCCTCCAGTTGCTGCCTGCTCTGCTTGCAGATCTGAGCTAACCCAGCTTGGGTCAGGGAGGATGAAGGAACACTGACTGTGAGACAGGGGGGTGGGAGCAGTGGGGATCACCTGGGAAGGCAGTCATCCTTTCTGAGACCTTTGGGAGAAGGCTTCTTCCCTTCGACGTGGGATGGGCCAGGGTTGAGAGCCCTTTGGGGTAGGGATGCGAGAGAGAGGGCACTGGGACCTCTGCTCGTTGTTGCCCGTTGCTTTCCTCTAATACACTGGGTGTCTGTAAGCCCCCCACTTGTTTGCTTGGGTCTGATTGCTGAACTTGAAAACGTCACTCAGGTATTTTGTTTGTGACAAAAGTACAAGGTGAAGGGTCAAGACTTGCGGGCCTCCCTAAGTTGTGTGCTTAATATTGTCCTCAGCAGAAGTAGGAAGTGAATTGCCTTATTGACATGAAGCGAGGGTTTACTGGGGCTAAAACAAGTTGTGGTAGCAGCTCAGGAAGTCAACAGACGTAACAGCATTGAACTGTTCTGCTGGAGCTCTCAAAGCCAGCAGAGAGCAGATGGCGTGAAGCACTTTGATGTGCAGAGGGGTTTATTGTGGGATGCAGAGCTGCATGTTTGGGTGTCGGAGCACAGGCTTCATTCCTGACCTGGCAGCTCTGCTGCAGACCCGGTAACTTGCATGTTTTGAGCCTGATGCACTGAAATTCTCAGCCACTCTGAATTAAGTTACATTAATGCAGCTTTGCTCTGCAAGTTTGCTCAGTATGTGTTTGAATGGCCTTGTTTTGGAAATATTCTACCCTAAATGAGGAAGTCGGGCTTGTTTCAAAACAAAAGACTGTACTGGTAGTGTCATATAGTGAGATAAGTCAGAAGATGTTTTAGGTGCCTGCTAAGAGGAATGCGTGACTTAGAGCAGCACGTCACCTAACAAAACCTCACCAGAAAAGATCTCCTGTAGTCTATGCCAAAATTCAAATGCAAAATCTATTGTTCAAACATACAAATTCAATTAGCAGAGGTGGAAATTAATTATTCAGTTATTATTCAATTAATTACAGAGGAAAAGAAAACTGGCTCAGTTGAAAATATCTGTTGCCAAGGTGTTTGTGGGCTTGATAGTAACTTACTGCTTAGGTTACGTAAAACTTGCATGTCTTGTGGTTTAGAAAAACACACTGCATGTGTTTAGGTTTGTGATACTCAAGGCTTTATTTCTCACGTCCTTACAGCTGTGTTAAACTCCTTCTGAGAAGGAAATTATGATCTTTTACTTTCATCCACAGCTTGAGAAGAATTTCAGGTTTTTCATATTTACGTTACAGATTTACTTTACTTTTTGTGTGCATTCATGTGCACAATCAGAACTACTGCATGTTGCAGAGAAATGCCATTATGAATGTTTTCAATATGGAAAGATGAATATACAAGAGAACATTCATTTAAAAAAAAAAAAAAAAAGTGATGTCCTTTAGAGCAGAACAGAGAAGTTAAGATTTCAGTGACTAAAGCTTTGACAAAGGTAACATAAATTATTACTTATTCCTTAGATGTGATTCAGCAGAGTACAGTTAAATCCCTGGTGAAGATCTGAACTGTCTGGGCAATGAATGCATTTGTTGTTGGTTTTTCTTGTCTTACACAGGACACCTTGATTGTTTGGTCAGAAGCAGAGAACTATGACTTAGCACTGAGTTTTCAAGAAAAAGCTGGCTGTGATGAAATCTGGGAAAAAATCTGCCAGGTACATGAAAATTTCCTATTGTTTCTTGCAGATGTTTTGGTGTCTTCTGTCTTCTCATGTATTTGTGTTGTACTTTTAAAACCTATTTGTAAAACAAGCATGTCTTTGTCATTGCTTTCTGTGGCTTTTCTATGTCAAATCTTAAGTTGCCACTCCTTAGAACAAAATTTGTGTTTTTCACAGTTGGCCTTCCTGCTCTTAAAATCAGCGAGAGAAACCCAGGTTTTGACTTTCTTTTAGGTTAAAAACCTCAAGTGCTGGATTTGAACCGTCCAGTGGGGAGCTGCTGGTTGTAATCAGCTGCAATATGCATGGGCCCAGCTCTCCCTCAGTGAGAGGCACTGCTGGCACTGCTGCCTGAGCTCAGGATGTCAGCCATGTTTCCATCAAGGCCTGAGTCTTACTCACCATGTCTTGGGGGTATTTCAGCCTGCCCTGAGTTAGTAGGTAACAGAGTTCAGGTCTCACACTTGCGATTCTGCTAATAACAGATGAGGGGAGTTACTACACCTACGTGTACTTCACAGAAGCAATCCAGACTTTTGTGTCAGAGTTGATCCTAATTGTCTCAGATTCTGGAAAACATAAAGCTGTAACTAAAGAAACTGAGAACCAAAATAGCTGATGAAGATGCTTTCTCATACTCCAAAGCATACTGAGTTTGAATCTTCTCAGTCAGTTGTGAAATACTGAAAGGAACTGATGCTAGTGGCTGCAGATATGTCTCATACATAGTCCAGGTTTTCAGTTAGTCCTGTGTGGGCTGATCTGATAATCAGTGTGAAAGGAAGGTCTTCCTGTGATCAGATGGTGCCAGCCATTAGCCTTAGTTCTTTCATTGGATTTCAGAGCTCTTAGCACTTGGAGACTCCCCTCTGGGAGGCGATCCTTTGTGGGAGAGGTCTGATAGGAGTTTATGAATCTTAGGATGAGTACAGGAAAGAAAAAGTGCAGGGTGTATGAGTAGGCTGGGGGAAAGAGGGGAGCATGCTCAACAGAGCAGGAGTATGGAGTGGGGGTCAGCTGCATCCCTCTTTCCCTATTCAGTTTGGGCATCCATTATACCTTTATGCCTTTGTTCTTGGTCTTTTTGCTACGGTTCACATCACGTTAGCATAGCTGTGGGCTCCTGCCATGACTTTATACCCTAGTCTTCCCTTCTGTTTGAGATACTGAAAGAAGGCTTTGTTATGCCCTTCTCTACTTTCTCTGTTTTATCTTCAGGGTGCTTCAGATTTCTTTGTTGCACAGATGTGGTTAGGTTTTGGTGGGTTTGTTTGTTTGATTTTTGACAAATACCTACTGGAGGTAATGGCAGCATCTTCTGTAGAATTCACAGGCAGCAGAGCTGACTATTTTTCCTCACGGCCAGAAATGTCCCAGGCAGCTGAAGGCATGCAAGGATTTATGTACGTTCTCTGCTTGATTACTCTTACGTACGTATTGGGATGTGACAGTTAACTGTGTGCACTGCTTTTAGGTTCAGGGTAAGGATCCTTCAGTGGAAGTCACACAGGACCTTATCGAGTCTGAAGAGGAGCACATAGAAGAAATGCCCGAAACCAGTCCTTTGATCGACCTTCCTTCTTGTGAACTCAACAAACTTGAAGAGATTGCTGACCTTGTTACCTCTGTTCTCTCCTCACCCATCCGTAGAGAAAAGCTGGCTCTGGCCCTGGAGAACGAAGGCTATATTAAAAAACTATTGCAGCTTTTCCAAGTCTGCGAGAATTTAGAGAACACAGAAGGCTTGCATCATTTGTATGAAATTATTAGAGGAATTTTGTTCCTCAATAAAGCAACTCTGTTTGAGGTGATGTTTTCTGATGAGTGTATTATGGATGTTGTTGGATGCCTTGAGTATGACCCTTCTTTGGCTCAGCCAAAACGGCACAGGGAGTTCTTGACCAAAACAGCAAAATTTAAGGAGGTTATTCCTATCACAGACTCTGAACTCAGGCAAAAAATCCATCAGACTTACAGGGTACAGTACATTCAGGACATCATCTTGCCGACACCATCGGTTTTTGAAGAGAATTTTCTTTCTACCCTTACTTCCTTTATTTTCTTCAACAAAGTTGAGATTGTCAGTATGTTGCAGGTAAGTGATTTTTAATATGCTATGGATTCCTGGTGTGTAGATGCATCTAGTTGCAATTTGCAATTGATCTAGTTGCAAAAACTGATTGTGGCTCTTCACTGTGTAACGTAGTTGCATGTTTTCCCCTGATTTCTGATACCTTAATTTTATTTTTGATTTTTAAAAACATTAGACTTCAGATTAACAGGCTTTCAATATGTTGTAAATAATTCATTGTACTGATGTCTGATGCTCATGTTGTGATATGAAGCAGTTGATTCACTGGTTTTCTCTTCCTGCTGATATCCCACAGTAATAACACGTAAAATACTGCAATTCCAAGGTCCTGAAAAATATTCTGAAGATTTCACAGTCAGAAATAGACTTAAAAGCAGCTGATGGTCGCAGACAAAGTGGACTATGGAAAGAGCCTTAGATGTGAAGTGCTCTGCATGCATGTGGTGATGATTTGGGTGTTTTCAGTTCATGTTTTGTTGTGCAGACTGAGGGCTACCGGAGTGGTTTGGTTCTGTTTGTGGTCCATTTGCTTTGGAATATGGCACATTTTCCAGTGGAAATGTGTGGAGCAGAACTTCACAGACGTGTCAGTTTTCATTTGAAGGAAAGAATATTAAAGTTGTGGAAGGAAGCAGGCAGTGGAGGAATAACATTGCCATGAGGGGTGTTTCTAAGGACTGCAGTAGAGGAGCGGAGAGAGAAAACCCAAAAACCTAGAACTACTCAAACACAAAGGAACAACAAAAGGCAGCTACGTGGATGAGCTTTGGGGGCTGCTTTTTACTTGGGTTGAACAGCAGAAAGAAGCAAAGTAGGTCTCTCTTGCAAAAAGAATGATTTGGTTCAGGAAATCTTTCCCATTTTATTATTTTGCATTAGTCACTTTTTAAAATGTAAAAATACACTCAGTGTCATTTTCCCAGGGCCGCAGTCCTACTTCCATTGAGAGAGAGACTGAAAAAAGAAAAGGTTTTCATATTCCATTGAAGTTTTACTGCACTGAACATTTAATTGTACCTTAGTAGGAAACTCCCACTTCCTGGCTCATCTCTCTGGTACTTCAGTGAAGCTCTGGACTGTGGCAGTTCTGTGCTCTCTGTCACTGCCCTCTGGGCTGTGGTTGGGATGAGTGGATGGCACACAGTTTATCTGGTGTTAGCAGTGTAATTGAGGCATGCACGTTGATCTACAGGTGGCATTGCTACCTACATCAGTTAGCCTGCCTCGAGGGTGGCGCAGAAAGCACAGGCAGAAGTTTCTGGCTGTCGTAGCTCTGGGGAGCTGCGCGGTGGTGCTAAGAGGAGGTTCAGGACTTTTCCCACTTTCCTGGTGTAAATCAGCTTCTTTGTGTGGCATAAGAATCCTGGAGCTCCTCTGGGTTTGGTGTAGAAATTAGAAATCTTGCTGCCTTAGGCACACCAGTGGGGAACGCGGCCGATAGGAGTAACAGGTTGTGCAGCAGCAGGGCTCTGATGGGTGGGAAGCAGAGCGAGAATAGAAAGTGAGCCTGGAGCTGTGCTGCGCTCCAGGATGTGAGGACTACAGCTGCAGCAGCTTTACACAATCTGCTTGTTGTGATACGATTTTTTTAACAGGCTTAATTTAGCTGTTAAGGCCAGCAGTGCTTAAAATAAACCAGTAAGTCTGTGCGGGTCATCTTCCATCTGATGCTGATTCAGGTATCACTCGTAGTAAAGCGTAACGTTAGCGTTGGCTTGAAGATCTGTGTTGTGTTTGGAGAGTAACAGGCAGTTTGGTTTGAAAGAACACCAGCACTGTTCCATGTAAAGGAGTGTGGGGAAGAGAAGTTTTCCAGATGGGCGAAAACTGAACTTGGTACAAGTAGGGGAGCTTGGCTTGCTGAGAAGAGCTTTGCTGCAGGGCTGTGCAGTTGTAGCCCAACAGGAAGGACCCATGCAGCACAGAGAGGGAGCCTGGAGTATAAAGTGGCCTATACAGAAGTGGAACTTGTGACACTGTGCTGCCTGCTGGCAGCAGGACGTCACACAGTGAGCCTGTGGTGCTGTGAGGTGTGGAGAGGAGAGCAGGGAGAGGGGAGGTCTGCTGAGTCCTGCTGCTGGGAGCCAGGTCTGATCACTTCACCCGTCCTCAGCTTCATGTGCGGCGCTGCTGCACAGCGTGAGGACTGAAAGAGTGCACTGGAAGTGATGTTTGTGAACTTGCATTCTTGCTTTTCCCTTTTTAATGATAAAATGTATGTATTTATTGACCAGATCTACAAGCGCGTGTTTTTTTTCCTTTCTAAGAAGTGAGCAAGTAGTTAAGTTTGACTCTGTAGTGTCAGCCTGTAAAGGCCAGTTGGCTGTGTAAGCTGTCCTGTGTAAGTTGTTTTCCTTTTGTGTTATGCAGGAAGATGAAAAATTTCTGTCCGAAGTTTTTGCACAACTAACAGATGAAGCTACAGATGATGACAAACGATGTGAATTGGTAAGTCCTTGTGCTGGGGACTTGTTGGAGTGCTTTAATCTTCAGGCACAAAGCAGGAACACTGGAGCTGTTCTAGTTCTGCCTCCAGTCAGGTGTTTCTGTAACCCTAGAGGAACCATTTCTAATGAAACATTGTCTTTGATTTTGTACTCACTAGAAGAATATTGGGTGTGAGGTAAGAATCTGATTTATTTGTTCTCAGTAACTGAGAAAGTGCGGGTGCTAAGCTAAGTCTTAAGCTTGAAAATGCACCTCCTTCACTGGTCGGTGACAAGCTGCATGTGGTGCTGTCTGGATCCAGGATGGGACTCAGAGATCCCTGTGTGTCCCTTCCATCTTGGCATGTGAATGATCTTGAGTGCTCTCCAGCATGCTGTCTCCCTTAGGCTTACCATACAGTTACTGCTTTTTCTCACTGTATTTTGCTCAGTCTCATTGTTTCAGCCCTGGGGCTGAGGGTTAACGTTTCAGCCCTGGGGCTGAGGGTTAACGATGGTCTCTTATTGTGTGTATTACAAACACAGAATCACAGAATGGCCTGGGTTGCAAAGGAGCACAGTGCTCATCCAGTTCCAACCCCCTGCTGTGTGCAGGTCACCAACCAGCAGCCCAGGCTGCCCAGAGCCACATCCAGCCTGGCCTTGGATGCCTGCAGGGATGGGGCATCCACAGCCTCCTTGGGCAACCTGTTTCTCTCTGACTCTTTATCAGCTTAAATTGCCTTACTAAAATCTAGAGTGGCTGTTTTCAGCAAGGGAGAACGTGTTTGTTCTTTTAACAGAAGGCAAACTGCAGAAATAGAAATCCTTCCCATGGTAAATGTGATAAAATAGCTGCAAGATGACTGTCCTTCTTTGAGGTAAATTCAGCCTCTTAACAGATCTTGTTAACTGCTTTGGCTTTCCTTTCATCCTTAATGTTGTCTCACTGATGCTGAACATTGGAGGAGAGGAGCAGAGCAGTCCCTTTCGCAGGCAGGCATAGCCCAGCCAGTACACAAACTGATACAAATCACAACCATTTCATACTTTGAGTTTCCTGGATCAAATGCTCATTTTTCCCCTGTGTTACAGGTTAACTTTTTCAAGGAGTTCTGTGCATTTTCTCAGACATTACAACCTCAGAACAGAGACGCGTTTTTCAAAACTTTGGCAAAGTTGGGAATCCTTCCAGCTCTTGAAATTGTGATGGTAAGTGAAAATTCAGAACTGTTTGTATTAAAAGGGGGGAAAATGTGTGACCTTTCAGCAGATCTGCCCGATGCCTTTCTGTAAGTTTCATTGGATGGCTTTGTTCTTCTGAAAGTAGCAGTGGCCCCACTTGCTTGCAGTGACTGCTCTGGCTTGGTGTGATGGCGCAGTGCTCTTGACAACAAGTGTAAAATTCAGAAAGGATTCTTTCATGGTTCAGCTCAGTGTTGTTGTTGTTGTTGTAGTTGGAATAGGACCAAAGAAGTATTTTTAGATAATCTTGACCTCTTATCTGTTCCTATCCTATCCTAATCCTGCCTTTTCAGTGGTATAAAGCAGATTAATCCATCTTAATCAGCAATGTGAAAACATGCTCTTTCACTCCTTTGGTTGAAGCATCTGTTGCTGCTTGATGTTACAAGTTGTGTGTCATTGCTGTTGCTGGAAGCTGTTGTACTATTTGTTTGTTTTAATATTTGGGAAACAACCTGTGATGTCAGCGTTCTTTGATAACTGTGTACAAATGTAAAAGCAATATGAATGTAAGTGATGGGACAAATTCTGATCTTGTGCTTCTTGTCCACATGTAGACTGCTTCAAGTGTTTCCCATCCTGTTAATCTTCTAAGCTTAGAAACTGCACATTTTCTTGTTGTCTGAGTGAGGTACAAATGAATTTATACTAAAACATGCAGTTGGTTCTTTTCTGCAGAACTCTGCATACTAGCCTTCAGTGCCATAGGGAATAACACCATAAAACATTTATTGCCTAAATTAGAGGTGTCAAATCAACAGACATCCCTGTGATCTTCTAAAGGATGGAGATGATGGGGAAAAAAATCCCTTCTTTCTCCTGTCACTGTTCTGCTGCCGTATAAATCTTAATGATAACGTGTTCTCAAAGCTTGTAACTCCCTGCTAAATTGGTCTCATTTTCCCAGGGAATGGACGATTTGCAAGTTAGATCTGCTGCTACAGATATATTTTCTTATCTGGTAGAATTTAGTCCATCCATGGTCCGAGAATTTGTAATGCAAGAGGCCCAGCAGAGTGATGATGTAAGTAAACATGTTGTAAAGTCCGTTGAGTTCATTAAATGTATTCGTTTGGGAACAGAACAAAAAAACCCACAGACTGAAAGCCTCCCTGGCACTTGAGATGCATTTAGTGCAGAAATGTAGATGGCAGAAACATAGGGAAAAATAGATGTCAGATGCAAACATTTCTGAGTATGGTGGATTCCTGCATGTTCACAGCAGTAAGTTCATAATTCTTTCTAGCAGTGATTTTTAGTTGAGGTGGGTTTTGCATGACAGAACCTCCAGTGTTTAAGTGCAGCTCTGTGCATTTTCACAGTTTGCTTCATTATCGGAGGGGAAAAAAGAGCACCCTGATGTGTGAGCTGTGGAAGTCATTGGGCTCCTGAAACCGTGCCTCATTTTTAGCTTTTGTTTTTTCAGGACATCCTCCTCATCAATGTGGTCATTGAGCAGATGATCTGTGACACTGATCCTGAGCTCGGCGGGGCTGTTCAGCTGATGGGGCTCCTGCGCACTTTGATAGACCCAGAGAACATGCTGGCCACAGCTAATGTAAGGGAATGCAGAGGGGTGAAGACACTTCACCAGCTCAGCAGAAATAAGAAACTGGTTTTCGTCTTGTTGTTCTCATCAGAGGATTAAAAAAAGAATATTTGTTACAGCGTCAGTTTCAACAAGCTGTAAGAGAAACTGAAGCTTCCTTTGGTAACATGTGGATATGGCGTTGCCCAAGGGTTTGGTAACACAGACTGCTGAAGGCTGCAGTGAAATAGCACCAGTTTGATCGTAGCTCCTGGTAGCTCAGCTACCATGATATGAGATATGATACATGGATGAGAGAGTCCAGTTATACCAAGTTCCTGTTTTAATACCAGTGGCTCAATGCAGCTAGCAGCATGCCAGGGTATTTCATAGAATGGCCTGGGTTGTAAAGGAGCACAGTGCTCATCCAGTTCCAACCCCCTGCTGTATGCAGGTCACCAACCAGCAGCCCAGGCTGCCCAGAGCCACATCCAGCCTGGCCTTGAATGCCTGCAGGGATGGGGCATCCACAGCCTCCTTGGGCAGCCTGTTCCAGTGCCTCACCACCCTCTGTGTGAAAAACCTCCTCCTAAATGCAAAGCATATTTAATGTGTGTTGTCCTTAAGAAGGCACGCTGTGTGTTGGCAGGCATGCGCTGTATAGGATGTAAGGAAATAGACACGGTGATGCTTGTTGTGATGTGTTGCAGGTGATTATGGGTAAAATTAATGCCCTCAGGAGTGGTTTAAGCAAGCTCTGTGAAGCAGTGAGAGCACAGTCAGTCTTTTCAGTGTGTTTGCATCCACCGTGTTTTTTTCTATCGGTATTTAAGTTGATTTGGTGTCTCAGATCACTTATAGAAATACACCTTGAGAGAGATTAACATTGCAGGTGCAAACAAGAAGATGCAGGCAGACCAGAGGGGGTTGGGTGCAGTTCTCTGCAGGATACCTCCATTGCTGCTACTTTTTAGTTAAGAGTATGCGTGCAGTTGCCAATGTTTAATAAAGTTTTGCTTGTTTTAGAAAACAGAAAAAAGTGAATTCCTCAACTTCTTCTACAACCATTGTATGCACGTTCTTACCGCTCCACTTCTGGCGAACACATCAGAGGATAAATGTGAAAAAGGTAATGTTACTTCTGGTTTGAAAATCTTGGTTTTTTTGAGCTTTAGGAAATACCAGCAATAAGCCTGTGATGCAAGGTGGGAATGTGTGTCCTGGAAACTGTTGGGCCTCTGTGAGCACAGAGCATTCACAGCCCACGTTGCAGCGCTGCATGGCGATGTGCGGGTCTGTGCTCTCAGACACCTGCTCACGTGTGCCAGTGTTAGCCAGGCAGTAAAAGAGGATGTTTGCCATAAAGCTGTCTGTAGCTCACGGGAGGCTTTTGGAAGAGCAGGTGCAGAGATGCTGTGATGGTGTGGGAAGTTCCTGTCAGCTCAGGCGATTGACTGAAGCCTGGTTTAGGCAACAGTGGAGAAATGCTGAAGGAAAGCTGTGGAGCTCCTCCTTCTTTTCTCTGACTTGGTGGTGGTGAACGAATGGGCACTTCATTACGTAATTAGCACTCACATCAGTTAAATGCTTTACACAGACACTTAATGTCATGGCAGCCTCTGAGTCAGGCTTTTTTTAAAGCACTTTTTCTTGCAGATGTGTTTGATTTGGTGGTACCCATTTTCTCGTGGTTGAGTGAAAAAAAACAAATGTGTGTTAACTGGGAACAGAAATAGAATATCTGGAGCATTCCTTTGGAGATATTTGAAGAAAATAGAATTAGCTGTGTAGGAATAATATTCCTCAGTGTTAGATTACATATTTCCACCTACTTGCGTTTGAAATTTTGTGACATAAATGAGATGTCAGCTGGCATGCATTCTGCATGTGATTGCTTCCCTGCAGCTCAGTTTTGGTTAAATTAAAAGCTCAAACAGCTGCTAGAACTACTTATCCCTATCTTTCGTGTATTTGCAGTGCTTTGAAGACTTCTTCTTACATTTGCTTTGTTTTCTATTTATCAGATGCGGTAGTTGGGTCCACTAAGAGTAATACAATTTGTCCTGGTAAGTTTTAACTGACCTTGAGTTTTGAACCTTGTTCTGTATCATGCACATCTTCATTTAAAGAAGAAAGTTCATCTTGTTGCTTCAATACTTACTGTTAAAGAGCTGTGGGTGCTGGGTTTCATTTGAGCTAGCAAGAAGCTGGAAGAACATTTTCATCTCTTTCTGAGGAGCTGTGTTTTTAATTCTCCCCTTTCCGGTCTCTCTTGCTTCTGAAAGATCCTCCTCCTCAGTGTCTGTTCATGTCTACGTTTTTCTTGCAGATAATTACCAGACGGCACAGCTGCTCGCCTTAATCCTGGAGCTGCTCACTTTCTGTGTGGAGCACCACACGTATCACATCAAGAACTACATTATGAACAAGGATTTGCTAAGAAGGGTGCTGGTTTTGATGAATTCAAAACACACTTTTCTGGCCTTGTGTGAGTATGGAGCTGCCACAGTTTCCTTCCTCAGGATGTTTTTTGTACTGCATGGGATAGGTTGTAAATAAAACGATAAGCCTAAGTACAGAACTGGGGTAAATCTCTGTTTTTACAGGCTTGCTGTTTAGCGAGTCTGATAAAAAGAAGTGGCAGATATCTGTTAGTGGAGTTAACTGGACTGGTGGAGGGAGAATGACTGCAGCTGGTGATGTGGTAGCAGGGATCTGTTGTGATCTTGTGTGTTAAGTGGAAGTCCTGTCTTTTCTAAGTAACTTCCTAAATCTGGTGCTGCACCTGGGGAGCAAACGGACTGGATGATACGTGGTTCTGGAAGGTGCACACAGAAGCATGGGAATGAACTAATTTAATTCTGCATTCACTGAGGTTTGTTATTGCACTACTTCAAAAAGAACCTGATGGATCCTGATGGCATTCAGATAGAGGAAAGTCAGAGAATGGAGGAGGAGAGCAAGTTAACCGTCTGCAGATGTTTGATTTGAATTTGTCTTTTCAGTTCTTGCCAAGAGGGGCAGATTGGAGGCTGGATGTGGGGTTACTCTTTCATTTCTTTCCTCATATAGGTGCTCTTCGCTTCATGAGGAGGATAATTGGCCTGAAAGATGAATTTTACAACCGTTACATCACCAAGGGGAATCTCTTTGAGCCAGTTATAAATGCTCTGCTGGATAATGGAACCAGATACAATCTGCTCAACTCTGCTGTGATCGAACTGTTTGAATTCATCAGAGTGGTACGTGGTTAAGCAGCTTCTGCAGCTCTTGTGTGTGTGTATATATATGCACACCAGTCACCCCAGGCAGAACAAAATGCACGTACTTCACAGGAATTAAATATTTAATAGTAATTAAAGTCACAAATTAAAATCCCAGAGAGAGATTAAAAATAGAAAGGAGCCGGTATGCTGCTGCGTGCTTGTTTTACTCGATCATTCTGTGCAGATAAATGTAGAAGCCTTATTTATACCCATGTCTGTGTAGAAGATGGCATCCTGGAGACAAAATTCTTGTCAGTGGCTGAGTTGTTTGAGAGCAGACTTGGAAGTGAGGAAAACGAGACCGATTTGAGTGTAAATTGAAAAGATCATTGTCCTTTCTGAGATGGTGTCAGCTCTGAAACAATGGCTCTTCCACCAGCAGCACACAGACAGGACAGGCAGTACGAGCAGGAGCAGCCTCTTGTTGTACTGTGGGGTAGGAAACAAGGGTTTAGAACAGGTGCTGAGCTGTGTGCTGCGAGCACGGTGGCGTGGGAGTCTTCTCAGAAGTCTTTGTGGCCTGTGAAAATGAAGGCACTTTTTAGATGTAGGGTGTTGTAGTTGCTGTCATTCCCAGAAAAAGGGGAAGTGTGTTGTATTTTCAGATTTTGCCCTTTTTTCAGTCTTTTGCCCTTTGGTCTGAGTGTTAAGGCTTACCCAACACAATTAGGCTTATGGTTGGGCGGCTGAACAAAAGATGCCATGTTCCACATGTGCACATGCAGCTATTTAGAACTATAAAGAGAAGTAAAACTTAGGGGGAGAGCAGGGCCTAATGAAACTTTTTTTTCCTCAGTTAAGCCTAGTCTGGGGTAGTGAGTATCATGGTTTAATCAAAATACAACAAATAGGGTTGGTAAAATACAGAGCGTTGTCTATTAATCTGAGAAATACTGTGAAAAACAGCAATTGATTTTTATGCTTTTTACAAGAATCGTGGTCACAGAATGGCTTGGGTTGGAAGGAACCTTAAAGTGTCCCTTCTCCCCCTCTCCCCCCACCCACAGTTACCCACCCTCCTGCCTCCCACCAGCGCAGGCTGCCCAGGGCCCATCCAACCTGGCCTTGGGCCTCCCCAGCTCTCCAGGCAGCAGTGCCAGTGCCTCACTGCTCTTGGAGTGAAGAATTCCTTTGTAACTCCTAACGTAAATCTCCACTCCTTTAGTTTAAAGCCATTCCCTCTTGTCCTACTGCTACATGCAATTGCAAAAAGTCCCTCTCCAGCTTTCCTGTAGGCCCCCTTTAGGTACTGGAAGGCTGTTCTGAGGTCTCCCCAGCACCCTCAGCCTTTCTTCATAGGGAAGTGCTCCATTCTCTGAGCATCTTTGTGGCCTTCCTCTGGACCCTCTCCAGCAGCTCCACATCCCTCCTGTGCTGCAGATGAAGTTTACAAGGGCAGAGCAGAGGTGGACACTCCACCCTCCCCCGACCCTGCTGGCCACATAATTTGTAATTCACTTAGGACAACTCATCAGTTACTTCTAAAATTAATTGTAAAGCTTTCTGAACTTCTGCAGACTTAAATATTGCTTTGTTCTTATGCAGGAAGATATTAAGTCGCTTATTGCACATATAGTTGAAAACTTTTATAATGCACTTGAATCTATCGAATATGTTCAGACATTCAAGGGGTTGAAGACAAAATATGAGCAAGAGAAAGACCGGCAAAACCAGAAACTGAACAGGTAATAACTATAGTTTGCAATGCTACTGTTAGTGTCATGTGGTATCAGCTTACTGCTGTTGGTTTTTTTTTTTAATTCTGTCATAAATGTCAGAAAAAACAGGAAGCTGTGGTTGAGGTGTGAGCTTCTGTGTATTTTTATATGCATTAAGAGTAAACCTACGTCTGGCATTCATCATTGGCCTGTTGTTGTACAGTTCAGTTTGTGAGCGCGCTAAATGTTAGCCAGAAGACATTCAGCTTAAAAGAGCAGAATCGGTTTCATTCCAAGTTGGGCCTCAGTCTGCCTTCTTGCCACTTGTGGTGTTGGTCAAACTGTTGGTGGCAGAACAGTTTGCCTTAAGGCATCAGAAGCCATTTCTTGTCCTGTGGGATCCTGACACTTGAACCACACGTTGTGTGTCTCTTACAGTGTTCCATCTATATTGCGTAGCAATAGATTTCGCAGAGATGCAAGAGCCTTAGAGGAGGATGAAGAAATGTGGTTCAATGAAGATGAAGAGGAGGAAGGTGAAGCTGTTGTACCTCCAGTTGAGAAGCCTAAACCAGAGGATGATTTTCCAGACAGCTACGAAAAGTTTATGGAAACTAAAAAAGGTATTTCATCTCATTGCCACCATATTTACTCTGTGCAAGACATGCAGAGTGTTGTGTGCTCACACCTGGGGTTTGAGTCACAAGCAGGAGGAAAGGTGTTCCACAGTGAGGGATGAACTGCCGGTGTGTCTTTGCGAGGCAGGTGAGGATTAAAACAAGCACGATTGCTCCTCACGTGCACCTGCTTTAACTGGCATCCAAAACCAAATGTCTCTGTGTGTGTGCTGGGTGAGCACCCCTGTGCCAAAGCTGTGCCGTTCTCACTTGTAGTGCTGGCACGCTTTGTTTGCATGAGATCGGCGAGCAAGCTGCTCGTTTAAACCAGAATTTTAGAAAGAGGCTGCTTCTGCCCCATGATGCAGTGATGTGGATTGTGCTGCGTGGGGTACGGCTGATACTTACGCGAGAAAATTCTGTCCCTCAGCTAAGGAAAGTGAAGATAAAGAGAATCTTCCCAAAAGGACTTCAGCTGGGGGATTCAAGTTCACTTTTTCCCACTCAGCCAGCGCAGCCAATGGTGCAAACGGTGCAAACAGCAAATCTGTGGCAGCTCAGACATCACCAGCAAGCTCCAATGGCTCCTCTTCCAAGAACGCCACCCTGACCACAGCAGTGACAGCCACAAAGGTGGGAGATGTGTGTGAAAGCAGCTGCCCTCACGCAGGGCAGCGGAGCTGCAGGTCGGCGCTGGTCTCTGGGTGGTGCCTTACTGCAGTGTGCATTTGTCTGCTGCCTGCTGCTTTGGGGAAGGTTGGAAGTAGTGCGTGGGGATGGGAACCTGCTGCTCATGCACCGGGCTGTCATCTCATCTTTTGCGTAACTCCGCTGCTCCCAGCCCTCAGCTTTTCCGAGTCCATTCCTGCTTTGTGTGGGTGACTTACTTTTTCCCCCTGTATTACGTCAGTGGGCTGCACTGTCAAGAGCCTCAGTGCTTTTAAGCAGATGAAATTTGGAAGTTAGCTGATGCATCTGGTATGTCTTGTCCGTGCTTTGTTTGCATTGTCAGCCTGAAAGCTCAGGAGAGGTTGGAGATGAGTGTGCTAAAATGTTTATTGCACACTGCTGAGCCTTACCAGGAAGATGTGCGTGTACACGTTAGGTTTTGCAGCAACGGTTTGAGCTTACAGAGATCTGAAATAATTCCGAGGCCGGATGCAGAGGAGCAGGGATGCTTCAGTATTTTTTTTTGCCCTTGAGATTGAAAGACACTCTGAAGACAAATGGGTCTGTGAATGGAAAAGGCATCACCAAGGAGATAGGCAATCCCCAGCTTGCAAATAGCACTCGGCGTTTGTAACTCCTTAGAGGAGAATTACTGAACTTCACAGAAAGTTGTAAAGCACTGGTAGATCTGAGCGCCATCCTAAGAAAAGCCTGGCGTTCTGCAGGCTCGTGCGTCCTGGATGAGCTTTGGGGGAGGCATGCTCTAAAAATGTCACTCCGCTGGGTGCTTTTTCAATGTGAGATTTGTTCTTTTTCTTTGGCTTGGCAGGGAAGTCTAGTTGGCCTGGTGGATTATCCTGACGATGAAGACGACGACGAAGAGGAAGAGACGTCTCCAAGGAAAAGATCTCGTCTGGGTTCATAAAGGAAACCAAAACTTTGGAATAAAAACTTTTTATTACGGGGTTTCAAATGCTGCAACTGTTTTAAGAGCTAAAAAGAATCTGATTGAGAAAGCTTTCTCCCACGAGTACATGAGATAACGCAAGGAGTAGCAAAAGAAACTCGGTCTGTGAGCTAGAAAGGGTTAGTTCTGTAAACACAAGGCTTCCAAGGAACTGAATGTCTTTCTAGTAAGTAAGGAGTCTGCCGTTCAGGCTGTCAAGAAAAAAAAAAAAAAAAGAAAAAAAAAAAGAAAAAAGAAGTGGGTTAGTATTCACAGAACCTGGATGATGGCTTCTCAGCAAGGAAAGTCTCAGGTGTTGGGAGGGCGTGGGGGGGAAGGGAACGATTTCTAAAAAAAAAAAAAACTATTGCAGGGTTTCCCCAGTGTTTAACAGAACTAGGAAAAACAAATCAAGCTTAAATTTTGAACCCGGTAATCTTAATTTTGTAATGGTGCTGTCACATTGTGTTCTTTTAGCAATGCCTCTTTAAGAAAAAAACTGAAAAAATTAAAAAAAAAAAATAATAAGGGAAAACTAACTGTATTTGCATAAGAACAATCTAGATTTCTGGGACCATTTATTACGAATGAAACTTCTCGCGGTCGGAGGGAGGGACACTGCATTTTTAGTGCATGCTGAGTTGGTTTGGTTTTGGTTTTTTTAAACGATTGAAAATCAGTTTTAATTTCTATTTTCCAAGAGGATAAAACGGAAGCTGGATGCAGAATAGATGGTTCTGCTTGGTTGGTTGTTGTTTTTCTTTTTGTTCCCCCCAGCCCCCCATTAGATATCCAGTAATAACTAAGCCAAGGACTGACTGCTTCCCAAACATCTGCAGGGACTGCTGTGCTCACAGCACGCGCACAGCTGTGGGCTTCATGCTGTGGAGGACGCGGAATCGGAATCATTTTGTGCTTGGTTGAAACGAGCTGCAGCTTCTCAGAGCAGATCTCCCTGTTTGCAACTTGAAATTGCGTAGCTGAGGTGGTATTAAGAAACACTAACGGGTTTTTCTTAGCGACGGGTTTAGTGGCGTTTAACAGCAAAGTCTGTGTGGACCAAGGTGGAATTGTAGGAGCAGAAGTTCTTTGGGGCGGAATCAGCAGGCAGCACCTCGGTCTGGGTGCGAGACGAAAGCTGCTTTTTAAAGATAGAAAATAAAAGTACATTCCACGTAGGTAAATGAAGCGCAGCCAAGCTAGGTGAGCTGAGAGAGGCCAGGTCCAGGGTTTTATTTCAAGAACAGGAAGCGAACTGTAAATATTTTAATGTTAGTTTGCCCATATGTGTTCTGAGATCACGAAGAAGGGAGAGGAAACTTCCCAGCACGTGATGTCAGAAATGTTTAAAAAAAAGAATGAGCTACGAAACCAGCTGCAGTCCACCACGTAGATCACTCTTGTAATGTGTTATGGGTCCATTTCTCCTGGAATAGTCTGAACTGAAGCAGTTTCTCTGTTTTGGAGATTTTGTAGTTAATTTTAATTTTAGCTATCGTTTGGAAAAAGATGGGCTGTCTGTGTAGATATGAAGTATAGTTTTTCCATAAAACAGAAGTTTATTTTGTATTAAAAATACCACTGTACTTGTTTTACACCATTTGTATACACGTGGTGATATTAATGCTGAACTGTACAATTCAGGAATTAAAATGTGACCCTGTAATTCCATAATTACTGCTTTTGTTTGGTTTGTTGTACACGGTAAGTTCACTCAGGATTTTAAGTGCGGTCATCTTCCAACACTCGTTAAGAATAGCTGTTGTGCCGTTGTGTTAGTGACTGCTACGAGGGGACAAGCTCTTCCCACCTCTGAGCCAGGTGCAGCTGGATGGCACTCGTGTGGACCTGGGCATGGCGGTGCTGAGCCCTCAGCTCTGGACGTGGAGGATCTGAATTTCCCTCACTGCTCCAAGCAGAGCTGCCTGCAGTACTGCTGCTGCATGCTTGCTCTCCCGCTGACCGCCGTCTCTTTTTCTTCTCAAGTCTTTTCTCCATCAGTAAAGATGATAAACCACCTCCAGTGCTACTCAAGCAGCAGTTGCACCGTGTGCCTTTACTAACCTAAGGCTGAAAAACTGTTACCTGGCCCGTGGACCCAGGCTGTCCTGATGCTCTTTGAACAGCTACCCAAGGCAGCTCCTCAGGCTCTGACTGAAGCGTTTCAGTGCTCCTCACCACGTCAGCTCTCTCCTCAAGTGCTGTCAGGAGCTTAAAAAATGCTTCAGACCAACACGAGTCTTCCTCCAACAGCAAAAACAAGAACATCACCAACTTTTACAGCTACTAAAAAACTGTACAAAGGGGCATTAAGCTGTGCTGCTCGCATTCCTCTCCAGGTTCCTGCAGAAAGCGGCAGGCAGCACACGGAGCAGCTCACGGCTGGGGCTGTCAGCCCGCATCTCGGCCCCCAGGGGTCGCCCACAGCTGCTTCCCCTGCACGGATCCTGCCGGGGCCCTTCCACTACCACTCCTTTTGGAAAAGTAAAGAACATCTGCCAACATGTATCAGTTATAAATGCTATTTTAATAAAAAGCTACACGAACTTGAAGTGGTTGGGCCGTTTCTTTTAACATCAGTTAGAGTTACAGTCAACCCTCAACCCTCTCCCCTGCTTCATTTTAAGTCTGCCAAAGGCAAACCAGTAAATGATTTGTTTAAAGACTTGACTTTGGAACCAAATTGCTCTGGTGATGTTCCTAGTTCTTACTTTCGCTTTGTTCTTTAAATTATTCATAGCAAACTTGGATCTAAGATACAGGTGAGCTGCCTGGAAGGTGTGTACAGCAGCTCTCCTCACTTCATGCTGCATGAGCTGCTCCTTCAACTACAAGATGGTCACATTAGCACTTCCATGTGAACTCAGACTCATTACAGCCCGAAATAGTAGTTTATTTCTGATATTCTAATGAACCAAGTTCTATAATCTTTAGAAAAAATTAAGGTTAATCAAATCTGTTTGTTCACATTTTTTAGCTATTATTTTAACAGATGAATATTTGTTGTACATTTGAGTGGGTGAGGCTGTGAAACTGCCTCAGTGCTGAGCACATTCCAGTGAAAATCCGTGAGCTTCCAGCATTCTGGAAAATCCGTTTCCAATGTATTTCAGCACAACTTCAAATATTTTATACAAAGTACAGAATGAGTTGTCCGAAAGCTCTATAAAAACAAGTGTGAGATACTTGAAAACAAACCCGTTCCATTATTGGTTATAATTTATTCTAAAAGATGCCTATGTTCTTGAGGTCTGCAATGAGCTTCTCACAATTACCGCTTATTAATAACTTCTTCTTTTAGTTTTTCTGCAAGCACTTTCCTCTTCTGCAGTAGTTTTTGCTTCTCTTCTGAAACTTCCTACAAACAAAATGGGGGGAAAAAAAACAACACTGCAATAAATAAACTGCACGACTTCCTAATGCGTACTGCAGCTTCTAATGCTAACTGCTACCCAGGCAGGTGAGCCACGGCAGGCAGTGCTGGCAGAGACCTTTTTTCCTAACAAGGAGCAGCCAAAGAGCATCACTTTCAAACCTGATGCTGCAAGCCCACCCCTTCAAACTCGCTTGCAACCCAAAATGATGCAAAATTTTCTTCATTTCTTGGGAAGTGGGTCAAGCAGTGTCTTCACTTTACCGGTGCTGCTCAGGAGTTCACCCATCAACGCCAAGGGCACATCCTGAGCACATTAAAATGCTCAGCAATTACAAAGCACTCGTGAGACAACAAAGTTTCTTATCTTAAGTGGGTTCTCTTTGCTAAGGAGCAGCGATTTGCTTTTTAATAGCATTCTTTTCTAAGGTTTTCTACTATCCCCCTTATCCACATTGAGAGTTTAAGCATTTCTTTTCACATAAGTGTTTATCAGACCTGTTATTTGTAACAAACACATCATATTACCATAATAATGGTTAGCAGAAGGCTCTTTTCTCCTGAAGTCTGACCTACACTGACTGCTTTATCCTGCCATAGGATGCCAGTCTTTATGGCTGTGCCTGCTTTCCTTGGTGCAGCTGACTGTTTTTCCCAGATGTGATTTTCTATCACAAGGATTTCTGTGATCGCAGCACCTCCTGCATGCTAAGGAGCGTATCGGTTAATTCACTGACTGACAGTCAGTCCTTGAGTTCATCTCCCTGCCCTGCCCAGAATACTGTGTGTTTTATACATGGCATTTGCCTAACAGATTGAAAAGCAGCAGAAGCCTTTTTTTTTTTCTTTTTTTTTTTCTTTTTTCCTACTGTGCCTTAAGGAAGCAGGATTTGATACAAGAGTGGTTCTGCTTTACTGACTTTCCTTGCACTGAGCACTTGCTGTTACCATCACAGGTTTCACCTCCTTGCACTACACATGCAAGGACAAAGCCCTCTTTAAGAGAGATCTGCTGACTGTCCAAGTTGTAAAGTCAGACTGTGACAAATGCTTCAGTCATTATTGCAGATGGAACCAAGATGGTGACAGGATGACCAGCTGAACCAGCAGCAACACGCCGCAAGGCAACCACTGCTGCTGCGTTGCAGTGTCTACCAACTAGAATAATGGGATGAGGATCTCTTGAGGACACAGCCTTATTACTACAGTCACAATTCAATCTTCTTTCTGAGGTGCAGAACTATCCCACAGAGCTCTCCCTGCCCTTGATACATGGCTGAACAGAGAACACGTTTGTAGCTACCGACCAACATGGGTAGGAGACCGTTCACGACTGTATGTGGGACAAAGACACCATGAAGAATGGAATATCTCTTGTATCTCTACAAATTTACCATTCCCTTTCTTATAATTCTAATTCTTCCACAAGTATCTTCTTGTATTGGAGGCAACCAGATAGATGACAGCAGCATCTATTCCTCAGAGTGCCTTGTCCTTCTAAATTGCATTATCTCATCACTTCTACTCCAGTGGCTGATTTGTTAACCAGGGATTTATTTATTTGAAAAAGGAGCAAAACCCCCTGAGATCAAGAAAACTAAGCAAGCTTTTCTATGTAAAATTGGACTTTGCAAAATATTTTTTCCCTGTCTTAGCTGGAAAAAAAAAAAACCCAAAAACAGGGATTTAAGGAAGCCCTCCCCCCCCCCCCCCCCAAAAAGTTGGTCCAAGGATTAAAAGAAAGCCAGTACTCTAACAGTTCATAAACTTAATCAAGAGGATTTGTCAATACAGAGGTGAAATGCTAACTTAATCATTAACACTTTTAGCCTGTACTCTTCTGCAAAACCAGTGACTTGACAATAGTTCCACTACTCCCACCACTTGTCCTTTAATACTGCCACCACACTCAGCCACGCCTTCACTGAAACTGCCTGCCTGTTATAAAGCCATCAGGATGATTTTAGGTATTCGAACCCTCTACCTCTTTAGGAGATGGTTCCTCCTCCTTCTGCTCCGTGTTTGTGGGTGGTATTATATTATTTCTTGACTCTTTCTTTGCAGCTACCAGCATATCTCGTTTCTTCTTAAGATACTCCTCCCGTTGTCTCAGCTGCTGCTCGTCAAATTCTGGTGCATTCTGGATGTTTTTGAAGTACATTTGGAAATAATACACATAACAAAATTAAGTTATGTATTCATGAAATAAAAGCCTTTACATCAACTTTGCCTCTCAACTTAGTCGCTTGTTTTCAGAAGCCAAGTGAGCCACAGCTGTCTTACTAAGAACTTATCACAAGGTTAAAGGCTGAATGCTAAGTTCTAGAATTCTACTCTTAAAAACAGAGTGGTGATCTGAACTCCAAGCAAATCAAAGTGCTAAATACCACAAACAGCATGCTGGTTAAAAGAAATGCATCACGATAATAAAAACCGCGATTATAAACGTAACACTATTTTCTGTCATTCTAGTTTCTGTTTCGGGGGCAGAAGGCATTGCTGGTTGTTTTAAACTTACGTGTCCTTCTGGCACAGCTTTCTGTGCTGCACTTTCCGCACGTTTTGCAGACGCTCTCTTCTTCGTGTCCTCCTTCCCTCTGGTGGGCTGAGGTGAGCGCTCTGGGCCTTTCTGTGACGGGCGGACTGGCTTTAAGTCTGCCCTTGCGGATTGCTGAGATTCCTCTAAACAGCAACGTCACGTAAAAAAAAACAGAACAGTAACACATCAAATAAAAAATAAATGGAGGGTTTCCTCTAACATCCAGATCTCTCCTCTGAAGAAGTGGAAGATTTAATAAGAAGGGGAGAAATGTGATTTGATATTCTTTTCATAAAACTTACCATTAAAATCCACTGGTAAGTACCGTATTTACACGACTAAGTAACGCTTTACATTAAAGCACCACTGCTGCTGTTATGAATTACTGTGCAATGCTTGTGTATGGGAACTGCTGAGTCCCAGCCTGACCCACTGATGGAGCACCTAGGGAAAGGACAGTCAGCCCTGGGAGCACAGGTGAAGGCAATTCAGCTGTGTGACCAGAATTGGTGGAGCCTGGCTGCACCTCTTTTAGACCCCACTGAAGGGCTGACCCCTACTGGGGAAGGATTTCTCTCTGGAGGTCTCTTCCTGGTGAAGCTTTCCCCTGTGGACCTGAAGCCTTCAGATATGGGTAAGCAATTTTTTTTGCCTTCTCTTATAGCACCTTTCTATCATGCCAATTCTCCCATCCTATTGTTCTGCCCTATTGCTACAGCTTGGAATGTAATTTCATATGCAATATTCCAGTGGATGGTTTATATTAAGATTATGCCCTCATTCTCTGTGTTAATTAGGAGTTAGTAATCAGCAGCCCACACAGCATGCTTCAGCCAACTCCAAATACAAGAGTGCTGCTTCAGCTTTCAGCTTTGAAGAACAGAATCAGACAATAGTATTTAAGTGAGCTTGTAGGGAAGAGGGAAGAAAGCAAATACTCAAGGTGCAAAGTGTTATGCAGGCCCCAGAACTGGAAGGTCACCTATTCAGACCCACAGCTCAAGATCTCATTTTCAGAACTGATCTCCTCTCTAGGAGAGGATGCACCAGAAGTTGGCTTTGTGCCTGACATCAGCAGAGCTCAGAGGCCCAGGTGGGCTGGCTGGGGGCTGCCAGGGGAGCTCTGGGCAAGGAAGTTCAAACAAGGTTCAGGTGACCCCAGTGCCTTCCTTCCTCAATCAGCTCCCTCACCTTGCCCAAAGCAGCTACTCTGCATGCCACCCTGCTTAGCTCTAGCTGCTTTTTCTTGGACAAGTGCTGCCTGTGTTGACAAACAAACCTTCAGCTGATTCCAGCTGTGCTTTTCATATCTGCAGATACAAAGGATAATTTTGCCTTGCAATCCCACAGAACTCCACTGTGTGCTGCTGAGGCTAGAGTCAAAGTTTTCCAGTCAGCAAGCTGCAGAGCAGCCTATGTCTCTAGAACTTCACCAAGACTTCTCCCAAAGTGACTTACAACTATTTCTGAGTAAGGTAAGCTGCTGCCCCTGCTACATTTTTATTAAAAATGAAGAGTCTTAGAACTGTTTAAATAAACCTGAAAATACTGGTATCAATGCAAAAACACTGAGTACAATAAGAATTTTAGTGCATGCAGTCTTTTTGAGTGTATGTGTGATCCCTGAGTTAAGATGCGCAACTGAATGTAGCGAATTATAATTCTGCAGTGATGCACTGTGGGTTTTTCTCAGTAACGTTTAGAAACAAGTGATGTTAGTATTAAAGTATGAGCTGTTTCCTTGGCCCCTAGCAAAGCACAGTAAGAGATGGCATAGCCTAGCTTCACTGACACCGAGTGCAGAGCAAGCTGTTGTTCCCTCAGTCGTTTGTGGGTTTTTTGTTGCAGGAGGCTGCTGTTGTTTTAAGTTAAAGCATGGAATAGTTCAGTTCAATGCTGCTGCTTTCTTCAGTACAGAAAATGACAATAACTGAAAAAAGCAACGGGAAAAGCAAAGGAGAGAGAATGCTCACAGCGCAGAAAACAAAGTAAGAAATGCAGAATAAAGATGAAGAACTTGTGTTTCAGTGAAATATGTCCATCTTTTTTGATAAATTGCTTAGAGGTACTGCGAGAGCTAAAAGTGCTAGGAAAAAAATCTTCACACCAGAGCTGCCTTCTTTAAAAAGCAGAGGAAAAAAAGACCTAAAGAACACACAGTGCATGCCGAACACCAGAACCAACACTATGAACAAGGGAAACCACTTACCAGGAAGTAGTCCTTTGAAATGTGCTGTGTGTGTGCATTTACACTGTTGCTGTCCATATTGCAAACATTCGAGCTGGAGATGTTTGTGTCCTAGCAGTACCTGTAGGGTGTGATCATAGGACCCTCAGTTTCACTTAACCCATGAACCTGAAAAGACACTAAGGAGACAAGGGAAGGAGGGTCGATGGCAGACGTACAAGGAGACAACGTCTCAAAGCACTGTAACTGCACTGGCATATAACCTGTTTTTTCCTCTGAGAATTTGTCTGTATGTACACTCATACTGTGGGTGACTAAGCTAAGCAACGCTTTTTGATGTGGGCAAATACTTCAGTCTTCTCAAAAGCAACCCAGGGCCACTCTAGCAGGTGCTGCATCCTTATCTGTGCTGGGTGCAAACACAACTGGCAGGTATCAAGGAAGGGGGTGTCTTTGAGGAATGGTAGGAAGGCCACCTGCACTCCAAGGTGCTGTGTGTGACTGTTACTATGAAACTCTCCTTCCTATCTCCTAGTGGTGCAAGAAGTTGGGTGGTCAGTGCACAGGATGAATGGTTTTGCAATCTCATTTGTGAACCACTAACAGGGTTCACCAAACTGAAACTAAGAAAGCTAAAGCAACTGCCATTAGCTTCAAATTCATTATATAGTAGAAAACTTTTAGAGGTCCGCCAAATGAAGTTTGGGATCTTAAAGTGAAACTGTAAAAGATGATGAAAAGGCACGTGGCTGAAAGAAAAGAAATATGTGCCTGACAAAAGGTGGGGGTGCTGTATTTCCCTGACTGAGGACTGTTTTGTGTAAGGGGTCACACTGCCAAGTTGATGCTCCCTTGGTATGGGATACTTCCTCTTCTCAGGTAAGAAAGGCAAGCTACTCTGTGCTGTGCTAAGGTGACTCTTCAAGTGAGAATACAGCCAGGATCTGAGAACAGGTGTGGTGGGCAGCGAGGGTCTGGGACCAAACCACACAGAGAAGAAAGACAGAGGCACAGAGTGCTGTGCTCCTTCCCAGCGTTGCATGTGGTACTATGCAGAAGAGACTCAAGCTGTGGTTATGACCCCATTATCCAAGATGGAGCTTTAGATGGGAGCCCGTGCTCTGGAGTGAGGTATTAAGAGACTGAAAAGTAGTCTCTGTATGAGAGTAGTCTGGAAGAAGATTCACAGTATGCGCGCTCCTTGATTTTTATTTTAGCCCTCACCACCAACTGAAACCACTTTTCTAAGGTTATACTGGAGGATAAGCTGAGACAAGCTTTCTTAGTAGCCTTTTGGAACCGGTATGTGTTGCATGATGCCAGCTCTACAAAGCAAGATGATTCTCAAAGAGCTGTCTGTTGACTTCTCTTCTCTGGTGTTTAAGGAACATAGAAATGCTCAGCTTCAGCTGAACAGGCACAAGAACAGCAAACAAGTTCTGATCCCAGGCTCCAAGATCCCCTGTCTCTCAAATACAGATTAAGTTCTGCAGATGAGTAATCTAACGGTGCTGTTGAAAGGTGGCATAACTATGCAAAAATAAGAGGAATCAAATCAGGCTAAGAGAAGAATACAAGTACACCTGCAAGCCTCCTGCATTCTTCCAAGAGTGGAAAGCAGAGAATCAGAGTTTAAACAACTGTAACAAAACTTTCCAAGAAGGCAGAAAAGATGAGGGAAAAAGATATTTTGTAAGGTGACACTCTTTTCTTTTATATTTCCTAACATGAAGGACACTAAGTCAGTTTTAAAGAACTGAGGGTCCTACAACCACTTCATGTATTAATGGCCACAAAACAGGAAGTGCCCAAGGATGCCCCACAGGTACTAAAAAGGCTAAAAGTATCCAGCTCAAGTGCTTGTGATATGAGAGCTTAGTGTGAATGCATACAAAGATGAATAATGGACCCATGGAAAAATAACTAAGGACAGTGCAGACTTGCAAAAGTTGGAACTGTGTTATTGAAAGTGATCTCAGAATATCAAGCTACAAATTTTTCACAAACTCTCTTTAAGAATAAATTCCACTGAGATACAATGCTTGTTCTTGAGGATCACCTGTGTGTGTGTGCTGCACATCTAGTATTGAGCTTTCTCATAAAATTACCTAATGATAACTTTGGAGTATCTTCAGAACCATCAGCTCCCTCAGTAGACTCCTTAACTTTTACAGTTTCTCTTGAATCTCCTGGAGAACTGGTCACAGCTGATGATTTGCATTTAGCACGTGCCTTAAATTAAAACAGCAAACAAAACCAAGCATTACAATTCCCACCACTGTATCCCAGGCATTAAACTTCCAATACACAGGAAACTCTTGAAAACTCCTAATTAAAATGGTGTTGTTTACACTATCCATATTGCATTGTCAAAGTGAACAAAGCAAACTGCTTATTTTGTTTTACTGGTAGGAATGTTTGTACTGGCTTATAGTTATGAGCTTCTCTGTTTATTTTAGTTCAAAACTTACTCTCTAACCAACAGTCAAATTGAAAACATTAGATAAATTGACATTTTTGTTTCCCAGCTACAAATGGGTGACTTAGGGGTTTTTTATACTGTGCTTTGCTTGTGACTTTCCAACAGACCTCCACCCACCATAAAAACATGTCGTATAGTAAGAGGACTTAGGAGCATGCACTGAAGCTAGATATAAATAATCACCTGAATGGAAGTAACAGGTTGGATGATTTCTGATGCTGCTTTACCTCTATGCTTATCTGAGAAATCTTGACAATGCAATCCACCCCTGAAAAAGCTGGAAATTGCCCAGAAAATGTTTCTACTATTCATCAGCCCTCTGATTCGTGCTTTTCTGTTGAGTTAAATTGAGTGAATTTCTATTAATTCTGTAGCCAGACTTCCTGCCAATGCCTTCCAAATAAGTTCTGTATTATTAAACTCTTATGGTCTGGTCCTGTGACTGAAAGGAAGTGGCAGTAGGCATCCCAATGGGATCAGTCATGCTAAGGTAAGCTGAAATAGTATTTTCCACGTGCTTTTTGCTACAGTTTTCTATGGATAAGAAGGTTTAAGAATTCCATCTTAGAGCAAATAGAGCTGAAGTACCAAGTTTTATCTTTATGAAATATGCAGAAGTCTTCCAATAAGTAAGTAGTTTGGCTGACAGAATTACATGTCTTCAAAAAGAACCACTAAATGGAATTAGATACTGTAAACTCTCAAGTGCAGTTCACGAGGTACAGCTCCATGCATGCATTTCTATTCCAAGAAGAAACAGTTCAGTGGCTAGGCTGAAAAATGAGACACTGCTGTAATCTGGCACGTTTATCAAGAATACTGATATTCTTGGCTGGCCTGTAAGGATTTGGATAAGCCTGTACCTTAGAATATCATTTGTTAAAATGAGACAGAGAGCTTCTAGGTTTCGTAGAACAGGTGACTCATTTCCTGGAATGCATCATTGTAACATAGGAAACAATGTTTTTTCACCCTTTTTCTGCAGTGTCAGAGGACAGCAGAGGTTACTTTGGTAGAATTTCAGTAACATGACTATCATCTGCATGTATCACGGTCTGACCTAAGGAACAAGCTTGGAAATAAAGTGGAGACCTCTGCAGTAGTTATATTTGGCCTCCAGGTAGTTTCCTCTGTCAATCAGGCTGAAGAAATACACAATGCTTTCTCTTTTCAAATTTACTAGGCTCAATTTCCTATGATGGAAAAGAACAGAGAAGCCATTTTGCTCCCTTTTTAAACGGCCTACAATTTGAGCTTTTTTGTATACTTGAAATATATTTTCCTGTTGAAGAGGAGATTTACTGACACATTTTCACTGTAGAAACTACAGTCATTGTAGCTGCTGCTGCTTCCTCAGAGAAGCCTTCCTCAGACTTCAATCTGCTTCTCAGTTGCTTAATGACTGGCAGTTCAGCCAGTCCCCACATACATTCAGTTACCTGAGCGATGGTTTCACTTGGAAGGGATTTCTAGTTCCTGGTGATTAGGTTCTGGCAGCGCTGGGCTGACTTAATGAATAACTACAGTGTCTACGAAGCAATCCTTAACATTCCTGAGAGATTAGGAATGCTGCAGTCACTAAGAAGCTTATGCTTTGAAGTTTCTTTGATCTTGACAGAATTGGTAATTCAGATGTTCTCTAAATCTGAAAGGCTGACACCCGTTGCCAGAATCTTACAATTCAGGTGCTAAAGGAATATGCTTATGAGCTGCACCAGATGATTGGTGAATACTGGTATTATACATGGCATTAATGTCAACGATACCATCAAGAAAAATGTGGACAACAGAACAGCCCCTTCAAAATGAAGACCTTATTGACAGAGCTTTTATTTGCTTAGGTGGCATGTGCTGCCTTGGAGTGATACAGTTGATGCCTGGGACGAGAATATTCAAAGCATTTCTCAATCCTCAGCATAAACCATCTAGAAAGATAAAATACTCACTTCTTCCATCCGTCTCCTTTCTTGCTCTATTTCATATTCTTCCTTAGATTTCCTGTAACACAAGACATAAGTCGAGACTTCTTTGCTACCAATGACTTCTACGTAAATTCAGCACTGCTTAAATAGCTGGGGACTATCAAATCAATTGTTGGATATGTGAGCAAGTGTCCAAAATACATAGGCAGTGTCTCCTATTTATTTCCACAGAAATGACAGCAGATACAACGGAGCACAACAGCACAATTTGGTAAATTCTCAGCTACAAAACGTTATTTTTCAATGCAATCACCACTAAGCATTTTCAGCAGCAATGAAAAAGAGCTTGTGTTCAGTGCTCCTAGAAGACTTCATGACTGTCCAGAACACAGCTTGCCTTCCACACTGCTGACACCACTGCTGATCATCAAGCAACTCACTGTGCTAATATCTAGTGCCTGGTCTCCATACACATTCAGCCAGCATCTACAAGTTTCAGTGGAAGCAATTTTTTTTCTGCATAAAGGAATCCAAGGATGCACCTTGGCTTCATATGTGCTTCTGTATCAAGTGCCATCTTGCCAGAGTGCCCCTCTGCTGCCATCTGTCACTCAGCAACAAAATATAACTGGATATTGCTGGGAAGGTTCGACCTCTACTGCTGTACTACCACCATCTGCCTGTGATGTTGTAGGCCAGCATCATAACACAGCAGGCATTTCTTCCAGAGCAGCCTACATATTTCATGACTTAAATGAAAATGCATTCTTGAAAGATAAAATCATGATAGACATGCAGAACTCAGTCCTCTCTCTTTCCCTGAGCTAAAATAATTGCATATGAATTTCCAGGGCTTATCTATCTATCCACTGATTGATTTGCTAAAGGTAGAAACACAGAGGGTAAATATAATAATATAACCCAAATGGATTAATATGTTATTATTTGTTTATGATTCTTTCTATATGGGTGAACTGGGAGTGGAGGAGAATCTACAGAAGTTGTATCAGTCCTCATGCATCTTAGATGACAGCAGGACACGCTGAACACAACTAAGGAGGAGGCTGTGGAAATGAGTAAGGACTACTGCAGAAGCAGAATTTGCCTTTCTAAGGCTTTGAAGGACACAGAACAAAGTATGGTATCCTCGTTAAGGAGTAATAAAGCTGCTTTAAGCAGTGTTGATCGTATATCTCCACTCCTGGGTTAAGAGTGCTCATAGAACAGCTTACAGCTTCCTTTGTCCAAAGTCACTGGACACAGCTCTGCCTTGAGATTCAGAGGACAATGGAACCAGTGGGGCTTTTAAGGCTGCACATCATTTCATGAATCACCAAGATGGTTCCACCATGGCAGAGTGGTAATTCTTATGTCTTTAGATAGCCTTGATCACATCCACTGTCCAGCACAATTCATTTTTCTTGTGCCATCTGAAAGCAGTTTCCCAGAAAAGGCTAGAAGGTCTATATCCTTCATTATAAAGGCTATATAGGTCCTATATCCTTTTATTTTAAAGGAAGGTGGAAAGTAGGACTGATTTCTTATTTTACCTTAGAACCTCCCTGAGTATTTTCATTTCTTCTTGTTCAATTTCACTGAATACATCGGAACCCTCTGTCAAACAGTCAGGCAACACACCTACCAAAAAATAAAAGTATGCAAAAAGCATGCTTTACTCTAAAGAAAGTTATTTCGAACTCCACTGGAATCAGTGTTCAGACAAAGATGAGAAATAAATCTTGTTGAGATAAAGGAGAGAAAGAAAAAATATACTTAATCCTTCCTTACTGTAAATTGTTTACAAAATGATTCTAGATCCTTGTTGCAAGTAGCAAAAAGGCAAAAGTCTCTGACATAAAAAAGGCTTTGCTATCTGAGGGCAGAACATACAGCACAGTCTGCACTGATGGTTATATGGTATTTCCTGCAGACTACAAATCAACTACAAATCAAATGGTTAATTAAACCATTTTCTAATCTAGGTGTTGCGTTAAACTTAAGAAGTATTCTCTGGAAAAAAAACACGCACCCAGTGAGACAAAACAAAGGAATAACACAGAAGACATGGATGAAAAGAGGGAGAAGATAAAAAAAAACTTCTAGGAACATCAGCAGAGCAGTAGAGTTGGGTGTAAAGTTCTTCTTTTACAACACTTATCTATTACAATGATGAAGGCCAAACTTCTACTCTGTCCATAGATTTTTCATGTGCAAATGCAGTGTGAACTGTAGGGCAGGCATGACAGACTGCACCCAGCTCTGCAACAGAGCACTATCACTACTGATGAACTGATGCAATTAACACTCAGCAAAATTCTCTAGCAAAAAACAGATCAAGTTTCACCCAAAATCTTATAGAGTTCGCCATCTGTTACTTGAAAAAGGAAAATAAACTGCTGTGTCTGAGAATATAATCCAAGAACTAAAATCCTGGTCTCAGTAAAATCAGCTCAGTGTTTTCCCTTAACTTCAACTCCAGCACTCTGTTTTCATTTATAACTGGATTACACAGTCTTTAAAAAAAAAAAAAAAAAAAAAAAAAAAAAAAAAAAAAGTAAATGTGAGGGTTTTTTTTTTCTTTTCTACTTCTTACCATTTCTTTCTTTCATGACTCTTATAGCTTGCAATTGCATTTCCATATTTTTCTGTACCATCATTTTTTTAAATAGTCTGAAATCTTCTGCTGCCAGCACTGTCTGCAAAATGGCCTGTGGGAGGAAGGCATATGCAAATTAATTAAAATACAGAAATCAAAACCTTTTCAGTTTGCTTGAAATTATATTAAAATTTACATTCTGTGGAACTTGTTGTTAATAACTCTATTTCATCCTTTTATCTGTCTGCTTTTTCTAGCTATATAAGTTGAGCTGGTAGGCAAGAAAAGAATTTGATGGTTTATTGCCCTTGGATCATCATGGCTACATATTATCATAAAGCCCGGATGGTTTCCCAGTGTAAGTTTATAATCACAATTTGTTGGATTTCTTGAACAAATCTGTAAGCTTGAGAAAGGAATGTGAGCCCTGACAAACCTTGCTGGAGGAGACATTTCAACAAGGCACTTTACTGGCAGGAGGAGCTCCCACTTCTCTGCCCCACATACCTGAGACAATTCCTAAAGATAGCTTCCAGCAGGTGAAGCAGTACAGAATCAAGCCTTGTCTCCCCAGGGCAATCTCTGTCTTACAGATTTTACTGTTTTATTACAAAATTGGGGGAAAACACCTTTTGCTTTTGTGTCTGTTTTTCTTAATCCTCAAGTTTTTCTGCTACTACAAATGGACTGAATGCCACCATAAAGCTGACAAATCTGCACATAAAGGTAGGTGGCAGACATGCCTTTAAGCTTAGAGGTTTGGTTTAGAAAGTATAAAGCATGGAAGAGAAATCTCAAAAGAGTGACAGCACACAAGTGCCCGCTGCTGTTTCAAAGATGCACGTTTTGCTGCTCAAAGTTCACAATATAAACAGGCACAATAGGTTTTAGAACGTTGAAGTTTTAAAAAGAAAGCTTTTCCAACATGTATGTTTGCATGTTCAAACATGCATCTGTGGAAAGACAAAGCTAAAACATTAGATCTATGCATTCCTTAGCAAAGGAAAATATACCTGCGAAGTGTGAGTCTTTGCAAGAGGAGATGAAAAAGCTTCCTGAAATTTCTCTTCAGTAATGCCAACTTCTGTAAGATAGCCTTCTAATAATTTTTCGACCTGTAAGAAATATAAGCCTTACTTTCTAGGAGATCTTCCCCTAAGAATCGTGGTGTTTTTTGCCCATAGCTCTATCTTCTTTCTTGCTGCTGTTGTGTTTTTTTTAAAACTCCCAGAGAAATCACTGCAATAACATCACTGCTTTCTCTGATACTTCTGGCTTATTTGCTTTTATAAGCCATTCTAAATCAGCTGATATTCCTCACCATTTGTACTTATTAAGTAAAAGGATTTTTTGGCCAGTCTGTGCATCCAAGGATCCATCTTCAGGATCACAGCAGAAATCACTGCTGGCCTATATTCACTCCACTCGTGGTTCTTGACATCAAGAACTACCAAGCCTTGTTATAAGGAGACGTTTTAGAAAACTGTGTGCATTGATTGTAAGTATTTTCAGCATGCTCCAAAAACATTCTGTATTTTATTCTGATACTTGAAATAATTCAGTAGGCTTACCGATCTCACAAGGAAACAAGTTTTCTAACATTGTGCTGTTTGTCATTAACTTTCCACAACATGTGAAGGCTCTCCAGCCCATAACACATTCTAGCTAGCCACTGCACTCACATTAAGGACAAATAGGTAAGGCTGTGTAAGAAAAAATAACATTTCTGTATATCTGTGCTTATGCCTAAAAATGCACAGATGAGCATGACTCAAAGAATACCTAAATAACACTCATGGCATGCAGCATTAGTAAATTCCGAATAACAAATACAGCACAACTAGAAGTTCATCCACATACTACTTCAACAGTGCACATTATTTTTTAGAATTCCACCCCGGCAGTGAATAACACTCACCAGTGCTTGGTATTCCTGATAAATTTCTGTGTAAGACAACTTGCTTTCCTCTTCATCATCAAAAACTGGAAAACACACATCTCTGAGTCAGTGTTTCACGTACCTGTACTTCCAATACCAGTGCCACAAATTAATTTTCCATTTAGAGTAAGACCGACCTTTACAAGTTAATACTTTTCATCATGTGACAAGACACGATCAGTAATAAAAACCTATTTTTTCACACATTCAGGCTACCCACGTACTTGTGGCAATTTATCGTAACACCGCTAATTTAATACTAGAAAAATGCATTTTCACAACAGAGGAGATTCCTAAGCAAGCCGAGGATTTGGCAGATAGATGCATTAAGAAGTAAGATTTAATGTAAGAACTACCATGTGAACTTGCATGAGGTTGTTCTAATACGGAAGATGACACTGAACCAGGTTATTTGTCTCTGCATACATTTAAATGAAGGCTGTGCTAATGACTTGAACTTTTATTTTAAATGCTGTTCACTAACAAGAAGACAGTGTGATGCAGGAAAGAGAGATCGTGCTTGCAAAACAATTGAGAGAGAGTCCCAAAGAGAAGATCTGGTGTTGGTCATTTACTGTTACTTGGTAACATTTTATCTAACATGGTCCAGACAAAACAGGAATCCATGCAGCAGGTGCCATTATTATCCATGCAGACTCACATTAACAACTCTTGACGGGAAATACCAAGCTAATGATTTCTGTAGCACAGAATAGAAGCAGCAGAAAGCAAGAGAAATGGAAGACTGGGGGTTTTACACTCACATTTACAATTTGCATTTTTATCATGTCAGCAACGAACAGAAGTCATGTAAAACCCAGCAATTAAAGCAGAGGCTTATTAGTAAGACATCGTCAGTTCCCCTCAAGATTAGCCGCTCCACCTTGGACAAGTCACTGCCCATTTGCATGCTTTGAAGTCATCTGAAGAATAGGAATTCTGCTCACAAACTGGTGAGCGGGTGCGATTTTTTTTTCATGTGCCATCCGCAATGGTGACGGTATTTGTGTGACAGAACTAGTGCAACCCTCCCAGTAATTCAGAGTGACTCTTGGAAAGATCATTTTCCAGCTGCAACAACACTGAGGCAACATCAGTCAGAACCCAGACTGTAAGATGGTCGTTCCTAACAGCTAGCATCAATTCATTACAACCTGCAGCAAATATAAATATCTAATCAAACAGTTCTGGCCCTCTAAATAACACAAGGAAGCTTGCTTTTCAATAGATAGAATTTGGAAAGCCAGCAATTGCTTTTGTTTCATTTCTCCACCTAGGAAAATGTTTTTTTCCATATCATTTCATTACAAAAAAAAAAAAAAGGTTTTAGAAGTATACAGCAATACATACAAATGGTAGAAAATGCTTGTTTCACAAAAATAGTACTATAAATCCTACTCTTAAAACAAAACAGCTTCTATGTTAACCACCACATTACAAACCCAAGATGGTGAAGATTCTTAACTGCCTCTATTGTCTTCTGCATCTCCTTCCCTCTGGGGATCTCTGTGTTAGCCTATGCAGGCCCTAACCTTTGTCTTTATGTCTCCCTGCCCTTCTACCCCCTCCTGCTCCTTACCCCTCTGAATACCCCAGGAGGGCTGGCAAAAGGACCAAAGGGACTCTAGGTCCTTCTCCTTGCACAGTTCCAGGACAACATGGAAAGCAGAATGGAAAGCTTCCACAAACTGCTGCTTTCAGAGTCTGAACAAAAAGGATGAAGTGAAATGTCAAATAAACCAAGTGAGGTCAACATCCTCCTGTGTTAAACTGCATTAAGGAATACTGTGTCTGAATGGGGATCCTGGATTTTCTCAAGTTTTGTCTTCTAAATCATGTTGTGATCTTTTTCCTCTAGGTTTTGGCTCTGAGTCTTTGGTCACCAAACAGGAAAGACCTGAAGAACCCAATACACCAGGACAAGATGGGAGACCCAGATGTCCTTGGGAGACAAACTCAGCATTTTCCTGCTAAAATTGAAAACCACTGCTAGCAAATTCCTCAAACACGATGACAGCTATGTGAAGCTTGAGTCCTCCCTGCTGGGACTGAGCTGACTCATCTGCAGTCACAGACCCAGTAAGTACAGGAGCTCTTCTGTTCCTACCCCCAGTCCCACCCCCAACCAGGAGTCACAGTCACCTGCTGCTGCTTTTTGTACCCTGTCTTTACCCTCCAGTCTTCAACATCATTGTCAAGCTCATCTATTTACAAAGTAATATTTCAATTTATACCTTAGAATATCTGAGTAAAACAGAAAAGCCCCCACCCTTTAAGGCATGCCCACAGGCTGAGCTTGAGTTCTGAAGCCACAGAAATGGAAATTAATGAAGCCATGAGAAATTAGTCAAGTCCCCAGAAAGAGGGAAAGAGAAAACAAGCAATTAGCAACAGATATAACAGTAGGATCACTCCTACTAAATGCAATGTTAAATAACCATGCAAAATTTAGTAATATGCAACTAAATATGCAAAATAATTGCACACCCATTACTAAAGCTTGAACTCTAGTTTTGACTAATCAGAAATTGACACTTAATTGAAATGATGCCTTTTTTTTTTTTTTTCTTCAGTCCGAAGGCTTTGGACATTTTGAGAACAAAAAGAATTCTGCCCCAACAAAACACTTCAGTAACAGTGGTAGAATTAGCACATTTATTGAAAGGAAAAGCAAACAAGCGCTGAACGGCAATTAAAAGTTTGCATTTCTTCAACTGTGCTTCTTAGCAACCCTAACACTGCAGCAACACTTCCTCAGCCTTTTCTTTTTTCTCAATAGCTGCTGGGAGTTGTCCAAAGAAACCCTGGAACACCACTTGCTCCCATTTCTCTACTTTGCTCCTCTAATTTCTTACACAGCAACAAACTGGCAGGGGGCCATTATATAAGCCCGCTTCATGGAAATTTACAGAGGTTCCATAAATCTTCTTACTGCCAGTAAATTCCACTCAACCTTCTAAGGAGAGATCACTGCTACAGAGAGGGATAATGCACACCCTGATTCCTAAAACAAGAGAGGCAGCTCCCACCTATCCCACCCACTTCACGGCAATCAAAACGCCTCAATGGCAAGAAGTCTGAGCAGACACTGAGGCGAAAGCTCTAGCCACGCTTTCTCTGTTGCTTCCATGTGGCAGACTGGTAACTTTACCCGACCTTCTCATTTACCAGTGTATCAGGGAAAGGTGTGAGCGCCCACAGTGATCTTCAGAGGTCACGAAGGGTGGAAACAATTTCCAGATTCATAGCAGCCCTCGACATGAGCTGCTGCACAGCACAAGGTGACAGCGCCGGGAAGCCTTTGTGTCATAATATCAGTGTTTCAGTGTTAAAATGCATCGATGATGGCTTAAAGGATTCTCCTCAATCAAAGCATTCCTTTTATTGCACGCTGAGTAACTCAGGATAGGTGACTGTAACCGGGTTTTTATTTTATAAATACCTTCACCATCACTGGGGGTTTTCCACACTCATCTGACACCTGCTTGAGCAGGTATTTCACCCAGCCCTCCCCATCCCACCCAGGACGCTGAGGCTTTGGGGTGACAAAGCACGGCCCGTTCACCCAAACCTCCAACAGCTTTCCCAACCTCTTAATATGTGTTAGGTTTCCTTCATATCGTTCTCCTGGTTAAAAACGCCCCGTTCTTAGATACAGCTGACTGGAGCGAGCCGCAGCTTAAGCACGGCAGCTCCTCGGGTGCGACCCGGAAGGACCACATTTTATTCCTCGTACCACAGAGCGATGCCTTCAGCCCCTCAGCGCTGGGGTCCCGTGCCGGCCTACCTCACCAACCCGCACCGAAGCGGGGTCGCCCGTCCCGCCCGCCCGCCAACCCGGCTCCTCCGCCAGGAAGGGCCTCAGCGCCCCGCCGCTCACCCTCGCATTTCTGCTCCATGAACTCCAACACGGGGACGGACCAGGCGGGCCCGCGGAGGAACCCGGCGATGCTGTCTACCACCCACTCCACGTCGGCCTCCTCCTCCTCCGCCGCCATGGCCGGCCCAGAGCGGCGCCGGGTTTGGGGATGGGGGTCGGGCGGGTGGTGCGCGCACGCCTCACCACGGCAACTGGCGTCACGGCACCACCGCGCGCTCCCGCGGAGGGGAGCGGGGCTAGGCGCGTGGGGAGGGTGGAGGGCAGAGGGCTGCCCTAACGACCTACGGCCGTAATCAGATCATGGCTTTAGGGGAGGGGCGGTCAGCAGCCGCAAATGCGGCGGCATTAAAAGATAGAGTGGAAACGAGGCCTGCAGTGAGGTCGCCGCGAAGCGGCGCCGCGATCGCTGAAGAGACTGCGCGTGCAGCGGGGCTGAGGGGAGGGACGGCAGGGCGGGAAGGCGGGCGCGCTCTCCCGCCGCCTCAGCCCCCAGCTCTGAGCCCGCTTTTTTTTTCTTTAAGCGACATTAATTTAATTTCAGCCATTGTCCTCCCCCACGGCGCGTCTGAACGGCTGGAGTGCCCTCCTTAGGGTTTAAATGTATTCCCCTCCCGATGCTTTGTGGCTTCTACGTAACTGATAAGTTGGGATGTTTTCTTACACGCGAGAGATTTGTTTTTAAAACCCAAACGCCTATTTTAAGTGTATTTATCTGTCGCTTTTGCTTTTTGCTCAAGTACTGTCACCATCCTGGTTGCCTCAGGCGCTATTCTTGTTCTTAATTAAGAATATCTCTTGTAGACATTGATGAGATTTTACCCGCAGGTAGATACAATGCTGTGTGCCAATTAATTTATTACCATCTATAAGAGAGAACAATTCTATGCTGTCCTCACTACCTGATGTGGTGCACAAAGCTCCTTTATGGTAGCCCACCAGTGCTTCCATCTCTGCAGTCAGTTCTGTGCTCTGATGCCATGTGTAACATAAAGGTACAGCTTGCCTCCTGTAGGACAGCCACTTCAGATTTGATGGTTGGCATGGTTCGATTACTAATTCAGACTTCCATGGTTGTACAGTATGTTCACTTCTTGCACATACAGCCCGCTGTATAGGAGTAGCATCGTTTTAAGTTTGCTCAGTAGCTGCCAGCAGTCACCTGTGTTAGACCAACTTATGTTAGCTCTATTGACACCAATAGAGAGCACTGTCATTTTTCTACAGTCTTTTGTGCTTTTTTCTAAAGCCCTTTCCGCGTCTTGCAGTGCTGAGCAACTAATGTCTCTAGAAAATAAGTTGCTTTATGAGGAGTGTGTTGCACCTTCACTGCAATGATTTCTTCCCTTAGCATCCCCACCAAGGCCGTGATGAAGGTGGCCCTTCCAGTGTCAGGTAATGGACAATGTGACACCACATCCCCAGCTCAGCTCTTGAAAGCCTTTCTCAGCACCCACATGGTGCTGACAAGTCCTTGCTTGATGCTTGATGACAACTTTTGCAAGGCAGAGGCAGTGAACACCCAACATGAAACAAAACTGGCAAAATCGAATAGTGTAGGGCTCAGACCATAATAGCCTGGAATTTTATGTATTTATCTTCCTTCAAATGATGTAGATAAGAACCCATAACATAAATGTACACTTGGAAACTCAACATTATCTAGCATTCAGATGTGACTTTGCAAAAAGTGCAGTATATATTTCAAGACACTTAGTGAATTGCCCATCATATCAGAGAGCTCACAAAGTCTATCTCATATATCAGAACTAACTCGAAATCTTGCGAGTCTCATAATTTCTCAAAAAGCTACTGATACTGACATGAATTGTAATAGAGATGTCAGAAGGCGCAAACAAATACACTGTGTGCATCCCAGAGCTGTGCACATATCAGTGCACGTGGGTGAATTTTATGACGTGCCAAAAACATGTGTTTTCTTGCTTCTGTTAACAGTATGCTTGCCTCTACTTGTATCAGCTGAAATGTTTCTAACACACAGTTCTGACGGTGGGAAAAAAATGCTTATACTTTCAGCACAGGTCATCTTATTTTTCACTTTTAATTTGTTGCATAACATTTAAAGCATTTCTGGAAATTGCTGAGTAATGAGTATGAGGGAATTCTGACCGCTGTAATCAAAACCATTCTCGCACTTCACGTGAAACTGCCAAATGTGATGTTCTGCTTTCAGATCTCAGAGGAGCACTCTATTTTGGGGTTTTTTGTTGTTGATAGCATGAAAGGTAGAGGAGGAAATGCTGTCCTGTCTGCTTCACAAAACAGCACTTACTGCTTAATTATCTGTCCCCTCTGTACGCATTGCTTTGGAAGACATTTTGACATACTCTCGGGTCATTGTGTTATATATACACTGGTGAACAAATGTGACAAGCCTTTCCAGTCTCTGCATTCCACTGAATTCTTTATGTCACCCAATTCTTTTCACCTTCAATAGGTTCCACTCATATGCACAATGCAGTGAATCACAGAGTGCCCAAAACATCTTTTCTTCAGTCTCTTTAGTGGAAGAATTCTTGCACGTTTTTATTTTTCTCATGCATATTGGTGAAGAATATGCAAATTATATTACTTTATTAATGGCTCCTTGAAGTAATTTCTTACCCTGTACGCTTATCAACAATTGTTTTGTGTCTTTAGAACAGAAATAGTAAATAGTTACAGTCAAAATATAGTCCAAATCTGAACGTAGTCTGATCCATGGAAATGTTACTAGATGACATCTCGTGGGTATAATTGAAGCCTGCATTCAGTGGCTCAACTAACTCCTCTCTTGCATTAAAAAATAAAAATAAAAAAATGCAGTAGCACTACTTGTACCTAATAAATATTTTCCTCTGGAAAAAAAATGGCCTTGAATAAAGGCTGTAAGTCCAAGAGAAAATCAGTTCGGTTAGCAGTTTTGATTGAATCTTGACATATCTGTTGCTGTCTGTCTCTTTGCATTACATTTAATGCATTTAAAATACAGAAAATACTATGATGTCCTCCTGTGTTACTTTTTAAATTTCTACATGGAAACTCAAGCTCAAACTGCAACTTCTTACGGCTTCTATATTTGTGCGGCTCAAAATATTTAAGCTGTTGTTTTTACTCCAGAGAAGATGGAGCAGAGCTTGTGGTGACAGTGAGGCAGCTCTGAAGCATTAGTTTGTAATGCTGTATGACTGTTAGCTTGCTCACTCAGATTCCATGCTTGCATGTTCTTTACCTTCTATGTGACTTCTCCAGAGAGAAGCAGCTTGAAGTCAGCAGCCAGAGGATTTAAGAGTAGCGCATTTCTATTGTCTGAGAACTCAATCAAGACTTGCTTCTTGACCAACCAGCTGCAAAATACTTACAGTGCATAGAGAAGAGGCATGGCAGTCTGTCTTATGACAGCAAGACTGTGTTTCCAAAAGAGTCCATTCTTGTATAAAATAATGAAAAGGCTATCTACCAAGCACTGCATACTCACGTGTATTTTGGTTCACTGGGCAAACATTATAGTCAGAGCTAAAGTCCACATCCTTTTTGTCATAGACTCATAAAATCCCCGAGGTTGGAAGAGACCTTTGAGGTCATCCAGTCCAACTGTCCAGCAGTAGCTCTCATTAGACCGCGTCCCTCAGCACAACGTCTAAACATTCCTTGAAGACCTGCAGGGTCGACGACTCCGCCAGCTCCCTGAGCAGCCCATTCCAGCGCCTGACTGCTCTTTCAGGGAAGCATTATTTCCCAACATCCAACTTGAATCTCCCCTGGCACAACTTGAGGCTACATATATAGGTCTCATGTTCCTGGCACGTATTTTTTCACTCTCAGGTTGTTGTGTGGTTTTGTTTGTTTATTTGTTTTCTACCCAGGAACATAGGCAAAAAATAGTAAAAATGTTTGGTTTTCTATTCTTTATTCTTTCATATTTTGCACCAGGAAGAAAGAGTATGTTCTAGCAGATGTGGGGGGTTTTGTGTGCATCATTTAACATGCACTTAGGAAAGTGCTTTGTCCCTACATAAAGTGTTTAATTAAGCTGTTTGCCAATATCAGTATGTTTGTACAATAGATGCCTTTGGCACCTCATTTAACACATGAACATTCTCATCTTCTCTCCAGTAATATTCTTCAATCTGATAGGTAGTGTTAAATTTGGCTTTTGAATAGAAGGTGAAAAGATAAAACTCTAATTGGAGCTTTTTTATTTGCAATTACTTATTGACATGTGAATGACAGAACAAAACAAGCCGTTTCTCTCATGACCTCTGCCTTCTCCATTTCTTCTTCCTTCCCAGAAAATCCATACTGTAAGACAAAAGGGCAAAATACCTGGCTTGGGAAATTGTGCGAGTGACAAAACCTGGCACACGCATACATGCACGAACTTCTGACATGGACCAGTGCTGGAAAAGGAAGACCTAAGAAATAGAACTCTTTAAAAAGGTCGCTATATTGCTATAGACTCATGTTTTAAAATTGCTCAGAAGAATTCGAGGACCTTCAAGGTGACAGTTAGAGTAAGGTTCGATCCTCACTTCAGCTGATACTCGTTTATACAAGGTAAGCCAAGTCAGGGAAGCCAATTGGAAGGACCCAACCAAACACAGTCAACAGTCCCACAGTTCTGAGACATGGCTGTTCAAACCCCCTGCACTAAATTAGGAAAGCTGTTTTCCTGCAGCTCTGGACTATGTTGTTACCAATAAGATAGGATCTTTCACCTATCTTAATAAAAATCCCCATCCCAAACCAGAATCCACTTTGCTGAAGGTACGGGGTTCAAATGAATTATCTTCTATCTGTTTCAATGAAAGGTTAAGAAATGATTCTTTAAACTGTCAAAGACTTCTTCCGATGGAAGCAGGCAGTGATGACAGTGCAGGGAGAAAGGTGTGGAAGCTGGCACATGGGCAATTACAACCAGGAGCCAAGAATGGAACCGAAGAGTGAATCATTGACCCTGCAGTTGTGACACAGGGCTGTTTTATAAATCAGACAAAATTTCCAACTGTTCTTTCATTGCTTTATACTGTTGCCATATTCCAGTCTAAATATTTCACTATGTGTGTAATCGTAGCCAAGTCTAAATCTAAATTCCAAAAAAACACTGTGTTGAAACTTATTGTGGTAATAGTTCTGAGTGTTTTGAAGTGTTTAACTCTTCTCATGAGCGATTCTTTTGTGCACAGGTTATTCTTGGTCTAATTTTTCAGCCAACAACTCGTTTCAGTCAGACATCCACAAAGCCAGGAAATGTTTCAGCACGACTCGCCATTTTTAATTGCAGAGAAAGGCACGACCCTCAGTTAGTCCACAGGTAGAAGAGGAGGTCAGAATTGTCTGTCAGCAGGTTGTTGCTGATTGCATGAAGGTTTCTACCTCAGCAACAAAGCTGCATGGCCTGAGCCACACCTTTGTGTCTCACGAGCAGAGGCATCTTCTGCACCCACTTTAAAGTGGTCGGTACAGGTTCGTAACATGCAGCAGTGTACCTAGGGGTACTGAAGGAACTCCTGACATTTACTATTTCTCTCCATGCTTTGAGCTGCTGTAAAATAGTGTCGAACTTCTCTGTAAGGTAATACTGTGTTTCAGTCTCACCAGCAATTTCACATGATCAGTATAATTAGATTAAGGTTGATTACTGTGTAATGGGTCAAGGGCTCTGAAGATCGCTCTGACCGGAGTTCTGTCATTTTCCTTGTGAGCTGAAAATAAATCCTAAGCATGAATGCTATCTGTGACTTCAACATTTTAAATTTCAAATAGGGTGCTTTTCTTCTTATAGGATGTGTTTCTGTCAGCAAGAACTTGTCTGTCTGGGAGAGAGAACCTGTTTTTCTCTGCCACAGAATGGGTAGTCAGAATTCCAGCAGAAAGAGGCATTCAGTAAGAATTGCCTCTTAGAATCCAGGACCTGAAAAGTCACAGGTCTGTCCCAAATCCAGTGGAAGCAAGATGATACTGTTCCAGCAAATTCAAACTATTTTGCTGCTTTTAATGAAAAATTAAAATGAAAATCCTGAGATTATGTAAAAACAGTGATACAAATTATTCATGGCATCATTTCTCCACTGTGATTGATGATTTGACTCAGTTTTGGAAGGAATTTTTTTTGCTGAAGATCAGCATAGAGTTCAACAGTCTCTGGATATAGCACAGTGTGTATACATAATATATATTTATACACACAAAGATACATAAAACAGCAATTTATCACGTTCTGATGATTAAGAAATTTTGACTGCCTAGTTCAGCATACTGCAAAGATGTAGATAGCCTTATAACCTTCACCTTATAACCTTAAAGTCTGAACATAACACTTTAGAACACTTTAATATCTTGTCCACACTACAGTTTTTGCCTGAAGTATCAAACTAAACTGTTGTGCTTGAGTTCTGTAGGACTGTGCCTTGTCAGGTCAGGTCTCTGCCCCCTGTTTATTGTATTCCAGAATTCTTTTAATAGTGAAGATGTACTGTGGGGTTTTTTTTTCCACTCTGGTGTGGAAAAGTACACACTTCTGTATTGCTCTTCTCTGATACTTGTATGATGCACATGAGCATGTCTCGTGTGTTGTCTGAGTTCCTTCTGTGTAAGGGATTGATGTAGTTTGAAGTTAATTTCCAGCCTTGTTTAGGTAGCCAGCAGTTTGTCCCAGCTGAGCGCCAAATAGCCTCCACTTCCTAAAAAGTTCCCAAACAATGGCAATTCCGTGGGGTGGCTTTAAACCGTTTGTGAGTTGGTTTAGAGGACCAGCCTAAAGCTACTCTCAGCTACAATTCTTGAACTTAATGTATGGTACTCTCAGCACCTACTGATTTTATTCTATTGTACTGAATATGTAACAAATACAGCTTTCATTTTGGTCAGAGTCTGAGCTGTGAATCTTACTGACAACACAGTAATATTTAAACTCCCTCAAAGCTGAGGGATATGACCCTATTTTTTACTTTTTTCCTAGCTATGAATCTTGTTCTCATAATTGCCTTAAGAGAAGATATATTGATCCAAGTTGATCGAACTCTCACTCTCTCCTAAGTTCAGTTATAAAGAATGTGTTAATACATTGCCAGCTGCCAGGGCATTTTTCTTGCAGAATAATAGCAGGAAAAGCTCAGAGAACACGATCACCACAAGTCTTTAACAATAATAATTATAAAAATAATTTTTTAAAATGGAAAAAGTGTAGCCTTAGGAGTCATGTGGATTTTTGGGTAATATCGTGTCTGCTTTTGAGACTGAGAAACATTCTATACAAGTCCCAGCTCTGTAACATCTTCAGCCAACTGTCACACAAGCTAAGCAGAATGACTTCCTTTACATCAAGTGTCATTTCCTCTTCAGTTCCTTACACTTAGGAAAGGTGCACTTTAATTTCTTTTCAGAGCCTCCCTAAGGAAAAGGCTACTCAATATTAGGAGCACTGAAGTGTTACCTAAGAATATAAGGAGAGTGAAACTTCACAGTAAATCTGAATGCTGCCCAGCCTTGAAGTTTCCTTGTCTGCATAGTGTGAAGAATCTTAGAGGCAGTGGTTAAGGACCATTGGTTCATTTGTCTTGAGCCATTTAGCCTTACTGCAGGGCTTGGCTCTCAAGAAGGCATTTAGCACCACACAGACAGAAGTGCTGGTCCTGGGGGCTGTGGGAAGAACCGAAGCACAGTTTGCATTTCTGATTTTTATTATTCGCATGTTGTCCCCAAGATCTGCGGCCAATCACATCATACTGTTGATCCAAAAAACCAAACAAAGACAATGAGTTAGAAATCTTTACAGTAACGCTCTCTGCTTTATACTTCTGAAACAGAAAAATTGAGAGATACTTCAGAAATACTTCAGTGGAGATACAGATGGAAGTGTTTTGTACACAGTCTGCCCTTTTTACTCTCTTTTCAGATGTGTAGAACTTGTGATTTACTAATCTACTTTGCACAGTCCTTCCAATATCTGACTTGTAACAAGTTCTGTAAGATCAAACTGGTGTTCCTCATTCAGCTTATTGTAGTATTAATGTTAGGCCTCTGAATTTGCAAGCTGGGAAGCTGCATTGCTATTCTGCACTGGCAAAGTTTACTCATGAGACCAGATCATCTAATACAAATAAGGGCAATTGAGAAAAAAATTACTTGATTCTGGCATCCTTGGAAAAAAAATGTCACCACAAACAGCACGGTGAATAATAACAATGTGCTGTCATGTTGCAATTTCACTGTTGCCCAATATCCCTTTCATTTTCTGCTAAGGTGTCACCTAATGAGGCTTATACCAGAAGAACAGGGGAGATATGAGGCTGCCATACATGGCTAGGAGCTGCTGAGTAATGCTTCAATGAATGCACTGACATTAAAGCAGAGCTGGAAGATGTAGTGCAGCCTTTCACAATTTGCAAAGCAGACGAAATGATAGCAGCATAAGCAGAGTCGCTCGTGTTCCGAGTTGGAGGATAGACTGCGTGCTGAATTCCAGTGCATCCATGGTTTTCATTAAGCTTTGTGTAAATTTTCATAGCTGGGTTTTGTGAAGGTCCCATAAGTTGTCTATTAACTAGTTTAGATTTGTGGGCTGTATATTCAGGATATGGGATTTTTTAATCGTGCTTCAGTAGTGAAACATCAAAAAACAGTTTGGAAACTGTGCTCCTATGGAATGTTCTCTGTCAAATGGTTCTGTCTGCAGCTGTAGGTTACAGTATTCTATCATGGGTTGTTTCATAGTAGGACTGAAAGCTGAGACCTATACTGTGATTATATAGGGCTTTTCTGACCCAATGCTTGTCTTATTCACGCTTCTTTAGGCTTATAAAACTTCGGTAGTATGACAAGTGTATAAATCTACTGTACATAATCATTGCTTTTACAAAGGAGTGGGCAAGCAGGGTATTTAGATTTTGTAGAAAATAAAGACAAGAAAGTAAGTTGAATGCATAAGTCTGTGGTTTTGTGCAAGTGTAACAGCACAAATCGGGCAGTGTGAAGTTCTAGATGTGTAAGCTTTTTGCTGTAGCCTTCTCTTGTTTCTACTCACAGTTGCACTTTCTTAAGAGCACAAGACTGAAAGTCGCCCTCCTTTTGAGCTGAGGAGATCAGAGGTCTGCTGCTAGTTTTTGTTTTCCATTGCATGTAGGAAGAAAAGCTCACTGGACAGTCTTTGGGACTGTTATTCCCAATAGGAAGAGGCTTTGACTGTATTAAGACCACGTTTATAACTCATTCCTTCCATTCCCACATACTCAGGGGTGCTCAAGTTGTTTTCTTAGCTGGGTCCTAATACTGGAGTACTCTCACATGCAAGGTTACTCCGAGCTCAGTATCCGTTCTTAAGATGTTAACAATGATTTGGCTGTAGTAGCTGGCGCTCTGCAAGGTTTTACGGTCTGCTGCTGTTTTGCATATTACCATTATGGGTTGGCAAGCAGGGCTTTGAGACTCATGGGGTGAAGCTAATTCCTGCTTTTGCACTCTAGCAGAAATCTTGGCAGGACTTTAGGCTATGAAGAGAGATGGATGGAGGAGAAGGGTTGGGGGGAGGCTGGAAACAGCACTTGAGACTCTGCCGGGAGTCTTAATACTGGCAATTTGTGTTCAGTGTGATAAAGTGGAAAAAGTGCTTGTTTAGGAAGGCTGACAGGGGAACAGAAAGGTAAAGTTTGCTGCTACAGATCAGAACTCCTTCCTGACGCTTTGGCTGGATAGGCTTAGCTTACTATTTTAGAGCAAACAAAGCAACATTGCTTTGTAATGCCAGAGAAGTAATAGAGCGCTTCCTGTACTTAAAATTCAATTCTACATTCCCTGCAGAATGCACATGGTTTTCTGTGAAGCAAATACAGTTCAACATGTTTGGTATTAATATTATCGGCTTCTTGCTGTTTGCATGTATTTTTGTGCCAGAATAATTTTATACGAGAAAAATATGTCTCGAAAGCTTTCATACAGATGAAAAGCAATACTTTTCACTTGGAAAAGGCCTCCAAAAGGCCTCATGGGGTGTTCTGTGCTGTATCCCAATCTGTAACATGACAGTGGTTCAGACTGAACTTCCCAAACTGTTTAGCTCCTTGCCATACACCCAGTAAGCCCTTTTGGTGGGAGAGTTTTCCTTTGTAAATCCAGGATGCCAAAGGAGATCTTTGATGGGAAAGAGAAGTATTTTGAGTAGCAGAATGTGAAATGATGGGACACTGACTGAGTGAGTCACTAAGCAATAGCTGCTATTTATTCCTGAAGATAATAGTGATATACTTATTTATCTATTTATTTATTTACTTTTGACAGGCCTTTGATTCATTCACCACTGAATACATCACAAGTGAGTAGGTTTGGCACTTGGAAGTTGGGACAGGGAGCTCAAAAAGATAAGGTAATACATTGTGACAAGACGGGTGATGTTTTGGTAGGTTAGGAGCACGTTAGTCCAGATATGCAGAATAAAACTGACTCTAACCAGAATCCTTTGCAGCCACCACTTTTGCATGCCTGATTAGGGAGAGGAAAAAAAAAAAATAAAGCCTTTACTCATGTCTAACCCATATGTCATTAAGATGTGTGTTGTGTAACAAGTCAAAAAAGATAAATGCCAACAAGCCAAGGTCTCAACTTAGGTCAGGATGTTTGGGTGTCAGGCTCTTGGTATCTGAATCTAAGGAGCCCCACAAGCACAAAAGATAGCAGGGCTCTAATCACGACGGTAGATCTCATAAGGAAACCAGATGGTTTTATGAAAAGGCAAGACGTGTGGGAAGGCACCTGGAAGACTGTGAGGCATCAGCACAAAAGTTAGCACCGCCTTGCTGTGCTGTCAAACAACTACTTTCTAAAAGAAACACACATGCAACATATCTTGCCCCTTACTGCAAACTAAGATTTGCATCATGAAAATGCAGACCATTGCAGTAAGCAGTAACTAAACTTAGTTCAAACAATTGGTTCCATTCCCTTATGAAGGCACACCCTGTAATTGCTGCTTCTCTTGATTTCAAAATCAGCTGCATCTCACTAAGGTTTATATAGATGATGTTTTCAGAATTTGTGTGCTTTTACCAAAAGCATGCATCTCTTGTATGTTTTCCAGTGTCAAAAAACTGCAGCGTGCTTTTTTCTAATTACAATCTTGCCTATTTCTGGCCTCCTTCTTACCTGACCAAATCTCTGATATTTCTTTTTTTCTTCTCATTCTAATCCTTTGGAGAAAAGCGCTTTCCTATTTCTCTTTATTGCAAACCATTGTCATTATTTTTGTTTATAATTGGCCAAATTTTTTCTGACTGTTTAACTGGCATTTGAGGATGCTTATTAATTCCAAAGCTGTTTTAAATGTACTTTTTTTTCTCTCATCTTAGGTCTTACACTTCTCGGCATGGCAAACGTTGCAAATGGGGGAAAAATGATTCTTCTAAATGTTCCTTGTGTTCCTCTAATAGTGTCTATACACAATTATTTGGCAAGGTAATTATAGCTTGAGTACGTATTAGGGAGATGTGTTTCAATTAGTCTGCTCAGATAGGAGTAGAAATTTAGCTGGAGCAGCGCAGGCTATGCAACATAGCAGGGGCTCTCAGCAGATGAATCCACAGTCACTGTGGCTGTGCTGCTAATGCTATAACCGGTCTATTGGTTTCCAGCTGGACGGAATTCTTGAGCTGTAGGCACACTTGGGGTTTGCAGGCAGCTGTATGTATGCCTGGGGTGAGGTGAGCCTCAGCACCAGCAGGCCATAGTGCAAGGCATACGGAAACTGTAAAGGCATTTTCTCAGAATTTTGAAATTGCAGAGGTTTCATTTTGAGCATCTTGGCTGCACTAATGGTCCTACAAGTATCATCTTCAATACGACATTGTCCCACATGCACATCAACAATGCACATCTAGCTATAGGCAAAATTACAGACAGGTTTGGGGGCAAAAAGGTTTGCTTGCATGCAGGTAGCTTAGCAGAAATACTGTGAATGTGTGCCACTTACTGGACCTGCGTTTCCAGTTTACCTTAGGAATGAGCTACTCTTCTGCACGTAAAAGAATCTCCTCCAGAGGGCACCATTGGTTCAAGCACGATATACAAGGTGCAGTTTCATCTATTTTTTTCTCCTTTGTAGTCTATTGACACGAAAGCTTAAAAGCCTTCTAAATGATTTTCAAATCCAGTTAAAACGCTATAGAAGGTAAAGGATCTTCGGTTCTATAATTTTAGTATAAAGTAAAACTGGATATTTAATGTCTACAGCCAGCATGTTAACTTTCACTTAAAATAGATACCATATTATAAAATAAATAATATTTTATATTATTTAATATAAAATAGGACCATATTAAATGAAAAAGGTTTGTTTATTCAGGAACTTACTTGGTTTACCTGTTTCATTGCCCTTCTTATTTCTTCTGCAGCTACTATTTGTGTGCATGTGTCAAATTTGCACGAATAAAATCAACTGTCACTGTATGCATCATGGATTTCCTGCTGTTATGGACCACGATACGTAAGTTGAGCAGATTCATTCTAAGAGTGACAAATGTGATAATTCTCAGGAGATTCCATCTCCAATTCACAGAGAGCTTCCTGTCTGCTATCTTCCCAGTCTCCCAAACCCACAATAATTAAATGAACTGCAGTTTATCGCTAAACCCATACGCTACTAAATTTCTCTTATGCCTTCTGGAGGAACAGCTGGATTTCTCTATTACTGTATTGTTATTAAGCACTGGGCTAATTATTAGCTCTTCAAAGAGAAGGCATATAAATATGATGATATGAGAAAGCAAGCCAAGGAAAAAATGGCAGTAAGAAAAAGTCACATTTAACCCCCATTTTTACTTTTGTATGATTGTCTTGCTGCAAGAGGATTTAGTGGATAGGACTGAACTACATCCTGGGCCCTGGAGTGAGAAATTCCTTCGAAGAACCAAGCCTTGTATTCCTCACAAAAAGGATTAGCAGTCTCTGAATGCCTGACTAATTTCTTAAACACGCTTCACTCCGCTATAAAGAGAACTACAGCAATTCTAATACTCCACTGCTATTTGCTTCCGCTTAACTGTATCAGGGAAGACAGAGGCAGCAAAAGAAAGAACTAGATGGAGCAAAAGATCTGAGACCAGAGCAGAGCAGGGGTGAAGTCAAGTCAGCTCGAATCATTTGCAAAAGTGTACATCCACTGAGTGTAAAAGGATCAGCTCTGAAATGTGTATCAAAAAAAAAAAAGCCTCACAAGCTGGAGGCACGTCAGTCATTTTTAATGGAAGCTATGGATAAATTGGATAAAGTATCAAGGGTTTGGCTGCTAATAATTCCTGTGTCAGAGGTTACTTGTATGCTATTTGCACTATTAGTGCTTGTGCCCTCTGCCACAGCTTCTGCTGTTCTGCCAGCTGCCGCCTGCTCCGCGCTGCTCACGCACCACCTGGGGATGGAGGCTTCAGCTCCAGCAGAGATCTCATCAGAGTCAGAAGACCTCTTGATATTTGGAGATAATGATTATTATTAGTGCCAACACCCCTTCTGGGGGGACCGTCGCACTAAACTATAGCACAGAATTGGCCATCCCCATTTGTTAATTAATTTTGTTTGTAAAATACTCTTCTGAGGGAGAGGGAATAAATGTTACCATTAAGGACTTAAATAGGCTTTCAGATGAAATACCATAACCAGCTGCAGGTCAGCAACAAACCATTCTTTGTTAAGGTGTTTTCCTTTTACAGAGATACAGACTTAACAAGCTGAATAATCTCATCCTTTTAAGGTAGACTGTTAAGGTGGACTACATCTGTGATCAAAAACACCCTACAGCTGAGAACAGCAGAAAAGAACAAGCAATAGTTCTTTCCAACCGGCCATCCTTTTTAGTATAAAATGTTCTGAAAAGAACTGTGAGAAGGGCTACAAATCCTCCTGCTCGTGGTTTATATCTTACACTTTTTACCTGCTATTAACATCGTAATCTTCAGCAAAAATAAACCCTGTCTGGCCCACACAACAGCGCGTACATTGAAAGTATAACCTTACCCAGGTTATTAAAAAATCAATCAATCAAACAAACAAAAAACCTTGATATTTGCTAATACTATAAGCATTGCAAAATCAGCAGTGGGTGAAATTGCCTTACAATAACACCCCCTACAGCCCCCCTGCTCCCAAAAAGCTGTCAGCTTAACACAAGCCTCAAATCCTAAAATTACAAGGAGAAATTACTTTTTGGCCTAACCGTCCTCTGACCTTTAAGCCACCAGCACACCATGCTATGGCCTTAACTCAGATAACCTCAGGCATTTTGTTATTGTTTAAATATCCTTAAGAACCCTGGTATTACATAGCCAACTTACAAAATATAAGGAGAGTTCTGTAGGTATATCAGGCACCGCAAGAAGAATCTTCCCAGGGAAGATGGAAAAATATTTAGACCTTGGAAAGGAATATGCAGGAATCAACTGTTGACACAGTGGTTCAGAAAAGTGTGAACAAAATAAGCAAATACATCACCGTAGGTTAGCAGAAGAAAACCAGCTCCTATGGAAACTACCTGGATACAATTTCTAAAACTAAATGGGTAAAAAATGTCAGAAGATATGTGACAGGGGAATAGCTATGAAGTTCGGTTGTTTTTCACATATGGCAGTGGTCGTGCTGTTGTTAACTGCTTCTGCTTAACATCATTTTTCTATTCAGTATAATGGTGTAATGGCAGATACTGCACTGATTGCACACACAATAGAACCCTTGGATTTCCCTCTCAAGACTAGTCATAGTTTATAGAAAATAACTATATACCACTAGTAGGCATAATACAAGACAAGATATGAATGTGCCATTAATTGTGTGCGACCAAAAAACAGCCCCAGCACTGACTGTGATTCACTAAACCTACTCTGCATCGACGATCTCGATTTTTGAGGTGCCTTTACAAACCTTTGTGGCATAACATTTTCCAGACTTGGACAGAAATAGGTAAGAATTCCAATTTTGTATTCATCTTCAATTAAATAGAGTTCACAATTAAACTGGTGACACAGTGAACTGAACCATCTGGATGCAAGGCAAACAAAGGGTCCTTGCAGCTAACAGTGGCCTCTGAAAAAGGTGTGAATGAGCAGGCTGCTCCCAGTGCAAGAATGAGCAGGCTGTTCCCACCCTTACAAGAAGCTTTATCAGGAATGCTACCTAGTAATTTTATTACCTTTTTTATTATTATTTTCCAACAGTATTTTTCTTGACACTTTATTTGCCTTTTTAAAGTAGTGATGTAAAAGAAAAGAGTAACTTGTGTTTTCTTGATCCACAAGCACCTTGACAGATTTTTCCAAAGTCAAAATAGGTCTTTCTTAAAAGCTTTTAATTGTTTCGTAAGTAGTTCATACAGAGAAAAGATGTTATCAGAGGTAAATAATTTTACATATACCCAGGGGTAAAATCAGATATGAAAATGAATAGACAATCCTGAGGAAAGAGCTGAAAGAAGAGATTTGGACAGAGTATTATTCTACTAACAATTACATTCTTAGCATTATGTATTTTCTATTCTTATGTGCATAACTCAGCCTGAAAGCAAATGAATCAAGCACAAAGTACTCCATCCAATTCATTATTTACTGACCTTGGGAAGATCCTGCACACCAGTTTCAGCTGATGAGGAATGCCTCTCTAATGAGACATGCTAACACGAAAGGTGACCCAGGGCTCTGCATGAGATGGAGCTAATAACTTCTGCTGAGCTGATAAATATGGGTTTCACGCCAGCATTGCCCAAGCTAGTGGGGTCAAGTGACACTGTGGCTGCAAAAATATGGATGAAAGAAAGGAGGCACCAGCAAGAGTCCAAGGCAAAGGGTGGGGAGGCAATTACCAGAAACGTGGTGCTGGATGAAGCAAAGTAAACGATGTCATAATAAAATGAAACTGAGGTAAATGGATTTTGAAGAGGTAAATAAGTCTTTCACAGGGGATACAAAACCCCTTCTGTTTTGTTAAGCTGAATGGTGAGAGTGCTCTGTATGGAAGGAAAGCACTAGAGAAGCAAATCAGCCCCATGTTTCTGTGCATTAGGGATCTAAAATGGCGTAGCGCTGCTGATATAATTATGTTGTCTTGCTTTTCTAGCTACCTATCTGCATGCACTAGCGGTAATTGCTAACAATTATGAGACTGGGCTGCACTTTGCTGCTTCTCAGAGGGGATGCAGAGCATGCCCTATAATTCATCTTCCTGACCCAGTTCAGAAGAAACCCCGCTTGCACTGGCAGGAACTTCTTTGACAGAAGGCATATCAGCAAGAGCCTTTGCTCTGTCTCACTCCACTGGCCACAACAGAAGTTAGAACCAAAGCCATTGTCTTGATAGCTGCTGTTGTTGCCATCATGCTTAAGGCTTACTTTAAAAAAAAAAAAAGTATTTTCTGCGTGTAGTAAACAGCAAAGGGAAGAACGTAGATGACACTAGTAGACGTTCTTGTAGTTGGACAAAAGTCTAAATGTTCACAGATAAAGGTTTTATTGGCTAAACAACAAAAAGACCTGAATTAATGTAATTCTAACTGAATTTTAAGGTAATTTTTGTTGTACACTCCTAGCTGTCTAAGCCTACTGAAATACCTACAAACGGTAATGCAATTTTAAAATCCAGAGATGTGTTGCTATCAGACCAGCTGACTTGCCACAGTAACATCCTTCCTGCCAGTCCAACCAAATGAACAGGAACAAAAAGTCCTAAGTGCCTCTCTTCAGATGAACGACAATATTAAATATAATGCTTCCACCAACCCCTCTGCAGTTTAAATACCAACGTAGCTTAAGTAAATTGATAGTTAAAAGGATAAAATAAAGAGTCCAGCATGCCGTTCAGTGAGTTAAAGCTGACATTAAATCTGGCTCTGAATTTGCAGTTTTCTCCCTGACAACCTATGGCATTAAGTTCTCTTGATTTTCTTTAAATGCAGTGCATTTAAAAAATTCTAATTGTAATTCAGTATGAAATTATGGATTCAGTATCCACGTGACTAAAAGAGAATGAGATTGATCTGGATGTGTTACCTACAAATGTCTGGAAATGGTAAATATCATATTTTGCAATTAGCATTCTGCCCCATGGAAAGTCTTAGGCATCCATATTGAGGCTGATGCAGAGGACTGTTCTTATTGCAGATACTCTAACAAAATCTTCTCTGACTGCCATTTTGATACCTACTTCTTGCCAGCTGGTACAGTTAGACAAAGCTGTAAAATGTCTGTTCTAAAACAAATAAATAAAATGGACAACAGTCATTCTCCTCAAGCCCCTCCTGTTTTATTTTTCAGTTTTCACTCAAAATACCATCATTCTGAGGTGACTTTACAGTTCTTATTTGGAAAGTTCCCTTAGAGTTGACAGGAATTTTGGTCACTCAAAGATACAAAATCTTGAACTGTTCTGGAATTTCCACTTCATTTTTCATGCCACAGAAGGACTTCCCCTTCTTTCCACTCCTGTGAAAACAACTTAGTCTGGTGTAGTTTCTGGGATATTTGGGAATCCCTAGCCATATTTGGGAATCCCTAGCCAGACTCAACCCCTCTGTGCCCTTACTCTTCATGGTGTTGTCCCACCTGTTCCAGTAGCCTTGCTTTGATAGGGTAACAGATTTCTCTGAGCACAAGGCTGAGAACCAGCTAGGTGAATGTCCTCACTATCTTCCAATGTCCAATGGCCACAGTCCTACTAAATCGGCCTCAGCATCCACATTTGCTTCCTTTTGCACACTTGCTTCCTCAGATTAAGGCTTCTGTATTGCCTGAATCTGAAGTTTTGTGAGGTCAGGCAAAGGTGTAGCAACCCGGCAGTGCAGATCCATAGGAGAAAGCAGCAGTGAGAGCTCTCTGCCACCTCCTTCCTTTGCTTATGCACAAGAGGAAGAGAAAACCACTGTCTCTTGCTTCAGCTGAAGATGAGTAGGTTGTTTACATTCTTCTCAAAAAGCAGTCCCCTCCCTTAGTTCAATGTGGGCAGGACCCATCAGAAATCTTTTGACGAAGTCTGATAAGGTTAACAAGGCAGTGAGCAGATAGTTAGGCTATCATGCAGTCTGCTGCAGACTTGAGGCCTCACTTTGTGTTCCTGATCCTCTTTCATTTTTCAACAGCACCCATAGTAGATTAAGCTAAAAAAAAAAAATCAACACATCGTGAAACAACACTGCAGAACTTGCAGAACTGGGGTCGACACACAGATATTTTTGTAATTTCAGTGTCCTCAGTGTAGAATCTTTGATGTGGTGCCAGAGGAGATGCAGTATAAGTGGGACAGGGATACTTTACCTGTACAAGAACAAACAGTACCCTTCAAGCATAGAGGTTAATCTCTAGATCTGTTCTTTCAAATGTAGTGGGCTGCACACACATTTAAACGCTGGTGGGTCTGTTTCAGAGGATGGAGTTGCAGAAACACAAGATTGTTCTCTCTGTGTATGTGGACATATTGTTAAAAATATTAATGTTTACAGTTCCAAAATATAAAATATTAGCACATATACTCCTGGAAAGATTCAATCAATTTAACTATGGTAATTTAATATTTTTACCTTTTATTCTCTCAAAGTCAAATAATCATTTAAACTATCTTACCAGATCTACTGTAGCCAACATATATTTTACTTTCCAAGGAGAAGATTGAGACGAAATTTCCAACTCAGTCATAGTTAGTTAAGGAGGCTGTACACGTCCCAGTTTAAGCTGAAAGCTTGGAGCCTAGTCTTTAGGAGGTGTACAGAGTTGACAGGATAAGCAAAGATGGGTTCAACCTTCAGTGGCCTACTGTTTTGCTGAGGGAGTGGTACCAGCCTGAGTTATACCTCTCTCAGTGGTTGAGACCCATCCTGGGGACAGGAGCAGTGCAGGGAGGCAGTTTTCAGTCAGCTCACATTTCAAGACATAAGCAGCCACCAACTTCCAGGCTTCTCTATTTTTGGGTCAGATAACCCAAGCTGCCAACTTCCTCAGTCAGCACTGAACTATAATAACAAAATTCCTGGATTTATGACTTCATCTTATTGTCATCAAACTTGCCTGTATGTGTCCCCAGATAAACAGCGGTAAAGCAATACAGACTGAAATACAAGCTGCAGATAACAGGGATGCTGAGTAGCCCATGGAAGTGGAGCCATGACTTCTAAGAATTTCCTAGATTAATACTGCTGAAGATCCTGATAGCTGGGCTAAAACGGAAGCTGTCCATACTCAGTTTGGGATCAGAAAACAAAAGAAAAAATTAACTTAAAGTGAGGCCTATAGAAGAAAAGGCTTCAGCAAACATTTTCCTGTCCGATGACAAACAGTCTCCCCTTTCTCAGATGGCTGCCTTTTAAATAACCAGCTTGCATCACGGCATCTGAACAGAAGGAAATAACTGAGCTTGTCCAGGAGAGCTGCAAATGGGTCAGGCCTGGCTACACCAGTTTGTACAATCAGCATTCCTAACATCCACAGGCATCCTGCTGGTACCCAACAGCTCGGAATGCAGGCGATGAACAATGAATGAACTGAGGAGCTGCTAGCTCATCCAGTTTCTTGTAGCTATTACTACACGGTGAATAGCTCCCCAGTCAGCAATTCATTGTGATTGCAGCGCATACCTGAAAAAGAGGTGAATACTCTCATGCTTAGCTTGACAAAATGTAAGCTACAGAAACCATAAAGCCGTTGTAACTAAGGGACAAAGTTTTGTGGGAAAATACTGCTGGTAGGTGGATGGTTGGACCGGATGGTTTCGGTGGTCTTTTCCAACCACGGTGATCCTATGATTCTATGGTTCTAAGTTAAACGTTCCAAAAGTGTTTAACCAAACCATTATCTCAGCGTTGTGCAAACTCGGTATAAAAACCTTGTTCAGGAATTCAGGAACCAGCTGGTGTTATTAACATATGACTGCCATATTGGCTACCAACTCCTTCTACCAGTCGCTAATTTATAGCAACTGCTCTAACCGAAGTCATTATTGACTAATTAGAGCCCACAAGAAACAAACCGATGAGCCAGGGAAGTTCCATAGCCTTGCACGCACAAGTGCACACTGCAGGCTGCCGCCAGAGACTGGGGACGTAGCAGTTGGCTATTCAGGCTTTTACAGAAACGCTTTTGTGGCTCTTTTGCAGGGCTGGTAGTTCGCTGGCATTCATTCCACCCATGGATCACCAGGTCCTCGTTCCGATCCAAGCCTGCGGATGTTCCCTTGCTCGTTCTTTGTTTCACGCCGGGACCGCGGTCCTCCGCCGCACCGTTTTGCGCTCCGCGATGCCCGTGCGTAAAGCCGAGGCCGTCCGGCGGAGCGCTGCGGCTTCGTTTCGTGCGGCGCGGCGGTAACGCGCTTTGTCAGCAGCGCCCAGCGCGTACGGAGCGGCCGCGGCCCCGCGCGCTCCCGAGGAGTGCGGCGGCGGGGCGGCAGCAGGCGGCGCAGGACAATGGCTCGGTGCCGCCTTCGCTCGCCGCCGCTCCCCGCGCTCTCCCCTCTGCATCCTCAGGCGGCGCGGCCGCGTCCGGGCTTCACCTCCTCGCACCTCTCCTGAGGAAGCGCTTCATCCCCCATTTTTTCTCCGCGAAGGCATTTTTTCGCGATTCCCCACCTTCTTTCTTCCCCCCCCCCCCCCCCCCCCCCCCGCCGATTTTTTTCCACACGGGCATCTCTCCGTCCTCCCCCTCCCGGCGGCGCGGCCCCGCCGCAAAAGCCGTGCGCGCGCTCAGGAGACGCGGGCACGCGCCCTGCCGCAGCTGTCCCGCCGCGGCTCCGCCCCTCCTCAAATCGCGCCGCCATCCAACGGCGACGGCTCGAGGGGCGGCCGGCGAGAGGAAGGGACCCGAGCCGAGCGGCGGAGGGATCGGCGGGGCGGAGGGATCCGCACGCTGGAGCCGCTCGGCGGGAGGGAGGAGGGAGCGGGCGATGCGGCGCGGAGCCGCCGGTCGAGGCGAGGCGGCCGTTATCTGAGAGGGGGGGGGGGCGGCGGCGGCGGGGCCGCGGGGGCGCGGAACGGCGGCGCGGGGGAAGGGCGAGGCCGCGAGGTGCGGCCGCGGGGCGGGGTGTGGCGGCGGCGTCACCGCCCCGCGTCACTGTGCGGTAGCCTGGGGAACGGGCGGTTGGCGACTGGGAGCCGCGCCGCACGCCGACCACGCGGGGCTCCGCCGCCCGAGGAGCGAGGGTTTGTTCCGCCTGTTTCGCTTTTGTCTGAAATCCCGGGAGCCGGGCAGGCTCCCCGTGTTCTTCCCTTCCCGCCTCCCGCCTCTCCGGCATGTAGCGGGAGGACGGCGGTAGAGGGGCCGCGATTCGCACGGGCGGCCTTTCGGACGCGGTGCCGTTGGAAGGAGGAAGGTTAATCGTGGCCGCCGGCGCCGCGCTGAGGAAATGGGGCTGGCTGCTTACAGCTGAGTCCGTCCGCTGCCGGGAGCTGCCGCGGCGTGGGCTTCAACCGTTCCGGCATCAGGGAGGCACGCCGATGCCGGCCTGTCGCGTGTAAAATGGATAACGAAGTCTTCGCCCCCGTTTTGAAGAAGTTCACGCGCAGCCCTCTCGTCACATGGGTAAGCGTTGGTTTTTTTTTTTTGCTCGCCTGTCATTCATTGGTTTCCTTCTCGTTGGCGTTGTGTCATCATCCGGTTACTGCTTTTCAGGTTCGGACGTTTGGACCCTTAGCAGAAGAGAATGGCAACAGCCTGGAGGAATACCTGACGCTGGTGGATGGCGTATTTCTCAACGAAGTCATGCTGCAGATGTAAGTGTGTGCGGCCCCGTGCCGTCTGCCTCTGTCCCTCTCCTTGTCTGGAACGTTGGGCTTTCTTAACAAAACTGCATTTTTTTTTTTTTTTTTTCTTTCCTTCAGTAGTAGCGTGGGTAAATAACTTCTGTCTTGGGTGGCTTGAGCAGTCCTGTGGTGGGTGGCAGGGAGACTTTGGAGCAGAGCAGATGCTCTCATCTGCTCAGACGATGGTGTAACATCCAAGCGATGTGATTCCAGGATGGGCTCATCATGCAATCTGGAGCTTGCTGGAAAATGAGATCGCTTTAAGTGGTTTCCCAGATTTCCATGAGAAGCATAACGGTTCATTCTGCTGTCAAGTCACGATCATAAACAAGGTTTTGAATAAATGCACTGAGCTAGTAAGATTGTGATACCTATCTTGGTTGGCACCGTACCTCCTAAGGATTTACCAATCACATCACGTTGTTTGCCAGTGGAGTGGTCTGCTCATCAACGCCTTCTGCTTCATTTCTCACAGTTCAGAATTTGAGTAGATAGCAGTCGTGCAGTAAAGCTGAAACTGTGAGTGGGGAGCATTTTTTGGCCACGAACCACAGAAGAGCTGTTTTTACATAGTCTTCTCAATTGTTTATTGAATGCTGCTTTAAAAAGCCAACTCCATCATTATGAGATGGCATAAAATCACACATGAATAAATGCGTAGCTTGCTAGTTAGAAGACATATAGCTCAAAAAGTTCCAGTCAGAGAAATATCAGCATATCCAACTGTGTGTTGTGATTATCATTTTTTGTTAAGCATAGTTTTGACTGAAATGTTGCCCACTATTGTAATACTAGAGTGTAATGTTTTTGTGAGGAGCGTAGTGATGTAAGTTAATAATGTCAATAATGGAAGAAAATACTCTTTTTTTTTTTTATATTTACAGAGGAAGACAGCAAATCTATTTGCATAGGTACGAAAAAATATGGGCTTATGAATGATGAGATAGATAAACCAGCACATGAGCAGCTTGTGATGACAGCTGTTCCTTAGCACTGCACTCATGATGGGCATCCTGTTACTCCACTTACAGTTTTACTTGTACACACATACTTTTATAGCTTTTTCTGTTAGTATCGAGCTCACGTGAATAACCTGTGTAACAAAATTCTACTTGCCACATTTAAATTTGAATTGTTATCCTCTTGAAATCAATGCCTTCTTTGTCACTACAACTGATGTATTTTTTCTTGGACTGTGTATACATGAAATAGCTGGTCAATTTTAACTGTGCATTTAGCATATAGAGCTTCTGTTTGATTAAAAATGTTTGACAGCTGGAAGTAGAAGGTAAATTTGGTACTGGAACAAAGTGATTTTGAAGAATGTAACTTCAAAATTGAGCTTTCTCGGTAAGTTTTTACAATATTAAGAAAGTGTAACCTGATTGATGTGTATGTGGTGAACGTTTGTGTAACATGGGAAGCTGCAGGGAGAGAACAATCCCATGCTTGAGCACTGAATTTGGCTTTGACAGCATGCTGGGATGACTGTAGTTTACTTGGAAGGAGTTGTGTGTAGATGTGTAAACACAGGAGGGAGGCAAAGAAAGAAAGTTTGGCACTTGGAACAACTGAAAACTACCTTAAATTAGAGGAAGCTGTACAAGCGCTGACAGTAAATCTAGTTTTACAAATACGTAACTACTCTGGAAGGTGTGTTTAATTTAAAATACTTTTTTGGGGAGTTAAGATATGTTAAGATTGATTACTACTTAGAAATGAAACTTCTTCCAGAACCGTATTCTTATTTGGGGAGGGGTGAGGGGAATATGTTTGTTTTTCTTTTGCTAGGATTGAAAGAGGAAAAAAATGTTTCGTGTTTTGCAGACAGATTCCACCTCTGGTGAAGTCAGTGGAAAGCTCTGTTAGCTTCTGGTCCCTTTGAAGATCCACATATTAAAAATTCATCTTCATTTGCAAAAAAAAAGCATTTAAAGATGTAACTTCAATTAACCATTGAAATCAGATTTTCAGTATTTTCCATTTTATTAGGATTTTTCTTTTTGTCCTTTTGGTCTTAACTACCATACGTTGAGGAAATGTAGCAGAAAATGTAACTTCAAAATCATCTTTATATTTGGAATTTCTTTACGTTTTGACTTTTTTCACGTTAGACATAGAGGTCCATAGTTACGGGTTATGACGCAGTAATTCTAGAGAAATAGTGTTGCTCTTGCAGAAGTGATCAGGAGTGCAGTGCCTAGAAAGCATCTGTGGAAGTTGCTTTTGATATGAGTTATGTCATCTAGTACTTGCTGTTTACGTTAGTTGAGAGATGCATGGGATGCTGGTGTTCTGGTGTGAGGATACAGCTATCAACCGTCTGCTGGGTAAGGACTGTGGTGTGTTGTTGCTGTGGATTGCGTTAGATGCTTTCAAGGAAGTTAAAGATATGAACAAGTGGAGGCTGTTAGAGGTGTTGTGGTCTTGCTGCTCTGATTCTTGAATACGTATTTTAGTTCTGCCAAATGCTGGGGGGGAAGTTACAGGCATGTTTTAAGCAGTTACATATTACACAAAGTTATTTCATTCCATAGCAGAATTTTTTGTTCTCAGCAGTGGTACTGAGATGGCTGGGTTTCTTATTTGTTTTTCTGCTGGAATTGACTTTATTGGTACCCAGTACATCAGGAAGAGAAAAACAAATTTGTTACATTTCTTGTATGCCTTTTGCTGTTGAAAGTTTTAGAACAAGTGAAAATTGCATGGATTCCACTGGTCTGATTAGATCTGGAGAGCTCTTCCTTTACTGGAGATGCTACAGGCAAGCTGTCTTTTGTTTTGTTTGTTTGCTTTCCTGTTTTTTAAGGTGAGTTCTGATCTTAGAATATCAGCTCCTGACTTGAGAGAACGTCCCATTTCCTGTTTAAATTTAGGTCAGTTTCTTCAAAAGTATTCATTTACCCACCTTCTGCTAGGAGCAGTCTGTGTCTGATACGTGGATAGAAACCCATCTGTCTTTCTAAATCTGGGCCTTCATCTTTGTGTTCTTTGGTACAGAAAGGAGTTATGTATCTTGGAAGTAAATCGCCATGCAGGGGATCTCCTCAGTGGGGTTCTGCCATAACAGAGAGGTGGACAAGCCTACCCACAATAGTTCCTACCTTTACCATGAATCATAGAATCATAGAATGGCCAGGGTTGAAGAGGACCACAGTGTTTATCTAGTATCAACCCCCTGCTGTATGCAGGTCACCAACCACCAGCCCAAGCTGCCCAGCCTGGCCTTGGATGCCTGCAGGGATGCTTTGATGTCAAAAGGCTTCTGATGTTAGGAAATGTGCAGGTGCTTGAGTGATGTATGTTGTGTGCTGCTAAAATGAAGCAATAGAGTTCAGCAGATTAGTCAGCCCTTGCACATCTAGTAAATAATACCTACTTGTTTGGGTAGGGATGTATGAGTTGTTCTTCTCAAGCAACCTGTGAGACTTTGCAGTTGTGTACTTTTATTTAAGTAATTACAAGACTGGGACTTCTTTTCCATTTAGCAGCGCCATTGAATATTTGTTTATGTAAAAAAAAAAAAAAAAAAAAAAAAAAAAAAAAAAAAAAAAAAAAAAAAAAAGATAAAAGATTCAAACTGTAGCTTAGTTTTAATGGCTTTTTTTTTTTTTTTTTTTTTTTTTTACTAACTCTGCATTTGTGGAAATGGATCTGTTTCAGTGCAACTGTTGGGCGAATAGCATGTTCAGAATGAGTGATGTGAAGAACCAAGCTCTGGAACTGAGCTAACGATGCACTGCCTGGAGAACCCGTCTGTTTTTGTGTCCATCTTCCATTCCTAACCACTGCATTAATTGAATACATCCGTTGGTACTGCCCGCATTAGTTACTGCATCAGAACGTGTTCAGAACTATTTCAAAGGAAGGAGCATTTTGTTTTTCTCCTGTTTTTCTCCATTCTTGCTGTTCAGTCACAGTTTTTCCACAGTCTGGCTCTGCGTGCAGACCTTCCACACCCATAGAATTTTCCAGGTGGACTGGCTGACAGTTTTCTTCCACTACTGTGGTGGTATGTGCCTTGAATGTGTAGACTGCTTCATTGACTCATTTTCTGAGCTCTCAGTCTTTAGTTGCATGCTTTTTTTTTCTCCCAAGCAGTTGAGCTTGCCAGCCCATACTTCTGGCTTGCTTATATCTTTTTCTGAAAACGGGACTCCATCTCCAGCGCTTCGGCCAGCTGCCTGGCTCTGTGAAAGAGAGCAGGGACGTGTGCTCCAATCCAATTAACTCTTTCACGTGAAGGCCAAAGAGGCAGCTTCGGTCAGGTTTTGACTGGGCAAAGGGATGGGAAAAAATGATTTAGGGAAAATTAAATTGGTGAGTTTGGCAGCAAAACTACACGCACGTGATATTTTAGACAAGTGGCAAATAAAATGAAGCCTGTACCATTCTCATTGGTTGAAGTGGATGGATTTGACTCACATTTCTCAAGCTCACTCTGCCAGGCTCACATGATGTAGGTAAATGTCACTAGCAGTTTCGAGTTGCTCTCAAAAGTGGTTTTGCAGGAATATTTTCTGCAAGGTGTTCTTCAAAGAAAGCAGTGTTTGTGATGGTTTCTGCAAAGAAGCAAATTCTTCAAGAAGCGATGCAGCAGAATGTGCACTGCAGTCAAGATTGCTGGAATTGAAACATTTACATTACGAAAACTAAAAGGTACTTTTATGCAGTGTTAGAGTGAGGGTGGTGAATTTTAGCTTGAACATTTGCCTGCAGCCAGCTTCAGTCGTGCAACTGAGGTGAATGTAGGTTGGTACCTGTGCTTCTGAGGTGCTTGAGTTCTTGATAGGTAAAGGGGAAATAGATTGTAGGCTGGATATGGAATGTATGGAGTGTGTGACCTTCTGGCTACATCTCCATTTTTTGAGTTCTTTGTGTCTTTTTCCGCTGTTGATGTCCAGTGTCCTTCATCCTGTCTCCTTCAGTTTATTTCTGTGTGGTAAACCATTCAGTGGTTCACTCTACAACTTTGAAGGTTAGGAAGCAAATGGTCTAATCGTCCCCTGCATACATACATGTCCTTCTCAGCTCTTCATGTATTGTGTTAAGTATCCTTCGCTTGTGGCTTCTTATTTCTTCTGTTGTTCTACTGCCTACCATGCACTTGGTGTGGCTGGTAGCTGAGACCAAAGTCTAAAAGCTAAGTTTATCTGTGTGTTTCACAAATGGCAGTTTTATCTGAAATATCTAAGATCAAAATAGCTTGTTTCAGCATTGAAACAGTTCTGGCAAGGAAACAGCTTCTATCCATTATGGCTTTTTAGTTTTACTTTCAGAGTGGTTTTCATTTTGCTCACTATGTGCTGTTTGAAAGCACTGTACGAAGATAAGTTAGCAATCGCTATGTAAGTGTGTAATTTATCTCCTGATTGCCAGGAAAGGTAAGAGTACACTGACACACCATCTCCTCCTATGGCACAGTTCAGTTAAGGCTGTTTTGTGAAGGCTTTGGGGCAGAGATCCCTGAGCAAGTTAACGGAGGAGACGCACCCAGAGAGCGCAGCATGGCACTCCTGAATAGAGCTGTTCTTATGCACAGCAAAGTTGGCTTTAACTTGAGGTCACACGATCACAGAGAATGCCACAAGTGTGACTGTGTGCCAGAGGAATACTTGTTCAGGTTTTGCACTAGCAGCTGTGCTGTGTGTTTTAGTGGTTCAGATGTAGATGGATGACAGGTTCCATTTCCAGCTGTGGCTGCCCATATTTCTGGCACTGGGCTGATTTTCCTTTTGCTCCGTCGTCTCTCCTGTGCTGCCACTGTTGCTCCCCATGTAGTAAGGAAAGGTGATGCACAGACTTGTTTTGCTGTGATTTTTCTGTGGCATGAAGAGCTTGCTCAGGTTGCCAGGGTGCCTTGAGCGGCTCTGCAGCATTATGGTAGCGTGGCAGCAATAAATACCAAAGTTTTAGTTCAGTCAGAAATGTCTTAGCTGGGCTGACTGGCTGCTGGCAAGGCTGTGTTGGTTCCATGGCTTGTGTGGGGATCTGTGCACTGCAAGCCTTTGTCAAGTATTGCTGCGCTCTGATTTTTCTTTCGAAAACTAATCTAGGTAACTGACAAACTGGTTGCAAAATCAAGCATCTCCTCATCCTACACTTAATTTGGGAGGCTGACTCGTAGACTTTCCTCATTTGTTTCTTCTGCTAGGAAGGGTTTTTTTAGCTTAGTGTTCTTTTGTATGTTCCTCTTTTTTTTTGGTTCCTCTTCTTTTATTTCTGAACTGCATTGTTTTTTTTGTCTTCCTTGTCTTTTCATACTGTACTGCTTTTCCCCGTGTAAGGAATTATTTAGGGGTCAAGACATTTTTCAGAACGCTGCTTTGTTAGAACATGTGACTTCGGTGGTCAGAGATTATTTGGTAATAGCTATGTGGAAGCCCCTGGTTTTGTTTTCTTTTAAAGAGTCCTATACTTGTGCCTCGAGATGCTCCAAAGAGGCACGGCCCTTATTTGCATGCCTCTTCAGTAGTTGTTACTAAGCAGTGTTAACAAAATGCTCCCCCTTTGTTTCGTTGGAGTAATTGCTGCTAAGGCAGCAAACTGAAGCAGCGGTACTGCTTGACCTAAACTTGGTTAGTCTGCTTTCCTGTTGGCTCACTCCAAGGAAAAAGCAAGAATTATCTGAAGTTGTATTTTTGGACTGGGAAATAGCAAGGGATGAACTCATAAGCAGCTTGTATTATTCCTGGCTTTCACTGAATCTTTGGATCTGTGCAGTGTATTTGGATAGACTTGAAAGTTTGCTTCCTTTTCTGCAGCAAGGGGAGCAGAGGTCACTTAGGTTTATTGTAGAGTTTTGTCTTTTTTTAAGCTAAGGGAGAAATTTGCTCTATTTTTTGATTATGTGGTATTTTTGTTTTCCCTTAGCAAACCCTTGAGCAAAAAAACGTCTGGTGTAATTTTGAGATACCTTGGGAAGATGCTTGCTGTACATTTAGAGCATCATGTACAGCAAACAAAAATAAAATACACATGCTAGCTGATGTATGATAAGATATAGACAAATGTCATGTGTACAAATGTTGGTTTGCATCTTAGCAAGGATATTAATATTAATGTTTAAAGATGAAAAGAATGCAGCTCTTCTACAGACCCTTTATATATATGCTGATCTTGTAGCTTTGTGTGGTTAACAGGGGTAAGCTCCTTCGTGGACTGCTCTATTTATATCTAAATCAGTAGGGGATTGTGCATTTATTGATGTGCACAGAAAACTTACTGTGTGTCTCCGTTAATGAGATGAAGCAGGGAAGTTGCTGACATCCACCAAATCCTTACAACAAATGTAACGTGCTTTCTTGGGAAATCCCCTTACGTCCAAGAGCCTTGCACTTGAATTTATTTCCTTCTCTGGAAGATTGAGTACAGAGGATTGGATACATCAGTTGCTAGCCTAAAAATCAGTATGACAAAAGGTAAGGATTTCATATTTTTCCATGTTGCATGGGAGTATTACTGGCAGATTTTTTTGGGAGGGAGAGGAGAGCAGAAGAAGCTAAACTTGCTGCTGTGTTCTGCATTTCTCTGGCAGAATGTAGAACTGTTCTTTGTTCCCTTTTTTTTCTTTTTTTTCTTTTTTTTTTTTTAAACTTAAATCTGAATAATCTGAATGCAGACATGGAATTAAATATTTACCCTACCGAAATTGTTCGAAAAGTAAAAGTAAAATCTTGGCCAGGATTCCATTTTAGGATAGGTACATTTGGATCTTTATCCCAAGCAAAGCTGTGTTTATCTGAGTAAAGCTCTACATTCTTCACAGACGTATATTTTATTGTTATTAGTTTACTTATAAAATGTTCATTATTCTTCCTCAGAGTAAAGGGAGTTGTAGAATCATGGTTTCTGACTGAAAGTACATAACTGAAAACAGCTGGTCCTGCTGTTGTCATGGGGTTGTTGTGGATGTGAACGTTTGTGGTGTTTTCCATGGCCACTTCCATAGAAGTGCTGATCAGAAAGTTAGGTAGTTTTGTTTCCCTTTCAGTATTATTAGCTGGAATAGTTCTTAACATTTGAACTCATTTGAGAGAAGTTAAAATCTGCTGACCCTTACCTAAAAAATAAAACACACTACTCAAAATTGCAAAGGGAGAATTTGCTGTTTGTTATCCTGAGAGCTTTGTTTCACTGCAGTGCACATCTTTGTTCTTGCCCTCTCATTCCAGTCGGTGCTCTTACAGCCTGTGCTGCCTTGTTGGCTGGGATAATTTGGGAAGTGGCACAGTGCAAGCATTAGAGCAACCTGATGGACCTGTAGCAGCACTGGTTGGTGACATGGAGCTGGGAAAAACTTGTGTGCTTTTCTACCTTCTTAACCAATACTGCTTCCATTCCTATTCGGAATCCAGGCCTTTGTGATAAAGGATTTAGCTTTACTGTTTGTCATTTTTCTTGCATGCTGTGGTTTGTGTGTGTGAAGGTCAGTGAACTTCTTTCTGAAGAGCACAGAAAAGGAAATCTCTTGTTGTGATTTAAGTTGCTCTAGAGGATTTGTCACCTTTTGTGTTTCAGAAAAAGCCTGTACAAATGAGGACTGAAAAATCAATGGTATTCAACTTGCATATACTTCTAGTTTTAGCCTTTTTAACGTGTCTCCCAGATTTGTTTCTTGTAGACTGTTGGACAGTCAGTGGTGGGAAGGTGAATGATGAATTGTTAGCAAAGTGCTCTGAGAAGAATATGGAGAGATAGAGGCAGACCTGTGCATTTCCTTTTTCTTTCCTGAGGTGACCTCTCCTGCAGGCCTGTGTTTGTCAGCTTTCTGGTTCTCATCTGTTCACTCAAAGGAGGCTTTGTCTGTATTGTTTCTTCTAGAAGTCTGCAATCATTTAATACCCAGGAGTGCTCATTTTGTGTGACAGCATCCTTTCTGTTAGTGGAGCTCTGATGTGTTGGAGGCCAGCTGAGGAGCAGGGCCAGGCAGCCTCAGCTCTGCTGGGTGTTTGCTGCTGCTTGTAGGGATTTGCTGATCTGAATTGCTGGCTCAAAACTGCTTTTTCTTTTCTTTTAAGACAGTAACTTTTCAGTGTGATAAGGAAAGTCTATCTGATGGTTCCGTTGAAGCAGTAGTATTAAAGCTGCTTCCTTTTGTATGATAAAGACAGCTGTTGCTCTGTAAGGTTGGCAGCTATTACTGTTCTATTTTTTTTTCTGCAGAGATGTTAATGCAGTGCTAGAGGTGTGCCTAGTGAATGATAGGTAAACTTCTGTTTCCTGAGTTTTCTTTGCCTACAGTTTGATCACCTGCATGCATCTTTGCTATTAATGAGGATACAGGAAGAAATCAGTCTGGGTGTTATGGCTTTTTGGGGTTTTTTTTCCCCACAAGTGATATTTTCAAGCACTTGAAATAACAGAACAGGCACTGGGTGGGAGTTACAGTTAGCGAGTGGGAGTGTACTTTCTGAACACTTGTTGCAGAATATTAACTGATGCAAATATTTTTATACAGCTACACAGTGATAATGTTCTGATTTAAGATTGGTTTTTTCATCATCTGTTCCTGCACTAAGTGGTCAGAATGCCACTGAGCACTGGTCATCCTTACTTCCTCTGAGTTTAACTGGGTAGATTTCCTTTTTCTCCTTCTTAGTGTCTCTGGCTGCTTTTTTCATCTTAATTTTTTTTTTAAATCTTAAGTGTTCCTTACTGAAGGCAATTCAGAATGGCTGTCATGTTGTCTTAATGTGGTGCTATGTTAATGAAGACAGTTCAGAGTGATTATTGTCACAGAAGCACAGAGCATCTTCCCTCACAGTGAGTGAATCACACGAAGGAATTGCCTGCAAAGTTGGTGCCAAAGGTGCTTTCTGACTACTAACTTTATTTTGCATCTGTAGTTTTTCTTAAATACTGTTGCCTCAAAAGGTGGGAAGAAATGAAACATCAGACATCAGATCTTGATACGCGATGATTTTGTCTGGCTGTTTGCACATGAACCTGTAAACCTGGGAAAATACAGATATGAGGGGATGCCTCTTCTAGCAAATCATACCACTGCTCCTGAGATGGTGAGGCCAGCAGGTTCATTTTGATGGAGGAAGGAGATACTGGGTTGCTCAGCACAAAGGCTTGTGGCACTGCTTCACGTGCAGTTTTTCTAGCATATTTCCACCTTGAGTAGTTTGACAGCTCCTCTGCTGTGAGCTTAAGCACTGTGCAGCTGCCTTGTGAGTAGTTCAGCCTGCTCAGATGCTGCAGAGCTCAGGCTGGGAGTAGGGAAGCTGGTTACGTAGGTTGGCAGTATTGATCCCTGGGATCCCCACCAAGTAGTCAATTTGTTGTAGGCCACTTGGTTGTGTTTCTTAAAGCAAAAGCTTTGGAGCTTCAGCCTCCTAGCAGTTTATGATGTTGGACATATGGCTAGGAGATGGAGTTTTGTACAAGGAGCAAAACACTTTTGATGCTAGTCCTAAAGCTCATGTTGGGATGAGGCAAAAAGCCTTTGATACAGCTGGTGGATATTTTTGCACATGTAGTCAATCTTTGCTAAATGCAGAGTTAGCAAAGCATCATTAAACTGAGGTACTGATGGTCACCTTATTTTGGGGTAAAGATAACGTGGTATTTGTTGTAATATCTTCAGATGTTTGAGCAGATATCTGGAGAACTACACAAGCATTTAGCTGTGCCTGGATTGCTGCTTGAAAAGTGTTGTCTTGAGGGTAGAAATACAGATGCTTTGCAAGAGGTGGATTGTGATAACCACTCACTAAAAAGGCAGAGGAGTGGTTAGTGCTTGGTTGCTGCACGTTAGGATTTGAGCATCCTTTTACTGGATCCTACAGAAGTGCACGAAGTTAAAGGCTAAGCAGGATTCAGAAGTGAAACTTGAGCCACTCCAGATCATACACAGCTTGTTTCTTTAGCAAGTCAGGCTGCAGCTGTCTAGTTGTAGTAGTCATATGTGCATTGCCAATATTATAAATACATTGCAGCCTCAGCAACGTTTACATGTAAAAATGAATACTGTGCTGCAGTACCCTAGAGCTCTACTGATAGAGTAACAGTATTTATTACCCTTCAAGATGTGCAACAATTATATTCACTCAATGGCAAATTTAAAATTGGGGTGTGGCATAATACTTGATGATTAAGTACCAACGAGGAACAGATGGTGAGAGAGGACACAACTGGTTTGCAGCTTGCAGAGGTTTAACCATGAAGCCATTAAGTTATCACATTCCCTTTTCTGATAGGTTTTTGGTCAATGAAAAATTAAAGACAATCCAATTTTATATGAGGTCTCAAGCTGTAATTCGTGGCACTGGTAATATTTCAAAAACACTGAAGTTCTCTCTGTGTTCAGTAGTTTTCAACTGATGTGTTATTGGGATAGATGCTCTTGTCTGTTTTTATTGCTATTGAGATTAATGTATCTTGTCATAAGTAGGTTGCTCTTAAATGCAAAACTGCTTAAGGGTATCTTTTACTGCTCTGCTTCCTATTGACTTCTTGACAGATTTGCCCTATTTTGCTAGGCTATTTGCCACTGAAGCAGTTCAGTGTCTCCACCCAATAAAGGGACCGGTTCAGAGCGTGTTGTGTTAAAAAAGCTCCCAGTGTAAACAGGGCAGCAGCCACAAGAACCTTCTGTTTCCTAAAAAGCGGTTTATAATGCTCATCTTTGTAAAAGATCCATTTTAGAAATTGTTTTTAAAATTATTTTATTGCTTATTACGTTCCCAACAGCACATCTTGTTTCACTGGTATTGGACCGACTGTATTCTAATAAGTGTTAGCATTTAGAATTACTAAATTTATTATAGGTTTTTCTTAGCATTAACAGTTACTTAGCACTGGTGTAAATAACCTTTTATAACCGTAATAAATTGCAACAAAATACAAACAAATTTGAAGATGCATGCTCTTGAAGGCAATACAAATTCTGGGATTTGTGTTTAGAATATGATCTTTCTGCTTGGAAAAATGTTGCATATTTTATTTCATTAGTCTCCCAGTTATTTCAGAATGCTTGATAGGAACATTAAAGTAACTCTGGCATGTAGCAGTCTGACAGAATACGTCTATACTAACAATATATAACGGAAAGTCTAAGTAACATCGAGCTGTGGTTTTGTGCTTTGAAAGGAGCAAGTTAAGGAATTAATACTCCAGCTGCCCCTCTGAGGACTATATTGACTAAATGAAGATGATGTAAAATGGTGGTTTGTAGTTCAGGAAGATCAGCGAGTTTTAAAGTTGGTGGTTTCTAGATAACAGGTCCTGGTTGCTGGTAATGGGAAGGGGTTTTGTTTTTTAAAATAGTGGAGTTCTTTCCGAGGGGCCTCATCAGTTCTTCTGGTGACATTCAGTGCAGACAGTGATCTGTCAGTGTCCTTGGGTGTCTGTTGTGCAGTTGGGGCATGCTTTGAAAGCCAGAATTTTCCTCACATCTAACACTGGATTTTAAGAACAACGAATGAAACTTTTTGACCTCAAATAGTATAATTTTTATCAAAAAAGAAGCCAGGTATTTTCATAAAGTGCAAGGAGCGTGTCAGCCATTAAGTTGGTGTTGAGAGATGAAGATGTGCAACATGTAAAGGAGAGGGACAAACAGGGTGATCTGTTGGAAACAAATCCAAAGGGATGTTGCCTTACTTTCAGAAGCAATGTAAGTGAACAAGTCAGAAAACGTCTGGCACTCACTGACACTAACTTTGACACAAGATTAACACAAGCAGTTTCTGATCATCTTTGTCCAGGCTTAACTTGCCCGAGTTGATCCATACGTTGTTGGATTTGTAAGGATTAAGGTGGAGAGGATGAAACTTAAGAATGATTTTGTTGTAGTACTGTTGACAAAGTATCTGCTGATGTCCTGATAATGCTCGGATTAGAATCTGATAGGATATGGTGTGAGGGATGAGCAGTATTTCTGTGCAGGAGTATGCAGGAGCTGGGGACAGGTATGATGACTCTGTAGGTCCTCACCATGCCTGAGTGTTATGACTCCTGATTTCAAAAGTGTGTTTTCATATCCTCCAATAAAACATAAAGCACACTTGCCGTGTCTTACAGTGTGTGTAAGTGCCAGCAGTGAAATGCTATCTTACAAAACAAAAAGATAGTAGGATTGATGCATGGCTGCAGCAAAGCACCTGCATCTGAAGAAATCTTGGGCTCTAGTTGTGTTTTTCTTCCTCCCCACACATAGTTGCAGTGCTGATTTTTTTTTTTTTTTTTTTTTTTTTTTTTTTCTGCTGCTGTTCAGGAATTTGTCTGCATGTTGTAGTTTTGGGATGGACATAATTAATTTGCCTTACAAGTTTGTGAAGATTGAGGTTTGCATCACAGCCTGAGCTTTTGACATCTGTGTTTTGAATATGTGTAACTGCACGTGAATTTTAGTGGTGGTGCTAAAGATTATGCTATTATGATATCCAGGAAACATTGTTAAGGCTTCTCTAAAGGGAGACTCAGTTGAAATGTGTAGCATTAGAAGTGCAGCTGAAGATGATGGTAAAGCCTGGAGGTAATCGTCTTTAAGATTAAAGGTGAAGATTAAAGAACCAGATCAGCCTTTTGAAGATATGAATGCAGGAGTAGGAGATTCCAGTTGGTCTCTGTATTCCATCACCAAGATTTATCCTGCATTTTCTCTTCTGGTTTTAACGAGTCTGAATGAATTCAGTTTAGAAAGGAGTTCAGTTCTGCGTGTCTGTAAAGCATAATCTTTTTTAGCCCATTTGTTTCCTTTAGTAACTTCAGGTGGACTCAATTAATAAACCCAGAATGACATAGTGGCATAGTTTTGGTGGTATATTCTATGGCATACTTTGTCTATAGCTTTTTCTGGAATGTGGTGATGAGCATTTAGTAGTGAAGCAATTACCCCTGTGTAAATCTGTGTCTGAATTTTTGTAGATTTCTATGTACAAGAAAATAGCAGTAGTGCTTATGTAGTGTTTTCTGTCCTAAGAATGACGGTTTCAGAGGTGTATTGTAAAAAAGATCCAACTTGCTTTTTGTAGCAGTATTTTTATGTTATTTGTGTCCATGCTTACAAGTTGGGAGATGCTGATAGTAATTAACTGAAGAAAAGGTGTAAATACACATCCAACCTGGCCTTGAACACCTCCAGGGATGGACGGGGCATCCACAGCCTCTCTGGGCAGCTGTTCCAGCTCCTCCCCACTCTCATAGTAAAGAATTTCCCCCTGACATCCAACCTCAATCTTCCCTCCCTCAACTTCAAGCCATTTCCCCTCGTCCTGCAGTTATCAACCCTTTCCAAGAGTTGATAGCACCTGGTGTCCAGGTCTTTGGTTCCTGCAGGATGCTTGGTGTGCAGCTCTTAGCCACTGCACCCAGGGCTGCTCAGGAACTCTTCAGGAATGCTCTGTGTGCAGGATGTGCCACTGGGGTCGGCCTCTGCTCCTAGGTAATCAGTGATTGATAGGATGAGAGGTGATGGCCTTATGTTGCACCGGGGGAGGTTCAGGTTGGATATTAGGAAAAACTGCCCTTCAGAAGGAGTGGTAAGGTGGTGTAATGGGCTGCACAGGGAGCAGTGGGGTCCCCATCCCTGGAGGTGTTTGAGAAACACGGAGATGTGGTACAGAGGGATGTGGGCAGTGGCATGGTGGGAGCGGGCTGGTGGTTGGACTGGATCGTAGAGGTCTTTTCAACCTTAATGATTCCATGATTCTGTGATCACCTTGTGAAAAACTGAAGTGCAGAGCTGTCCTGAGGGGTGATCATAGCAACTGCAGCATCAGCTGTGCTGTGGATAAGATGACTTCTCTTGTAGACAGCACTTGTCTGTAAAGAAGTAAAGAATCTATTTCTCTTTTGCTAGTATTTGGCTGTATTTCCTACAGTATTCAGCTCATTTCTGTTCTAGAGAAGGTTACTCCTCTTTCTGCATTTGACTCCCAAATGTAACCCTTTACCCATGCATTTATTGAATGTTGTTTTATTGCTATCTGGGCACTTTTGCACTTTCTCAGGATCATGCTCAGTTGTCATAGTGTTGTTTGAAGTGTTTTTTGTTCCCCCCCAGTTTTTGCCGATGGCAGCTCTGGTATTCCATTGTCTAAATCATTAGTGACTGTGTTGAATAAAAGCAGACCCAGCAGACACATGGCCCTGCAGGAGCCTCCAGTGAGAAGCTGGTAGTTTGGTTGAGTGCAGCATTCCAGCTAGCTGCACGCTCATCTTACAGTAATATTATTGAACAATGCAATAATACCATTAAATAACAGAAGCTGCATTGTGTAGCTGCATCAAGTATCTGTAAAAGTTCACACTGGCCATCTCTGAGCAATTCTCTAGGCCTTTTGCAGGGCGTTGTGGGTGTGTTGCACTGATTCTGTGTTGCTTTCCTTGGAAAAATCACAATGACTGTTGGTTACACTCTCTTGTATGTGGCTAATAACGTGGTATGTTGTGAGGTATTGAAAAAGAATGACTCATCTGCAGTTTCTCAGACCCTTAAAACTTTTGGAAGGAAAAAGGGATTGATTTCCTCTCTGAAGCAGAGATAAACCAGAGAAAAATCTGGTAGCATGTGAGAACACAAGACAAACACTCATTAATATCCCTTTGTTGACAGATTTCAGCTATCTGTAAATAAGTTTAAAGTAATTTAGTGTGTGTTAATATGATGTGTTTCGTATTCCATATTGTTCTAAAAGTTAGAAGCCTCATTCTGATTCTGTGCCTCATGGTAGTGAAATAACACTGTGCAGCTTTTTAGTTTAGACATTGGTTAATGCAGCTAGTCTGAATTCTGTTATTCATAATTGTCTGCACAATCAGGAATAATTACTAATGTCTGCAGTGTGTGCTGGAATATTTACATTACAGCCCTGTTCTGCTTTCTGTATTCCACAGGGATGGGGCTGCTTATAGAGAAGTGCAAATCTGTGACTGTCAATCACTGTAACTTCTTATATTCCTTTTCTTGTAGCTGCGATGGATGCTCCAAGTTACATTCTGCATTATTAGATGTGTTTAAAGGTTGATTTTCATTGTGTTTATTTCTTTTTATTTCTTGCAGCAATCCGAAGTCCACTAATCGGAACGTAAACAAGAGAGTCAACAATGATGAATCATTAAGGATTCAGAACTTGTCTATTTTGGTGAAGAAAATAAAATATTTCTACCAGGTCAGTAATTGTTTCTTACAATACCTTCTGCCTGTAGTTCTTTCTGAGCATTTTTTTCATTACCTTTAAAGGTAATAACAATAAGAGTAATATTTTGTGAAAACAGTGTAATTAGTCTGTTGTTTATAAATCTGGTCAGAATTCTTCATCACCAGTTTCACAGCTGGAGGAGGAGTCCAAAAGCACTCGTTTGTGAAAGATGTTCTGTTTCATATAGTGAATATCCTGCATCTTTGCTCATTTAGTACCTTAATCTGTGTCTTTCTGAATTGAGACAAGTTCTGTGCCCGAGATAAATGGCTGTATGTACATTTAGTTGACTAAACAACATTTTTGTAAGTACACTGCATCTGTGTGTTTAGAATTCATTTAATTTTTGTTAGGAAAAATAAAAACCTAACAGGGACGAGCAGTAAACATTGTGATGAGCTGTAGAACAGTTACTGAATTTTTGTGTGTTCATCTTGTGCAGAAGGTAAGAGTTAATACTACGCTTTCTAATTTGAGTTGGTGGCACATGGACAGACTGTAGCAGGATGCTGTGGATACCACCAGCATACTTCACAGTGTGTATTTTAGTGTCTCCTCCCACTTCCTCGGAATGCTCTGGCAAGCAGGAAAGCCCAGATGTGGGAGGAAATCTCAGTTATCTGCTTCTAACTTCATCACTGCGGTATCTGTACTTCTGTAAGCTTTTTCTCATGTGTACACATACACACTTTGTCTTTAAAAACTCCAAAATATAGTGAGAATTCCCAGCTGATGCTTACTGCAGCGATACATGGCAGCTACTACATGTGGGTGTAAGTGCTGCTGGCTTATACTCAGGCATTTCCATTTCCTGATGGTAGTTGTTTGCAGACAGGTATCAGTGCTACAGGTAACAGGTGCAACAACAGTGATAGAAATGATTTTTACCTGAAAATAAAGCAATCCTTGTGCTTCTTGTGCATGGTACTGTTCCACTAGAAGCGTGAGGCCAAACTGCTTCCATTTCACTGATCTGTCTCAGTGTGATTCAGGATTTTGGATGTTGATCCAAGCCTTTGTCTTAGAAATAACATACAAAAGCTGTTTTTTGGGTTTGTTTTTTTTTTTTTTTTTGTCTTAAAGTATTTTTCTTCAATAAATGTTTGATTCAGTCGTCATGCCTTTAATCGTTCAACCCCTGCTCTTGAAGTGCAAGCTGTATAGAACTGCTTGTGCCTTTTTTTCCCCTTTTGCATGCCAGTCTTTCACATTTGTGGCCTTGTGAGATACCAGTCCCTCCGTACAGTACAAGTGAGGGAACTTGCAAACATCAAAGGTCTGGCATTTTAGTAGGGGCTAACAGTATTTAGTAGCCGAACTGGAGCATTTGTTCAAATTTACACTTGCTTTACTCTTCGTGCTCGGTTGGTTTGGAGGGAAATGTTAGAAGATGGGTTGTAGATACACAACCATTGATCATTTATATTCATCTACTTCCTAATTTGATGCTGCAGCTTGAAAATCTTGCAATGACCCTGTATGCACTTCCCCCCTGGCAGGATCCTGAGGCACTCATCAGACTCATCTTTGAATGTTACGCTCAGCAGTGTGGCTTCCAGCAGTCTGCCAGCCTTACCTGCCTCCTTTGTGGTCATTCTCTGATTTGCCAGCTTTGCTGGGCTTTATGGAAGTCTGTCTTTCCTATTTCCCAGTCTCTGTTCCTTGGAAGGATTGACTGCTCAGATCCTTTCTTCTTAATGTAGAGCATATTTCTCAGAAACAGGTTATTTTTGTGTGGAGTTTGTTTGCTAATTTCTTAAAGAAGGGGGAATTTGGCAAGGTGGTGCAATAAGAGGCAGCAAGAAGGATGGCACTCTGCTGGGTACCAACAAATTTCCTTCCTGTCTGTTCCAGCTCTGAGTAGCCTGCTCAGGATTTCATTCCTGCAGAGATGTTTGGTAATGGTCACTTCCTCCTTTATGCTCCCGAGTAGACGTGTGTCACATCCCAGGCAATGGCTTGAGCATTAAGCTCATGGGTAAATGCTGCTTCCCTTTCCTCTTAGGTACTGACATATGCTCATGCACAACTTGTGGGAAGGTGATGGACAAGTTTGCTAGCCCTGTGACCTCAGTGTAAGCCACACTTGTTGAGGGTGTCCAAGTAGAAGGATAGCAGGCTGCTGTGCAGTACATGTGGTGCAGATGAAAGGGCAGAAAAGACCAATGAAGGAAAGCAAGCTAAATGGACTGCTGGGCATTTTTAAGCGCAGGATTATCTATGCAGTATGAGTGCTGGTGCAGCAGTCCTCAGGTGTGGGATGTCAGAGCAGTGTGAATGTGACCATATAGCTCCACAAAACCACAGCACGATGAGATAAGCAGGTAAGCTTCTGTTTGCAGTGTAGGATGTTGTCACTGCAGTTGTAGGGTTAGGCCTTTGGTCCTTGTTAACCAATAATATTTTATTATAATATTATTTTGCCTGTGGACTGCCACATTGAGTAAGCAGTGAGTTGGAATTGATTTGTACATAAATCAAGACATAAAGTATTGAAGAGTACAAGTGTATGTTGCAAATGTCCCTGCTTTAAACTGTATCTGCGTTAAAAATTCAGAAAAAAATCAAAAATATCTGCCTCAAAAAAATAGGAAAGTTTCTTACTGTTATGTACATGCTTTTGTATATTCAGACTTGTTCTGTTTTTTGACAGCCAATTTGATATCACTAGGATTGCCAAAGCCAGGTTGATTTTGACTTTCATTGCTTCTGATAAAAAATGTATCTGCGTTTGCACTTGCAAACACAGCCTTTCACAGGAAGGAGTTCATTTTATATGATTTGGAAAGTAATGCATATGTCAGTACCCTGTGTATTTCTACACTATTCTTTCCAGCTGAAACATACAGATTTCTGTTTCTGTCCCAAATTGTTGTTTTTCATTACTGTATCTTTAATAACATAGCCTGGTGACAGTATTCACTGAGGATTTTTTCACTATGTACTGGAAAGCCACATGGCACAAAGGGTTGTTAATGATGGTTGATATTTTTTCTGAATGAAAAATACCACCTGAGTTAAAAAAAAAAAAATATATATATATTTTCAAATCCCTTTTTCCAGTTTACTTCTATTGCTTGAAGTTTCTGTTCAGTGTAGCGTTTGGACCTAGACTAGTAGTGCTTTTATTTACCTGGGCACAGAATGGGGGCAGTGGTGGTCAGGAGAACCTTCCAAGTTATCTCCCTCCCTTTGTTAGTGTCATCTTCTGTTCCTGCTCAAACAACAAGCAGTTCCTTTTAAGTGTGTGTAAATTGAATGTGAACAAATGATTTGATTTATACAAAACTGAAACAAAGATTAAATCATAAAACAATGCAGTCCATTAAGATATCTGGGTTACAGCTTTCCAGTCTGGCTGCCCAGGTATCACAGGGCTGTGGGCTGCAGCAGGCATCGCAATATCTCAAACTCCATCTGCGTGTATCCACACAGATCACTTGTAAAGCTTCCTGCATCCGAGGTCATTGAGGATAATTCCAGAAAGAGGGTTGTTTAATGCCAGGATTTGTTTGGGATTTGAAGACTGTTGGTTTTGTTCCCTCTCAAACCTAGTGCAGCCTAACAGCTGGTGTTTTCCTACAGCCTTGTGTGTGGGTTAGCAAGGCAGCATAGCAAACTCAGCTTCAGAAAGGGGAGGGTACTGCAGTTCCTGTCACCTGGGGAATTACCCAAAGCAGAGAAGCAAGTGCTTAATGGATGCACTGGTATTGAGCCTTGGGGGCTTCTCATCTGAGTGGCTCAGGCAGCCCTCTGAACAGGCGTCGTGTTTGGTGTGTTCTGAATGGAATGCATTGGAGTTGGGAGTAGTGGAAAATATTCACTGTATTGCCATACAATAATGTGTGTTACCTGGGAATAAGACATGGATTTTTATTTATTTTTTTAAATTTTTAGCTTTAGTTTATTTTAACTCCAAGAACTGTTTGTTGTGAAATTGTCTGTTAGTTTATTGCACGTGGGTTTTATAGAATTTATGAGATGCATTCTCTCGACACAGCAAATAATTGCATTGAGGTGTTGCTAATGTATTTGTCCAAAAAATATATCATTCAAAAAAACCCCACATTTATTAGATTATAATTAGGACTCTTAGTTCCTGTGCCATTTAGTTAGATTTATTGGTTTTGTGCCTCTTTTCTGTGCCATTTTAGTTAGATTACAAGTGCATCTTCTCATTTGTTTTACTGTGGAAAAACAAAAAGCATGACTCCAGAGCTGCTGATATGATTGCATCTGTGAATAAACATCTGGGAATAGGAGGAAGACTACTCTGCTTGGGAAGAATTAGGCTCTGTCTAGACTGGGGATTTGACCTGATTACAGCCATTACTGGCTGACAGTAACTATCCATTGATACAATCTGTGGAATAGATAGGCAAAGCTGCTGCGTGAGTGTGGGACTTACCAAACTAAAACTCTGTTTGATCAGACAAATAGGATTTTCTGCCTTCATATTCAGGATTGCCACAGCATAAATGCATCGGAAAAGCTGTGACTTCTAGGTTTTATTTAGGTATTTAGGTTTTAAGACTATGGTCATAAATTCAGGGAAGTTCATCTTCCGTTGTTCAATTGAAACTTTGAGCAAACAAACATAAGCTAGTCAGAGAAACATAAACACTAATAATTACCAGGAATTTTGCTGCATTCTGAGGCACAAAACCAATAAACCACCTCCTTACCACATGGGGATTTCACTGTGTTGAGGTGATCTTGCAAACTAGCAAAACAAGGCTTGTGCAGCAGAAATTCAGTTGTAAGCTCTCTGTTTAGAGTGCAAATAAGTATTGTATGTGTATGTATTAAGATGTATATAATTCAGAACTACTTGTGGAATACTAATTTCATCTTAGTGCTGGTCAGCATTTGGTACTTTTGTTCAGTACATCAACTGTGAAAATATTTTCACTTTTATAGGAATGTTTGCAGCAGCTGATCATGATGGCTTTGCCAAATGTCTTAATAATCGGCAGAAATCCTCTCTCAGGTAAGTTTATTTTTAACAAAGATGAAAATCGGTATCGGTATAACTTGTTATTTCACTGGAAATATTGTTCACGTATAAATAGCTGCTGTTAGCAGCTGTTTTACTGAGTAACACTTTCTTTGTTCACACCAAGGGTCCATACTTGACAAAAATTCCAAACCTCAACACTGAATTCACACAGACGTGCATTTTCCAGCAACCAGTGAGCCACTGATATGACAAAACATACGTTTCATGTATTCCCAGCTGGTATGTTTTCAGCTGCTTTTACCTAAGCCATCCTTGAGAAAACTGGAGGTTTGGTGCATCTCACTTGGTCCAAAACCTAATCCTTGTTTGTTTTTTTTTCCTTCCCCCAAACTCTCTTGCATCGTTGCCTGAAAAATGTTGCAGTTACCTTCTTTCTTTCTCCCCTGAACTGACGCTGTCTTCTCCGTGCTCCCACCTTCTTTGCTTCCAGCTCTGAGAGTTGAAATTTTCAGACCGAGAAAATTAGCCTGTATGGACCCAGCTGACTATCCACAGCTACTTGGGAATCTCTGCACCATGCTCTCAATTCCAGAAGCACGGAGCAGATACACCTGGCCTGCATGGAGCCACTTATGGATTGGGCAGAATTAATTTCCTTGGGTCTAATGTGTCCCAATACCTGTGATGTTCTAGCACCTCAGCAGAGAGGTTAGGAACTACTCTAACAGGCTGTGTAGCTTCCCCTGGCTTTTTTTCCTCTTTTTTTTTTTTTGGTCTTACATGCCATGCATCAGTGTGTGTGAGACAAGGTTTTTCTCGTTAGCAAGAAGAGCCATCTGCGTTAGCTCTCATTTCAACTCCAGGGTTCATAACTCTGATACTTTCCATATCCCATCTGCATATACACCATTTATGTAGATATCTTGATTTAATTTTCTTGAGTTTTACGTTTGGCTCTTGATGATTGCTGCTTTTGCTTCTGAGGTCATGGCGTTTTAAGTTTTTCTATGTGTAGGTACTATAATCTGTCACATGCACTGTTAAGTGTGAACGTGGTCACTGTTGTTCCAACGTTGTGTTTTTATACTTTGATTCCAGACATTCCTAAGGTTTTTAAAAGAATCCATGGATTTGCCTAAAAATGAGATTTAGTGGAGAAGCAGATTAAAAAAAAACCAAGCAGGTCGTAATGTTGTTTTTGTAGTGATGGCTTTTTATTCTCTTTAAGATAGTGAGACAAAGTACATCTTAAGGGCTTAAGGTTATGTACCATGGTAGAAAATTGCAATAAAAATGCACTATGAAAAACCACAGAGAAAATGTAGTATTTGAATATGTACACAGAAGCCTATGCTTTAGTGCTTAATAAGGAAGCTTCTTCCTATTGTGGGACCTCAGCTTTTGTGGTTTGGCATCTGGACCCTCTGGTAATACATGTATTGCTCTCTTCTGGAGAAGTTATTGTATCTGAGAGAAAATACAGACTTTACTGTAGCTTAGCCCAGGGATTAAAATACATTCTGGTATACAGACGAGATTCTTGAAGATGTTTCAGGTTCCTGCTGAAGTTGGTTACAGGCCTGTATCTGAAATTGTTTTCCTCCAAAAAGCTTCTCCATTTCATGCCCTTTTAAATACTGCTCTTACGGTTCTCTTGAAGAGGACCACATCCCATATATAAGGAGCTGAAAGCCTTTTTCTTGATGGAGGAGGAGTGTGGGGGAGGGTAATGTAGCAAAATCAAACCTCTGTGACCTTTAGAGAGACTTGCTTTGCAAATTTGATTGCATGAGGGCAATCTTGCACGGCAAAAGCAGATTCTCCAATAGTGAGTAGGATTTCACCCTGTAAGGCTTAGGCTGCAGCTGTGGTTTCTCTTTGGAATGTATCCCAGTTTTTCCCACTTGCAGTGCTTTGCACATAAGAAGTGGTTGGTAAGTAGAGAAATTCCTGAAGATGATGATTTGAAGAAGGTGAGAACAGATGAGATTTCAGGAAAAGAACATGTTTGGCTGTAGCAGAAGCAGTTGGTTAATAAAGGAAAATGCAGGTAGAATTCTGGGTTTGGTCTTTGGTTTAAAAGAGATCATCAGAGACTTCATCATAAAGAAACATTTTGGTTATGCTAATTGACAGGAGGCCAGTTTGAGGAAAAACCTCAATGCAAAGAGCTGCAGGCTGTGGTTGTAAATGTTGAATTGAAGAGGAAAAGGACGAAGGAGATGATGAAGAGGCGAATATTCTTTAAATGGGGGAAGAGGAAAGATTAAAATCACTTAATATTTCTGAGGTAGCAAGCTAGGGGATGGTGGGATGATGGAAGGCTACAGAGAATGTGAAAATTGAGGATAAGAGGGAGCCCAGGGAAGATCAGTGGATGCGATAAGGGACCAAGTTTGAGAAGCACATTGAAGGGTTTAGTACAGAGGCTTCAGTGATCTACTTCTGTATCTGTGATGGAGTGAAAGGAACAAAAACAGGACAGTCGGTAGTAGTGAGAAGCTAAGGTTCTTCAGTATTTTGCCATGTTCCATCAGGGAATGTAGGGAAAAGGCATGAGAACAATCTCCAGGTAGGTTTTCAGGAGCATCAGTCAGATGCTGAACCAGTGTGCAGATGAGAGCTCCAGAGGATTTTGGGGATTGTTGTTAGAGAAGTCTGATGAGTTTATTGGAGTAAGTGAATTTCCAGTGTGAGACAGTGGAGTGGGTTACAATATTCTGTATAATTGGTGTTGGTTCAAATAGACACCCAGGTGGAATTGTTGTTCTCTAGCTGAGATGACATGCTCCTCATGAAATGCATTCACTGATGTTTTCTGTTACTGCATAAGAGACTGCAGCTCAGGTTTTTGGGATGCAAGAAATCTCTGCAGTGAAGAACAATCTCCCACTCGAGTTTGTGCTTTGAAAAATGTTTTACCTGTCAGTGGGGGCTGTACTTCTCTCCCTCTCAGAGAAGCAGGTTGAATCGGTGTTGAAAAAGGCACTCTACTTAATACTGCAGTGCACAGAAAAGTGCTGGAAGTGGCTCTCTTCCCAGTTTTGCACCCTCTTTTTTTTTTTTTTTTCTACTTTCTTTTCTTTTAATCAAGATTACCTTGTTTAGTTTTTTAAGGATTTTAAATTTGATTCACTTATCAAATACTTCAGTGGATAAAAACAAAGGCTGATTTTTCAAGCAGTTGTAATTGAGTGATTACATCTTTGTTTTATGGGAGTTTATCCAAAGTAGATCAAAGTAGTTGTCCAATATAAAGGAAGTGTGTGGTCTGTGCTATTCAAAGAGATGATTCTGGTTTTCTATTAGATGCTTATCATCATCTCAAGATCACGAGAGGTCATCTGTGATTACTAACTGAATCCATTAGAAGTGGAATTTTGGTGCAGGTTAAAGAAGGGTTGTGCATATCATACCACAACCTGCACTTTGCCTGTAGTGTTCCTTATTTGGCCTAGGAGTGAACATGCTGCTGCTGGTGGTAGTTATACCAGCTCAGCTACAGAACTTGGGTTTGTGGAATAAAGGTTAGATTTCTATCCCAAGCCTGCATTATTATGTTTGACAGCATAGTTTTTGTCTGGTTAGCTAATAACAAAATGAACTCATTGCTGAAATCCTGAGTATATTTTAGAGAGGATGCTATCGAGATTCTTTTGTTCCCAAAACTGGGAATGAAATAGGAAGTACTTTTTCTGTTTCAGTAAAGCAAAGTGATGTATGGCCATGCAGAGGTTAATCCAGCTAGACTAAACTATTTTGCCATCCTGAAGTGTTCACTCTGTGGCATGATGTGGTGTATTTAGTAGCAGGACCAGGAAATTCTGGCTGTATGAAGGGAGATATATCTTTACTGAGCTGTAAACAGGGATCTTAAGCTTTTTTTTATAATTTTTTTAAAAGAAATTAAGATGCTTAAGGCCAGATTTGGAAATACAGTTTGGTTTCTAGATGTGGAGATGAATATCTAATGTGCTGCCTAATTATTTCATAAAGCTTTATTTAATTTGCCTCTTAATTGTTGATAGCCTAGGGGTGACAGACGATTTGAACGCTTCTGCAAGCATGCTGAGATAGCTGAGATTCCAGCTGAAAACTTGGTCATGTCCAAAACACTTGAAAACATCACTTCAGTTTTGCTGTGTGAAGGCCTGAAACTTTGCTTTTTCTATCATGCATGTTAAGCTATTTGTAAGCATTAAGTTGGCAGTTAAATGGCAAAAAGGGCAAAGTTGAAAGCTGGAAAGAAGGGGTTTTCTTTGCCTTTGTTTTCTAAGTTGGGATAATGCAAATTATAAGACAATAGTGAGAAAAGCTAATGTTCTCTGAGCTTCAGTTCACCATTTTTTCTTTCTTTCTACTTAGAGCCAAGTACTAATGAAATACATAAAATACTCCTGCTTATGCTTGGTTGTGCTGTTCAGGTAAGCTTAAATAATGTTTGTTTGTGTGGAATAGTTTGTGTTAACATATTCTTGTCCTACTACTTCAATACCTGAAGTTGTATGTAACTGTAGCCTTCATTTTTCTGATGATGGTGTTGCTCTCCTTGACAATCAGGATGTTCTGACAGTTCAAGTGGCTACAGCTCTGCATCTCCTATGTCTTATTGCATATGGCAAACTTTGTAAGGTTTCTAATGGTTCATTAATTGTAACTGTACTCACCTTAGATACTGTAAAGAAAGGAAATGATAAATAAAGTAATGAAGAGTTGCCTTAGTTATATCTTGCTGAAATGGCTTGCATTCAGTCTGCCTACTCTGCTTAATTTTCATTAATTTGTAAACTAAGCAGGGTGAAATGAGTGAGGGAAGTCGCGCTACTCAGACGTGTCGTGTCAAGCAAGGATGTGTAAATCTTTCTAGCACTGTCTCCCTTTGCACAGTTTTGCTGTCAGAGTTGTTACAGGTTGTAACTGCGCGACCTTTACCTTCTAGGCTGTTCTAACCTAAGCTTTGAAGATTTGCTTTTCCATGAGGGATGTGTTTGGTAGGCTTGGCAGTGAGTAGGCTACAAGGCAGATAAGATGTACGCTAGTATCAAGTTGTCTCCTGGGAGCTCTTGGTTCATGGGCAAGGTTAGGTCCCTCACTAAGAGAACAGCTGCTTTGTGCATTGAGCTGGCAACAGCACGAGTAAGAATAGTGCAGGACAGATGACAGGGTGGAAGTATTTCTAAGATACCCTGCTCCTGTGATCACGTATTCAATATTCTTCTAATGGGCTGCAGTTCATTAAGGAGGCTTGCACCGTTCAGCTAATTAAACTGAAAAAATAGATTAATTGTGTATTTTTAACAACTTAGGTAAGCGATGTGAGTATTAAAAAGAGGACACTGAGGAAGTGCTTGTGGAACTTTGAACAAATAGCTGCTTTAAGAAACTTCTTGCTTGCCCCCATTGCAGTAGCTGCTCTTTATCATTTTATTAATGTTGAAAGTTATTGTAATTATTACAGCATATATTATATATATTATAGCATAAATCAAGTACTTACTGATCAAGGAAATTATTGCATAATAATTTAGTGATATAATTACTGAAATTTCAGCTTTGTTACTCTTTGTTCTTAAAAATACATAGGAGGAATGGAAATACTTGTGATTTTATATATAGACGTGCTTTAATGTATATAATGTATATATATATTTTAGTGTCAGAAAAAGGAAGAATTCATTGAAAGAATCCAACATCTGGATTTTGACACAAAAGCAGCTGTTGCAGCCCATATTCAAGAGGTATGTTGTTGTTTTTATGCTCTTCATTTTCTGGAGGTGGATTATTTTGTAAGAGCTTTTATTATGTTTGTTCAAAAGCAGGAAAATCAAATGGAAAGTTTGTCTATCTACTGTTTTTAGGGAGCAAAAAATGTCTTCATATTTTAGCTTAATTCAGAAAAAGATTTTGTCATCAAATTCCTTACATTGTGAGAGCAGTGCTTAGAAGCAAGTATGTTGCTCCAAGAAATTCTTAGATGTATTGCAAACTGAGCTTAATGAGAATGTCACATACAAATTTCTAAATAAAAGATGAATCTCCTATGCTGCAGTATGTCATAGACACTTTTTGCTTCTTATTTTGTCAGAAATGCAAGTTAAGGTAGGTGGGAAGCCATTCTATTGCATACAACTTAATGTATATTAAGCATTCATGTCTTTTTAATGTCCTGTGACAACTTAGCCCATGTAGTTTCAGCATTGTTTTATTTATGCTTCTTTATTTACTGGTATAATTTAAAGGGCCGTGCCTTTTTTCTCTTCTGTTTCATTCTTTGTAGGTAACTCAGAACCAGGAGAACGTGTTTGATCTGCAGTGGACGGATGTCATTGTATTTACACAAGACTCTGTTGAACCTCTTCTGAGAAATATGGCATCACATCTGAGAAGACTTGTAGATGAAAGAGATGAGCACTTAGAGGTACAGATGTGCTTTATTGCTTAAGCAAAACATGAGAAATGATTTTTGAAAATGGAGATGGTTACTGTTTTTAGAACACTTGAATGTAGGTTCAGTTAGTGTACAAAAGCAAGGACTCCTTACTGCCAAAATGTTGCTTCAAGTGGTTACAACGTGCATACTTTCTGTTGAATACTGTGACGAAGCTGAGGGGAAAGTAGCAGCTGATCTTTATCATATAGGCAGTTTACATGAATGTTGGAGCTCTTTTACAGCTATAAGCAGAAAAAAAAAAAGAGCTGCATCTGTAAAGTCTCCAGGAATCAGTAACCCATGAGTGTGCATGGCAGTCACTGAAAGGTGTCTGTTGCATTCACGTATCATATGGTTTTGAGTGAATTGGAGCAGAACCCAGGAGCAGAGTTCTTATAGGCTTATGAAGCACTGCTTGCACAGTGTGAGAATGAGAAATAGATGTGTATTAAAAAACAATGCAAGTTATGAATCATCTTAAGGATACCAGATTTGCCCCTCAGTAGCATGGGAATGTGATGATGTTGCAATTGTTCCTGTGAATGTCACCAACTGTGTCCCATTCACAGCTTTGGTAAGAGTAAAGGAGCAGTTTGAGGGGAGACTGTATGTGGTGATCATTTTTTGGAAAGCAAGGAAGAAGTAGCTTTACTGTGGAAGAGATCTTCCTCTTGAAATAACACCTTTTTTTTTTTTAACAGTCAAAAAGGAATGCTCCCATAGCTCTCATTCATTGTTTATGCAGCTGGCAGGGATGCCACTGCTTAATAAAGAGCACCACTTTCTTTACAGGCTTATTTTTATCCTCATTTTTGAGGAATTCATGAGGAATTATCCTGTCCATTTTGGGCACTGTTATTTTGGTGCACCTAAGTCTAAATCTGAGTAGTTTTGCAATAGCCAATCAATACTGTTAAATAACTGTGACTATTCATAACTTGCTTTAGGTATAGAGGTGTGCAAAGGGCTTAACTTTTTTTTTCCTATACTTTATTTCTTAGACTATCATAGAACTCTCAGAAGAACGGGACTCTCTCCAATTGCAACCTCAGACATTAGTAGCACAATCACCTTGTGGATCTCCTTGCTTGAAAGACACTGAAAGCAAACAGCACCTGACAGTTGAGCTAGCAGATGCCAAAGCAAAGATAAGAAGGCTTAGGCAAGAGATGTGAGTACCTGTAGGCTGCAGTTACGTGCTGAAAGTTGTTCATTTTTAATCATTTTTGATGTCACATGATAGTAGCACTCTGTGTGCAAATTCTTTCTTTCAAATGTTAGAATGCAGTTTAAAATGCCTTTTTTAAGCTATTGTACCCCAGGGAGCATATTTCTAGCACATAAACATATTTGTGCACAACCAGGACAAACACAGCTTTTCAGCTGTGTGTGTCTTAACATTGCACAGCTTATCTAACACTGCATTGCTTTTTTCTTTTACGTGTTGTGTCTGTAGTATAGTTTCTGAGGCAACTTCTTTATGCTTTCTCTGTTGTTCTTGAGCAATAATCTGTGCCTGAGTGTGGCTTTAACGTATGTGTGTTCATGCATGTTTTTGAGAGAGTAATCTGACGTGCTTAAAATTGCCTCAGCTGCAGTTGCATGGGGAGGACATTTAGGATCTGGAAGTAAGAGCTGTGTCCTTGATTACTGGAGGATTAGTGGCAAAACATGGCATTTAAAAGGAGATAGGGAATCACTGCAGTGTTATCTGTAGCATAATTAACTCATTCTTTTTAGAAATACAGGAAGAAATGGTCATCTGTGATTCGTTGGAGATGGGAAGAAAACATTCATTAGAATTTCTTTCTGTGTGTTTGTCTGCACAGCATTTGTTTGCTCATGCTTCTTAAAACTGTTCCTTATAACTTGTCTGCAATGCCAGACTGTAGAGGAAATAAAGCAAACCAAATTCCAGTAAGTCTCTTGACCTGTTGGGTCAGTTCACTGGCAGGAGGTGGTTATTTATGGCTATGAAAGATGTAATTTGTGATGTGAGTAAAAATACAGATTGGGTCAATAAAGATTCTTAGTTTCCAAGTCGTTACCTTCATCTAGGTGGGGAGTGCTGCCTTCTCCCCCTGGTGGTGATCCTGGAGCTGCAGGGTATTTCCCCCTTCCTTCACCTGGTCCAAGTGATGTAAAAAAAAAAATAAAATAAAAATCAATCCAACTGCAGCAAAGATCTGCGTTTTTTTTTTTTTTTTTTTTTTTTCATGAAAGACAACTGTTTTAGTACTTATCAAGAGATAACTACTGTCCTTAGAGTCTAGGAACAAATCTGAGTTGTAGTCAGGTTACATAAGGAGAAAAATAGCAGGCCAGGGGGAGTATGTGATTCCGTACAGCACTGTGTTGTTGTGGAATGAAATATGTGCAGTTTGAACGTAAAATTGCAGATGTTAAATTTGTAGAGATTTAATACGTGTAGTAAGTAATTTGCATCTCATGGAAACGGCGTAATTAGAGATTTGTAATCTTGCACATCGAGTGGAGAGAGGAGACAGGTAAAATTAAATAGAGTTGAAAGTAACATAAGTCAAAATTACAGCTCACTGGTCTGCTTTTATCAGAGTTTGTTGATCAGATTATCTCTAGCTGGCTGGCTTAAGTATCTAGTTGATTTACGCAGAGAAAGCCCTTCCCCCACCACATCTCAGCTTTCGTGAAGAATAGAGGACAAAAAGATGTGCCTTTTTTTTTTTTCCCCCTTCTCTGATGCCTGTATTATTATGTGCCTGGTGAAACGAGCCCGCCCAGGATATTCTATAAACAGCTGCACCAAGAAAATTAGTGAAAAAATTGCTGTTATTAGTTTGATTGACAGTTAATAGATAGCCTAAACAGTGAACACTGGTATGTTCTGTATAATTTAGTACAATCCTCTCTAGCCTGTAGCTGAAGCATGCAATTAGGACAGCAGCAATGGCTCAGAATATTTCACATTTTGCACTCCAATTCCTCAATAAATTTCCTTTACAAGTAGCAGGACATTTAAAAGACTAGACTTGGATAAATTGACTTCTATCTATAGCATTTGTTATTAAATGCTGCTGATAAGCTTAAAACTGGGTTCATTCCAGGACTGAAAATAGTAAGCTTTGAATTTATTTATAACCTGGTTTTGGCAGTGAACCTGGTTTAATATACACGGTAGCAAACAGAATTTCATGCAAGAGATCTGCTAAGCTTATTTTTCTCTGCAGTACCAACATTACTCTGCATATACCAACATTTGAATCCAAAGAGTGATTTGAGGCATGTGATCTAGAATCTCCAGACTTGAAAGCTGTACACCTGATTTTCCATATTTCCATGTAGCACAATAATACCAGGAATATGAATGTTGATAGTAAAGTGACAGTAACCTAACAATGTGGAATACATTTGTACTTCCGTCTGGGTTCTGGACACTTATGTAGATGGGAAAGCTTTGATGTCTGATGTTGCGGTGATATAAGATGAACCCCTGTGAAAGACCTTCTTGAAAGTGTGGTTGCAAAAAGGTCATGCACTGTGAGATTTACTTGTTTTTGTAAGCAAGCATTGTAGTTCTTATAGAAACAGAAGTGAGGATTAATTTCCAGTATTATTTTCAGACTGTATTGTACATTTCAGTCTGTTCTCGTTTCCCACTTTATACTTCTGTTTCATATTTGAATTCCAAAATGCTCAATGATACAGGAACGCATTTGAACATGCGATATCCTTTAACTATGGGCAGTTTGGGAAATGGCACTTTTTTGGTTATTTTTTCAGTAGTGAACACTTGGTCTTGAGACAGAAATGAATATTGAGCATTACGTACTCTGTATCTCTGAGAAAATGAGATTTCTCTTTCAATTACTCATTGCTCAAAGAACTCATTTCTTGAGCACTGAAAATTAAGTGTTAGCTGGAAGTGAAGAATGAGTCCTATAAGAAGAGGAGTGTTCTAAATCAAATTGTTTTTGTTATGAGCCTCTGAATAAACTAAAGCAAGAACTGCATTGTCTCCATAGAACTAAAAGTCATTATGCAGGAGGCTGCTTTCCATAATACCAGATTGTTTAAGTAGTAACTTTTTTAGTGAGTAATGGCATATGAGGCATATGAAAACCTCAATTCTTATTTGTACAAAAATGTGTACTATCTTTTTCCCTTTTTTGTTTTTTAACAAAAATGCCAACAAGCATTACAATGAAAATTATCCCCTAATCTTTCTGCCCTGCATGAGTAAGAGATCTCAGTGAACAAGGTTTTAACAACTATGAAAAGCCTGCCCAAATAAAAAAGGTTAAATGCAGTCTAAGAGCTGGAGAATACCAGAAGCATAGTGGCATACTGAAGTTCTACACTCTGATGTGTTCATGAGATACTGGAATCAATAACAGAAATATCAGTAAATCTTAGCATCTGCTTCTCAGGGTGATAACTCTGAAGTTCTGCAGTCATCTTTAACTGTGTTTTGTGTTTTCTCTTTGAAGTGAGGAAAAGAATGAGCAGTTTCTTGACTATAAACAAGAATTTGAAGAGGTGGAAAGTGAGTTAAGGAAGCTTCAGCAAGAGGTATGGGCTTTGTCAAGTTTAAGCTCCGCTCTGAACATGAATAGTTTGCTTCTTTGTTGGGTCTGCTGTGCTGGTAAAGCACTCTGCATTAGTTTACCATTTCTTCTCTGATGATTTTTTTTCACTTCAACGTTCAAGATATTTGCAACTAATATGTCCTGTGCTGAGGACTAAAGAGTAGCTGTGCTGAATTTCTGATATTGTTTTCTCCTCAAAAACAGCACATTCAAATTTTGACTGTTTTTCTTTAAACCTTGAATCTAGGTTGATAATGAAGGAAAGCATAAAAATCATTTGTTCTTAAAATCTGAGTTTATGTAATTATTGAGGACCACTTGATAATATTACTGGTCAAGGGAATGTTCTGAAACTTAGAAAAGCTTGGAAAAGGCCAGCACAGTTCTCTTGGAAATCTGTTATGTTTGCTGCTCGTGTAGCTATGATAAATGTGTGAAGTAACAAAGCTTGTTTGTTTCTCTGTTTTTGGTACATATTCTGAAACAGACATAAACTGTGGAGAGTTTATGTAAAAAGTGCACACTGGACATCTGTTTTTTGCTATTGCCTCTATTGTGAATTGCCTTATTAAACACCAGCTATAACTTCGTCAGCAATTTGATAAACAGTCTGCAGTTGTTTATTTTGGCAAATAAATATTGATTCAGGTCTCTAATTCAATGCTAGACATTAATTGCTCACAACCAGAGATTAGAATTTGTCCATCTAGGAACATGAGATTTGAACAGTCAGAAGCGGTCATCTTCCTTTCAGAGCAAAGAGCATTTGTGAAAGCATTCTGTGGCTGGATTCCTGAATTGTGTACAGATTAGAAATAACAAATGGCCTCACTGGGATACATCAACTTGGTAGCATATTTGATGAATCAACACGTAGGGAAAAAAATATTCGTGTCCTTTAATACTGTGTGTAATTTCTGCATTTTCTAGAATAAGAATTTACTCTCAGATGCCCGTGCTGCCAGAGCTTATAGAGATGAATTGGATATTCTTCGTGAGAAGGCAATTCGAGTTGACAAGCTCGAAAGTGAAGTCGGCCGGTACAAAGAGAGGCTGCGCGATATGGAATTCTACAAAGCTAGAATGGAGGTATGATAACTTGGGAAAATACTGATCAGCCATCATTTTTTGTTTGCTATTGTTCTTTAGAAGTTGTTTTGATCACTTAAACATTGAGATGTGGAGCAATGTTGTATCTTTTTGCTCTGGGATACATAGTACTCAGTCTTATATGGTAAAGCATAGCTCTTATGCGAGAGTCCCTGTGTTTAATTCCACATTTTCATCGTGGCCTTAAGTTGTGCCAGGGGAGATTCAGGTTGGGCGTTAGGAACCTTTTCTTTCTCTGAAGGAGCAGTGAGGCATTGCAATGGGCTGCCCAGGGAGGTGGGGGAGTCACTGTCCTGGAGGTGCTCAAGAAATGTTCACGTGTTGTGGTGAGAGGCATGGTTTAGTGGGGAAACATTGGTGGTGGGTGAATGGTTAGACTGGAGGTCTTTATCTTGGAGGTCTTTTCCAACTGTGGTTGATTCTATGATTTCAAGTCAGTAGTATTCACCATAGCTTCAAGCTCTCAAGACCAATAGGAAGGACTGTTTAGGATATACGTATTAGCTATTGAGAAACTCAAATGAGGAGCTGATTAACAGTATATTAAAAGTGTAGTAATTTAGTAATTTTTTTCTCCCATGTAAATCTCCAAAGAGAGGGTACTTTTCTAAGTAAAGTGTTGAAGAAATACTGGTGGCACAGTAAATGCTAAATGAGTATAAGATGACAAGATTCCATGGATAAAATGCACTGAAAAAGATTCACTGACACTGTGCTGGAGGCACCTACTTTTCTAGCAAGAATTAGTTTAGAAATCAAATCATTGTAGCAAATTTCTAAGGCAAATAGAAAGTTGGCAGAATTTTTGAGTGAAATCATCACATATGGGAGTCAAAGCTAATTAAAGTTTTAAGAAGATTTCAAGGTGGGCATTAAAAAACATAACTCTTAGGAAAGCAGAAAGAACTAAAATGGAAGTGAAGATCTGTTTATTTTGAAAAAGTGAAATTAGGATACTAGTTCAAAACCTTTCTTTAAAGTAAAAATGACCAAAAAGCCAACAAGATACAAGGCTAAACTACACAGTTGCACAGTGTCATTCCATGTTATTTCTTCATTGAATGTAGACTCTTAAAATCACAGAGCTGGATGGGAATCTCAGGATCACATTCAGCCCCACTGTAAACGTGCCGAGTATTTCTTACATTTCCATACCACTCCAAACAAAGCTTTGGTGTTCATCCATCCTTTAAGACCGGACTGGTAAAGTGTCCACAGCCTTTCATGGCAGTCTTTTGCTTCTTTAAAGTCTGTGACATATCACACGTTCTGTCATAGTTCTTTGTGCTCCACAGCCCGAAAGCGTTCTGCCTTATAAGGTAATTTTTTCCATTCTCTGGGTTCTGTACTCATTTATATCTTTGTTAGAATTAGATTCCTAAAACTAAACCTCGTCCTCATCTAGGAGGAATTTCATTTTCACGTGCATTTTAAGCTAATAAAAAATTAAAATTTGTTTACATGTTCTATGGCCTGCCATCTGTCTGATTTATTTTCTCTCAGGCATAATTGGTTATGGACAGTTGTTAATTAGTTTGGTTTGCTCCGTAATAAGTTAACATTTCAGTAGGTAGGAGTTGAAAGGTATTTATTATATTCAGTGATCTCTTTTTCAGATATAGTTGGTCACTGCACACTTAAGTTTGAAAATTTTTGTGTGTCGCTCAGTTACGTGTAACTGCTGTAAATCTGTTTCTGAGGTTTGTTACAGCTCTCAAATGAATGTTCAACATTAAAACATTTCTAAAGCTAGATGTGATGAGTATCAAAGTTGTATTAGTAGCACAGTAATTTTATCCTGTTTGTTTCTCTTGCCTTTGTAGGAGTTAATGGAAGACAACCAAGTGATGCTAGAAACAAAGAGAATGTTTGAGGATCAAATCAAGACATTGCAGTTCCGTTCTGATAAATTACACGTGGTAGAAAAAGAGAATCTCCAATTAAAAGCTAAACTACATGAAATGGAGTTGGTAAGTGTAAATGGATGACGAAAAAACCTACTAAAAATCTTAGAGTTCTATTTGTACTTTTAATAAAAGACCTTCCTGTCAGAACGGTGTGGGAGAAAAGGAAGGTATGTCTTGATTTACTGATCTTTTTCTGATGGGCTTTGCTACAGTAGTCTTGATTCTGCTTGGGGAAATAAAAATTGCAAAGAGCAATACTCTTCCAAAATGTTTAATCAGCTTAAGTTATGCTGATGAGACTCATTAGTAAGAGGATAGGATATATGTTTTTTGGATGATACAGTATTTTTTTGTCTCTTAAGTACTTAGATCAGTACGTGGTTCGTGTTTCCACTTCTAGAATAATAAAGTGACATATTTTCCAGAAGGTTTTTCTCAAAATAATTTTTGTTTTTAACCATTTCTTCCCTCAAAAGTAAATACTGTAAAGTATAAAATCATAATTTGCCCGTTTTGCAGGTTTATTTGGTTTGCTTTCAGTTTTCGTTGAGGAGCAGGAGTTTACCTTCTAATCTGAAAATTTTCAGAAATTGATAGTGAGATATAGCTGCACTTTATTTTCCTACAAGAGTAGAATGTGCTGAGAGGGGGACTTGCAAAGGCTGTTGAGACTCTTTCACTGTGGACCCATTCCTGTTACAGCTTTTTGCATGGAAGTGATCTTATAGTAGAGAAGCAAATACTGATCCTCTTGTTTGTTGTGAGCACACAAGCTGTGCTTATCGCATATGCTTCCTTTCCTGATATTCTGAGAGAAGTGAACTTTGAAAAACAATAAATTGAGTCGTGGCCATAGGATATGTTGAGAAAAGAAAATGTATTTGTCATTTGACAAGAGGTATTATACTTGTCTTTGCTGTTTGCCACACTTCTGTTCTGTGTCCTCCGTAATTTTGTCTGTTCCTCCCTGTCTCACTGTGCGTTAGCAAATCAGAAAAGGGACCCTGCATTTCTCTGTTGCGTACTTGATAGTCAGTAATTTTGTGCATGTTGAGACGTAACTGTTTCTAAAGTTACACATGAAATAATTTTTAAGGAGCATGATATGGACAGAAGGAAGATTGAGGAACTTATGGAGGAAAACATGGCTCTAGAAATGGCTCAGAAACGAAGTATGGATGAATCACTACATCTTGGCTGGGAACTTGAGCAGATAAGCAGGTTTACTGATCATTCTGAAGGTAAGTTTAATAATATTTGCAAACTGGAAAGGAGTTGATAAATGAAGGCTTGGAAGGGAGAGTACTATTAAGAAATTAAAGCTCCTAATCCTGATTAGTTATTGCTGGTGTTTTTTTTTTCTCCTTTTTCAAACTCAGGCCTCTATATCTGTGCAGAGGCAACCGTGTGTTAAAACGGTAAAAAGGGTAAAACCCATAAATACCTTGGAGTTAAATGGTTTTGGCATTCAAACGTCTGTATTCTGCCTTGGTACTCCGAAAGTTAGGAGAGATTTGCTAAGGTTTCTCAGTAATTACAGTAATTCTTGAAGCAAGAATATTGATTCTTCTGGTATAAGAACGCTTGGTCATGTTCCTGGATCACATACCAAGGATTTGAGGAGATTTTGGGGAAATCTCTATCATGATGATGCACTATAGAATATGTAGGACATTTATTGTTTGCATCTGTAGTGTTCTCCTTGAATAAGGAAAATGAGTCACTAATGCTCTATTCAAGTAGGAGGCACTGCAGAATAATCATAGGCTTCTAAATCTAAAAATGCCAAGTCTGTCCTTGAATGACTCCAGGTAATGACAAATTACCTTTTTTTCACCATTTTTTTTAATTGTGTTTTTCTGTCACAGTGTCACATAAGTCACTTGGTCTTGAGGTAACTGAACTGACATCAAGCAGATTACTGAAATTGGAAAAGGAAAACCAAACCTTACTGAAAACAGTGGAAGAACTACGGAGCACAATGGATGATTCTGTAGGAGGCAATAGTTCAAGGATTCTGAAAATGGAACAAGAAAACCAAAGACTGAACAAAAAGGTAGTCACCAGTGTGTTTTGAGTTGTGTATGAGTTGCCTAATTTTACTTGCTATTTTTTAAGGCATAGCATAATAAGCATTGCCCTGATTTTGGCAAAAGTAAATATTGGTAGTGTCTGAATAGTGGTATGGTGCTTGTAAGTTTAGGGTAAGGAAGACAATTTTACAGGAGAGATGGAAAGATATTTTTTTCCTAATTAATAATTTCCAAATGGGATCATTTTATTCAGAAGACTCTTCTCACAGTAGGGAGGAAAATCAGTGTGTTAATATTGGGACGTAATGAAAATGTTTTATGATTCTTGATAAAAGTTATTTTAATTGTAATTATTACACAGGGGGAAGTATGTGTATATAGAGAGAGAAACCTCTCTTCACATGTGCAGAAAACTTGATAATGTATTCTTGATCATTACTGAGAAAATAAGAGATGATGAGTCAAGGAACTGCTCAAGTGAAATGAGAGAAGTTACTCAGATTTATCTGTGCTGATCTACAAAGTTTTACTCTACAAATGATACACATCAAATGACTTAGTGATTATTGTAGGGAATAAAAACTGAAAAAAATAGGGACTAAGTACAGTGGAACAAAATGTCTAAAAGTTTCTGTAATAGCTATGTCAGACATTAGAGAGATTCGTGTTGGAGAGAGAAGAGGTAAGATACAGTTGGGGGAAAAGAATGAGAAAGGAATCCCTTGTTGTCTGCTAGAGTTCTTACCACTTCTGATGTCTGCCAGCACGTCCTTCTTCTCTCACTTGACTCTAAGAGCACTGCTGTGAATTGTAGTGACCTCAGAAAAATGAGTGAAGCTGAACAGAATATTTGTTACAGATATTTTATACGTAGTCTATCTAGACATGCTTTCAGGTAGACTGAGTGATTGTATCAACCCCACTCTTGGTGCCCAGTTTGCACAGACCTGCTGAGACAGCTGGGCAGGCTATGGGTAAATTTGGTTCCAGGTGGTACCTGACTGTTCCTGCTGAGGTGACTGAGCCAGTTACTTCTCTGTTGCAAAGTGCCAACATCCTCATAAAACATGCATTGCTCTGCTAAGTTAGGGATCAGGACTGTCTTAATTTCAGAGGGAAAATGAACAGAAGGCTGGTCAAATGTTAGTGTTCTCATCCAAAGTAGAAGTATAATTCAATTCTGATTTAATTGATGTCACACTTTTTGCATATTTCCAATCACTGAATTGCTTTGTAGAACAGAATTTGTTATTCCCTGGTCTCCTGTGATATTGTTTTATTCCTTACTATTTTTAACAGCAAGTAGGGGTGTGATTCAGGTAATTGGTTTCTGAAAGTATTTCTACTGAAGTCTGAGATGAACAGGCGATGAAGGGGCAGTAGAAACTCCACTTTCAGAAAAATAAAAGTGGGTGTTTGGGGAAATATCCAAAGCCTAATAATATTACCAGCACTTTTTATGAAAAAGTAGCTTACAGGTCGTTTTCTCTGCTAACATAAAAGAATGTCTGTCAGAAGTCATTGAGGAATAAATTGAAGTGAATTGTTTTGCATACAAAACAGAAAGTTACTCTAACTCTCCTTATTCATCTATATGAGAGTAAAGGCGAGGCTTAACTTTTTAAGTTTTTTTTTTTTTTTTTTTTTTCCTAGATTGAGGGACTGGAAAAGGAAATTATCCAAGAGAAACAGTGTCTTCAGATCAATCAAAACTTGACTAAGGATTTGATGAAAGAAAAAGTACAACTTGAAAAGAAATTTGAGACACTTCGAGGAAACTTAGAACAACAAGTGAGTAACAGAATTAAAGGTCTTAATGCATTGTATTGTTCTTTTTTTATTTCGCTATAGGCATAAAGGAGTTGTAGATGTAGCAATACCTGCAGCAAGTTAACTTGTCTAAGACCTGCAGTCAGTGAGAGTCACGACTTATTTTGAGCTGAGTCTTTACTGTTAATTTTGGGACTTTTTAGTGTTGAGTTTTCGTGGGCTGTGTATTTGCTGTGGTTGATTAGAGGGTGTAGCTCAGCCAGAATAGGAAATGGGTAACTTTGGAGTTAAGCCAAACACCTCTCAGTGGAGAAAAACAAGATTCAGGTGGCTGGTCAGTGTTTGGAGTAGTGTTGGAGTACTACTGAGAACTGTACAGCCACTTCTTGCAGGGTCCTGTATCTGAGCTGCTCTGCTGCTGAGGCTGTCACTTACCTTTGTAGTTATCTGGATACAATGCATCCTGCCCCGCATTCCAAACATCCCTTGCACCAGTACTACCAGCTAGTCACAGCTCAAAAATGATGGCAGAATTTCTTGTTTTGCTTGCTAGAAATTGGAGTCTGTGTCTTAGTAAAAGACGTGGGCTGTATTTGGAAGGGTACTGATGTTATCTTATGGGTGCAGGAACTGTCAGAACTTCTGCAGGTTTTTGGTGAGCAGTTCAAAAGGCTGGTAGGAGGCAGCTAGTAGGAGACAAGCTATGGAGACTTCTGGAAATCGTTGTTAGTAATCAAGTCCTTCAAAATTAGACCTGTGGTTATCTTTTATTAGTTCTTAATGAGATTTTATGGTTTAACTGAAAATTACAGAGTACAGTATTTTGGAGTACAGGATACTCTAAAAGTTCTGTAAGCTTGTACAGCCCTTGTTTAATCAAAACATCAAATTCCAGACATGGAAGCTAAATCCCAACCACTGTGCTTGGCATGATCCTGTACTTTCATTTAAGATAAGTGGGGATAATTGTAAAGCAAAGGTGTCATCTTATCTTGTTTTGTTACAATAACTGATCAATGCATTGTATTTGGAGCATGCAGAACCTTTCTGGAATAGGCCCTAAGTCCCTTCGTAACCATCAGGAGTACACGCGTTGTTTTCTGTGATGAAGTGGGACTGATAATTCTGTGAGACTATTTCTGCTTTGAAGTAATGTAGATCCTGTAATTAATAGTTGTATTTAGACTTGTGTACAAAAGAACACATCACTGGCTCTGTTTTTTATTGTGGCTGGCACTTCTTTGCATTTCTCTTAGATGGTTTATTGTTCAAACATCCCTTATGGAATGTGATCTGTGTTTTTCTTAATGCTGATCTAAATAGCTTTCTGGGTCTTGTAGTCTGTTAGTAAGTTAAATTGATACAGAGTAAGTGGGGAGGAAGAAGAAAAATCAAGATATAAAAGCTATCCTTGTTCTTGAAGTAGATTTGAGAGTACGTTCCTTAAGAAAATGATTTAATCTTACCAGTGACTTTCTTTGTAGGCCATTTTGGAGCAATGTGTCCTAACGTTTCTTTTTAACTGAAAAATTAATGCAGCTTTGATATTTCTTCCCAAAATGGGATTTGACTGTAAAGAGGACACCCTCATATCCCAAAGATCAGTTCTGCTTTTTCCAAGGGGAAGAAAGACACTCGCATATCTGTCCCACTTCTTTCCATCTCAAGTTTGGTTTAGAATTCAACTGCGATTTTATACTTTGTTTATGTTTTTCTACAAAAAGCTGTCTGGAAATCACAGATTTTAGGGAAAATACAAACTAGATTTGTTAAACAAATGAGAAGGAAATGAAGTGAAGAAATAAAACACAGCTTTTGTGGCTTTTTGTGTGCTTTATTTTTGTACTGTCTGAAATCCAAGAGGAAAATATTTGAGGAGCTTTTTTGTCAAACTCTCACCCATGTACATTTGCACCGTCTGTAAGGCTGCAAAGAAATAATCAGTAGAATAAGAATCATTTAAAATCCTACTGTAAAAAGGCCATAGGATGCAGTCCTAGCATCTTAGTGTGTGTATGGGAATAATCATTTGTTGACATGTTGCTTACTAAAGTTTGTTTTTCCTTAAATTAGATTAAACTCCTAGAACAAGAAAACGAATGTTCAAATCAAACCATAGCTTCCTTAAGACAGCGCTCACAAATCAGTGCTGAAGCACAAATGAAAGAAATTGAAAATGAAAACAAAATTCTTCACGAGTCCATTAAGGAAAACAGCGGTAAATTAAATAAACTTGAATTTGAAATAAAACAAGTCCAGAAAGAAATGAAACACTACAAAGAGAAAGCAGAGAGAGCAGAAGAACTTGAGAATGAGATGCATCGTCTGGAGAAGGAAAATGAAGCTCTGCAGAAAAGAATTGCTAACTTAAATATCACTTGTGAGAAGATAGAGGCCTTAGAAAAAGAGAACTCGGACCTGGACATGGAAAACAGAAAGCTGAAAAAAGCTTTGGATAGTGTGAAAAACCTCTCGTTTCAACTGGAGTCCTTAGAAAAGGAAAACTCACAACTTGATGAAGAAAACTTAGAGTTGAGAAGAAGGATTGAATCTTCAAAGTGTGCAAGCATTAAAATGGCACAGTTAGAATTAGAAAACAAGGAGCTGGAGAACGAAAAGGAGCAGCTTAAAAAAAGCCTTGAACTCATGAAAGCATCGTTTAAGAAAAATGAACGCTTGGAAGTCAGCTACCAAGGTCTAGACACAGAAAACCAAAGACTACAGAAAGCCCTTGAGAACAGCAATAAGAAAATTCAGCAATTAGAAAGTGAATTGCAAGATTTAGAGTCCGAAAATCAAACTCTGCAGAAGAACTTAGAGGAGTTGGTTATTTCTAGTAAGCGCCTGGAGCAACTGGAAAAAGAGAATAAGCTGTTAGAACAGGAGACTTCTCAACTGGAAAAAGATAAGAAACAGCTAGAAAAAGAAAACAAAAGACTTCGACAACAAGCAGAAATTAAAGACAGTACTTTAGAAGAAAACAATGCCAAAATTAACCATCTGGAAAAGGAAAATAAGTCTCTGTTTAAGCAAATAGCTGTCTACAAGGAGTCATGTGTCCGCCTGAAAGAGCTAGAAATGGAAAATAAAGAGCTTGTGAAGAGAGCTAGCATTGATAAGAAAACCCTTGTCACTTTACGAGAGGTAAATAGGAAGTAGTCACCATTCTTGTAGTCTGTTGATAGCATAGAGAACTAATATTTCTGTTTTGGGGGAAAAAAAAGAATGCTTCAATCTGTAAACTGCTAGCATTATTTTAGGGGTTGCAGTAGGGACAGAGGTGCATAATAATAATAAATGCAGTCATATTTACACTGAAATCTTTAAGGGTGCTTATTGACGGTTATAGAGCCTTTGTTAAATGGATGTCGTTCAGATTCTTCATCTTAGTGTTTGTTTGGGCTGCAGCATTACCCCTTGATTCTGATGTTCAAGACCAAGTTAGAAAGGAAGGGAGTGAAGGAACTAAAATGAAATCCTACTTCTGGTTGCAGTGGAATGTCTGATACAGTGAAAAGCTAACAACTGGGAGAAAGGGAGTTAATGGCACAGACAGATTTTAGACTTTGGTAATAGAAGATTTGTCCCATAGGGAAAGCTAAGATATTTTATCTGTATGATAACACTAACTTTTTCTGTGTAAGGACTTGGTGAATGAAAAACTGAAGACCCAACAAATGAATAACGATCTGGAAAAACTTTCCCATGAACTTGAAAAAATAGGCTTGAACAAGGAGCGTCTCTTGTGTGATGAGCAGAGTAGTGATGACAGGTAAGAAGGGTATTGGCTTGCCCAGTCAAAAAACAGTACAGAAGTGAGGGTCTGTCTTATTCATAAAGATAAAATGGTTTTATAGATTGCATTTTGTACGTGTTCAGATTTTAATGCACGGTAACACACACAAAATGGAGCTTGCTGTTCTGTGGTATGAATCAGGTAGTTGATGTATTTGGCTTCCTTTGGCAATGAGTTAACTAATTTTGCCACTAAGAAATTTTTTGAAGTATGTCAGAAGATGTGGTTAATGTGTAATTAAAACAGCCAATGTTCTAATTGGTAGTGGAAACAGTGACAGTAAAATGTAGTATGCTCATCTGAAGATTTTCCCCTTCTGGTTGGTAGAAATGTTATTAACACTTTTGTCATGTTAGCTTACATTCTGTCTTTGCCTACTGCTATTTTCTTGTAAAATCTATCAAAAAAGTAATTGCTTGTTTCCTTTCCTATCTGGACTAAGATATTTCTAATGCTTTCCATGCCTGCCAGCATAAAGCAGCTGCTAGCTGATATCTGCTTCAGTTTCCTCTATTGTACGTTGTGTTCTGTCTTGTCCTGCAGGGATTTAGGGAAAACTTGTGACAGAAGAAAAGCAGACAAGTGTGGGCTTCTGGCCAGTCTTTCCAGTCTTTCCTTCATGATGCTGTTTTTTTTCTTAAAAAGCAACAACAACAAAACCAACAGAAGCAGGGGAGAGGAATAGCTGGTGTTGTCGTGATCATCTGTTATTATCAGTGGTTCTCATGAACACATAGGTTGGTTTAGGGCCTTTTATACTGAAAGAAAACCAAATGACATATCTTCTTCTTCGGATTCCTTTTCTTGATGCCAGAGCTGATTTAGTGGGGTGGTGCCATAGAGCCATTGCCATCTCTTGTTTTCTGCTGGTGTCCTTTGTCATATTCTCTCAGCTCGCAAAATAAGAAGTTCTGTCAAGAGCAGTCCTTAGAACTTTGTCTATTTAAGCAGATCCTAAACCCTTTCACGTAGTACAGCTTCCAAAAACACCTGTACAGAATCATATTCTTTCCCATTTCAGATACTTCTCGTTCAAGAATGAATGAGAAGAATCTCAAAACTTTTTAAAAACTGCTTGGAGGATCGTGAATGAGAAATATTTGTTTGAAATGTGGAAAGTTTGTTTGGTTGGAAATTGTGTGCTTTACAACTGTCCTGCCTTTTATTTTGCAAAGTGAAAACACACTTTTTTTTACCCTTATTTAGAGAAGAATCTCTTTTTTTCTATCTGGGGCTCAGCTGATCCCATCTGATAAATTAGCTTTGAATTCCTTGCCATTTTGTCCAACCTTTCAAACAGCAGCTGTCTTTAGGCAAACATTTGTAGATTCAGACCTTGAACCTGAAATACCCAAATGGTAGTGAGGTCAGAAATTTGTACCGTTTCTTGTTGTTCAGTATTCAAAAGGATGCTGGAGATTGAGTCTGTTATTACACAAAAAGAAGAAGGAAAAGGAGTAACTGTATAACTTTGTAATAACAGAACTTACTGGTAGCTGAATATATGCTTCAGCTCACAAAGGCAAAGTGCTATCTGTTCTACTTTTCACAGACTGCCTGAAAACTATTCCTTGTATCTCAGAATCTAGAATTCTCATCCTACTACATGATGTTTTTGGACAGCTTTCTACTTATTAACTCTCTTACCATTGGTCTTCTGCTCCAGTTCCTGACTGGATCTAATGCTGTTGTCAATTCAGGAGTCTCTTGCAATCTCTTCTCTTCACTCTGACAGATTTTTTCAGCAATTGAGATTAGGAAGGAAAGAATTTATGGCTGCTTCTATTTTATCCTACAGCTGGTAAAAGTGGGATGTCTTCCAAATTCTGAATACAAGTACAGTGACAGAGCAGTTGAAAAGTGGAGTGTGGCCTTCTAAAATCCTCTATTCTGAAAGATCTAATAATGCATTAGAATATCCTGCACTGACAGTCTCAGGAAATACTGTTCTAAAGCAATATATCCTAAATCTGGTCCCTCCTCTCCAAAACGTGGTTGTTTTTTTAGGTGCCCTACAATATTTTAAATACAGCAAAAAAAAAGGAATCTTCATGTGTCAGGAGTGGTAACAGTCTTAAAATAGCAGCAGCTGGGCTGAGGGAGCAATTCACACACTCATGCATCAAATGAGCATGCACCTGCAAAGAACTGTTCTCCATCCCTAATGCCTCCTCTATTTGAGCAGGCAGGAAATGGAAATTGATGAAAATCTTGCTCTCCAAATACTTCACATTTGATTTTAGTTGCAGTCCCTGCTGCATTTGCTGGAGTGGAGCCAGAAAGAAGGGTGATGTCAGCACGCGCTTTAATTCTCCCTGTAAAGTCAGCACCCTACTGTTGTGGCTGAGTATTTCTTTTGTATATCTAATATGTTTTGAGAGAAAGAAGGATTTAAAGATGGTTTTGATTGTTACCTTCCATTTCTGTTAGAGAGCTGATGTTATCACCAAGGCGTCTTCATGCTTTTGACTAGAGTTAGCACGTGGATGTTTTTGAATGTAGCTCCCGGGCGTACAGCTTCAGAGCAGGGTGAAATTTAGATAACCTGAAATAATTGTTGAAAGAAAAGCATTTCTTTGTGGTATGCCTTTGAATAGGTACAAACTTTTGGAGTCAAAATTGGAATCCACTCTTAAGAAATCTCTTGAAATAAAAGAAGAGAAAATTGCTGCTTTGGAGGCTCGTTTGGAAGAGTCAACAAATTTAAACCAGCAACTCCGTCAGGAACTTAAAACAGTAAGGATGTGTTTTTTTGCATAAGGTTAAATGAATCGTATTCCAGCTACTGTTATTTCTGCTTTTTGTTTGGTATTTTTGTTTAAGGCAGCAAAAAAGATGAGTAACCTTGGGGTAGCATAAAGCAGGGCAAAGGTGTAATTGCTTTTTAAAACTGGTGTAATAGAGGTCCAGAATTGAAATCTCATGAAAAGAAGTTGGTGATCATTGAATGTGTCAGGTAGATAAACGTTCTGAAGTCTGTTTGACTTGGGATGCCCAAAACAGTCAATTCTTAGCAAGTTACATTTCCTGATCTGCTTTGAGCCTCGATGGCTAGTTAAAAAAAGAAATAGTCTCCTTGATTGTTGGATTTTGTTATAGAAGTCAAGAGACACAATTGGAAGGACTGGAATAAAATGAAGTCTCCTTTTGGCTCACAGTCATACTGTCTAAGTGTTTATTATGGTTGAGCTATCAGTATCCATATGTCATTTTTACAGTATCTCATCAGAGATAAAGAAAGCAAATTTACAGATGGAATAGTATAGAGCATTTTTTGTACTGTGGAAAGTGGTACAGTCATATGGTGTTGTATGGTGTAGAAAATGAAAACTACTAAACTGAATGCAAATTGTCCTGAATAATTTCAGGTGAAAAAGAACTATGAAGCTCTCAAACAAAGACAAGAAGAGGAAAGAATGGTTCAGAATCCTCCTCCAAGAAAGGGAGAAGAAAATCAGTCTGTCAATAAGTGGGAGAAAGAAAACCAGGAAACGACTAGAGAATTACTGAAAGTTAAAGATAGATTAATTGAAGTGGAAAGGAATGTAAGATGTGCTTTTTCTGTTATTCTCATTTGAAATAGCTGTCATAAGCTGTTCCAGTAATGTGAATAAGGGTATTCTTAAAGAAGTGTGCAATTTATCACCTAATTTACAGCTGGATCTTGTGATGCTGTAAAGCACTTGACAGGCATTTAAAAGGAAAAAAATGGAAACCTGAATTTTTCCCTTTTGAATCTACAGATATCTCACAAATGACTCACATGGTGTTTGTATACACATCAGTGAGAGTTCTTTACCATTTCTCCATAGGTAAAATACTAGTTAGCCATTATTTCAGTCATAAACTGTAGTGATATCATTGTATGTTACTCCTGTAATATAAGGTGATACACAGTTTTGTTACACTCTGTAAATATCTGTGAATGTTGTCAATCTTTCTTGCTGCTGAAGCTGAAGTACAAAGGATCATAGGAGTGTAAATCATGCTGCTTTATTTGCTTTGGAGGAAGTGTTGTTTCTAAAGTTCCATAAAAGCCTGTGAACTCAAATTTTCTTTTTTGTTGTTGTTCAAAGAATGCTACACTTCAAGCAGAGAAGCAAGCACTGAAAACACAATTAAAGCAGCTTGAGACACAGAATAACAATCTGCAGGCTCAGATTCTCGCACTTCAGAGACAGACTGTTTCTCTGCAGGAGCAGAATACAACTCTACAGACTCAAAATGCCAAACTTCAGGTAATGCTTTCTTATTTTCTTTTTAAAAACAAATGTAATTGAGAGGTTTTTTCAAAGCTAACTACAGTGATGTAAGTCACATTTTGTTTCTGGTGCGCGTATGGAAGAGAAGGGAATGTGGAAATAATATGCAATAAGCACAATCAAATGAGATTTAGTGATTGATGATCAAGAACAAAATTTCTGGAAGTTGCTTCTATTCCCTTGTGTTTGTCCTATTTAAACTTGTGGCTTTATAACTGGGAGTAGAGTCGATTCTCTTCTTCTATCTATTATTATTATTTCTTTTTTAATTCTAAATTAGGTCAGGGAAGCAGTTGGTACATCCACAGAGACTAAGAAGTTATTCTGTTTTTATAGCTGGAGTTTAAAATAAGTAAATAAAAAATCATACCTAAAAGAAAAAGCAAGGTGTTAGTTATTAAATACATGCTTGGGTTTTTTCCTCTGGTAAATAAAATACACTTCTTTACGGATTGGATTTTGGAGCTCTATAAATCAAAACTACTTGATGGGAAAATTAAATACAAACTCAGAAGTGCAGCACAAATAGATGTGAAAAAATGACAAAAGGTGGGCAGAAGTCAGTGAGTGAAGGAATCCTTATGTGAGTGAATAAAATAACGAGGAAAAATTAATGCACTTTGTGAATGCCTTGAGTCATCATTCTGCCTTCTGCTGTTGTAGCACAGATGCACTTTCCATCTACCACACAGAAATCTAATGAGTGCACAGTGCTCCCCTTTGTGGCAGGCCAGCCTGTGTACAAAACTGAGTATTTGTGCACATGGTGTGTCTCATCTAGATTTTAAACTATCAGTGGGCATGGGAATATCTTGCATTTCAGACAAGTAGGGGTGTACATCTGGGATTCAGGACTGTTGCTGTTTTGTAATAACATTTGTCAAAATAACAAGAATATCTTACACAGTTCCTTTTTGCTGCATGAAGGAACATCACCACAAGCCTTTCCTATCTGACAAGTAAGGATAATAACTGTAGATAAGTTCAAGTACTGTGATAATGAGTTGGAAGAAGTATTTTTCACTTTCAGTGTAGTTGTTGCTGTGAGCTTCACTAAGCAATGTGATGTTAATAGCTGGAAATGACAGGAGAATGTCACACCCAGCTTGAGAAAGGGAGTTCCTCCTCTTCCTTGAGAATTCAGCTGTTTTTCTCGTATCTGTTGGAGAGCAAGTAAATCTAAATCAAAATGAAAGCTGAAGCATGCTCAAGAAAATTAAAGTAACTATTAACCAGAAATAGAAACTAGCCTGATCTATGTTGACTACATTGAAACTGTTCTTAAGCAACTGTAAATCTAGTATTCCTCCTGTTAACCCTAAAGAACATATCAGAAAAATGACGCAGTAAAGAATAACTGGGAATTCTGAACCGAATCAAACTTTGAATTCAGTCTGTGAAGTTTTGCAGCATATACGTGCTGCCAGATGTTACTTCATTTCCAGTCAAGGTTCAGCTTTGTCATCTGCAGCAAAGAATGCTTCTGTTCCAACAGAAAGGGATTTGCTCCTCAGTAATAGCATGTACTGCAGCAACAGACTTTCTTGGTTTTGTTTTTAACTTTAACAGATACCTTGAGGGTATTAGAAGTTGCAGTCAGTTAGTGAATGTGTTTATTTGCTTTTGTTTTTGATGAAGAAAGAGGAGGAAACGAGCATATTACAGCTCAGGTGACAAGAATGTTAGGTATCCTCAATTCTTTAATACATCTAAGGATTAGATTAGGTTAATTTTTTATAGGCAAAGTAAAGATTTTTGTCTTATGTTGAATACTTTAATGTATAATGGACATCAATACTGTTCTGACAGAGTTTTTAAAACATGATCTTCCACAGGAGTGCTTTCTGTCAGCTGCTTCAACATGCACATAAGGTGATCAGCTGCTGCCATTTACTGTGATGGGAAAAGAACAGTAACTGGCAGCTTCTCAGTCAAACAGAATCTGGCTAGGTCCTTTCAAGTTTGATAGCTTCCCTTTCTCTCTGCTAAATGGATGGTAATGTTTTAAGACTGATTGTGAAGTCTACATGGATACAGCAAGGTTTTGTGGAAACAATAGAGATTCTGTACTAGAAAGAGTTTTATTTTAAGAAGAGTTGCACCAAAATAAAAGGAACTTGGATATTAGTAGTGTCACAGATTGGATTTACATGACTAGAGGATCACTGATGATCCAAAATATTCTTAAGGGTGTACAGATTTGAGTTACTAGGATAGAAGAAGAAAAGTGTTCTTGTTAAAGGTTGTCAGGTAATGGAGTAACCAGACAGATGCAGTTAAACACTCAAAGTTAAACACTCAAAAACCCTTTAATAGGAGGATTCAGACAACATGATTCAGTCTGTGAAATTAATTTGCTTCTCTCCTCACATATTCATGACTGCAGGTTGAAAATTCTACCCTTAATTCTCAAAGTACATCTCTAATGAATCAGAATGCACAACTGTTGATTCAACAGTCTGCTTTAGAAAATGAGAAGGAAGGTGTGCTCAAAGAGCTGGAAGATCTGAAGTCACTGTACGATTCACTTCTCAAAGACCACGAAAAACTGGAGCACCTACATGAACGCCAAGCTTCTGAGTATGAGTCACTGATTGCTAAACATGGAAGTCTTAAATCTGCACACAAAAATCTGGAGGTGGAGCATAAGGACTTGGAAGATAGGTAAATACTGACGTGCATGTTAAAAATAGAAGACTTTTTTCTAAGCAAATAGTGCTGTGTACTTAGTATGAATAAAATTTTCTTTACTCAAAGGTATAAGATCTTCAGAATTTGAAAAATCACCATTTCAAGAAAATTTCCATTTTTTCTTCTTATTCTGTAGAAAAGAAAGTTGAATATGATTTTTCTTTGCAGGTACAATCAGTTGCTTACACAGAAAGCACAGCTGGAAGAATTGGAGAAAGTGCTCAAAACAGAACAGGAGAAAATTCTGCAGCAAAATGAAGAACATGAGACTGTGGCAGCAGAGTATAAGAAACTTCGTGATGAAAATGCAAGGTAAAGCAGAAGTCTGGTGTGTGTGCTGGTGGAGCCCTGAGTGCTGACCAGCATGGTCTAAACAAGTATTGCATCCACTCATGTTTCTTAACACCTGATGCCATGGACCAGAACATAAATGATCCATGCCTTATAGAAGCTGCTCTGTAATAGGAAGGCTGAACAGGGGAAAAAAAAAGATATGCACAAAGAATATTATTTATCCTGACTAAACTGAATTTCACTTTGCAGCACAAGAATGCCAGACAAAGTGCTGTGCAGTGTGGATGTGGACTGTAGAGAGAGCAACCCACCGTGAGTTCCTCAAGGGGCGGGATGACAGGTTGCTGCTGATAGGGGTAGAAATGATGTGGGCAGTGAAGGTCTGCACAACACATCTGTGGGAAATCAGATTTAGAGAGAACTACTAAGGGAACTTTATACCTATTCTGAGAGAGTAGCATCAAGCCATGGAAGCTCAGTGTTTCGAGGCAGCTTGAGTTGCAAATACATTGCCTGATATCAAACTTGCATGTACGGTTCTGTTATCTTTTAATTCCAGGCTTGCTCATACGCACGATCAACTCTTGAAAGAGAATGAAGTTCTGCAAACTGATCATAAGAATTTGAAGACTTTACTGAACAGTTCCAAGCTGGGACAAACACAATTAGAAGCTGACTTCTCTAAACTCCGAGAGGAGTACCAACTGCTGGATATTAAATGTACAAAAATAACTAACCAATGTGAGGTATGTAAAAATTACTATATTTTAAGACCAATATCGCTGTAACATTACATATAAATTCATAAAATAAAATGAGGTGCCTGAGAACTGAACGCTTGTTTGTAGATAATGAAATGGGTCTGAAGGCAAATGAATTTGCCTGCTGTACAGGCAGTCAAAAAAATGGGCTCCTGCTAGGTAAACTGTATTAATTGAAACTTAAAGCTCTTATCAGTTGTATCATGATCTAGTTTTGTTTGATTTGACTGTTGAAATAAATAATTGTAGACCTCTGTTTCTTGATAATCTCATCTGTGTATAAAATAGGTTCGTATATGTATGCACATAAATTTCCATTTATTTTAACAGCTGCTTAGCCAGCTTAAAGGAAATATGGAGGAGGAAAACAAACATCTACTAGATCAAATTCAGACATTAATGCTACAGAATAGAACATTACTTGAGCAGAATATGGAAAGCAAGGATCTCTTCCATGTAGAGCAAAGGCAGTACATGTGAGTTTTGAAAACAGTGAAATTACTGTGATAAGAGCAGTTACATTTTTTTAAATACCCATTTTGTTGTGTACAGAAATGAACATATCATAAGTAGCATGTTTTTCTCTTGTAAAAAACAAAAACTTAAGTCAAATATGGACAGTAGCTGATTAAAACTAAGAACACTTGTTTTTAACTGTAAAAGATGAGTGCGACTGCTTTCGTTATTAGTGATAAAAATGTCTAATTAAAATGTCCTTCATTCCTCATTCAAAGATCCCAGACTTGTTTGCAAACTGCAGCCTGTTCAGTGAATTTGATAGAAGAGAAAATAAACTTGTGTAAATGATCCTGGTATGACCTACATACACCTTTCGGGGGCAGAGGTTGTGTGTATTACAAAAGGCTGATGTCCTTATCGTAGTGAAGGCTGCTTGTTTTCTTCATTTCACTGTCTTGATATTTTTTTAATAAGAAACAAGTGTCAGATAAGAATTTCCCACAAAACTGTCAGCTCTCAGATAACTGATGTCCAGAGGAACATGCTACTTGTGTGTTATGTATTCATTAAATGCTCATTTTCCAAGCATACGCTATCATTAATTTCTGTTCACAGTGACAAGCTAAATGAATTAAGGCGACAGAAGGAGAAACTGGAGGAGAAGATAATGGATCAATATAAATTTTATGAGCCATCTCCACCCAGAAGGTAGTGATCCATATGGTATAAAATAGATATCTACGACAGCACATCCATTCTGTTCCAACTGAAAGACGAGAGATTTCTTTAAGCTTCAGAGGAACAGAATCACATCTGTATTCTTTCATACATAGGACAAGTATGAAGACCTAAGTAATACATTACAAATGCAAATAAATGTATTGTGTTCCTGGTAACAGAAGGGGCAACTGGATTACACTGAAGATGAGGAAACTGATGAAATCCAAGAAGGATGTTAATCGAGAACGTCAGAAGTCTGCAACCCCTACACCTACCCGTTCAGAATCCAGTGAAGGATTTCTTCAGCTGCCCCACCAGGACAGTCAGGATAGCTCCTCAGTGGGCTCAAACTCCATTGAAGATGGACAAGTCCTGGGAACCAAGAAGAGTACTAGTGAGTACTACTACTACTATGAAACCTCTCTTTAATGCATTTAAAAATAAAGATGTTGTCAGTTTAAACCTCTGTATTATAGAGGATTTTTTTTTTTTTTTTTACAGATAATTCGTAGAGTCTTTAGGAAGTGAGTCTGAATTTTTTCATTAGTTAAATTATTTTTTTTTACAGATTTCACGCAGATCTTTTTAGTGGGCAGGTAGTAGTTTTTAGCATTTCTGTAGCTCTAAATGAAAGATGTTGAGATGAAAGATTAAGTGAATGTTGTTATTGGGTCAGGAAAGCAGAATTTCAGGTATAATGTTAGATAACATCACAGGATCATGTTTTGTTTCTTGCTTTTGTCCTCGCATGAATCCTTCCCCTCATCTTTGTGAGTGCTTTGCAAGCTGTGGCTGTGCTAACCTGCAGTTGCTAAATAGATCTTTTGTTTGGAGATGTTCCTCCAGCATCTCACAGAATCAGTGGTGAAGACTTCTGGCATTTGAATATGCAATGGGAAGCATTATATAGGGATATAACTGTTTTTTAACAAGCAAACAGCAGCAACAAAACGAAACCACTTGTTACTCATCTGAAGGTTTAAAATTAAAAGACTAAAGAGGGAAGCTGAGGAGCATCACAAAAGTGTGGGAGGATCAAATATTTCAGATTTCCTTACACTGAAAGAGCTTGACACCCACTGTTTTAGGATGACCACCATATAAACGACCAGGTTCTGCGTCTGATATATCAGTATCTTTTGTCATCCACTAATGGCATCAATTACAAACTGTCCAATTTCTTCAGAGATAACATTACAGACAGGTTTTCAAGTTGCAGTGATTGTATTTAATAATTAGACCTCGAAAGCATTTTTGGCTGTACATTTAAAAACATTAGAATACATGGTTAGTAACAATCATTTTTTAATTTTTAAAAACGTTCTTTGTCTTGGGTTTCAAAATACATCAGATGGATATTCCACTTTCATGCCAGCTATGAATTTCCTGTGTTCAAAATAATTGAAACTGCCATGGAGATTTTTTTCTGAGCTTACTACATAAACTTAGCTGAAGTTGAAAGCTCTACAGGCACTATTTCATGGTAGTTTTCAATTGGCTACATCATTTTTTAAAAATAGTAAAATATTGAATTTGAGGGTAGGCTTCATTGCTTTGGTTGCTAAATTGACAATTTGGGGAGTTCAGATTTCTCAATGTAAGAGTTTCTAAAGCTTCAAAACGGGTATCTGAAATTTGAAAAAGCGTATTTTGGAATGCAAGCTCAAAGTCTTACAGAGTTCAGGACTGAGTGAAGCTACAGTGGATGTGTTTACACGTGTGGTTGAATCAAGTGTGCATGCTTTGGTTCAGAGTGGGTGCACAGTAATTCTGTGTTCTGGAAGGGCTCTTCTGTGTGCATTTTCGTGTTCACACTTGGGACCTTGTGGTGTTAGCATGCTGCTGCTACACTCCTCATGAAGCCGAGGTTGAAACTAGGGTGGCTGATCCTTAAAAGAGATTTGAAATTGTTCAGATCTCATTAGTTTTCTATCCATGGATCTTATTCACGTTCCTTCTAATTGCAGTGTATTTATCCACAAACTGGAAGGACTGATCTAATTCTGAATCCTGTCTTTCCTCCGTTACACATGGCATCCATCGTTTTTGATAGAATTTGGATAAATTGTTTGCCAGCTCAGTGCTGACAATCTTACTGAGATGCACAAAACTAAGATCAGAATATGCCAGTGAGAAGCACCGGTAGTGGTGCACGTTTTGCAGCCTACCAAAATAACTTTTGCATCTCCCTCCTATTCTCAAAGAAGTGACTCTGCAGTATTGGCCTCCATTAAAAGAAAATACAGGAGAAAAAATCTCTGTCTTCTGTCTATACGTGGTGTTGTAGCTTTTCACGCCAATGGAAGGCCATTTGTGGAACAGAACTTGTCCTGTCCCCAGCCCCACTGATCTCCCCTATGTTTGTAAAAGGAGGTGATCCCGGAGGAAAATGAAAAACCCTCCCAAGTGTCCTTCAGAAGGTGAGAGAAGGTGATTTCCCCAAATTGCCATCATTGGCACAAATCAGGGATGCTCTCACAGGATTTTGTATACAGTGTCCTCCAGTGATCCTTGAGACCTGTGAGCTTCCATATCCTGCCGGAGAAACGGAGACAATAATTCCAAAATGAATTATTCTGCTACTGCCACTGATTGAAAATGAAAGCAACAGCTGGGATGATTTTCGTCTGCACTCAGAGAGCCTGAATCCCTTGTTTGATTTCACAGGCCTTCACTTCTCACATCTGTACTCAGTGGTTGAGTCTGGAGAGTAGCACAGATCTGATATGTGGTTGTGTGGAGCCTCTTCTCTGGGGGGAACAGCATCCACGGAATCGGGGCTATTACTAAGCTGCCATCTTTAAACAGTAGTCCCAGTAGCGGATGTATTACTATCGTGGAGGTACCAGGAATAAATCATGCTCCATTTTGAAGATCACAGAATCATGGAATTGTAGGGGTTGGAAGGGACCTCCGGAGATCATCGAGTCCAACCCCCTGCCAAAGCAGGTTCCCTACAGCAGGTCGCACAGGTAGGCATCCAGGCAGGTCTTGAACATCTCCAGAGAAGGAGACTCCACCACCTCCCTGGGCAGCCTGTTCCAGTGCTCCGTCACCTCACTGTACAGAAGTTCCTTCGTGCATTGGTGCAGAACTTCCTATGCTGCAGTTTCCGGCCGTTTCCCCTTGTCCTGTCTCCACTCACCACTGAAAAGAGTCCGGCCTCGCCATTCTGCCCCCCACACCTTAGATGCTTATAGACCTGGATCAGGTCCCCTCTCAGTCTTTTCTGCCCAGCTCTCAGCCTGTCCAGGTCTCGATGAATGGCAGCACGGCCTTCAGGCGTGTCAGCCAATCCTCCCAACTTCGTATCATCAGCAAACTTGCTGAGGGTGGCCACCATCCCCTCATCAAGGTCACTGATGAAGATGTTGAACAAGACCGGACCCAGCACCGACCCCTGAGGAACACCGCTGCTTACAGGCCTCCAGCCAGACTCTGCACCGCCAGCGACGACCCTCTGCGCTCTACCAGTCAGCCAGCTCTCAACCCACCTCACTGTCCACTCATCTATCCCACACTTGCTCAGCTTTGTTATAAGGATGTCGTGGGGGACAGTACCAAAAGCCTTGCTGAAATCCAGGTAGACTACATCCACTGCTCTCCCCCCATCCACCCAGCCAGAGACAACATCATAGAAGGCCACCAGGTTGGTCAAACATGACCTCCCCCTGGTGAACCCGTGCTGACTAAAGATGTCTGCCCAAAGGTCTTCCTGCATGCATGAACAAAACTTGGGGACTGTAACATTGTCCATACAGAACTCTCCATGGTGTTTTTGGCAAATGTGGGATGGCAAACTGGAAGGTTTTGAGTTTGAGTGGGAGAATTCTACAGTGTTCATTTTCAACTCAGGAAGTAAGATTGTGTTCACAGAATCTCAAAAGAGAAAGCAAATGGAATGCTTATAACTAGAGTTATAGTGTATATAGAGAGGATTAATAAGATATTCCTCCTACCATCACCAATTTTTTGGAGTTTTTTGGAATAAATATGCAAAGAGCTAAAGCTGACTCATCTGAACTTTTCTATTTGCTTTTGCTGTAGCTCTGCTGTTCCAGAATTTTTGCAGGACATTTCTTTCAGGCAAAACAAGCAGGCTCCAAGGAACTTATATGCAAAGGACTTCACAGAAGATACCAATTGCAGGAAGCAGCAAGTAAAATAATCTAAAGCATTCTGTAGAAAGGATTATAAACAGATCTTAACTGCATAGTGTCCCCTGTAGCTTCTTCAGTTTACATTTGTTCCCTTTTGTTAGAAACAGTCTTTATACCCCAGTCTTTTTACCCTGTAAGTACATACCACCCAGGTTAGAATTGCTCTGGTCTGTGACTTGGGCTGCTGGGTGCTGTTTGAAGACAGCAGAGCACTGTAGACATACTGCTCTAAGTGCAAACACAAAATAATACAACAGAAAGAGATTTATTTCTGTTTCAGGCTAGTTCTCATGCACTTGTAAGTGTGTATGTATATATGTACATGTAAAATACATATGAAATATGTATATGTGTACATATAGAATAGAATGGATGTATAACAAGCTACTGGCTTAGCAGAAAAACAAGGTGAATGACAAAGCATGCACCTCAAAAAGCCTCTCTAGAGAGGTAAAATAAGCAGATCTTGGGTTGACAGAATGTTCTGCACTGCTTTCACATCTGCATAAGCAAGAACGTTCAGTGATGCCATGATGTTTCTTTCTGGATCTTTGTATCTAGTTGTTTGCATGTGGCTCCTGTATGCTTCGCAGTCAGCTGATGCATTTATCTGCTGCTTCAAGGTGAAGTAATTAGTGAATAGCAATCAGTTACTAATGGACAATAGCTGAATCTAAGGATAAGTCATTTTCCTCCTCCCCATCTTTAAATACTATTTGTAATTTTAACTCTGTTTCCTGGTATTTAGTATGTTATCCTGAAATACCACAGCAATGCTCACATCTGTATTTTCTTCTGCTGTTTTATTTATTTTTTGAATCTTTGGGGTTTTTCCGGCCAAAAGATTCAGTATTTACTGTTCCAGCCAGTAAATATTGATTTAATTTTTCTAACTACAGATTCATCTTAATTTACAGACAATTCAGTAAAGTATTAACATCACTCCACATATAAATGTAGCTGCTTGAATATAAGGTCCGCTAATATTTCTAGAACGTAGTCAAAATTATTGGTGAGCAAGAAATATTAGTAAAGATTGTTTTGTTCTGTAGACATTGGGCAAAAGTTACAGAAGTTATTGTTTTCAAAAGATAATGATCAGAACATGTGTCAAAGTAGGCACTGTACTTAATTACTCCCATTTAAAGCTTTGTGCTTCACGTTTTTGTTTACGTTTAATAAATGTGTTTTTCACATTTAAAAGAAAAAGTATTATTATCAATTTTTATAGCCATCTCCAAAGACGTTCCATGTAGTTTTCCAGGAGGTGGCAGTTAGAGCTTTCAGACTGTGATACATTCTTCACCATTGTTTTTGGTGCATTTCTGCATATATTAAGGTTTTCATAGTGCAGTTTCCATAATTTGGTGTAGCTTTCATATTTCATTATCACACAGAAGCATGAGAGTGATGTTTGTAGCATAGCATAGCTTAAACTCAGACATTCATTTCTGTCCTTAGTTTCAGCATTTAACTTCCATCTGTTCTTCTCCCTTTTTTTTCTTTCATTTCCCTGTTTCCGTTTTTCCTCATGCTATGACATAAAAGTGGTTGCACTGAAAAGACTGCCCTTTTTGAGGAACAGACCGAAGGAAAAAGACAAAATGAAGGCCTTCTATCGTCGCTCCATGTGTAAGACTTTATGACAGTTCAGCTTCTTTAAATGGCTACACTGGCTTCCATTACTAATTTTTCACTAACCTCTCCCTGGACTGCGCTGTATTTTTCCTCCTATTTTGCAGTGTGCAAGTCCTGCTACTATACAAGGAGCTGGAGCCTTTTCTCTTTCCTTTTTTTCAACCTGAGCACTGAATACCTTATATATGTCCACATGTGCACACAACACATTGACATGCACACGCATATATATATATTCAGTGCATCGCAATTACATATACTTGTATACACATTTGTCTATATACACATGTCTGCATGTGTATATAAATTTACAGTGCACTGTGTAAGCATAAGTAGTTCTAAATTACACGTTTCATAAGCCTTTTATTAAGAAATCGCTGCAATTTTTTGTTTAAAGTGAGTATAGAAAAAGTAGTGCAAGGTTGTATGGTGGTCTGTCACTCTTCAAGTATTCATCACTTGTTGTTGCCAAAATTTTGTATTGATTTATTTTCCTTTTTCATGAGGAGTGGAGAAGTTTCTCTGTCTTTGCCAAGTAAAGGTGAATGTCATCAGAAGTCATCGTTTTCAGATCCTTTTACTATGTGAAGTACAGTTTGCCTGCAGTATCCTGCACTGTACGAGGATCCCGTGTCACTGTTGGCATTATATTGTGTCAGCACCTTGCCCGTTTATTATTCATTCCATTTTATCATTGCAAGCAGCATATCAAAGCTTCTAACATATATATTACACATCATTGCAGCATAAGCATGGCGATTATAGCTAATAAAATCAGATTTAAGAGCCATACAGAGTTCAGAGAAGTCTCTTGACTTTCAATACTTCTCATTCGTTGAGCTGATTGCATGTCATAACATGGATGATCTCGTGTTTGTACCTTCTGGTATTCAATGCACTTTAATGCTTAGAGAACTGTCAAACGTTTTGCAGTATAAAATGAGAACAAAAGCAAATACATTGACCATGCTGATCATTTGCTTTCATTTGCATCCCAGCCATGAATGACCTGGTGCAGTCCATGGTCCTAGCAGGAGGACAGTGGACAGGTAGTTCTGAGCATCTGGAGGGTCCTGATGATATATCTGCGGGTAAAAGGAGGAAAGAATTGGGAGCTATGGCCTTCTCTACTACAGCTATCAACTTTGCAACTGTCAACTCTTCTGCAGGCTTCAGATCCAAGCAGTTGCTAAATAATAAAGGTATAGGTAGAAGCTCTTTGCACCATGATGTGTCTGTGTGTGACAGCAATTTCATGTATATATTTTTTTGTATTTATATATTTTTTTTTCAGCAAAAAGCAACCTGAGTAATTGAGTTATGGTGATGAGGAGGTGAATAGCTTTAATAACTATAACTAGAAAATGTCAGGATTGTGCATACAGAATGTTACATAAGTTAAAGTGGATTGATTTGAAAATGATTACTGTACGTTACAGATAAGTGCATCTATGATCTTCACTTCATTTCACATCTTCTTTTGTCTCTGTGTTTAGATGCTATGTCGTTTGAAGATGTAAGTCCACAAGGTATTAGTGATGATTCTAGTACAGGATCAAGAGTTCATGGTAAGATGTAAATTTTAATTGAATTGCTTATGGATGTATTATGTGAGTGTTAACAATGTTTGGGAAAAAAAAAACCACAAAACCCCACCCCCAAAACAGTGAATGGCACGGTTACAAGTGAGCATGCTTTCTGTGATTTGCATACCTCTTGAATGCATAGCATCAGTATTGTTTCTTCTGATTATCCTTTTCTTCAAACACTACCAGATAAAATATTCTCTATCTCTATTAGAAAGTATGAAGTGCATCTGAACAGGATCAAAATTTTTTGCCTTTAAAAATTGTATTTGGAGTTTTGCAAAATAAAAGCAGCTGTTATAATCTCAATCCTAAGTAAAAAAACCACAGAACAACAACCAACCGAACAGGAAAAATCACAAATGAACAAAAAAACCGACAAACAAAAAAAAACCAAATCCAAATCTGGCCAGATTTGCCAATATTTCTTGTATAGTGAGATGTAAATGTGCTGTGTACATACCTGATAAAGAATCATTATAGGTTTCTTCAAGCAAAGGTATGAATTGAGAGCTGTGAGAAATTATTTAGAAGGGGAGATTGTAACTCTTCTGAAAGTACTTAAAATTAGTGTGAACTTGTTGGAAGCTAACAAAATAACAGTGCATTTCCCTTGTATTGGATAGGAGTACAGGACATTAACTGTGCAGATGCTCTTGCTCCTCCTGTTCGTGGCATTTCAGCAATGTGCAAGGTTCCCTGTCAGATCTGTTGTAAGTGACCTAATCACGAGCAACTTCCTGCATGCCACTCCTTTCATCTTACAGTCCTGCTTTCCCACTCACGCTCAGTTCCACTTCTAAACATGCACTCTGTTTCTCTCTTCCTCTCCCTTGTCCCTTACTATTCCTGTAGTGCCCTTTTCTAAAGCGTCCTCTTGGACTGCCCGGAAATCCCTTCGCTTTCTGATCTGTAAGAAACCAATTTGTTAACAGTGGGCATGCTAAGCCTGTGAAGTGCATGATTCCTGCCTCAGAGCATTCTGTGATCAGAATGTAAAGGTGCCCTGTCATCTGCTAAAATTTTGTTCATCATGCTATCTCCTCATTTTCCAATTAGCTTCCAGACCAGCCAGCCTTGATAGTGGCAGAACATCCACTAGTAATAGCAATAACAATGCTTCACTCCATGAAGTCAAAGGTATGCTGTAGGCGAATTTACATACGTGCTTCATTGCCATTATTTTCTCTGTAGGAATTTTTGCTTGAATTGAAAACAAAGCTAAAACAAAACCAGCAACGCAGCATGCTTTTCTGTAGGTATGTTCATACATCAGCCTTTGTTCCCCAAATCAGGAAAGGATTCAAGTATTAATAGAACTTATATTTTTAATAGATTTTTAAGTGGTGATACTAATATGTAGGTTTCAGACTATTTTAAACCAAATCTTACCCATTTAATGATCTTGCAAAATAAATATTCTCCCCAAATTATATTAAAATCATATATTATTTAACAGATATTTGAGTTACTTTGCTATTTTTCATGTAGCATCCAACTGTCTGCTCAGTGCTGCTGTGATGCTATATAGTGTGCAACACAAAGCAGGCAAACTTGGCATATGTACCACCATCCTGGAGAAGTAGCATTCCAAAACTGTTGTTTCTGAACTACGTTGGAGAAAATACCTTTTTCCATTCCATTTCTGATATTCTGTATAACGTAGAACTCACTGGTAGTAAATTAAAATGTGTGCTTTATAGGCAAGAACAGAGGCCTATCTTTAGTCTCTGAGAAAACAGCATTATGTAGATAGAGGTGCAGATCATAAGTGAAGGGTGGTTTTTAATTCACAAGCTATTGTGCCCCATTTAGAAAGCCATGAGAGGTAAGTCAGGGGAGTGAGATTGTTCTGTATTTGATTTGAGCAATGCAGGAAACTATGTTTTTCAGTATTCTGAGTGGAATTACTGAGAACCGAATGTGAAAGTGTTCAAGTTTGAGTAAGGTTACAGTGTTTTAACAGCTTTTGTATATTTTGTGATGGAATATTTAATACTGTTTACCCCAAAAGCAGGTGTGGTTAACAATCAAAGCAGACCTCAGAGTCACAGCAGCGGAGAATTCAGCATGCTACATGAACACGATGCTTGGTCAAGCAGCAGCAGCAGCCCTATTCAGTATTTGAAAGGTCATACAAGGTCCAGTCCTGTGCTTCAGCAAAGAACACCTGAGACACTGGATCGTGGTGGAAGATGGATCAAAACTGATTCTCCTGGAAGTGAGGTTGTTACCCTGCAGCAGTTCTTAGAAGAAAGCAACAAAAGTACCTCAAGTGAGGTTAGTTCAAAACATATTTTAACTATGTATTACACCATATAATTTACTCCAATTGACAGAGTTAGTAGAATATTTACCACAATAGAATTGCTTTAGAACTTTGTGGAAACTCTGGTTATGCCTATGTTTTGTAGTGTGGGCTGTATCCTGATATACTGTACTTGCTGTATTTTGCTTGACTCTAGGAGGCAGATAAAAAAAAAGTCAAACTCTACTGCACACAATTATCTGGTGCACTGATGTGTGGTACACTCATCAGAATTTAGCTGGAAGACCATAAGCACAAAGAAAACTTGCTGTTTATCTTCCAGTTCATCTCTTGTCTTCAGTGGGAGCTATTGTCTTGCATCAACAGCAAAGGAGATACTTTACTTCAGTCCCTAAGGAGAGAATCTTGGTGGTTTCATGTTTACTTACTAACTTAACACCACTGGGCAAAACACCCGGCCTTGGAGCTCACTGAAATCTAGGAGTAAGATGCAGAGGATGTTATTTAAAATCAGTGCCAGTTTGTTAGAAACACAGAATCACTCTTGTCCCTGCTGCTGTTCTAATTCCTTCATCGCTCACATAGATCTGTCTGAAGCCTAGGAGTCTTCTAGACTGTAAGGCAAGGCAGTTACTCTGGCTAGGGCCTATCAAGGGTAAGGACCAACCTACATCTATTTTAGTTACACAGTTATAATGGAAACGTACAGATTCACGTCTGAATTGGAGTAGTCTGTGACTTGAATTTGGAATAAATCCCTGGATTTTTTGGTAGCTACTTAACAATGATGTTACACCTGTGATCTCTCTGGCAATATTTGTTTGTTTGTAGTGGTTGCTAGGTTTGTTGTTTGTTTTTCATTTGTTTAAAACGTTAGAGAATGTTCTGGAAATAGAACTAAGAGACCACCTGAGTCATCAAGTCTAATCCACTGCTGCTCAGGGATCAGGGAATCCGTTTCATAGAATCACAGAATAACTCAGGCTGCAAGGGTCCTCAGAAGTTCTCCCTTTGGCCTTCTTGAGAGCCTTTCCTTAATGCTTTCATCTTAAAGATTTGTTCCAAATTATTTCCTTTACTGTTTCAAAAAATGCTGAAGTCTTTAAGTCTATTTGAAACTCATCCAAATTCAGCCACCAAAGTTCTGTATGCTCTGTATTGTTTTCTGAGATTCTTGTCTTCGTTATTTGAGTATGTGGAGGTGGTAAGCTTTTAGCTCCATATTAGCAGTGTAAGTTAAGATGATAGATCATGTGAAATTGCTTAGCAAAGTAGTGATGTCAGGTGCAAACAGCAAGTGGATGAGAAGATGAGCTTGAAGTTCCCAGCTTTTGGCTTTTGCACTGTTTGGTGCTATGGGTGCTAATTCCAAGTAGCTGTGATTGCCATGATGCCTCGTTTTTAACTTGCTTGTAAGTAACTGTGCAGAAAACTCATGTGTACAATAGCACTTTCAGTTCTAAGATTTTATATTTGAAAACACTTTCAGAATTGTTCTGTGTCCTCCAAGATCAATTAAGAAAAAGTAAAAATTACAAATTCTGCATTTACAATATCTTTGATGTTTTTGACAGATGAAATCTGGGAGTGAAGAGAATCTTTTAGATGAAGTAATGAGAAGTTTATCAGAGTCATCTGAGCTGACAGGGAAGGAAAAGCTAAGAAAGGCATCTGCTGGTTGTGGAATTGTGAGGTCACTGAGCGTAAAAAATCCAGTTGATTTCTCAGATGGACGATCCATTAAACCAGAACAACTCGTAAGGCCCAGCCTTCGTAGAACAGAAGATGCCTATTTCACTAGCTCCCCAATAAAATTTACATCGGGCACTCAAGGGAAGGCCAAATCAGTGAAAGAAAAGATGCAAACATCTGCATCACAGCGACAATCAAGGGATTGCAATCCTTACGCTACCTTACCTCGTGCGAGCAGTGTGATTTCTACAGCAGAAGGAACTACTCGAAGGACAAGCATTCATGACTTTTTGTCTAAGGACGTTAGGCAGCCTGTTTCTAGTGATCCAGCAACATCCACCGCTGACAGAAGTGCTCCAGCAACATCTAGTGAGTACTCAGCACACCAGTTATCCTCTCATTTTTTTCACTGTGTGGCTTACAGAGTAGATTGTGTTCCGCAAAGCAATGCAACTAATACAGGTAAAGCACGTAATTTAGGATGCAACTCTGATGTGCCTAAGACTTCAAGGATGGAAAGGTCAAATTTTTGTGAGAAAACTTTCTTAAGCACAAATATGTTTAATGATAAAGTCAGTCTATCTGGTAGAGAGAACACAGGATCTTTTACTGTGGTGCAGCCATTTTTATCGCTTAACACTGAATTAGTTAGTAATATAAGTGGATTGCCTTCAAGGTCTGCATCAAAAGCTGATCAGGCAAACCTGTCAGAGTTTGTACCAAAAAATCAGGAACAGCCTTTTACCAATCAGAAATCTGCTCATAGGGACCCACAGCCAGCACTGAGTAGTGAACTTGTTCCTACCAGCTGTGTGAACACCAGCGAGGCAGAGTCCCTGCTTCTTGTTTCTGAGGATAATAAAACCGTGTGGTATGAGTATGGTTGTGTGTGATAAGAACACTGCATTATTAAATATATAATTATGTAGGACACATAGGTGCTCTGCTGAATGTCCACTGGCCCTAGAGAGAATTTCACTACAATGAAAAAGTAACTTCATTTAGATCTGTGGGTTGTTTTTTCTTTTTTTTCCTGAGAGCAGTGGCATACAGTTGTGTACTCAAGCATGTGTTCGAATGTAAAATTGTAACCTCATCCAGGTTTGCATGAAACATTAATTGCACTGTATATATTTTGCATGCTTTATAAAATCTTTATAATGCAAGCTCTATTTTTATTTGTTGTCCATTATAAATATTTTGTTTTTTATCTGTACGTAACTGAACGCATGTTAAAGCAATTGCATGCTGCACTGCCAGGAATGGCAGTGAACTACAGCACTGTCAGTACAAAGTCTGTGCCTTTCAGTTCTGCTTGTGCTTCCAGTTTGTCAGTAACATGTTGACTCTGTGTTTGGAGTACAAATACATTTTTCCTTGTTTTTTTTTTTTTTTTTTTAAAGAAATACCAATGAGAAGAAGCCTTTAGAGAGATTTCAGTTCCTTACCACCTCCTGTGTGTCACTCTGCACAAGAAACAAAACTTATAATCCAGTAACTCAGTGACTGTCCTGCACAAAGATATGATTCACATTCCATATTTATGTTTAAATATTTTAGTAAGGAATTAAAATTACCATTCACAATTCTAAACCTCAAATGATGATTCTTTATTAAGAGGTAACAATGGAACAACATGCAGCACTAGCAATGAAAAAATGAGCCTTTCCACCTCTTCCCATTCATATATGTTGTCTTTCCACATCTGGTGTGCAAATGTGGTGCAGGACAGGATGCTGTTTCTCTAGTGATCAAATAACACTGATCTCAGAATCCATGTGTTGTACGGTAATAAACTTGTATTGATTATGGTGGAAATTCATTTTTTCTTCTTAATGTAAGTAACACTCATGTAATAGAAACCAAGATGTGTCACAGAGCAACAAAAACTGTTAAATATTAGTGCTGCAGAAGGCAAGTAATTCGGAACTTGCTTACAAATTTAAGTGTGTAACTCACTAAGTTCCTGACAACCAGCTGAACAGTAAGGTTGAAAAGTGATGTCTTAATGAACCATGGTTTCAAGCAACTTCTTGAAACTTTGTAATGATAAATATATGTAAAATATATAAAAAATATACAGTCATATATATGCATAAAATAATGAATAACCTTTTCTGATTTTTCCAATTGAATTTATTTTGTCAGCAGTTTTGTGCCAGTCATGGTGCTGCTGTGGGAGCTGGACTTAAATTCCTCAGTGTTTTAAGTCAGGAGGAGTAGAAGTGATGCAGAAATACAGTTCCTTCAGAGAAAGCAGCAGACATCCCATGTGTTGGTCTCTAAAGTCTCCATTTAATACGTGAGAATTGTTAATAAAATGTGGAGGTAGCTCTTCTACAGACTCACGGGGGTTGGAAGGGACCTCTGGAGATCCCCCAGTCAAACTAAAGCAGGCTCCCTACAGCACGTTGCAGGAAAATGTCCACGCAGGTTTTGGTTATCTCCAGGGAAGGACACTGTGCCACCTCTCAGGTCAGCCTGTTCCAGTGCTCTCTTACCATCAAAGTAAAGAATTTCTTTCTCATGTTCAGGCAGAACTTCCTGTGTTCCAGTTTGTGCCTTGTTCCCCTTGTTCTGTCACTGGGCACCACCAGAAGAGCCTGGCCTCATCTTCCTGACACCTGCCCTTTCCATGTCAGTGTTGATAAGATCCTCTCTTAGCCTTATCTCCAGACAGAGCACTGCTCGGTCTCTCACCCTTTCCTCATAAGGGAGAGATGCTTCAGGCCCCTGATGATTTCTGTGGCCTTCTGCTGGACTCTCTGCAGATTTGTCTTTTTTAAACTGGGGAGTCCAGAAGTGGACACAGTATTCTAAATGTGGCTTCACCAGGGCAGAGTAGAGGGGGAAGATCACTTCCCTTGACCAGTGCTCTTTGTAATGCACCCCAGGGTCCCCTTGGCCTTCTTGGCCAACCTGCTGTCCACCAGGACACCCAGGTCCTTCTGTGCAGTGCTCCTTTCCAGCAGGTCATCCCCTAACCTGTACGTATATCTAACCTGTATGATGTGTGTGGTTATTCCTCCCTGGATGTAGGACATTTGCCCTTGTTGACCCTCAGGTTGCTGTTCTCTTGCCTGTCCAGGTCTTGCTGAATGACAGCACAGCACTTCTGGTGCCACTGATCAGCTTCCTCTCAGCTTCAGATCATCAGCAGTCTTGCTGAGGGTGGACTGTGCCTTCATCCAGGTTGTTGATGAAGATACTGAATAAGACCAGACCCAGTACCAACCCCTGGGGAATACCACTAGCTACTCCCTTTGACCAGACTCTGGGCTGCTAATCACAACCCTCCTCTCATCTACCTAGCTGGTCATGACAAAAGGCTACCAGATTGATCAAGCATGGTTTCCCTTTGCTGAACCCCTGTTGGCTATTCCTGATAACCTTTCTTTCTTCCCCTTTTTTGGAGGTGAAATTCAGAATAAGTTGTTTCCTCGCTTTCCAGGGACAGAAGTGATGCTGTCTGGCTCGTAGCTTTGCGTGACCTCCTTGCCCTTTAAGACTGGGGTAACACTGGCTTTCCTCCAGTCTTCAAGCACCTCTCCTGTTCTCCATGACCTTCCATAGGTGATAGAGTAGTTTGCAAACCACTTCTGCCAGCTCCCTCTGCACACGTGAGGGCATCCAGACCCAGAGGAAAAGGAGTAGGGGGATAAATGTGTTTGTTAAAGACATTCTGTGGAGCAGACAATTGTTCCAAAAAATAAAGTAGCCCCCTTTTACCATGCTTGCAGGCATCTGTTATTATTGGGCTGATGATTTTTTCATCTAACTGTTGTTCACAGTGTGCTGTGCTAATCATTGCTGTATTTCACCTTCAAATTGTTTCACCTTTCAAAACAGAAATAACAACAACACAACCTAAAATCTGAAGAAGAATCTTAATTTCATACCCATCTTAGTCTTCACTCTTAGACATTGTGTTCTGATCTTAAGTCTCGTCGTTCATCTTCATTTCTGTTAATTCAGAGCTGTGTTTGAATTAGCTTTGAGAATAGTGTTATCTGAAGCAACGTGCATAGTATATGCTGGAAGTTATTTGAGGAATTAGAGAAAATCTTTGTGGCATTGCCAGTACTTTGTGTGAACTCATTCTGTGTCTCCAGTATCTGTTCTTCTTAACTGATTGCAAGCTTGTGTCTCTTAGCAAAGCTTTTTTATGATCAGAACAAGGTTGGTAGCTAGAGGCAGTATCTTCTGTTTAGATCCAGTTGTCACTGTTTGAGAAATTGGTAAGGTTTCAGACATGCTGTTAGTTCTTGTGTGGAAGCCTTACCTTGTGAGACTGTCACAACAGTGAAAAATAGCAGTATTGTCTCCAGATACGTGCTTGTTATGAAACTTACCTGCACAAACACTAGTCCCTAGTTGTAATGAGTGATTGTAATGAGGGAAGCCATTCTAAAGAGAAATTCTAAAGGTTCTTCCCCCATGGAGTGCAGTTAAAGCTTGCTTTCAGTGGAACAAAAGAAGCATTTTTCCAGCCGCTGCCCGTGGGGCACTTCAGTTTGCACTGCTTGGTTTCTTCCCACAGCGAGTAACTTTCACATACAAAACCAGTCTGATAGTGAGCATTTATACCTGATACGTAATGCTTTGTGGCCTGTGTTTTGCATTATTCTGAAGAGGAGGGAGCAGCACTGAAACAGCTGCTTTCACTAAGACAAAAGGCTTCAGAGCAGCTGAAGTTGGCTGGTGTCTGTATCCTTACAGACAAGGAGTTCTGACAATGTTGTCCTACCCAAGCTACTAGTTTGCATTCTTCCGTAACCTTGTAATGAATTAAATCTCAGTTCTGAAGATGATGGCTATTGTGCTCCTGTTCTTGCTCCACTGGGCTCACTGCAGCAGGAAGAGCATGCTCCTGGGCATTTTGCAATGTCTCTGAAAAAAATATGTAATAAAAGTTGTTAGTTTATGAAAGGAAACGAATGTTCATATGTATAAAAGGAACTGCTATGTAACTTAATATAACTTTTTATAAACACTTCTTGGTCCTTACATGCTAGCAGTACGTGTGTCGTGAATGTCAGTGTTGGTTTGTGCTCCAGGAGTAGAAGGAGCTGTGAGATTGGTTACAGATGCAGTCATTACTGCTCCTTGGTTATCGGGGTGGCTGACTGTCAAACACACAGTGCACTCGCTCGTTTCCTGTCCCTGCTGCCTTTAAAATAGGATGGTAGAACTCTGCATGGTCATTATAGACACTAAGAGGTGGCTGCCAGCCAAAAAAGGGGTGGTTGTTCAGGTTTGATGATTTGCTTGCCATTAAGTGTTTGCTCGATGCTTTGCTTTGAGAGAATAGCAAACTAAGATACTGCATTTTGCACGTTCAAGCTGTTGCATGCAAAGATAATTTCCTGCTTAGCAGGATTCAGTGTGAACGTTTCTGTAAATGTGTACCAGGCTGAAGGAAAAAACAAAAATGAAAAGATGAGTGAAGTTCTCGATGAGGTTGTCAGCCTTGATAAAAGATGATATTGTTTTCTCATCATACAGGCAGAGTTACAGGTTTAGTTTATATAAAAGTTGAACATATCTGATTGTGGCTTTGAAAACTGTACCTTATTATTCTGAATGCTAAGATGAACTGTCACTGAGTAGGCGCTCCGTGAGTTTCTTCTGTCCCTCTCCTCTGTTCTCTCCAAAAACTCAAAATGTTTTTATATCCTTTTGCTCTACTAATAAGTAGAATGTATGTATGCATGAGGGTTTTTTCTTGTCCTGATCCATGTGATGAATAATCTGAAATGCTTTTCTCTGCAGATGTGGAAGCTATCCCAGAAAGCAGAAATTCAAAATGCAGGTCTAGGGAGCAACAAAGCTCCTAAATCTATTACCCACTACATGAGATGTGGGCCAAGTGGTGAGTTTTCTGCCCAAAATGTAAATGAGATTAATTTCATTTACAACAAACTAACAGCATTACATGTAAGAACAAGCGCACAGCATTAACCAGATGTAAATACTGCTTGCTTAACTGGCTTTATCTTGCTTGTTAGTTAAGCCAGAACGTGTTGTTTTAGTGCAGTTATTTTGCCTGTGGAAGTAGGGGACTGCATCCCTCTGAGCCTTTCTTTTGCCTGTAAAAATGCCATTTGTTTTTAGTTTTCAAGTTTCTCTTGAAGGAGAGAGTACAACGAAGGCAAACGAAGCACTAATACTGAAGTCAGTTCTGAGAAAGGGACAGGTAAATCTAAAAGAGCAGTTAAAACAATTTTGTTTTGCCAAGTTTTCCATCGTATAAGAAAACGGCCTTTTGGTAAAGCTTGTCTTTGGCATTCTGTCCTCCTTTTGATGTGATTAGAACATCCTTGATGCGTGCTGTTAGTGCTGTTAGTGCTGTTAGTGCTTTAACTCTGTATTTTATACTTCTACGCTTAAGCTTTTCTTACGTTCTTTTCTCTTTCTACCTTTCTGCCTTTCAACACAGAGAGAAAAGTGTCCTTCAGTGTCTCAGTATGAAGCCTTTATTTCTGAAGTAAACAAGACAGCAACTGTAGGAATCATTAATAAATGTTAAGGGAATTTTTTACGTTCTTCGTGACTAGAGCAGGCAAGAAATAAAAACCTACCTACCTTCCTTCCTTCCTTGAATCAAGGAGCTCTACTGGAGTCTGCTGCCGAAAACTTGTAGATGGTCTTAGGAATTATTGCACATTGCACTGTTAAGATCTACTGAATAAAGGACAGTTCTCATCTCCCTAAGGACCAAGAATTTTAAGGTCTCAAGAATTACTCCAGGAAAAAAAAAAAAAAAAAAGCAAACAACTTCTTTCAGCTTCTGTTTATGAAATTAGCCACTGATTTGCTTAAGCTTCTGCTAATACTTAGCCAAAAAAGCCCAACCCATAACTTGCAGTTTATATTTACTTCTGTAAATGTAAAATAAATGCTGTAGTATTTTGTTGAAAGCGACTGTATATACAGACACAAAGACCTCTCAGCTTACTGGCACTTCCCTGCCTTATCGGTTAGCATAATCTGCATGGAATGGCTCTTATAAAATTTATGCTGATTTCTTTTTGTTGCAAACAGTTGTTTACATACATGAAAACATTTGATCACTAACAAATGTGGGGGCTCATGGGATAATCGTATGATATAGGAAATGTTTGTGTTCTTCACATTCCTGAGTTGTTCTGCATATCCGTGTTCAGATGTTTTTGACAGGAAATTGTCAGGTATGATTTCTCTGTAATTTTTATTTCAGCATAAGGCTGTGTTCAACAAATGGCACTTCCAGGAGAGGGTTGTCCTGCCATGTTTGTGTACTGACTGATTTCTTCTTTCATTGTTTGTCTTCTGACATGAGTTGATTGCAGCTTAGGTGGTTTCTTGACGGCAAAAAAGAAAAAACGAAAAAAAGGGAAATAACGTGTGTGCATTTCACAATCAATTCCCCTTAAGGTTATCTTGTATTACTAAGATACATTTTGTTGGTTATTGACTTACATTAAAGTCAACACGTGTAATTGGTACATTCAGTGGTTGTCTCAGAAGCATTTGCAGTGAGCTCAAAGGAAGTGTACCTGAACTTAGAAGCAGATTTAACGTTACTGTAATCCTTTTTTATTTCTAAACAGTAGGCACATTCATGTTTCTGTTCTCAAGGGTTAAATTAGCTGTTTAACCTCATGCCTGATCTTCCAGTGCAGCTCTCTGTTCACATAAAGTAAGCACGGCTCAGTCCTGGAGCTGCAGTGCTTGTAGAAGGATCACGCTGCTGCTCAGACTGCCGTACGGTCACTGCAGCTCCTTTCACTTCCTCTTTTTTCTTGAGGCGTACAGGTTTTGCCATGTGTGAAGTCTCAAGCTTTCAGGGACAGTGGGAACAGAATCATTTTCCACCTGAGAGAGAACGCAGTTCCACGGATTTAAAATGTACTGGCAAGTTGTTTCTTATTTTACAGAAACTTTGTCAAAAAGGAAAAGAGAAAAAGAAAGTTCAGTAAGTTTAGAGTTGGAAATTTTCTCCTTTTATTTTCCTGAAAGTGACTTCCTTCTGAATTACTTCTTTATGATGGAGTGTGTTACAAGATCTCCATCAGAGTCTGGCAACATAAATGCCTTGTTCAGCCTGAGTGTTTTTCCACAGAGAACTTAAAGGTTTTTTTTCCACTTGAGTGAAACTAGGACAAACTTTGCAGCTCTACACCTTAGAGGAGTTTGATTTTTTTCCTCTGATGATGTTTCTGGTATTTGAATTCATTAGCTGAATTTCAGCATGAACTCATACAAGTGTCTCATTCCGGTCCCCTTATTCTCAGTGCCAAGATTTCCATTGCTGCCTGCAGAGTGTTGCCATTGTTCAGTGATTCCAGGAGTGACCTGAAGCCCAGAGCGTTCCTCACATCCAGTTCCACAACATTTTTTGCAGGCAGTCTGAGGTCAGTTGCACGTGGAATAACTTCCTGTGCTGTAATTGATAGCACAGTCTTAGGGAAGGAGTCGGGGTGCTCCAGGCTGCAGCGGCAGCTTCCAGGTGTCACAGGCCCTACTGCAGGTACTGCTGTGTCCCTGTGTGCAGTCAGAGCTCAGGTGATTACCGAGGTTCTTCCTCAATACAAAGTGAGCCAGAGAGGAGACCCCTGGTGTGCTCTCAGAGAAAATTATTAAGCAATAAAAACTTGATGTCAGGCCAGCTTTTTCTGCCATTCCTGTGCTGCAGTAGAGGCATAGCCATAGGGACCGAAGGAAAGCTTGCCTTACAGAGTTTCTTAGCCATAGCTGTTAGGAAAGATAATTGAAATAAGTAACTACTAGGAAACTGATTCTCCATTTTGCTACTCTCAGGTTTGTTTCAGGGCCTGAGTGTTGGTGCGTTCTCCCAGTACCTCTCCTTGACAGCAGAGGACTGATGCACTTGAAACTTTTAAACCTAACCAATTCATAGTGTCACTATTTCTAGAACTCAGTGTGTCTTGAATTAACCCATGGTGCCAAGCATTGCTTGTATTGCAGCATCTGTGCAGCTGTGTGTGCTCTGGCGTGCCGCATACTCGAAGACCTGGGACTATTGCCATGGCTGACGTGTGGCACACAGCCAGGCACGTGCAGCCTTTTGCCCTCACTACACGTGGCTGTGTCATTCCTGCATGGGCGCTCCCCTGACTTATCATTTTTGGGCTCTTTTCTGTATTCATTAAGTTGTCCAGAATTTCCCATCACGGCCGGGATGCTTAGTCACAAATGTGAGAGTTACCACATAACACGTATGGAAGGTGAAAAGCCTTTGTCCAAAAACCTCGGTGAATTTTCCTTGTTTGGGAGCATCGGTGGGGACGTGGCAGCTGAATTCGTCCCACTAGTGCAGGTCAGGGCTGTGTGCCAAAGTGCTGGCTGGTGGCCCTGCACCATTCTTGGCAGGCTTTGAGCTGCTGGGCCAGCATCAGGACAGAGACCACAGGGGGATTTGGTTTGTATTCACCAAGATACACCAAAGCAGCACGCACCAGGAATACATTTTCATTGAGATCAGATCCTACTACTCCCAGTGCTTACTGTGTGGAGACATTTCAGAGCAGAAGAGCAGTCAGGAAGCGCTCTGTACTCTGATGCCTTTCCTTTCGAGACTGGTATAACACCTCTGTAAGGCACCTCATCTTTCCATACGACTAAAAACCAAACTATCGATGTAATTCGGGGGCCACCTCCCCTTCTCTGAAACACAGCCTCCCAGGGCGCAGCACAGCGGCTGTGGGGCAGCCCACAAGAAGAGCACATCACTGTTAGCAGCAAGAGTTGAGTTGCCAAATGTGTCACTGTGAGTTCAAGCTTACAGAGTTTGTTTTAATACCGCACAGTGTAGAATTTCCATTTGCTTTGCTGATAGTCTGCTGTTATTTAGCAACATTCCCAACTTTGTCCAAGACATGGTGCAGCCTCACCAGAGCTCACGGATGATTCTTAGAGGTAGATGATAACGTATATGTAAATAATGCTTTGATATTAATAAAACTGCCTTAAAGGAATGTACCTAGGTGTGAAACAAAACTTAAAAAGCTCTTATTTAAAACTGTAATTTCCTTTACATATTGATTTTTTTTTTTAATGTTTGCCATTGTATACATTTATTAATGATGTTATTAAAATACCGAACCAAATAATTTTTATCCTTATTTTGTGTATATATATTGATACACACATGTTCTGGAAACTGATGTTACTGGAAGGATATTGGTGTTCAGTGGTGGTTGTGCTCGGTTGGTGATGTGTTCAGTATTTCTTCTGAAAGGAAACCTATAAAACTGTAGCAGAAATGTTCTGGGCGCTGCGTAGTTTGTTCCGTGCTGTTAATTTGTAAAGGCTCGTGTAGCTTTTAATGTCCCTTATTTTAATATTATTTTTAAGACACTAATTTCATAGTAAATACATTAAGAATTCCTGGCAGGTTTGCCAAACGCAGGATTATGGAGCTTTGATTTTGCTTGCTGGTTATTTCTGCTGAAACAAGACTCAGAAGCTCTTCTAATAGTGAAGATAGTTTAATTTTTAGGCTTGCAGATCTTCAGACTTGTGAGAAGTGTAGGAATCTGCTATCGTGCACATCTTTGCAACTTATTATCTTTCACATGTAAAGCTTTTTGGTTTAAAAAACTTGACCAGCTAAATTTGTTGCTTTTTACTCCCCCTTTTGGAAGTGATAATTCATGAGTGCCACAAGGAATAAAGGGAAGGGAGAGTGGCAGTCAGAGGGCACAACAGATTTCACTTTTAAAGGTGCAGAAGACTGTGTTGTATCTGCCTGTGTTAGAAGCGTGTTTGTCAACCTGGAGTTCATTGATCAGCTCACTTAAAAAGAAAATAAAATTGGGGGGAAATAAACTCTGATGGTGTTCCTCAGCTCCCAGAGCTGTCTTGGCCATACGTCATGAAACTGAGTCAGTTTCCTTGTGTATTTAAAATGTCCCCTTTGTCGTTGTTAGTAGTGCATCCTGTAGCAAGATGCAGCAGCAAATGCTAATCAGTACCACAAGTCCTTCTGTGGTTTTCTTCACTCTTCTTTTTTTCTGCTTGTTTCCACCTGTGCTCATCCTGCTGCTTGCCTTAGGGTGTTTTTCTCACACCACAGCCATCTTCCTCAGGCAATATTTAAAAGCCCTTTTACCTCTCATCTCCAAATGTTGTTCCTGGCTCTGGGTACTTGTGACCAGTTTGGCTGCTGGACTTCATGGACTTTCTGCTTAAGAAAGCGTTGGAAAGGGGTTTTACTCATTTAGAAAGGAGAGAGGAGAAGTAATTTCATTAGGAATTCAATGTTGAGAACATGTTGGTCTGGTTCCTGTGATAGCATATACTTTTCTGTACTAAATATATCGCCTATCCTAAGCCAAATCAGACTCCCCACAGCTTTTTGAACATCTGGACATTTGTGTGTTCGGTTCCCCGTCTCCTAAAGGGAGAAACTCAAGTCTGTCCACTGTCACACCCTTCTTTCCACTTACATGGCACTGGTTACAAGGGTACAGTGGAATAGGGAACATGCTCACCCTCCACAGGTTGATGAGCCAGAAGAAATTGTGCACAGAAGCTAATCCTGTGCCAGGTGGTATCTTCTTTCCTTCCAGGAATCAGCAGGAGATGCCACACCCCTGCAGGAAGCTGTGTTATTCCTTAAAGCTCTAGTCCTGGCTATTTGCACTGCTCCTGTGTGCTCTCAGTTCTCCTTCATGTTCTGCCACTTTTGTGGAGGCACACTGTCCTAATGGGCTTAACACAGAAGGCTTAATGATTAGTTCCCAAAGGGAGGAGACTGTGAAATGAAAATGCAGCTAAAAACGTAGACAATCAAGTACAATTTCTGTAGTGCAACTAATTTTCTATTTTCTAGATGAAAATTAAGAAAGAAAAGCAACAGAGCAGGAGAGAAATGGGTACAGGTGAGGAAAAAAAAAAATCCAGACACTTCTGTACTGCGTGTTGATAGTTTAGACCTTTTAAGTTAACTTGTTATTACTAAATTATGTTTAGACCTTCAAGCCCAGTACCACACACAGTTCTACTTCATGCATTTTATTATTTATATAATGCCTTTTCATCCTGCTGGATGCTGGCAGATTGCAAACAGCTTAAGAATATTCTGCTGAATTTTCAATAACCTGAGCGTAGTATTTTTTCCACTGAGTGTTACAATGTACAAAAGAGCAGGTCTGTTTTTCCAAGCTGTATTTATCACGAGACTCCCACCGGTTTTACACTATAAAATCAATGCCGAGCCACGCAAGCCTATTTAACATCTTCATCAAAATGTACAACGATTGGATCGTGACCCGTCGATTTCACAAACTTCAGGAAGTCCTCGGGGCTTAAGCCCATGGTGGCACAGTTTGTCATTGGATGAAAATACACCTTTTCGTGGCCGCCCTCCAGCAAGCCGGCGTCCAGCACAAGCTTCACATCTCCGTGGTCGCAGAACAGAGCCAGCGGTGTGGCACAGCCTTGGCCCACCTGTAGCTTCTCCAGCATGGCTTTCTCATCGGCGAATCTGAGGTTTCCGCTTCCCAGGCCAAGTTTTTTTGCCAGGTGGTTTAAATCCACCTGCCTGTCGTGCAGGACGGTCACCAGCCAGAACCCTTTCTTCTTTTTGTCTTTAAGGAAAAGGTTTTTACTGTGCCCTCCTTTCATGTGTCGGACGTGGGCCATCATTGCCTCAACAGTGAGCACCTGGAAAACACAGTAAGCGGAGCATGAGGCTGTGCCCCGCGGGACTCCCGTTGCGTGCTGGCAGCTGTCCGTAGTTAAACACTTAGAAAATACCCAGTGCGATGCTCAGCCTCAAAACCGTACCCTTTAATGAAGGAATTCTAAAAGAACACGAATAAAATGACGTGCTGCTCCCGCCGCCTCTCTCAGTCACTCTGTACGTGCAGCGGGGTGGGTTGGAAGGGACCCCAAAACCCCGCCCGTGCCGAGGGCTGCCCGTCCCCCGCCTCACGCAGCCCACAGCCCATCCGCGGCCACGGATTGGGCAGCACTGCCAGAGCCTCGACGCGGGGCCCCACCTCCGGGTGTTCCGCGGTGGTGGCGGCGATGCCCAAGTCCCGCAGTCTCTGCTCCAGCGCCTCCCGCAGCCCCGGCGCCGCCGCCATCGCCGCCCCTCACACCACCCCCACTCTCTCGCCCGCCGGGCGCGCAGAAGCACTGAGGCGCGACGTGGCGCCGCCGCCGTGAGACGAAGCCCCGCCCCACGCTGTGATTGGCCGAGAACCGGGTGGACGCTGCGCCTGCGCGGCGAGTCCTGTCACTCGGCGCATGCGCAGAGCGGCTCGGCTGGCGTCAGGCGCGGGGCGGTAGTGGGAGGCCGCCGCGTTCCTCAGAGGCGGCGGGGCTGGCGCTCGGTGGTGCTGCTTGGGGCAGCTCGGTGTTCTCACGGCTCCCGCCCGCGGGGTGAGACGGTTCCTGAGTTCTTGACGGAACCGCAGGCGTTGTGAGACGACTGAGAGCCGTGAGCTCGCCGGGGGCTGCCTGGGGGATGGTGCGGAGCCGCTGTGAGGGGAGATAGCCGAGGTACTGAGGGGAGCTGCGGGGCAGGTGGGTGCCCGGATAGCAGATTGAGTGGGAAGAGCGGTTAAATAGGAGAGTTACACGGGATGGTTAGCGAAACGGATGGATAAAACGACGTGCGGTGTCTGACAGAGGCATCTGGGTGTCAGCTGCCAGTCCTTGTGCCAGGCCTCTGCATTGGGCCCGCACCGCGTCCTTGTCTCTGAGCTGGGGAGGAGTGGTTCAGGGGGTGGGCCGTTTGGCAGAGGAAGAATTGATTGGATGGGGTTAAACGTTAGGAGGAAATTTTACTCAGAAGGGGCGGAGGCCCTGGCAGTGCTGCCCAGAGCTGTGCTGCCCCATGCCTGGAGGTGCCCAAGGCCAGGTGGGATGGGCCCTGGGCAGCCTGAGCTGGTGGGGGGCAGCCAGCCCATGGCAGGGGTTGGAACTCAATGATCCCTTCTAACCCAAGACATTCTATGATTCTGTAATCTTGGAAAGTTACAGGCTTAGCCTTGCAAGATGTCACTGTGTGCATATGACAACACTAATACCACGATGGGGCTGCAGTCCTGCAGCAGTGGTGTGGCTCTTGGAGGTGGCACTTTGCAGATTGCTTTTACTGATGGGGGGAGTTAGGTTGCAGGAAGGAAACTGTTAATGCAGCATGAATGTCCTTTGTTTTTAGGTCGTGTCACCTGGGGTCGTGATTTTAGTAGTTTATATTAAAGTTCAGTAGGGATGGATGGAAGGCTTCTAAGTTGTGGTGATATTAATAAATCCAAGTTTGAAACAGGATAGTGAGAGAGCTGGAAGGTAAAGCCAAAAATGAACAGTGTTACAAAGTAGTTCAACTTTGTCAGTATCAGAAAGCCTGCCTTGAAGCATTTGCGGTCACACAGAATCTCAGACTCACCAAGGTTGGAAAAGACCTACAAGACCATCCAGTCCAACCATCCACCTATCACCAGTAGTTCTCTTTGAACCATGTCCCTCAACACAAACCCAAATGTTCCTACGGTTGGACTTGATCTTGAAGGTCTTTTCCAAACCGATCAATTCTATGCTTGTATGATTGTGATGTTTGTGTGTTTTGTTCCTATGAGCGTTATCCTGGCAGAGAGCAGCTTTCATTGTGTCCTCTTGCATTTTCAGTGAGGAAATGAATCGAAGGCTGATACTGAAGTTTGAAAATCTGATCCATTTCCGTGGTGCTTGCAGACAGTTGCACACTCTTCCCTGCAGGGGAGTTTGCAGAGCACAATGGAAGCCTGTGCAGTCATCTGTGTGTCCCACGCGTTCCGTTCATCCATATCCACAGTGCTGGCAGGGAGACAAGTTGGTCAGAGTTGCCTCGTCACCATGCAGATATCTAGCTACTAAGGAGGTAATTCACAAAACCCAGTAATCTCTGGTTTGATGTGGAATTTCAAAGTGCAAGAAATCAATCTGGGCATTTAATAACAAAAAACAAGGATGCTTTATTAATGATTATACAGGAGCTATTCTAATTTTTATTTTTATTTTTACAAAATGTACTTATTTAAGGCTGTATCGTGACTCATTCTCAAATATTGACATGAAGTACTTTTATCAGCAGCATCATGAATCTTTCAAAGGCAGGAGAAAATGATTTGTTTTCCTTGTTTTGGACGATTGAAAATTAGAAACGACTGAAGGCAGTGTGGATACACATGTGAACTGTTCAGTAGGATGTTTAAGTCTTTCATTTATCTTAGTGTTGTAGATAGAAGGACTGTTTGCAGCGTGCAGCTTGAGACCACTGTCTTTTTAATGTTGTTTTTATTACTTAGTTTATGCCAGCTGTGTGTTCCTATGTACATGTCTAATTCCATGTAGGAGAAGAAAAAGGACAGAAGGAAATTACCGATGACCAAAGGGGAAGTGGAGATAAGGCGGCAGATGACTGTTGAGGAACTTGCAAGAGCAATGGGTAAAGACATAGGTGAGAGCCTCTCTGTTGTTCAGGATGCGTTTCACTGTGGTGTGTCCATCACTCGTACCACCTTCATGAATGGTGAAGTCAAAGATATTCTGAGATGGTGTCAGTGGTTACCAGTTTGTCCCTTTCCAACGTAGGCCTGTACCAAATCACTTGTTTCATCAAATTTATTTAACCAGAGAGGAGGAAGGTGTTGGTAGGCATGATGTCAGGCTGAAGAGTTAAAAATGCCAGGCCATCCAAACTGTCAGGGAGGACATTTCAGTGTAAAGAAGCCGGAACTCTGCTCTCCAGCAGATGGGCTTCAGTCTGGGTAGGCTGCTCTCTGGTTGTGCTCCCAGAGGGCTGAGTTATATTGTGGGAAGAGAAACATTGTGTCCTGCTTTGTTGAAGATGGATCCCTGTGAGTTCAGAGTTCAGGGCTAAGGAGAGAAGGAGCAGAAGAGCATCTGCCTGCGGTCCAGCCCTTAGATCCCTGCCTGGGAGCAGGAAGTTTGATTTAGGAGCAATCTGTGTTCCATTAAAACAGTCATTTGTGGTGGCTTAAGAACTTGCCCACGGCACTTTCCTCTTTAGGTAGTTCCCTAAAGCTGGATTGCAGAAATAGGCTTGTTTCTTTTAACCCCATGAACCATTCCTGGCTGTGGCTCAGTTTAATCATTTTTCAAGGATGTTCTAAGGAGTTATTAACGTGCTTTGACCGTTGACATTTGAAATAATTACACACCTTCGTAATAGCAATTCCTAATCTATTTTATCCAGTTCAATACCTTTCTGCAAACTTCCCTCTCAGAAACAAAGAGAGAACCAAGAGTCTGTCGCATCTCTCTGTGCGTTTCAGAGAGATTTGTAATGATGCTGAAGTCCACGTGTAACAGTTCTTGATTATTGCAGTATGCTCTGTATATCCACTACCAGAGAGAGTGGCATATGAGCACGTTTATCAGATTTCCTTCTTCCTTATATCACATGAGGTGGTCACTTTCCATAGAGTTTTTAGATAGAAGTTATTCCCTGATGAATCTGCCTAAAGCAAGAATGCTTTGTGAGTGAAACTTGTTCGTACAATCTGAGCTGCTCACAGACAAATGATCTTTGTGTGTTTCAGTCCCACATGCTTTTTTATGGGATTATTAAATGTCTTTCTCTTTGTTTCAGATCATATTTATGAAGCCCTGCTGTACTCAGATATTGACGTCAATTCCCTAGAACCAGATTCCATTTTATATGAAGACTCTATCAAGCTGATTGTTAAAAAATCAGGAATGAAGTATAAGTCAGCAAAACTGAGAGAGGAAAAAGAAAGAGAAAACAAAGATGCAGTGAAACGGTGAACTGTGAACCATTCCTCCTTGTTCTTTTCAGCCTGTTTGCTTCTCCAAGGGTTGTTTGTGTACTGTGTTTTCTTCCAGCAGTGTGTAGATGGTACCTGATGTGGTCATAGTCAGGAAGTATGCACTATAGATAGTGCCACAGGTATTACCTGTGACACTGATGCTCAGATTGATTAGTTTTAGGTGTTTTTCTAAGTGGTCCTCTGAAGTAAAGCCAACTCTTCTTCAGGGTACTGAATTGCTGCACTAATTGATGCAGCAGGAAGATGGAATGCTAGGAGGGCAAACTCTGATGTAGCTTGGGTTTGTGGTTACGGTGGGGAGAAGCTAGGCTTACCTCTGCAGTGCTGGCACATGGCACTGGGTTAGGCACAGGGGGCACGGGGTGGCGTGGTGAACTGTCTTGATGTTTATGAAACATCTTTTGTCTTGCTTGCAGACCTCCTGCAGACCCGGCACTCTTAACTCCGCGGCCCCCAGTTGTTACCATAATGGGCCACGTTGATCATGGGAAAACAACTTTACTTGACAGCCTGCGGAAAACTCAGGTGGCAGCCATGGAAGCAGGAGGCATCACGCAACACATTGGTGCTTTTCTTGGTATGATCCAAGTGTACTTGTGTGTGTGTGTGTGTGTGTGTGTGTGTGTGTGTGTGTGTACGATGACTTATCTTACGTAGCGGGCTGACTCGCTGACAGGTCACTGAGGAAATGTTGCAGCATATCCAGTTTATATGCAAGCAATGAAAAAGGAAAGCATAACTTGTAACTGGAATAGAATAGTTCAGTTGGAAGAGACCTCAAGAGATCCAACTGCTGGCTACTTCTGGGCTAGCCAGAAGTCAAAGCATGTTACTGAGGTCATCATCCAGGTGCCTCTTGAGCACTGAGACACCTGGGTCATCAGCCTTTTGTCTCAGGAGCTTACCCAGGGCTTGACCACCCTCACAATGAGGACGTTTATCCTAACACCCAGTCTGGACTCTGGCACAGCTTTGTGCCGTTCCTGTGCTTCCTGTTGTTGGTTAGCAGTGACAAGAGACCTTTCTTCCCTCTCTGTTTGCTCAGGAAATTGTAGAGAACAACCAGATTACACATTGGTCTGCTTTTCTCTCAACTAGACAAATCCATGTAACTGTGTGGATGAAACTTTGAAGTGAATTATGTATGCAGTTGAAATTAGATTGTTTTGGATTATGAAAGATTCCAAGATGTCTTTTTTTCTCCTCTAAGAAGAAAAAGCACTCTTGACCTCCATGACAACAGTCACCTGTCTGCCTAAAATGTCTTTTATTTTTCCCCCTGTAAGTCCTCAAATGAGTAGTGCTTAATTTACGAAAGGTCAAATAAAGCTATGTGAAATGCTGATTATAAAATATATCATTTATTCACAGTGCATCTGCCTTCTGGGGAAAAGATCACTTTCCTTGATACTCCTGGGCATGCAGCTTTCTCAGCCATGCGAGCGAGAGGTGCATATGTGACTGACATCATCATCCTGGTTGTAGCAGCAGAGGATGGAGTGATGCAGCAAACTATAGAATCCATTGAACATGCTAAAAATGCAGGAGGTACTGTGTTCAACTTGTTAATGTTACATTTGTAAATGAGTGGCAAGCCACGGAGTTAATATATAGGGTGTAATCTTGCTGTGCAGCTCAGTACCGAGCACTTGCACACCTTTATTCACCTCTCAAAGGAAACTGCTTGAATTTAGAGCCATAATGCTTGTGAAGAAACTGCCCTTGTCCTGCTGCCTTCTCCATGGGGAAGGTGTCTAAAAATATGCTGAATGTTACACTAACACCGAAAGATATTGAAATATTTGTTTCAGGATTTGCAGATTTGCCAGAAAAACATGTGTAGTTTGTAGGTAGCTTTGTTTTTTTTCTTTTTTTCCCTCTCTTTACTACTGTGGTTCCTCCAAGCCCCTGCTTAAGATAGCTCAGTTGCCTTTGGTTTCCTAAAGTTGCCTAGGGAGTAGATACCAAGTGAGCTGATTTGTTCTGAGTAGTCACAACCTGTTCTAACTTCTTATTGTAACTGTGCTGGTAGCAGTGAGTTTTTGTTAGCTTAATGATGGGTTTGTTCTCTCATTTTAGTTCCCCTCATCCTCGCCATTAACAAGTGTGACAAACCTGAAGCTGATCCTGAAAGAGTGAAGAAGGAATTGCTGGCTTACGATGTGGTCTGTGAGGAGTTTGGAGGTGACGTTCAGGCTGTAAATATTTCTGCACTCAAGGTAAAGTTTTGGTCAAACAACCACTGATGGATGTCTAACACCTGCATCCATACACTTGTTTGACAGTTGGAAGATGAATGCTTGTCTTTCTGGTATCAGACACGTTACCATGAGCTGTTGCCTCTTCTCAGCATCATTTTGAACCTCAGATCTTCAGCGATCACCGTTGATTCATTTTTCCTTGGGCAAACTGTGCTTACTAATGTGCCTTGCAGAATGGAGCAGCAGCCCGAGCAGCCTGTCACATTGTTTACTTTGCTGCCATCTGTGCTGTTGGTACTGTGTTGTCACAAGTTCTGAACTGAATGGCAGATCGTAGTGCTGATTTCGACTTTGGATCCTTTTAATTTGTGCATTACCTTACTTCTGTTTTGTTTTGTCCCATACAGGGTGACAACCTGACAGTTTTGGCAGAAGCAACCGTTGCTTTGGCTGAGATGTTAGAACTGAAGGCAGATTACACAGGTCTGGTAGAGGGGACCATCGTTGAGTCTCGCAAAGACAAAGGGAAAGGGTAAGTTATCTGTGTTCTTTACAACTTCAATGAAGAAGTTTGTAACAGTGCATCAATACTGTGTAGGTGGTCTTTACCTCAATTTTTAGGTTTAAAGTTGTGCTTAAAACAAAACGCATAAAACTGTAGCTAATGAAATCATAATTCTACAGCATCGTGTACAGAAAAGGCATTCATAAAGTGCTTGAGCACAAATCGTTGTATTACTAAAATGAAATCCTGTAAGTTCAGGAAATATTTTCAAAACATGCATCTGTTTTAGCATTTCAGCATCACTGAGAAGTAGAGCTGTCAGTGTTCATAGTTATAATGTCACGAATATGGCACAATTTGCAAAAAAAGGTCTGACATGTTGCTCTTCGAACTGCTGTAGTCCTTTTGCATGTTCTCTTTTAAGAAGGTGTGTTCTCCCCTCTTTAAAAATAAACTGAAGGCTGAGAAGTTGGGTTGGCTTTTGTTTGGTGGTTTTTGTTGGTTTTGTTTTTGAGTGAGGAGGAGCAGGGATTCACTTCATGCAAAGTTACTGAAAGATTGAAGATGTCAAATCTTGTGTTAATCTGCAGAAATGAGGAGTGCAGCCCGGGTTTGGTTATCATTACAAGTCACTTTAAATTTTTCTTAGCTTGCTCATAGAAGGTGTCACAGCAATGTTCTGCCTGTGGTCGATCACCAAAACATTTCTTTATGCTGACTTACCTGTGATAACCCTGGCTACTTTAGTTAATGGAGAGTTACTTGAATTTGGTCTGTTCTTTTTTTTCCCCTCTGCTTTCCGCTAGTCCAGTTACCACAGCCATCATCCAAAGAGGAACTCTGAGGAAAGGCTGTGTTCTGGTTGCAGGGAAGAGCTGGGCAAAAGTGCGTTTCATGTTCGATGAGAATGGCAAAGCTGTGGATGCAGCCTCTCCCAGCATCCCAGTGGAAATCATGGGCTGGAAGGAAGTTCCTTCAGCAGGAGATGAAATCCTTGAAGTGGAATCTGAGGTACAGAAAGAACTGTGTAATGGGAAAGTCATACTGCAGAAAGATGAGAAGGAAGGACATAAGGGTTTTCTGTGTTTGTATGTAGAATATACATATTCAGAAAATATATCCGTCTTCTAAACACCCAGCATAAACTGGTGAAAGATGGGCATTAAGGCCTGAGTCGGGCTATTTCAGAGTTAACCTGGGATATGTTTAGTGTCTCTGCTTTCAGAAAGGCTGTTTTCTCTTTTATGTGACCATGATGTGGCTTTACCTGGAGAACAATCCAGTGCTGAACAGTATCTGTGTTGTAATTTTATGAGCTGGTTTGACAGAAGAAACAAAAGGATAAAATGGGGTTAAGGGGGAGATTTTCAGTGCCGTGATTTGAAAGGTGATGTTTTTATTTTTTTCGTGCCCAGCAAAGGGCACATGAAGTTGTGGCCTGGAGAACATATGTTGAACAACAAGAGAAGATGAAAAAGGACGGAGAAGTTATTGAAGCAAAGCAAAAGGAACACAGAATGGAATATGAGAAGAAGCTACAGAATTTAGCCCATTTGACCTGGAGACAGAGAAAGGCAGCCCTGTACAAGGCCAGCAAGCATCTCATGCCCTTAAAACCGAAAGAGAGAGCAGAAACAGACGAAAATGTGCTGTCCATAATCATTAAAGGTGCTCTCCTGTTCTGTTTACTACTGCATTGGTTCTGTGCTTCTCAGATGCTCAGTCTGCAGCATAGTTCTGAAGCATTAGCAAAACTTCAGTTACCAGAAGTTTGATCAGTTTAAAACTGAACAGAGTATTGAACATCCATCAGTAAGGAAAGCAGGTCAGTGGAAGTGCTGTGGGTGCACATGCATGTGTGTGTAAGCAGGCTGTTTGAGCAGCAGTACTGCGTTAGCAGACCAGAGGAAAAGAACAGCTACGTATTAGTCGGTTTGACCACCTGTACAGTACTGTGTGTGCATTAAAAGTAACAGCTGAGAAACTGCACAAACTTGACCTGAACAGTAGGTGTGGAGCTTCTGGCCCTATTATATTTATTCCACTTTTGTAATGAAGAGACTTCTCAGATGTGCTTTAAAGTATTGCAAGAAACATGAAGAGAGTACTAAGTAGATGTGGGTTATTTTGCACAATGTAGAGTTGCCTTAATTCTCCAGTACCACATTGTTTATATGAGGTCAGCAGCACTGCTGTTTACACACACAGGTGATGTGGATGGATCTGTGGAAGCTATTCTGAATGTTCTGGACAGCTATGATGCAGATGATGAGTGTAAATTGGATGTCATTCATTTTGGAATGGGAGATATCAGTGAAACTGATCTAAGCCTTGCTGAAACATTTAATGGTGAGTGTATGTTTAAAGATAAATTTACAGTTAGCAGAAACTGAAGTCTGACATTCAGGAGGTGGCAAATGCTTTCACTCACTTTAAAAAGTCATTCTTGGTGATCAGTTGCTGATTGTTATGTTTGACAGGTGTTGTTTATGGATTCAGCGTGAAAGCAAATGAAACTATTAAAAAGATGGCTGCTAAAAAGGGAGTAAAAATTAAACTTCACAACATAATCTACAAACTTATTGAGGATTTGAAAGATGAGCTGAGTAGCAGACTACCCCCATCTGTGGTGGAAAACACAATAGGTGAGTTTTCACTGACTGTTCAATTACATTTTTGCAGCCTCACATCTATTCTCCAATAAAATGTTCCTGCTGTTATCAGATATTTAATACTTCTCTATAGCTGTTTTCCTGTTTTGGTAAAGAGCTTTGGTAAGTGGAATAGGGTAACTTGGTTTTACTTAATTTTTTTTTTTTTTTTTAAGGGGAAGCTTCTGTTCTTGACATCTTCTCTGTAACAGTAGGAAAAACCAAAGTTCCAGTAGCTGGGTGCAGAGTACAGAAAGGGCAGCTGGACAAGAAGATGAAATTTAAGTTGATCCGTAAAGGGAATGTTATTTGGAAAGGTAAGCAGGATGGCCCTGTCCACAAGTACTGGTTCCTGTAAAATCAGTGTAAAAGGTGTGCATCTAGTTGTAGTTGTCAGATGTGCTGTTCAGAATGGAATTATTCCAAGTACAGGAAAGTGGTGGTTGTCATACCTGTTCCAAGCCAGCATGCCTGATAGAAAATCAGCAGCAGCCCAGATTCACCCACTAAAAAGCTCTGATGCCTGACTTCCATTAGCTGCACGTGCTCATCATCCCTAGGATTTCTTGCTTTCATTTTCTAGCTACATCTAAAATCTTAACAAGGTAAGACAGGGAACACCAAGCATCTCCATGCTCTGATGCTGTTAGTGGACTCTGCCTCTCCTTTTCTCTTTAGGATCTTTATCATCACTGAAGCATCATAAAGATGATGTCCAGGTAATAAAAACAGGTATGGATTGTGGATTAAGTTTGGACAAGCATATGGAATTCAATATTGGAGATGAAATCATCTGTTATGAAGAAAAAGAAATTCAACAGACAACTTCCTGGAATCCAGGGTTTTAAAACAGGGTTGGATACCTAACGCTAAAGGTCGTGTCCTGTTCCTGCCTTGAACTCTTTAACATTAAATGAACTTAGTTATGGAAAAAACTGTGTCCCTGTACCTGCTGCTTCTGTATTGTTCCACTCTCAAACCTCATCCACCAGTCAGTTTATGTCCTTGGAACACAAGATTACACTAGTGACGAGCACTTCATGTTTGTGAAACAAGGTACAGCTATTTCTGATGCTTGTCTCTAGGTTTCTGAGCAGCCTTCTTCCCCCACACTGGTTCTGTACCATTTTTCAGAATGTTGTCAGCTTTGTGAGGTCTGCCCTCTGCCTAGCACAGAAATAGGACATAAAAAAAAAATTGAAGTCACGATTTTCCTGGTCAGACCTGCAGTAGTACCATCTGTCTTCTCAGTTCCTATTTAACAGGCCACTTACTTAGAAGTTTTTTCTCATCTGTCACCACTACCCCATCTTTCTTTATAAAATGCAAACTCACTCTGCCCCTACAAAACCAATTCCAGGACTAATTTACTCACATTTTGCAGATGCTGTGAAAAACAGGTAAAAAATTACTGTCAGAGCTGACCAGAAATGAGGAAAGAATATTTTGGTAGGAGTGTTTCCAAAATGTGTATTTCATATACTGAATCTTAAGTAGTATATAGATGAGCCACACAAGTAGAGATGGACAGGACTTTGGCCACTGAAGTCTGCAGGATTTCATCTCATTTTTTTGGGAGACTTACCTTGAGAAGGCATAGAGTAAAATGTAAATAAAAAGAAACAGCACTCTGCTCTTTTAAGAGCTGGTGTTTTCACACAGATATATTCCATGCAGCAGATACTATAGCTCAATCTTAAATATGAGTTAAAAAATGCAACAAGTTTTACCTGACAAACCACCACCTTTGGTTAATAAGTAGCCTATAAAAATGGTTTGTATTATGTCTTCTCCAGTCACAGGATTACTCAATGACTTAGAGAGGAAAATTTTTCTGGAAGATAATCTAGCATTACGATATTGCTGCATTCTAGAGCTACAAAAAACATCTTACTCAAAGGCACTCATCAAGTTGGTGCTTCAGCTCCAGACTGAAATGACTTCACTGGAGGTGGTAGCGACATCCAGAATTTAAAACCCTTCTAGCTTAGCAGAGAGGAAACACCATGCAGAAATAAATCCTCACACAGTCTAGAATTTGAGATTTTTATTGTCTAGTACATTTACTTGTCTTCAGGTTTATTGAAGCAGTACGTCAGACAGCACTTGCCACAGTAGTGTCTGTCGAAGTGGCTGGCCATGAAGACTCCTGCCCCGCACTCCTCAGAAGGGCACTCTCGGCGCAGACGACTGATCTTGCCGTTCTCATCCACCTGCCAAGGACAAAGAGGCCACACCTCACCTGTACTTGCCACATTCAGCACTAGTTATTTTCAAGTACTTTTCTTCTACAAAGTATTTTCTGTAAATGTTCCTCCGTCAGAATTGTCAAAGCAAAGTTCAACAGTGCCTGACTGTAGCAGTCAGTGTATCAGATGGGATAGTTGCAAATAGGATTTCAAATACACCTGGTGACACACAGGCTAGTTACAGGCTTCACATGCTATAACCAGTCCCTCTTGCAGTGAGGCCTATGCTTTGCCAACCCTCCTCAAGAGGTAGCTCTACATACCTTGTAGTACTTGAGCACAGCAAGTTTAACCTTCTTCCTCTTGTGCTTGTTCTTCTTGGGGGTGGTGTAAGACTTCTTCTTTCTTTTCTTAGCACCACCACGCAGTCTCAGCACAAGGTGAAGAGTTGATTCCTGTTTATGAAATACACAAAACGCTTTCTCAAGCACAATAGTATTTAAGCAGGTTTTTTCTTTCATCTACAAGAGTATTTAAGTAGCAGGATTTCAAGTTCCAGCTAACTATGAAAGTTCTAAAAGGATTTTTTGCCATTTAGTCTGCAAACGAACCTGCTCCACAGAACCATGTGCTGCTGCACTCCAAAGCCCAAAAGGGCTAAATAATTTTGAATCTGTTGTGTCTACATTCCTCATTTCTATCTGAAACTTCAGAACAGTTTCACGATGCAACCAAGCTGACTTGTTGCTGAAAATGGTGAATTGTTCTTCCACTTCTTAGTGGCACCACTGCTCACCTGGCCTCACAGTGAGGTTAACCTGGCAGCACTGTGCAGCAATTTAAAGTCACAGCACCAAGATCCAGGGCTGACAGAGCAGAAGCAATGCAAGCTGTTGGAAACGTTTTGCTTCTGACCTGCAGCTACGGGCTGCATCAAGCCAGGAGTGCCAGCGAGGCTCAGTGTGGGTGGAGCACTGAGAGCAGCACAGACACAGCCCGTTCCCGTGGCTCAGCTCAGCGCTTCCTACTCACTTTCTGGATGTTGTAGTCAGACAGCGTGCGGCCATCTTCCAGCTGCTTCCCAGCGAAAATCAGTCGCTGCTGATCAGGAGGAATTCCTACCAGCGAGACACAGCGAGAGGGGATAAGCAACGCGAACCACACGTGGATCTGAGTGAGAGCGGGATGCCAGAAGCGTCTTCAACTCACCTTCCTTATCCTGGATCTTAGCTTTCACATTTTCTATAGTATCAGAGGGCTCGACCTGTGGTGAAACAAAGCGATGGAGAAAAACAAACAAACAAAAAAAGCCCGCAACAAGCCGAGCACGCAGCCTGCCTCCAACCGGCCCGGCCCGCACCGCCCGCCCTGCCGCAGCGAGGCCTTGCCGGGCCGCCGCCCGCCCTCAGCCGGCACGGCGCTACGGGGCCTCACCTCGAGGGTGATGGTCTTCCCCGTGAGGGTCTTCACGAAGATCTGCATGTCGAGGCCGGCACCCGCGGGAGAGAGGCGGTGAGGGGCGGCCGGGCCGGGGCCACGCGCGGCAACGGAGCGGAGCTCGGCCGCGTCCCGCTCGCAGAATGGCGGCGTGCAGAAAGAGCGGCTGGGCCGCACGCACGGGGTTTCAGCAGCGCCGGCCGAAGGGCGGGAAGGGGGCGGGATGGCGGGAAGGGGGGCGGGGCTGGGCGCACTGAGGGCTGCCGGGAGTTGGAGTTCGTGAGGGAGCGGGGCCGGTTCTGTCCGTGTCTTTTGGACCAGACGGGAAGGTGCGGTGTGTGAATGTGTAACTGAAACACCCACGTTTCCAGATAGATAGGGATGAAGGTGGCTGCCTCTGCTTCTGAGCCGTGAGGTAGTTTGATGTTTTGAGGGTTAAAATGAGTCTGCAGAGCGTTTACTAATTGTGTTTCACCTCATAGGGCTTACGAGAGTAACGGCCTGACTTCAGTCCAGCAGGAATATGAGGCGTTTGAGGCTGTGCTGCCGTGCAGTGAGACGTGGACAGGCTGCAGAGATGGGCAGGGAGGAACTGATGAGGTTTAACAAGAGCAGGAGTGGAGTCTGACACCTGGGGAGGAATCACCACATGTATCAGTACAGGTTAGGGGATGGATGACCTGATGGAGAGGAGCTCTGCATGGAAGGACCTGCGGGTCCCGGTGGCCAGCAGGCGGTCCATGAGCCAGCAGTGTGCCCAGGAGGGCTGGTGGGATCCTGGGGTGTGTCACTAAGAGCGCTGGGCAGCAGGTGAGGGAGGTGACCTGCCTTGGTGAGGCCACTTTTACAAAAAAAAAGTCCTGGAATCTGAGTCCACAACTCTGTTGCTGTCAGAGCAAGTGGATTTTTCTTTGGTTGTTTTCTCAGAATAAAAGCTATTGAGAAGAATTCTGCAAAAACTGAAAACACGGTATTAAAGGCCCAAATTGTAAGGGAGAGGCCCTTTGAGTCTTTGGCATCTAAGAGAAAATATTATGTGCTGTTAAGTCCATCCCAGGGAAATCCAGTTTTCTGGTAGTGTGAGCCATTCTTCCGTGTTCAATATATATATTTTCAAATAATAACAACAACAGTGATAATCACTGCATTGTAACAAGTCTTACTATTGAAGGCTGAGGCAAAGAAGGCATTAGGTACTTCAGCCTTGTCCTTATCCTTGGTCACCAAGCTGCCCTTGGCATCCAACAACAAGGAGAGACTGAAGGAGCTGAGGCTGTTTAGTCTAGAGAAAAGGAGGCTGAGGGGAGACCTTATTACTCTCTTCCAATACCTGAAAGGTGCTTACAGTGAGAGCAGGGTTGGTCTCTTCTCACAGGTGACAGGATGAAGGGAAATGTCCTCAAGTTGTGCCAGAGGAGGTTTAGGTTGTATATCAGGAAACACTTCTTTACAGAAAGTGTTGTTAAACACTGGAATGGGCTCCTCAGGGAGGTGGTTGAGTCACCATCCCTGGATGTGTTTAAAAACCATTTGGATGTGGTGCTCAGGGGCGTGATTTAGCAGAGGGTTGTTGGAGTTAGGGTAGTATAGTTAGGTTGTGGTTGGACTCGATGATCTTTAAGGTCTTTTCCAGCCTGAATGATTCTATGATTCTGTTGTAATATCTGTACCTGTAGGATGCATATCCCTTTGCTGGAATGTAGAAGAGCACTGAACCAGTAGAAATAGGGAGTTTTATACCAGAAGAATAATATATTCAGAAAGTCTTTGCTATTGTGAGAAGCTGCCAGTGGCTGAGGTAGGGCCTGTATTACTGTCTTCAGGCAGCTTTAGTGGTTTCTGTCCATAAAAGAGCGAGTGAAAGGAGCCCGTGAGCTGAGAAAAACATGCAGCAGTGCTTTCTATTTTGACAAAGGAATTTGAGAAGAGGTGTCAAGATTGGAAAAAAAATAAAAATCAATTTTTTGGGTATATTTGTGACTCGATTTTCAGTCGACATAAATACCATGAATCCGTGAATTTTCAGATGGAATGTAGAGAAAATGAGATATTCAACTCAAGAATCTGATCATGTTTCTCTACCAGAGAGAAACACCTCGCTGCACAATCTGCCTCATCAAGTCATCACTTTCTGGCAGTACAGACATTTGAGAAGAACTGTTTTCAAGGATGAAGCACAGGGAGAGTAAAATGTCATCAGAAATCTCTGATGAATGCCTCAGAGCTCACTGAGAATTGCAGCCACTGCCATCAAACCAGCCTGATGCAGCAGTGTCACAAAAACCTGGTCACATATCCTACTGGTGTGACGTTTTTGTTGCTCTTTTTTAGTATTTTAAGCATTTTTTATATAGCTTTCTTTAACAGTGAATGACCGAGTGCACCCTCAGTAAGTTTGCAGAAACCAGGAAGGCTCTGCAGAGTGGTATGGATAGGCTACATCAATGGACTGAGATCAACCACAGTAATGAGACTAAACTGCACCCACTGACGTTCACCTGAATATTTTGAAACGTAAGAAGAACGTTGTCATGGTGCTCCAAGTTAGCAGTTCACAAGATCAGAGTTAATATCATAAATGCAATAAGCGCTGGGATGTGGCCACAGACAATAAATCAATCCTTTATCTACCTTCCCAATGTCTACCTTGGCCCTTCAGAACTGAAGGCTTGATGAAGTTGGGGGTTTTTCAAAAGCATCCAGATACCTGAAGGAAATTGGACCCTACTGGGCTTTGCATTTGATGCAGATGTTTATGTGCAGATCTTATCTCTAATATAATCCCTTGTTATTAAAAAATCAGGATTGGTTTGTCAACTCACCTTCATGATGAAAGCTGATGGCAGCTTACTGCAGCACTGAGTGCACACGGGATCTCTCTCCTTGCATGCACTCACAGGAGCTAAAAAACACACAGATACATTCAGTATGCAAATATTCATGCATTTTCTGTGAATTCCAAGAATTGCTATCCATATTAACATCTAATACTACGCATGCACTGTGTTAATACGGGGTTTTTGCAAGGGGTGGTTGTTGGGTTCAACTGGGAGATGCTATCCAGCCAAAAGGTCGTAAGCTAAATAGGTCACAACCCTCATTTGGTCACAGACGACTCACAGAAATTGGCTGCTGACTAATTATAATGTTGTGGTGCCTGTAGTACCAGCCCAAGCAGGGCACGGTGTACATCTCCACAGCTTGTGGAACGCTGAGACTCTGCTTCTAGGCTCCAGATGTCCTGCTTATCACAGGAAAACAACCTTCCCCAGATGGAATGTCGGCTTGCTGAAGATTCTGAATTAATTGCTGGGCATCAAAGCTCTCAAGAATTTCCAATGTTGGAGCTTGATAATTGGATCCATTCTTAATAGATTTTAGTAAGTGTCAAGCAAGCCACTTTCGTGCTTAGGAATTTGGGATGAACAAGAATTGTTTGTTGGGTTCAGTAGTTTACATTTAAAATTCCAAACTGAATATAAGAAAGCTGTAATGCACTTTCTTTGTGCTTTCTTCTCTGTTAAGGACACACTCTATGAGACAGAAAGGGAGACAGCTAACACAGCTATGCTTTTCTTACTGTTGGAGTGGTGTTGGAATAAGATGTAGGTTGGGGAAAATAGTGGAACATAAACAGTTATGTGCAGCTTTTTTTTTATTAATTAAAAATGTTAGGCTGGTGAAATTATCACTAGCTATTAGGCTTCCCGATGTTCTAGACAAGGGCTTTTAAATCACTTCGGGGCTCCAAGTCTGCAGGAGCGTAAATCCCTGTTCTACCCTCGCTGTTTAGTGGAGGACAGGGATGGTCTGAATGTTCAGTGTAAAGCTGTTCTAATGCAGTGCCGAAACTGTTCTGTTTCTGCTGACTGCGTGTAAGAGAGAAGAGCAAAAACCTGTCTGTTAGTTTAACACAGTGTTCAGTGTTACTGGCGGTGTCAGAGACTGAAGCAGCTGAATACATTGTCCTGCATCTGGAAAGGAGCCACAGGAGGGCATGGCTGCACTTGACAAGATGAACGCTTTTTTTTATGGGCTTCCATTCAAGTTTGAAGGCGCTCACTGATAACTGAAAAGCTAATATTTGGGATCTGAATTTAAAAACTTCAAAAACTAAGTAGTCTTAGCAAAAGATGTTGTGTCCCAAAGGCATTAATTAGGCATTCATAATCTCATTTCCTGTATTTTTACTTGAAAAAATCAATTGTCTGGCTTACAGACTCGCCCGTATCCCTGTGAGTTTTATCATTATCTCTCCGTGGTTAAATGCTGTGATGAATCCTGTGCCTTCAGTTCTGAGCAGCCTTAATTCCAAGTGATTAACATGGCATCTGACATGACTTAACCTCACAGAAGATTCAGTAAGAGTTATGTCAGAGGCTTTTGGTGGGTATCAGCAAAATAAGGCTAAGACTTAGGTAGTCTTAAATAGTAAAGTTACTTCTCTGAGTGTTCAACCAGTGACTTCAGCTGTCTTAAAGGAAGAAATCTATCTTGGTTGAAGTATTTTGACACCACAGACACAAGTACTGCAGCTGGACACCTTCCAAAAGTGTGTTTTGTCTGAAAAGCAATCACATCTTGTAGAACACTGGGTTACTCAGCAAAGCTATGTGCTTCTGCTCTGAGAATAACAAAGAGTACATCATCCATCTGATTTATTGCCCAACTCATCTTTTCTTCAACTAACTCCTTTAAAACAAAGCACAAATAAAGATACATTAATAGATGTCCTTTTCCTGATGCTAAATCCACTGTTAAATTCAATATGAGCATAGATCAGATGGGTGACACCAACAGCAACTGCTGAGAAATGCTTTTTGTTTTGTTGCTGTCAACCTTTCTTGCAGCATTGCAGGTTTGTTTCAGTCTCCCTTCTCTTTTGCTGTAGTTAAAATCCGTACAGACAATCTTTGCACACCTTACTGTGAAAAACGGAATTGCTGAAAGGTGAGTTTCTTTCACTTTATTGTTGATGCCAGTGCCAGATCCACAGTTTAGAACACAGCTACACTAAAAACATCTTCAAACTGTAAGCCCTATTCCTGCACTGAATCTCTGTTATTTAATTTATGGAGACAGGACAAAATGATATTTGAATTTCTAGAACTGTGTCTGTCTCTACTTTTTGGTTTGGAGAAATCAGTTCTCAGAGAGATGTTTTAGTAATCCAGATTAGATTGGTTTGAAATAGTGAAAATCCCACTAGAACAGCCTGGAATCAAATTATCTCTGGTGAAAGCTGTCTGAGAAGAGCAACAGCATTCATTGAATCACAGAACCACAGAATCACCGAGGCTGGAACAGACCTCCAAGATCATCTCATCCTGCCATCCACCTACCACCAGTATTTTCCCACTAAACCAAACACTAGCCCAAATTTTAGTTTTAAATTCAGATTCCAAACCATCTTGTGTCAGCATCTAAATGCCACTTCTTTGTCTTAGTTCTAGCCTGTGTGTAACCTACTAATGCAAAAAATACTCCCTGAACTTTCCAACCTCCTCTATTGGCATGCCAAAACTGGTATTGTTCTTGAAGTAATAAGACAAGCCGTGCCTTATGGCCACCCTGAGAATCATAGGATATCATCTTTATGATTAATTTAACATAATTCCTAGTTTTTATGAATAATTTAGTGTCACGTTGCAGGCTGTGGCGGCTCCTCCCAATGGCTCTGGATTGGAGCTGCAGTGACACAGAGCAGCCAGCAGATGGCGCTCTCAGCACAGTCAAGGGAGGAATCCTCGTATGAATCGAGGCAAACACCAGGCGTGCAGAAACAGTGCTGAGAATTCTTTTACCATCGAGTATCGACCGCTGGTCCCTTTTAGTACACGTATATGAGAACGTCTACGTGCCAGCATTTTGCTTACCTGGAAATGTGTTCTCAGTGTGGAAGGAAATTGCCACATGACGCTCAGGAATGGTAGATGGTAATGGCACACATTTCTCCATGCTTTCCCAGCTTCTGCATGTTATACCTGTGCTCTAGTATGGTGCTGCAGGCAGGTACTGCTCAGGGTTTAGCATTGGCTTGGCTAAGGAAAACTGGTGCAAGTGCCTCCTTATTCTGAAGGTTCTGAATAACAGGGCATTGTCAGTATAGGCACGCCCTAATGCTTTGGCCTTTGTGTTGTTTTTTGATGGTAGGTCAGGAGGGTCACTGTTGCTACAGTCGTAGTACAGATGAGGTTATCATGATCTTCTAACAAAGTCTTTTAACATATGAAGCTATACTTTGGCTACGTGTATCCAACTGCTCCTTGGATGCCTGTGGGAACTGAGTGATTTGAGGACCATATTGCACAGTGAGAGCCAGCCCTGGAAGTCTTAGCCTGGACCGGCTGCCAGCAGATTCACTGGGTGCGTGTTGGCAGAGCCTGCTCCTAGTACAAACAGGAAGAATACTGAATGTCATCTGCTGCTGCCACTGTGCTATGTGTTCTCAAATAACGGATGTCTCTATATCTAAGCTAGATTTAACTACTGCTGGGTTTTTCCTTTATTTGATGTTTTAGCCTTTTTTAAAAGTTGCTGGGCATTAGGTGTTGTGTGGATGCATTTGCAGAGTTCAGATTCACAGGAGAATTTCCTTTAAAAGAAAAGACTTAAAAGTCTACAGAGTCTGTAAGTGTCAGAGGTGTGGATTGGTTTAAATTAGCATTAAGCTTTCATAAGTAATGCATGCCCCTTTGTAGTGTGTTTCCAAATCCTTGTGACCTATTACTGCTCTGAAGAGCTTGTAATTTAGGAAAGTTTCATTAGAGATATGCTGTTTGTAATGAACCTTAGAACTTCTTTCTGTCTTTGATAGATTTGAACCTTAATGCTAACCCTAGCGGCTGGTACTGCAGTGCTGTGGGAAAAACATCAGCTCTGTGTCCCCAGGAAGCAGGACCTTGCTAGGATGCCTTTGACTACATCTTTTCCAAGGTAGGATTTCATTTCATTTAAGCTAATATTGTACATGCTGTAGCTCACCTGCTGTGCTGTGAATGGATTTCAATTGATGTTGAATGCCAAAAGGCATTTAATAAATTTCTGTTTGAAGGCAAGGGGGAAGTAGGAGGTGATAGTGATAAAATAAAGTGAGGAATAAAGCTTTTGAATATCTTTGGATTTAAAGTGATTTAGATCTATGTGTTTTATTCAGCAAAATTCTCAGTTACTTCATTCTGGGGAGGGAAAAGCCACCTCTGCTGCTGATTGCCAAGCTCTAACAAACTGACCCGATCACATCCCTAGTTGGTTGGTGTGCTGCATTGCCCCCCTCCAAATGCAAACCTCACATGGGTCAGCCATAGGTATATGTATCAGTTTAATGAAGAAATTAGGCTCTTACAGGAGAGGTGCCACATTTGTGGGTTTCTTTTTGTTTGTTTGTTTGGTTTTGGCCCCTTGTGTAAAAGAGGATTTCAAATTACAGATGTGAGAACAAGAGGAAATGTTACGAGTTCAGTTACAGAGCCAAGCACCCAGGATTCTTACTGGAAGGAGGAAATGATAAGCCACACTTTCTGCCTTGTTGAATTCTTCTCTCTTGCAAAAAGCTCATTGGAAAAAATACAAAGCTCTTCCAAGATGCACTTGCCAAGTGAGTGCCCTTACTGCAAATAAATTGGTTTTGCTCCAAACTCCTTTGAGAAATGTCACGAGGGCTTAATAATACAATTTCTATTGCATTCTTGTCTTTGTGAGATGGTCTGTTCTGATCTCTCTCCAGCAAGTTTTATGGAGAAAAGGAGATGGCTAAAAATGAAGGTAAGTTTTTTTGTGTGCTTTTCTTCTTGCTTTCTTGTATTCCCTCAGCCCAATTATCCTCATACCTCAAATGATAGAAGGCAGGGAACAATCCTACCCTGGCAGAAGATGAATGATATTAGCACTGTGACTTAATACGGTGAATCAGGTCTATTTCCATCCTGCTGCAGTCCCATTGGAACCTATGAGTCACACTAAGAATGCTTGGCCTTATGTCTCCTCCTTCACTAAATTTTATGACTGTGAGTCTCCCTTCTGTGTTTCAGAGCTGTACAAGCAGTTTCCTGATTTGCACCATGACTGAAGCCTTTAGTAAGTAAGAGCCATTGGAAAAGCAGCTGTGGACTTACCTAGCCAACAAACTGAGCTCTCCCAGGCACTACTACTTATATCCTTGTATCATACAGATGCCAAAAGTAGGTTTGATAACCTGGAATAAATAGATTTTGAATGAAGATCACAATGAAAGTGACATCAAATTTAAAAGGTCACATCATTTTTCAGTAATTCACCATTAGCCCCTGATGCAAGTGGAACTTCTAACTGTGTTTATGCTGTTTCTCTTATTACTGTTACTTCTGGAGTGCCACAGTGGCTGCAGTCATTTAGGCCTGATGATTTTTGTTCACTGTGTGGTTCTAATGATTGTTAAGAAGCATCAATGCAGAAGTGCAGTGCTCTGTGCTCAAGGTGATACTTGGCACAAGTGCAGGAAATGCTGCACAGCTTTCCTTCCTGCAATCAGTGGAGCTGCAAGCAGTTGCTTAGTGTTGTTTGGATCATAAACCATCTTGGGAGCAGGGAGGCAACTCCTGGTGTTTCATGTACTGTAGGAGCATGAGGCCTTATCAAAGTAAAGGCCTTATTTAAAAAAGTAAAATAAACTTTTTCAATAAGACAGTACTAGAAAAGAAATCTCTGCTGGGTGTCTTGCAAAGATTAGTCCTTGTATTTGTGGTAGTGCTGTGACCACGTTCTCATTTTACCAGCTATTGCTCAAATACCAGGAGACGGGCAGCAGAGATGAAAAGAAAACAAAGTATGTGTATTCAAGGATGTGGAAAGGTCACTGATAGATGTTTTTGATCTGGTTACTCTTCTGAATTTTAAAATAAACAAAGAAAAAAGCAAAGGGAGAGTGATGTGTTGATATCAGTTGAAACATTTAGAGGGGAGTATTCTGATTCAAGAGATTATCAGCTCATAGAAACACAGTTCATAGACTGCATCTTAAAGTCCCCCAGCCCCAGCTGCTGTGGGCTGCCTGCCCCCCACCAGCTCAGGCTGCCCAGGGCCCATCCAACCTGGCTTTGGGCACCTCCAGGGATGGGGCACCACAGCTCTCTGGGCAGCACTGCCAGGGCCTCACTGCCCTCTGAGTAAAGAATTCCCCCCTAACATCTACCCTATCTCTCCCTTCTTTTAGTTTAAAGCCATTCTCCCTTGTCCTATTGCTATCAGACTATGTCAAAAGTCGCTCCCCTCTCTGCCCCCCCTGAAGCTCCCTTAGGTGCAAGAAGGCCACAGTGAGCTTTCCCTGGAGCCTTCTCCAGGCAGAACAAGCCCAGCTCCTTCAACCCTTCTTCATAGGAGTGGTCGGTGCTCCAGCTCCCTGAGCATCTTCGTGGCCCTCCTCTGGATGTAGGGCGGTTGACCGCAACCCTCTGGCTGTGACAATCCAATCATTTATCCACCAAACAGAGGGTATTCAAATCCATATCTTTCCAATTTAGAGACAAGGATGTGGTGTGTGTCCATAGCAAAAGCCTTGCAGAAGTCCCAGTAGACCACCTCAGTTCCTCTTTGAGTTCATTTGGTCTGTTAGGACTGGAATTAAAGAGCAAGAAAGATGGCTGTTGGGTGAATATAGTCCAGGTTTGTGGGTAAGCTAAGCAGCTACTTGTTTGGCAATCTTATGTTTTGGGCTATTTTATTTATGCTTGAACAAAAATGTAAGGTGGCTGCTAGATGCCCCTGTGCCTTGCAAGGAGCTGGAGGCACCTAACCCAGCTCACCTGTTAATTCGCTGTGCCTGCTGCCGTAGCTATCACCAGGGTTAGAATGCAGTGCTATTGCAGACAGCTCTCAGCTGGTGAGAGCTCTCTTCTCCACTGCAGTTGCTCAGGCAACAAGGTCAGTCAGGCACAGAAAGAACTGTGGGAGTGGAAGGAGGGAGGTTTCCCAGGGATGTAGAAAGGGTGGAGGACAGAGGAGGGGGAAGGTAGATATTGGAGAAAGTATTTGCCATTATTATTGCATAGACAATGGAGAAAAAGAGGGTATCAGAGGTTGCTTCAAAGCACTTCAACTGAGCTTATTTCTACATCTCCCATTTGGCATATTTTCTTCCTCTCTCCTGGGTTTTGCAAGAGATAAGATGTTAGAATTTTCCCCTGTATTTTTTCTTAACAAGTCATTTAGTTACCTTTACTGGTAAACTTAGTATGAATCATCTGATCTAGTCAAATGCAAGCTGAGGTTTCTGTTGAGCCGACAGCAAGGCTGTTCAGGCATACCCTTGCATCCTTCAGGGGAAAAATAAGACATGGAGGAGCTGTTGTTGGCACCTGGAGCACCTTACAGCTCTTGTTACATGAAGGCTTTTGGGAACTGGCTTGCTAGGCAAGGAAAGGCGATGCTGCGATCGTCCTTTAGAAGCAGAGAAAATAATAATAGCAGAACTAAAGAACACCCTTTCTATCAGTGTTTCTACAAATGCATTTGCAGTATCAGTATCATTATCAAAAGTGTTAAAGGGGAAGAGTCATTACTTAAATTTATTTAAACTTAACACCAACGAAGAATAAATGTTTCTTACTTTTAAATATTCCTCTTCACCACCATTTTTAATAATTATTCTTATTTCATCGCTAACCAAACATGAACACAAGGTAGGCTTCACTGCCCTTCTTCTGCTTTTGCAATTCTGATTTCCAATGAACTGCTGCCAATCTGCCAAGCTGATCACATCTAATAAAGGCTGCAGGCTTATCCACCTGAAGGCTAACTTCATGCATATCTTACTGCTTCTCTGTTAGCTGGTTTGCAAACACACACGCATCACAAAGCTGTACTTTGTCTAACACTGTCCATATGCAAAAGAAGTGTTTTATTTTTTTCAACTTGCATTGTGGTCAGAGATCCTATTGATCCCTAGATGGCTCTTTTTGTTCTTCAATGTATTGTTTGGGTCAACCTTCTTGTTTTCATAGTAGTTTTGAGAAAGTTTTGATGTGAGAGTGTTATGGGAAGAACAGGAGGTGAGAGCTGGTAAAAGGGAAGCAGTTACTTGAGGTTTTGTGTGTTATGGTAGAGCATACAGGGTTTCATATTTGAGAAGCTGCTGCCAGTTCTTGCTGCCAGTGAGAGATTACTCCGTAAGAATGCAATTTTCACACAGTAGATACATAAATTGTTGCTTTTGTTTTGTTACCTCTTTAGACAGTGAAAGAATGGGTGGCTCGTGGAAAGGAACAGCAAAGGAGAATACTGCACATAAGGAGAAAAAAACTGACAGAAGGAAAAGCTGAAAGAACAGGCTTTGATGGCAGCGAGAAAGGAGGAGATATAAGGATGAAGTTTAATAGTATTTTTGAACATGCTTGCAACAGAACAGCGACAAAGGTGAGATACGTAGAATGATAGAAGATAAAGAAATTTAAGGAAGCACAGAAAAAAATTGAGCTGGGAAAAGTAATAATAAAAAAATGGGTGTTTCTGGATAAGCAGTGGGAAAACAGCCACTATATTTGAAGGAGTGTCAGAAGGCAAACATCTTTATTCTTCAGGTAGAAAAGACTGCCTCCCAGTGGCCCATCGAGTGATGGATGTAATAGCTTTTCTGTGTTTCATTTTGAGTTGCTGTTGGTGCTTTCAAAGAGTGATGTGGCAAATATCTAGAAGAAGGGAGTCCTGGTTGTTGCTGTTGTGGGTTTTTTTAAGTATGTTTCCTTTTTCTGTGTGTTTTCAGTAAAATGAGGTATGGATACCCAAAGAATGAGTGGAATTATTTACGCTCATATCAGTATTGAAGCATCAGGAGAAAAATAAATGACACTGATTGTGTAGAGGTATTTCTTAACAGAGTGAATATGGGGAAAGTGTTGCCCATGGGATATTAAATTTTTGTCTTCTGGGATATTTGTACCTGAGATGGGCAGAAGAGCAGAAAGGGGACTGGTGATACCTGAGAGTCTTGGCTGTGTGAGCGTGGGTGATGCAGAACCACAGTGCTGCACCATGCACAGCAGAACCATTGCGTTGCTATGAAAGCACTGCTTTCCCTGCATTTGCAGTAGGTCTGTATCTTAAATTAGGCTCAGAAAGAAGTGATGTTGTGTGAATTTGAATCCAAGCATTCCAGGCTGGAATCTGCAGTACAATGAGGATCTGACAGCTGCTTGTCTGAATAGAGAGGTTATATTCAGAATTATCCTTCAGCACCAAGTATGGGCGTAAGTATTCTTGTGCAGAAGGATTTATACATCTCTTATGAGTTGCACATCCTAAATCCTCTTTACCCCGAGATGCATGCAGTGCTGGTTTTAGTTATTCTTGGAGTTGACCCTTTGGTAAAAACACATTTGGGAGGATATAATCCCACAATAGTTGTACACGTGCTGCTGCTACACCCAGCTATTAAAAATACTTCTAATTTCCATTCAGTGAGTATACTTGATTTGTCTTCATAGCTGTGGTTGTGTGGGAACGTGTTTGTATTTTTCATTAGCTACTGTTTCCAAATGGAGTTTTGTGTCATCGGCAGAGAATTTCAGAGCCGAATTTCTTCCTCATTCCAGGGCCCGCATGTGGCAGAAGTTCTGTTTGAAGAAGGCCAGCTAAGTGGTCTTCCTGTTCCAAAATGGTTCTGGAAATCCCCCTGATTCATCCATTTGTAAATTTAGATTCCGTTTGTCACACATGAAAAATGCCTTAGCTCTCTAGAGCCCAATGGGATTATCTGACTCCTAGAGGTATTTTATTCCGCTGGGTTTTGGCTGACAGAGACCTGTGCAACCAGCAGCCTGTTCTTTCTAGAAATGTGCTTCCCTTATCAGCACGGGGGGGTAAGTCTAGCCCAGGGGCTGGCATACAGTGGAACCCCACATCCATATTCTGAGCCGCAGGGCAGCAGGGACTCATGGCTGGGAGTCCAGATCTTACACCACGTATGCTTTTAGCTCATACTGAGAAGGTGGACTGCAGTCTGGCCAGAACGACTTCAAGCTTAGAGTCATTTTCACCATCAAGAACAAGTCGTTGTGATCTGGGCGTTTAACATCTCTGACGTTACCACAAAATATGGCAATAGTTAGTAACGGACCGGCAGATGGCGCCCACGAATGCTGAGAGCAGAGCCAGCAGGGCCCCTTCATTTGCTTTCCTGCACGCGTCCTCCACGCATCTTTGAAGAATCTCTGCACAGCGTGTCTTCCTAAATTAATTTGTAGAACAGCAAGAGGTGCATCCGATTGATAACACTGATTGCTATGTGTAAGAACTGAAATTGTCTGGAAGTTGGCTGTGGGGAGAAGTGGCTTTGCAGTACTGCAGGATTCCAGAGGGAACGGCCACGACTGGAGGAAAAAATCCCTTCCTTGTTCCAGATGAGGCTTCGCTTCAGTGCAGTGACTTCTCTGAAACCAACGTGAATAGCAAACAAAGCCCTTATAAAGCTTTGCAGAAGACCAGTTAATTACAAATAATGTCTTGGGTGGGTCTAGCTGGAATGGTATGTCAGGAATGAATTTTCTTGCTTAGTCATGCTTCACAACATATGTTCAAACATACTCTTTTACCCTCATAAATATTGGAGAGAATAAAATATCCTGTCTTATCCCTGCTTCTCTTGCTCTCAGCACTCTCATGAAACGTACAGAGAGATTAAAAATGGATTAAATAAGCGCTCCTGAGGGAACAGAGAACTCTGGGAATAGTGCTCTGGCCTACTAATTGTGAAGGATGTGGGAAAAAAACAGCCCAGCCCTTTTTCACATTTGGATAAGCACAGTATTTGCAATGGCTTTTGCCTGACTTAGAGCTTTCTTTTTGTTCCTTCCCCCCCCTTTTCTTTCCATCTGGTTCGGTTATCTCCCCAGTTCTATGCAGACATCCTTCCCTGACGTATCCCAAATGCCTTAAAATGTCAGTAGGACTGGAAATAAAACCGTGACTGATAAAACAATGTTCAAACCTTTGTGTAGTTCCAACCTATCACAATAAAATGTTTGAGTTTCAGGCAATTTATTCTCTAGGGCAGCTTTCTCTGCCTGTTTGCAGAGAGGTTGTTTGAGAACATTATTGTTGGAATAAATGGCAGTGCCATATAGAGTGAGTCCTTAGCATGTATATATCTTTTACATCAATTTTCATTTGTTATTGTGTGTTTCCTCAATGATGGGGATGGAAGGTAGTCAGAACACCTAATGCATGCAAGTTGCTTAGTGTCGTAATAACAGCAATAGATTACAAATATTCCTGGGAACTAAATTTCTCTTTGTGAAGTGGGGCTGTTGTGACACAGCCTGACTAGAGAGTGACAGTGACAATGTACACTGTCCTACACTTGGTTTCTATGGAGAAAGATAACACTGGTGACTAAGGGCAAAATGTCAGCGTCTCGATTTTTAGCAGCTGAATCTATTCTGTCTGTCTCCTGCCAAAGAGCCTATTAAACCTTTTAGCATTATGCTGTCTGTGACACGAGGAGTTGGTCCCATTTATACTAATAGCTTTACTGTGACAGAGTAGCTTGAATACCCTTCATTAGTCCTACAGACAAATTCCTGTGTAGTATATGGAACATAAATTGCTTAAAATGTGTCCTCAGTGTATTATAGTATGTAGTGTGTTAACTATTTATGTGCCTTTAATATATAGCAGAAATCCAGCGTTACCCTTCTTTCCACAATTACTATGTAAAATGCTATGCTGCTGATTAAAAAAAAAAACACCTACCAAGCAAAAGAAGTCAGAGGTAGATGTGTAATCTGTGAACATTTACCAGGAATTAAAGCAAAACTTCAGCAGTGAAACATTTCAGGTGCTATGCAAAGTGTTGCAGCTTGCTGTGCACAACTTGGAGAAACGTTTGCAGGACAATTTTGTTGAGCAGCAGATGCTTTCAGAGTGTCTAGAAGAAGCATTGTGGTGCATGGTATTGTGTAATAAAATAGAATAAAAGGAAAAATTGGTTCCCTGAAAGAGTGGTGAGTGCTGGAACAGCTGCCCAGGAGGTGGTGGTGTCACTGTGCTTGGAGGTGTTAAAGGAATGCTTAGGTGTTGTACTGAGGGATGTGGTTTAGTGGGGAAACATTGGTGGTGGGTGGACAGTTGGGCTGGATGATCTTTCCCAACCTTGGTTCTTCCATGGTATTATTCCACACCCAGTGATAACCCTGACCTTTGGTAAAACAGACCTATGTTCTAGGTTACCCAAACAACGAAATAAACAAACTCAGAAACAAGGTGTGCATGAGTGAGCGGAGAGGGAAATTTGCCCCAATTTGCCTACATAATTCTAGTCTACCTTCCCTCGTAGATGGTTATTACATAGATTGCAATCATGTAATCACGTACTGTGGGAAACAGCTCAGCACAACTGTGTCGTGATTTCTGCAGTGCCTTGTCCATGCTTGTAGTTCCATGCTGTGCAAGCCTTTACAATCCCACACATTTATTTCGTGCATTTCAGGTCTCTTAAACTTTCCCTGAAAGCAATTGCATAATTTAACAGCTTATTTCCTGCAAACATCCATTGGCCACTGTGTTTACTTTCTAGTTTGCTATTGGTTGGGGCAGTAATTGCTGCATATCTGAAGTATTATGAAAGAGTTGAAGCTACGTTTCTTTTTCTAGTCTAGTTTTTCATACATAATAATTGGTAATTTTGTGTATTATTTGCAGAGAATCACAGAATCACAGAATGGCCAGGGTTGGAAGGGACCTCAAGGATCATGAATCTCCAACCCCCTGCCACATGCAGAGCCACCAACCTCCACATTTAGCCTAGGCCAGGCTGCCCAGGGCCCCATCCAACCTGGCCTTGAACACCTCCAGGGAAGGACGGGGCATCACAGCCTCTCTGGGCAGCTGTTCCAGCACCTCACCACTCTCATAGTAAAGAACTTCCCCTGACATCCAACCTCAATCTTCCCTCCCTCAACTTCAAACCATTTCCCCTTGTCCTGCTGTCATCTCCCCTTTCAAAGACTTAACTCCCCTCCTGTTTGTAGGCTCCCTTTAGGTACTGAAGGCTGCAATGAGGTCACCCCACAGCCTTCTTTTCTCCAGGCTGAACAAGCCCAGCTCCCTCAGCCTGTCTTTGTAGGGGTGGTGCTCCAGCCCCCTTTGTGGCTCTCCTCTGGAGTCTTGTGGCTTTCCTCTCAGAGACACCACTGTGCTTTATCTGCCCACGTCTTTAATATCACTGCTTAAATGAAGTTTTCCTCTGTCAGCCTTTCAAGTCCCCTTGGGCAGGCTGAGAAGTCTGGGCTGATAGAAGATTTTGCTCCCACAGCTGCAGTCTGGGGATGCATACCATCAATTTCTGGTCTCCGTGTGCTGTTATACATGTGGTGTCTTCCCATTCTCACAGGGAAGCAGTTTATGTGTGTGAGCCCTTTCTATCGCCAAGATGCATGGATGCCTTTGTACCCAGCTAGTTAGCTTGCAGTTACTTCCAGGCTTTGATTCGGTGTCAAATGAACTTATCTTCAGAACTCTAGGAAAAACAATATGTCAGAAGAGAGAAACTCAGCGTTACTTAAACTAGCATGCTTTTCAGGAAAACGAGATATGCAAGTTCCTTTGGATTTCTTCCTGTCAGCCTGCAGTTACAGCATGTGATTGCTGGCCTGTTCTTCACTCAGCCTTTTGCTTCCTGATGGGCACTGCAATGTAACCTTAAAATATGTGTGTTATTGTCATACCATCTGTGTATCACACATGCATTGGTTTTGGTTTTCATTTTCATGAGAGTTTATTGTGTATTTTCTTGTCACAGAAGGCTTCTCCATTCAACTTTCCTTGGAAGAAGTTTCCCAGTTACTCCAAGTGCTTACAGGATTGCAGAAAGCATTCTTGCTGCAGCTCTCACCCCTCCTGTTAGGTGGCTGAAGTTACCCTAACAAATCATTTGAGGGGCACACGAGAGAGCAAGCTTCATCTGATAGTCCAAAATAAACGCTGACACAGTTTTCCAGTTAAAAAAAAAAAAGAAAAAATTGCCAGAATATTTTAGAAACTAACAATTACATGCTGGTATTTCTAGACTAACAGGAATAGAAATTAGAATTAATGAGTTCTCTGCAGGTACATCTGTCACATATTTAACAGCAGTAGGCACATCTAGTGCTCACAGCACTGTGCTAGCATGATGCAACCTTTGCAATAGCTGCCTGCGCTACAGACTGGTCTTGCTTTGCAGCTAGAGAAAATGAAACCTACTTTACAGGCCTGACACCCTGAGGAGCTAAGTGTGTTTCCCTTCTGAAGTCGGTGGTTATAAACATTACTTGGGCAGGCTGTAAAAAGCCGTACCCTGGAGGAGCTGACAATATTGCTTTTGACTGAAAACATCCTTTTTTAATATCTGTTTACTGCCACAGCTTTGTGTTGTTCAGGTGGGTGCTCAGTTTGCAATTGCTGAAGCCCTGAATTCAGAGCAGTGGCAATTTCTGACATACCTCTCGAGCTGCTTGTGTCTCCTGGCATAAACACAGAGATAAACAATGAGTAAATATATTTGCTTAGAGAATATTAAGTTTTAAGCTGGGACTATGATGTCACATTTTCAAAGGATGCCAATTAAGTGGCCTGATTTGTCTGTGTCGCCATTCTCCCCTGTGTAAAATTAGAATAATAATTGCACTTATCCTAGAAGAAACTGGAAGAATAAATCCTACCCTATCTCTGAGACAGTGCTGTAACACAAGTACCTCCTAATCCTTCTTATGGTAGAGTAAGAGCAGCTGGCTGTGCTTGACATTGTATATATGCTGACAAAGGCACTGTCTGTGTTTGGCATTCAAAATAAGCAGGTAGATACTGGGCTCTTCCCTTCCAGTCTTCCTGTGTTGCCACAAGCTAATTGTATCTGTGATTCACTTAACCTGAACTTCTAAAAGAGCTTACCTGTAAATAGAAAAATATTTGATTTTTCATTGCTTTTTACTCATTTGTCTTGCTTTCATTTTCAGCCATAGATAACGTAACCATTAGTAACCTTAATGTAAGAGCTGGGTATGAGGAGAAGAGTTCTGACAGTTTTGATAACTGCTGCTGCAGCTCTACCTGTGTGTGAGGTTGGTGCAGAGAGGTGTGGAATTTTCCCATCGAGAACAGGAGACCCACTCAGTTGGTTTGAGCGTGGTGTTGCTCACACTTCTTGAAGTACCCCATTTCAGGGCAGTGTGGCTGTAGACAAGGGCACAGCAGATACCTTCATGTGATAAAATTATATATATATATATAAAAATACATATATATAGTCTTATAGAAAGACTGAGTCACGTTCTTGTTCCTGAATATTATGTAATAAATTATTCCTCATTCAGGGAAAGTGGGGACTGGAATGCATGGAAATAATTTGGTTTCCAGAAATATCTCATGCTGCATTGAGTTACTGGGTTTTCCTGTTACAGTAACCAGCACAGATAGCAAGCTCCTAGGCATCTGAGATTATACTCTCTTCCACTTCCTTTTCAATGCATCATTATATAACTGTCATGTTATACCTTTGCTTTAAGGTTTCTTCTAGCAGACTAACATCCAGCCAGAGGGACATCTTGTTTGCAGGTAGCTCGTCTAGGCCACTGTTTAGGAGTATCTCAAGTGTGTATTAGTGATTATCAATCAGTACTCCTTATTGGCTCCTTAAAAAGAGCTTTTAACAAATAATTAAGTTTCTTTTTGTTTTTAAGGATGTAGAAATAAGAGCTGTTGAGTGTAGAATCATAGAAAGGCTTAGGTTGGAAGGGGCCTCCGAGACCTCAGAGAGCCATAGACTGGCTGCCCCTCACCAGCTCAGGCTGCCTAGGGCCCATCCATCTTCTGCTGCTGTTCTTTCGCTTAATTTTTGAGCCGTGGTATCTGAAAAGACTGTTTAAAAGCAAAAATGAATCAAGGTGCAGCATAACCTATACAGTATGGTCCTGATGCATGTAAGCTTATCACTTTGGCAAGCCACTGTTTCCCTCAGGACATGTCTGCACTGGAGATTGCTGTGTAGCTTAGAGGCAGCCAACCTGTTCCTAAACTAGACTGTCAAGGAACAGCAAATGAGCCCACGGCAGAGTCTGTACAGAACTAGAGCACTGCTGGGTCTCAGCCATGCAAGCTGGCTCATTTAAAACTGCTTTTGGTCTCTGTACATTGTACATTGCTTCAGCAAGGATCTGGCTTTCCTCTTTAATCTAGTGAAACGCTTTGTGCAGTAGGAAAAGTTTTATCAGCACGTAACAAATGCTAGGAGAGATCAGTCATTTTTGTAGAAAGTCTTTACATGTCTCAGGGCTGTACTGGGATCTGCAGCCAGACACGAAAGCTGCTGAAGTCAGGGGGTGTCGTGCATCCATTCTTCTGAAAGAGATGCTGAACTTGCACTGCAATAGCAATAACTCTCCTGTGGAGCAAATAAACTACTAACCTAAGCTCGTGGGAACGATGAACGAGGAAAAAAATGGATTTTAATTCTTGATCTGATCTGGTTTAATTAGGCATGCAGTTTTAAACCCGGTTCTGTTTGTGTGTGGCTTTAGCATTTACTTGCAATTCAAAGAGCAAAGGTGGCCATGTTCTCCTCTCATGTATTTCTCTGTAAATGCTCTCTGAGGTTGAAACATCTGTTAGTAAAATTCGTTGTTTTTCTTTGTGACCTTTTCTATTTTCCTCCCGAGAACATGTTTGTAAATAAACTTCTATAAAACACAAAGTAAATTAATTCCATTACTTCTGAGGGTGGTTGCTGTGTACCTGCCATACCCTGCAAGCTGGTGAGCAGATCCTTGACACAACTTGTGCAAAGCCCTATTTCCTTTGCTCAGGACTTGTGTTTTGAAACATTAAAGCAAACACTCAGAGTAACACTCAGGACCATCAATCTCCCTCATTTTTCCCCAAGCTTTCACCTTTTCAGGCCATCTGAAGCCTCATTCTGGCTTGCAAAGTTCCTCAGGAGCAGCTCCTGTGAGGGTGGTCCAGAGCTCCGTGATCTCTCCCATCTCCTCTCTTCACAAAACAGTCATTGCATAGAATTCCAATTCAAAAGGGCTTATATTGTAAAGTGAACTGAACATCTCAGCATTCAGCACCCTGCTCCATTCCTGAACCTTTCAGGCTGTGCATTTTAAGTTGTTCTAAATGGATATTTTCACATAGAAGTGAGTGTAAAAACAAAGTATTTGTTGTAAAATACTTTGTAAAAACAAAGAAGTAAATCCAGGTTGCCAAACGTTAACCTGAGGTAGAATCACAACTTACCATTTAAAGCTGTTTACATTTTTAGAAGCATCACAAATGGGTTTCTCCAGTTTTCTTTCTTGCTAATGTGTATATCCCCAGCATTTGTTTGAAAGGAATTAATTACTTCCAAAGTGAAAAGATATTTTGAAAGAGCAACTTGTGAATTCTTGGTCATCTTTTTGTAGCTGCTCTGGCTTTTGTGTCTGGTGCAGACATCTGAGATGACCTCCAGATAGAATCAAGCTTCCATTTATCTTTTCCATTTGCTGATCCTTAATTCTGGATCCAAGGAGAAATGCATACATGTCCATGTTGGCAGCTGTCTGTAAGATGCTTAAGTTAATAGAGTATTATATGATATTGTTCCATAATCAGTGTCAAATATGCAAAAGTTGGACTAGATGACCCTTAAAGGTCCCTTCCAACTCACATGATTCTATGATTCTGTATGTTCAAATTCACCTTTGTTTTTCCTACGAATTCGTGCATCTCCTGTTGTAATTCAGTCATTTGTGCTGCATATTTTATAATAGGGTAATATACACACGTTAAAGATCCTTACTGATTGGCACTGCTTTGCTTCTGACTCAGACCAGAATTAAGCAGAAGTCAAATCAAGGACTGGGCTGGCAAGCGTTGAGGTTCAGGCACCACAGTGCTGAAATCTGCATTTATTCTAATCTATTCAGCTACAATTTCTGCATTGCAGCCAGGATCTAAGTTGACCTTAAATCCAAAGGATCATTGATTGTTGGTCTGTTTCCAGAGGCTTAATCCCTTTTTAGCGCAGGTTTCTTTTGTGCCTTCTTACACCTTTACAGACTTAAATGATATTTCTGCTGCTGTTCCTGAAGGAGTTTCCTTCACACCATTTACGGGAAGTTGGTATTGTTGCAATTTTTTTTGGAAGTATTAATTTCACATGATCCTGACTCTGCAGAGCTCTTTTCCAGCTGACATCCTAGCAGACTGTGAATTGCATCAGTGCTGCTCTGGCAGTGCAGGGGCTGTGTCTCAGTGCAATACAAGGCACTCCTCCAACGAGGCCAGGCTGAGCATGCAGCCTCCATGTCACTGCATGTCTCCTCTGCCTGAAATTTGGAAACAAAGCACAGAATTCTTGCTAGAATCATCGTGCCACAGATCAACAGTTTACAGTGGGATGTGTTAATAAATGATACCCATGATATGACTGGAACAAAACAGGGAAAATCAGAAATGAGCTGTGCTGCCCAAAGCACCCAAAGGTGATCTTTGTAGGTAACCTGGTATTTTGGTAGCTAAGCTGTTTGTTAGTTAGAACCAGGCATTTGTTGCTGTGCGGATATCTTGTCCCATTTGGTTTATTTCTTTCAGAATGACCTTCCATCAATCCTTGTGTCCTATGTGAACCTTCTCCAAGTTGATTAGGAAGAAATCCTTCACTCAAAGAGTAGTGAGGCCCTGGCAGTGCTGCCCAGATTGATGGAGGTGCCCAAGGCCAGGCTGGATGGGCCCTGGGCAGCCTGAGCTGGTGGGGGTTGGAAGCGGATGTTCCTTTCCAGCACAAGCCATTCTGATTGTGTGCTGAGGAACAGGTCACTGGGGAAGATGGGAGAGCTCCTTCCCTCGGTTTCTCTGTCCAGACTTCTAGTGTCTGGGTTCAGCAACTGCAGATGAGAGGCTTTGTGAGGCCCTGGGTGTCACTTCTGCAAATGGGCACTGCGATCTCCTGAAAGGGAGTAGCTTCAAATCCTAGAAACTGCAACAAGTGGAACACTGTCTTTCAGGGATAGCAAGGTGCATGCTTTACTGCTCACATGCTCTTTGGGATTAAAGCAAAACAAACAAAACCAAACAAACCCAACAAACACCTTAAGTTTTTTAACATAAGAATGACAATGTATTTTACTGTCCACCTGAGTTCTTGAAAACAGCTGAATCATTTCTTGCGGAGATGCTTTCCGAATGTTTGGTCACTGGCATGGAAAATTTTGACTGAAAGGTTTATAAGCAGCTGAAGTCAAGTTTTTTTAATGGGAAGTGACAGGCAGCTGTGGTGATATCGAATTCCGTCAGCCTAGAGTATGATGCACACACACACATATATATGTAAACAGAACCTTGATGTTCAATCATCCAAGTGAACAGAACACAAAAGACTCTTATTCTGTTAAAGGAACATGAAATATTTTTAAACAATGTGACTCTTTTTCACTAATAGCAATTGTAATTATGTATGAGTACACAAGACTAGTGCTCTTGATGTGCATGCTTTATTGGAATCTGAGCTTTCCTGTAAATCTGAGCAAGATAACAGGTCTGGGATTATGCCTGGAGTGTAGATGTACCTGCTTAGCACCATTGCTGGAAGCATTTATGTTCATAGCAAACACCAGTTTTGCCATAGGTTGAGATTCAATACGACACAGTAAGTGCCCTTCTTATGGAAGCTGTGTAAACTGAATGACACTGACACTACCTATGGATTCAGGGCTATCCTACTTGCACTAACAAATGGCCTTAAAACAGTGCACATGGTGCACATTCACCAATTAGGCCTTCTTTTCAATCCTCTTGGTCTTTAATAAAAAGAAGGGAGGTTTTCTTCCTTTGATGGGGGTGTTGCGAAGAAAAGCTGCTAATGAAGGAATGATGAATGGCCCAATTGTGTTGCTGTTTGTATAGTTTCACCTTCATTTGCATCAGTACCAGGCACAGATCCCGAGTCATTTTTCACTTTTCAGTGCTCTTCTTCTTTGGATCCTGCCCATGCTAGAACCAACCAAACAAGCACATTAGTCTTTGCCTCCAGGAATAGGGAACGGAGCATTTCCCTCCTTACACCACTGGGGCCTGCATGTGATGGAAGGTGTTCCTCTCCCCTGGCACATCTCCTCTCTTCAGTCGCAGGTTGATTTGGAGATCTGATACCTGCTGGAGGACATTTGAAGTGTACAGGGAGCCATCGCTACGCTTTGTAAGGCATGCTTAATGTATCATATCCAAGTGGGTATCCACTTCCTGCTCCAAGGAATGGATCTCTTATTTTCTACATTTTTCCAGCAGTTTCCACAGGGTTTGGTACCATAAAAATAACTTCTTCCCCTTCCCCCTAAAAAGAGAGAAAGCACAAAAGTAGAGTCAAATTACTTACACAGCAAACCCATAAATGATTCAGAAGTCTGTGAGTCTATTCTGCAGAGCAAGCAGTGGAGCAATCCTTTTCTCCCTGGAGCAGCAGTTATATGCAGTCTGCAGCTGACGAGTGACCCCTTGGTTATGGAGTTTTCTCTGATTCTTCTTATTCTTCCTGTCATTTTGAAAACATATCAACTGCCAAAAAAATAACGTTTTTCTTTAGAAAAGAAAAATAATAAATGTGATCCTTTGTTTTCTAGATCTGTTCTGGGAACATTGATTGAATGCCAGAAAGAGGATAAAGCAATCTCCCATTAGGCTTGTTTGCATCTTTTTCCAGGATGACAGTTTAAGTCTGCTGGCTACAGATGGCCTTTGACAACTGACAACACTTGCTGTTATGCCAGTGCATGACTTCATCAGTATGACACTGCATGTGACAGAGCTCTCTTCCTCTTTTGCCTGCAGAGATGGCTCTCATTTCAGTAGCACCCAAATGAGAGGTTTCCCATGCATAACTGAACCTGAAGCCTCACACTGCAATGCTGCTTGTGCTAGAAGACATGGGGAGCTGAACAAACAGTATGGTTGGAATCTGTCTCTCTTTGATATTTCTTTTCTTTTTGTTTGTTTGTCTGTTTGTTTGTTTGTTTGTTTTTAACCAGACACTCTGAAATTAAGTTGGCTAAATTTACTAAAGCACCTTTACAGACTCAGTACTTCCTTGAACAGTTTCCAGTTCTGTCTCTGTCCGTCTGTCCTTTTTAGGGACCCTGTAGTATCTGACCCTTGTGCCTGAGATTTCTTCTCAAATAAAGAGACACCGGGCTTTGCAGAGCTGATTTGCTCTGGTGCAGAGCCTCCAGGCCTCTGGTGAAATTTGCAGAAGCAGCTGTGGTCTCCTATGAGTCTTGGCAACCTCTGGGAATGCTACCATGTGGATACATGCTGTTATGCATCATCTAGTATCTGGAGTAGGTTGAACTCATTCCCATTTTTCTTCTTGCTTCAGAAGCAGGAACAAAGAAAGATTTATCCTTTAGACTTCTCTTTCCATCGCCTTTGGAAAGCGCTTACAGTTTATTCTATGTTCAGCAGCTGTTTTCTTCTCCTAATCTTAACTTTTGTTCTAAGTACGGCCCAAAGGCTTATTCCAAGACTTCATATTGGCTTCAAAAAAGAATAATGAAAAAAAAAAAACAAGACAAAGCAAGAACAGAACAGTTGTTCTGTTTTCACTTTGGAGCCATGCTTCTGTGAAAATGCCACTGTCATCGGTCTTGGACCTTGCTAAAGAATGGGAAGATGAGTACGTGTTCATCAGTTTTGATAGTGTCACTGCCAATAAGAAAGTGTGTGGACAGCCCAGGTGAGGACAAAAAATTAACATCAAAAGATTTATATTACTGGCCAGAATCCTGCATCTTCGAATCACAAGGAAGTTCCCTACAGATTTCAGAAGATGGTTTATGAAAATAAAATTGAACCATCCCATGTAAGTAATTTGCCTCAATTAGAGAGAAGTTTTGGAAACAAATTACTCACAGAAGTTGATTCTGGCTCCATGCTGTAAGCAGATAGAGTTAGCCCACAGAACAGCTCTGCGATTCTCTTCACAAGTTAACCTTCTTTAGTTTACTATCAAATTTTTTTACTCTCCACAGTTTTCTTACAAAGGGTGGGAGAGAGACTTCAGGTTTAATACTTGGGCACTTACCCCATCTGGTCATATGGCAGTTTAAGAGATGACAAAATAGAGGAATTGCACTTACAAGGGGAATTTCCATCCCAGTCTCTGTGTCACGTGGTGAACACGTCAGATGAACACTCACAGGGTGCCACTCAGTGTGTTAGAAATGCTGTCATAGTTCCTGTCTGAAATCCATCATCTCCTCTGACAGGCAGTGTTAGATCTCCTCAAGCTGGCAGGCTTGTGGCTGGCTAAATGTCATTTCTGTTCCTGTTGTGATGCTCAAACCACCCTTTTTGCACACTCAGTTATGAACATGTTAATGTCATTTCCATGGGATCTTCCAGTGCAACTCCTCCTCTATACTACTTTGGATTAAAAAAAAACCTGTTTGCTTCTTATGCCCTTGTAACTGTGGATGAATCTGTCTGCTGGTTTCTTTTAGGCCTTGTTTAGCCTGATCTTTGTCTAATGAGTGTAAAGTTGAGCCCTTAGAAATGGCAGAGAACAATAGCAGCTGCTTGGCTGTGAGCAGTCACACTGGCTGGTGATTCGTGAAAGAACACAGTCTGTTTACTGGTTGGGACATAGAAATTCAGGACTGGATTGACAGCATGCAGGAGATTAGCTCTCTGGGAACGGCGCAGTTGAGACATGACTCCCCTCCTTTTGCACTGCCTTGGTGAAAGTATGTCCAGCAACAAGTTTCGATCCTTTGCCAAGATGAACCATCGGGGGCAAACCTGAGCAGCGAGGAGCTGGTGGTGCTATTTTCCACTTGGTTTCAACTTTTGCAGACAAAGCTAGTGAAGTGGACATAGTTCAGCTAGCTTACTGGACCCTGCCAAAAGCAATGAATGGGTCTTAAGGTGCCTGTTGCTTCTTCCAGGATTAAGAGGGACTGCATAAATGACAGAGGGCACGCGGGAGTTGACAACATTGGGCCATTTGTTTGCAGTGCACCTCGATGTCCATCACCCTGGTGCTTGATACAAAAGATAATCAATTTCAGTGATGGTGTAAAAGCTCTCAGTGACACAGGGCTTCATTTAAGGGCTAATTAGTATGGTGACATCAGTTCTGAAGGATGCTATTTGCATACCAGCGTGGCCAAAGAGACCAATGGTTTTACTCCAAGACATAATCAAAAAAAGTTACAAGAACAAAGAAGTTTAAATGCTTTCCAGTGTTCCCAGAGACACAAAACTGATAGCCAAAGCTACTTTTTAATCTGCTCTTGGGACAGATGAAATCAGTATGTTTATTGTGAAACATTCACCATACTCTGGAGGGATGAGAATTAAGGTGTAATTCTGCTTATCAGCAGATCTAAAACTACCTAAGATTGGAGAATTTCCCAGCAATATAGAACAGAATAACAGAATCATTAAGGTCAGAAAGCACCACTAAGATCATCTAGTCCCACCATTTAGGGCACAAGATTGCCATACTGTGCCTGCTGTTAAGCACACCCCAAAATAAAGACAGCGCGGGCCTCATTGCATTAGCATGCATTACGATGTTGCATTGCAATGAAAACATTTCATCTCTATACTTATGTTGATGCCCTTTCTCTCCCTCTTACTTTTGGCCATTTTTGTGTGTGCAGCAGGAGCACACCTGGGCCAAGCTCTGGTTGTTGGGCAACCTGTAGGCAAAAAGCATAGGAGGGGAAATGCATGAAAGGAGAACTACCCAGTTGTGAAAGGAAGCCAAGCCTGACTTTTTGCTTTGTTCTTATTGACACATGCCACTTGTGCTTCACATTCTTATGTTGCTGAGAAACCCTGCCATCTGCAAACAAAAACAGCTCATGCGCTATAGAGCCAAGTGTGCCCAGACTGTAGAGAGGCCCATAGCTGCACTCAGCATGGAAGAACTTGCTGCATTGTTTCCATGCACACAAAGAGGTACTTTTTGGCATCTGATTCAGTGCTTATGAAGCAACTTTCCTGCAGCTAATACGTTGTATCAGGAAGATTAATCTAAGGCTTCCTCGAAGACTGTGTTCTTAACCAGTATATAAAAAGCTGACGTTAAGTTACGAGTTGTGATCCAAAATACTGATTCAGTATTTTATTCAATAATCACAGCGTGCAGGCTTTCAGTTACATGGCTTTTTAGCCAGGAGCACCTCACTCACAGTTACTGAATAGCTCTCCATACCCCTGAAAAGACAAGTAGTTTTAGTACGAGATTTAGTAAACTTCTCTAGCAAGTGAATGTTTTACTGAGAATAGAATGTGATCCTCCAGTATCCTTCACAATTTGTTTTCTGTCCATTTGTTTGTGCCCTGTCACTTCTTAATCAACACTCAGGATGGAAAAACAGGAGGCTCAAGTGTGGGTTCCTGTCAGAGCTGTTTGCTCAGCAAGGCCAGCTCTGCCCTTGGGTTTGTAGAGGTGCAGCCCTAGCCAGGAAATGCAACGACTGCAGGAATATATCTGAAATAAAAATTTGGTCCCAGTGGTGAAATAACAGTGTTTTCTCAGCCAAAAACTGCTTAGTCAAACAATTGGAGAGTAATGGACTGGCTATATTTGTATTGCTGCAGTGACACATTTGGAGACATCAACCAAGAGGGCACAGCTGGCGCAAGGTACCTGATGGAAGCTGTTTGCAGCACTGAAGCCTCATCAACACCAAGCTGGGGGTGGGCAGCTGGCAGTGCACAGACTGCTGCGAGGGGTCTCCTCCCATTCACATTCCCCATTATGTCTGTAGGGGTCTTCTGTCTTGAACAGGGGGCTCGTAGCTGGCTCTAATGGGCTCTACTATTGACTAAACAAGAGGAGAGACGAAGAATTATCGCTTTTGTGATCTCTCTTTCTTTCTTTCAACTGTCCTTGACAGACTGCAAATGGACTTTCCGTAGCCGTCACATTTCACTGGGAAAATCAGCATGGTATCTCTTTAGATGATCAGTCATCATATCTAGGATTTCTGCTCAGCTCTCACACTGTAACCACGTGAGACCAAGAGGTAACAAGGAGACCTTTCAGTTACCGAATCAGAATTCCTGTTGGGATGTCTATGGGACAAAATTGCCCCAGGGCTGTTCATCCTGAAGGCTATCACAGGACATGGGTACCTTCACTGCTTGTCACCAACCAGGCTCTGGACACTGAGTTCCTGCCACCACCGTGGCTGCCTGGTTCCCCTTTAAACAGCTGCATCTGTGCATACTCACACATCAGCTGTGTGAACTTCAAGGATACAGAGCAGTTTGCAGAACCTCATGTTTACTGCATTGCTTTAGGCCAGCTGCCTCGTTTTTGGAACACTCCAGATTTCCAGATATTCATAATCTGGAATATGTAAAAATTGCAGCTTTTTGTTGTTGTTGTTAGGGATATTAAAAAAAAAAAAAAAAAAAAAAGAATGTAAAAACTTAGTTCATGCTTCAGGCTTGGTAAGTAATTCCAACTTCAAGGAGAAACCTGTGGAGTAAGTTCCCTGATGTCTGGTGTTTGCAGAGAGCTTGGCACAGCGATGTCGCAGTGTTTGCAGGAAGCAGGCTGGGTCACTGCTTTGCTTCTGCTGTGCTGAGGAAGAATGGTTAAGATTCCTGAGCTGAGAACACTGCTTGCTGTCTGCATAGGAGAACAACAACAATGCTATATAATTTGGTGACAAAACCTGTCAATATTAACAGCATATCTTTACTTTGGTGCAGCAATAAGGCCTGATTTAAGGCAGGGAAACCCTTGTGAAGCTTTAAAGAGGAGCCATTATAGAAAGCCCATCTGCAGTTTGGCAGTGTTGCAAAGGCATTACATAGCTGGGTACAGAGAAAAGTCATTTCAGCAGTCCACTGAGCATGACTTAGTGTTTTCAGAGCTGAAAAAAAGCTTATTGTATTTGCTTCTTCCTTGGCTTATATTCCCTCTTATGTGGGATACTGGTGCCTATATATCCTTGTTTTAAAGGATTCCGATGCTAGTGCTTATGGTTTGAAGGCTTCATTAGTCTGAGAACACAAATGTTGGCAGACTACATAGAAGGAGCTGTGCCTATACATACAGGGCAGTTTGATTCTTCATTATCATCTCTCTTGGCACTGAATAAGTCCGAAAATAAACAGCACATTGATTTGGTTTAACTTGGGAACATATGGAGGTTACTTTTGTGTTTGTGAAAGAAAACAAGTAGTAGATACAAAATGAATCCTGCTATTGACTACTCTAAAAGTAAGCCAGAAGGAACAGAACAGTGTGTTGTGGTCTAGAGTCATGCCTTGTGCATGTCTGTAACACGGCCAAGCCAGGCTCTGAAGATGCAGTGTCTGCTGAACTCAGCAGAAAGATGCCCTAAGGAGGTGATGGTGTCTGGAGCTTAAGGCTGTCTTGCTGTTACCCCAAAGCTCTGTGTCCTCTTTACTCTCCAGCAATGCACTTGCTCACTATTTCTCCTTTAAATATTTGGAAGAGGATTTTTAAAATTAAAAACTATGTGAAGATTAAGTGTTTAAAGGAAGCAACCATAGACAGGTGGAAATGTGTCTAGGGGAAAAGATGAGGAGTATCTAAGGGAAAGAAGGCAGAGGGGGCTGTAGTTGCTCTGAGAAAGGCTTCCTTTTGAGGATTTGAGCATGTGGAGGTATATTAAAAAAAAGGAAATGAATGCAGAAGTATTTTTTGAAGTCATGGCTGGGGATTGACTGTTGATCCTTCCACAGAGGAACTTCTTTGCACGGCTTTTATTGTAAGAAGTTATGGAGCTATGGAGCTTTGGAGTCAGCATTCGTGCATCAAGGAAAGTTTGAGGTAGCAAACAAGGCTCCATCCTCAAAAAATGTAATGACTCAGAAGTGACAGCAGCAGAAATTATTCCCTGTGAGGATCAGCGTTACTCAGCATTGTGTGACTGCTAAATCAGTTCCCTGACACTGCTTTCAGAGACCTGCTGGCAAAGGCTCGAGCCAGAGATGGCTCTGCACAGCCTGTCAATGAGAGGAATGGTTTGGGAGGCAATATATGCTAGAGCTCACTGAAAGATGACAGCACATTCCAGTTGGGGTGTATTTCTAAAGCTGATGTGTGAGGTCCAGCCCATAACAGCAGAGAAAGGCAGTGATTACAAGCTCAATGTTTTGAACTTTGTTCTGTTTGCATATGATTAATAGTTCAGCCTCGTCACAGTGAACCAGCAGATTACATGCACAAGCACATAAACTAGAAGAATCCTGACAGTTATGTTCAGTTGGCCTAAATTAGCAAAAGTCAATTAATATAATTGAGGTCTGCTGCTTTATTCTCACCTGTAGTATAATTGTAATGTACCTTCAAGTAACAGAAAATTAGAAACATTTCCTCCATTTATTTCATAATGTAATTGCTAGTATGTTTGTTAAATAACTGAAATAGACTCAATTATTCTATTTGAACTCCATCTGTAAGCAATGACAGGTTTTCTGAATCAGATTCATAAAGTGGCTGTGATAGCTTTTGTTAAGCCATGAAATGAGACATTCAGACAACATGAATCACTCTGCAACTTGGTAACATGAAATAATGAAGTGGTGAAATGCTCTTAGCACCCTACAAATTGATTATAATGGCAGTACATGGCCTACATTGGAAATTGCTTAATGGAATGCTTTGGGTAGGTTTAATTTGCTTGGGAAGTTGCTCAGATGTTATTGGATTGTACAGAGAGGAAAGTTTTGGTCACAGACTTTGAAAGAAGTTCATGAGAATCCTTATTAATCCTTGATCCTTACTGTCCTTGATGCTGTTAGTAAGGTGGTCCAGTTTGAGCTTGAAAAACACAGCCCCTGCACTGATGCAGTTCTGCAAGATTAAACCATTGGCTTGGATGAGTGACAGAAACTAAGCATTCATCACCTCTACCCTGTCATATATCAACAGGGCTTATAAAAGGTAAACCAACCAACCAAAACAGCCCTGGTTTACTATTTAACTGAAGAACTGCCTCACTGCTGTTTGCCTTCCTGCGGAATTACTGTGTACACCCAATGCAAATGCAATGCTCCTTGTGCATCCTTGCACCAGTTTCCACCACAGGGAGAGTTCCAAAGAAAGGGAACTATCCAGTGAGTGCCTTCAGAGTGGGGAGCTGGCCTGGACTCAGTGCCTGAGGAGACAGGTTTGCCTATGGCAAGGTATCTTCAGTAGCTAGCAACGTTTTCCTCTTTTTCAATGAAGATTAAGAATTTGTTCTTCTGTCAGGGAGATGAGGTACAAATTGCTTTCTGTGTTTAGCCTAAGTCTTAATAGTTGTTTTGGGCAGGTTCAGGTAAACAGCTCCCATACGCAGACTAAACAAAGGAGAGAACAAACAGTGCCATAGCAGCAACATGAAAGCTCCCAAAAGAGAAGTCAGTCTTTTTCAGAGAGGCTTTAATTTTATTTTGTAATGAGATCAGAACAAAAACTATCTATGTCTGCTGTTGTTGGGCAGAAAGAAAAAAAAAAAAGAACAACTGATAAAGTGCAGAAACAAACACGAATAATTTTAGTCATGTCAGTGAAAGTATTTATTTCTAGCAGAAAACAGTTGGCTCTACGTGATGTCTCAGGTGGCGTTCTGGCTGTTTGTTCAGTACACTCACTGTCTATGGCAGTGCTTTCACCAAGCATTTCTGCAGGCAGGTATTCCAGGTTTCTTCTTTCTGTGTAATGATAAATCATAAAATCATAGAATGGTTTTAGTTGGAAGGGACGTTATCTAGTTCCAGCCCCCCCTACTATAGGCAGGGACCAGGTTGCTCACAGCCCCATCCAGCCTGGCCTTGAATGCTTCCAGGGAGGGAGCATCCACAGCGTCGCTGGGCAGCCTGTTCAGTGTCTCACCACTCTCATAGTAACGAATTTCTTTCTAACATCTAGTCTAAATTTACCCTCTGACAGTTTAAAGCCATTTCACCTTGTCCTGTTGCTACCTGCCCTTACAGAAAGTCCCTCCCCAGCTTTCCTGTAGGCCCCCTCAGGTACGAGCAGGCTGCTATAAGGTATTCCTGGAGCCTTGTCTTCTACAGGCTGAAGAGCCCGAGCTCTCTCAATCTGTCCTCATAGGAGAGGTGCTCCAGCCCTCTGATCATCTTCATTGACCTCCTCTGGACCTGCTCCAACAACTCCACATCCTTATTGTGTTGGGGCTCCAGAACTGGATGCAGTGCTCCAGGTGGGGTCTCAGGAGAGCAGAGCAGAGGGGCAGAATCACCTCCCTCGACTTGCTGGTCACGCTTCTCTTGATGCAACCCAGGATGCAGTTGGCCTTCTGGGCTGCAAACTCATGCTGCCAGCTCATGTTGACTCTTTCATCAACCGACACTCCCAAATCCTTCTCCTCAGGCCTGCTCTCAAGCCATTCTCTGTCCAGCCTGTATTTGTGTGCTTGGTATTGCTCTGAGCCAGATGCAGGACCTTGCGCTTGGCCTTGTTGACCTTCATGAGGTTGGCATGGGCCCACCTCTCCAGCCTGTCCAGGTCACTCTGGATGGCTGCCCTTCCAGCATGTCAACTGCACCACTCAGCTTGGTGTCATCTGCAAGCTTGCTGAGGGTGTATTAATACTGAATATTGCACAGTTCAGGTGGTTAGAAGTAGGAGAGCAAGAACTGCTCTACTCTTTGTTATACTTGGTCAGATTTTAATGTAATAACTCCCAGGTTTAGTGGGAAATGAAGGATTTTACCATGTATGATGCATGACTGCTGTGAATCCAGTCCCTATTGAGTATTTTTTCCTGTCCATCTTATTCTACTTGTCTTTAATGTAAGAAATGTTAAGTAGGGGAACATGTGGAACTGTATGAAGTTGTGATGTCTTTCAGTCGTACTTAATTCTTCTTGGGTTTCTGGCCTCCTACTAGGGCTAGTCTTACTGTCCCTCAGGGATGCCCAAAAATAATGGGAGCTAGAGTGGAAGCATGTTCTCAGGGTTCATTCAGGTCATCTCTCTGGAGCCAATTCCTTATGCATATAAATATTGTTAAGTAACACAGGCATATATATTTCATTAAGTAAAAGTTGCTCACGTGTATGGGTAAAGCTGGTTGGCACTGAAGCAGTCGAAGGAAATTTATTCGGAATGAAACGTACCATAAAAATTTAAGAGGAACCACTGATCTTTCTGTAGATGCATGAGAACATCAGACATATTCTGCCATTGTCCAAAACCCTTGGGCCAAATCCTCCATGTTAATTAAATGTATCTGGATGAAGTTATACATTCAGATTATTGCTTTACACTACTGAGTAAGTTTTACCAATGCAGTAATCGAAATGTGCTTTGTTGCCTAGGATTTCTGCTACAAAATCCATCCTACTGAAACCTGACCTAACACAGAAAAAAACTACCAACCCAGGTATGAACATGGATTTTTCCCTCGGATCACGAAGTGCACAAAGTCTTTTAATTCATATTTTCCAGCAGTGCTATATATTGTGAACGGCTTCAGAAGCATCCGTCTGTGCCAGGACAGAGTTCATTTTCCATCCTGTGCTTTATTAAATGTGAGAAGCACACCAGCACTAGAAATGCCTGGGTGATAAGAGGATGCACTTTTTATCTGCCTGGAGCCTGACTGACATCTCCGAACGCTGTTACATCTAAACAGCTTGAATATGTGACCTCATTCCTTAAATACCATCACTTGAACAGCTCTTGTTGCTAAAATAAAAGCACTGTTGATTCTCTGTTGTGAGAACTCCTACAGACCCTCTGACAAGCACCAACTAGACGGTACCTTTTTTCACTGTGATGCAGATGATTGCTTGGCTGTAGGAACTGCAGCGTACCTGTAGCGGCAATTACCGCAAAGGCATTGCTTGCGGTTTTGATGGCACTCGCTTGTGTTACCATCCAACTGTCACACAAATCTCTGCCACGTGGAGCAGGATTGGGAAACAGAGCACAAGGAACATGAGCCTGGAAAGGTAAAGTGGCAGAATAACTTTGTTTTCTTATACTGACAAGCAGTTTGTTAATTCATAGCGTAGACCTTCACTGAGGGAAGACTGCAGTTGAGCCAGACTTTCCAGTAAGATGAGACCAGGATCAGCTTTCTCATTTTCTGCTGTCTTTTAATGCTCTGAAATAAGCTTTCTGCAATGTAGGCCCTTATCAGTGCTTTGTAAAGTATAAGCAGGATTTTAAAAACACAAGCGGTGCCCTCTAATTCAAGCACAACTCTGTGCCTCTCAGGAAACAATGCTTGTGTGGAGGAGCCCAACTTTTGTTGGGAAGCTGAAGGATGGGCTGGATAAAAAGCTTAATTTTTTCTAATTTTTATCTATAAAAACCATTTTTGTGGGAGCAGTGTGCAAACTCCCTGCAAGCTAAACCAAAGAGAAAAGAACTCTCGTTTTAGTGAATATATTTGCTGTTTGAACAATCTTTTTGTTAGCCTGAGCAAGTTATTTCAAATAGTATTCCAAAACAGTATTGTGGCTACCGACTTGCATACAGCTGTGTTGCTGATGCATTTAGGACTATAGGTGTAAACTTTGTCCCTTGTTATTCTTTGTTACTATACTGAGGTAAGTGTCCCAAAGGCCAAAGGGACCAGAGGGTGGGAAGGACATTCAGGTAACTGACACGTCTTTATTGTAATCTAGACCTCTTACAAAAGCTGACTGTAACTTGCTTTAAATTGCTCAATGCAATCTAGCTGCTAGTTAGCTGAGCACATTTGGATACCTGCTGGTGAGACAACAGGGACTCAGGCAAGCCTGGCTGGTACTTGGGAAGGTGAGGGAATTTCTGCATTGGAGAAGGCGCTCAGGCTGAGATTCCACAAGGCTTTAAAGGTCAAGAGGAAGCACCTTGAGGCCAATATTGAATGTGGTTGGCAACCAGGGCAACTAAGCCACTGAGGGAGTTATGTGCTTACTCTGCCTGCTGCCAACAAAACTCCTGCCAGCGTCTTTTTGTGGTAGATGAAGTCTATTAATTCTGCATGCATACACATCAGCAGAAAGGATCTAGCATTACTCTGATCTAAATGGAACAAAACGTGGATGTGAAGGACAGTCACATCCGAATGAGGCAAGGAAGTGTATTGGCAGTATTCCCAAAAAGAGTGGGGAAACACTTCACTCCCGTGAAGCCGCATCATGGGCCGGACTGCAGCTGGATTCCTAGGGCTGAGAAAGAGCAGTAGGAGACCTTTTACAATAGATGCAGAGTTCAAATTGTGTCTAATTTTCTCTGATCAGATTACATACATACATCTGCAGACTTCTTAACACTGCAGACAGACGACTTGGGTGCACTGACAGCTCACAAAAGTGGCAGACGGAATAGAGGTGATGATTTTTAATTACATCTTTTTGATTTTAGCAAATGAAAGAAAATTGAGCTTCCTGATGATTTCATTAGATCCAAAAGTGAAAAGTGTACAGATTGAAGGAAAGATGACAATTTGTAGTATTAGAAGAGAAATTAAAGGTAAAACTGTGAGAAAACCCATAAAGAACGATTTAATGAAGTGGTTAAAGCCATTGTAGAACACAAACTGTTTTTAATTGGAAACATCGGACAGTTTCATCTTTCTATCCAGTGTTCAGAGGAAATGAAATACCCCGTCGTATAAAAAGCAGCTGGGACACAGGGAGAATGGCACTTCTATCAGTGCTCTGTAAGAGGTCAATGACAATTTTAATTGATGCTATTTCGGTTCTAGTGGTATGGCTGATAACTAGAATAGAAATATCCGAACTGCCTGTTCTTACAAATATGTGGACTTTATTCAGGAGGATCTTCAGCCGAGAAACAAGTACAAAAACCAGATGAAATCTGCTGATACAAGAGAATGAATGCAATTAGAGTTTGTTCTATGGGTACAACCCATTTCATCAGTTTCTGAAAAATACAGAGACTGTCAGCACTCACTTAGGCAAGTTAATAGCAAAGCCAGACATCAGACACCTCACATCACTCTAAAACTAGCAGGCAGTTCTTAAAATAACTAAATAAATTGTAAGTCACAGTTGCTTTTAAGTTTGTTTTCATGCATTTTTAGACTTTACAGAGCCCTTTTATGGCTTGTTCTTTGTCAGCCTTGAGATCACAGCATGGTCCTACTAAATCCATCTCTTGATTTCTTTGGTGTCAGTGTTGCATACCAAAACAAATAGCAACTGGATTACTAAAGTAGTGGGAATATGTTTTCAAGTCTGAACAATAGCAGTATTCCCAATTTGCTTTTGCTTTTTCAAATATAAAGAGTAAGAATGCTGTAGAGCATTAGAGACAATAATAGAAAACGGTGCAGCTAATTTTGGAGGTAGAGTGTTTCTACAGTTTATTTGCAAAGAGAACTATTGTCAGTCATTTCAAAAAGAAAAAATCTAGCTGATAGTCTTTGCTGTGGGCTGCAAGGTTGTTGTAGGGCATTGGGAAGTGTGTTTGAGCTTGTGGTGCATGGGAGTGTGAAGAGTGGGCGGGCTTTTGACTTCTCAGGCTAACCATTGGGAATCAGATGGTCCAATGCACATCCATGTTCTGATGATGTATGGTGAATTTGGTATCAGGCTTATGCTGGGACTGCTATTGTAATGCACAGAGATATCCTCTGATGCTATGCTTTTCGTGGAGCCCATGTATCCCCAGTTAATTTTGAACTACTTAAGCCCAAGAGCTGCAGGCTGGATTCTCAGCTGCCACGAACTCCCAGCAGTGCACTGATGTGAGAGAAGCAGCCCGGCTCCATGTGAGCTGCGGAGCTCATCCAATGACTCTGCATGGAAGGCTGATTCTAAATGACAGTTCTCTTAAATACATAGCACTTTTTAGCCAGGAGCTGATTCTTATCCAGGTTGGTAAAAATTAAGGATCGTTTCACTTTTTCTCAAGGTAAATACACATGTCCATGACTTCACATATTTCCAGGGTTATCTTTCAAAAACAGAGCAGTCTGCAGATGTCCCTAACTTGTAATTCTGCCACTAAGTGCTGTGGCGGTCTCAGGATGAAGCTGTGCTCCTCCACTGCACAGCTGTGCTGAAGAGCTGCTCCCTTTGGAGAAGTGTGAGGGAGCAGTTTTCTGCAGGGCTGCTTCAGCTGGCGATCCCAGTCTCAGACTGATGCAGCAGGGCTCCAGCTCTATCCTCATTATACATCAAACCCTCGTTAGCACTGAGGATTATATTAGCATCGGTAACTTTGTGTTGGGACGAAACCAGTTTCTTCTTCAGGAGTCCTTTCTCCTGCTGCTGCTCACATTCCCACACTCTTGTCAGGTTAGCTCACTCGTGTTTCTTCATCACGTCAGCCTCTGGGTCTGGAGTGGCTGCACTGAAGTCATACTTCCTTCATCTGAAGATCTTATTGCTTGACTTAAATAGCTGCATCTCCTGAACCTCTTGTTTCCTAGTTTAAATACCTTTTGATTATTTTTTTTTCCCAGCTCTGTTGTGCTTTCTACGTTTTAGGTGGAATCTTTCTAAAATGCTTCCATTACATTAACTTTGTGATGAAGGTTTTGTTTACTATTACAATACATTCAAATGTATTTTCAGATTATATTTGTTGGGGCATTTTTTAGCTCATTCTCAGTCTACAAGGAACTTAACCCGTGAGAGCAAAAAAAGCAGAGATTCAGACTGGCTATTCACTAAACATGGCTGTTTCAGAATATTGTTTAACAGTGTAATGCCTTCTGATTTTAACAGCATTATATAATTAGAATGAGCAGAATGGAAGGTCAGGCTTTAAAGACAATCCTCATGCCACTGTAACTACTGCCACTGCATTCACCTTGATCAGACTTGATATTTTAGTCCTCCTGCCTTTAGAAACCCATAAACAACTGCATCATACTGTAGTGAGGCACCAGCTGGTCTTTAGGAATTAGCTTTGAATGAGAAAAAAGAGTGGGGGACAACTTGGACTTAAATGTATATCTACAATAACTGAGTCAAACCAGAAATAAATTCAGTGTGGTAAGGTAACCTGCAGTTAGATTTTTCACTGTTTTTCTGCCTCTGCTGTTGTAATAGAAAAGGGGGTTTCTTTTTTTTTCTTTTTTTTTCTTTTCTTTTCTTTTTTTTTTTTTTTCTAACAATCTCTGCATATTGTGGCTGTGATTCCTTCCAGCCTTTGTCTCCTCATCCTCTCACGTTGCTCTTTCAGAGACCTCAGGACACAGGTTCTGTTCTGCCTTCTTTTTTCCTCCAGCTGATGCTGACTGGCACTGCTCAGCCTGTCCTCCCCTCCAGGCAGCAAGGCACAGGGAACTCACAGTTTCTGTACACAAACTCCCACCTTCCCTACCCACCATTTCACACTCTTCCCCACCAAGCTGTCACTGACGAGCCCCCAGATGCTGAGCTGTGGCATTACACGGCTCCTTGTGAGGCAGTGACCTCATTGGGGCACAGGGACAGGAACAGCCAGCCGTTCTTCGTGCTCACTGGATGAGATGGCCATTAATTTTGGAAGAGTGCTACAGGGCTTATGGTGGCATCTGAGTTTCTGTGTAGCAGCACTGAGAGCACAAATACCCAAACTTATCTCTTGCAGGATCTTGTGGGTTTCTCATCCAAGGATTGCCAAACCCCAAACCCGCCCACAGTGTCAAATCCCATGTGATGTTGCCCCGGGTGATATGGCAACGCACACTGCATGAACGTATTCCACATGTCTGTTTGTTGCCAGTACTCAGGGTTTAAAAACCAATTAGCCATGTGCAGACACGCAGCGCGACGTGGAGCTGCATACGTGGAAATGAAATGGCTCTGCGAGTTCTGAGCACAGCAATTCTTCTCAACTTCAAGCCGTGTGGGTTCCCAGCACCTCTTCAGCCGTGCTTTCGGCTGACATGTTTGGCCTATCTGTGCAGTTGTGAGAAATCTGATTTTAAAAGAAAAACATCAACCCAGCCTGGCAGGAGGTATCTATAATGTCTGTGTATCATACAGGGACTGATTGGGATTGTAGGTTTCTGTGTTGTGCTCTGTAAACACGAGTTCATGTAGCCTTTGTCTTAGGTGCTTGCAGCAGAAGGGAGTGCACAGAATTGTGTGCAACTAGCTATAATGTAATATAGAATGCCTGTATAGGCTACACGTTATGATCTACCCACATACTCAAATGTACCATTATGGGATACTGTTCCTTGCTTGCTGAGGTTCAATTGCTTACCCTTTTTTTTTTTTTAATCTCAATGCACGTATATATGTTTTTTGCTTGCTTGTAGATGTGGTTTGCAAATCCAAGCAAATCCCAAACATCTGCCAGAAAAATCAACTCTCCAATAAAAGCAGGTGGCGCAATGACTGCTGCTTTTCCACTGTCCTCTTTGGTTTGTTGTTGCCTCATTTTTCCAAAACACCCCCACATAACATGTCTTTCATCCACCTGTTGCATTGTGTCTTGTGAACTGTGTGTAGGAGGAGGTAATGACTTCTTAACGTGCCAGGACATTGCATAACCCAGTGAGCCTTGCTTCTTGACAGGGATGCCTAGGCGTTCTGTAACAGCAAACATGAGCCTTCTTAAACAAAATCAAACAGCCCGTCAGGTTCAAGACTGCATACTTAGCTCAGCTGGTTCACACTTGCATATGCATTTATAAATATATAATATATATCTCACACACAATTACAAGTGCATAAATCATTACAGAAAGGAATACTCACGATCTGAACCGAAAATTCCAAGCAGAGAGGTAGACAAAATCCTTAACATAGTTTGTTGAAAAATTATGTCTTTGTAGGATGTTGTTCAGTTGCCATAAAGTGATCTAGAATGTAACGAATATATTATATTATGTACTTATATGGGGGCACCTGATGTTGTTAAAAAGCAGTTCAAATAGCACTTACTATTTCTGAAAACTCTGGGAGATGATCTATCCTGTACTACTTTTAGGAATAATACTGTCATTTTTATTTGGTTGCAGTTGGAAGTATGCTGTAAGAAGAAGTAAGAACTATCCAGTCCTGGGCTGTTTTGGTCTGAGGAAACTAAAGTAGATAGTTTTAGGCAGTGCCAGTGTGAGTGCTGATCTTCCTATTCTGTGCAGCAGCAGCTGGAGGTCCTGTCCATTTCAGCATCCCTTTTTGTCTCCTCCCAGCTGTCTTACTTTTTATCACACAGTAGGATGCATAAATTACTTTTACAGATTCAGCGTCCTGGGGTGGCCATAGAAATGGATTTTCATATAAAAAGTGCTTTAGATCATGGCAGAGAGGCTGAATCTGCAGAGGTTGTAACCGTCCTTGCAGAGAAGCCAGGACATTTTGATGGAAGTGTTACATGTCAGAAATATGAAGCGCAGATACATCTATGTGCCTTATGTCCTTTCTTTTTGCTATGGAAGAAAAATATGTTGCTTCAGATACAGAGTTCACTACAACTACTGAAGATCTGTCTGAGCTTCAGGCTATAAGAAAGGCTAAACTGAGCCGGGTGAGAAGCAGTGTGACACCAGCAATAATCTTTGGGGGAAAGTGGCTAAAAGCAGACTGAGTTTGAGGATTTCTCTAAGGAGTAAAAGGTGAGGTTGGCACTTTCACTGGGTGCTGAAAAAGACCTCACGAGGGACATCTTGCCATCCTATCAGTTACACAAGTGTGCCAAAATAGGAGGAAATTGCCTATTTATCATCTGATATTACACAATTTAGCAGAACAGATGAATTCTTAGGTTTAATGAAAAGGAACAAGCAGGCTGTTTTTTCAGGGAAAGGATTTATTGGAAATGGCAATTGGTGGGCCTGTTTTCATTTAATGTTCTAACCAGGATGCTCAGAAAACATTTTTATGCTGTAGAAATACAACATGTATGTCTTATGAACTTATTCTTTCCTGAGATTGTAGTCTAGGCAAAAGAAATTGCTAACAGAGTAATGTCAAAAAGCTGCTTGCCGTCACTCAGTGAGGTTGGTTTTACAGCATACTTCTCAGCTGAAGCATGACACAATTTTATTCGTTCAGCAGCAGTCTTTGGAAACTGATTTGCCAGGTGACATTCTGGGAAAAAATTAACAAAATTAAGTATGTCGTTACTCTTGTGGAGAATCAAAGTTGTAAGCGAAGAGAAATGGGGAAAGAAACACGTTTCTGAGGGTAGGCAAACCTTCCATCTTAGTTCATCTATATTAGCTTCAGAAAGACTGTGCTCCATCAGAGAGACCTGTTCAGTGTTTCTGTGGCACGATGCAAAACTGACAGGAGCTCCATCCAACTGATTTAGCTGGATAAATCTTTAAGACTGCTAGCTCTAAATTCTGATTTCATTTACTAAAGCTTCAAGTGGGTAAGATTTGGATGAGAAGCAAATCTTTGACTCTCAAGTCAAACTTATTTTTCCCAATACATCCAGGTATTTCTGCTCCACATATGGTCAGGTTATAATCATTTTCAGTCTCATATATTAAAAATGTTTAGCAGCTTGACTCCATCTGACTGAATAAAAGCAGTTAATTTGCTAACAGCCTGTACTGAAGGATTATTCCTTGAATAGATGTTATATGGTATTCAAGTAGTGAGCTTTTACTGAAATACATTACATGTTTTGTAAGTCACAATGAGGGGACTAAACAAGCAGCTCAGAATAAGTGATGCCTGCATGGCATCCTGCCCTAGAAAACTTGATGAGCCTTGATTTTCTTTCCGCAGTAAAATACGTAACCGTTCTCATGTGCTGTTGTTCCAGATCTTTTCCTGTGCATTTACCCCTTCTCATATATCACATATACCCTTCATTACCCTCATATATCATATATTACCCCTTCACATATATCAGAACTAAACCAGTCTGCAAGATTTACCTTCCATTTTTCTCTGCCCTTGCCAAAGCAGTGGCTGCAGCTGGGTAGTCTTAGCCACAGTTCCTCTGGTGTGGCTCACTTAGAATAAATCCCTGCCTACAACAGTCACAAACTAGTTCTAAAACCAGTAAAACTAGCAAATTCAGGTTTTTATCGCTTCAGGTCCAACAGTGCACACTGCTGTTTGCAGTTACTCTACATGCCTCTTATCTTCCTTTTTGGTTTTGCCATCTGGTAGAAGAGAAACGTGCTCATAAGAGCTTCATTCTAGCTGATGGCTGTCAAACAGAACAGGCAACAACCACCTTCTCCCTACCTTGCTTTCCACAGAAGAGCTTGTCTGCTTTCTGTAAGTTACCCAGCTGCTCTTTGTCACAAAACTATCAGGACTTTAATATCCTTGAGTCTTCTACCACTGCCAAAGTTAACTGAAATCGTCTGAAGTGTTGAAAAGCTTGAGGAGGTGGCGGTGGGCTTTTTGTTTTGTGTGAGAAAAGGTGAGGGAGATGGAGAGCTCCAGGATGCAACCAGCTCAGTGTGCTTCTGAGAAAGCAGGGTAGCCGTCTTGAAATTTTTTTAGCTGTCCTATCTTTATCTGACCCAGATAAAAGGAAGAGCTCCCTAAACACTGCTGGGACAAAATGCAGCAGTCGCAGGGTCGTTGTTGTCTACCAAAGGTGCTATGCTGTCTTTGAAAGTCAAAGTGCACGGAGACCCCAGAGCACCACTGCAACTCGTGTGAAGATTCCAGTCTGATACAAGCAGTTACAGTGCACGAGTCACTGAGCAAAGTGTGACAAGATGGCATGCTGGGACCTTTCAAATCTGAGGCATTTGATGTCACTACTGTTGCTTCCAGTGCAAGCTTTCCCTGCGTACTTAAGGTTTAAAGTTAAGGTAGCAATGCCAGTAATCTGCTCTAAAACTACACTTGTAGCTGTGAAAGCATTCTGCCTGTGCTCTAATTCATTATGTAGTGAGCACGTTCTCCTTTTCTCATTCCCTGGGAATTGGACATCACAATATGTCAACCCAAAAGACCTGAAACGTACTGGACCTTCTTTTTCCCATTGCATCCCCAGGCATAGAGGGAACAAACGCTGCTGGTTCATTACTTCAATTACAATACGTGGGATGTTTTACAGAGAACAAAGTCATATTAAAACCCTGAGAAAAAAAAAAGACAAACAAAACACCCTTGGTATTGCAGCTGAAACATTTGAATGTAGACATGTGCATGAGTACAAATCTAATGAGTGATGCTGAGATCTAAACTTGATGTTGATTCTATGCATTCAAGCTTAAAAGTAGGAGGGGGGATCATGCATTTTAAAAAGCAATTACAATACTACCTTGATCTGCATTAACAGTGAATGAATGTTTGTGTCCAGGTCCAACGAAGCTGGTGGTCCTCGTGTTCCTCAGGAGTGTAAACTATTGTGGCTAAAATGGTAAGTGAATTATTTTACTTCTTATACAAGTGAAGGACTGAAGAGTAGCAATACACTAAATAACACTATAGTATAAATAACACTAAAGTGAGGAATTATTTGTATCATTTGATCATTCTGGTTCTCTAAGGAATTCTCTAAGCATTCTAAGATCAGTCTCAGAAAACTTCACATTTTTGTACGTTGAAACTTTCTGCAGAGACCTGGTGAATGTTGAAAGTGGTACTGAAATCATTCAGCGTACATCATTCCACCACATTTCCCTGGATTTGTTTTTCTAATACTCTATTAATAAGATGTGAATATATATTTTTATTGATTCCATTTTCTTTCTAACGTATTGCTTCATTATGACAATGAAAAGTTTTTAGTCCTTATTTTCATTTAAGGACTGTTTTGATTCGCTGCAGCACGTTCCCTTGAAGTGTCCTCCCATTGAACAGAGGGGGTAGGACTTCAAAGGAGATATTTATTGTAAATCCACACTACCTGCTTGTTGGGAACCTGTTAGTCAGACAGGTTAAGTAGCCTTACCCGAGGTCAGTATTTAGATGGGAGCTTACCCAGGCACTTGGAAGTGCAACGGTTTTGAGGTTTTTGTACACAAGTCCTGTCTGTCTTCTATATAAACTATGCCTTCTTTGGTATGGAAAGATCCCACTGCTTAGGGCTCCGCAGCATCAGTGAGACACAAAACTGGCATTTTAAATGTGTGTCATCTTTGGTTTGTTTCCAAGGGGAAGAGTGGTCAGACCAAAATCCAATTAAAACTGAATTCCTGTGCAGTTTTAGCGAGGTGAATTCTTCAGATTGCAGCCTCATTTGCTAGAGCACGTTGCGTGTTATCACTGATTTGGTTCAGCTCATATTCGTGTGTGTTTTAATGATGAGCAAGTATATACCTGTTCTCTGTTACAAAGCTATTTGTGATGTTATGCATGTGCTTCAGGTGTTTGAATGGAAGCTTAACCAAGTTGCAGCCTAGGAAGAAATTAACTGGATGTGGGAATTCAAAGCTGCAGCTGATGGTAATTTGCCCTCACGACAGCTGATGTAATTTGGAGCTGTCCTTAAACCAGCCCCATCCCTGCAGATGCTGTGGCACAGCACCCTGCTGGCTGGCTGAAGTTTTAAACACTGTTTTGTGACAGATCTGAATCAGGGTGCTGCATACCAGCATGGTTATTGGGATGCTTACTGTAAAAACACGTTGGTTTGATTTTTCAAGATGATATTGGAGGGGAAAAAATAGAAAAATTGGCTCAGCTGAAGTCGGTCCACACAAACTCTTATGGGACGTTAGAAACAGGTCCGGAACAGGAAGTGCCTGGAACACAAACGAATATAAAAGGTTTAAAAAGTGACTGGCAAGAAAATGTTAATTGTTGCAGAGGACAAAGCTGAGAGGCAGGTCCTGGAGAAGATTCTATGAAACAAACCTGTCCCAGTTACCGTTAAAAGATGATAATCTCTCTGTAACACTGTTTTAACACTTCTTTTCCTCGATGTTCTGCATTTGTATTATCAAATTAAGGAGTGATTTTCTTACCTCACCACAGGGCCTGAACAGAAGGCATTCAAACCAAGAGAAACCTGCTAGGTAACCATGCCCAATGCCCACCATGCTGTAGCAATGGCATAATCTGAAAGCAAAGGCAGAGTTTTTTCCTTCCAGAGACCAACCATGATGTTTGAAATCTGGGGGTTGTGTTTTAGCCTAATGAGGGACGGAAATCCAACTATCCTTGCAATTCTAACTCCATGTTTTTTAATTGCTAGCTGAGACTAAATGCTATTCCTGTTTGAACCCACTACCATTTGTTCCATCACAATGATGTTCCCAGTCTATGATATGCTGTGATATCTTCTGTGTAAGATCAAGCAGGTCACAGTGGACAGAGAAAATGCAGCTAGTACATACAACCATTATCAGTGCTATTGCAGAAATTCAGAAGCAGACTAACTGCTTCTCTTTAATGTACTGAATGGTTTTCTTCCTAAGTTTAAGATGCGAAATCATCTCATGAAAACTAAGTCTGTAAATTAACTTACTGAATATCTGCAAAGTACGCCTACCTGCTGACAATCTTCATACAAGAATAAAATATTTTTCTAAGAGCTAAACCAAAGCGTGTTTTGCAGTGTATGTCCAAAACTGGAGAGCTGTGTTTTCCTCTCCCTTGTTAATTGACTTGCTCGGGGTATCTGGAACTCCCTTCCTGTTTCCCTCCAAGACCTTTAGTCACTTCCTTTCTCTAAATAAAAATCCCTTTCGTTTCTCTTTAACTGATGATGGATTCACTTTGAAGCATTCTGATAGCGTCATCTGAATTCTACATAGATTTTCCTTTTCGTAGATGACCAAAAATGACTCTGGCTGAAGACGTTCAAGTTGGTTTCACTGCTGTGTCTGTACTCAGAACCTACAAAGTATTAAAAATAGCTATAGGTAAGGGAATCATGTAATAAATCCCAAACCACGTTAACTGCTGGCACAGTGAGGAGGAATTGCTGCTAGTGGAGCTGCAGCACTGCTTCTGGGCTGTGATCCTCCACGCTGGGACACAGCACTTCTAGCAGAGCAAAACTCTGGTTGGGGGATAACAGAATTATGGGTGAACCACAGCCCTCCAAAGAACGTAAGGGTTGGCTAAGATCATCTAGTCTAACCACCAACCCAGCACCACCACGCCACTAAGCCAAATATGACTGCCAAAAGGGCTGGCTTGGAAACGCATGCGAATTGTTTGTCAACAAGGAAATCTTAAGAGGGAGAAGAAATAATGAAGAGAACAGAGTCTAAAGACTTTGCAGGTCTTCAGCTAAGTTCGCATTCACTGCTGAAGGATTTTGTATCCCCGTAGGGTAACAGTCGTCTTTGTGAAAATACTTTCTGTGGTCCTTCTAGGCGTGCCTGCTGCCTGCAACAGGAAGGGAATGCCCGTGTCCTCGTGCCGCTTGCGCGAGCCTCCTCCAGCACTACCCGAGGCCGGGCCAGGTGCAGGCTGCCCGGAGGAGGCGGGGGAAGGCGGCAGTGCGGGGGGCGAGGCGTCGCCTCACGGCCCAGGCCCGCATCACAGCCTGCAGCAGGCCGGGCTCGGGCACAAAAACCGGCCCAGCCGCCCGGTTCGGGTAGCAACGGGACCGCCGGGCCCGTCTGCGTGGCTGCTGCAGCGTCACGGGGGATGGACAAGTTGGTGCGCTCCCAAAATGTCTCCTCCCTGGATGGACGCCGTGATTCCAGCAGGCTTTATTGCTCCCTAGCCACGCTAGGCTCTTCGCGCGCCGTTCCGACTGCCATCTAGTGCCCCGCCCCCACCTCCTCGAAGGCAGGGGCTGACCGCCGCCGCCCGCGCTCCCTAGGGGGATGCTTCCGCCCGCGGACCGCCGCAGAGCCGTAAGGAGCGGCCCCTCCGCACTGCGGAGCTCCGCATCACGCCCGGCGGGTGAGAAAGCACGTCACAGCCGCCAGAGCCCGGCGTCCGCTGCCCGCCGCGAGCTCCGTGCCGCGCCCCGCGCCTCGCCACGGCCCATCGGGGCAGCGCGGATTCCGGACCGCGCCCCGCGCAGAACTTCACCCGACTTCGCCATCCCGCCCCGCCTTCACGCTGCATATTCATGAGGCGGCCGCACCTGATTGGCGGAACCGCGCCCCCGCTGCGTCCCATTGGCCCGCGCGGCCGCCGTTCACCGGGCCCCGCCTCCTTCCCCCGGCCGTGACTCACCAGGGCGTGGAACCGGTCCCGCAGCGCAGCCCGCGCCCTCCCCCCGCAGCCGGCAGAGGCGCAGCCCCGGCGCCGCGCTCATTGTTCCGCCCGCTCCAGGCACCATGGACGAGCTGGACCAGTCGCCCCTGGTCTCCTCCTCCTCTGGGCCCCCGCGGCCGCAGCAGCCCCAGTTTAACTACCAGTTCGTGCTGGACGACGAGAAGGAGGAGGACGAGGAGGAGGAAGAAGAAGAAGAAGAAGAAGACGAGGACTTCGACGAGCAGCTGGAGGTGATGGAGAGGAAGCCCGTGGCGGCCCCGCAAGAGCGGCCCTCGCCGCCTCAGGATCTCGGCAGCCCCGCCGAGCCGCCCCGCCCCGCCGCGCCCGAGCCCGCGCCCGAGCCGCCGCAGCCCGCGCGTTGCCCGCCGCAGCCCGCCGTCTCCTCCTCCTCGTCCGCCGCCAGCACGCCATCCCCCGGCCCCGAGCGGCCCCAGTCGGAGCCTCGCAGAAGAGGGTCCTCCTCCGGCTCGGCGGGTGAGTGCCTCTCTGCGCCTTTGTCTGCCGCCGCACCGCGCCCTCCCTCCGCAGCTTTTGCGGGAAAACGCCTTTCCCCCTTCCCCTTTTTAATTCTTTTTATTATTGTTATTCTTAATTTTTTTATACTCGCGAACGAGTCGCTTTCCGCTCCCCTCTTTCTTATACTGCTGGCGGAGGGAGGGGCGGCGGCCGCCTCGCACATGGCCGCCCGGGGGCGAACCCGCCGCCGCCTGGCAACGGCCGCGCTGCGGGGCGGGAGCGGGGCCGGGGAGCGGGGCGGGAGGCGGCGGCGGCGGCGGCGCGGCGGGCGCTGACGTTACTCACGGGGAGGGAGGGAGGGGCCGCGCTGCGGGGGGGGCGGGCGGCGGCCTCCGGAACAATAAACGTTGGCAAACCGAGGGCCTCGCGTCGCGATGCTGCCTCGTGTCGTAGCTGCCGTTGTGCCTCGCGTGCGCGATGGCATCTGCAGGAGTCGCATAGCTGCCGGTGAACGCGGCGTTCGAGAGCGACTGCCCCAAATCCGCGTTCAGCCGGAGCCATAACGTACGAGAGGTTTAACGCGCGTTCTGTTGGCACCCGTGACAGGGCTTTGTGGTTCTTGCCTTCCGTGAGGCCCCTCTGACTGAGCTGCGTGTGCGGCGGTGCGCTGGGGAGATGCGCATGGCTGCTGTGGGGCCGCAGGTAAGGACAAAAGCACGGGTTGGGTCAGAGCAGGAGTGCGAGCTGTGCGAACTCCAGTGCTGCACCCAGCGCTGGGCCCTCGCTGCAGGAAAGACACCGAGGGCTGCAGCGTGTCCAGAGAAGGGCAGTGGAGCTGTGAGGGGTCTGGAGCACAAGTGTGATGGGGAGCGGCTGAGGAACCGGGGCTGTTCGGTCTGGAGAAGAGGAGGCTCAGGGCAGACCTATGGCTCTGCAACCACCCGAAAGGAGGCTGTGTGAGGCGGGGTCGGCCTCTGCTTGCAGGGAACGGCCATAGGACGAGAGGGGATGGCCTCACGTTGTGCCAGGGGAGGTTTGGGTTGGCTGCTAGGAACAATTCCTTCTCCAGAAGTGATTTTGCACTGACACAGCTGCCCAGGGAGCGGTGGGGTCACCTGGAGGAGTCCCAGAATCATGGGATGTGGCACTGAGGGACGTGGGCAGTGGGCACAGTGGGCTTTGCTGTGCTTGGACTGGATGATCTTGGTGCTCATTTCCAACCTTAATGAGTCAATCAAACCATAGAATAGCCAGTTGGAAGGGACCCGTGAAGTTCATCAAGTCCAACTTCATGTTGTTCCTTGGAAAACAGGGATAAAAGTGTCATTTCTGGGGCTGCTTTAGCGTTTTTACTCCTTGACCCCAGAAGGATGAGGAGCGTGTTCATACCTGAAGTGTTTCTCCTTTGTTAAAGCAGAGGAGAGAGAACCCCGTGAGAGCTGGGTGCTGTATCTGAGAAGTGGTGCCAGACTTATTTTACGAGACCTACTTGTGGGGGAACAGGATCTATCACTGATGATGAGCTCAGTTTCTGAAGCAAGGACTGGCATCTTTAGCAGGCCTGCTTTCCAGAGGCAAAGTGTGACAGGTACAGTACTCATCTAATGATGAGTTGGAACACAGGTTATGTTTTAAGCACTGGAATCCAGATGTGAGCACATCATTTTGATAAAAGCACTGTCTGGACATGTTATGTGAGTGCTTTGGTCCTCTCGAGTGTGGGAGTGCTTTGTTTCAGCAATAGGCACCCGACATAAAACCAAAAACCACCTGCTGTCTGAATGGATATCAACTCTTGATGATTTAACTTCAAATGAGTTCACTCCCAGTCTTGCTGTGAAACTGGCAAAATCAAATGATGCCTGCAGCTGGTGGCAGGGTGCCTGTGGAATGATAGCCACAGCCCGTGATGGCTGCCGCTCTTCTGGAAGGTTATGGCTTCATTCCCTGTCAGCTCTGCTTAAGGTTTAAGTGAAAGACTGTGGTTCATAATCGATAATTTAGAAAGACTCGATTCTCTTCGTATTTAATGTCTAAGGCTTTGATTCAGTGATGGTTTGAGATGAATAGCTTTGAAGTCTTATTTGGAAGGAGTAGTGCCTATGGTAAGTGTGTGAAGAATAGTAGGGTTTCCTCTATCACCAGCAACTGTGGGCTCTGGTGCTGCTTTTTGTCAGTAAAACAATGGAGAAAAATGCAGACAACTTCTTGGCCCAGTGAAAGGTATTATTTATATCTGGAGGAGCTTTAAAAAGCAAAGCTTTGTAATTAGTATCAGTTACATGCTTAGAAGTATTCCGTACCATTCTTGCAAGAGGTTGTGACATAATTATATGTAATGCAAGTCGCTGGCAAGGCTCTCCCTTCCTAAGAGCGAATATAAATATTTGTAGAAGAAGAAAACAAGAAAAAGGGCTCCAGTAAAACTTAAGCTGCCTTGGATACCTTTTTTTTTTTTCTTTTTTTTCTCCTGTTCACTGGTATGCGAGTAGCAAAAAGTACTGTTCTTGAAAAATTTAAGAAGTAATCTTGATTTCTTAAATTTACATACAGTGGGGGGGGAGAGGAGAGAGGGGGGAAGAAAAAAGGCAAACGTTAGGTGGTCATCCCTGGTAACACTGATGTGTTGTGGTTTTGTTTTTTAATTTCTTTTTTTCCCCCCTCTCCTAGCTGTTCCAGTTAAGAGTAACCGGTAAATTATGACAAGGAGATGCCACCTTTCATCTTCACAGCCCTAGATGGTATCAGCACAGGCTGCTGCTTGTAACTGCAGGCTGTATATCGCCTTGCTGGAAGGCAGAGCTGCAGTACAACGTTTAACCCTACACTTAATGGGAAACCCTTGTGCTGTCCAAGCAGGCTGGTCACGTGGAATGGCAGGCCAGTAGCCTGAGTGAGCAATAGATGACGGCTCCTTGTGGCTCAGCAGCCTGCAATCCAGCCATGGTTCAGTGCGCGTGCAAATGTTCTGAAGTGCCAGTTTATTAGTCTTGTTTTTAATTAATTTTGTAGGGCTTGCTTTTAGTTCATAGGTGGTTCAGGAGAGTTTTCATACAAGCTCTGCCCGTATGCAGGGCTGTGTCAGGTGGAGGTCAGCAGGGATGCTGTCTGTAGCCTCCAGCTAGCAGCAGTGCACACACTGTTCTGTGTTAGTGCTCACCCTCACCAACCTGAGCCTAGCTGCAGCAGAAGGCAGTTAAATGTAGTGGGCTGCACCTGCTTCTACTCGCTGTGTACATTTTATCCTGCAGCAGAAATATTCTGGAGTCTGTGGCTTGCATTTTATACCCGTTGTAAAGCAGCACATATGCTTTGTGTGTTGTTTTATTTTTCTGTGTCGATGACTTTTTCTGGTATGCTGTTGTGAACGCATAGGATCATGCAGAGGAGCTGTTTGGGTTTTATGGAGAGAATGCAGCATGACATGGAAAAAGCGCAGCTGTCCTTGAATACTGCCACAGGTGACTTTCACTGCATCCTTCAGTTACTAAAATCCATTCCTGCTGATCTTCAGTGTTTCGTTGGAGGATGGGGCCCTGTCCCTTCCCCCCTCCCAAACAGCAGTAGAACTATAAGGGAGGTGGCCATAACCTGTGTAAATTAAAGGTAGAATGTGGCTTTCTCCTGTTACTCATTCTGTTGTAGAGGCATATAGAGGAGAGTAGCCAGCAATTCGCCTGGTGCAGTAAAGCTTGTGTTTTCATTTTTGTATTTCATCTTCCCCATCTAAGTGAGTTCAGTGGGGGATCTCACTGTGCTAGGCACTGCGCCATGCACAGTGGGACCTGCTCCTGTGGTTCAGCTGCTGCAAGAGATTCTAAAGCCAAAAAAAAAGCCATCTCCCCTGTTAACCAGAAGTGTATGCAGGGATGGGCTTGTCAAGTCTGGTAGTATGTTTGCTTGGTGTGTGTATCCTTTGATTTGCTTTCTAGAATAAAACCACACAGCTTCCAGCTGCCATATAGTGATGTAGATCTTGGGAAAGTTCTTGTCTACAAAGGGGCAGCTCTCATCTACACTTCTGTGTCACTGCTGATGAGCACTGAACCTCTTCCTTATCACCTGGATAGCCACTAATGCCAGCCCTTCTTCAAAGGATTCAGGGCAACATCCAAGCCTCCTGGTCAGTTCTCTTACTGTTCTCTTACTGGCAGGTAGAAAATTGCTAGGGAAGCATCAAGGCCTGCAGCGATTGTTCTGCTGGGTTAGGAGTGAGTGGTAGCTGGAGCATAAAGGTCAGGAGATTCCAACTTTGCAGCTCCCAGGGACAGAAATACCCGTGGCTGTTGGCAATTGGTGTGGTGAGAAGACAGCCAAGTCATAAAGTAGAGCTGTTCCTGGAGCAACACGATGCATTTTGTTATTTCAGTAATTTGATGTATGTTTTTCTAATATAACTTTCTGGTTGATCTTCTGTAAGGAGGCTGGTTTGCCTTTTCCTTCTTCCAGTGCTGAGGATGGGAAAGATGTTGATTTTGGAGAGCACTCAAGCTTGGAGCCTGGCTACTTAGCAGCATCCATACAGTCTTTGTTCTTGTAGTTTTTCCATACTGCTGGAATTCTGTGGAGGTATTGATGCTTGCCACTGGATTTGGGCAAGAGCTATAGGTTTGTGTCTTTCAATGGCTGTTTGAAGAGCTTGATGATTTCATCAGCTTAATCTGACTTCTGTCTGCTGAGAAGGCATTAGAGTAGCTGGAGGCTGTTGGCCTATGGCTTGAGGCGTATCTTAGTATGCTTATCTTTTTTTTTCTGTTTAAAGAGTATTTTGAATGAAAGTGATGAAAGTGGCCTTTTTTTTTTTCTTTGAGCTTGTATATTGCTGTGGTAGCTATGTAAGTGATACAAAATGAGACAAGTTTCAATCTGAAAATGCTTTTCAGGTTCTAGATGCTTTGTAAGCAAGGAACTGTTTCTTGGCATGTTGCTGGCTAGAAAATATAAAGCAACATGTAACTTGCAGGTAAATTGTCCCCAGGAGTTCAGAAATGTTCGTGCATGAAGTAAGAATGAGCTGCATTAGGAATGAAAGAAAAGCCATAGTTAAGTAAAAAAAACCACACACCTGCTTAGAGTAAGAACTGCAGCTCAGAATGGTGAAATATTTTCATATTTATTTTTCATATCTGGTTTTATGGGCTAAGATGGAAATGGCTCTTCACACTTTAAAATGCTACGTAAGGTTTTCTACTTTTGAGACTGCTTTTAGGGCAGTGCGGTACAGGTAGTGTGAGACTGCTGGAACTGCAGCTTTGTGACACGTCTGGAGCTACTATGATAGTGATAAAGTAATGAGCTGATTAATATTCATAAAGTGAGAAAAGCAAATTATCTCAGTGGAATGTTTTTATCCTTCAAGTGGAAGTAATCAATCTGCTGCTAACTGGATGTGTCAAAATGAGAAGATTTCGGTTAGAGGTGTTTCTGAATGACTGCTCTTCTCCATGGCGTTGCCTCAATTGCTTTGCAGTGTATAAACAAGGCACGTTAGTACCATTCTGACCTTCTGTATTTTTGCTGGAAGGCTTGCTTTGTGTCTTAGGAATGTACTGTAAAATAAACTTTCACTTGCAGCTTTTTAATGAATGGGAGCGATCATGTCATCAACTTCATCAGCTGGGAAGAATGTGTTAATTAAGAAGTTTTTAAATGAGACACCAGACTGAGATAAATATAAACTTTCCTATTTCCAGTTAAAAATGCTCTTGGCCTATCGGGTGCTGCTGTTCTGGTGTCAAAGTCCTACTGCTTGTCCATCGTGAGTGTTTTACGACTGTTTTGGTTGAACTCTGCTCCAGCCCCTCTCCCACAGAAGGCAGAAGTCTGGAGTGCCTGTCCTCCTTTGTGGGTGATAAGGAAATGAATGGCAAGTAAAACAGATAGTAGAGCTTGTGTGAAGCCTTTGGCAAGTGGGGTAGATGGAGCAGGGAAGGGAAAGGAACTGAGATCCAGGGGAAGGAGAACGAAGTATGTGGTATTGTTGGAAGAAAGGCCATTTCTTGGTCTTCGGCCTAGCCTTCAAGCACCCATGCCTTCAGCTCCAGAAATGCTGTTCAAAGGGTGTTCTGAACCCAAGTGTTGTGTAACAGATCTCATTGTTAGATGAGAAAATCATCATCCTGTGTATGCAGGTTGTCAAAGTGACTTAAAAGTGAGCAGTTAAAACCTGCAGTGAGCACAGATTATTGCACGCCAGGCAGTGCAGTGCTGCTTAATGTTAGAGCATAGCATACGTGTGAAGGTCTGATGCTGCTTTATCCATTTCATTAAAAGCTGTTCTTCTGTGATGTTAATGGCTCTGGAGAATCCTCAGAATATCGTGTTCTTTTTCCCTCCTGTGAGATGAAGGTATCTTATGCACCAATTTGTTTTTATTTTACAGACTGTAAGTTGTTACGCCAGTGGCTTATCACACAAGGTAATGTGTTCAGAACGAGTGCTGGAAGAAATTGGTAACATCTCTTCCCTGTTAATTTAGCTAATAATATATTCTGCAATGATGAAATAGCTAATCTAAATATTGTTTAATTTTAATTTAAATCTTAATCATGGAGCAAGCAGGGAAAAATTCCATCTGTTCAAATCAGTGAAAGGGACTCTTACGATTGGTATAATCTCTGAAATCAAATTGGGTAATGTCTGCATAATGATAGGGTTTGCATGGCTCTTTAGACCTCCTGCTTTTGAATGAGCTTGGGTGTAATTATTATATTTTTCTGTTTTGTGGTACTGCCAGAACCCAAATTTGTTTGGTATTTCAATGTATGATTAAAGAGTCTGGATCTTAAGAAAGAGTTATTTTGGTTAAATTATGTTGAGCTGTGATTTTTTTTCTGTTGTTGCTGTTAGAAGTATAGCCAGAGCAAGTATCTATGACTCTGTGTGAAGCTGGGCATGTAATGGGTTAGACTGCTGCTTCTTCATTGTGTTACAATAAATTAAATCTTTAAATGTTGGGTCTCTGAATATCCAACTGGATCTTGTCCATAGCATTATTAATTGAAACGTTTGATGCAGGACTGAGATGAGGTTGGTAGCTGTATCACAATATTGAGTGGCCTTTGAAAAAGAGCACAGAACAAAACCAAAAACCCAAGTACCACTCTCCTAACGGCCACTCGTTTTAACAGGCTGAGATCTACAATACAGCCAGAGTTAACACCTTCAGTGTGCCTGCTCCTGCTGTGCTTGGGAGCTGAGCGCTGTGGGGGAACTGCGTGAGCTTTCTTCCTTTGTAGCTGAACAGAAGATGAGATGGCATACCTTACCCTGCCACTGTAGGCTGGACAGTGCTGCGTTCCTGAGCGATTCACCTCAAATGCCACTCCTCCGGAAGAAGAAAGGATGTCATTATCGGGCTGTGAAAACATGATATATGAGGGGAGAAAAAAATGCTTCAATCACTTTGGTTATAGATTTCTGCTTAAACGATAAGACAACACTTGCTTCTGGCTAGAGACTTGTTTCCATAAGATAGAATAGCTGAAGATAGGCAGAGATTCAAAGTCCTTGCTTTGAACTCATTTTCTTCACCTATTTCAAATAACATAAGATTAGGAATCTCCCTCGTGCTGTAGTGCCACTTGTGCAGGTTGGTGCATGATGCCTGCTGGCAGTAACTGAAGAGCTGAGGACCTCTGTTGCCTTTGGTAAGGATGACGTTCTTAGGTCCCTCCATCGTTTTATCCCATCAAGATGAGTAAAACAGAGCTCCTGTTTTCATTTGAACCTTCATCAGTCTCTGTCTTGTGTATGGCTTGTATCCCTCCTGGACTTTTAAGTACACCGCAGTCTGAATTTACTAAACTCGAGGCTTCTCTTTATAGACTAAACAGAACCCAATGAGAAGGTCTAGCTGCTTGCTGCCTCTCTGCATCTGGAGCTAATGATGTGAAAATATGCTGTTAGTCGTTGAATCTTCATCTTGAGTTGCTTAAATATTTGGTGGAAAATGCTGTGTTTATAGCAATTGCATCATAACAAGGAGAACAGCTGAAGTGGAGTTGGTGTAGGCAGCTGCTTTTCTCAGCAGATTCTTCTGCAATTGTGTGCCCTTGCTATCTAGCATTGGCTAATTCCCTGGTACAGTCCCTGCCAAAGCTAAGCTGTTCATCAGGAGGAAGTTGACTGTGTTTACATGTAAGGAAAAAAAAAATACATATATATATATATATATATAGTTGTGCAATACTGAGCTCAAAATGAGGAGTTGATCAGAACAACAAACCTGCCTTACTGTAAACCTGCTGTGCGTGGCTGGATGGTCACACATGAGAGCAGGTGGAAGGGTGCATCACTAAGCCAAAATCCAGTCATGATGAGGGCTGAGCATGTTTTTCTTCAGTTCTTATGCTGTGGGACTAGACTGAAATCCTGGGCAAGTAAATGTTGAAGAAAGTTGTTTTTTTCAGAGATGGCTGTCAGTGGGACTGCCTGCTTAGTATTCTTCCATCTAAAATGTTCTTTCTTTTGCAGCTAGCTTTCTCTTGTTCCAGAAATCTTTCACTCCATTGAATTCTCTGGTCTTTATTCATAAGTTTGCTACTAACTAGTCATGCAGTGATTTGAAGTTAAACTGATAACACCAGCTTCCTATGACTACAGCAGCAATGGGGAAACTAGCAAAAATCAGAATGGGGTTTAAAACGATGCTTAGTTATGCTGCTATCTGTTTTTAAACAAACCAGAAGTGGGTTTCTTGCTGGTGGGACGTAGGTTTTAGCACAGAACAAAACACGGAGTTCTCAGGTAGGAGGGTTTGTGCTAATGAAAGAAATGTCAATTGGAGTGCTTTGCTAAATGGCATGAATGAAAGCAACTGTTATTTTTATCCTTTCAGCTGTAATGTTGCAAGTAAATCACTAACCGTTTGGATTTTTGGCAGATATCATTTGCAGTAGAGGTTTACTTCTGGAAAGGTAGTGTTAACTTCAAGGTCTCGTTCTGTTGTATTTCAGGAAGCAAAATATTTCTTCTGCTGGAAACAATGATCAAACAGTTAACTTGCTGATTTTTTTGTTGTGAATCATCCAGTGTCTTCCACTGATGCGTCAAGAGGATCACCCTCAGCGATTTATCCTCCAATGCATATCCTATTTGCTTTTCTTTTATAAATGAGGAATGATGTCCTGCTAAGAGTGGTATTCTATAACAAAACTTACCACACTGAAGCTTGCATGAAACTGTAATACATAGGAGTCTTTGTCAGGGTACATATGCACGTAGTGAAATGTAGTATTTTTCTCTTTCATTTGACCTACAGAATGCCATTCTTACCCTGCAGCAGCTCTGTGTGCTGTTGATTTGTTCTGTGGCTGCCACCCGTGAGGCAGGGTGGTGCGACGGACAAACCAGCACTTGGAAGGCTTTCCCAGTCTGATTCAACCTCCCTCCTATTTAAAAACATTCCTTACAGGTTTGTGAAATTAACATGTAGAAGTTGTTCTTGATGAAGTGCATTCTGCATAGTGTATTTGATGGGGTCGCTGCCAGCTCTTCACTCAGCTGATGCTGGGCAGCAGCACAGAGCTCTAGCCCATGGCTGGGAGCTGTGGAGGTGCTGCTCTGTTCCCCCCACTTGCCTGGGGGAAGCACCCAGTGCCAGCAGCAGGAGAGGTCCTGGTTGCCTTCCTTCCAGCAGGAAGAGCTCTGCTCTGATGTAGGTGGAGGGAGAGTGGGCTGCTCTCCTTGGCTGGTTAGGAAACGTTGCTTTTATGTAATTCTTTGTCACACTCCAGTGATGTGTGAAAAATAAAGTATGGGTGTGGGCATATCTTTCCATTAAGAGAATCTGGGAGCTCAGTGACTGGCATAGCTGCTGTGTGTTTCTGTACTGAGCAAATGGAAGCCAAACCTGAGAACGAGCTCCCGGGTTGTGCTGGCTTAACAAAGCACTAAGAAACCAGTGCTCACACAACTAAAATCAGTGTTCCCCAACAGAAACAGAAAACTCTGGGGTTATGCAGTATTGAAAATAGTGCACAACGCTGATCCTTGATGCTCAATGGCACTTGGCAGTGGATGGGTGAGCGTTGCAGTTCTGCGGGCTGCAGTGTCACCTATTGATCTGTTGTCCTCTGGTGTGGCTTTTGTCCTTAAAAGCTTTTGTTGCCACTGAACTGCAGCACTGTCTTAACAAGTTCTAAATCTGGAATTGAGGTTTCAGTCTATGTGAAAAACGTAGTTTCCAGAAAGCAGGCGATCCTCTTTAGCCTGGCAGAGGTTGAGGAAGTCATTCTAAATACTGAGTCCTATACTCTAATTATTACTCTAATATCTTGCCAGATTTTGGGACATATAAAGCATCACGTGAAGATAAGTGTTCTACAAAACAGAAATAACCAACTGTATGTTGTAATGGGAAATGTAGGTTGTAAGACTTAAAGCCGCTGGTGGGAGTAACCTGAGTAAGGCAAGAGAGTCGTGAGGATGCTGTTGCAGTTGCAGAAAGTCTTGGTTCAACGCTGGATCAAAAATGGCTCTGACGTCTTCATTAGGTTGCTCTGTGTGCACTGCTGGGCCTATCATGTTTCTCACTTCTTGCTTTTCATCATTTGAAAGCAATCGATTCTATTACAGTGTAAGCTCTTAACCTTTTTTAATACTTGATTTTATCCAGGCGAATAAAACTCAAGATTGTTGATGTTGTCTAGACTGGTAATTCAGAATCTAATTGAAATACTCAAAAATGATTTTCCATTCCTCTAATACAATCAATACAAACCGTAAATCCTCTTTAACAAGCTTAATTTGGAAACTTTACACACTGTTTGGAACAAAAGATATTACTATTTTTCCATCAGCATAATGCCAGCAGGCCATGACAGACCTGGGGAAAGTACTGTCTGCTCACGTGTGGAGTAGGACTGGTCTCAGTTTCTTTGGTTCCTCATGATGGTTGGCATTGTTGCTGCTCAGCTAGGCTTTTGTGCAGCTTAATAAAGTGTTTTAGCTGCTGCCTTCATTCTGTGTAATCTGAAACTCCGGGATCATCTGGCTTCTCACCATTGTGTGTTTGTGAACTAGAGTGACTATTTTAGCTTAGCAGAAGGAAGTCCCTCCTTGCAGTAGTTCTTAGTTCTTTGGGTTGTAATTGGAGAAGTGGGATTTTCTCTGTTGAAATACTGCGATTAATACAAATTCAGAAAAGCAAAACACGTTTCTTGAATCATGCTGAAGAAGGATTTAATAATGCCTTCATTTGGAAGTTTGTGTTACAGCATAGTGCGAATAGTAGAGGCAGGTAGTAACTGAGGGTACAGTCATTTACTGCTTCCAGCTTGGTTAGTATCAGCGTGCCTGGGCAGCTCTCCTTGTAGAGGGTTTCAGAGCTTACTTCAGTCATCTTGTAGAATTCTGTGTTGAGTCTCATTATCTTTGCTGTTGTCACACAAATTAGGAGCTTGGAAACGCTTTGACAAAGTGACCACATAAAGGACAGTGTGTTGACATCAATGGCAGGTGATTTTTTTCCTTATGCAAGAGATACAGAAGCTTCTCAGTTGTGTGCAGAATGAAATGTTCTTGTGGTGCAGCTTATGTTGAACTGGGCCTTGGATGGCAGGGCGGAGATCCCTCAGTAAAGGTCCTGTTGTAATAAAGAACTCTGAGCACTGACACTCCCTGGTCACACGGCTTATATCTATGCTAAAATTCTTTGTGGGTGTAGATGCTGGCTCTGGCCCTGTCTAGTTACTGGGAACTGAGTACTTGCTTGCCTTCCCCGCCCTCCCCTTCGACGATTTAGCCTTTATTTCTGCTGAGGTTATTTGTTTGTTTTTCAGATGAGACCCTTTTTGCTCTTCCTGCTACATCTGCGCCTCTGATGCACTCCTCTGCAGGCAAGTTCTTTCTGCTCACCTTTGTCTGAATACATCCTGCATTTCTGATCTCATTAACTCTTTCTGATTACTCTTCATTTACTAAAAGTCAGCACGGGTCCAAGAATAGCTTCTCTCGTTTTCAGTTTTGAATTTTCAATTGATCCATTCAAGATTTTAATGGCCGTTCATTCCTTTATGCATTAAACTGTTTTATAAACACACTACAGCCATCTGTGAATTCTTGGACCCTGGATGTAAGAGAGAAGTTGGTACTGTTAACAGATTAATACTTTAAAGCACAGCTCTTTTACACATTTAGCAGAAAGATTTAATGTGTAGTGACTTTCTGCAGTACTTGATGTAAGTGAAATCTGTACATACATGTTAGTGGTTTCTGTTACTCTGTCCACCAAATTCATGTTATTTAAAAAAAAAAAAAAAGAGGGGGGACAAAAAAAAAGAATTCTTACAGGCATGCATGCTTGTGCATACATTAATGTGCAAGCATATACACATACCCTCTTTCTGTTTCATCTATTTTTTTTTCTCCCCCCACCTTGGGAATGTTGCCTGCTGTACTTGGATGCTCTGTACTTGTCTGGCATCTTCAGCTTTACTGTGATCTTTGCAATGCAAAAAGTTGCTGCTTCTCTAACTTCCCATACTTCTCTGCTAGAAGAGAGAAAATAGAGTAGCATTTTTTACCTGATGCTTTGTTTTGTTGGCTAGTAGTATTTAGGATAGAACTCAGAAGTGCCTCTTCATAACTAACACCATGTGAAAACCTGTCATGAAAATTTGCATTGACTTTAAGAACACCTGCGTTTTCTAACTTTCCTTTCTGTCCCCATGGTCACAGAAAAAGTTGTGGACTTGCAGGAGCAGCCAGGTAGCACTAAGTCACTTGGTCAAGAGGATTTTACTGCAGTCCCGCTTGATCCTGCTGCTTCTCTTCTCTCCTTCTCTCCTCTCTCAGCTGATCCCTTTAAAGAGCACACAGCCTTTGATTCATTCTCAGATGGATTACCTGCAAGAGGCATTTACAAAGAAAGTGCAAGTGAGGTTTGTAAAGAAACAATGGAAAATGTAAGAAATCCATTCCTTACGGAGGAAAATAAGAGAGACATTTCCGAGATGAAATACTCAGAAATGGAACCCTCACTTACTAAAGCAGAAGCAGCCATTTTATTTCAAGCTGAAGAAGAAATGCAGCTAGAGGGCCCTAAAGAATTATGTGATCTGGAGAAAATGCCTGCACAGCCTCTGAGCATGTCTCCAGAAACTCGTAAAGATTTGTTTGAGAAAAATGAGGAAGACTTCTTTTCTAGCAAAGACAAAGGCAGAGAGGGTGATCGTGATGACAAAAAGGCATTGAAAGAAGATGCTATTCGAAGGGAAGAGTATGTGGACTTCAAAGCGTATGAGCCTGCATGGGAAGTAAAAGGTGCTGGTCATGGACTGAGCAGCTTGAGAGAGGATGTTGGAAGTAAAATAGATGGCAAACTGGAAGCCGGTTTAGATGAGAAATATGGTGTAGATAAGCTGACAATGCTGAAGGATTATGAAAGAGACAGTGAAGGCAGTGCTGAAGATCTGTCTTTCCCGAGCACCCCAGAAGCTGTAAAAGAGCCTTCACAGAATTACATCACCTGTACTAAATCTGAATCCTCTGTAACTCCTGATGGTAGCAAAGTCAAATCTATTTGCCCGATGGAGGAAGACGCTTCAGAAAATAGAACTGATGACGAGAAAAAAATTGCAGAAATGAAAGCTCAGAACACAGAACAAGGTGATTTTAGCTCTCAAGCAGTTGGCAAGCAGGAGGGCCTGGAAGCTGATGATGCTAAAACAGATAGCGTATCAACACCACTATCTGACACTGCAGCAAGTATGCCTGAAGGTCTCACTCCTGATCTAGTACAAGAAGCATATGAAAGTGAAATGCACGATGCGGCATGTACAAAACTTGCTTATGAGACAAAGATTGATTTAGTTCAAACCTCCGAGTCGGTGCAAGAGACTCTGAAACCTGTGACACAGCTCTGCCCCTCGTTTGAAGGTTCAGAAGCTGCTCCATCACCAGTATTGCCTGATATTGTCATGGAAGCCCCACTGAGCAGTGGGACAGCTGGTGCAGAAGCATCTACTGTGCAGCTTGAAACTTCTCAATTAGGAACATTTGTTACCACTGCTAGTTACGAGAATGTAAAAGAAGAGGCTGAGAAACCTCCATTGTACCAAGAGGCAGTGAATATGCCTTTGACACAGGCCCAAGGGGCAAAAGAGGAGCTGACACTTAAAAAACCTGATCATGAGAGTAGCACCAGTCCTGAAGATCTAGAGACCCCATATATATCTATTGCATGTGACTTAATTAAGGAAACGAAGGTCTCTGAATCTGCTCCGTCCTTAACAGATTATTCCACAACTCCAGTAACAGAACATGTTTCTCAGGATGTGCCTGAACACAAGGAACTTGCTGAAAAACTGTCTCCGCAGTTTGGAAAATCTGACTTGTTTAATCTCCAGGTGATACCTGACTTCCCTGGGAAAGAAAGCGAAGATCAGACTCTCATCTTAAGTAGTAAATCAGTTGAGAATATTAAAACTGATGAGGAACAGGAACGACTGGTAGATTCCTTGGCTGCTACTGGCAAGCCCTATTTGGAGTCTTTCCAAGCTGAACTAGACTCTTCCAAAATTGCTACCACTCAGCCATCTGAGCCCACACCTACAAAAATAGCCAAGGCAGAGAAGATTCCACTCCACATGGAAGAGCTGAACGCTCTGGCTTATTCAACTGATGCATCTATTGCTACAGAGCCAAAACCAGGAGATGGCAAAGGTCTCTCACCTACTGATTCTTCTCCTGTCTCAGTAGAAGATGACTTTGTGATGCTTGATCCTAAAAGTGGTCCTGAGTTTGTGGCAGAAGTCACCGACAGAGAAACAGTGCGCAAAAATGAAAGCGAAGAGATCAGTAATGAGATCAGAGATGAGAAGAGGCGGTTGCCTTGCCCAGAGCTGCCCTGTGATCTGTCTGTAAAGAATGTGGAAGTGAAAACTGAAGAAGATGCTCTTGCCTTGAAAAAGTCCTTGCAGGCTATGGACAGAGAAGTGCCTGAAGTATCCATGGTGTCCTTACCAGCCACAGATACCTCACCTTTACCTACTGAAAAAGAAATAGTCAGTGTAGGAAAGCCAGAAGCTTTTGAGAAGGAAGCTGAGAGAGGAGCTGCTTCTGCTAAAGAAAAGGAAAAACCTACTGCAGTCTTTTCAGCAAAGCTGAATATATCTTCAGGTAATCTGTGTACACTGTCTTGCAGATCACTAATCTCCATAACCTTTAGCTACACTTAAGCATGCCATGACTTACTCTTTTTTTAAGTTACTTTCTGTAAACTTCCCTATTTAAGCAGAGGATAACAAAATAATGCTAGAGCCTGCACTTCTATCTTTTTCACATTCTGACTGCTTCAGTACTTTTTTTATCGTGTTTATCAGGAGTGGACTCACTGTCTTCAGTTGTCTTCAGTTCTCCTGCTGGTGATCTGTCGGTGCACAAATCAGTTGCTACTCACTGTAAGCTCTTCTGTGACTGTCTACAAGCTGAGCATTAGACGCCTTCCAGACTTGCTTGTACACAATAGTAAGCCAGGGGTGGTGTCTCAGTCTACTCCACATGCACAAGAGGCGTTTTTACTTTTTCATGCAGAATTCACAGCAGTTAAACAGCAGGCTTTGAAGCTTTTCTTCTGTGGTACCTGCAGCTTATGCCTGGAAAAGAACATGCACAGCTCCGTTCACCTGATTTATGGCTTGTAGTAGATCCCTGCCAGAAATAAATAGTGCACAAAGGAGCTAAGTGCTCAGTTTAGTAGGGAAGTGACCATTAAGAACTTGAGTATCCTGCAACCATTAAGATCAGTTTACACACAGCACAGATAATTTCCAAATGGAACTTGCATTTCAGTGTTGCTTTATTTTTTCTTCAGATAGTAATGTGCTATTTTAAGAAGAAGAGAGTTAAAGAAATTCATTCTAAACTGTACGCATAATGGAGTTCCAGCTTCCTGTAGACTGGAGAAGTACTTTGCTTTTTGGTGTTGTGGTACTCTGCTGCTGAACAGAGTTGTACTTCTGTGATGTGCCTGAAGATTCTAACAAGACATAAATCAATTATTAAAATCAGTTGTCTGCTTTTACTGCCAAACTACTTCCTAATTAGCAGGCAGAGTAATGAAACAAAGAACTAACAGGCAGTTGCCTTTCACTCTGAGAAAGGACAGATAATTCATCACAGGGCCAAGCAGTGGATTTGTGCTGTGTGTGTTCTTCTGAGCCTTGCTTTTTTTGTGCTGTCCTCAAATACTTACTCAGTGGTGCTGCTTGTTGTAAGCCAACTGAAATGCAAACATACCTCTGTGTACCTGAAAATGTACCTTCTGACAGCTCCAGGAGGCTGCAGGGAGACAAAAGAAATGGTTGCAGATTTATTTAGTTATTAAATATACTCCATGACTCCAATAAAGCAAACAGAGCTTTAAGCAACCTCACTGGCAGATCTGGGTTTAATGCTGTATGGTGGATACGCAGGTAGCCTGGTGTGTTTTAAGAGGGTGACAGACCACAGGGACCTCGTACTTCACGGTGGCACAGATGTGGAAAACAAACAAAAATAAGTTCTGAATTGGTTTGGGTTTAACTATGGAGAAACCCGTCCTCATGTAAGTAGTTCCAACTTAGAGCAGTTTCAACAGACCGCTTCTTTTTACCTTGCAACACCAGCAGCTGCTGCTGTTGAACACTTGCACGTCATCTTCAGAGATCTTGCCAGCTGTGCCTTTTTTTCCCATCCCTTTCTCAGTATATGCTGTACTTGGCTTCCTGTCCCTTTCTCAGTATGTGCTGTGCTTGGCTTCCTAGCAGATAGCCCTGCTACTTTGCTCTCATGCCAACTGGACTTTAAAACCCATTTCTGACCTCATAAAACTACTGTGTACGAAGGTTGACTTCAGTATGGGCTTTGTTGTGATGCTGCACCATGGCACAGCAGGCATGGCTCCAGCCTCAGGGTGTGGGCAGGCAGCAGTGACTGTTGGAGTTGCTTTAAGGCCTACTTATAAAAGAGGATTTGATGCCATCTAGTGCTCGTAAATGAGCACTGACTCAAGTGCAACATGGCTTCCAAAGAATGATATCCAAGGTTTTGGGAAATCTTGATTTAACATTCCCGGAAGATAAATGGGTTACATATCTTGCTCCTTTTGTTGTACATGCTTGCTTCACTCACAGTGTGCTCTTTACTTGTGGATAGAGATCATTAGTTCTCACAAATAGGGCAGAAAGCCATCTTGCCATAAGCTTATTTTAGCAGATGGAGGTTTTCGTGGTGCCAGCTTACAAAGTCAAAGTACATTGCGGGGTCCCCCAAGCTGATGATTCTCATCATGATGTCAAGTTGTATGCTATGCTGTAACCACACAGACAGTTGAAATTACTCCAGATATTCATGCTGAACAGTGCAGGAAGCTTAAAAATGGTTTTGAGTTTTGCAGGAAGCCTGTTTGATGGTGCTTCTGAAGATCAGTCTGTTGACATTTGTTTCTGAGTGCGCTGGGGTTGAATTTCAGCCTCACAGGCTAACACATCTCTCATTTTCATGTAAGCTGCAGAGCGCTCAGTACTTGAATTACAGAAACACAGAGATGTGCGTGATAGCTTATTTCCCAAATTTTCCTGAGGGGGCAGATGCAAAGGTGAATTCATAGCAGGTAGCGTCCTTTGAGAAGGCGGCTGAGCCCTATTCATGTTGGAGCTTTTTCTTAGTGCCAGCGGTCTTAGAAGCAGAAGTAAAGCACTTCCTGTCATTCTGTAACAGCAAACCAGGACATTGTGGTTATATGAAGTACAAAACGCATCCCCTTGGTTCATTCCTGGTTCTTTCCATATTGAAAAAACGGTTGGTTAAGTAGAGCTGCACAGCCAGCGAGAAGTGCTTTGGTTTTGTTGTGTTTCACTGAGGGGGAAAAAGAGCCTGGAATGATGCTGGGCAATTTCCTTAAGGAGCGTTGTATTTATAAAATACCATTTAATTCAACGTGGAATCTTGATTCAATTACGTTTGATTTTATTCTCAAATTGCATGTCTGCTCAGGTCTTCTTTTATGCTAGTAAGTAATAAATGGAGACTTATATTGTAGTGTTGGGAGTATCTGAAGGAGTAAGAGACATTAAAGGAGTCACTTGGAGCAAAATGTACCTGAGGGAAAGATCTGTTGTGTTCCATTGGAGCTCTGCTGTAGAGAGGCTTTGGGCGAAGTTCAGACCGCAAACAGCAAATGAGGCCTGTTGGGCGTGTAAGAATTGTGGAGAGAATGGAGTGCTTGTAGTTATCAGCTGTGGCAGAAGCACCAATAGGCAGCTGACGCTGGGTTAGACCAGAGCTGGTTCTCATCTAGAGCTCCTCCTCAAGGCAGGAGAGCTCCAGCCAGCTGCTAGTGGAAAGTCAGCAGGTAAAGCCTGCTCCCTGCAGGCGTGCAGCCCCTCAGAAGAGCGGTGCCTTCAGCAAAGGATAGTTGGGAACTTGGCTGCATTGCTTTTGGTTGTCTGGGTCGCTTGATGGTATCACTGTGCACTTAGCCCTTTGGAAGCTTTATCTTAATGCTGGTACAGAAACATCTGTGTTTCCGTAATGACACGATAAAGCTCACACAGAAGTTTGTTGGCACACCACCAGCACTTGGTTTTCACATAGAATAGCATGATGTGGGTGAGTCTTGCCTGAAAGAAGAGGGATACAGGTTTCATTTGGGATCATTTGTAGGGTGGTAGGAAGGGAGACCAAACATGCAAAGGGTGAAGAAAAGAATCCTGAGGATGGAGAAATTCCTGCTGGTGGAGTTGTTGCTGTTGGGAGATGGGCTGGTAACCCGTCTAAACTGCCTTCAGTTGTGTGTCTATAGCAGTATGGGAAGTTAATGGGAAGGACTTGCTGAAGGCATAGTTTGTTATTAATTTGGTAGCAATGCAGTCATCCAAAGGGTGAGGAGAGAAGTACAGGGTTTGTTGGCTTCCAGTTATTCAGAATTGCAGGTCAGGGGCAGATGGAGATTTTCAGACATGTTTGGTACTTCCATGCAGTGCAGCTCAGTGAGTTTCCTTGCACTCCAACATTTGAGCATACCCTTTGCCTTTCTACCCCACGGTACGTGTTTTGATTTGTGTTTCAAAACCAAATGGAATCTGTCTTTATATAAATTAACGTGTCGGGGTTTAAAGAAGTTTTAGGGCACTGGTGGAAGCACTTCGCTTTTTTTTTTTTTTTTTTTTTTTTTTTTTTTTTTTTTTTTTTTTGCGCCAGTCCCAGGTAGGAAACAGAGACTCTCATTAGGGAGACTAATATTAAAGAGCAGTCACAAATTTTTCAGCAAGAGCGGAAAATCGATTGGCATGGTTCTCACAGCTCTTGCAGGCTTTGAGTTTCTAGTCTGGTCTCAAGCCTGCCCAGTATTTTCTGTAAGTTGCTTCTTAAAGGTTATCTGTATAAACTTCGGGCTTGTCCTTGTTTTGTTGAAGTGAAGAGGGAACTGTCAGATTTTCAGCTGGCACCGCAGGGTGGTGATGAAAAATACAGAGGGAGGTGCTGGCTGCAGGAAAGGGGTAGTGTGCAAGATAACCATTCTCAATCTCTGCTCCTTTAAAACGAATAAATACGGCCCAGCAGCACGTAAGGATGCTGTGTACCATCAGAAAAGTGTCTTAGCCCTTATTTGAGAAGCAGTCTGCTGCAGGCTGCCGGCTGAGCCGCTGCTCTGAGCCCCCTCCCAGCAAATGGCTGCGGCGGCAGTGCAGCCGTGTGTCGGCGCAGCAGCAGGCTGCCTCCAGCCGGCACTGCGTCAGCTCCACGCCCCGCGCCGTCAGCTGACCGCCTCCTGCAGCACCAGTGCAGCAGCGGCTGCAGACGCGGCCGGGGAAGCCCATGTTTGCCATCCCAGGCTGTAGGTTTCTCCTCTTGCAGCTGTCCTGTTGGTATGCATAATTGATAACTGCAGCTGGAGGGTAGACTGCGTGTGGAGAGATGGACAGTCAGCCGAGCGGTTGGAAGAATAAGGGTATTTGCTCTTTCAACTTTTTTCTCTATTTTTTTTTTTCCTTAAGCTAAAGATGCTGTGGGTTGCTTTTAATGAATGGTATTTTTAGCATGCGTTTGATTGTGGGGCGAATGTGGAGGTGTAACATACATTAGCATTGCATGCAGACCGGTAAAGGCTGCGGATTAGAAGAGATGAATGCAAGCGGTGCAGAAAGAATAAATAATTTATGTTGGTGAAGCAGCTTGTGTGGCACTGCAGAGCTCTGGCAGCCCCACTGAGCCTGCTAAGAAGAGCTCCTGTGGGTATGTGGTGCACAAATAGCACCATATCCAAATGTACTTCATGTTCCTTTAAAATTTGTGTGTTATTGATAATTTAAAAATATTAACCATTAACTCAAGAGAATGTCATGTCTGCGGTTCGTGTGGTTCAGTCGTTTTATGAGGCGACATTGCATGCAGGCTGCAGCAGGCTGCCTGTTTCTCCCTTGGTTGTGGTGTGTTTGGGGTCTTCCCTTAATTGTGCTTGCTCAGAGTTGCCCATATTTCTGTGGGATTCTAGGTAAACCTGTGCCTGGTGTCCAGAATGCAGAGGTGTTGTGCTGGGTGGTAAATAAGAAGCTAGCCTTAAATTAGTGTGCTGCTGACCTTTGTTCCTGCGGCCGCCAATGGGAGATCCCTGTTGTCAATCTCTGGGGATCATTATTAGTGCTCACTGTGTAAGAGTTTAAGCCTTACCAGATACGTAATCTCCAAAATTTATCAGCAGGACAACCTTTGGAAAAAAAAATGTCATAATCTCTGGATACTGAATTTGTTAAAGGTCCCTGCAGTGCTTGGTACTGCTGAACTTTGCCTCTTTTTCTTTTTTTTTTTTCTTTTTTTTTTTTTTTTCAGCCATCATTTCAGAGTTGTTTTTCTTCAGTGGAGCAGAGTTGCCAGCTGTGTGGGATCCACACAATGCTCTGTCAGAATCCACTTAGCAAAAAAAAAAATGCCATGGGGCAAAAATTGGCCCTGCAGAGTACTCTGAAGTTGTAAGCTTTTGTTAAAGGCAGGTGGATAGCAGAAAAAAATAACCTGCAGCGCTTAGTCACCTGTACTTAATGTGTCATTACTTTATGTGGTCAGTATCTGTATGTCAGGCCTGAAATTCTCAGGGTTAAAAAGATGAAAGGGTGTGTGTGGAAGTGAACAGGTTGGTTAGTTACCTTTGGTGCTCGGAGCCCCTGCTTCAGGCTGGCTTTTGCAACCCAATGAGCAGCATTGGCTGCAGTCTGTCCCTCACTGCCCCTGAGAGCAGACATTTCCCAACCCTGAATTTGAGGCCTCGAGAATAATGGAGTCATTCTTGGATTGAGATTAATGAGTTTCCACTCAGGAGCTTGCCTTTCTCACCCAGGAGAGTACTGAAGGCTGTCAGAGCTGCAGGCACTGAGCAGCGTGGGGTCTTGCAGGCAGGGCACCTGGGGCTGCATGCTTCAATGCAAGTGGGCCTGGTAGCAAGGAGTGGAGGTGGTATCAGATGGACCAGGCAAACCTGAGCCTGTCCTACATGTAGATCTTGTGCTGTGTACTGTGCCAGGTGGCTCAATTTCCTCTTTCCCAGGCCTTTGTTCTTACAGGAGGCATCCCATCAGGTAGAGGAAGCTGTTCTCATGCCTGTTTCTCCCAAGGAAGTCCCTGCTGCCTTGCGATTTAATTAGGGTATAATTTATGATTTATAAGAAAATGGAAGGTGAAGCAAGAAGTTTTTTGGGGAAGCAGAACAGTTTGGTTCCCCTCCTTTTGTGACTGTGCTCTGCCAGTCATGCCCATCCTTGAGTGCTCTCTGTTAGAGTTTGTTCACGAGGAGATGTGGCAGTCTTCTTTCATGTTTTCTTAGCGTGTAAGGCTTCAGCAGCATGAAAAAAAATGGCTAAAGTTCAAGGATCGATGACACGATTCGTTTTGCCCCTTAATAAGCACAGAAGCAAATATTGCAACATGCTTGTTTCTGAGCTTAAACATAAACTAAAGAAAAATGGAACAATCAAATCTAAAATCGCACGGGGACCAAAAGTTGGACTTTTCCCCTGAGGTGCTATTTCCTGCTGGAAAATAATCTTACGTTTTGCTTTGGCACATGTGGCACATTCTTCTGGAACAGCCATAGGAGTTGAGAAAGCGGTGCAGTGAAAGTGGTAAAGCCCTGTACCTGCGGTTATTGATCTCTGAGATAAGCGGGGTGAAACCAGATTACCCAGGGGATGGCATGACTTTTATTTTTAGCACTTTTAAGGCCAGGCCCACGTGGTGTAATCAGTAGTGAGGCATCTAAGATGGGTGATTTGTGTTTTAATTATTTCAATGAAATGTGGAGTTGATGGCTGAGTAACGGTAAGATGAGTGCCATAGCTATACTACCAGGCTACCCCAGGATTTATTTTCATTTTTTTATTAATGTGCTGAAAATATCTCCAAGTTCTGGCTTAGGTGTGAGAAGTGGTAGAATAGGCCTTGATATCTGAAAATTTCCTAATGAGCAAACAGGACTTTGGAACGGTTTCCTGAGTTCATGCACTGTGAGTAAGTGCACACACACGTACATGATGAACTAGAAATAAAAGAAAAGATACTGCATTGGCACATTAAGAATTGTTACCTAGTGTTTGCATTTTTTGAATAACTTGGAAGCGTTGGACTTCATTTTAGTTCTAGCTTGTGCTTTGTGGAGTCGGTGTTGGTTTTTCATTGCTAGGATTGTGGGCAGGTGTGCCAGGTGTGAAACCTGTGGGCTCCAAATTGGCTCTGAGACCTTGGCGGGGTCCAGCTAGGCAAGTGTGTCCATCCTCCTGCGTGCACTGGACAGGGAGGGCTCTGTTGGTTCTTGCTGGCTCCCCATGCCTGGTACCCCGTGCAGTCCAGCTACAGACTTGCTGTTTTTCCAGCCTGAGGTTGTTTTGTTTCAGTGAATTTCAGCAAGGCAGTCAAGAACCCAGCTGGCTCCTGGCACATCTGAGTGGGGTAAAACCACTCTGCAACTGCTTCTGCATACAGTGTCAGCCACGATTTAAAACAAACATACGAAACACACTGTGGGACCATGTCATTCTGATGTAAGTAGTCATTAAAATATGAAAGCCCAAGCCTGCTAATGGTGCCTGTGCTTGGATGGCTTTGCCTATGTGCTGGACCACCACGTTTCTCAGATTTCTCTATAGTATGACTAGATTTGTGCTTAGATGCAGTGGGGCAGATCAGTCTGTAGGCAGTGTTTGGCAGGACCGTAAGGTCAGGGCATTCTGTGCTTTGGCTGCCTGGGTAGCACATTGCTTGCTTTGACTGAATGCTGCTGGGAGGACTTACAGGAGGCATTATTGCTTTCTACAGTGACCTGAAGGGAGGTGTTGTAGTGAGGAGGGTCAGCCTCTTTTGCAGGATGAGAGGGGATGGCCTCAAGTTGCACCAGGGAGGTTCAGGCTGGCTGTTAGGAACAATTCCTTCTCCCAAAGAAGAAGGTGAGGCAGTGGCACAGCTGCCCAGGGAGTGGTGGGGTCACCTGGAGGTGTTCCAGAGCCGTGGGATGTGGCACTGAGGGACGTGGGCAGTGGGTATGGTGGGGGTGGGTTGATGGCTGGACTGGATGATCTTGGAGCTTAATTCCAACCTTAATGATTCTAAACCAGCTTCCACCTGACATTCTCGTAGCTCCATCCCCAGCAACTGCGTCCTACCCGGCCACCAGCCATGGTGACACAAAGTGAAGGCTGCTTTCCTTTGGGCATACATCTTTCCATGTAGGCCCTCCAAATGAATTGCCCACCTGCAGAGCTGCCTACAGAGGCAGGTGCTGTGGGGCGCAGACAGGCTCTGTGCCGGCTCCTTGCTGTGCGGCTTTGCTTTGGGGTCGGATTAAGTTGGATGAGGGCTGAGCGAGCTTGGGAAGGGGAGCTGCAGCTTTGGGTCTGGGCTGTCAGATGCTCTCTACAGAAGATCTGTGGAAACCGTGAAGATCACTGTCATGAGTAATTAAGAAGTTTAATTAGCTTGACCGGAAAGTGCCCCTCTAAAAAGAAATTGGCAATTTACCTATTTGTGGTCTTAATGGCCATGATGGCAGTTTTCTTCTACACCATAGAGACCTTTAAAAGCTCCATCTCTGTAATTCTGTTAAATTTCTGTGTCAGTACCACGCTGTTCTTAATCTGATCCAGAAAAGGCTTCTAGTTGTGCTCCTGAGCTGCTGTTACTGTTGTTTGAGGAACAGAAGGAATTTCTGTTTACGTTTCAGAGCGCAGAAAGGCTCTGTGTCATGGCCGCTGCGCGCACAGCCTCTGTAAATCACACCCGCCTTGCTTTCTCTTCACTCCCCTGTTACACAAAGGGTCTTTCTTTGGGCTGAGCCCCTTTGTGTGTCCATTTGCACGTGCCCGGCACCGAGCAGCGCTGATGGCAGCCGGGCTCTCCCACAGCTGCGTCCCGCGGCCGTCGCGCCGGGGCGGCCATTGGCTGCGGGCTGAGGCAGGCATTGCGTCGCTGCGCTGCCCCAGCACTGCCCCAGCAGGAAGTGAAAGGCGCTGGGAGTAGCTGCACAAGGCTGGTGCATGCAGGCACGCTCAAGATGGATGCCAAAATGGGTTAGTCCCTTCTCTTTCGCTTTTACTGAGTGTCTGTGAATTAAACTATTGTAGATCTCGAGGCTTTTAATTTCTCTGTCTGAAAAGGAGAGGATTACTTGGTTTGGTTGTTTGGTTTTTTTTAAAAGAAAAAGAGGATTATCGGGTTAAATATATTGAACCGCTGTTTTTTGTCATCAGAAACTGCATTAAATTGCTCGGTTTTAAGTTAAATGTCAGCGAAAGAAAGAAGAGTCTTTAGAAAAATGCGGTGATAAACCTCGTGCCGCGTAACGGCGCTTTGCTTTAAAGGCAAAATGTAATTGGATGAGTTCTGCATGTAAGGCACGGATGCTGGTGGTACTATTTTTAGATATGCCAAGTGACAGTTCGTGCTTACCAAATGTAGACAGCTGCTCTTGCTGTGAAATAGGCCCGGAATACTTGCTCTAAAAGCAGGAGATTATAGTTCATGTTGTATGAAGGAAAGCTTACAGCAGATCGTCGAGGAAAGGTGCTGAGCGGCAGCGCTGTTCTGGAGCACTTATTTGGCTGCTGTGGGCTTTGCTGTGAATGCCGTGTGCTCGAGTTCATCCCAGAGGGCTGCTGGTAGCAGTGTTTTAACCTTCCCTTTCACTTCAGAAGCAAATGTGAATAGCTGGTTCTGATCAATTGGAAAAGAGAAATCAGCGTTTGCTCCCTGATTAAAAGTTACAAGTCGCTGTTTCAGATGCCTTATAACGTGGGATTTTCCCTTTGAAGAATTTACTATGAAACAAGATAGCCGTGTCATGAAGCCGAGGTCGGTGGGGTGCTTCTCCAAATGGAGCAGAGACAGCGAGGGAAAATTCTTGTGCAGCTGAAGCATGGTGTGGGAGGGCCCGGCTCGGGGGCTCTCACTGCTGAGAGCAGGAGCCTTGGGGTGGGCTGCTGAGGGTGCTTGGTGTCTGTGCTGTGCTTTGGTTTCAGCATGTGTTCCTCCTGTTTTGGAGCCTGCCCTGCAGGTGGCTTGCTGCCTTCTCATTTTTAGAGCCAGGCTCAGGTATGAGGTGCTATTGCCTGCGGTACGTGGTTTCCTGTGGAGCAGCAAGAACCCCCTGTCAGTGCGGATGCTTAACGTTGCAATGCAGAGGAGGGGCTGTCTCACTGCGGAGCTGATGCTGGCTGCAGGAGGAGCAGTAGGGCCGTGCTGAGTGTCACATGAGAGTCATCCGTGTGGTAATGTATGGGTGCTGCAGTTGCAGGGCGTAAAAATAAAAGTGGTTTCAGTGTCTGAAGCAAAAAGTAAGGCTTTTCAAAGATCTTTGCGTGATTGAGGAACAAGAGGCCCACTGCCCTTTTTGGAAATCTCCCCCAGGTGCAGCTCAGTGCGAGCAGAGCCCTCTGTTTGCAGTGCATGTAGGTGAAGCTCACCCCTTCTGCTGCCACCTTCTGCATGTCAGCTTGCTAATAAGGCATGCAGAGACACCGGGAGACCCTTCTGTAATTGGAGACAAAACCAAAGAAACCAGATATGATGTTGGTTAATGTAGGGTTTATAGCTCATACAAGAGGAATTCAGCCATGCCTTAATTTCTGTTTGTTTGATGTGTGCAAGTAGTAAAGAAAAGGCGTGCTTATCTTTGGCCCAGCGCGTTGCTTGTTTGCCAGGGAAGCGAGCAGTGCAGCTCTGTAACATGAGGAGGAATAACCGCTCAGCAGGGCGCAGTGAGAGGCTGCAGTTCCACGAGGACTTGGAACTCGCGCTGTTCCGAGGCAGGAGCGTCACCTCCTCGGTCGGCTGCTCTATCTCTCACCCCACATGTTGGTGGAGCCGCACAGAGAACGCCGTCCGGCACCTGATCTGGCTGGGTGCTCGGGCTGTGTGTTGGTCGTGCTCAGTGTGGGCTGCATGCAGATTGCTGGGCTGGCTCTGTACGGCTGTGCTGAGGAATGTAATGGCACCGAGCGGTGGAGGGCTCAGATGGTTTCTTTCAACAGCAGTTGTGACTTGTTACACATTTAAGGTGTTCGTGTAACTGTAACGTGACTCTGTAGAGCTCGAAGGAATTCCTACGCTTATGGGAATTAAATATTTGGATAGAATGCTTTGCGTTACGGAAATAATGGGTTCTTTTATGTTTCTGACCCGAGTTCTCAATTTTCCGGTGCCTGCTGCTAGGTTTCCCTAAAGAAATAATTAGGACAGGATGTCAGCTTCTGAAACGTGTGAAATTGCTCCAGTGGCATTTTCATGTTGTACCTTCAGAAGGATCGTGCAGACTTTGCCCTACGGAGGCCACGAAGTTACTTAATGCTGGTGCATTACCATCCTTCCATCCAGGACAAAATAGCAGCTGTACTGTTACTGAATTACTTCTTTTACAGGCATTTAGAGTAAGGTTTCCCTGCTGAGTTGTAATATGCAGTGTTACAGCTAACATTCTGTACTGTCTGGGTCAGGGTTACTGCAGCCATGTCTGATCGAAGGAATAATTTGTCCACGATTTGAGTTCTGCACTTACTAACTCTCACGTTACCTCTCTTACCAAGCAGTTTTGATGCAGAGGAGAAATTTATTCTTGTGAAAACCTCATCAGCTGTGGAAATGACAACCACGAAGGCCAAATGTTTTTGTGCACCTCACCATGTGATACAGAACTAGACTAGGCTGGGCCGTGTGCTTGGCACAGTTGTGTGCTCAGCAATGGAGAATGATGTTTGTCACATTTCACTAATAGTTTGGGAAAAAAGCAACCAAAAAACCTTCCTGGCAAGCACCAAAACAGCCCACCATCCCAAACCAGAAAGAACTGTAGTGGACACACTAAGCCATTTCCTAAAACTTACACAAGGGTGTAGTTTACAGGCATGCTGAAAATGCCATCATGTTGTGTTCTTAGCTGAGTGTCATGGGAAAAAAAGTAAACCTGCTTTACAAATGAAATATTTTATATTATAACCCAGCAGATTTAGCCTGAATTGAATTTTGTGTTGGCACCCATAATCGCCTTCATATGCTCCCACAGGAATGACTTTAGTCAAAAGGGAAGAAAACAAACCGTTATGCCTTTGCCTCTTTTGGACTTGCAGAAGTAGAGATCTGTTGATGTCTTTGTCCTTCATCCCAACGGGAAATCTGCAAGTGGTCTTCAAGAGATCCCCCAAGATGATAGGAAATAAAGCACAAAGTGCTGTGGTTGTGGTGCACAGCACAGTACCGTAGCTGAAGAGATTAATTCTGACATCGCTGAAGGGCAGGATTGTTCTTAAAATTCAGCAATTACATTTGAGCTAATCCTAACATCAATAATCCCAATAATCTGAAGCCCGATGCAAAGTCAGGGCTACAGTAACCTATTTCTAGTTGTCATTTCAGCTCTTGTTTGACAGTGAGATCACGAGTTCTGTTCTTGGTGACTCTCAGCAGTCAAATGAATCGTGTTCTGTTTTCATGTGCATGCAAAAAGTATCTTGTTCTAATTTCTCACCTTTTTAAATTTTTAGTTGTTGACCTCCTTTACTGGCGAGACATTAAGAAGACAGGAGTGGTGTTTGGTGCCAGCTTGTTCCTGCTGCTCTCATTAACAGTGTTCAGCATCGTGAGCGTGACAGCTTACATTGCCTTGGCCCTGCTTTCTGTGACCATCAGCTTTAGGATATACAAGGGAGTTATCCAGGCAATCCAAAAGTCCGACGAAGGCCACCCATTTAGGTGAGGTTTTTCTTTTAATTAAGGAAAAACGTGGTGTTTTTGGGAGCGGTGCTTCTGGTGCTGGTAGAGGTGGTGAATGACACGTGCATGAATATGTTGTGTAAGAAAATAAATGGTAATGCTAGAGTGTATTCACTTGCATTATAAAAAAAAAAAAGCCAATGAAACCAAAATGACAGACCATGCCCCAATCTAATGGCTAAGCATTTTAGTGTGATACAGCCTTCAGAATGTGAACCAGTGAGAGATGATGTACAAAATTTAAAGATCATTTCAGCACTTCCAATGCAATTTATTTAAAGAAAGTCAGAATAGATGCAGCAGGGGGGATTTTGGCCTTACTGGGACATCAGGAGACTCCTAGCACTTAGATTTTAGCACATAGCAGCAGAGCTGTGTTCTCATATGCAAATCTGCTTTGTGATCAGAGAATCCAGGTTCATTGTAGCCTACCCAGATAAGAAATTCAGAAGATTGGACTCTGAAGAACGCTAAGGATAGAGCAGTTAAATGATAGGATTTATGTTTTTCTTTAGGCTCTTGCTTTTAAGTAATGAAAGCAGCCCTTGTGGTGTACCATGTGTGCACTTCCCTGCAGGGTAGGAATGCAGTATCCTTGGCATTTATGCTCTTTTCTATGTAGACTGCAGTGCTGTCTGTTACTGCAGAGCTGCATCTTAGAAGAAATAAAACCACTGATGTGTAAGAGTAATTACTGAGAGTGCTTGTTTCTGGTTTCCATGCCAACCCCATCCCACACTGCTCTTGCTTCTCTCCTTTTTTAATGAGCAAAGTGGTTCAATCTCAGCTTCCCTTGCACCTTTCAGAAAATCTTGCTTGCCTCCTCTTTGCAGCCCCCTAACAACTTTGTGGGCTTTCCAGTTACTCTATTTCTCTTCCTCTCATCTGTAGTAAACATAGTCAAAAGCTTTCCCAAATTTATTTCTCCCTGACCACACATAATTGTTAATTTTGACAGTAGGAGCCCATGCACACAGGAGACTCCACTATATGTTGGTAGGGGTGGGTTTAAAATAATTATTTAATTAAAGAAAACAGCACCTCACCTTACAGCAGAATCCCTCCCCCGAAAATTAATTAGTTAGCAGCAGTAGATGTAAAGTGATGTCCTGTTACAGATGGAGCTGCACTGCTCCTCTCTCTAAGGTGGAAATCAAATATATTGTTCTTCATGTGCCACAGTCCCAACTAATGCAGGCAAAAGTTGGAGTGCAGTGGGAATGGACCTTTAATGGGGTGTAAATACACACACTTGTGTTAAAAGAATTGCTGTCAGTAATTGCTAGAAAGTGGTTTTCTTTTTTCTGTATCTTTTTTTTAATGAACTGATGAAAAATTTGCCAGTTTTCCCATGCCTTGGTGTATTTGTCACAGTGTTTCAAAAGCATCTTCCAGCAGAGTGGATACGCAGCTTTCATAGGACTTTCTCTGAGAAATGTAGGAATCTCAAGTCCCATAGGATATGAGGTTGCCTTAAGGATTCCCTTTTTCCTAATGCAGCAGCAAAACCAGAGAACGATCCCCCTGTCCCCTGCCAGCCTCTCCATCTGTGTCTCCTGTTTTAAATACCCGCTGGCCTTCTGACTGTGACAGATGCCAGTATATGGGTCAGAGATGCTGGACGTGTCTGGCTACTCGCTGGCCCCGTGTGCAGGTCAGTGTGCCTTCTGCACGGTCTGGGCCAGGCTGTGTGCATGTCTGAGTTAAGTACAGGAGCACAACACAGCTTGATTTTTGCTCTTCCCTTCCTAAGACAGCTTAGGTTGGTTCTGTTCTGTCCTCCTTGCATTCTGCGTGTTGTGAGGTTTGTCTCTTGGTGACACCGTGCTCTATGTTGGTACTGCTTAGTGCAACTCTCGCAGTAAAGTTTTACAAGCTGTTCTTTCTTTCAGGGCTTACTTGGAGTCTGATGTAGCTGTGTCTGAAGAGCTGATTCAGAAATACAGCAATGTTGTGCTTGGTCACATCAACGGCACAGTCAAGGAGCTGAGACGCCTCTTCCTCGTTGATGACTTGGTTGATTCTCTGAAGGTGAGTTTACTCCAGCTGTAGGTACACCAGCACTGTGCAGACAGACCCCAGATAGACCCTTGCTGACCCAGAGTAGCAAAGCCCACTTGTCCTGATGCAATTGTTAGTTCGCATTTCTGTTTGGCTCCACTTGGAAGTGCTAAGTAATTCAGCTGCCTATAAAGCACCAAATGCGGCCACAGGGTTGCATTGTGGCAGTACAATAAAACTGAGTGGAAAACTGAAACTGGCTTTGGTTGCATGCAGTTCAGCTGTACCTGGCGCTTAAGAGCGGAAATCTTTTAAGAAAACAAGGTGCTTCTCTCCTGTGTGTGCAGTTAGAATGCACCATTACCTCTCCTTAAAAACAAAACCTCAGTTTAGGGCTGGACTGACAGAGTGTGGTTATGTTGTTTTGTTTGTTTGTTTCTGTATTGCGGTTAATCTACAACCCCTTGCCTTGAATAGCAGGAGCTTTGTATCCATTCTTTTGCTGGAAGAATGGGGACTGAATGATGCCTTTGTTTTTGTAGGAAGGTGGATGCTTGATTCAGTCACTAGATTTTTGTGTGCATCATTGTTTTGTTTAGTAATACAAATTACTGACCGTTTCTGTAAGCAGCTGCCTAAAGCATTCCAGACAGGTATCTCACATTGGATGGACAGTATTGGAAGTCGGCGGAGCAAAACTGACAGTGAAAAAACAGAGAAAAATGGCTGCAAATCCAGTTTTGTTCTGTGAGAATTATATTCTCTCCTTTCAAGCCTAGTGCCTGGCTTTGTCTTTCAAACTGTTGTTTCCTTTATTGAATGCAGCTTGCTGTCCATTTGTTTTTCAGTTTGCTAAATCTTCTGAAGCAAAGTTGCATTTATCCTCCAGTAAATCTCTTCCTCGCAAAGTGCTTAGTGAGCCCTCTGAGCTGTTGTGGGGCTGAGGGAAGGGATTTCCAGTGAAACTTGGAATAAGAGAGGAAGGCTGTGAAAGTCTTTGTTATGCTTGTGGAATAGAAACCAGAGACAGACCTCAGGATCTTACCAGTGGTTGTGGATCCTGTTTCTCATTATGCCTCAACACAGTCAAGAGCTGGTATTGCAAATGCTGTAGTTAGTGCTGTGCAGATCTCCCATAGGAAGAGCCTTTTCCCTCTGGAAAAAAGATTGTAAGGCCCCAGGTCATCTGGGATCTGCTGCTTGTGAGAAGACCGAGGTTCTCAGGAGGGAGAGGGGAGATGAAGCCTTAGCCCAGAGCTTTGTGTCGTCATCTTCCTGCTCCTGCAGGGCTGTGCAGTGAAAGTACTCGTATGATGGGGCTGTGCCTTCACGTACAGTGGATACTGCTGCCTTTTGTGGCAGCAGGGCTCAGGTGGGCCTGGCTGTGCCTTGCTGGTGTTTCCACTTGGCTGCATGGGATGGCTGATGTCTGCCCGCTGCCCTTCGGTCTGTACGAGGCTCTCGCCTTTCGTTCAGTGGCCGAGTCCTTGGGGATCATCTCTGCAGCGCTGTGGCCTTCACCAAGAGGAAGGTTCTGACGTGACTGGAATTGCATGTTGATAACTTGGTGTCTGAGGGAGGAAAGGAACACGCTCTTTGTCTATTGTGCTTCCTAATGGCATTGAGTCTGTGTTCAGAAAAAGATTATTTTGTTTAAGGCCTATTTGGATGTGATGAAACAACAGGGTACATGGCAGAACACATTGTAGTCACAAGGTTGTCCCTATGTTTTAAAGAATTAAGGCCCCTGCAGTGTGTTCCTTCCTCTGAGTGAGGAGAATTTCCACGCCATTTGTTTGGAGATCGCAGTCCCTCGCAGTAAGGACTGGGAAATGGTGAATGGCCAACAGCTGCTTTGGTCAGCACTGCGTGAAGGGCTACCAGAATAGAATGGACTCCAGTTGGGATGTCTTCAGGGCCCTCTAATCACCTTTAAAATAGTGTGGTATGTGGGGAATAGGTGTTTATTCAGCTGAAGTAATTCATGTCCCCTCTCTTCTGGCATTTAAGGCACTTCATGTGGGTTAATTAGTCTAATTTATGGCAGTTGGGAGCAGCCCTCTGTGAAAGCAGTAAATGCCAGCGCTGCTCTCAGCTGCTGGTTTGAAGAGTTTGTGCTCGAGGAGAACACAGAGATCCTGATTATGTAAATAGTGGCTCTGGTTTTATATTAAAAAAAAAAAAAACCCAACACAATTCTTGGCTTGTGTAGTTTAAACATCTTCACTATAGGAAACAGCAGGATTGTGTATAATTGAAGAGCTCTGTTGTAGAAAATGTCTGCAGGTCAGCTTATTGTGCATAATAGTTCTGGCTGTAAAATCTGTCTCGTTAAGAAGTTTTTCTGTTTTTATTAACAATTGTTCAGTGGTGGAAGTCTTAGAATGGATTAAGTGTTTATGCTGCTCAAAGAGATGCTCCTCAGGAGGGTCTCCAGAAGAGCCCTTGCCAAAGGCCCAGGAGAAGCTGCACTTTGGCCCCAGTGCACCATGATCTGCCATGCACTGAGTTGCACAAGCAGCAGCTGCTCCTCGGGGACGTTGGGACACACAGCTCCCAGTTTGTCATTGCTCAACTGTGCTTTGAGAAATAGAGCTCCGTGCTGTGTTGGAACACTTCACAGTAAAGAAGCTGAAGGATAGGCATTTCTGGATCTGCCGTTAAATTGCCTTTCGCTTTGAGCACTGGAGCTACTAGTCATTGGAATGAGGTGGCAGAAACTCCATTCAGTCCATCAGATACACTGCTTGTTTTTGCTGGCTTGCATGTCATTGTCACGTGCAGGCAGAGAGCTTGGGCCCCATGCCTTCCTTCTGTCCTGTCCTGAGCTTGCGGGAAGAACAGCATTATCTTGATAGGTCAATCCTGCTACCTGCTGCTTACATGAGCCTGGTTTTCTGACATGGTCATAGTCCTCAGCACTGTTATTAATGCTCCCCTGCCTGTCCCTGCAGCAACTCAGGAGCTCGGGTGGCTGTTGGAGCTCTTTGCTGCTTCTGCTTGAAGCCTGAGGATTTACGGTGCTGAGTGCGCGCTGTGAGTCATGGAAATGATCCCAGGCCCGGGGCTCTTTGCTGCAGTGTCAGTTCCTGGCTTTCCTCCTGCTGTGCAGAGGGGGACGTGCTGCACAGACAGAGCCGTGCTGGAAGCAGACTGTTGGCTTTGTTAAAGCACTGTGTGCAGAGGCTGCCGGCCACTTCCCACCACTGCGCTGCAGAGCAGAACAGAGGTCTGAATGAATCAAGAGGGAGTTTGGAGAAATCTGCTTTGTTTTTCTTGATAATCTCACCAAAGCACAAGTCATTGCTTAGAGATACACACTGCTAACTGCCCTTGCTCTGACACCCAAGTCCTGGCTTCTGCTCCGTTCCTTATGGGCTGTGCAACTCTAGAAGAAAGCGGCTGATCGGGGAGGTGCTGACACAGAAATAGAGCTGGCAGCCTTGGCCCTTCCCACCCCGTATAGGTCAGAGGTGTGCTTGGGACACTGCACCTGGCGGAGGACAGACGGCCCTGTTCAGAGCTGCTGGGGCTGCTCAGGACAGGGTCTGTGCGGGAGCAGCGGTGGGCAAAGGATGGCGATGTGACAGCCCCCTGCCCAGGGCACTTGGTGGCTCCCAGAGACTGAAGCACGGCTGGGGCAGTTCCATATCCCCATATGCAGCACAGCCCTGCAGTTGATGCATTTGGATGCGGGCTGCTGGGCTGCCAGGCATACTGCAAGGTGGCTGCTGGCTCCTGGCTCCATCCCCGGGTGCTGGATTGCTCCAGCCACTCACTTGCCTGTCCTGCTCTGTGTGTTAGAAGGGAGGCAAGTGGGAACTGGTTGCCCATTGTTGCTGAATGCTGGGCTGGAAGCAGTACATCAGTGCACAGGGCGTTGGGCAGCCACCAGGTAGCGACCACTCCTGGTCACTGCGCTCGGCCCGATGACCCAGACACAAGGGGCCACATACCCTGTTACTGAACCCTTCAGCCATCTCGTCACACATCTATAATTACATGGGACGTGCACGGTGATGTCTGATGCTTTCTAGCTTTATGAGTGTGTTTTGGGAATTTTTCTCACTTAGTGTTACGGCTGGTATGTTTTTGTACCACGCATCATGGGCTAACGTGCTTTTTTTCCTTTACAGTTTGCAGTGTTGATGTGGGTGTTCACTTATGTTGGTGCCTTGTTCAATGGTCTGACATTACTGATACTGGGTGAGTGTTTCAAGTTGTGTCAAATAGCTGGCATGACAGAATAACCCTGAAAAAGCACTGAGGTCTGCCTGGTATTCCGAGGCTGTTCCTGGGTTCTTGAGAGTGTATCGAAATGATGCAGTTGTGTGTCCTTCTAGGGCACTGATAACACTGCAGAGGGATAATTGTGAACTGTGCTGCTGAATTTGCTGATTTTTCAGACTTTGTATCATTCAGAAGCATGGTCCCTTGTGCTTATCTGTCCGGGTTAGCTTTTCTTTAGCATGGTTGCTATACTGTAACTTACTGGTGGAGGCGCAGGAGCAGATCTGGTCCCCTCCCACTCAAGATAGTTTGATTCTGGTAGTCCAGAGCAGCTGTCAGAAGCAAACTGGGGTCTGAAGAATGTGTATAACCCAGTGCAGAAGTGAGCTGCGATCAGATGCACCATGCCATTAATGAGACTTGAAGAGCAGCCCAACTCCTTAGTAGATAGTTGAAATTACTGACCAATGATTTTTGTATGTAGCTTAGCTATTGCTTTTTCCTGTAGCTTTTTGAAAGAAGGGTCAAGGTGAACACTAGCCTCCGTTAAACAGAGCACTGTTCTTTTGTCAGTATTTATACTGGTGATCTTTTCTTTTCCAGCTTTGATTTCGCTCTTCAGTGTTCCTGTTATTTATGAGAGACATCAGGTGAGTTTTTAATAGGATTCATTAAGCACTCTGTGAGATTAGCTCTGTTGAAACAAAACCAGGAAGGAATAAAACCAAATGTTATCCTTCTGAACTCTGAAGCCTTTGAAGCACAGGCCTTTAACCAGGAGCCAGTGCCAGAGAACAGAGTTTGCTGTGAAGTCCAAACTGTGTGTGCTTCCCCCCCTCCTGTTTGGTGGAATTTAAGAGGGCTGCCCCCCCCCAAACAGTTATGAAGCGGTCATGGTTAACCTGGAGGCCTTTTTGTCCTCTCGTTCAGATCTGGTCAGGATGACAGCAGCATTAGGCAGGGGGTGTTACTCTTGATGTGAGTTCTGAAGAAACCACTTTGGAGCTAATAACATTCAGGATTTGTGTCCCAAATCCCCATGGAATTTGTAGTTCCGACAAAAACCGGTGATGGGAGATGCTTCTGATACTTCTCCTGTTGACAGACTAATGTTACATGAAGGAGGTAAGAAGAACCCAAAGCAAAATGCATATGGTGAAATAATAGCAGAGCTGGAGCAGGGAGTATCTACAGGAGGAGGGGGGAAGCCAATGCTGGCTTAGCAGTTCCTTCTCCTCTTTCAAAAACAACCCCGCTCAGAGAGGCCAGCCTGCAATTTGGGAAAGGAGGAAGAGAAGCGCTGAGAAGATGGCAGAGCCTCTTGGGCTCCTCCCTGAGCTCCCAGATGAACCTAGAAACGAGCAAACGTGCTCTGCAGCAAAAGGAAATCCTGTAGCACTGAGGAAACCTGATGGACAAGTGGTGTGGCTTAACCCCAGCTCCTCAATCCTCTTGAGCTGAAGGCTGCTCCCCGAGGGCGTAAGCTCTTTAGCAGGCCCAGCCCACCAAAGCAGCTTTCCTTCTCTGGGTGCCCCAGGGGTGACTGCTCCTCACCACCTCCTGGGTGGTGCACTCTGTCAGAGCTGCCTCAAGAAGAGGCGTGAGTGAAAAAGGCCTGTGTTTAAAAATGCAATCTCCTGCTGATGCTCAGCTTAGCAGTGGGCTCCAGTGAGCATCTTCTACCTGGAGAAACCGCTGCCTTTTGGTCAGCAGTCACAGGATGGAGGGATTTGCGCTGGAAGGTGACTGAGAGGGAGCTGGGCTTGGGCTGCATCAGCCTAGGGAATAACCAGTGCTGAGCTCCTTCCTTCTGTCAGCAGTTGATCCTGTGAGGCACATCCTGGTGCCCTGCTGTAATGCTGCCATCCAGCAGTTGATCTGTAACATCTCCCATCTTACCTTTTAGGCCCAGATCGACCATTATTTGGGACTAGTGAACAAGAATGTCAAGGACGCGATGGCAAAGTGAGTATTTGTTGTTTGTTTCACTTTCTGTATAAATAATGTGCACAGCAAGCCCACACTACATGCCCCATACTGCAAGTTGTGGGAGGAGAAAGTCTTTTGGTTAAATACAGAGTGGTTGTGAAGTCTGTTCCCCTCTTGCTGTTGCTGTTAAGTTCATCCAGTTTGATTTCTAATGGAAATGTACAGATTGAAGCTACCAGTAGAACCACAGACCCTCAGCATTTGCAGCTGTGGGGCACATGAGGAGGAATTTAGCAGTTGTACCAGTTCCTGAGGGTAGTGGTTGGTTTGCTGTGCTAATGACCTCCACATCCCTAAGAATACCTTTCTGCCTCCTCTTTTTTGCTTTCTCCAATGCCATTCTTTTTCCTCTCCCATTCCTTTTGCAGGATCCAAGCAAAGATCCCTGGGCTGAAGCGCAAAACCGAGTAAAAAGCCCGAAGCAACTTATGGATAGGAAGTTCAGCTTTTAAGGGGGAAAATACTCATTTGGATTTACATGGGGAGGGTCAGGGTATAGCGAAGCCCTTGACATTGCAGTGCAATTTCACAGATCTTTATTTTTTAGCAACGCAGTGTTTGAGGAAAAATAACTGTTTTGACTGCCATGTGTTTCATCATCTTAAGTATTGTAAGCTGCTATGTATGGATTTAAAACTAATCATCTTTCTTTATCCTGTGTGCAGCACTGGCTAATACAAAAGATTTGAGAAAGCTGTACATTTTGCTTATCAGAGGTAGGCGCTGCTGCGTTCCAGAAGAGGTAGTGCAGGTGGAGCAGAGGAGAACACTTCCCAGTTTGTGCACTGTGTATGGTCTGTGTAGATTGATGCAGATTTTCTAAAATGAGATGTTTTAGAAGAATATACCATTTTAGCAAGTTTTGAAGAATCTTGCCTTTTTGGTATGAGTATAGCTGTATTGTGATTTTATTGTTTTATCAATTGCCAATATATATATATATATATATGTGTTTCACAAAGCTTAGATCTTTCAGCTGCTCCACAGTGCTTCATACGTCAGAGAACTGACTGATTCTGGACTAGCTCCATAGCACACAAGCTTGAGAAACTAAAACGTCTCTGTAAACACTAGCATCTGTTTAAAAGAAGCAAAAAAAGAGTAAGGAACAAAGGAACCTCCACGTAAATTGAAATTACAGCATACACTTGGTTGCGCAAACGTACAGTAGTTAATTTTGAGCAAATAATTCTACAGTCTCTCAAACTCTGAACATGTGTGGACTGAATATCTCATGCTGCAAATGTTGTTTGGGAACTTCAAACCTTGTTATGCAAGAAATGGTCAATGAAAATATAAACACTTGCAGTTTAAGCTGTATTGAACTAAGTCTGTGGAATGCATTGTGAAATGTAAAACAAAAAAAAAAACAACAAAAAATCAACAAAAAAGCAAAAAAAAAAAAAACAAAAAAAAAACCCCAAACAAAAAAACCCAAGTATCAATAAAGCTTATAGACTTAAAATAATACCGGCATTTTGCTTTCTTGAGGTAAGTTTAATATATTTGTGTTTATTTTAAGTTCCTCGTGCTTAAACATGCATTGTACATGGTGGTAGAAATAGTTTGTCAGATTTCGAGCAGTGTGAGTAGGTGGAGTTTTCATGGTACCTTTTCTTTCCGTCTGTGCAGCATGAAGCAGTTTGCTCAGCCCCAGCTGTGGTGGCTCACAGAGCAGCAGGAGGCCCTGCGCTGCCACCCCCAGTCGGTCCTCAGCTGTCACTGAACCTTAGGGAGGTGAGATGGGAGTCTGCTAAAAGAGTTTCAGGGTCCTTGGCTGCTTGTTCTGTAGAAGAGAGAACGCAGCCCGCTGCTTGTCTGAGGGGAACCGTAAAGAAGTCAGTCCAGTGTTTTTTCAGATGTTTGGTTTGTTTTCGGTGTCTGAGTCAGAGAGCTGGACATTGAAAACTGGTATCCAAATTTATTAGAGACACAGATGTTACATGAATGGCATTTTGACCATTGAAAAATAAACTCATGCACTAATGTATTAATTTACAGTATAATACATCCTCACTTCTGAACATTTACAGATAAAGCCAAACGATATAAACATAGAAATTTGCAAGTGCTTTCCTGACAGATGCTATTGCTGTAAGGTAGTGGTAGCATTGCTGTCGATAGCTCCTGCTGCTGCACAGCTGCTTTTGGTCAGGATACAATCAGTGCGAAAGGCAAACATGACAACATAGGCCAAGAAGGTGCTCACTGACATCACCACCCAACGGGATTACACCATGTGATCCAAAAGGATTCCTTAAAAAACAAAACAAAAACTGCATAGGGACTCTTACTGTGTATCTGACAAACTGATCTTCTGTATAGTAATATAAGGCATTAATAAATTCAGTTTTAAAAAAAGCTGATTCTTTGAGGTTGCTGAAGCACTTTTGTGTGTTAAATATACATAGATCTGCTCCTTGACTGGGACAGCGGTTTGTTTCAGTGGTCAGCACTACAATATTCTGTGTCCAACTGCTGCTATCAGAGCTTGGTGTGGGAGTGTGAAGTGGCACAGCAGGACAGTTCCACAGCTCAGCATTTCATTGAGCTGAACTGGGACTAAAGCACTATTTAACATCACTTAAAGTCAGAACGTTCTCTTTTGGCCTTGAATTCTTTAGATTAAAAAACAATCCTAAAAGAACAAAGTCATTCCCATGTCACAAAATTGCCTGGGTTGAAAAGGACCACAATACTCATCTGGTTTCAACCCCCAGCTATGTGCAGGTCTGCCAACCAGCAGACCAAGCTGCCCAGAGCCACATCCAGCCTGGCTTTGAATGCCTCCAGGTCTGGGGCATCCACATCCTTCTTGAATAACCTCCTTGAATGTCCATTATCTCCATTATCATTTCACAGTGCCCAGATTTTCTGTTCCTTTTCAAAGTTTCACTTGAAAAAGTTGTTGAACTTAATTACTTTCTTTTCTTTCTCCAGTTTCATTGTCCCTTGGTTTCTGGTCTTGCAAAAATGTTCATTAACACTTGTTGAACAGTTCTGCTTGTCCTTTGTGAGCATCTGCTCCTGGTCTCCACTTCCACGTGGAAGCACCTCTCATTTCCTTGCAGCAGCTGCTGCCCTCCTGCCTGTGGTCACAGCTCAGGCTGCTGCAGAGGGTGCATGAGAAGCAATGACAGGAAGAGGAGTTCAAACTGAGCGCAGACAATGCTTTTCTCAAGGGCAGGAACACTTCTTGGGTACCTGAATGATGTGTTTTCTGGGACCAGGCAGCATGGGGCTGGCTGCCTGCTGAAGGGCCCAGGCCAGCAGTGTTCCCAGGGTCAGGAGATCCCTGTGGCAGAGTGGGGAGCACTGATTCCTGGTGGCTTTCAGAATACTTTCACAGATTTGATGGTCACTGCCTGGGCCAGCGTTTAATTAAACATGAAGTACATTTTCCTGCAACCAGAGAGACTACAGGAACACTCAAGGAATAACTTCCTCATTACTTGTGTTTAAAACCTTCCTTTTTGCCCCCTCCTGGCTCTGCTTTAGGTTAAGCTTCAAGTTCTAGCTGCAGCCAACCTCCCAGCATGAGCTAATTGTGAACAGCATGGCAGGAAATGTTTGGCCTTACAGCTTGTATAGGTTCCTGCTCACAGAAACATTCTGGAATTTGTTTTTTAAAGGTATGAAAAACCAAAGCAGTACACAGGGATAACGTAAGTACACCTCTGGAAGGGGTGTGAGTGGTTAGCCCTCCTCTGTGTGGAAGTTTAGCACCATATGTTGAAAGCAGACTGGAGGGAGGCAAGATCATAGGCCATACTACGAGAAATATCGTTCAAAGGCACTTAATGGATAGAAAAATTTGCCAAAGAAACATATTTAAAAAAAAAAAAAAAAAAAGGATTTTAAGAGCTATACTTCACTTCTTTGATTACAGACAGCTGCAGTGTGAGCCCAGTGTCCTCATTAGCAGCCTGTGCTTCTATTGAGCGCACTGAGATTGAATTTGAAGCAGGTGTGGTGAAAACATTTGTGAATGTTCGAGCCATGAATTTTGAAATTACACCAATTAAAGGGCCCAGCATTTTTTCTCCGCCTCCTCCCTTCTCCCACACGGTTTGAATAATACAGCATTAGGCAGTTACCTGTTCACTTTGGCCCACCCCGCCTACAAAACTTCTCTTCCAAACCTCAGCTCCCTGCTCTGGGATGTTGGTATTTGAGACACAAGAGCACATTGATGCTCACTACAGTCACAAGAAATCTGGAAAGATGAAATCCTCCAGCAGCATCAGGCAGCAGTCACAGCAGCTGAAGGGGGAGAGGCATCCATGGCTGTCCGGTCCTGAGCCAGCGCTTGGGGTGGCAGCAACACAGCAGGAGCTGTCAGAGACATCGCCACACAAACACACTGCAAAGAAATTAATTGGTAGCTCATCAATTGATTGGTACCACTGACCGATATTTTTTGAAGTCGCCTCCAGCATCTCTTCTGTAAGAGAGAGTGGTGGACTAAGTGCACACTGAAGCACGCGCCTCCAGGTGAGGCAGAGGTGAGCCCAGCAGAACAGAAACACACTGCAGTGCCTTCCCCAGCAGCACCAGGGCTTTGTCTTCATGCACGTGCATTCATGGACACATGAACACATGGACTCAAAGATGCAGACACATGGACAGACAGCTGCACACAGACACACTCGGACCGACAGACACATCCATGTGTGCACACACCTGCAGACACAGACACGTGGACAGGCACACTAACACAGAGCCATGTGTGTACACACAGATGCACAGAGATGGGCACATCGAGACCCACGATGTGTGCAGACATGGATGGACAGAGACACGCTCAGACAGACACAATAAGCCACACACTGCCAGGCATCTACGCACCACAGACACGCATTCTCACACAGCAGCATGCACACAGCTACCAGAGCCACACACATCCTTCACACGTGGCACGTGCACACTCCCACAGCCACACACAAAGCCAGAGCCCAATGCAGAGCCACGTGTGCACACAAAGCCCTCAGGAGCCCTACGCAGCCACAGCCATGCACTGCTGCACGCACCCACACACACAGCTACAACCACAGCTACACTGCAGTGAGCACAGCCACACATCCCTACACATACAGCTGCACACCCAGAGCTAATACACACACTGCTCCTGTCACATAGCTGCACAGAACAACACTATGACAGACACCTACCCCTCCTCCCTGCACACACACACACTTCCTGAATTTTTTCCCCTCTTTAAATTCAGACCCCTTTTGGGCAGGCTCCTCTGTTTGAATGGTTTTCTAAATCTGCTGTGCTGTTTCTTCTGCTGGAATTCCTGTCCTACCCTTTGCTGGGTGGGAACCCTGCGGTTATTTTGGTGTGACTGACATCCCCACCAGCTGTCTTTGATCTCAGTGCTCTTCAGACCCACACGGGGCTCCATGCCAGCAGCAGGGGCTCCTTCAGCCACCTCCAGTCCTCCAGCAGCTCCCAGCTCTGTATTGGCATCAGGCAAGCTCTGCTTGAGCCAGCTGTTCTAGGAAGACAGCGAGCCAGGGAGTGCGGTGCAGGCACTGGGTGCTGAAGGCAAAGCATCAGACTGCAAGGTACTGCAAGGAGCTTTATCCAACAGCTGGCTCCAGGCCAAGCAGAGGAATAAATCAGCCAAAATCAAGCATTAAATAGAGCATTGCAAGACTAAGAAAAACAAATCTCAGATTTCAGCAGGCAGCAATGAATGCAGCCTGAGCCCAGAAGGGCAGTGCATGCACTGCTGCAGATTTGGCACGCAAAGGTGCACAGTGAATTTTCTAATTCTTCATCACGAAAATAAATCAAAATAAATAATACCTGCAGTCATCTCCTCCTGTGCTGATCACGTACTTGTCATCATGAGAAAAGCGTATGTTGGTAACGTGTGCAGAATGCCCAAAATACCGCTTGTGTTTGGCCTGGTGGAAAAAGAAAAAAAGTTCAGGATTTCATTACGCCATCGTAGCACTGAAGAGCACCAATGCTGACTTGTGAGCATTCCTTTCTCTATCCAAACTCAGCACCTGCTTCCGAGCACTGCACCTTCCCCAGTGCCGGAAGGCAGCAATGCCCCCCAGCAGCCAGGAGCAGCCTGCAGCTGACCCACTGCATCGCGCTCTCCTTAAAGCCACGCGCTAAGGAATGTGAACATGGGGAAAGTAAGCTGCTTAGAGTGAAGGAACACAAAACCTCCACTTACAAATTTTTCTGTGCATGGGAAATCAAACAGCTTCACCAGACCGAAGTCATCCCCTGTGACTATATTCAGGCCAGCATGGGTCACACATGCACAATTGACATCTGCCTTATCTGCATTTCGTGGCCAAATTCCAATGACTTCATCTCCAAGAATGCTGTTCCAAAAGGAAGTTAAAAAAAGAATGTTAGACCATAAGACTTTCTTGTTGCTGCAGAGCATCCTGATAGAAAACTGTTCCTTACAAGCAAGCCTTCTCCCACTAAACCCCACAATGGAGCCCATCACAGCAATGCACCTGTGTTGTGTGACTCCAAAACCAGCTCTAACCACACATCCTGAGGTTTATCTCCTGTGAAACTACTCCTCTCATTCTGCAGCAGCAGCTTGTGTAGCTCTGGCCTTGCCTGTCCTTGTGAGCCCGTACGTAACTGCTCACAGAGCTTTTTACAATGATGTTCTCTTACCCTAAGGTTGTGGAATGAATGAATGCTCCTTTGGAGCTGAGCATTTCTCAGAGGAGCTGTCTTCCCCTTAGTTGAGGTTCTGTGCAGTTATTGCTGTTTTACCCAAATACTGATGCCTCTGCCCCATTCCCACAATCTGTCCAAAGAGTCCTTAGAAATGAGAAATTCAGGGCAGATTTTTCAGCTTGCTCCATGGCAGAGCAGTAAGAGTGGGAGGATTCTCACTTACCTTATCCTAAAGCCTGCCTGTATCATCCCACTGTTTGCTGCCAGATGGGCTCCTGGCCTGTTCCACTTTCTACAGTATGAGCACAGCCACGGATTTGTAAAGGTGTGGGGAGGGCCCTATATAAATGCACGTCAGCAGATATGTTCTAACGGTACCCACAACCCCCTTCTATACAATCAGCTCATGTTTCCACACCTCCTATGCTGCTCGTGTTCACTGTGGGTTAAGGTAGCAACCTATCCTAGCGTGCCAGTAAAAGTAAAGCTGTAACAGCATAGAAATCTGGAACAAATGGCAACAATCAGCACGGATATCTGACAGCATTAATGACACTACACAGAGCATGACACCAAGCAACATCAAGAGTGTTGAAAAACATGCGTTAGAGGCCTCTGTGGAAGTGGAGTGTGTACCCCTCTCTTACAGGCTTGCCAAACCCTGGGATATTCTATGTGTATGGTGTACACAATTCGACCTTGTGCACTGTATTGTATTCTCCACTGTACTTGTCCCCAGTCAGGCAGAACTTTTTAGTTTCCAGCGTTTGCTTTTGTTCTGCTTTGTTTTTTTACCTTGTCCACGTGGCCCATGTGATCTTTTCTATCGTGGCTGTATCTGTTATTTGCTTTCCTAGTGGCACCTCATGGACTTGACGCTTATAGGCACCGGTTGATACCTGAACGCAGGAAAGGAAAAGCTATAAACTTCACTGTAAATGCACTGATTTCTTCTGTAAAGAACTGCAGTGGTAACAGTAGTAATAGTAATATCAGGAAATAAACATCTAGGATGCATTTTTCTTTTTAGCTTGCTATAATTCTTGATATGTAATATAAAGGAATAATAGTGACAGGACGACAAGTGAATCAAGTGTTTCAATGCATATGGATGGATTTCCTTTCAGCTGTATCCTCTCTAGTTTACCTCAACCCAATTTTACTAGATCAGGAAAATTTAAGAAGGAAGTGACTCACACATAAATTCAGCTTGCCATCTTACCATTATGCCTGATAACCAGTCACAGGAAACAGAAACAAGGCTGCCCACACACGGCATACCTGAATGTACCTGCTGTCAGCAGAAAAATCCATCTGGATGACAAAACTTGCAATATCTTTGCAGTATCCTATTCGGTTTAGGGTTGTACCTTGAGTGAGATCATAGAAATCTACAGTATGCTCTTGGGAACCCACAGCCAAAAACCTGTTATCTGGGCTGATCCTAGACAACAAGATACAGAATGAGGATATAATTTACTGTTTCTGTGCAAGATTTGCTTTTGCTTCCCATGATAACACAAGAGGGCAAATCAATTTTACTGGAAAACAAGACAAACCTTGTATCAATAGGGCAATTCAGTCCAAACCAAATTTGGTGCTTCATAGGCAGATGACATCATATATTGTTAACTGAGGTTAACATTGCACTTGTATAGAGTGCACAGTATGATATGAAGAACAACATTAATCCTCTGTGAGAAAGGAACAGGATTTGCAATGTTATAATGCATTATTATATTCATTCCCAGAATCGTAACTCCACAGTGTACAAATTACTGGTAGATAGAGATGAATTAATCACAATAAATAAATGAATGAAGTTGGCCCTATGGGACTATTTCCAGAGGAAGGGCTGTGTCCTTGCAGAGCTCAGACCTGTTGGACATACCTAATATCCTGAATTGCAGACTTCCTGTCTCGCTTCTTGCCCCACACCTTAAGGCTGTTAACCAGTAAGATCACAAACTCTCCGTTCTTCATGCCGATGGCGACCATCTCTCCATCAGGACTGTAGGCAGCACATCTTGCTGGGTGACCCAGGTTGACTTTGTTCAGGAGTTTCTGCGTGAACAAAAGCGACGGCAACAAACCTCCCTGTGGAAAGCCTCCGAGCAAATGGAAAGCTTCCAAACACTGAGTACGAAAGCCGCTCATTAAAAACAAGTTCTGTAGAGTTTCCTCTAAATAGAAATCTGAAATTTCACATGAAAATCACACCCACCAGACATATGTTGCAAAACAGGCTTCAAATGGAGGTGCAATTAAAATGGGTGTTCCACATTCGCAGCTATCTTGCTGCAGGAGAACTTCAACTTTGAATCGCAAAGCATGTTGCTTATCAAAGAAGGAAATGGATTTTTTTAATCCCATTGCCTTCAGAGGGCTATTCTACAATTTCTGAGCAATATTTTCTATTATTTTACCATTTGCTATACGGAAACATAGCAAAACACTTTTGCCATTTCCATTATCTGGGTGTACTAATAATGCTAATAATTTCTGACATTAAAAATGAGCCTACTATCTCAGGTAACTAGCTTTTGAAAAAATTTATGTAGCTTGGCATAACCAGAAATCCTTGTTATTTTTAATATTCTTGTTGGTTAATGCAGTTTGACGTCGGAAAAAAAATACTGCTGATCTACATATATGCCATCTCATCTATTGTAAAGAAAGGCTCTAAAAGTGTTGGAGTCATGCTCGCCAGTGAGGCAAACTTATTGGGAGGATCTGCATATTAGCCATGGATCCGTGTCAGCACAGAAGTAAAATGCTTTCTTACTGCACCAGTCTGCACTTCTAGGTCAAATCTAAGCTTTTTACAATGTTATATCAGAAATAACACAAAACAAAAGGCACGCCATTAACACAAACTTATGCAGCTGCATCTCATTGCAAGTAGCTTGCTTTTGGGAAGAGCAGCATGGTACTTCAGCAATGCCTTGCTTCTTCACATGGCCACACAGCAGGAAATGCTACGCACCAGAACAACAAACACAACTGTTGTTTTACTTGGCTGCTCAAAGGTGCACACAGGGCTGGAGCAGTGCATGTTGTGCAGTTGGAAAAATGCATGGCTGTATCAAATTACCACTTTTCATTGCATTATTTTCAGTTGAGCAATACTCACTTTGTCACACAGGTCCCAGATTCTTGCCGTCCCATCATTGCTGGCAGAGATAAATAAGTCTTTTGAGGGGTGCGTCGCTAAGCCCCAGATCTCCCCTTCCATGTGACAGTCAATTAATAAGTTTGAAGCAGCATTTTTTTCTCCTACTTCCAGGATTTCTCCGTCTTTTGTTCCCACTAAAATTTTCCCCTGTTTGTATTAAAAAATAACTAAATAAATAAATCAGATAACATAACACACAGTAAGATACCCAAGTGTTATAGAAATATCTGTGATAACCCGTCCCAATTTATAGTGGTCATCCATGCAGAATCTTAAGAACAGGAGATAAAACACTGACAGATTCACACCTGGAGATCTGATATCGTATGCTGGTGTTACTGTTGAGTGGTGGCAGTGGACCTCCCCCTTGCCATTTGCATTCAGATCCAAGTGTTTACATACAGGCTGGGACAGCATGATTCTCATACCGCTGAGGTGACTTAATGTCACTTCTGGACAATAATATAAACGTCAAACCAGGTGTTATCAGTTAGACCAGTGTGGTGCACACCTACGTTAGCTGGACTGCCACGGTCTGAACCACAGGAGCCTTTCCAGCAAAGCCCTGGTTCAGAACAGTCCCCTCCTTTGTGTCTCCTGTCCAATCTTCACCAACAACAGCACGCAGCAACACATGCCACGCAGTGAAGCCTGCCACGTTGGCTCTCTCACCTTCCCTCTGCAGACGGAGCGCACGCACTCGATGAGCTGTCCTGTCTCGAGCTGAAAGGCTCTGCACCGTTTCATCTCCTGGTCCCACAGCTTTACGGCCCCTCCTTCCTTAGTGCTGGAAAGCAGAAGGTTGTGTTACACAGATGTCTCCTGCGTGGGCTACCAGAGATCCCACACATCAATCTGCATCCCTTCTTACTAAGGACACCTCACTACACTATAGGGTAATGTAAAGCAAGTAACAAAAAGGTGGCAGATAACACAACCATTCAGTATGTCTTGTATTGATGAATTAAAAATGATGTGAGAAAGAAGAAAGCTGTGTGCTTTAGGAAGAGTATAATATGTCTTACGGTCTCTCCTTGCCTCCTGTAACAATAAGTCCATCTCGAAGGGTGGTGTACATCGTAAACACCGGTCCTGTGTGAGCTTTTGCCACAAGTCTGACCAGAAAATGGTCCTTCCAGACATAGACGTCTCCATTTATGGCACCAGTAAACGTAAGGTTATTCTGCAACAGATAGGAACAATCTCTGATGTGATTAATATCTCAGCATCTTTGTGCAGCTTGAATTAAAATTATTTAGGTACTGCATTTCCTGAGAAAATCAACCATGCAATGACCACAGGAATTAAAATCACACACACTGAGAATAATGCGTTTAATCACTGTGCTATGATGGTGTCTCTTTGAGGTACCATAATTAACATAGACCAGAGTGTAGGGCACATTCACTTCATGCATTTCACCTGGAATTTCCAATGCATGTGCTGCTTTTGCCATGCATGTACTGTCATATCTCCTGCTGTATACAAGGACAGCAGGTTATCACTACTGAATTTCAGGTGACATTTCTTTCTTGAGTACGTGCCCATGGAAATCCCACTGTCTTCAAGATACTGAAAATAAAGGCTTTAAGACTAAGTGCAGAACTTGTACCTAATTGAAGCACCATGGCAATTGCACAACTGAACGGGAAACAGCAGTGAGCATTCTGCATGGAAAATGTACTTCTGGAGTGTGCTCTGCTAAATGGAAAGGCTTGCTGCAGGTGAAAAGGCACAACTGCAATCCCACTGGATTCTGTAGCAACAGTATGTGCCTTTTAAACATCTTGAATGATCCCTAAGTGACTGTAAAGGGGAAAAGTGGCTTAGCTGTATTGAAAAATACAGAAAAATTCCACGTAAATGAAAAGCATCTCATCTCCTCTTTGGCAGGAAGAAGCAAAAGTGTTCCCAGTTGCCATGTCCTGATAGCATAAAGAACTAAATACAGCATCACCTTCAAGTTCACTGATAGATACAAGGGAAAAAAATGTTAGAGAACCCTTTGCTAAGGGCTCACAGGGAAGTTTCACGTTCTGCAATAAACAGGAGAAGAATCTACTGATGAAACTGGTGGAAAGAATTCGCCAAATGAATTTGCTACTGTTAGAGACAAAAATGTAGTGTAGCTGCATGCCAGCATGACCTGCTGCCTTTGGCATTAGATGGACCTGGATGAGAAAAGCCCGTGGATGCACAAAGGAGCAGAGGGAACGTGCTCAGCCCCTCCTCTGTTCAGGATAACTTACTCATGCTCCTGTGACATGCATTCTTATTGCCAGTGGGATTCAGTGACACACACTTAAGGAAGAAAACAACATCCTGAACAAATGACGTGTGCTAACGGAGTGGAGTTCATCTGCTGGTTTTGAATGTTCTCCTCACAGCACGTTAGTTTTATCACTTTAAAAAACAAAAGTTGATCTGTGCCTTGAACAGATTGTTTTCCTCCACTATGAAGTCTAAAGCACAGTGCTATGGCTCCTTAATAGACATACAGGAAAATCCTATGTACTGTCAACATGAGCTGAATCACACGTCATACCCAACACTGTCAGTGGAAAAAGAGGTTACACAATTATAGTATCAATTACACTGTAATTAACAAAAAAATATTCAGTGACAGAGAAACCCAGCCCAATTTAGAAAAATTAAATGAGGATCTAAAGATGCACAAGTCTCACGTTAGAGGTTCAACTATTCCACAAGATCTCCACGTTCTTGCACCATTCACAGTGTGCTGGATCTCTCAGTAAAAACGTGTTATAAAATTCTGTAGCAAGTAACTTGAACTCACTGCTCCGAAGGCAACAGAAAGCATGGTTTGCATTTTGGCATCTTCCATGGAACCAATGACTCCTTTCTTACACAGCAAAGCACTGCCAGCCAATGTCCAGAACTTCATGTGTTTTACCCCCACAGACACAAACTGAGTGTCCGAGTCTGGGCGGAACTCTACAACAAATATCCTCTCCAGGTGTCCTCCCCTGCTAGCAACTTTAGCCCCTGTTTTAATTAGGAAAGCATAAAAATACAGTTAGATCTACCTGCCAAATTAAGCTCTGGGTTGATTTTATAAAACAAAATTACTCGGTATTAGATTGGAAAACTCTGTCCCAGATACCGAAAGCTAAGCATATCCCAACATTATTTAAAGCAGCAACCATTTTAATTCATGCAGCCTGCTAGGTCCCTGGGTGTTCCACTACAGCTGACAGTTTGAGGATATTAATAGCACGATTTGTCTCCCAGGTACTGAAGTACCATCAAAACACTGAGTGTCATCAACAAGTTGCATTACGCAAAAGATGAGCAGTGCCTCCTCTTAGTGAACTTTTAAAGCACAGCAGGACTGCTGCATTTCCTGAACCAACTGCTCTGTGCAGGGATGTCAGATATTCTCTACGCATCTTTTGGACGTAATTGCAATCAGGGTGATGCAATGCCTGCTCCTGCAGTGGAGGAGGCAGGAGACAGGCACTGAGCACAGGTGTGTGCAGAGAAAACTGAAAATCTGGGGACGTTTTGAAGTAAAGCAGGAAAATATCTAGAGAACTGAGACACTCTCCCCTCAATTCCTGATTGTGATAACCATTGTCTGGAAATGACTTCTCAAAGGCCTAAGCACTGCATACAATTTCAAATCCGAGCATTTTCAGCATAGCAAGAAAACACTTCCCTCAATTTCAGGGAATTATATGTTGAATGTAATCTCCTTATTTCTGTTTACAAGAGAAATTTAAGCTTATTTTCTTATCGATATTTTCTTGCGCTTTGTTTTCTTCCTGCAATTGATTCTGAGACTGCAGGGAGCCATTTCACTCAGAGTAAGAACATAAACCTATGCCAGTGACTTGAAAGGAAAAGCAAATAACTGCATACAGATCTGCCAGACTGAAGGAACACGTGTTTTCCAGTTACCTTCCTGCCACCTCCACACCGTGATGGTGTGCTCTGGATCGACTCCCACCGAAACCAGAAGTTTGCCCGTTGCACTGAAGTTAACGTAGTTGACTCCTTTGGTGTGGAAGCAACGTAGCATTGAAATTGTTTGCTTACTCATAGCATCCCATACGTGAATTGTGGGAGTCGTACCTACACGGAAAAAGATGTATTAAAAGAAAATTAATTCAGCATCTTGAAAGCTTCAGTGCAAAATATGCATTTTTCAAGAACATTGAACCTAAACAGACACTTAAGTTTGGTTGTTTTTTTTTTTTTTTTTTTTTTTTTTAAGATTAAAAGTACTCAAAAAAATCATGTCTTGAAAAAAAACAAACAAAAACAAACCAGGGAAATTATTGCATTTCATGGAAGAAGACAAATGCCAAAAGAACAACGCAACATTTATGAAGAACTTCATGCAAAAGAAATTATCTGTAGATGTTCCACTTGTATCCGCGGTTGACACAGATACAGTGAGGTAACAGGAAACTTTTACATAACTCTGCTGACTAGAATTCACAAACGAATCAGCCTTACCTGAAAATTCTGTCATATCACCTGCATTGTGAGAGCAATGGCAAATGAGGAAGCACCAAGGGAAAACAATAAGTGAAGTAAGTCATGTTTCTAATGCTGAAGTGCCAGCATCAGCACCAGAAGTAAAAAAAAAAAAAAAAAAAAGATAAAAAAATTAAAAGTTTGAAAATGGATATGGATTAAATCAACAAAACAAATAAGCAGGAATATTGTTGAACTTAATTTTGAGTATATTGTCTTTTATACACAAATATTGCAACAATATTTAGTACTTCTCGGTTTTAAAAATGGTATTTAAAAGAAATGGTAAAGACATGCAGTTTTTAAAGATTACTAAATTTAAAACTAATATGAATCTACAATGATCCAGAATCCCAACCAAAATCAGAAACACTGATTTCATGGGCTCCTACTGATGGAATTAAAAGACAGGCTCAATGTCACCTGCTTTGGGTCACAGAAATCAGTATTCTGGACCAGGGCTCTGACTGTATGAATACATTCTCTTTTTCATTCAACATTCCAATTGAAAAGACAACGCTCCGTACAGGCAGCAGAGATGGTTTGCCAAGGCCTTCACCTACTGCAACTTTCCAGCTTTGTTATAAAGTTATATATTACAGAAGTCACTGCTTTCAGACTGAAATGAATGAGAATGACTCTGTTATTCATGACATTGATTATTCCAGCATTACCCTGGTATAAGTGAAAAGCAACACATCCCTCCGTAAGCCTGGGACAAACAGTCCTGATGTTCCCTACAGCTTTTACTTCTCCAAAAGGCACTGGTGACTGATCTCTAGAGGTCCCTTCCAGCCCCTACAATTCTGAACTCTGTAATTTCATGGGACTCTTCATGTAAATAACATATCAATACATATGGTCTCAGGATCAGCCTTACATGCATCGTAACTTCTGCTGAGGTTCCACTCTAACCCTTTCCTTTTTTGTATTAGTTTGGAATTTCTGCAAGGGAAATGGTCATTATTCTATTTTCACAGCTAAGTGCTTTATGGCTAAACAGTGCTTTGGATACTGGAAAGAAAGAGGAAATCCTGTGAAGCTTATAATTACATATGAATGAGAAGATTTAGTGCTGTTCAAAAACGCTTGTTTTCTGAAATATCCTTACAGTACAATTAACTCTAAAATCCAATGACACGATCAGAGATGAAACTGCTGTAGATAGACTGAAATGACAGAAATAATTAAGCTTCAGGATTTTCTCAAGATCAAAAAAAAAAAAAAAAAAAAAAAAAAAAAAAGTGACAGTGGTAAATCCCAGTAAAAATTCTGTGTAGATAAGCCCAAAATAAATCAGTGCCCCTGACAATTTCTGAGTAAGACATTGGTACATGGAGTCACCTACCGATCTGGCTGGTAGCCACAATGTTTTTGTACTTTGGGTGCTGATTCACAGTTAAGCAGAGAATGTCATCAGTATGCTCCAGGTAGAAGCTCTGACTTCCTAATAAAATTCAAACGTGGTTTTATTCACAACAGTCTCAAAGAAAGAACCACAACTGAAGCAAAGAATATTTAATCAGCTTGTTGGTACGCTCATGCTGGGCTCTAGGGGATGCGTGGGGGAGAGCAATAAGTATGCCGAGAGCTGCTTTGCTTTCACTTCCAGGCACCATTTCCAAACAAGCTGTGAGTAACCACTAATGCATATACACGAAGCAGGATTGGTCAACTAGCTACCAGGACATAGCCCAGGAATCATCCTCTAATCATCTGTAACCACCACAAGAAAAAAGCAGGACTGCCAAATGCACAGACCAGCTCTCCCACTTAATCAAAGGAGTCAACGGGAAACAAAGCAGAAAGCTAAACCCTGGGAAGTTTCTGCTCTGCACCATCTTCCCAGGGGGAAGGCCAGGAAGAGCAGCTGGGGCAGCGTTCCCAGCTCCACGGGCCAGAGGCTGTGTAGGGCAAGGAGTCCCCTGAAGTCAGCAGATGTGACACCATCTATCTCTGCCTCTCCTTGGCAGCAGAGCTGAGTGAAGTGCTGTCACTATTTGGTGCCACAGAGGACCAAGAGGGAATAATGAACTGCCATTAATTCCTGGCTTGTTTCTTAAGCTATGTGGAGAGCTACAACTCGGGGCAGAATAAGTTGGCAGGTTTTTATCACTACCCAAAAAGCACGGAATATTTCTACTCCTGAAGAGCAATTTACTCACATCGTATTGCATAGAAATGGATCCTTCCCTGGAGCACGATTTTGCTAAAATAACCCAAAATGGAACAATTACTGCTCCTAAAACCGTGAGGAGTGCTCGACATTTCATATCCCATGCAACCTGAGAAACCATCCCTATGCCTTCAGTGTGGAGTTTAGAAAGGCACAGCTGCAGAAATAGAACAGCTTAGTATCACGCTTCCTAACAGAATCTCATACCTACTAAAATGAGTCGGGTGGCTTAACAAGATGACCTTAATAAGAGGACTTGACAGTCTGCTAAAATAGCCATCTAAATTTCTTTGCATTATTTCAGAAGATACAAAATACGAAGGAGTTGCAGGAATGTTACAAAAGCCTGACTTTCTTACAGAAATGTTTCACTTCCACAGTAATTTTTAATCTCAAAGTACTGTTGCAAGTTGAATTACCAGTAGAAAGATTTTGCACTATGCCTGCTGCAGCTGTGTGGAAAATAATATCAGCACCATCATTTAGGTAATGAAGGTTGTTGCGACAGTCAAATCCTCTGTATCCAAAAACATGGTCTAAAGCCAGCTCCTAGTCAAGCAAAGCAGAAAAAAAGAACAAGAGTGAAATAAAGAACAAAGAAAGAGGTTAAAGAGTTTGAATCATGCATGTGAAGACCTCAGGTAATTATTACACAAGACACAAACATCTTGTCCAAGCAACAGGATAATTAAACAATAATTAATCAGTCGTCCCTCTTTCTTTACTTTTCTGTATTTACTGAGGCATGACATTCTCATGGGCTACATACAAAGCTGTCATCGGTCAAGTAAGGCAACACATTTGCATTATTATTTCTTTAATAATTCAACCAGATCTGAAAATAGTATTTAATTACCATTCGAAATACATGCAACTTTAACAAAGGTCCAATTTATGAATCTGCCCGTTACATTTTAATATCTACACTGAGCAGCTATTTGCAAATACATTTATTTCTACTTTAGGAGTCTTCAAAAGTCATTCTCATAAACAGTCACATTTTAATACAACAAATTCTGACACCAAGGTCCTTATAAGAGGCAATGGCAGGCTACAAGCAACTTCATCATTAAAACATTAATTGGAGGCGTCTTGGACATTTCATCTTACAAAGAGCAACTGTCAAAGAGATTTCCTCTAGGAAAACAGTGATGGGTAATGGACTGCTGTTAAAGCTGCTGTTCCAGCCCAGAAGACAGAGTTAATGCATCTGTCTCTAACATAATTCCACCTTGCTTTGAACAATTTGACTAATAGTGACAGACCAAGCAATTGTTGCAAACGGTCCACATCATCCACAGAATATTCATTTCTCAGCACATTTCCAAACAGGTGGGGAGGAGAGAGGGCCTACAGTGTGAGGAAAGGGTATGTTCCAAAATAAGTTAGCAAATCTCATCATCCAAAAGAATGTGTGTAATGGTGCATGTGCAAAATGCAATTTCTGAATATATTTTCACTGGGGTTACCTAGTGGGTTCTGCTGCAGTTAAACATACATCTCAGCTGTAAGTGTTCTTCAAATCCAGAGACAGATTTTGGATTTGGAGAGATCTGATATTACAGGTCAGCCATATCTGAATCTGAAGCCCCTTCTGCCACAGGTTGCTGGCTATCATGTCTTCTGGTGTTTGCTAGGAGTGCTGAGAGCACATTGTAGAAATTTCTTCCCCTTCTCTTTTACTTAAACACAACTTCAGCTACCCTCATAACAGGGATGAGTTTAACCCAGCACACATTACTTCTAAAGCAAATGAAAAGAAAAATACAACTAAGTCTGACCTCAACCAGTTTCCTTTTTTTGTTGATGTTGTTCTTCTGCAGTTTTTCAGGCTGAGGAGCAGCTCTGCTAACTGGTGGCCTGAAAGAAACGCGTTTAAAAGAGAAGCCAATCAATATGTTTGAAAGCAAAACCACAGCATATGTTTTAAGTACAGAAAGTGGCCAATTGCAACTATGTGTGTTTGATACCAAGCTTTTAGCATTTTATAACACACATAGCAATCATATGCATTTTGATAGGGAGAGCAGAAACAACACTCATGTTGATTTCGGGGAGGAGTGGCAGAACAGACCACCTGAAAATGACTGTTTAAATTCTAATGATTTAAATCCTTTGGAAAATCCCTGAGTACTGGCTGACAGTACATTGTTGCTTTCAGGAATGATCTCAAAGACCTTCTACAGCTGGCAGCTGACCTTTCCCCAGCCTTGTTTCTGAGAAATCCCATCACAAAACCTTGACTTGGCAGTATTAAAATCATTTCAAAATCACATTAAAGATAAAAGTATTACATTTTAGTCTGTGTAAGTAATTTACTGTATGAATCTGAGGAAGGCTAAGGGCAGCAAAGCATTTTACATAACTACAGTTGCTGAAAGTAACTAAAAAGGCAAATGGGAAACATGGACTGAAAAAAAATTACTTGTGTAAATGGTCTTTTTGAAGACAGAGAACATTTACTTCTATGAGATGCTCTAACTGCAAGTCCAGAGGCTACAGTGAACATACATATGACGAAAGGGAGGCAGCAAAGGGGATATTCAACTTGATCCTTCTAAGAAAAAAGAAGAGTCACAAACCTAAGAGGAGCAGAGCGTGTTGGACCCATAGAAGTTCATACCCAACACAGTCCTGTTGCACTGGGTTCACTCAGGATGCCTATTAGGTTCATTTGGGCACAATGACTATCCCTTTCAGGTAACAGGAATTAAGGAGAGCTAAATTCTAACCCTATTGGCAACAGCACAGACCCAAAACATCGCAGTGGATTACCAGCAAAATCACCCCAAGAAATTTGGCCTTCATCACGTTTGATCAGCTTTTAGCTAGAATATGGGTCTGGTGAGAAGGTCAGGGTAGAAGAGGTGATAGCAAAAGAATCAAAACTGATGTTATGGTTAAATGCTTGCTCCAAAACATCACTCAATGGCTGCTGTTATTCACACAAAAACAGTTCACGCCATTAAACACTAACAGCAGATTCTGGGGGCAGGGTTAAACCTGGCCTCAGTTTATTTAAGCTCGAATCTGGAAAACATTTTCATAGCTTAAGATTTCAAAAATGAACAAAATTGATATAAAATTTATATGCTGAAAAAATTAGATTGGTTTGTTCTTTTACTGTGACTCTCACTAATTCCTGTTTTGCAAAAATGACTGCAGAGGAATGAAATCCCTTTTGCTTAATGAGAGCTGATTTATCTGGAATTGCACTTTTATGAAAGCTCTTAAAGACAGCAGTTGATGAAACACATAGCCAGAACGCACTGCTACACGGCTTATTTTGCAGGAATAAGTAGCATGAAAAGCTGGGCTCTAAAAAAGACAGAGCACACCGAAAATAAACAAACCAACTCGCTTCTCAAGCAAACAAACAAACTTATTAATACTGGAAAAGTACATTAGATCTTGTGATGTTGAAAGAGTAAAAGAGTTACCTTGATCCCCTTGTAAGCAGCAAACAAAGCCAAGTAAGAAACTTAATACAGTTTAGGCATATTTCTGACCACTTTACTCATGCACAAGCATTTTTAGAGTTGATCAGTCATTCCCTCGTGGCACAAAACACGCTATTCAAGCATGCCAGCAAAAACTAAAACAGAAATTAAAGAGTGCACCAGTCTACAAATTCACGAATACCATACCCTGGCATTACCGGCTATATTCTTAACTCAAGATCCTACAGAACAGGGGGGAAAAAGGAAGCTACATCACTGCTTCTTGCTCACTTTATACTGAAGCAGAATGTGATTCCATGAGTTTCTCTATTTTCAGGTACCTGACAGGGATGGAAACTGCTAGAAACTCAGCAGCTTCATAAGCACTGTTAAGTTTCACACAATGGATGCTTGTTTTCTCTCCTAGCTCAACTTGCAATTTAGCCTAATAATTGTTCATTGGGAGGCCAACTTATGTACAGGACAGCTTGTACTTGCTGTTCACAGGGAAACAAGTACCTTTATTCTCTCTGAGTGGTCGATCAAGTTGTTACGTAACCATCGGTGGTAATTGGATTCAATAGCAGTGCAATCACCATAGAAAAGGGATGGAGGAAGCTACTGCAAAACTCAATTGTCTTACCAAATAAAAACATTATGTGATGCTAGAAAAGCAGACACCACTTCAACCCAGATTTACTAAGGCCTTTGAATCAGGCCTTATGAAAAGAATCAATCGTTTTCTTGTATGCTTCCTGCTCTTTTTTCTGTTTTAGCGTAATTTTCAGATGGATCATTTCTACATTTCTTTACCTGGGCATATCTTCTAGAGTTTATGACAACAGCAAGCCAAATTTTTTCATGAAAGCAGAGAACACTACCACTATGACATGACAGATAATCACTAGATAGTAAACATGAGATTTAATTTGGAAACATACACATACACACATGTACTTGAATATATAACTGTTCACAGTACACACAAACACAAACGTTGTGTGCATTCATATATACATATATATGTATGTATATATACACATGCATTCGTTGCCTTATAATCACCTCAGTAAAAGAAATGTAAAGCAGCACCAATTTGATTTTCATTTGTAACAAATCTATGACTACACCTAATCTATTTTCATACATAGGATGGCAGCGTCAAGACAAGAAATTCGTGCTGTAGGAAGTTACAAATATTTACCCTTTATGGCCTATGCAATCGGCACTGTACATTCACAGCAATCTGTGCTTTTTCTGTGCTGTGTTGTTAGTACTTACTTGACAATTCCCTGCCTCCAAAGGAAAGCAAGTTAAAACATAATACAAGTATTAACGGTTTCTTTTCAGTGATGTAAAGTAAATGCGCTTATATTACGTTATGGGATGAACGAGTTCCAGGGAAGATAAGACACAGTCAGACATTAGAGAGCTTTGAGTTCTCAAAGTACTGCAAATACAGCAAATAAAGTTTCTGTTACTGCTGATTATCTTGATTATGCGCTTACACAGGTATCCACGGGTACGCAGCAGTGAGCTAACTCCAGACTGAAACTGACCAAATCTCACCCTCTCCCCTTATGGGCCTTAATGCCAGAATGTATGAAGGTGCAAGTGACAACTCCCTACCTCTCACTTTCCCAGTAAGGCTACACGGAATGGCCAAGACCAGGAGCCTAAATCCTGGGTGGGGTGAATGAGCAGCATGAGGACAGAGAGCAGCAGATGGGCACAGCAGAAGCTGGGTGAAATGGGGGAGGGGAGAGGGGATGAGAAGTGGGGCACCTTGAGGAAGCGGTGATCTTAGAGAACAGGGTCCCCCTGCAGTAAAGGAGTCAAGTGCCTTTAGATAGAAATTACAGGAGAGAGAAAGAAGACCCAGGAAATCGTTATGATATATTCCATGGGATGGGGATGAGCAGCTCATGTTTTTAGAGCACATGGCATAATTGCTTTCTGAAGAGACACACTGTCTGCATCCCTCACAAGTTGGCAAGAATGCAAATACACTGTTCTGAGGCCAATGGGAACAGAATTGGATCTTCAGAAACAATGCTGCATGAAAGCAACAAACACTGAGGGCTGGAGAGCTGATAGATGGACAAAAACATCCTGCCCTTGAGAACAGGTGAAGGCTGGGCCCAACAGGAGCGAGCAGCAGAGTGGAAGAGAGTCCAAATGGGAGGCTAATGTGCATGGGGATGGCTGCTAACTGGAGGGAATATACTTGGATGCCAAGCAAAAGTAAAAACAAGCACGGACTGCTCCCAGAGGAAGGCAAAGGTCAAAATGAGGAAGGACAACTTAATACTGTGAGGTTTGCTTGGACAAGAGATTTAAAGCCCAAGGTTAAAAAAAAACAACCAAACTGCTCATTTCAGAAGGAAAAACACAGAAGTGGTTTTTAATAGTACATTTTCACTAGCTGACGAGAAAAGGACTCCCAAGAGCCCCAAAACTGCTGTGAAACTCCTGGCTGTAAGAAGCGATTCTGTGAATTCTAAACCTCTGGATTTTCCCATCCCAACATACACAGGAGTTCTGTATACCACTTTTCCTGCTGTTACTTCTCCCTTAGATATTGCAGACAACTTGAAAATATCCTACTTCTTCACATAGCGAATCAAAGCAAAACTGAAACAAAAGCAGAGGGAGATATAAACTGCAATCTAAGTTGCTTTTTAAACCTTATTTATGCTTCTACATGTATGCTGATGCACTCTTTAAAAAAAGAAAACAAAACGGCACTGCAGAACAAATGGTGGTGATAGCCAATTTGATATTCTTGTAAGGGAACGTATCACTGCATTCACATATCATTCGAGGTCAGCCTCCAAATGTGAAATGAGCAGAAAAGCAGGTTAATAAGTGTGATCAGTTCCGAATGAAATCTAAAGGCTTTCATTTTGGAACAAGTTCGTTGTTCTAAGTGTCTCATAAAGCTGGTAATGTAAACGGCCATTGTAGAACAGCCTGCTTGCAGTTCACTGTCACACACAGCGCACTGCTCAGACAGCACTGTCCACGTGGCCTCTCAGCCAAACCCTGTTTGCCAAAACAAGGAACACGCTGCACCATGCTTGAGGCAAAATCTAATTTGCTGTCTTAGATTAAAAAAAAAAAGTGTAAAATACCTGAAATCATGAGACTTCTGGAAAACTCTCCATATACATCAAGGCATTACTATTAACTTAATCTTAGGACATTCTATAAAGTTTCTCCTTTCTTAGGCTTCCTTATGAGCATCTTTGAAAGGAAGAGGCTTTTTCACTTTTTTCATTATTCCTTACATAAATTCTGACATTTTATAGCTCTGCTTTTTGTGTAAGTAAAAACATTTGACCAATAGTATACTAAGAACTTTGGGGCTGGAGGTAGAAACATCAGAGGTAGGCCCATTAGCATCTTTTCCCCATGTAACAAAATCTAAGCTGTATTAGAAACAATACTTCTTAGATCCTTCCTGGAATACAGCCCACACAGCAAAAAGCTCTCAAACACCTGAATTTTTCACATCCATCTCAGAGCAGAGCAATTCTCAAGTTCAGACAGAGAAGGGTCATCGCATGATGTGCATTGCAGCAGCACCACCACCACCCCACAGTTGCACACCCACTAAGAGTCACACATGCAAAGGACGTTTGGGCCAGCTTTGTGCTGACCTGTGGGAGAAGTGAAATTGACTCTGAGTTCAATAGGTTGGCAGGGACAGCAAAATTATCAGTCACAATGTGTTCAAGCCCTGGGGACAACTGTGATGAAACCAGCATGCTGCCAAATACATTTAGGATGCATTAACTTGACATAATCCTGTGAGAAAGTAAAAGTGAATTTTCTATAGGACTCCAGTCATTCACAAGCACCAGACTTCTGTTGAAATAAGCCAGCTGTTGTTCTCCTCACCTCACATACGTGTTTTTCCAGAAACGTTTTGAATTATTCCCACCTACACATCAATACAACGCAGATTAACACTCCAAGCTTTTACACTGCACCCATACAAGTGTGCATGTAAAAATGCACGAGCAGATTCTGTAACCATATGCCCAATAATTGCATTTTGGGTACAAAAGCTAGTATTTGTCATTTGTGGGGGCTCCTTTGGAAGCTTATAAGTCAGCTCATGCTTTTGCAAAGAAATGAATAGTCAATAGAGTTCGAAGAAAGAAAACATGAATTCTTCAGATCAGAACATATGATTACAAACGATGCGCAACAGCACATGGGAACAGGCTTGAGACAAGGTGACTCACAGGAAGTGAGACACCGTATGTTAAGAAAACCGAAAAGTAGACAAACATGCTAATGCTGCTTTTTGTTTTCTACACATTCAACTTGCTTAACAGGGTTTCCCATCACCAGGTATGTTACAAGAGGTTTCAGTTTATGTAGAGTCATGCAAATCAAACTAAATGAAAGCTGCAAACACAGGATAGATGTTAGCGGTTAGCAGAATGCAAAATGCAAATAAATCTTTGCCTTTGGTATTAGTAACAGAAATACAGTCTTTATGCAAGCCTGTTTTACTTCTTTTTTCATGAGTTCTTAGCCAGCTAAAAGGGTCCCAGTTCAAAAGTTAGCCTTTGTACGAAATAAAGCACAATTCCTACATAACACACAGTATAGCTTACAATTGTCCTGGATTGCCTGGGACAGTCCCAGCAGTGCCCAAGGGGTCCCGCGGTGTGGGAGCACTGCTCTTGGAGCTCCCACACCGTGAGACTGCTCCTGCAGCACCTCTCATTGGCACCCCACTTCTGTATCACACAGGTGGAGCAAGGAAGAGAATGCCAATCAGAGGAGCAAGAAAGGAAGAGAAAAATAAGGGTGGGGGAGGAAAGGAGGACAGACACGGAAAGGGAGAAGAAGAAAAACAAGAAGGTTGGGGAGAGAGAAACAACAATCAATTAATTATCTTAACCAAATGCACCAACTAATACAACCACAACACATTTAGATATTGTCACTCAGACTCATGTCTCCTGTTTCTTTTCCATCCTAAAGCTGTAACTCCTGGCAGCGATGACAAAGCTGGGCACAAAAATACTAAACCACAGTTTATTTCAAATTCTGCAGGCAAGATGTACTGTGTACTTTCTACCTCCCTCTGAGACATTTGCAGAATGATCATTACTTTCTTACATAAATAAATAAGACAGGAGAAGTACATTTGATAAAGAGCTTTCATTTTCTTTTCTAAGGGCAACTCCTTAACATTATCCCCACAATTGTCACCTCTGAGTATTTTGGCCTTTACAATCATGAGATTTCTCCGCTGACTTTGCTTAGGGGCCCAACAGATGCACAATCCTTGGTTCATAGAATCATAGAATGGGTTGGGTTGGAAGGGACCTTTAAGATCATCTCGTTCCAACTCCCTGCTATAGGCAGGGACACCTTCATCTAAACCAGGCTGCTCACAGCCCCATCCAGCCTGGCCTTGAATGCTTCCAGGGAAGGAGTATCCACAACATCACTGGGCAGCCTGTTCAGCCTCTCACCACCTTCACAGACTCATTTTGGCGTCTTCATACAGACATATGACACAATTATGAAGAAGAAAGATTTTGGATTTGGGATATTTTCTCCAGACAATTTTTCCCCTCTAAAGACCACCAGGGTTTCCCACATAGCTGCCTGAAAGAGAATGGTATACATCCTCTTGGTCCCCTTCTTCACATCTGAAGGAACTGGGAAAGGCTACTTTCAGCAATGCCTTTGCAGAAAAAGTAAAGCTTTGCAAACTGGTGTCAATATTACTTGATGCCATCTCACTCAACCCAGCGCACAGATACTTGAGGACTCCATGTCCTGAAGGCCTGTTGATTTAGAACCTTTCCTGGACACTGACAGCTGAGTATTTGTAGGCTTTTTATTTTGTTTGGCTCAGCTTTCACTTAGGACCCTCATAGGGGGAAGGAGAAGCTTTCAGGAAGCTTTTGGAACACAGTCGGACACATATTTCATTAGCTGCTGCATTCTTTGTATCCTCAGAAAAGATGAAATCTGGCACAGTTAGGAAACTTAAGTCATCATTCAAATGTCTTTGAGAAAAGTCAGCTTCACCCTGAAGCACTCAGAGTTGAGTGTCAAGATTCTGGATAAATCGTGCACAAATTCGTACAGCTGTGGTCAATAGTTGAAGTCTTTGGCAAACGCAGTAGCCAACACATTAATCTCATCTTTCTGCATCCAAAACCCACCACTTTCCACAAAGCCTTATCCCAGCACAATATGTCCAGAAACTGCAGTTTTGCTACATTTCACCATAAATTTTCTGCTTCTAATTATTTGGCAACAAATTCTAGTAATTTATACGAATGGGATGAAGAGAAGGAAGCAAATGATTCTTTTCCTAATGAGCCACATATGAAAGGTAAGGGGATTTCTGACAAACTTATCAGAAAAGCAAATTCCAAATACTGAAAATGCCATTATATTAAAGTAACTGAAACCAAAAGAGTTTATATATAAAGATGAGAATAGTTGTGATTCTTTAGGAGAAAAGATGGTAAAGACAGTTCTGTGTTTTTTCCCCAGCTACTTTAAAATGTACTACACAAACCTGTTGATTATATAGAGACAGTATGAAGGAAAAAGATACAGAGAACATTAAAAATTACCTTTTTGCTCTCTTATGGGATGGATAATTCCTTCCAATACTACAGTATTTTACTTTTATGTACAAGCATTATGAAAACCGTTATGGAAGTGTAAGGCAACCTCACCACAGAGGAGGTGTCTACCCATTTAGGACCACCAGCTATAATCAGGATGGGCAGCGAGGAAGCAGTTGGCCATAGTAGAGGAGCTTCCTGCTCCAGTGAGACTTCACAGTTTTGGATAGCATGAGGAACATTGCCATTGCACTGTGGATTATGAGTGTGTGGCAAACAGGAAGCCTGTTTCATTTTCCTCATTGCACGCAGCTCTGTGGATACATTCATTTCAAAGGGTGCCTTCTTCCACAGCAACAAAGCATGTTCAGCTAGATCAGCTTGTGCAGTGTAGGACTGTGGACAGACTCAAAAGTTACAAAGCCTTTAGGACATGTGACAGAGTGAGGCAGTCTCCAGGAAACAGAGCACTCGCTTGCATCTGACAGCAAACACATGGCCAGGTACCAGAGAAAGAAAAGTTCCTGAGGGCTGTGGTGATTTTCAGTCCTAGACTGAAAGTAGTGCTGAAAAGCTGCAGAAAAAAAAAACCTGATGCTTATATTGTTGGTAATTCACCAGCACAAACCAATTGTAAGCCGGGCTTAATCGGTCAATTACACTCATTCTGCATTTGCTCTTGCATCAAGGCTGAATAAAGCAGCTGGAAGGTAGAAAAGTTTTTGGTGTAAAACATTTGTCCATCCTACTATTGACACTTGTTATTTCACGTGTAATAATAATTTAGCAGTATGTCCCAAAAATGGAAATTTTAAGTTCTCTTTCCAATTCATTCTCAGCACATCTGTGTTTGGTAGATAATAAACTGCCTTTTTACAGAAAAATGGAGAAGAGACTTCACATGAGTAAACAAGTTGAAAGAAATATCTTTAGAAGAAGGGGAGACAAATGGGTTATGGACCAATATTTAATAAAAAACATTAAGATTCATGCTACATCTTTATTGAAATGTTGCCATGAAAAAAATAACTGAAAGGGGGCAACATATCTCATCTTCCACACCCAACATTTCTTCTCATATTATTAAACTGAGTGCAAAGTTATTAATTTTTGCCCCAAGGAGGCAAAAGCAAGAAAACTCACACCAAATTTATACTTGTGTATAAAAAAAAAGATTCCAACTGCACAGATTCACACTTTGACTCATCATCTAGATACACACTTATAGCTCTACTGTGCAGGTGTACAGTAAAGAACTGAGGAAGTACCCACCAGTATTCACAGACCTTAATCCTTCAGACAACTTCATCCCAAAAGGGGAGTAAGATACAACTGTTACCAGTAAATGCCACAGCTATTTGATCAATGGGAGAGCATTCTGTACAGATGTCTTGAGCCTGAATCCAGTTCCAAGTTACTGGCTATAGATCCTCCTCTCCTGTCCCAGCAGTCCTGCCTCAACCAGACTTTTTACTTACCCACTCCCCTAGACAACTGGACCCCACTCTCTACACTTATTATTACCTCTTTTCTTTACTGTCTTCTCTTCCCATCCACTAATGTTTTCCAGCTTACTGCTGTTTCGTTTTCCCCAAATACCATGTGCTGTAGTAACAGCCTGACAAAATTCTAAGTAACTGACAATCTTCTCATGAAAATGTCACCAAGAGCCTCAAGTACACAGGATTTACAGGCTCCTCCTTTCCCAAATGCCTTGCTGCAGACATATGCCCGCGTGCTCTGATCAGAACCGAAAATAACTGCAAATGTGAACAGGAGAGAAGACTACACTCGCAGGTGTTTTAGTCACATACATACTTTTAGCCATCACACCAACATATTGTAACTGACCAGGAGCATTTTCAATACTATCTTACGAATTTCAAAATTCCTGTCTTATTTCTAAAGACCAGTTTGAGCAAAAAGAGATTCAAAAGAATGCAATCTACATTTGGAAATGAACGCCCCGTGTGACATACCTCTCTTCTACTGAAACTTCCTTCAGCTGTTGATGTGGTTTTGTCCCCTCCATTTCTCGGATGCTTACCGCATAGATCTTAGTGGTATAATCAATTGCTTTTTCTCTTGCAACATCACTATCATAACCTTAAAATGTAAAGCAGAGTAAAACAAATTACCCTTGACTCACGGTGGAGGAATACAAAACACCAACAGAAGAAAACAATCCTACCAAGCTCTCCCTATGCTGAACTTTATCACGCTCACTTCAACCTAAACACGTGTGAGGCCTGTGGAACAAAGACTAAGTTAAGAATGTGTGTTATATCATCTTTTTTACCTCCATCTTCTTCTGCATCCGTGTCCGATTCTTCACTATCAACCAGCTTACTCTCCTGAATGCCCAAAAATTCTCTGGTCCAGATCATCAGAGCTGTATCAGCACCACCTACAGTCAGCAGCACGGAATCATTGTGTAACCACCGGACATTGGTTACCTGTGCGCTGTGACCCACATACTTTTTGAATTTTGCATGTTGGCCCTGTTGTACAAAGAACACACATATCAGCAGTTTGATATGTCACCAACACTGTCTTCCCTAATTTTTTCTCCACTAGTGTCTAAAAAGGCAAATAAACACACTTATTACCTTCACTGGATATGAAAAAAGCTTCACAAAACCAAAATCATCTCCCGTAGCTAGTAATGTTCCATCTTTTGTAAGAGTAGCAGCATTTACAACAGTGACATCACTGTGCATGGGCCAAATTCCTTCACAAGTAGGACCAAGAACACACGTCCAGGTATCCCACTCAATCTTCTCTAACTGCAATGAAAATTTCACTCAAAGAAGTCATCTTAATACGTACCTGATACACACTGTTCTAATGTTTATGTTTCTCCAGTGTCTGATATTAATTTAATTTTTTATATGTTTTTAGAGATTTTTCACTGTTTCCAGCTAGTTAATACAAATTACACTTCTGCATCAAAAGCCTTAGAAGTAACTTCAAACATTCCCACTTCCCAAAGGTAAGCATGATTTAGATACAAATCTCCTTCAATTTTTAATGAGACATTAAATGCTGTCAGCTCTGTACAACACTTATGTATCACAAATTATACCATTAAAAACCACGTCATATTGTTTAAAGCTGATTTTAAACCTGTATGCACACTGATTACAAAGACAACAGGTGGCTGTTCTGGATAGGAGCTTATGGGAAACCATCACTATTAAACAACAACAACAAAAAAATGTAGAGATACAAACAAAAAACTTTACATCCTGGTATTTACAAATCCTGGAAGGAATAAATGATTCTAAATCTAAACACTGTAAATATAGTATTTTTAAAGGAAAAAAAACCTTTAAACAAAACATATGCTAACTTTGAGCTGTCTAGAAAAATAACTGTCACAATGAAAGAAATACAGTAAGTACAACTCATACCTCAGCAATTCTTATGACATGCCTTTTCCCCCTTGGTGCTTCAAAAAACAGTTGTTCCTTAGCACCAGAATTGACTTGCAGTAACTTTCCTGGATAGAAAATAAGAATTTGATACAGATCTTATTCATCATTATGAATATTATTAACTTTTTATTGAATGAAGAAGTATGTTAACAAATTATCATCCACAGAGTTATTTATAGCAAAAGTAAAGAAGATGCTTATGATCACTCCTGAAGAATCCTACACTCTTGATTCACTACACAGTAATATTTTAAACATGATTCAGCATCCTTGAAGAATTGGTTTTCCAGCAAACCATTTTCTTTTGATTTATATTGAGCCCCTTTGAATCAAAAAGTAAAATATAAGACCACAGGAGTAATGTGGCCTTCCTATCTGACCTGTATCACACATTAATCCTTTACAGCTAGAAGTTCAGTTACAGTTTCATTGTACCACCAGCACCTGCGATGCCCATATGCCTATTTTATTGTTCTTGACTATTTGCCATGTGCTATTATGTTGTAGAGAAGAAAATGAACCATACACCCCATAGAAAATATTTTCTGGAGATTCTTTTGCATTTGTGATTACTGCAGAAGCAGAGATGGAACAAAGAAATGAACATAAAACCTGGGAAAAACACAAGCAATACAAAAGAAAGGGATACAGTCATCCACTAAGAACAATCAGGAAATGGGGAATAAAATAACTAGCAAGAAATAAAAGGTAGCTAAGCCTGTATGTAAGACATCTTAACAGAAGAAGCTTCTCCAAATCACAGAATCACCAAAGTTGGAAGAGGCCTCCAAGATCAACCAGTCCAACTGTCCACCAATGTTTCCCCGCTAAACCACGTTCCTTATTACCACACCTACACGTTCCTTGAACACCTCCAGGGATGCTGACTCCATCACCTCCCTAGGCAGCCCGTTTCAGTGGCTGAGCACTCTTCCAGAGAAGAAACTGTTCCTAACATCCAACCTGAATCTCCCCTGGTGCAACTTGGGGCTTCTCGTCCTATCACTAATGTCTAGTTTTGGTAAAATACAATTAAGAATACTACAGAATTTCCATTTTCTCATCTTTTACATCTACCCACACAACACATCCATTAGTTAACTAATACAGATACACAGGGACTTATCAGACAAACTGCTATTATTATGGGTACAACTATGAGTACTTAGATTATTGGCATTGTAAACAAGCACCCAGAGCCAGCTGAGAAACTGTGTGGCTTAATAGCTCAAGAATGGCACCCAGACCCAAATGGATTCTGAGGAGAGTTTAGGTGCTGTCACTGTCAGCTAACTTGTACCACACTTTGGGACTAGTGTAACAGTGGAAGCAGGGCTCAGACACACAGGTGGTTCCATGCAGAATCATATTAGATCCAGGAAGGCTTATTGCATAAGCTCATTATCAATCCTGCCAGGCTTAATTAGTTGTGACAGTAAGGCTCTCTAACTTCACAGCAGTGATTGCCAAGTAATGCTCAGCAAGGAGGAAAGGAAATTAAACATAAAAGATGAAGAAGAAAATGTGCCACACAGTCCCAAATAAAAGAAAAAAAAAAAAAGAGCAAAGAAAAGCAATATTATGTTCCTAAGTAACATTTTAGTCATATGCTATTGTTGGTGGACATCTGCTTGATGTTGAGAAAACATTTGCATTAGTAGTTACAGTTTAGTCTTACAGTATTTTCAGTTACTGCTATGAGAACAATTATCTGATATTCCCTCTTGCAGGAATTTTAAATCTGTATTTCTGGTCAAACATTTTACCTCTTGAGTCCCAGTCAATGTGTGTGATATAGCTAGATGCACCTTTACAAATGCCCACTCTTTTGCTGGTAAGTACATTGTAAATATCTACAAAATTATCATGGGAAGCCACAGCAAGGTACTTTCCTGTTTCTGTAAAGAAGAGACATTGAGGTTATGAAAGACATACATTGTTATGCATTTTTATTACTCTAGTGCACCCAGAAGTTTCAATTAAGGGACCCCAGTGTATGAGGCTGTAAACAACTATAAAGAATTGTAAAGTATTTAAAGATATGGAGGACACATAAAGCCAATCTACCTTCTGAGCATTCAAACTTATGGCTAGAGCAGAAAAACAAACTCAAGATAAACACCGCTCTTTCACTTTGCTATCTAGTTATACCTCGTGAAAATTTTATATCTGAGATCATTTCCTTTCTGTGGTGAAAAGATACCATATCTTCCACAGTGTCAGCATTTACCACCAGAAAACTCCCATCATTCAATCCTACAGCCAAGGCTTTTCCATCAGGAGAAAAGGCACAGCAACGTCCACCTATAAAGGAAGATCAAAGGGTGTAACCTGAAGTTTATGAATTTGGGATTGAGAAACCCCCTCCCCAAAAGAGAGAAAAACTGCAACTGAAAGGTTTCTGCACCAATAGATTTCTTGATTATTAAAACAAGTATATTCTGTGATAACTGCTAGTAGTATTTTCCTAAATAGGAATGTATTCTTTGTATGGGCTGTTCTTGAGTTGACAAGATGATTTGATCAGTCCAAATATCACCTGCCAACAGCATTTTAAGCACCTTCGTTTCATATAAAGAAAATATAGAAAGGAAATTGAGATTAAAAAGTTTAAAGACTCATTTCAGACATGTCTTTCAGGGATGTTACACTTTGTTCCATGACTCAGTAATGTGCTCAGGCAGAACACATTTGAAACAGAGATGCACTACATTTTCTCCACTTCCTTTTTTGCCCCCAACGTTATTTCTGACCACATTCTCATACAGCTATCCTCATCCTCCCCTGAGTTCACTTCCCCAAAACATTCAACTCTGTTTTCCCTCAGTTAGAGTTCCTGCGCTCTGGATCTGTCACCAAAAATGAAGCATACTGAATTTACACCATAAGATTTTCTGAAGGTTATGAACGTGTACAAAATAAGAAGGCAGCAGTATTTCAGCGTACGTCAGCTACTTTTATACATAAGAGAGGGCAGGACAACCGTTCCTTTTCAGAGAAGCTAGCATAATGTGAAAAGTTCACGTTGTCACTGAATGATGATGGTGCTTAACATGCTGAAAATTTTACATTTGTCTTTAGAAGTAAGTATTTTAATGTCAGCAACAAATATGCTGATCTTAAGCATTCATAGGAACAAAAATGATTTTGAGTTCCCCTTGGAATCAGAGTAAAACACATTAAATTATTTTTATTATTATTCATTCCAATGATTTATAATCCTTCATTCTACCCTTATCACGGACTTGCCAAAGATGATTTACTTCCTATGCATCCAATTTCCTGATGACTGTCCTCCTCCTCCTCCCTTAACGCTGATGCTGTGCGCTATAGAAGCAGCGCCGTCGTTATCACAGTGTATCACCAAACGAGGATTACCTTTTTTGAGTTTCCTCACTGCCAGCATGCGGTGCTGGGATGAAAGTTCCCAGATTCGAAGTGTTTTATCATCACTCACCGTTGCACAGACGGGCAGGAGAGGATGAGCTGCCAAGCCCCATACTTCTCCTTCCATATGTCCCTAGAGGATGCCATTTAATACACGAGAAAGTCACGCATTTGCCTTTATGTAATGTGTTCTAGAACTTGCCCTACCTCCTTTTACAAGTCTCAGACAACACATCTTTACCATCTTCTCTCAAAAATTTTCTATATTCACAAAAACATGAAAGCCTGGTCTGGTTCCTCTAGTAACCATCTGAAATACACTCTTCCCTAGTTGCCTCCACAATTGCTAGCTGTAATTATTATTAAGGCAATTAAGGCAATGCTCCCTCTTTCAGTCTTGAACTGAACAGGAAATAGTTAAGCCCAAGGTAGGCCTTTCTCTTGAAATCCTAAAATGGGCTAGTCTGTCTGCAAGGTTTATTAACTTTTTAGATTCTGGAGAACTCGTACATTGGCCAATGTACACCTACTTAGCTTTTCTAGTCTTTCTTCAGAACTCAGTTTTTAAATTTTAATTACTCTCCCTGTATTTTCTTCAACTTGCATATAACTTGCAGGCATCATTTCAACGTTAAATCATTTTTTACTGTTCTCAGTCTGGATATCAATTTGGCAACTGCCTTGTTTGTTGAAACAGAAAAATACTGATAAAACAGGAAAGGAAGGAACTGTCTTGGTGTCCTGAGTATGTATTTTTGCTCAAGTTAATACATACAAACATACAATTTAAACCAGATGACACTTATAAAACTTTTCTTTATCATAAAACTCACAAGGTATGTGAACTATATTATTGAGCGACAGAACTGCTGGAGATGGAAGGGACATTTAAACATTATCTACTCCAACTCCCTTGCAATGAGCAGGGATGTTTACAGACTGATCTGGTGCTCAGACTCCCATGCAAGGTTCTCTGGGCAACCTGTGCCAATGCCTCACTGCCCTTATTGCTGAAAACTTTCTCCTTTAATCTAATCTAAACCTCCCTTCCTTTAGTTTGAAACAATTTCCCCTTGTCCTGTCAAAACAGATCCTGCTAAAAAGCCTATCCCATTCTTTCTTATAGCCCCTATGATAAGATTGCAATTCCAAATTACTGTGCTAGTTAAAAATTACTAATAAAAATTCTCACATTTATGTTACTTATGCTGTCATGAAAACAATACAAATCCGGAAGATTTTCTTTCCAACTACTTCTGATCACAAAGTAAATATCAAATATTTTTGTGAAAAATAATTTGGTCAGTTACAAAAAATATAAGGTAAAATTTGACAAATTATACCTCAGTAAAAGATGCACACAAATTTCTACATATTGACATCATGCTTAATAAAGACAATAAAACAAAGCAACATGAAATAAGTAGGTCACGCTTAATGCAACACCTCTGATTTATTCCCAGGAAAATACAAATTGCTACAAGGAGCACAGGAATTCTATTTGACAGAGCAAATTCTCAGCACAACACACTATCTTTCAACATAGCCCCCACCACTGGCTATGCATTTTTCCCAGCAGTGAGCAAGAACCTGCATGCCACGCTCATAACAATCTGCACCAGTTCAGGTGACCCATTGTTGCTGTCACCACTGCTGAAACACACCACCCACATTGACTGTCTGATCTCCATCAGTGTTCACCAAGCATCAACAAGTGTCAATAGGCACAATTTTTTCCACATGTAGGAATTCAGCTCCAACCCTTTGCTTCATACACACTTCCGTGTCACATGCCACTGTGTCAGAGTGCCCCTCTGCTGCCATCTGTCACATGGCAACAAGATGCAATGGGATATCATTGGGAACTTGCAACCTCTACAGCCATACCTCCAACGTTTGCTTCTGATGTCATGGGCCGACACAATAAAATAGGAGGCATTACTTTTGGAGCAGCCCTCACACATAAATCGACATATTCATGTCAAGAACCTTTTTTTTTTTTTTTTTTTTAAATCAAACTTCACAAAATCCTCTGCCTTGCCAGAAGAAATCTTTTTGTCCTTTGCAACACATTCAATGAGAACTGCACGTCGCTGCAGAAAAATACTATGGCTCTAAAACATCTTTCACCAATACAGGAACCTTCACAGTAGACTACATCATCTCAGTCAAAGCAAATGGGTCAACAGTGTCAAATAAACTCTGTTAGCTCTACCCCTAATTTTCCTTTTTCTCTACTGGGTCCTAAAAAGCCTAAAATATTCTTTGCAAGTCTCACTACCAATTTAACTTAATGGACTCTTACTTCAGAATTACGTAATCCACAGTGACTCTCTAAGTCACTTACAGAACAAAGAATCAGCTTCTGTCTGTGCAAGGAAAGGAACAGTGGCCAACAGGATTAATGAAAAGAGAAGGAAAAAGACAGAGGAAACCCAATGATGCTTTGTACTTCTGCAGGGAACGTTTTTGATAGGAAGACCCATATTGTACCTGAACAAGCAGAGTCATAGGACCGCTTTTATCAATTTCAAGTATTTCTCCATTTTTAGTTCCCACGAGTATATGGCCATGTCCTAGACTGATGGCACGAATAGAGGGATTGTCTTCTAAAAGTAAACCTGAAGAATAAAAGGATATTTTAGGTTTTTTTGTGTGCGTGTGAGAAACCAAAAACAGCCTCATTTCACCTTTATACAGCTTATATAATTAAAACTTGTTTAAAATCCACCATGAAACATGAGATAAATTTACATAATCATAATACTAGATAATCCATGGTTTTCATTAACAGTTCAAAGGAGAGGAGCTTGTGGTAGTATGTACTGTGGCAATTAACGACTGGAGTTTTACTGTTTTAACATACAAGCAGTTCTGCAAGCTGCAGCAATCTGGACAGTAATTCTGTGCTCATCTATGAACATCACTTTACAGAATTCCATCCTGACGCGTGGGGAAGTACACAACAGGTCTTTCCAATTCACAGGGACCACAGTCCTCCTACAGGAAATATAGCCACTTGTGGAAACCAATTGCTACACATATTTTGGAACACCCAAACTCACAGGTTTGTGATATTTGTTCCTAAAATCATTTCTTTAGTGAAAACAAAGCTAAAGGTCAAGGAATAGAGGAGGAAATATCAGAACAAACTATAAAATGACAAAGACTGGGATATTTCAACCAAATAGGAAGACTCTAGCACGGAATAGCAAGTAGTTCAGTAACATTCCTTTTGTGTTCCGGCAAGATTTGACATTTATTACTGCCATTTTACCAGCCTTCATACATACAGTACCTATTAAAACACAGTGACAAACAATACCTTTGGAACTAGAAGATAGTGCTGCTCTTTTAATAGCATATGTCTTCAGACACCTTTCAAACATATCATCCCAAAGTGCCACAATTCCATCTTTTCCACCAGTTACAAAACCCTGTATCATCACAGTATGAAAGACATAGATAAATGTCAGCAATCTGATATTGGCATATAAAAAGACACGTACAAATATAGTAGAAATCCTCCTGTGTCCTTGGAATGTGTCTAAATCAAACTACTGGAGCCTATTCCTATGAATAAAAACCTATAAGAGAAGATTTTGAGAGTTTCTTCTCTAGGGTTCTGCCTTACACAGACTGATAACTATACAGAATGCCTACTACTGTAAATAGTAATGTTGGACCATAATATTTTTCTCCATGTGGAAATAAATTATGGAAAAATAAGTGTTTCATCCTTTGGCAAGGCAGAAGGTGGAAATACTGGCTTCTCAAGTTACTGCAAATTAACTGATGTTTGAAATGGCTTTCTAATGATGCATAGGAATTGACTGAACAATTCCCTTGGTAGATTCTTCTGCCTGGGCCAAGACAGTGCATAACACAGCATAAATCACTAACCAACATAAACATAAGAGGATGTTCGTAAGATAGAATGCCATCAAATAGAAAAACTGATGGAAAGCCAGGAGCGATCAAGTAGGGCAGGAAAGGACAGAGACAGAGGGATTTACAAAGCTCCTAACAGATACAAAAGGTTTATGTGTAGTGTTCCTCTCCTCGTGGTATAATTTCAAAGATGAAACTGTAATATGAAAAAGAATGTTCCATTATCAACATCTTCAAACTGTGAGTGGATTCTAGTAATAAAAGTTAGTCTCTCAAGCTCATTAGTTCACTGATGTGATATCGGTGACATATTTTGCCTCAGTTTCTTTAAAAGTTTATTGTTGCATCTGAAGGAAAATAATACTGATATCTGGAATAATCAACTCCAGAAAATAAAACCTTTGCATACCTGAAGTCTTGCTTGCCTAAGGTATGGTGATAATACCGATACGGATTTAGAAATAAAAATAATAAAGATTCATGGATTACAGAAGAAGACAAATACCTTATCCAATGCATGCATTGCAAATACAGGTCCATCATGGGCTTTCACTGTCTTGAGCAATACAGTATCCTTCCAGATGAAAATGTCTCCAGTAGCAGCACCAGAGAAAACCAAGTCTTCTATTCGCCCGTATGAAACGCTCATCATAGTTTCCAATTTTCCACTGCTTCCAAATGTTCCTCGTCTTGACGTAAAGCCTCCACCTGCAACATAAAAAAAAGTCCTTTATATTTCAGTTTGTAGTCGTAGTGCTGTAAAAGACAAAAGTCTCGACTTCATCATCTGTTATGGCTGCCTAAGACACAGCAGATAAATATTGAAAACACAGCGCACAAGGGAAAAACACAATAAGGGCAAATCAGTCTAGCAATGAGAGATTTAAAGCAGTACAGACTGTATCTTTCAGGTCATTACTTCCAAGCAGTTGTTTAATATTGGCAATGAATTGTATAGAAGAATTAATACAAGGGGCAGGCAGAACATTTCTGTACAGAACAGCCTGCCAAGCTCTTCAGAGGTTATCACAACAAAGACAGAGGTTTGCTTTACTGGCCCAAATAAAAAATTTGACAGCAGTTTTGCAGAACAAATGGCAGGACTTCTATGTCTCTAGATTGCCAAAAAGCCTCACTGTGCCACAACTGCATTACTCACTTTGGTTTAGAATGCCATTACCACCCGTGAATTGGGATCATATAGGCAAAAATAAGTGTACAATTACAAAACAATACATGCAATGCTATCCTTGCTTCAGTCAATTCTAGACAACTGTGTTTCAAAGGACATCATTCTTTTACTGCAAAGAGATTATTCTTGGAGTAAAACACTGCTTAATGCAAATGAATGTAATACACTTTGGCAAACACCAATAAAGTATATTGAGTTATTACAAAAATACCCTAGACATTAAAAATGCAGGAAAAAAAGTAATTTTTAAGCTGAGGGCACTTGAACCTTGTAAATTACAGTGTAAGCATAGGAACTTCTTAGAGTCATCTAATTAATTTTTTTTATTGTTTATTTATTTTTTAGCAGTGTGCCACTGGCTGGGATTTTCACAATAAGAGTCATATACTGCCTGAGTAAATTAAGGGGACTGTATTTTTTCTGGGAACCAAGATGCTAGCCAAATCAGGAGAAACTCTCAATACTACGACTAGAATGAAAAGAACCAATGAGCTAGAAATTACATCCAAATGACATTCTCCAAAGAGAAAGGAATATTGTGGCATTTGCTGAATGCTCTTTTACAAATAAAACAAATTATTAAACAGAAAACATGATGTCCCTAAATTAAATAGGTATAAATCCCCAAATAATGTAAATAGAAAGTATTCGGTATGATACCTGTTTGCTGCCAAAATTTGATATGCTTCATCCCAACCGTGACTAGCTTGTCTACATGATGTGGATTACATTTTACTACAAATATTTTATCTTTATGACCCCTGTAATAAAAATTAAAAACAGGAAGTTAAGGGATTACTTAACATTTCAAAGTAGTCTGTTTCAAGTAATTATTTCACAGTATTGGACAATTCAAAGACAGTCTTTAGCAATAAGAATCTGTTTGTCACAACTGTTCTACTCTTGGTGCTAAAACAACAACAGGGATCACTAACACCATCACTGGCAGATGACTCTCAGAGACATCCCAAAGTTCTCTTTGCCACAGTTATCCTATCTAACAAAAAAAGAGAGAACAATACTCCTAATCTTCAAAGGTTTAGCCTTGGGAATCCAACCAAAAGAGAAGAATGTAGTTGATTATAGGCTGTGTATGAATTAGACTACAGAAACGAGGTGAATAAAAACCATCTCTCACTGAATTTCAGTTCCGTTATGATGAAGAGGCAGGAAACAAAGTTCAATGCAATTAAAAGACAGCATAAAGGGCAACATAAATATTTAAAGGAATAAGAATGTGGTTTATAAATATTTAAAATTATCTATTAAAAAAAACCCACAAGGAAGTCTTAAACCTGATTCAAGAGGAAAACTCAAATTATAAAATCATAGTCTAGAAAACAGTTCATTTAGCAAATGAACCTTCAAATATACCTTCAAATTTAGTTCTTCAGTAAAGGTACTCTTGTTTGAGCATGTACTTACGGACATTTGTAAAATTAAGTTTCACCATTACAAAAAAAAAAATTCTGAGTCTCAGTGTAACAATCATTTCTGCTTCAGGATGTTAAAGCACTAGGAGCAAAAACTACTACTTTTTTCAACCTGAACATCCAGGTTTTATAGCTTGATGCCCAAGGGATGGGATGCCATTCAGAGAGACCCAGACAGGCTCAAGCAGTGGGTCCAGGAGAACCCCATGAAATTCAACACATCCAAGTGCAAGGCCTGTCCCTGGGTAATGGTAACTCCCACTATCAATACAAGCTAGGAGATGAAAGGATAGAGCACAACGCTACTGAAAAGGACCTGGGGGTACTGGTGGATGGCAGCTGGACATGAGCCTGCAGTGTGCTCTCACTGCCCAGAGAACCAACCGCATCCTGGGCTGCAGCAAAAGAAGCATGGCCAGCAGGGCAGGGGAGGGGAGCACTGTGTAGGGTAGGGATAGAGCACTGTGTATTGTAGATAGGGAGTGCACACTGCAGGAGAGATGTGGACCTGTTGGTTCACCTCCAGAGGAGGGCCACAAAAACGAGCCCAGGAATGGAATACCTCCACTATGAGACACCTGAAAGTGGCCTTTTAGTATCTAAAGGAGGGCTACAAGAAAGAAGGGGACAGACACTTTAGGAAGGTCTGTTGTGACAGTACAAGGGGAAATGGTTTCACACTTCAGGAGGGTTGATTTAGATTGGATATAAGGAAGAAGTTTTTGACAACAAAGGCAGTGAGGCACCGGCACAGGTTGCCTAGAGAGGTGGTGGTGTCCCATCCCTGCAGACAGCCAACATCAGGCTGGATGGAGCTTTGAGCACCAGATATCTCTCTAAATGTGCCTGATCATTGCAGGGGAGTTGGATTAGATGACCTTTACAGGTACTTTCCACCTCAAATGAGTCTATGATTAGACCCAGGATTTTTGTCAGACCGGTTTAGAAGATCTAATTTAAAAAAAAAAAACAACAAAAACAAAACAAAAACCCAACATCTGACTCTGAGAATCTTGGCTTCAGTATTTTCTTTTGCTGAATCAATCTAAACAACAACAACAAAAACAAACAAACAAACAAAAAGTCTTACTTCACCAACATTTGAAGAACATCATTTTGGAATTCTCCCTTCTCCTGATTTGTCACTTTGCTATTGTGATGCCTTTCTTTGCAGTCAGGTCATACTGCCTCTTCTAGAAATATTTATCACACAGCCAAAACGTCCAAAATCAAAGTAATTGCATGCCAGCGCAGATGTCCCCCATCAAATGATATGAGTATGTCTGACCATGTGATAAGATGCATAGTGCTGGCACATGACAACTGGATATATGCTGCAAATGTACGGCCTAGATTTGGACCCCAATTACCCACAAAGGTCAGACCAAAACATGTATCCAGGCCTGTGCAGTTTGTGTCCCTGTGATTCAAGAAACTGACATGGGAAACTTGTTCTTACAGAATGAAGTTCTAGGAGTACAGTGGTCACTGATTCAGACCATAGATAAATTTGACAGTGCTCTCCTCAGCTCCCTTAGTGACTGCAGTCCACTAACACAAAACACTACAGTCAAATAGGACCAGCATCAATAAGAGTGAAAGAAGCTCTGATACGCCTTAACACCATATGCTTACTCAAAAAGGATTTTAATTAAAGTAGACAGAACATTGTAAAGCTAAGATAGATAGGGGAACAAGCTATATAACTTATGCAGTTAACAAAAACATATAAATGAGAGTATACTGTGGCATCAGAAGAAAACAGAAGTCATGAGGAAATAAATCACACTTTAAAAAAAACAAGCAAGAATACACACAAAAAAATGAACGTTTGTAAACAGGGAATGTACAGTTTCAGGCTTCGTCCTCTAGATGTGGGTCAATACAATAGTAAGATACGCTTCTATTCCTGCCTGCCAAGGCCCTGTGAGAGTCACATCTAAACACTTGTCTTTTTTTTTTTTTCCCTCCTCCTCTTTCCTATATGTCCTGGTGTGCTCAGAGTGGGGACTGGTCTGTAGGCACTGCTAAAACATCAATAATTACACTGAGAAGAACGCAAGCACGTGATTCTGCATCTTTCCCCAAGACAGGCAGCTGCTACAGGCCAACCCATCTTGTTTTTAAAAGCTTAGAAGGTCCCCATGGGAATATATAAGGTATTTCTACACTCGTGTGTCTGAAGTGCAGTAGGTCTGGAGAGAGTGAAACTAGGACTGGAAAGCAAATGAACTGTTTTACAACACGGACAACAATTTTGCTAAGCAATCCCTACATCACAGATTTTAAATAAGATTTAAAATTTGGTGCCTAATAAGATAATGAGAGAAAGTGATATAGTCAATATATATATTATGTTATATGCACACTGGAATAAAAGTTATTTCTTTGTGGTACACTACTAGCAGACAGCGCTGCCAGGAAAAAAAACTTATTTATTCTGGAACAAGTCACAGCTTAATACTAAGTTATATTTCTCAGGCATTATTTCACAATTCTCTAGTATTTTTCAAGTAATAAGTGACTTGTACGTTGCATGGTTGTAGACAGCAGATGAAATGAACTCCCTGCCTTCCTGGTATGTATGTGCATTCTTAGATCTACACAATTCCAATATTTTGATCTCAGAGCTACCCCAGGTTTACCCGAGGTGAGACCAAGTTCTCATACTAAACTGTGCAACTTCTTCAGTACAAAGAAAACTTTACTTTTCTCCTCTGAAAGGTTGAATTGCAAACACAAACTGTAATACAGTCCTCTTCCCAACAATGGTCTCTTGAAGCAATTGCAAAAGCTTCTTTGCTGCAGGTGAAAGAACTATGCTTCCAATGAGGCAAAGAGCTGATTCAGAAAGAATGCAAAAAATCAGTAGAGGTTGAAAAATCCACATATACCAGACAGAATCCATTTTTCTTTCTAGAAAAGTGAGCTGCAGATATATCTTACACCAATGTAACCCAGCACACAAACTAACACAAAAATGAACACAACTTTTTTGATAAGCTCTGCTCTGACTCAGAAAATGAGGAGAAAAAAATTAACTGAAGTAGAAAATCAGTAAGTGAACTTTAATATCAACATAATGATCCTACCAGAAAGGTGAGGAAAATCTTGATAGAAAAAGTTCACAAGACTTCCACACAATAACTCGGAAAGGCTTGGGAACTACATCTGGGTACATCGCTCTGAAACACCATCCTGTTTTCAGAGGTGTGCTGTTTGTTTTCCCAGAGTAACACGCGTGGGTGACCACATTCCAAAAAATGTAATCACAGGACACACACTGAGAAACTCTTACCTGGTTGTCGCTAGCTTCTCTCCTTTTTTCCAGTCCCAAAACACAATGGCATGATTATCATCAAGCCCAACAGATGCCAAACATTTTCCATCAGCTGTACAAAAGCAGTACTTAATGTTAAAGGTGATTAGTCTTTAACTGAACATACAGCAGGGAATGGACACAACAAATACACTGTAAACTGAATTTCAAGTGATATTATAAATGAAAGAAAAGAAAGCATGTCATGGGTACAAATGATTCCACGAGAACTACTTCAGGGTTCACAAGGCCAAACAGACTCTCATACTGGACTGGCCTCACAGTATTCAGCATCTTACATGACTAAGTTCTATGAAAAACAGGCCCAAGAGGAGAAGGGGAACTAGAGCTCACAGTTGAAGAACATAGAATCATAGAATCATAGAATCACCAAGGTTGGAAAAGACCTAAAAGCTCATCCAGTCCAACCGTTCACCTATTACCAATAGCTCCCACTAAACCATGTCCCTCAACACAACATCCAGCATAGGCTTAGAAAGAAGGAAGGGATGAAGCTAAAAAACAAGAAATAGAACCAAAACAGTTTTTAAAAAGTAAAGAAAATAAAGATACAAACAAGGAGACAAAAAGTTAATGTGAAAAAAAACCAAAGGAGACAGTAAGAACCATTCTAGAACAGCTTTAATGAGCAAAACCACTATGAATATAGCTGATACAAAAAGTAAATATGCAGTGACATGCATTATTTCTTTAGGAAAGATGCATAATATCATAATAATGATAATTATTTTTAAAGTTAACTCAAATAAGACAAGGAAAAAATATTTTGTTAAGAATACAACTTTACAACTTTATTCACATCAAACAGGCTTCATGCATTAATTTAGGCTACACATTCTGATTAATAACCACCAGAGGGCACAATCAAACACTGCATGAACATAATTATAACATCAGAATCATAAGATGATCAAAACAGCCCTACAAAAGCAATCTGGCTCTGTACACTGAGCTCAGTGGCCAATAGCAGATGCTTTTGAAAGTATGGGCAGAGAGGAAGGGTAGTATAAAGTTAGCCACCAGATCAACTAAGACAGAAAGAAAAAAGAAAAAAGGCATCTTTGGGGTTCAGGGCAACTTTTTTTTTTTTTAAAAGCTTTACATAGTGCAACCTGTAACTAATTTGGAAATATCTCTTAGTAACACAATGAAAATTGCCTTCACAGGGCCAAACCAGCCCTCTGATCCTGTAGTATCTGTTCCATTCAGTGTCAAGAACCTAAACTAAAGCCATTTAGGTAGGAAATGAAGACTTTTTCAATATGTGCTTTTTCAGGATTAGGTTTAAAGCAACACTGTCATTATGCCAGTCATTCTTACTTCTTAAAAAACAATTATTTAATGCCCACAGAGTATGTGATCAATATGATTTTATGAAGGTATATATATTTTAATACATGGAATATAAGTAACTGCAGAGAAATCTAATTTTAATGAGAACATAGATCACAACGTATTTCCTAACTGTATTTTGTTCAAATACAGTTCTCAATGACATTTTTTCTTTTTTTAACATCTACACACACAGTGTCCATCAGATCATCTCTATCCATTTCCCCTTCTCCTGGTACCAACTTTACTAGGTTTCACACTGCAGCGTATCAGCAATTTCACATTGCTTGGATGAACACCAAGGCTCCTCTTCAGATAATGGAATATGAGTCAGTTCCAGACTTATCTTTGTGGAAGTCTCTTCCATGTGGTCCTGTCTAATAAATGTGATCTAACGTGTCATAATGAATTCTGACATTACAACAGAGCAGAATGTGAAATAGATCATGCTTAATTGAAGCCCACATAAAAATCTGAGTTCAGAAAATGATAGTTAAGGTAAAGTAGTGGGCAGCCACAATATTTGTTAGACTTCAAAATCTTTTATAATTTAAGTGTGACGTAGGACAGCTTTTGTCTGAAGGTAAAATGGATGTATCACACCAAGGGCCAGGTCTATGAGAAGAGCTGAGTGCATAAGGACAAGCAGAATTTTAGAATTCTACTTTGTTCTGAGATCATGAGTTCCTGATGAATTTTTATACTGGTAGAATCACTGAACTGTAGGGGTTGGAAAGGACCTCAAAAGATCAGTGAGTTTAACCCCCCTGATAAAGCAAGTACCCTACAATAGTTAGCATGGATAGACATCCAGATGGGACTTGAATATCTGCATAGAAGGAGACTCCACATCCTCTCTGGGCACCCTTAGCATACTGGAGTGACTATGTGCACTCCTGGATGTGCCCCACTCTTTTCAAACTGAGTAATTTAGATCCTATTCCTGCTTAGCAGCACACAGGAGTTAGGCACTGTTTCATTAACTATCCATAAATGTTTAATCTGATAATGCATAGCATTCTAAGTACTGTTCAAGCACTCTCCATAAGTCTTCCGGCTCAAAGTAATCATTGCAATCACTTCTTAAATCCTGTGCTATATATTATCCATAAGCACTGTATTCTCACAAATGAATAAAAAAATTTTTAAAGGCTCCAAATAATTTCTGTCCTGTTTTCCAAAGTTAGGCTTATCTGAGACTAACTGCTCAAGTCACTTTTCAAACTGTGATTAAGACTCTTAGCAAGACTGTAAACAAGGAAGAGTAGATTGGTACTCCAAGAGTAGTGTTTCTTTCCCTCTTTCTCATTCATATTTGGGAGGAGTAGACAGATAAAAAAAATAATACTTCAATATTTTTTTTTTAATAGAAAGGAGTAATGGATTGGTAAGATTTTATAAAAACACGAAATTGTGCGAATCACCATCATGTGAGTGATTTAAAATTGAATTAGAATTGAAGGAGCTGCCCTTAGACAACTGAGAGCTCAGGTCATTGATCCCAGAAAGGCAAGTAGGAGAAACAGCAGACAACTGTTTATCATATCTGCTTCTATAAACTCACTGAAAAACGTTAGCAAATTTGAAGAACTGCATGAGCCTGGAGATCACAACACCATCTCATTTGTATACTTGAAGTGATCACTCTGCCTCCTTTTAAATTATTATGCCATCATGTAGAAAGCCATTTGAGTCCCAGCTGTACACTCGGTATTATGAATTAGACATTAAGAAGAATTAGTGATGGATTGTAAAAGAATCCTATAACTGATTCATTGCTCAATTTTTATCAAAACTGTCAGAAAGGCTTTTATGTAAAACTTGTATTGACTGTAAAATGGTCATTTAACACAAAGAACAAAACTAACTGTCATAGCTATTCAAATAAAAGTTTCACCAAGAGGATTGCTTTTTAATTAATCACTTAGAGCAATGTACCTGAAAAATCCAGTGCACACACTCCTCTTTGATGCTGGCCTTTGAGTAATGATAAACACTTCAACGTCTGTGTGTCCCAAACATGAATAGCAGCATCTCTTCCAACCTGAATCAGAGAATTAATTGGAATATCTGCTCATAAAGTTCAAAGCACACCAATATCAGTAATTAGCACTATCACATCTTCAAAACACTCCAGAGGTAACTATTTTTCTCCTTGCTGCATTTTATCTTTTTCACATGCTATTTTCTCTTCTGTATCACAACTCATTTCAGGCACACTGGAGCGTGGAACTTTGATATACTGCATTCATGGAAAAGTCCATTCTCACCTTGAGAGAAGTTCACAGCCTCATTAGCTGTGGTATGAGAAGTATGTCAGCCTCTATGTAACTGGATCTCAGAATCGGTCAACTTAGACAGTTTTCCAAACTAAAACTTTTTTACTTGTTCTTTTACACACAGTTATACATACCCTCATTCTTCTCTCTCAGGGATGCCTAGTTTAATTAGAAATAAAAGTCCACACAACTTTCTCCCTCAGCTTCTCGTTTTCTCACCTCTTTCCTTTCCCTTCTCTATATATCTATATATCCATGCACAAAATCCCCTTTCTCTAAGCTTGCCCTACACTGAGACTAACAATACATCAAAAATACCTAGGACGTAGATAAAAATACACTTCACAGATAAAAGCAGAAATTCAAAGTGAATGTAAAATAGTAAATCTATATTTCTCCTAATTATAAATCATAAAGGCATCTTATTTCCATGGATTTCTAAAATCATCTCTGCTAAATACCTACCTGCCCAGTAGCAACATAGTCTTTCACTGGGTGAATGCTTAGGCTGAGGATATCATCATCATGGCCGAGATACAGCCTTTGAGAGTGCTGCTGCCTATTATATACAACAGCTACAGCAGCAATGTGATACACCACTTCTCCAGTCTGTGTGTAGAACAAGTTATTTCGACAGTCATAGCCCCTATAACTGAAGTAAACATGAAACAAGTTACATTCTGTTTTAAAAATATTCTGGTACATTGTGTAACAAATTGTGCAAATTAATTTGATAGTACAGCAGGGCTTTCAACCCTCCCGTCTCAAAACTATCTCACCACATAGGCAGAGAGACACTATTCCTACCGAAGTCATCAATCTTCATGGTTTACTTTGCAGTAAACTCTTAAATTAGTACTGACATCACAGGAAAGAATATGTAGAGTGCACAGAACTACAGCCAGCTTTACAGAGATTTGGGTTCAAGAACAAAGCTGTTAGGCAATGTGACAAATCACAACTATCAGAAACAGAATCTTTGCTCTGGGATACATACGGTTGAGTCAACAGAAGGTAATTTTATGAAATGCACTGCTCGGGTATTATTTAATATATGGCTATATTATTACAATCTTCTCTTGTTCCTTACCTAACACAACTGAAAGAAAACAAAGTCTACGGTTGATATTCCATAAATTATCTACAGCAGCAGTGACAAATAAATTAGTTGTGAGTAAGCTCTGATACTGAGTATAATTGTTAGGATGTTTTAAAAACCAGAAAAAAAAAAAAAAGGAAAAGAAAGCATTATTTAATATTGCTCTACCCGTGTATAAACTGCAATTTTAGACTGTCCTCAGGCGCTCGTTCTCTTTTAAGGAAAGGAACAGAATGGTTTTTCTCTTTACTTTGTTGTTTCAGCTGAGGTAGGTCTTCTTTGTAAACCTGAAGAATAATTGTTAACATTAATAGCACAGCTCCAAACATTTCTGAATATTTGTGTACATGCAAGAAAAACACCATTTCATACAAGTTTTACAACTTAATACACTGTTATAGTGATGGTCAGTAGTTACAAGAAAGAGGAAGTCACTATTCATTCCTGCAGAACTCCTAACGATGATAATAAATCTATTCCAGACAGTGGAGTCTCCTGACACGTGAAGGACACTGCATTACTCTGGAGCAGAGCTCATTTTTCCTACGAGATTCCATTGTCTGTCAGTGAAAAGGATTCACAATACTGACTGAAACCATCAAGTCTCTAAGCATCTTTTTAACTTCAAATGTACTTCAGAGTATGCAATCAGAGCTGAACATAATGAACCAATTCTGCCTAGATATCATGATTAAACATACAGTGCCTAGTACCTAAGTGATTTGCCAATACATCTGAAACCAGAAAAGAGAATCTCCATAGATAATGCTACAGATACAGACATCATGCATTAAAATCTTTCAGGAATTCTGAAACTCTGTGGGATTGCTGATGATGTTTGAAGCCTCTTGAAAGCAGTGGCATTAAACTACATTTGTTACAGTGTGGAGACAGAGCCTGATTATTATTTTTTTTTTCTCTTTTACTGTACCTACATTTCTTGTCATTCCTTTCATTTTTCCACAAAGGACAATTAAATCGTTAGTGCCGTAGAACTGTGTCTGTCCTCAAAGACAACACACTGGATTTATACAAGTAAAATGTTCATATAACTTGAGATGAGTTTTTGATAGTGGTAACTAAGTAGACCTTAACACACTTTATCTGTCACTCATATGGGTTCTACTTTGTCCTGAGCGTTCTTGACTATCTACTCTGCTCCCCAGAGAATGCTGCTAATGAATAAGAATCAAGGATTATTGTTTTCTAATACACTTCAATATCTAAGAACTTATCTCTATATTATCTAATATCTATCCCTACACTGCTTCGGCCATAAACTCAGAGGAAAAAAAAAAAAAGTAATGCTATAATGCAATGGAAAGTACCCTGATAATAGCAGGGAGGCAAAGCCTTAAGCGACAGCAAACAAGGACAAATCCAAACACTGCAGCTATAGACACAAAAATGAAGGAAAACAGCTGCTTACCTTTGAAGGCCTCAAGAAGGAAGGGGTCCCCAACAAGACACCCTTCCCACCCCACCCCTGCCAAGCCTTAAATGAGGTCTGGGAAGGTGTGGATCCTGATTCCACCCCTTCTGGTCGCTCTGTGCATTGCGTGCAGCTGAGCTCCCTGGGTTGGCTTTGCCTTCCCACCAGGTGCTCAATGACTGGTTCAGGCCCTGACTCTGCATTTCCACTACAAAAAGCCATACCCACTTCTAAAAATGAGATTCATGGTTTTAAATTTCCAAGTGCTTTTATAATTTCCTCTAACAAGTGATTTTCCTCTACGTGTACTTTATATGCTTGATGTTGTCTCATATTTCCTGTCTAAGATTCTATTTCATGCTGCTTCTAGCTTTGCCATACATTAATCTGCTTGATACGTTTCACCTTAACTGCCTAAAACTATTTTTTCATTTTCAGCTTTTAATTCCAGATGTTCTTTTTGACGCATAGTGTGGAGGAGGATGCTGTCTGATTTGCATGCAGAGGGAGAATAAGGAGAAGGGGGAGGCTGGGACAAGTACACCAGACAGTTCTGGGGTAAAAGAAAGGCCAGGGAGCAAATATTGCAAAATCTCTGTTTCATTTGGCAAACACAATAGATCTCCATAACAAAGAGGTAAAATAAGCTGTTGGCTGAAGGACCTGAGCCACTTAATGCAGAATCTGTAATGTGCAGAGAAAAGACAAAGGATAGTCCTTCACTAACGCATGGAATGTTAGAGGTGACCTGTCAGCATTCTAGAAAGAAACTTCATGTCTGCCACTAAGTGAGTCAAACTAACTTGAACCAAGCTTATTGTACATTTTGCATTCTCAGGTACCTAGCATGAGATTATGTCTGGTCTGTAGTTCTGACCTTTGACCATTGCAATTGCTCAGGTAACTTGTCAAGGTGACAAATAGTAATCTCTTCACAACAATGGATTCCAAAAATCAAGCCCCAGATATTTTAAACCAGAAGCCAAAATCAGGGGAGAGAGAGAGAGAGAACAGAATTTGATGTTGATGTTCCTTTGCCTTCACAACAAACAAAGATAACAGCACCCTTCCACATCATAGACTGTTATAAAGTTCAGTGATCATGAGCACACAATATTGACAAGCCCATAGCAACCAAACAGATGCAAGGTCAGGTTGGCACACTGAGTCAGCAAGTCAGAATCTGATACAAAGATGGCAATAAGGGATAGTTACTGTGACTGACTGCAAGTTTCTCAACCAGCCACCCGTGATTGCCAGACACTGGCAAATATGATAAAGCAGGTCCAAAATCAAAAAAAGACCCAAGACAGACCCAAAACAAGTCTGGATCAGCAGGGTCCATAGCCAGACATGAGCATGACAGCAGCACCCCAGCACTTCATCAGAGCTGAAGGGCATAAGAGATGTCTTTTAGCCAGGACGAGTGTAAACACATTTTTATGATATAGAACCTGCTATTCAAAACATATAGCTCATGTGAAACCAGCAGAAGCTAAGCTATGTAACAAAATAATTTTCAGTAAGGATAGAGTTCAAGTGAAAAGAACTGCATTTCTCTGTGGAAAAGACATTCAAGGGCAAGCTCAGAAGTTGATGAAGTAATCAGCAGAGAGAAATTGCAAGAAGTCCAAGGAAAAAGCAAGAGAAGCACTGGGGCTATGCTCACAAGAGAAAGAGAACAGAGAGGGCTTTTTTGTTATTCACTGAGTAGAACTTGAAATGAAGATATTACTGATATATCTCAAATAGGTTTTCATAAAGAAAGAAGATTGTGTTTCAACTTTGTAAATAAATGGATCTGAATCAGAAAACTTCAAACTCTATTTTGCTTCTCCTATTTATGGCAGTAAGCAAAAGGATTCTAAGTGATGTTAAGTCACACTGGCCAAAGCAGAATCAGTCTTATGCACAAACAATATGAGGAGTATGAGCCAGGCTAAATCATTCTGTGATGTTCCATTAAAATTGAATAGAATTTTAAACACTTTAAAAATTAAAGCTGAAAGGATACTCATTAGATTTTTATTTTAATCAAAATAACAGAACAATTCTCATAGATTGACATTGAAAGATGAGATTAAAGAGTGAAATGGTGTACTACAATTCCTGAAAAAAAATCAGCGTAGTAAAGAACAGTCATTTGATTTTGTCCTTCTAGCATGGAAGCAATCTATTTAAATTTACCTTAGAACACAGTTGTACTGAAAACAGGAAGGTAATAAAGTGTATTAAGTGACCATCAGAAATCAGTTTTACTTGGATCTCATATAAGAGAGATCTTATCAGAGAGATTTTAATTATTGGAAGTTTTATCATTGGTAATAAAGAAGAATCTGTCACAAATAAATGTATTATGCAGGCTTTACACTCATTAAGAGGATTATTCTGCTCTGAATATGCAGAAATCATAGAAAAAAAAATCCATGATCTCTATTTTACAAATTATGTTTCTCAATTTAATAGGACAGAATGATCTTTTCTAACACGTATCAAGGGAATGGGGATAGCAATATGCTCTTGCAAAATGTTTGACTTTGCTCTGTAAGCCATATTCCTTATTTCAATAGATAGTTTTACATACAGATATGCTAAAGCCCTTATAAATTCCCATCTGCAGCTAAAGTAAACTCTGTTTTTATGTATATTGGTTGCGTAATCAGTTGAATACTGTCAAAATAATCTTCTTAGAGAAGGATGATGAATTAGCTGGAAACCTCTTTTGCTTATGTTTACTAAATACTGAGGATAACTTGTCAGATAATTGGCACAGTGTATTAATTTTGACTCACCTGACGATCATAGTTGATTTGAGCTTCTTGCTCAATGTCAGAATCTAACTCCGGCACATCAGATAAATCTGAATCTGATTCTTCACTGTAGGAATCAATGCCACCCTCTGCATAAAAATAATCATTATATAGCAGACACCTAATTACAAGGAAATAGCATGCAATGCTTTTATTATGATTTGGTAGTAGACAACTTTGGAATCAAAAGCAGCTTGTAAGAATCATAGGAGGTGACTGAATGTGTCAGGTTTAATTTCTGTTTCTCCTTTTTCAGTGCCTGGGGCAGGATGGTGGCAGAGGGAAGAGAATAACTAAGTAGTTTTTAGTACATTTCCATCATCTGAGAGAGTAATGCTTTTTTCACAGGTTTTGGAGTGATGATACAAAAATGGTAAATAAAAACTTCCAGCGTGATCATTATCTGTGTTTAAGAAGATTTGCTATAACAAAAGCATTTTGCCAATTCTGCAGGTACTGACTGATTTTTTGCCCTTTTACTGAAGGGAACAAAATTTTCAGCAACTGACATTATGTAGTTTGTATGGCTTTTAAGTGCACAGCATACCAAGGAATCAAAACTATTTTCTCAATTCAGTAAAATACATTTCATCATTGCTGAATTCTCTGTTGATTTCATTCAATAAATAACTCAAAAAACACTATTTTTACCTTGTGGAGCTGTTTCGAGGATGCCATTTGTTATCCCTTCTGGAATAAATTGCCACTGAAAAACAGAGTGATCAGCACCTCCTGTGCTTAAAACCCACTGAAAATCATGGGACCATCGGACATTGGTTACATGTGCTGAATGGCCAACATATTTTCTAAATTTAGCTCCTAAAAGGCACAAATAGAACAGCTCATATAGAAGAATAAAGAAAAGCAACCATGATAGCTAATAAAGTTTGTCTTTCAAAAGAAACAAGATCTAATTTCTCCTAGGAAACACAAATGAAAGTTACAAAAATACTTAAATGCCTGCTTGGGTATTCTGATATTAATAGCAATCACAGAAAAATAAATGGCATAAAATAACTCAAGAAACAGGTTTACTTCAGTTTTCAGAAAAAAGTAATTAAATCCTGGCAAGAAGTATCTATATCTATATATCTATATCTATATCTATATCTATATCTATATCTATATCTATATCTATATCTATATCTATATCTATATTTAAACAGCCATATGTATCTGTACAGATAGGGTTAGTTATTTATACTATGGCCATTAATGCTCAAGTGAATTACACACATGCTAATACACAATAATTCAAGTGCAGAGTCAGAAAATATACAGATTTCAACTTAAACATGAAAGAACACGGGAAGTCAAAAGGTTGTTACTTTTAGTTGTGTATACATTATATGTATTACAGTGTAGATGCCAAGGAAAAAAACTATGTTAAAAAAGAAATAAACTACAGCCAACTCCAAAGATAAATAACTCACCCAGAGCTATACTGACTCGTTCTAGTAGACCCTGCTGAGGTTTGGATGACAAGGTAGTATCAGAATAGCTACATGGTTAAATGATATGTTCTCAATGGTTTTCAAACAAGTGCAAATACGTTGTCAGGGAACTGCTAAATAGGACAGTTAAAATCTCATCATTCTGTCCAACAAAACTAATTGTGAGTTGTTCACAGAGAAATGTGAATTATATACCTGAATCTAATGCCATTATCAGAAAATATACTGCTGTGGAACTAAACAAACATCGCATTCTTCAGAAATAGAAAATACTGTCTTACCTTTCCTTAGGCATGGAAATCTGAATAACTTAACCAGCCCAAAATCATCCCCAGTCACCAGCACTGAGCTGTTGTAATTACCATCCACAGAGTTGACATCTGTCACGTTTGTGTACTTTGGCCAAATACCATTTACTTCAGATCCTATCACACAGGTCCACGAGGCCCAATGAATTCCTTTGATCTCATCTTTGTTAGTTAGAGGCTTACCAGCTGAAAATACACAAGTGAATATCGTTTGTTTTTCAGTAAAACTCTTTTTTTTTTTTTTTTCATCACATTTACCTTTATATTCTCCTTGGGATTAGACTTCAACCTCAGTAAATTGAAAAGACTCACAGTTTTCTTTAAACAAGCATGGTCTTGTATTTGTGGCATTTGGGGACATCCTATGTCTTACAAGCTCTAATGCAGCTGCACACATATAAAGCTAAAAACATATAAAAGGGTCAAAAAGTAATCACTCCACATCACTTCTACCAAAGAAATGCCTTCAATACAAAGCATGTGTATGTGTTCCTAGAGTACTTTCAAGTTCTATGAGATCACTAATACAAATCTTAAAATAAAGCCACATGTGCAAGCTATGTAGCAATTGTTTGCCTTAATCATAGTAGGTCACTGAACTTCGTATATTTACTCAATGAATCATTCTGTGGTACTTTTCATTTACAGAGAGTGCTTCATAATTTATTGGATATAGCCCGACTTTGTGATAAGTCTGAGTGCTATTTGTGTAAGTATCTCTTTTTCATCTTTTGTGCATGCTAGGAAAATGAACGTAACTGGTGATGAACATTTCATGTACACGATTTGCTTCATGACAAAAACATTATTAGCAGTATTAATATACCAGCAACAAAGAACAGAAACTGACCACAGTATCGTGTTTAAAACAAAAGACTTTCAAGAAAAGCATTATGAAAAACGTTGGAACTGTCAATTTAGTGGCTCCATGGGACAAACATAACTGAACACCGAGACTGAAATTTTAAGTATGTCAAGAGATGTCAACTGAAAAGAAACCGATATCTCATCTAGAAATTTAACTGAACTGCTGTGCAATTTGAACTGGGTCAGGCGTTAGCTTCAGCAGGAATGTAGCTTAAATAGCTAGGCCTAAGAAAATGTACAGGCAATATTTGAAATTAATTGTATTTTTTTGGTTTGTTTTCATAACTGCTAAAAATAGAGAGCATCTTTAACTTTCATCCTAGAATGATACAAAGCTATCAGAAATGCACAGCCCAGTGGATTTCTTGGTTAGACTATCCCAGGCTTTTTAACCTAAAGCTAAAGACTCTAATTCTAAAAATGTGATGGATTGGATTAATTTGATAAGCCTGGGGGGTTATCTATGCACTACTCATTAACAGTCATCAAAACCATCATCATTTCTTAAAGTTGATGTATTCTGCATTTATTCATGTGCGTTAAAGAGAGGAAGGTAAAGGGAAAAGATGAGTTTGGAAACTTTAACTGAATTCAACTGAACTCAAACTGTTTACATATAAATTATCACAGTAAATACCAATAAATACAAATAAATAAGGCTTAAAACACTCTTGCATTATTTTTGATAAAGATATTTCCCCCAGGGGCAGTGGAAATTCAGATTTTGACTGCAACTGAGTATTTGCACAGAGCCAGGAGCAGCTACCTTTCAAAGAGGCATGATACAGCCCCAGTCAGCTGAGTTTAAAATTGACCTCCAGACAAATCTAGGTAAGAAAAATATGGCCTAGATTCCCTGCATTAAGAAGGGCGCCATACTAGCTCAAACGAGAACAAAATCTTATCCAAAAGTTCTCTTCTGTTCTTTGACAATTTCTTCTGAATATCAGAAAGCACTTTCAATTACAAGTTAGAATAAATCAATTATACCCTAGTGGAAGAATTAAAACTATTTTTACAGGACAGTCATCCTCAGAGGTGACAAGTAAGTTGGACTGTAAGGATAAAGACAGGGCATATACATTAACGCAGCTGAGGTCCCTAACAAAATGTAAAAAGGATAATTAAACATTTAGCACAAATTAATTTATTTACTTCGGTGAGATGAATATAAATCTTGCCCCATGATTGAATGTGAATTCTCCACTTTCCAAGCTCATTTTGAACTGCCATCACAAACTGTTAGTATTTCTTACAATTTTGAGATTTATTGCAAGAACAGGAAAGGTACTGATGTAACATGGATGATAACACACTGTGGCATCCCTTATTTATTTAAACAATTCCCAATCATCTCCTGCAAATTGGGCTGTGCTACTTCAGCCTCAGCTGTTACCAACTGCCTTCTGGATTTCTGCTGAATGCTCCCTGGTACAATCCATGCATGGATGAGGGCTGTTGGGGTATTCAATTACTCTGCCAAAGTTTAGCAGTGACACTTTGAACACTGTTTCTAATAACATGTTTTAACATTGAAACCAGCTCTTCTGTTTTTACTAATTAAATTCTTTAAAATGTTCTAATCACTACAACTGTAATCATTCATCATGAAGGAAATGCAACAGGGAATGAAGTGCTTTAGTAGTGTGAAACAAAACTTAGTTCTTCAGTGAGTCAACCTGTAAAAGTTTGCTACCTAAAAGCATACAATTTGTGTAAACATAAAAGGAGAGACAGCTTTTACTTAAACAAAGCTGAAGGTGGGTATATGCTGAGAATAAGGGTGTAAAAATGAACTGTAGCATTCTGTAAATTCCAGTCACAAAAATCTGCTTGCAAATGCACTATATATATAGTATCTGTATCGTTCACTTCAGATCAACACAGAAATTTACTTGCTCATTCCATGTTCATACTTGTAAACTTACATGGCATCTTGTAGAACAGTCTCTCTCCTGCGCCATCATTGGTTTGCAGGAATTTGCTATCCACAGACCAGTCAATATGAGTAATAAAACTACAAGATTTGTTGCATTCTCCTATTTTTTTGTATCGCTGAGCAACTGCATAGATATCCACAGGGCCATCATTAGAGCCCACAGCGAGGTAAGAGCCGTCGGGTGAGAATTTCATTTCATGGATTACTTCTTTTCGGTCTTTAATATGAACCACCTCTGTCATGTCCCTGCAAGAAACAGTAGTGAAAACGTGACTGTAAACTTTTGAACATGCAGCCTATAAATATTTAAGACAAGCATGGCAACAAATATCTTGTACAGGAGACATAGATGTCACAAAAAAATCTCCTACTGCTTCCATGGCTATAAGCACATAGAAACAACCTGTCGATGACACTTTTCACTCCACTGTCCAGTTTTAGCTGCGGAATAGTTAGCTGTGTAGTCTACACTAGACTATTGTGTTTTTGTTGAAAAAGTTGAAAAAAAGATTTCTGTTAAGGAGTGATTATTATACCTCACAAGAACGTATCAGAATGGACTTTAGGAGATCACCATTTCTCCACACTGACTCTTCTGGGGAGACAGACAAACAGATTAGTGGCTATGAGTTAAAATTGGTAAAGCTAGATTTGATTACTCTCCCATGCAATGACCAGCTAGCTACAGTATTTGGGACACAGCGGACCTAAAACATCCTTGTGATAATTCCTTGCATGAAGCTTTGAGAAAATAATAATAATTACAAATTAAAAAAAAAATCAAGAACACGATGCAGTCTCATCTTCTGAAAAACTCTCCCCTATCCAAATTATATTTGATACAAACCCATTTTCTGTGGAAATAGAAACCCTACAAGGAATCTCAAACTGCAATTCTCTTGAAAGCAGACAAAGGTTTTGCAAGGAGGCTTCCCAAACTCTACGGATATGAAGAATAAATTAGAAGTAAAAACTGAAATATATCTTCCCGAGTTGACTGAATGATGAAGCAAGTCCTATTGCCATTACTTTTGGATTTATGAAGATAACTCATACCAGATCACACATTGGAGTTGTAAGGCAATGTTCTGAGGAGGAGTCTGCTCCAAATGTCATGCCTCAGTTACTTTCCATTTTAGTTTTCTTAAACGTTTTTTCCGATTTCTGCCTCAATTTCTGCTAGAAGCATCAAATTTATGAAAAGGCTCAAAACCATTTAAGAAACAGTGAATTTTGCTAAAGTTTCTTAAAAATGCAGATTCATAGAACTGTAATGCAGAATCACCCACAATGAAGACAGACAGGGGCTCTGAGGAGACTGGTATGAATCAAAAGGTTAATATTACAGATGATCAGAATTCTTCAAAAAAACTGATGAAATATATTTCCTTTAGGAATTTCCTTTAAAATGGTGGAGCTCCAAAATGTCAACGACAGGAGAAATTTAGTTGGAAAAATTCTTATTTACTCACAGGCATTTTTTTCTTTTAAATATATTTTGGCCAAAACAAAAACAAACAAACAAACAAAATCTGTTAGCTCTACCTTCTTTCTAAAAACCTGCAATATAACTATTCCATAGTGGTAAATATTGCATCTGAGAAGGACCTTCCATGGCCAAGAACTCAGAAGAAAATAAAAAAATTAATGTCACTGAGTATATATTATTCAAAACAAGAACCTTCCATGCTTTTCCCTCTTGTAAATTCAAAGTTCAAAGTTTTTTAAGTTAGTTTTTTGAATTTACTAAAACTCACTTTAAAAAATGGTGTAATAGTAAGAAAGTAGTAAACTCTTCCAAGTATCGTTTAGAATAGTTTATGGTGTTACGAACTCATGCTACTTTTGTTGGCTAGATATTTCACTCCATGGTCAATTTCATGTTTTATCTGTCTACTTCTATCTTCCATATATTACTCCAGACAGAAAATGCCTACTGGGTAAGATGCATTCATGCAAAACACGCTTGTCATCTATTAAAAAATGGGAAATTTGCATATGGTTAGCAAATGCCCAATCACTGATTATTTTGATACTGCCTGTTCTTATATGTGGCAGAAATATGATCAATGAAACTCCTCTCAAAACTGTGTTATTGCTGTTAATACACATTTCCCTAAACATCTGCACCATTTCAGAATAAATAAACTTCATCGATCTTGTTACTGTGAGCTGATCTTATGACCTGAATAAACCATAGGTTTGCTTCGAGCTGCCGAACTACAGAAAGTAATATTATGGAAGGATATGGTCAATTTTTACTCTCTTCTGTTCACTTTCATTTTCTGATGAACAGGAATAAAAGACTTTATAAAAAGGTTTTGAGTTACTCAGGAGAAAAAAAAAAAAAAGAAAACCTGAGAAATGAATGCCATATTTTCTCATCTTACCTTACTCTAAGAACAATGAAGGAGCCATCTTTCATCCCAAGTGCTAACTGTGATCCATCAGGACTGAAAGACACACTCCGCACTGCTTCTTCCATGTTACAACGAGCTATCAAGGCATGGTCAGCAAGACTCCATAGTCTGCATCAAAGGAAATTGAAAGCAGTAGAAACTTCTTCCTAACTCCACAATATTTCAATATTATCAAGCGTGAAAATGAAAGGTCCAACTGAATTGATAATGCCCTATTTGCATATGCACCTTATGTTAAGATTTTATAATGCACTGATTTCCTTCCCAACTATGGAACAAAGATATTTTTACTGACTTGAGCCAACAGACTTTCAGTTAAGTAGTTTTTAAAATCTCAAAACAGATGGCAGCAGAGGGGTTGTGTGACAAAATGGTGTCTGACACGGAAGCACGAATGAAGCAAAGATGTGGAAATGAATTCCTCTACGCAGAAAAAATTATACCCACTGACCTTCATTGATGCTTGCTGAACATCTATAGAGACCGAACACTGGATGTCAGCACCATGGTGGGTGGTGCATTTCAGCAGTGATGACAGCGACATGAAAAACAAGCTATGTTCTGGACTGCCATGTCCAGAAGCGTGGCATGCAGTCTCATGTTATCTAATGGTGAAAATGCATAGCTAGTGGTGGTGATTATGTTGAAAAACAGTAGCTAAGAATTTGCTCAATCAAGTAGTGCTATTGTGCTCTTCATAGCTGTTGTGGTTTACGTGAAAACAAATAGGAGACATTACTTTCAATCAATGTAGTAAACAATAACGCAAGCTGATTTACTGATTTGCAACACTTCAAAAAAAAGGAATCAATAAATATGTTATTCTGTAAGATGGGGAAATGCAAACACTGTTACCTATATTTTTTGAAAGAATGGAGGGAGTTTCCTAAATCACCTCAACCTAGTTCATCAGATCTCAGTATTCTGAGATCTAAGACTTAGGGAAAAAAATAAAAAGTAAAGAATAATAAAACGTGGAAGAAGATGCATAAAAGATCTTTTGCAGTAGATAAACTAAGTCAGCAATACCCAGAAATACCAGTTAGAAATACCAGGATTTTGAGGACAGTGTCATAGATCTAATATATTTTGTAAAGACTTATGAAATATTAAGTAAAATATTTGAACTGTTGGCCAAACTCAAGAAAATGAGAACTTACACAAGAACTGTACACTGTACTGGAAAAAGTTCTATGCAAGCTTTACAGAAAGAAACAATTAGCTGGATGGAAGTTTCTATTGAGAATTCAAGCTTTGGAATATTAACATTCAATATTTTCTCTAAAGACACTGACATAAAAGATGAGAATGCTGATGAAATTTGCTATGGACAGCAAGCTGGGAGGCACTGCGAACCCAGAGATGGATTTATCATATTTGTAGAAACAGGATTCTTGATGATGAAACAGACATGGAATGAAACTTAACCAGAAGCTATATTTGCGAGTTTTATTCTCTAAAATTGTGCCACAAGCTTGAAACAAGGGGAACTAGCAAAAAGAAGTAAGATCTCACACTATTCTTTAAAGTACAGAATGACAATGATCCATGAGTGAGTTACAGATGGGGAAAAGGAAATTCGATCGTAAAATGTATCCTGGCTGCTATTCCAGGAGGTACACAAGAACAATAGCACACAGCACACAGTCATTTCATCCAACATGCTCTTTACAAAGTCTTTCAAGAACTTTGAATAAAAACAGGAACAGATGCAGTGAAGGGTTACTAGGATGATTAAGAGAATCTAGACTGTATCACATTGAAGAGGACTAAAAGAGTTTAACCTCTATACCTTGGTGAAACAAATGCTGGAAAGGGATAGTGTTGCTTCCAAAAATGCATCAGTGGGATAAACATCAAAGAAGGAGAAAAATTTATGTGGAAGGATCATGTTGGCACTAGAACAAATAGGATAAACAGAACATGAATCTAGTTCAAATAGAAGGAAGTTTATGATCACACCAGCAGTAGCATTTAGATGCAGCCTTGCAGTATGAGTAAAAGGAGAGAAAAGAGATCGAGTTTGATAAATTTTGTAGAAATAGAGCATTTGACTGCCTGTATTGAGAAAGAGTGGTACCCTGTCAACTCAGCACTTCCTTTCAATCAGAAACTCTTTGGGACTCAGCCCGTTAACGTTGTTAGGTAAATCCAGAATTAACGCCCCTAAATGGCGCTGGCTCTTTCTTAGTCTCAGAAAATTCAAGGATGAGAAAAAAAACCTGGAAAGGTTCTTCTGTGAAAGAACAGCAAGTACAGGCTCCCGGTGAAAAATAGATGCAGAACGCTAGAACTGGTTTCAAAGACAAAATAGAAGTAGGAATCAGATGCAAGATTCTTAGGAGCCATGTAAGGGAGAACAGAACCAGGAAGAAACAGTAAAGACTGCAAAAGAAACACCAGGACAGTATGCCTCCAAAACTTGCCTCCACATGAATCACTTACATTTTGAGCGTAATTGCAGTACATGGCAGTGCAAGATGAATAATTCAATTTTCTTAGTAACATGCAATCAAAACCCCAAAATTTAATGTAAGAATAATTCCAGATGTTACCTTTTCATTTTTAATAAAAACAGTAATTTTGTACACATGCAAGCATTTGTACGCACAACTCAGAGATGAAAGGCCCGGCTTTGCTTATGAAAATAAGGAAGGTAATCTTTTCTGGCAAATTCTTCTGCATATTGTTTTTGAAAGAGCTGAATAAATAAACCACTTCTGTATAAAAGTTGCTTCTGTTTTCCAAGAAGTCAAAGATGTGTTTTCACCATTCCTCAGCAACTTTCCTCTACATTTGTATAAATGTCTGAGTTTTAGAAGCTCCAATCTGAACATTTTATTAGTAAATATTCCAATATTTTCCGTCACATACCTGACATAGAGTTCACTGTTTATTGGTGCACATACTGATTACAGCCTCTCAAGAGGCTTACTAGCAACTTCTTTGTTTTCAGAAACAGCCAGTACTGATGGCAGCAACTTAAATGGTGGCTCTGGCAGAACAACACTGCACTAATAAATAAATGAATAAATAAATCAGAGACATATACATTCAAAATAATTTGTATAAAAATAAGACTCTGCATCAATCTTTCTACAAATGCAGGAATAGATCACTCAAGAAAGACAGCCAGCAGAGCAGAGATGTTCTGACAGAACGTCAGCTACTTGTAGTCCTGCAGCTAGTCATTATACTGGTGTGTTGTAAAAAGACGTGTATTAATTGCACTGAACAACTGTAATAAATCATTCTTTATGCCTCCATTAGTATTCAGATGAGGCTGATGCTTTTTCCTGGTTCTTGCCATAAGAATGATGAAGCAAGCAGCATTCCTAATAGACAGGACATTGACGCTTTAAGAGTAGGAATCCTGTATTTGGCCAGTCTTCTCTCAGCTGTCCTAGGGAAAATCTAGAGATAATCCAGCTCACTAGATAATTTTATCTGTAAAACAATTTAGATTTATATTCTATTCAACTAACAGGAAAATTATGCAATAAAGGAAATAGCAATATAGAAACACTCCTGTTAATACAAAATCATTACTAAAACTCTTCTGACATTGCTAGGAATGCATGAACTTTCTAGGTAAACAAACACAAAGTGCTTAATTTCCCTGCCACAATTGGTTTTTATTGTTTGGGACTGATAATCTCCTTCCATTGTGGAAATCTTTTTACCAGCAGAATTATCTTTCAGTTCCAAAATTATTCATTTATTTTTTTGTATTTGTGGCTAAGACCATGCAATCAGCCTAAGCCTACAGATCAAAAAATATAATGAAAAACTAATAGGAAAAATCCTTTTGTGCATGTTTTATGTCACTAAAAACACACAAGAATTTATACATTCCTCTGGAATTCCTCACATGAAGCATTAGCACACTAAAAAAATAAGTATCACTGCCTGAGCTAGAATTCAAATCCCCCATTCTCTAGTGCCTAAAGAGCTAAAGAAATGTACAGAAGAGCAGAAGACTACCTGCAATGTTAATAAATGCATATTTTAAGAATGGTGATGTTCAAAGGCATGAATAATCTAACAACAAGTATAACAGCAGTAGTAATCATAAGAGCACCACTCAACAAGATTTTGTGCACAGGGAACATGCTTTAACAGCCTTTCATAGATGGGCACAAGTTTGTCTCACATACTCTACAACACATCATCCAATGCCAAACCAGAGTGGTACTACCAAGCTAAGTCAAGAGATGAGTCCAAGATAATAAGTCCATAATCTTAGCATGGCTTATTAGTTTGAGATCAGTACTACACTAATCTCAGCATTGCAGCTCTTGTTTGGGAATGGGCTCACATTCCACCAGAATGCAGGCAGTGTCAATTTTTGTTTGCCTATAAAGCTGTGCAGAAAATTCCAAGCAGAAGAGACCATTCCTGCATTTTACAAATTGAAATAATGCTGCTGTGTAGGAAACATGCAGATAATGTGATTGTAGAGTCTAAGTGGAGCTTCATTAGTTTCACAATTGATTAGAAAGAGATGAGGAATGGCAGGAATAGGAAGCCATACAAGTGAAAACGGAGAAAGGAAAGGAAAGAAACTGAAACTCCAACTGACCATCAAGCTTCACGGCCAAGGTGAATCCACAATGGGAAATCTGAAGGAGTACAAATTTGAACTGTCTGTATGACAGGAAACTGAAACAAGTCCGAATGGTAGAACCCACTGTTACGTTTCTGAAATAACTTGACTAGTAGTCCATCAGAACTGAAAATCTGTTTGGTAACATCCAAGGGTTGATCTGAAAATATGTGACCAAATTATCTATGTAAGATGAAAGTCAGTTATGATCTATTTGGTGTAGAGTTGGAGAATGGACAGGTTAGAAATTAGGACAGTGAGGTCAGGAGAAACCCCTGGAAAACTAGAGCTTGAGGAACCACACTGTTGTGAACTACACTGTGTGCAGTGTAGGGCTTCAAGGACTGAGAGAACAAGGATTTGAGGAAAGTCTCAGGAAAACACCGTAATAAAATCTGGTTTCCCAAAAGTCAATCCAGTCTTGACAGGTATCCTTCCCTGTGTGGAAAACAGAAGGCTGAGAAAAGTTTTGCTGACTCTCTTTAATCTCAGGTAAGTAATCAGTCACAGTGGGTACTGTTCAAGTCCAGATGATGTAACAGAAAACAGCTGTGTGGGTTTGACATTGTTATCAGTATGGCTATCAATATAGCTTAACTTCCATGCTTTACAGTAAGTTTTACTAAGAGTACAAAAAAAGCTTAGGTTTTTCATCAGCTTCTCATTTGGTCAAACTCAACAGCGAGAAGAAAAGAAACATCCTTGACTTTACCAAAACCTCCACAAACACGTGTACAAAGTTTCAAATCGTTGTTATCAAGACTTCAGGTGTACCTGCTACAAGTAAACACCTGAAAGGTGTTTTTCATCAGAGTAATCCAGCCTCGTTTTCTGGGATTTTAATTTAATTGGGTTTAGATTAAATTTTCTAAACACTCATGGTTGGCTCAGACTCTTGCTGTGCAAAAATTAAGTTAAAAGTGTTTAAGATTTTTGATTTTTGCATGGTACTAACTGATGAGAAGCAGGAGGCCACTGTCAGAATTAGAATTAAAACTGTTGTTCAGAACAGTAATAAGTACTTAAAGCAGAGTCCTCCAGCATGCGCTAAACATAAATATTTGAACACATATTCTGATTAATTTCACATGATGTTTGAAGCCCACATACAAGGACTGAAAAGAGAAAGAAAAGCTGCTAAAGAAAAAGAAAGTGGGGGGAATGTTGCCTTATGGGACTCTTAACATAAGGCCAAAATATAAATCATTTACAAATACATCAAATTGAAACTGGTTAAAAATGATATGTATGTGATTCAATATATTAAAAAAAACCACAAGATCTAGCCTTACCGTACGGATCGATCGTCACTGCCTGTGACTGCTAAAGGCTTCTTTGGATGGACTGCCAGGGCCCACAGCTCCCCTTCACAATGACCCTGCATAATCAGCATGGGTTTATCTCTTTCTCTTACTAGCACCTCAAATATTTCACTGTCCTGTGTCCCTGCTAGAAGTCTGTCTGCTTTCCAACAGACACTTCGGATGGACAAACCTGACGGGACAGAAGAATTTCAGATTAATGGCAATGACAAGACCAAATGATAGTACTGTGAAGATCACTAAGCCTTCAAGAGAATTTTACAACAATCATCACATTTTCAAAACAAGCCTTATATCACAGTTGTTTGAATCTCAAAACAGTTCTCCTAAGTTATCTCCATTACACAGAAAAAGAGAGGGTTCAATTCTGGGAAAACGCTGTCTGCTGTCAGTCTGCCAAGGGATTGAGTTCTTCTGCTTTGCTTGCATCTTCAGAATTTACATAAAATAAAAATAAGACATGAGTTAAAGATAAAAATTTTAGAATAGGTAAGATTCCTTCTTCTGAAGCTTTATTTTTTTTTTCCAGTACTTTACGTTTTTGCATATCTAAACAAAACAGTGAATAAAATTTTAATGATGATCTTAAGTTGCAAGTTATCACCCTTCTCTACTTTTATCCAAACTATTAAAAAAAAAAAAAAATTAGAGTTTTGCTTTTCATACATATTAGAGAGCTTGATCTTATTCCAAAAAAATCCATAATTTTTAAGCTGGAATTTTTCTAACAACATGCTTAAAAATATCCTCTTATCAATGAATGACAGCACTGACTGCCTCAACGTAGGTGACTGCATTTCAAAACTAGTGTTTTGCATTCAGAAATACCTTTTACAGTAGGGAAATCTGGTAGTAACCATTTGAAGAACACTCAAAAAGTAAAGAAGTTCAGTGGCTCTAAGGCTGAATTTGGTTTTGTGACCCTAGCTGAATACTTTAAACCAAAAGATTAATGGGTTGGTGGCACTCTCTTCTTGACTGCTCGCAGGGTTTCTATCTTCTGTCCAACGAATTACATGAAAATGTGAAATTCTGAAGTTTCAATAATGGGTCTAGATTCTATGAGATGTGAATGAATTAAAAATTCATTCACCATGTAGTCAAGGTCAAACGCATCATGATTTTTATATCTTTTGGAATGGAATACACAATGCAATTAACTACCAAACATATAAATAAAACATACTGCAAGCATTCTGTGTCATCTTTTTAGAAGGGCAAATTAAACTTTGTTTATTGTCTTGTCCAGCTCCAGTACCTTTTAATTTTGAGACTCTAATGAACTTTTGACTCACGCCTTCTTGAAAAACAGCAAATGCCACACAATGATTGAACTTCAGAAGTGGCAAATTGGTGTTAAGTTTTAGAATACTAATTACATCTTCCCATGCGGGAAACCTAATTTTTTCTGCACATAAGATGATCCATTCTCAGAAATTTTACTGATATCCACGTGTATTTAATAAATAAATGCCGAGTCTATGATCAGATGGCTACTGGCAACGCATCTTACTTTAAAAGTATGTGGTACACTTCAGTACAGGATGAACAATGAATGAGGATATGCAGAACAAAAATCTTCCTACCACCTGGGAAAGGAGCTTTAAGTTTGATCTCTGATGTCTTTGTGAACAGCTTTTGAAAAAGAAAAAAGGGAACAGGAGGCATGGGTAAGCAATTAGGCTACCGGTATTGCTTCAAGTCACATATACACTTAAACTAGCCACTGTGATAATGGAAAGTAAAACGTATTTTTTACAGTCTTAGTAGCAAGAACTAAATGGAAGTGATCATCAGTAGGTGGCATACAGGACAGTAACAAGAGAAAAGTACAGAGGCATAACAGAAACAAAGCAGGCATGATTTGTGTCACACCAAACAGAGAGAAGAAAGCCTAGAGAATAGGATAAAGGAAAAAGATGTTGACAAGGAAGTAAGTACATGCTTGGGTTTTATGACCTGCAGTCATCCCCAAGGACCTGATTTTTTTGTAGTTACGGCAGGACCAGAAGTCAGACAACACTTCACATACAAATCATAGTATTTTTTTACTTTGTCTAAACGATTATGCTCACGGGCACACCGTTTTTGGCTAAGCTCTGTGAAATTTTCCAGACTTGCTTGAGTCAGTTTCTTGCCTTTAATGCAGACAGTGTTTTGACAAACAAAGATAAACCAGAAAGATTTAAATGTTTTCAAGACAAGATTTAGACAATGTTTTAAAGAAATCTGTTACCAATTTTTGTAAAAAGTTTTAATTTATATAAAATATATACAAAATAGCAACGCAATTCACTTTCTAAAAATGCTTATTTTTATCACTTTTGCCATGCAGGAATATAACAAAATCGTCTGCTGACTGTGTCTCAGCTGCTGTTATGGTGCCTGGCTCTGCTTAGCTGCACTCATTTAAGAACTCTGTCTCCTCTATCATTCAGCAGATAGAAATAAAGGCATCAATTTAGACTCATTCAACAGAATGTCTAATGGGAATTCTCCTTCACTAAGTTCTTCCTTGATTGAGCTTAACTTCCACGAAGAGGCAAATTCCCTTGCAGCTAACCTGCAGAAGGGCTGCTTTCTGCAGACAACATGCTAGGATTAGATAACTCCTGTAAGTATTTGAATATTTACAGACTTGTAAAATGTTACTAGTACGAAATTAAAATTTTCCGTGGAAGTTTTGTTAACTGCAGTCAACTGAAAGTCAACTGTTTTGTTGGAAGAGATCTTTAAAAGCCACCAAGTCCAACTCCCCTGCAATGAACAGGGACATTCACAGGTAGATCATGTTACCCAGAGCCCCGTCCAAGCTGACCGTGTCTGCAGAGACCGGGCATCCACAACATCACTAGGCAACCTGTTTTCATGCTTCACCACCCCATAGGAAAATACTTCTCCCCTGTTTCAGTTTGAAACCATTTCCCCTTGTCCTGTCACAACAGATCACGCTGAAGAGTCTGTCCCTTTCTTTCTAGTAGTCCCTCTTCAGATACTGAAAGACTGCTCTCTCTGAAGCCTTCTCTTCAGGTTGAACAGCCCCAGCTCTCTCAGGCTGTCCTCGTTTTTGTGGTCCTTCTCTGAACACACTCTAAGAATTCCATCACCTTCCTCACCCTGCTGGTCGTGCTGCTTTTGATGTAGCCCAGATGCATGGTTGGCTTCCTGGGCTGTGAGGACAGAGTGCTGGCTCGTGTCCAGCTGCCATCCACCAGTAACCCAAGTTCTATTTAGCAGGGCAGTGCTCTATCCTTTTGTTCCCCAGCTTGTATTGATAGTGGGAGTTGCCACGACCCAGGAGCAAGACTTTGCATTTGGATTTGTTGAACCTCCTGGGCCCACTGTTTTAGCCTGTCTGGATAGCATCCTGTCCCTCTGATGTGTTGACTGCACTACACATCAACAAGCAAGACAAACTGGTGGGGCAGTTGTTCATTGAGTGTTCAAAGTAGTTAGCTTGTTGGACGAGCCTTGATATTGTATTTTACAAGAATTAAAATCATTAGCCAATCTGGTTTCAAGTAAGTTGAAAAAAATAAACACAACAAGCTTGTCACTAAATCACAGACCGAAACATACATAATTGAGGAAAAAAATGTTATCCTTTTTAGTTGTCTTCTAAGTGTTCCAAAGGCAATTTTAATATGAAAATTGTCTAAAACCATAAGCTAACCATTGCAGAACTGCCTGCCAGAAGTCTACTTGAGGCCAGCAATCAGTCTTCTCAATCTAAATGGATGTTGCAGAATTCCCTAAAAATTGAGTTGTTCATAAATCATACACTGGCATCTATAGAGATCATAAGCAAACTGAAAATCTAATCAAAGAAAAGTGATGATTCATAGGGAGCATTGCTAGCTTCAATAAACATGATGGTCAAAAGATTAATAACCTCTATATTAAATACGCCAAGTGGTACCATTCCAAATGAACCTAAGTGGAGTACTGAGATGCTCAGCATCTTTTAATATCAGGTTCCAAAAATTTCAAATAACTAAATGAATTGGCAAATAATAACTTAGAGATGGACTAGCTTAATTCACCTGCCTGTGTCATTAATTAGTTTTACTTATTTTCTCGTATTTGCATCAGGGGGAGGAGCAACTCCATATCCCTCCTTTTATATAATGAAGCACAGAAAACTTCATCAGGCAGCATCATTTTCAGTAAAAAGAGAACACAGATCTTAGAGGTAAATACAGGCATTAAGCAAAAAATCAGCAGTATACACAGACATTAATGCGTTGAATGCAGTGGTGCCACAATTATTTAGATATATGAAAAACCAGTAAAGTAGTAGCTCATTACCTTTGTATCCTTGCTCAGTCTCTCTGAGATCAATTTTAGTAATTGGTTTGAAATCAGTGTCCCATAACCGAATGCAACCATCTCTTCCTCCAGTGGCAAAACCCTCCTCACAAGCATACATACTAAAAATTCCAGCCTGTTAACCAATATTATAACAAGTTTTAAGGTTCTTTACAACTGATTTAAACACACAAAGCAAACCTTTTTGAAAAGACTCTTATTAAAGGCTAGAAACTGCTAGGCAGCATACTGTTGTCCATCCAGAAAGCAAGCCAGCAAACACAGAGGTACATTTTTATTTCAAGTGCTCTCACCTCAAGTAATTTTTGTAAAAGTTTTCATACAAATAATAGTGATATAGCCCACTTGCAGAACTCTAAATTTGGATTAGGTTAGCATTATCATTGGAACTACTAAGCAAATAGTAGAACACTTAAAATAAATAGTTACCCATAATAAAGAAAAACAAGCAAACAAGCCATACAAATATTCTTACAGGTGTGGAGATGATAGAGACATTCTTTCATGAATTCAGTGCAGACATCATCTGGAATCTAATAGGAACTGAAAGATTGTCAATTCATTCTCCTTGTTGAAAGAAAAAGTTCTGTTACAGATTGAATTCCTTCATTTTTGAAAATGCCTCATTATTGATGACTGTGCTACGCAGTATTGGAATAGCTCATGGAACACACGCTGAATCAGAATGCTATTATGAGGAAGACCTCTCAGTTAAAAGCCAAGTTCAACAGTACAGAAATTAACACAATGAAAGGGAAAACCTCTGATTTCAAAGTGGCCTTGTTCAAAGTCTTAATTAATGAATATTTACATAGAGGTTACAAAGTGGGCAGGAGAATATGAATTAGCCACGAAGAAACTCCATCATGTGTAAAAATAAAGCAGAACATATTGTGTAGAAAGAATTTATTTTTTCCAATGAATCCATATATAAACTCAAGGAAGTGTGCTACACAGAGTTACTGCTTAGCTCAGAGATTTCCACGTTCCATGCAGTTGTGCATAATCACAACCTGTCAATTACATGGTAGTTCTCCAGGTAAGAAATGTCACTGTCTTCAGTCAGACAGCTTTTACAAATTAGGGATTAGGTAATTAGAAGAGTTGCTATGAATCCTGATGCACTGCCAATATAATGAATTTGGGGAGATTAAAAAAAACACACCACCACCACCCTGTATTTGCAGACATGGAAATCCTACCGTGCCTTTAGTGCAGCAACAACAGAAACGTGTATTTCTGATGTTAATTCAAGTGGTTAGAAAGCCAGCAGAAACCTGTACATTCCTTTCTCTCTCTGTAATTTTAAGGGCTCCACATTAGGGGGTGTTATTATGAAAGGAGTAAACTGAGAGCCTCTGGAATATGGTCAGAGTGCACTCATAGATTAAAATGATCTACTCTACATTGAGGCTTCTGTGAAGAACCAATCTCGGATATTGGGAATTTTACTGGTAAAATTAATTTGAAATAAGATCATTACAAAATATTTTTATTAAAACTGATCATACCTGAAGCTATAATCTGTGAAACTTTAGATTTAGAAAATTTACGTTTAGTCTGCTTGCTTAAATCTGTGCTAACAATATCTGTTCTGTCAATATCAGTTCTGCAGCTAGCATCTGCTGACAAAACATAAACAGTGTACAAAATTAAAGATAAGATCTTAACTGACGAACTGCCTTCAACGCTCTTCTGACCTGAAATAAAAGGTCTTCAATAAAGTTTTCAAGCCAATGAACAAGACATTTCAGAAATTGACATTAAAAATACAACTTACACTATGTGCTCCTTGAATTGTGCGAACTAAGTTTAGCCCTTTCCAAACATAGATGTCTCCATTTAAAGCACCGGAGTACGTGATGTCTTCTTTTGCACATGCTAAACAAAGGATAGTTTGCAGATCCCCTGTTTTACCAAATATTCCTCTTTTCGCTGTCAATGCATTTCCACACAGAGTCCAAAACTGAAATGTAAATGCTATTATCAGGAAGAATTTCTGCATTTTTTTTTCATGTTAATGTGCAGATCTCACAGACGTACATCCCTACAAAACAGTGTCAACAGTGTTGTGAAGTAATAAAACAGTTAAGCTTCTGGATGAGCTGAATAAACATTTCTGCCCTTCCCCAGTGCACTGAAACAAATATGCTCCTCAAAACCACATTTACAGAGGTTTGATGGAGGACTGCAGACACCTATACCTGAAACTGAACTTGCTCTGAGTATGAAGTAATGGGATTTTCTAGGTGTGGCACAGAGACTTTCTTCACTTTCACATAGATACAGTAACACTGTGCAAAGAGGAAAAGGAAATGAGCAAGAGAACACAAACACAATAGAAGGCCATCCTTAGGGCTGGGCTAGAAAAATCATACAATCATGGAATTGTACTTTTTTCTTTTGGAATCAGTATTGAGTGTAATTTTTTCTTCTAAATAGACATAATTTCTATCAAGGAGACGGAATAGTGTGCAACGCAGCGCCCGCTCAGGGATCAGACCTCCTGGGGACTATAAAGTGGATTACAATTAGATGTGGACAAGAAATGCTGAAATACTCAGGCCTGGCAGCACAAGCAGAAATGGGCATTTATGGTCAGTGGTTCATTTCACAATAAAGAGATACTCAGAGATTGGATAGGTATGCTGAGGTGCCTGACACAGGAGCACAATGCCTATCTCACTTCATATGCCTACATCTTTTCTGTGGTTATAAACAATTTTCATGTCTTTTTCCTTGTTCTTGCTCCCATAAGTTTCCATAAGCTGAACTCCAGAAGATCTTTGTGTCAAGGATTTTTATTTCAAATCTTTCTCTATTTCTAATTCAATTATTTTTCCCGTTGTCTTTTACCATAAGTAAAGAGAGCAGGGCAGCATTAGAAAGTAGGTGGGGCATGGAGGCTTAGCTCCTAAGCCTTATCACAGCTTTTAATTTTTGCTTACCCAGTAGACCCAGCAGAACTGAAATGCTAAGGAAGAAACAGCATTATTCTTAACTACTAGTCCTTACTCTCAGAGTGCTACAATTGCTTTAGAGCTGTTCTTATCCCTCTTTGCAAGTTGATTATCACATTTCCACAGGCATACAATGACTGACAACTACGTAGAGCGTTGCTTGAGCATCACTGAAGGGGAATATCTAATGAGAAAGCATTCCAACTCACTCCCCCAGTCCCTCTTTTTTTTCTTCTTTTCTTGGCACGCCTCTATCCGTATGCATACTTTGCTGGTATTATGCACGTTTGGGGCAATTATGGCCAATTAAAACAGAACACAGGTGCCAAATAAAGACAGGTTTTGGAAAACAGCTTGCAGAATACAACAGATGGTATCACTCCTGCCAAAACCACCCACAGTTTGAAAGCAGTGGTGGTTTCAAGGGCAAAAGCTTCTCAGTAACCCGAACTAGAGATATTAGCTGGTTTCCTAAACTTCTAGTTAAAGCTCTTCCCACCTCAGCCATGTGAAATAATTACCATCTGTTAGGAATGCGTTTGATGAGACTGGAGGAAAAAAGAAAATTGCAGGGAGTATTAGCAAATGAGAATTTCTCTCTAAGTATTTTTATAAGCGTTGGAATGTCAGCTCTTGAAAAGATGAATTAGAGGGATCCAATAGTCAGATCCTAGAGTTCTAATCTGCTCATCTCCATAGGCATTGCATACCTTCCCTACAGCATCACCGCAATTGCCAATAGCGTGGTAGGCCAAATGGAGTTATAATCTGCTCATCTCCACAGGTATTAGGTACCTTCTCTACAGCATCACTACAGATGCTGGTAGCACAGTAGGTCAGACAGAAATTCATTCAATTCATACTTCTTAGTTACTCCTACGCCAGCCCAGTGACCACTTGTGACACTGAACAAGAAAAATCACTGAAGACTTTTACAAACAGGGAGAAGGAAACCCCAGAATTAGAAGTGTATAGTGATGAAAATTACACCAAGTGACCTTCACTTGATAATCTGCATCCGCTTAATGTCTAAACTGGCTTCCAACAAAAAATTTTGGTGAAATGTTGACGGATTAAAAAAAGAAAAATGGAAAATCTCTTATATTGAAAGCCTCATCATTTCACAGGACAAACTTCTTTCACAATGCCTATTTACTCAAAAACAAAAATAACAGCAAACAAAAGATATTTACCTTTATGTGTTTTACTCCACAGCTGACAATTCTGTTTGGTTGATACTGATCCCAGGAAATATCAAATATCTGTTAAGAAATGCAGTAAGCTGATATTTTAAATTATACAGTAATTGAATCTAGACTCAGTTTGCTTTTACTAATTTTTAAGCATAAGTATTGCAAAGCACTGCTAAAAATCAAAGCACAATATTTAGGTAAAACTGGAGCTCTTTGTATAAAGATTAAGGTCATCTCACCCAGCTCTGCCAAGACACCTCTTTCCTGCCTTCAAACTAGGAATCTATTCCAGCTCTGAGATATTCTTGAATAAATAACACTAACAATCTCAAATAAAATGGGAATCACGTGGTGAGCCAATGTTCCTTAAGTTTAGGGATGAAAGAATGGTGCATTTATCTTTGCTTATTATTTTATGTAAAAGGTACAGTAGTTAATTTAAGCTGATCACAAAGACTTAATGTGACAAAATGAGGTATCATTCATTTGAATTAATCTACAGAAATAAAATTGCATTAATCATGTTGATTACTGCTAAATTTACAACAATATGCATCAAAAAATTAAGCATCAGGTCCTATCCCCATTATCAGAAAAAAAATTACAGAGTAATCTACAACTATGAGATTATGTCAAATGAAAAATACTGCACGAAGTTTGGAAATAAGAAGTTCCTACTTCAGCCCAGATTTTCACCAGCAAGCCATTTTCACACTTTTCATCTCTGGCATTCAGCTTCTCAAAGGCCAAGCTGAAAACCTATGATGTTACCACAATCATGAGTTACTGCAGGAAACCTGTGTCTGTAGCCAAAGATAATGGGACTTTTTGCTACTTCCAGCTCTGCAGCTGTTAACAAGTGCATCTTAACACTGTACACATACAAGAAGTGCGTGTACTTCTGAAAACTTCCAGCACCCTACAGGAACTTACTATGCTAAGCAAACCCATCATTCATTTTATATGCTACAAAGTGTTGCCATCCTACAAAATATTTATCTTCTTTAAGAAACCATCACTTACAGTAGTTCAAGTACTTTGTATTTTGTTAAACACAAGATATTTTATTTTAGAAGTGCTGTATGTTTCCGGAACACTAAATCAATATAATTTGTGGCAGTAATAGATACATATTCTTTCCTATTCCTTCTTCAGTGCAAAATCTGCTTTTTCTGGTTGTGAAAGTTTAAGGAGACAAAGATTTTAGTACTTCTTGCCTGTCCTGGAGTCTTCAAATAATTCAAAACCTGATCTTGTGCCTAGTGAGGTGGGTAGCACAAGATGGTAGCAAAACTTCCACTGACATAACTGGGAAGTGAATCAGTTCTGAAAGAAGAAATTTGAATAGAGACTAAGATTCTGCTGTGGTGTGGATATTTTAAGTAAAAATGAGCTACCAGATTGAGGGTGGTGGGGTACTGACACAGAGAAGTTGAGAATGCCCCATCCCTGGAAACGTTTAAGGCCAGGCTGGAGGAGGATTTGAGCAATACAGCCCAGTGTGAGGTGTTCCTGCCCATGGCAGGGGGTTGGAACTAGATGAGTTTTAAGGTCCCTTCAGACACAGACCTTTCTATGATTCCATAGTTTATCCAGATGATACGTAAGATGCAGGTGGACTATATGTACACATATACTAGAAGAAAGGGTTTAGTCTGCTGCTCTGCTTCTATATATTTTATCATGAATACTCCCCCATTAGTAGTAAAACTTTCTAACATTTCAATATGAAGGCATTCTAATTTCAGAATATACTTAAGAAAAAAGCTGTCAGAATATTTCCAAAACTTAACACATGCATGCTTACATGGCGGGGAGTTATTTTGCTGATGCTAAACTTGTTTAAACATTTTGTAATCCTGAATAATATTCTAAACTCAGACCTCCTAATTTCTCTTATTTATTGAGGTTATTCTGATTCTTCGCTTGAATTTAATAGATACAACAGGAATATTTATCCTGACTTTTAGCTCACCTGCAGGTAACTATTTTAAGCAAAAATGAAAAGGAAATAATTAAACTTCCCCTCAGGATAAAATGTCTTTTTGATGCATTTGGAAAGAGCATTATCTTTGTCCACTGAGCTAGCATTTCACATCTCATGTAAAGGGCTATAAATCATCATCATCAGTGTGTAATTACAAAGTATTTCCTCCTCAGGCAAGCCAGCCAGCTCAAGAACACATCATGTGCTAACACAGTGCTTTGTGTTTTGTTTGGTAGAATGAGAAGAAAGAAATACCTTGTTCAGTATTTTAAAAGCTACACAGAATGAACAAAATTACCTCTATGTTAACCTTTGATAAACAAAAAATAATAAATAATAAAGTATTTCTTTAATACACTTACCCTGTCTGAATGGCCCGTAGCTGTTGCCAGTAGCTTTCCTCTCTTCCAGTCCCAAATACACACTGTATTTTTGGCATCCAGTCCCACTGAAGCTAAACGCTAAGGAAAAACAATAGTAATCTAGTTAACAGTTAATCAACTCAAAAATCAGTTTACTGTACTGAACAAATAGAGCTTCCCACATGTGACTTGTGATTGAACCACAATGCTAAAGGCATCGTCAAGATAACTGTGTTAATCATCTGTTTGCTGGAGAAAGCACTGAAACGCCTAATCTTTTCTACAGAGTTAGGTTTTAATTTCAGGTTACTGATGTCTCAAATATAATTACAGAAGGACTGTAATGATCATATCAGAAGCACTGCACTCTGGCATTCTGATCTATTAACCTGACAGTAAAAACAAATGGAAAACAGAAGTTCTCACTATCCACAAACACACGTTTATTCATTATGTTTACTTAGTTGAGGTTTAGAATCTGAACTGGATACACTTTCAATAACTGCCTTTTATATAAATCAGTGTATCAGATAACCTCCCAGTGACTGTGCTCACTGTGTATAACTTTACACGATTTCCATCAGAGTTTCTTATTAGATGAGCAATCTTAGACTGATGGAGCAGAGACTGTTGTGACCTATAACAGCCTGAAACTGATATCACATGTACTGCAACTGTACAAAATGGATAGGATATGATAGGATAGGATAGGATAGGATAGGATAGGATAGGACAGGATATAACATATGTTGGACAGAGATATGTCCAATATATGTTAGTAAAGGGAACATGCCTGGGTAACTTGCACTGTGGGAAGAGACCGAGAGACACTTTTCACGGCAAACAGCCACCTAGCTTGGCAACACAATTGGGTAACGTTCTGTTGTGTCCCTTATTCTTCTCATTGCCCTATCTACAAACTGAAGAGTCCAACTGAAGCTCCTACACATTTTGCTCTGTTACAAGAAAGCCTACATTTCACGAACATGCAATAAATGAAACCTTATTTTGGCCTCAAAGATGAAGATGAGCAGATGAATCATCTGATCCAAATGGACTCATGTTTCAGATTTGACATGAACCAGATTTTTCCTTGAAGAATTACTTAAAGATGACTTGCAAACTGAATCTCTGTACTGAATGCTTCCTTCAATTACATGTCTGTTATTTTTGGCTTGGCTTTGCAGCAGGTAAATTGTTTAAAGTCTGGAAATTTCTGAGTTAATACTAGAGAACTGAACCAGCAAAGACAAGAGCAATTTTACCAAAAAAATTCCTCTAAAATACTTTGTTAGAAAAAATACTAATTGCTGTAAGACTACCAATTACTATAGAGCTGAGTGAAATCAATATTCACAAAGAAACAGAGCATTCCAGTTTTCAGTCCGTAGCAAAATTAATCAGACAAGGTATTCTATGCCTTTTCATGCCATTTTCAAGAGCAAAAACATAGTGTACATCTTCCACTGAATAAGTGAGCCACTTCCAAAGGCCTCTGGCTTAAGGGCAGTAGGTACACATGCACCTTGCACTATCCATAATAGTTACAGTTCTTTTATTTTAGAGTAATGAAATATATCCCTTTTACATTTGGTTGCTTGGGAACCGACACAACATACATTGCAACCTCACGTAACAGCTGAACTCTGCATAGTGAATAACGCATAAAATCTAGCAGAAGCACCTGTAGGACACCAAGCACTGAAAAGATTTCAGTGTAATATATTTCACCAAAATCTGTTTGGCATCTACCCACATCCGAGCCTTTGAAACAGGAAAGGTAGGTACTGAATGGTAATGAAAGGAAAATAGAATACGGGAAAGAACAAACACACTCCCGCCAATCACCAAGATCAAAATATTTATGCATTTAAGAAAGGACTATTATTGTGGCATATGTTTTATTTGCTCTTGAGTAATCTACATCTACCCAGGAGGCTGGACGCACTGATCAAAACACCAGATATTTTTTCACGGAACCATCACTGATTCCAACATTTTCTCGCCTTTTTTATACTGTTCTCTTCACCATGGAAACCATGGCAGTACTTACAGTACCTTTTAGACTTATAACAACATCAGACTTCATCTCCCAGACAAGAAATTACCATTAGTGGAGTAGATGGGCAGTGATATTTCTAGAGTGTGTTAGCTAATGATTTATATTTTCTTTTTCCCTTTAGATCTATTGAGGAAGGTGTCCTGCTGGCACAAGAGTGATAAATGCTGAATTTCCTTTTAAGTTAAAACGCTTCTACTTTTAGTATTCCTTTTGGAATGGAACTTGATAGCATCCTGCTCAGAGAATTTACAGAATCACCAGAAGAAAATATCTGCCAAGTATCTTATGCACATAATTAAACAATTACTTTTAAGTCTACACAGATGTAGAAGATCTGGCTAAAGTAGCCTACCGCAACCTAACGCCAAATTCAGAAATGCACACATGCCCTCCTTACTCTTTTTAAAGAAAGCCCACAAAAGAGGTCCTTAAAAAACAACCTGGAACAGAAATTGAAATATATAGCATTAGGGAAATTCTTTAATAAAAAAGACATCAGCCTTGTAGGTAATTCTGTGAAGGGCAGACGTTGGTGCTCTCAAACTCTAGTTAGTTCCTGGTTCAACAGAGTAAGTTTTTATTCATAGGCAAACTGACAGCTCTTCATTAAACGTTTGAACAATGTGCAGCTTCCCTCCTACAAATGTCATCTCCCAGTCATACAGAAAAATCACAAACTAAAATATGTATTTTTCAATAACAACTGCTCTGCTGGAATTTAACTGCCTTCAGCACTCTTAAAATGCAACATTAATTACAGAGAATGTTAACAGAAAATTTCCTTAAAATATATTCATCTTCAAATTTCAAATGCTTATTGAAAGTACATAAAATAAACTATCCTTGATTTAAGCTGCTTGTTGATCTCCTCTGTATATCAGAAAATAATACTTTCTACTCTCCATTACTCAGTTTGTGGTTAATTACGCCAGGGAAGCACTGCAGAGACACCTAAGCTGTCTCCATGCAGTGCCAGCTGGGAATAAGTCTAGCAGGGAGTAATATTTCAGAATTAATTCATTTGAATGCTTGAAAATACCCCAGAGTTTCTGATACAGGAAGAGCTAATTAAATCGGTCGAAATATAAATGCAGTGTCACCATTCTGGGACCCACACTAAATTCTCACACTGGGGCTGTGCAGTACTCAACACAGTGGTTGCCCTCGGAACCAGAAGCTGTGTGCAGCAGAGTGGGAGGAAGCAGAGTTGTCTTTATGGGAACTGAGCACAGGTAGAGAAGCAGAATTACCTGGGCTTTTCCTCAGCCTATGCTTATTTTAAAAGTGGAAAATAGCAGGTATTTGAGAAAATAGTATGTAGGGATACAATTATTTGCACCTGTATGTTATGTTACTATTGAATTTTTGTTTGTTTGTGTTGAGGCTAAAATATCAATCTTTCCAGGATAGAAATAGACACTATGAGTGAAATGTATGCAGTTGAAGGAAAGACATGAGCAATGTACATGAAGCCCGTTTTGTGACAAGATGCCACCTCCCTCAGGTGACTGTGCTGACTATATAAAATGGAAGCAGCTCTGAATTCCACATACTCAAAGTTATGTCAAAGCTCTTTAATTTTGGCTCAGCACAGCACCTTCTTTTGTAAACCAGAAAGAGCAGTAAAAGCCAAGATGCATCATCCACATTTATGTTTTCCAGCACTGGTCCTTCTCCAGATATAAACTGCATTCTGTGCAAATCTTCATTCCAGAATACCTGCAACTTCTCTAACATTTCCAGAAAAAGAATGCCACTGTTTTGCAAAGTCAGCACACCAATAAGTTCAGTTTTTAATTACCATTAGGCAACAAGCAGCATCTTCAGAAGAGTCTCCATCTTGAACTCATATGGACTGGGCTTATCCTTATCATGTGTTAAACAGGGATTTAAACCTGTTTAAAGGTTTACCCACCATTCTCATGAAGTTAGAAACAAGAGAAAATTTTAAGAATACTTATTTCTGAATTAAAATAATGTTAAGGTTATTATATCATTCAAAATTTTCTTCTGGTGAATTGGGGATGCTCTCATTTGATTTTTTTAATGCACATTTCCTAGGAACACCTTTTTCTTTAATTAGAGTTGGCACATGAGATTTCGGAGGAAATGGTTTTACTTTAAAAAAAAATAAAAATGGAAGGAGATAGTTGAAAACTAAGCTTAAAATAGAAAGTTACCTCCAATTTCTAAAAAAGAAATACATGCCACAGTGCTGCCTAGTAAAGCTTTCTGAATATGTGTTACAGGTAATTGCTTGTGGTAGTGTACTTTAACTTACATTGATCTTTAAACTGAATATACACAAGATAACGCACAATAGAAAGTACTTTTGTTTCATGTGAGAACACATTTTTAGGCATTGTATGTCTGGTTTTGATCTCAGAAAGTGGAATAAAACCACTCTGTGATCAGCCGCAGAGTGATCAGGCATATGATAGTAAAGCTCTACAGACAGCTGTCTACGACTTTATTTTAAGGAAAGCATTTTAAGGCAAATCTGTCCTTCTGTGATGCAATTCACTAGCAAACAAGGAAGATCTGTGCAAGAATCCAGGAATCAGCTTACTTTCTAACTAGTCCTAAAAAATTTCAGCAGCAAACTATAAAACATGACCACAGTGTTATACCAGAAAACTGAAAACTGACTGATAAGGACAAAATTGAATATGAAACACTTCTCAGTTTTATCCACATAATTAATCTATTTTTCTCCCTTTTTAGTTACAATTCAATGTTTTTACTAGTTCTCCTGCAGGGAAAAAAATCCATGTGTTTAGACGTGAACAGCTCATCACTTACTTGTGTTTTAATCCTGCCTCAAAATATCAGATAATCATATAACATATTGTGTCCTAACCCCTTTATTCAATTAAACTGACTGTGCGCCTTAGCCAATGAGACTCTTACTGGAGTCTCTCTGCCAAAAGAGCTGCAGGATTGCAAGGACTCTGCCAGGAAATGGTCTCTTGAACAGCAAGTGATAAGTATGTAGTGAAGCTATTACATTTGAGCCGAGGAGGGCAGTTTCTTTTATAGACATTTGTTCAGTAACTAATGCATCTACTTGAACTGAATTCTTGGTGACATTTTGGTTTTTGAAAAAGCTACATTTGCAGTCCTTGCATTAAAAAAAAATTAATCATAATAGTAGTTTAAGTACAGCCATACACCTATCTGCACAGATAAAATATTTCAAAGTGATGTCTCTTGGGCTCAGAGGTCAAACTAAATTGAAAACATTGAAAAAGAAGATATACAAACCTGGCCATCAGAATCAAAAGCTAAGCAGGCAACTCCATGTGTATGTGCATCCTTAAGGACAGAAACAGTCTGTACACGGTAGGAATCCCAAATGCAAATGTAAGGGTCCTTTCCAACCTGCCCTGTAGCTACTAAAGTTTTATCCGGGTGAACTGCAAGGCTGAAAGAGAACACAGTTTAAGTTACAACACATTTTCTCAATACAGCAAAAAATGCAAACGTGAAACTGAAAAAATAATTTATTTTTCTTAAAAAAACAGCTCCTTTTGATTTATTGGAATGACCTTATCAAACGCCATAAAAACTTACTGTATCCCATTATTTCCTTCTGCCTAAAAAAGAAAAAATGCTTGAGACTGACACGGTGATTGCAGAATACAACTTATCATGTAATAATGTTTTAACTAGAAAATGTAAGAAAAGTACAATCAGAACCTTTTTATATGGGCTTTTTATTTATATGTATTTTCAGATATGCTTTTAGTTACTGCTGCCCGAGGAAAGGCTTCTTTGTTAGTTTATCTCATTTTTCTCTGCCAGCCAATCAGAAATAACACCTTGATAAAAACCTTCACGACAAACAGGACTTCTCTTACTTAAATCCAAGCAAATGCTAACGTTTCAAAAATCATTCCCTGGTTTCCAGTGATTTACTCCAATAACTCCAATAGTACAACTGTTTTGACTGACTTTATCTTATACACACTGTTAAACACAGACCTCTCAACTTTTTTTTTTTCCCCTCCAGTCTCTGTACAGAGGCACATTATTGCAAGCCACTCTAATGCAGAATCAAAAACCATCTCTGTGCACATCTCTCCAGACATGGAAATCTCTACCAGACTGCCCATGGTATCCTTCTCTTCCATGCCAAAGTGTGAACTCTAATGTTTACTTCCATATTGTGTTGGGACGTTTCTCTTAGATGTCAAACATATTCTGGAACGAAGCAGTAGCACCATTTAGGAAAAAAAAAAAATGCATTCTGTATTTTCCTTGTAACATATTTTTTACATTTTCATGGTAACACAGAAAGACAGAAGGCCATCATTGAACAAACTTTATCCCATACTAAGAATAGAGCAATGCAGGCTATCAGTAGCTGACACGGTACCAAAAAGTGCTCTTTGCAATGATTCCAAGTTGTTGTCAAGCTGTCCTTTACTCCTTGAGGCATTCTCTTTGACAAAGCCCAGAGGATCTAGTTTGAAAATCTCGCCTGGGGAAGTTAATAATAAAAATCCTCTCCCTAGGGTAGCATGAATACAAAGACAGTTTTACACTGTTATCCACGAAACAAATTAGAATAATGTCTAAATATGCGAGCTACAGATGGAATAAGGAAAAGTACCCTATTAATAAACTGACACTCAACAGATGGCTCAGGGCATCTGAGTATATTTTAATATCCCAGGAGTAGATAATACTAATTATTAAAAAGGATTCATTAAAAAAAATTAAGGAAGTTAAAAAAAAATTACAATTTTCTTATGTTAAGGAACAATTCTTGCAAAAAGAATAAGTTCAGCAGAACACTCCACAGAAACTTTTTTTTTTATCAGTTCTCCTATTTGCTCATTTTTTCCTTCTTCTCAGGCTTGGATTCTAAAGTTTGCTGTGTGTCAGCTAGTCACCTTAATTGTAAACCTGTAAGGCAAATAAAGGGTAACTTCACCATATTTAAGATGGGACATTTACAATGAAGTTGGATTACTCTTCTTCAGTGATAAAAACATAAAAACCAGATGGAAAAGATTAATTGAAGCAACCTATCTCACTGCTTGAACACAATTGCAGCTTAATTACATCTACCATTGGTCTGTACAATTTGCTTTTCACATACTAGATCTCCCCATGTTCAGCATCTCCATTCCTGGATGTATGAACAACGTATTTCCTACAACCTAAATAGTGAACATACCTGTTATTTGCTTTATCCATTTCAATGCATGAAGTCCACTAATGGCACATTTAAAGTTAGGACCAAGTATCAGTTTCTGGCACCTAAGAAGTAGCCTGATTTTTCAGAACCACTAAGGACATTCATTTCCTGCTCACAACCTATACAATAATGCACTACAACTGCCTACGTTCAGTCTGGCTGTTAGATAACCAAGGGTTTGTTTTTGGCAGACAGAACGGTGGCTTACGGAGTGAGGAAATGGAGTCTAAATTCAACAACAATTCCTGGTGACTGTCTGCATACCTTCATACATGACAGCCATGTTTGTCAATGAAAATGCAAAACTGCATGTGTGACTATTCAATGTGTTTGCAAATGGATTGCTTCCTGTCTCCAGACCAGAAGACCTCTAACTGGCATGGCTTCTCTGCCCTTCCACACTCTAAAAACGGGTATAAACTTCATTGTTTTGCTTCCAGCACATAGGTGTGTATCTTCAACCTTTCTAAGCAAAGATCCTATATCTAAACGATTTGTGGTATCACATCACTACACTGGAAAGTACTGAAATATTATTATTGAAGAAGGATAAAAATATGATTAGATTATGTATTCAAACAACAGCAATTTATGGTACAGAACAACACTGCTGGGGAATCTTTCCTGTTCCTTCCAAAAGGAACAACAGCTAGAAACAGAAAAGTCTTTCTCTTATAACTAGGCAATTTTCTGCAAGCCACGGGCAATAAGGCTGCAGATAGCTGTTTGAGATTCATTAGTGTAAGGCAGAGTGATCGCAGCGCAGGGTACAGCCAACAAGATCTAGGCAGATGGGCAGCAGAAATTTCACAAGAAAAGTTCTCCCTATTTTCCAGGTTTGTATGAAAAGGAATTCACATTTATCTTGCCTTATCTGCAGTTCTTCCACACCACACAATTAGCTAGGCTGGAAAACAGAAGGGGAAAAAGTAGCAGTTATTGCTGTTGGCACTGCTTACTAGTAGTGGCAGTCACTTCCCCACACTTCTCAACCTTCTGTCTGTGAGAACTGTAACAGCAGCAGTTGCATGTGTAGGGTAAGAAGCAGAGATCAATTGCTTGGGAATTGCAAGTTCCCCTCCTTCCAGGGCAGGCAAAAAAAAAAGTGAAGGGATTTCTGGCAGTCTGCTCCTTCCAGCAGCTGAATGCTTTTGTGGGAGCATAAAGCTAACTGAGAATTCCACAAGCGTGCTGATATCTGCAGAGAAGGTCTTCAACAAAAGTGCATGGCACTTCACAGACACTTTTTTGAAAATCAAACAATCCATTTAAGATGAACCAATGAACTCCAGGCAGCATTTTAACATTACACCTCCTTCCTAATCCATGCTTTTGTTAATAAGAGATTTCAGTGAACGTTTTCTTCACTTCCAAGACCAATGATTATTAACCTAGCATCGAAGGCTGGAACCCTGTTAAATTAGGATAATTACAGACGCCAGTCGTGTTCCAGCAGAGTCTGATGAAATGCTTTATAAAAGTCATTAGTGGATCCATCTGGACTGAGGGCCTTGCCAGATGGTAAGCTCTTAGTACCTCCGCAATCGCTGTTGCAATCATATTCTGCTCCAAGATTTTCTTTTGCTTTTATAACAATTTAGAATTTCACAAGATTGAAAGTATTTGATTCTTGTCCATATTGCATTTTTGTTTGTTTGTTTTCTTTACAGTTCCTCTAGATTTCTAGGCATATATGTAAGTTTAAAACTGAACTAAGTGGAAAAGTTTATGGAATGCAAACTACTTCAACATCCTTGAATATTAAATTGAAGCGTTTGCCTTTAAATTATTCCCAAACCACCAGCAAAGATGTTTGATCTTCAACAAGAGCACAGTCTAGGAATCAAAGAACTACAGACTTGAAACAAAGAATCACAGAACCATAGAATCACCAATGTTGCAAAAGTCTTTCAAGATCAACCAGTCCAACCGTTCATCCGCCACCAATATTCCCCCACTAAACCATGTCCCTCAGTACGACACCTAATGTTTCTTTAACACCTCCAGGGATGTCATTGGCCTTCTTGGCCACCTGGGCACACTGCTGGCTCATGTTCACAGGAGTGCTGATCAACACCCCCAGCTCCATTTTCCCCAGTCTTTCCGCCACTGTGCCCCAAGCCTGATTAGGAAGAACAGAAAAGGGGATGGGGGAATTGAAGGCAGTCAAGGACGAGGTCCTTCAGAAAGATTAGAGGAGGTTCAGGGTGGATCTGATAGTTTTGCAGCACCTCAAAGGTAGCTGTACAGAAGCTGTAGGTATGCTTGTCACAAAGAAAGATGGTAAAAGGACAAAGGGCAAGAGGAACAAGTTTCTTCATGGGAAAACCTGTCTGGACGTTAGAAAAATGCTCTTCACTGTGGGAAGAGGTAGGTTGCCTAGAAAAGTGGAAGATTCCCCTTGCTGGAAATGATATAAGACTTCCTTGGCTTGACAGGACCCAAGGTAACCTGACCTCCTGTGCTCTCAGGAGAAAGTCAGGACTGGACTGGATGGTTTCTGGAAGCCCCTTCAAAACTAGATTTTCTATAATCCCAAATACTGAAATATATCAAGAAAGCTAAGGCAATCAAAGTAAAAATGGATTTTGGCTCAGAGAACTTTACTTGCATTAGTAAATTGATAGTTGACACTGCCAAAGGAAAGTGGCTCCTGCTATCTTTAATACATACATTGACAGGCTTACTGAGGTTGAAATGGATGCTTTAAACAAAAGATAAACATCTGAAGTTCACTATCCTTAATTTACTATTACAAACCTCACCAGGCTGTCAAAACACTCTTTCACTGAAGCAGCCAAAGGCTGAGCATTTCTCTTCATTCTTATGGATGTATAATTTTTTCAATGTATTTACTATTTATGAACTGAAACTTTTCTAGAACCATCATATTAACTAGTCTTTGATTAACACCAATCAACCAAATGCACTTTCCATACAAACTACATTTACTTCCTGGAATGGCCCCCACCTAACATACAAAAATTGCTCTTGGAAAGATGTTGAGTCTTGTCACCCATCTCTTGACAATGCAGACCATTCTCACTGCTAAGGTTTTATTGCACACTAAAGAAGCCTGAAAATCTGATGCTATTCTAAAATAACTCTAGCTAGTTAGACCCTTATAAATAATTCTCTACTAGAAACTAACCCTGTTTTACATTTGGAATGACTTTAATTCTCAGACAAACCTTTAAAGAGTTTGGCAGCTTTATGTTAATGCAACGCTATGTAGTGAAGATTCGGTGAGAAATGTATGGTAAATTTAAAATCAAATTCCCCAGCAAAACTGATACTGATTGTATATGATTAATTACTACTGGAAATAAATGAAGGAATTGATACTTTCTGGCTCAAAATCTGCTACAAAATCTACAGCTTACAGATACAGAGAACATAGCGGGTTTATCCTGAGCATTTAGGTCAAAGTTGTTGGGAGGTACTGAGGGCACTGCCTGTGCTATGCTTGAATAGCAGACACATAAATAACACAACCATTTTTCATAAGACTTTTTCTCTGTAACAAAAACATCTCTGAGGAAATAAAGAAAAATCAAAATGCTTCAAGAAGCTCCAAGCCTGTCCTGAAATAGGCCATTACGTGCCACTAGGTATTTTCTTCTTGGTTGCCTCCTTCTGCTCTGCACTGCTAGCTCTCAGTGCAGAATGAAGTGACACGTTCAAGATCCTGACAGGCCAGCAGGCATGTCTGAAGACCAGGGATCTCTTCAGCTTCATTTTTCTGCTCATATAGTGCAAAGGATGGAGCTGCTTTCACATGTCAGCAAAGGAAACAAATGGTCTTTCAGGAATTTCTCATTTCATGGAACAAAATGAGTTTCTCTGCTCAGCTGCAGGGTCAAAACAGAAGACTGTAACGTGCTGTACAGACAGATCAGTATTATCAGAAAAATAAGACAAGATGCAGCCTGACCTCTATTCCTGAATACAGTATAAATCAAAATCAATTCTCATTAAAAGAAGCAATGGAATACCAGCAGTTAAGTAGAAGAAAATGTGGTGACCTGCAGGAAGTAAGGGGGGGCCTGGAGAAAAGAAGCAGAAGGAGGGAAGAACAAAGGGACTTGGTACAATTTAACTACTTTTTACACATGAATATAAAGCTGTAATAATACCTTTGAAGAATACAAAATATTGCCGCTCACTTACAGCAAACAGCTGAGGTACAGAACACGTGTGACCTGAAATAATATAAATGTTCATAGAAACACCACCAAGTAATATTCATTTCAGAGCATCTGGCAAATACTTTATTTTTTTAGGCCTAAGTTCTTAACTGCTATGCTTGCTTTCTCCTTTCATGTGATGTGTGGGAAGCAGAGTGATGTAGTTAGCTGTTCTGGAATTTACTCATACTTCTACACTGGCTTCCTACCTCAATCAAGTCATTGCAGGCTAACTTTTCCAACAGCAGCTTCTGAATCTGGGGGCCTGCCTCAGACAGCAACCATCTGGTTGTCAGAGGAAGCAAACACCTACAGTGCTGAATGAAGCTGATGCAGACTGATTGAAAAATCAGTGTTAGCATACAGAAATGGTCCTGGCCACCAACAGAGCCTAAGATTTTTTATATTAAGATCATTTATAGAGTAGACATGCAGTTCAATTGGCGTTGGTAAAGGTCTCTAGAGCATGCACATTAATGGCTGTTATGCTAACCCCACTGAAAGTGTCCTGCAAACACAAGGGGCATTCTGACAGGATTTTATTTTTGTTTTTTTCTAGAAGTAATGTGGGATATAACTGCTGCAGCAGCTTCCAAAGTTATGGACATTCCTGCCACACTGAATTACTCCACTTTGTTCTTGGGGAATTATTGCTAACGGTTCTCTGTGCCAGTGGTTATATTCAAGTCTACAGAGTTATTCCATCACACTCCAGTAGTCTGTTTGGCTGCTCAGTGCTTAATAGATGTCTTGACAGATCAGGCCCATAAAGTGGCAAAAGCAACATCACAGAAATGCGCAATCTGCAGTTGTAGCACAGAGTTGCATTGGGTTCACAGTCAGGCCATATGAAAAGATTAAATTTTGACCAAATGATTAGAATTTCCTCCAAGAGAAGGGAAAAGAAACATGAGAAAAACTCTTAGAAAACTCTAAAATGTTATTTTTGTTAGACTTAATTGTTCTGCACTTTAACTGAGACCAGCTGTGATTTGCAGACCCATGCATGTGTACAGGCAATAAGATTTGGCAGATCTAATAAAAGGAATGGTACTGCAGCACAGTTCTACAGCACACATTGCTGCAGAAGCACAAAGTTGATGTGGTTTTTATCTAACGCATATATTTTACATATACTCACTCTCAGATAGTTTGCAACTCCAAGCTTCTGTCAGCAGAATGAGCCTTATGTACCCAAAGCACATTCAAGGACATTGAAAGGTAAACTACTGTTGATGTCCTCATGAATTGTGTTTTTTTGAACAAGCGATCAGGGAAAAATATGCATTATTTCCTATTAGCTGCACTAGGTCAAACACACAGTGTTGTACAACTTCAGCTTTCACATGCATGGAGTTTCCATTTTGAGTGTGATTATAATTGCATTCCTACTGATTACTGCAGCATTCTGCAAATATCTGAAAACAACTACCCTGGTGACATCAATATAAGAATACTGGATTTTTTCATATACAAAATACTATGAATACCTGTTCAGAAAGAGCTAAAGATACCAAACAGAGAGGGTCTTGGCCCCTGCTGAAAGAAGTAGGGATGTTGCTAGACAGTCAGGAGCTGGATAAAGCTGCACAGGCGTGTGCAGTTCAGCCAAAACAGCTACATAGCTTTTACCTGTCTGAAATGAAACTTTGTTGTGTGAGGGTGCCTTTATTTGTTTTGCCTATTCAATGTTTATTATAGTTACATGGACAGTGGAGAATGTTTTGTAATGAACAGTAAAACACTGCAAAGAAATACAGTCTGTGGTGCAACAAAGATTACCAGGTTAATTCAATGAGCAATATGTGGCACAGTAGCTACACACTGTTCTAAGTTTCCTATTGCTCAACAGAAACTAGCAAAAACTTCACATTCATCTGGTATTAACAATTTTAGGTCATTCTGAGCAATCTGATTGCAAATACAATTTATACATCTGATAAAATCTGTAAGTTAAGTTATCATGGCCACTGTCACACACCGTAGCCTCCATTATTTCCTATGTTCACCCTGTTCCAGTTTGACTCTGTTGAAATACTGATTCAAAGCTCAGACAAAACAGATGACACCAACTGTGCTACGCTGCTAGCAAATTGCCTATTTTTCTGATTTCATCACAGTCTGGAGCTGAAACGACTAAAAATGGACTGAATGTTAGCTGTGCATTTTCTCCCAAATGTACAGATGCGATCATAATTCAGGCAAAGATTAAGCCAGTCAGCTCTAAAACTGGTGGTCACAATGAACAGTAAATATCTGTGCACTAATTAATTGCCCACAGCATGATGATGTCAATCAAGCTGCATTATGGTTACTGCAGATGGGTCTTACGCTTGACAGCACAGCTGAAGGTATTTGTTCCTGAGGCTGCTTCAGTAATTAACTGCTTTGGGATTTCCTGGATCTACTCTACTTTCTGCAGTTAGCAGTCATCAGAGACTACAGAACTATGTAGCTCACTCTACACACAATCCAAGTCAAAATATTTGAAGATACATCTGAGAAAGAGAGGATATTTAGAGAAATCTTGGAAATAAGGCACACAATAGAGACAATTACTGAAAAGAAAGATAAAGGAGATACAAAGTGAATAAAACATTGGAGAAGGCACAGTAAGAACAACGAAGACTAGCAGAGAATAGCCAAGGAGAAGTGGGAGAACAAGATAAAAACCCATTATGCATAATGTTTCCGGATCAGTCCCACTTCAATTTTTTTTTAACAGATTCCATCTCATCTGATTGAAAATCCCTGGGTGAATTCACATCTATGACAAGTTGTATGATCTGAGAAAACTCATAGAATCTTGTTAAAAAGTTTACATTGGGATAATAGTATTTTTCGCATAGGTTTGCCTCCAGTTTCTTTCAGATGTTTACAGAAATGATGAATGTGGTAATACTAAATGTATCTGGAGTAAAATACTGTTTTCTAGGTATTCTAGACCATGTGAGACATTCAAGAAGGCTTTTTACTCCTGCTGTTTGCAGTAGTCAGTTGAAAGCTCATGCTCTCCTACTTTCCAAAGAAATTATCTTTGCCTGTATTTCAGAGGTTGTCATATAAATGGGAATACAAGTTCAGTATGACTGTATAGAAACCTTGCTCCCCGTTGGGTCTGCTGGAATAAGTTATAACAAAAATTACATACTGAAACAGAAAACATAGCAGAGTATCCACATTTAACATCAAATTGGGTCCATCATCTACATTTCTAGTTACAGTGTGTGTATCAGTCACAAGGTCAGAAATATCAGTTTTATGAGCACTCTTGCTGGGCTCCTGAAATTCTCTTTCACCAGCTAGCTGTGTACAATACAAATACAAAATCTATTTCTAAAAACTTGAAGACTGCTCTCAAAATACACATATTTTAATTTTCCGTTGTTTTACCAGCTCACATTTTAAGTTTCTATGAAAGTCTATGAAAACAAATATTTTTCAAGAAGTGCATTTACTAAAATAAATGTGACATTTATGAGCTTATTCTATGTTGTCTGAAACAACTTGAAGATTGTAAGTATCAAGTGACTATTTTGTATGAGATTACAGAAAGTGAAATTACCAACTAGCACCACAAGATGCAGCTAGAATAAATCTAGAAGTGCACTCACGTGCTAAACTTATTACATAAATGAATTTATCTATTGTCACACAATCACTTGAGTTGGAAGGGATCTTTAAAGGTCGTCTAGTCCAACTCCCCTACAATGAAAAGGGACAAATACAGCTTGATCAGGTTGCTCAAAGACCCATCCAGCCTGACCCTGAGTGTCTCCAGGGACGGTGCATCCACCACCTCTCTGGGTAACCTGTGCCAGTGCTTCACTATCCTCCTTGTTAAAAAAACAAAACAAAACAAGTCTTTTTCCTTATATCCAGTCTGTCTCCCTTCTTTTAGTTTGAAACCACTTCTCCTTGTCCTCAGAATGGACCCTGCTGAAGAGCCTGTCCTCTTCTATCCTACTGCACCTCCCATCACAGATCTCCAAATACATACCTTTCCAACTTGCACAGAAAGGATGCTATGTGGACCAAGGCCTTACTGAATTCCAGATGGATGACATCAGTGGCTCTTCCCTTGTCCACTGAATAGAAGGCTACTAGGTTGGTTGGCCAGACAGGATTTGCCCTTGGTGAAGCTGTAGAGCCTACTCTAACTGGCAGATATGAAAGGCATGTCACCAGCTATGGCCTGTTAATAAACTAGAAGCAGATGGATGTCACTCTTCTAAAAAAAAAATTATGTTTCATAGGACCATAGGATCGTTTGAGTTGGAAGGGGCCCTTGAAGGTCCTCTAGCCCAACTTCCCTGCAATGAATAGGGACACAGTTAAACGAGGTGCTCAATATATAAAAAAGAAAGCTCTGTTTTCACCACATTCTGCTATATTCCTAGTGATTAAGTTATCCATTTAGCCTTCTCACTTTTCTGTGACAGGTTTTGTCAGTCACAGTAACTCAGCTGATTTCAGCAACTGATGATTTGACACAAACTAAGTAGAATGTTGTTAACTGCAATGTAACCAAGAAAAAAAACTGACCTACTACTTAGGAATAGGTAATACATTTAATGGATAAAAATACTAAAGAGAAACTATTTTTCCACTTCTTCACCAAACAAAACTGGACAATGTTTAAGGCAGTTTTTCTAGAGTTTGGAAAAGCATCAATAAGCCTAACAACTGCTTAACAACTCCCTTAAGCAGCTTCCACGTGTCCAACCTGGCAACGGAATCCTGCATCTAACCCTAAGATGTTTTCCCCTTCCTCTCCCAGTTGGTTCAGATTTGTTACAAACTGACAAACCTGGCAAGTCCAGGAGCAGGTATTTTAACTGCCCAATCCCATTTACAAGTTCTATTTTCTCAACTTCAACAGGTTAAGTAGAGGTGAAATATTCCTTTGAAGTAAAATACGTGCTTCAGTGATATAAAAATACAGAAAATCCTCACTGGACAGAGCTCTTTTTATTAGAAGAAAAGCTAGAATTCAATAGAATTACAGAATTCTCAGAGTTGGAAGGGACCTCTGAGGGCCACCTGTCCAACCCTCCTGCAATGCACAGGGACACCACAGCTACACCAGGCTGCCCAGGGCCTGATCCAGCCTCACCCTGAAAGTCTCCAGGGATGGGGCATCAATCGCATTACTAAGTAACCTGTCCCAGTGCCTTGCCAACCTCACTGTGAAAGACTTATTCCTTGTATCTAACCTAAATCTACCCTCCTTGAGCTTGAAGCCATTTCCCCTTGTTCTATCACCACAACCCCTTCTAAAGAGTCTGTCCCCTCCTTTCCTGCAGCTCCCCTTCAGATACTGAAAAGCTGCTAATAGTTTCACAGCCTTCTCCAGGCTGAAGAGACCCAGCTCACGTCCACATCAGTGTAGTGTCACAGAGCTGATTCCATATGCTAGGTTTGCTGTTTTTTGTTCTTTTTTTTCCCCTATGGGCTCTCCGGTATCTAAGATGCACTTTACTCAGTATCTCACGTAGTTCAGTGCCCACTTCCCTATTATCAAGTGGAAATTTTCAGATTTCTAAGGAAAGGTAGCCATTCAGCATTAAGCTGAATTAAAATCATTAATCAAAAGCAAGCGACAGAATTGACAGTGGAAGACAGTGGAATTCTGGCTCATTGCACTGTCTGCAATGTCTGCACTGTCCTTGTATTTACTCAAAATGTTTCTGAAACTCAGTTGCTCAAGCTGAAGTTATCCAAGGCTACTCTTTCAAGATCGTATCTATTTTGCACCACTTGTGAAAATACACCTATATACAGCCAACTCACATGTCTTAGAAAATCACCATCAAAGCATATCTATCTGCCATTGGGATCCTCTGGAGGTCCTGTTCCTGGGCATCAGGACATCAGCAACCACAGCTCCTTCCCTCTCTAGGTTTTACACAGGATGCAGGAACTGAGAACAGGGGGACAGAAGGTGAAAATATCCAATTTGATTTTGACTGCAGTAGCAAGAGAAATGTTTAGGACTACCAAGATTCATTTATTCTCAAACTAGATAGTGGACTCACAATTTCTCCAGCTACACATTGCTGCTACCAACTAGATGGAAGCAGAGGGCTTATCTCACCTCCTTCTAGCTGTTATTCACTTAAAAGCACTGTGAAGGTTAAAGGGCTGTAAAAGCCTCAGTAGAAGATAACAAAACATGTACAGTTAGATTAGTGTCTCCCTCTTCACCATGATAAGAAAGGAAGCACCCTTTCCTCCTAACAGCAGTTCACACAGTGTTTTTCCACCACAAAGAACAGAGGAAACCAAATGAAAGGAACCCTAAACTTACTTCTTCACAGTCTGAAGGTAAATGCTGACTAAGTCTAAGCCATGTAATCCATTGCTTTTGTCAATTTGAGAACTGTAACTTGGAACCATTTCAACACGCAGTCATTTTTTCAACTTTTCTTAAGAGTCAGGTTCTGCCATGTTTTTGTAGCAGTTGTATTTGAAGATGCTCGCCAACAAAAAACATCCTAACCCACACTTCACTGGGAGAGCCACATTTCCTATTAAAACTACTAAAAATACTGTAAGGGCTACATAAACACACCGAAAGCACTTAAAAATCATCTTCCATGTAGTACACAGAAATATTGCTGAATTTATCTTTACTGAAATCACTAAAAAAGTGCAAGCTTACCTTCTGCCATAGAGCTGTAAAACCCCAAAGCTAAGTGAAATAATTTTCTCTCATATCTGGTGAAAGACAGAAATTCATACTGGGCATTTTTAGAACTTAGCTAACAGTAACAAATTATAATCAGCAAGAGGTCTGTTGTTTTTTTAATCTTTTTTCTACGTGCATAGTATTACAATATTCAAAATTAAAATAAACTTTCTGTAGTCACTAAAAAGCGCTTTTTTTTTTTCCCCAATTTCTTTTTAACTCTTAAAATTTTCCTGTGTTATTACTGAATATTTTCTCTAAATCATTTATACCATGTTACGTAAGCACTTCCCTTGTAAAAAAAGCAGGGCTTTATTAGTTACTCAGTACTTCAAGTTCATCTTAGTGGCCCACACAAAAGCAGACTGCCTGAGGAGTTGGGAAGTCCATTAGAAAAAGTTTTACCTCCATCAGTCCAGTCTAGCAAAGTAAAAAAAAAGAAGAAACAGCTTGAAATGTAAATGTTAACACTAATTACAAAAGCCAAAGTAATTTTGTTCTTTCCTTCTGCCTCTTGGAATCTCACAGAAAACTGCACAAGCTCTAAGAATGTGCTTTTCAGACTAATGTGGGCATGAGCAGTGCTTTCAGATGACAAACTCTAGTTCATCAGATGAGAAAATCAAATTACTTATTAAGCATCTGTGATACAAAATCTTATTCTTGAGATTAGAAGTCCAAAAAGCAGGAGTTATTACTAACATACTATTTTAATGAAATTTAGGAAGAATACAGGTATTCTATTCAATGTAAGCACTGATGGAAAGCATATTCTTGGAAAGCACATTGTTGTAATGCATTTTCAAATCTTTAGCAGGGCATGTTGTGATAAGACAAGGGGAAATGGTTTCAATCTGAAAGAGAGAAGATTTAGATTGGATTAATTAATTTTTATTTTTTTTTACAAAAGGGTCATGAAGCACTGGAGCAGGTTGCTCAGAGGGGTGGTGGATGCCCCATCCTTGGAGATGTTCAAGGTCAGGCTGGACCAGGATCTGAGCAACCTGATCAGGCTGCAGGTGTCTCTGTTCATTGTAGGGAAGTTGGACGACACAGTTGTTAAAGGTCTCTTTAACGTCCATTCCAACTCAAATGATTCTGTGATTCTATTATATGAAAACTATATATATGTGCACAATCATAAAAAAGTATACTAATTTAAGCTAGAGTACAGTAAATTTCTAAGAAAGCCAACAGTGTGCATCCTGATGTGGTTGGTGCATCAGATATCCTCTTTGCTCTGCCACCACGATTCACCAGCTGTGCTGCTGACGACAGCAGGAGCTACTTCTGCCAAACGTTTCTATCTTGCAAGGGAAGGCAACCTAAATCAGTGTCAGTAAAAGTATTAGTTATCCCAGATAAGAAAGTTTGAAGAGACTCAGGTTCAGTCTACCTATAGACCTTCAGTCTATAAAGCTTTGATGATTTCCAAGTGCCACATATTACAGAAAATAGGACTCTTTCCCTTCTTTCAGAGATAAGCACGAGGCCTTAAACAATTCATCAATTTCTTTTAAATGATTCCACTACTTACTTTAGTCCTGCGTGGTGAGATTAGCACAGTTAATAACAGAATTATATAAATGAAGACTGGACATTCTGGGCGTGCTAACGGTGCTGTAAGGAGCAGCAGTAAACAAAAGCCTGAAGACTAACCCAGATGATCTGTGTACAAATGAAAACACTCCACAAATCTTATTACAATTTTATCCTCACATTTTATGCCATGTGCAGTTAAGACATCTGAAATGCACAAACCAGCCTTGCATAAAAGAGGTATTGATTGTAAAAGAAAAAAATCAACGCAGTATTGGATCTGCAATAGCTAAAGAGATCGCTCTGAGCAAATTAGAAAACTTCCACTCAAATTACAAATTAATTTGATTTCACTGTACTCATTGTGGCAACTTCAACCACGTAGTAATTTCATACAAATGTATTTTAATTTAATCATCACATTTTGTTCTGCATCTTGTAGAAACTAACCAGTGTGATACTTGAATCAGTGGTTTCCTTGTATACTGGCAGCACTAGCTCATACATGACAGCTGCATAATGGCTGTATCTCCCTAAGGATTGAATCAGCCATGCACATCTTGGACTTATGATGGACTTCATAAAGCAAGAAAATGGATTAAATGGCCATCTCCATCCTGCTTCCAAATAAAATTTGAGAATTTCACCTTTGAAGAAACATTAAAGGCCTTCATCTTGAGTACCAGCTTTGGTTGGTGTAAATGTTCTTAGAAATATGGACTTTAAAGCCATAACCCTAACTTACCTAGCTGTAGCTCCAAGAACTTTAAATTTACCCAGTCTATAAGGTGAATGTGGTTATATTTAAGGATTATGTCATGTGGACAGTCATATTCTAACAGAAAAAGTCAAAGAACAACATGAGAGTGCCTATTCCACCTTCTCAAGACATAAGGCAAATATATGATTTGGCACTGCATTCACAAATGTGAAAATCCCTAAAGGAAAATGCTATACAGGATTGTCTTACTTAACGTGTGCCAAGTTTTGGCTACCGTGCTTAAAGAACTACGTATGGATTTCATTCTGCATTAGCTTCAGATCAAAAGCTTATGAAAACAAATACCACTATTAAAAGTAAAATGAACCTAAAGGCTGTTTTAACAATAATTCTTCACACAGTGAGAATGCTTTTAAGAACACATCAATAAATCACTGCATCTACAGCACATTTCGGATATACTGCACATATAGGGCACAGATTTTAGGATTGTGTTGCAGAACACTTCTTGGTGGATTCAGGTATTCGTATCTCCTGTAATGCTCTCAGTACAGGCAAACAGATGAAACTGAAAGTAATTGTGTATCAGAACACCCAGATTTGCTGGGAAATCTGATTTGTTGGAAAGTCAACAAGAAAGAAAAACCAAATTAAGGGTAAGTTTGCCCTTGAGTTCCATGCAACCACAGCCAGACTGTTACTGGTATCTCCAGAGATATTACAGTCTGCAATATAAAATGCTTGCAGTTCAGCCAACAATGCAGAGAATATTTTCTGATACATCTATTTTTGAAAGCAAAAGATTAGTAAGTCCAACCAATGCGCGAGACATCAGCCACATCCTTCTCTTGCAAAAATATCAGATTTGGCTTGTTGAGAATCAACTAGAATTTTAATAGGTGCCCATCTCTGCAAAGTATTTTGCATGGATTTGCTTTTATTTTTGCAGTATGTAGGCAACTGGAATAACGTTAAAAAAAAGATCTTGCAGTAATCTCCTTCCTGACTGTCTTTGGCTACATAGAGTTGAATATTTAATTGCCAACCCCTCAAATTAAGCTATGTTAACTCAAATTAAACTGTATTAACATTAACAAAGAATCATAGAATCATAGAATCACCAAGGTTGGAAAAGACCTAAAAGATCATCCAGTCCAACCGTTCACCTATTCCCAATAGCTCCCACTAAACCATGTCCCTCAACACAACATCCAGCCTTTCCTTGAACACCCCCAGGCTCGGTGACTCCACCACCTCCCTGGGCATCCATTGCAGTGCCTGACCACCCTTTCTGAAAAGCAATACTTCCTCATGTCCAGCCTGAATCTCCCCTGCTGTAGCTTGAAGCCATTCCCTCTGCTCCTATCACTAATGACACAAGAGAAGAGGCCGAGCCCCAGCTCAGTACAACTCCCTTCAGGAAGTTATAGAGAGCAATGAGTCTCCCCTGAGCCTCCTCTTCTCCAGGCTGAACATTCCCAGCTCCTTCAGAAACCACTTTCAGAACACAGACTCAACACTGGTCACCTATCACCTAAGCAACAGACACATCAGTAGGTTCAGCCTTTGGTATTCAGTGCTTTCTCACACAACGCCTGGGCAAGGTCTGGAAGACAAAACACAGCACAGGCAGTTCCTGTTATCTGAATGATGCCACCCTCTTTCAGGGAAGAAAACCATGCAAGTTGCATGATGACATTTGGTCTCAAGGCCAGAGAATCAATTTTCTAGCCCCTAGTGGAGAAGTCGGTTGTACCTTGAAACAACAGCATTCCTAATTTCAAAAGATTACAATTAAGTGAATCTCATTTCAGAGAAATAAACAAACATTTCTAGGTGTGTAAATCAGCACCTAACTTTCACAGATTTGGGGACAAAAAAGCAGATTTGTAACACGATTTTTACCCAAAGGGCATCACTTTATGCTGATTAGAAGAACTGTAACATCAATATCTGGATGAACATAGAGGAGTGAAAACAGAACAGAAAAAAAGCTGCAAGCTGGATGAAAACAAAATGCAGCTAGGAAACTTTCCACATATTCAGAAGAGAATGTCTCCAAGTCAGTGCAGAGAAGAGAGACCTTTAGCCAGCCTCTAGGGGAGTCACCATGGGGTCATCAGTCAAAGCAGATTGGTGCAGCTGCATGGGAGTTTGATTGATAACTATGAAGTCACCTCCCTAAAGGCTGACCAAAAGCACTCATTTTTATTCACTGTGTCAGATGAGCTTTTTTTTTTTTTTTTTTTGACAACAGCATAAGAAACTGAACTGCATTATAAATTGGAGAGAAAAAGGAAAAGTGATGAAATAAAGAGAAGTTTACAACATAAATGAAGACTCTAATTAAGAAAATGAAGATTAAATGTCTAACAACAAAATAATGTTCAAAACTTAGGATCTGCTGCCAATTTTTTTCTATGAACTAAATTCCTCAGTGTATTCTTACTGGTTTCTGTAACAGCTGATCAAAGACATATGCTAATATTTTAAAAACAAGATAGGCTTATGAAACACTCCAGCATATTTTACATTTCAGGCTGAGAATTCTCACATCAGTGAGCACTGCAACCACAAAACAATTTACTTTGTCTTTAGTTCTACCTAAGTTTTATTTCTATCCATTGGGTTGGTGGATGGTGGTAACTGGAAAACAGTTCTACCTAATTGAGTTGTGGGAGCCAGAAGAACAACTGATGTGTGACATGTTAGAAAGAGTGCACTGTCGTGAAGGGAGGAAAAGCAGGTACAACAGAATGCTGTGAGCTGTCTTCAGAAAGAAATGAGGAGGTAGAAATCCCTGCAACCACCTGAGCAAAAGACGACACCTAATGCTTACAACTGATGTTTATGACTGATGTTTATGTTGAAATGCACTGAAGCTCATCTGTTTGTGATCTAAAGAGGGTGTACAGTATGACCAATAATTTTCACATGTCATTAGAAACATTTCACATGTCATTTTGGACGACAAAGAATGAATCGTGGTTGTGATTACTACTTTTTTGCCCTTATCTGGAAAGTAACTGATATCACAGAGTTGAGAGGAAAACAAACCTTCCTGTCAGAGCCCTAGACTTGTTTTTTTTGCAGGTAATGTTTTCTAGCAGACTAAAATTCAGAAAACTCAGGAAAAAAAGGCTCAGATTCATCAACATCGAAAATCCCTGTTTAATTCTAACTGCTTAGCAATCTAGGGCTTAAGCACATTACATGCATAAAGTGAATGAACAGACAGCATTATTCATCACAACTGCCACCAAGACAGATGTGAAAGCTCGTTGAAAGTAAAGGAGTTATGCAGGGGTGGACTGGTGCTCATTGAGGAAATCAGGCCAATCAAAGGCAGCACAATACTTTATACGGACAAGGAACATCTCATCCAGGAAGGGAATTCCCATCCCCATACTGCCAAATACTTACATGTTAAATCTGCTAAATCTATTATCACTGAGTTTCTCGAAAATATTTTACGTACTTTCTTCATCAAATATCCAGGAAAGAAAACATGTGAAACTCTTCTGTTTCAAGATGTGACAGAAAGAAATTAATAATCTTGATAAACAGCTTGGTTCAGGAATGGAACAAGCAGGCTGTAGTAAAGTAATCCTAATTTGTTACAAAGCACAGAAACTTATGACACAACAAAAATGTAGCAAAATATACGTGAGTAAGCTTGAGAATGCCAAAACTTTGGTGAACTTGGCACTAATAATGATTAGGAATATTTAAAATAACGCCAGGAAAAATAGGCTGAAATTTCTTACTGTAGCAGAAGCTTCATTCAGTCGCTTTCATGTCACATTAAATGAAGGCAAAATCCAAACTAGAATCATATCCTAATAGTTGGAAACATGAATGAAAATGAGTTGTTCTATTTCTACAAAATGACAGTTCAATTTCCAATTCTTTACCAGTCTTAAAATTAAATTCTCTAGGTGTGATATTGGACAATGAAGCAGCACTGAGCTGAAAACCACTGCATGTTGGTGGAGATCTTTTGGTACAATCAACATTAATATTTGTGCAGGGCTAGGGTTAGGGTTTTGATAATCTGATTACTTTCTGTGCTAAAGATAAGGGGGATTATGGCTAAAGATAAAGATTCCTGGTGTAGGGAACCTGCTTTGGCAGGGGGTTGGACTCGATCTCTGGAGGTCCCTTCCAACCCCTACAATTCTGTGATTCTGTCATAAGAAGTTGCTCTGCAATTGCAGTGAATTAGCTTCACAACAGTTGCAGTGCTCCCAGTCAAATTCGATGAAGCACACACACCTTTCAAGAGAAACATACTCCTGTTTACTGCACAGAAACTGCACATAATTGCATAGACTGTGGCTGCGATTTAGCTCAATTGTCCACAAGTACAAAGCATACAGGAAATTATACTACGGAACAGAAACCAATTGTTGGTTTGTTTTTTTTTAATTATTGAACATTCGGTCTAAACAGTTCATTTGACATCAAATACATGTCTGTATACCCACTCCAATAAATATATATTTAAAAAACAAACAAACAACAACAAAAGACACCATGGAAAACAGAATGCAATCCTACCAAAATTCTGAGGCAGACAGGTGGATCATACACCAACTCTAGCTCAGCTGGTAATAACCTGTGACAGCAGCAGGAACTGCTTGTTTAGAGGGGAAAGGCTGATTAAATAGTTACATCTGAGAGGGAAGAAGAAGGCAGAAAAAAATTGTGCAGTGCACTTAACTGTCATCACTCATAAAGCAATTCATCCCAAACTAACTGACGAGGTAAAAGAACATTTACCTCTGGGCAGAAGGGAGACCCACAGATTCAAAATGCAAAAATAAAGCACACCCCAGGAAAAATATGAAATGCAATACGCTGTGTTCAGAGCACACTCAGAATAATTCCATCAAATAACTATTTAATACAGCAGGGATACAAGGAACAGAACATTCTCAAGAGCTGTCTTTTTAACAGCAGTGTAGTCACACTTCATTTAATCTGCCCTCTGTTGAAAAATAATACTCCACCATTATTCCTGATTTATCTAATGACCAATCACCAGGTCTAATACTTAAATGAAATAAAATTGTGAAAGTTATGCCGATGGCACAAGTGCCAAAACATTCCTTGCTCCAATAAATGGGCATTGTTTTCTCAGCTGTCTTACAGAAAAATGGTATTATGTCTCATGTTATGTCAACTCTGATAGAAAAATGCAGTATATCCAGACTAAAATATTCTTATGGTAGTCATTTACAAAAATGAACTGGTGACATCAAACTTCTATGGAGCTCTAAGAGTTCCTCAACATAGTTAGTAACACCCATGACCAGTTTGTGGAAAGTCAATCTTTTCCTTTCCCCAGAATCTAGCATGTCAGTTTATATCATCTTTAGGGCTTTGAGCTCAGCCTAAACAGCTGAGTTCAGCTGTTCTAGGAACAGCAAAGATGAAATGCAGACAGTCCATGCTAACAAACACATTCAGAGGTAGAGAATACAAAGGGAAACCAAAAATCTTCACATCCACCAGGACTCCCAGCTACTCTCCAAATCATACTTCCATCATGAACACAATCTAACTGCAATGACATCACGATGCTTCAAACATGCTGATGTTCCAAGAGAACGGCTTCATCACCAATACACATTTCCTGCAATTCAGAGGTAGGCTCGATGCCCACTGAATCACAGAAATATAAACAAGAAGTCTCAGTCTACATTAGAGCAGAGCTACGTTAGTAAATTGTAAAGATCTTTGACAAATGCAAAGATCTGGATTTCTTGTTAGTATTTCACATGTAAAGATTTATGTCCTATTTCCCTCCACATGTGAACAAGTCCTGGAAAATATTTCCAGAAATTATACCCATTGAAGATTAATTTACTCGTAAATTTTTAAAATGCTCCATCTGTGTTAACAGAGTCATTCATATGTTAGCCCATAAGGGAGTGCCTGCAGGGCCATCACTACAACTACAAAGCACACGCCTGTGATCACTCTCCAGAAAGACGAGAGACGCTGCGAAAACTGAAGACTGAGTTTGGAAATGCAGCATGCTCTTCCAATCTGATATCTCCCCTACGTGCTGGCCACAAAACAGATAGCTGCAAAACATGTGTTAAGTGAGTTATTACCAGGTGACCAACAGGAACTATGTAAATTCTGAGCAGACTGTTCAAAACCCACCAGGTTCCTGAGCAACTGACTTGACAGTAACTTATCATGAGGTAAGCTGTGTCAACAAGGCTGCTTTGTTGCTTATTTAAAATGAATTGTTATAAAATGTAAACTCAGTAAATTTCAAATAAATACTAATGCCAAGTAATTAATTGTCACTGTTAAAGTGCTGAGGAACCCACTGGAACCCAGTGAAATATAGGGCTGCTAAATAACAAAGAATGATAGAATCATAGGACCACCAAGGTTGGAAAAGACCTCCAAGATCAACCAGTCCAACTGTGAACCCATCACCAATACTTCACACTAAACCACATCGCTCAGTACAACACCTAATCATCTCTTTAACACCTCCAGGGATGGTGACACCACGCCTCCCAGGGCTACCTGTGCCACTGCCTGAGCACTCTTTCAGAGAACAAACTGTTCCTAACACCCAACCTGAACCTCCCCTGGTGCAGCTTGAGGCCAAAATGTAATGCTTTCACATAAATATGTTCTGGATCTGACACTATTCCACTGTAGATAGTTTCATTTTGGCGGAACCAAAAAAACAGCTCAAAACAGACCATTTAGGCAGGAAGATCCATTTTGCATTGTTGGATCTACCTGTGTATTTTTCCAATCCACTTCCAAGTACCCAAATCTCAAACAGCTCTTTGCATTGTTCAGTAATCTTCATGTTTGAGAGAAGCACTGAGCTTGTGAGTTTAAAAAGATAGTTACAAACTGCTTCAGCTTAGGGATTCTTCGTTACTGCCAGCTGCACTGAGCACCATCATAAGACAGGGTACCTTCTATTATTCAAAACTTTTCATGCAGGATACAGTTATTAATTACCCATATGCTGTTAATTTTGCCTGTTCTAATGAATGTGCAGCCAGTCACAGACATGTATGAAACGGACTGTGTTGTAAAGTTATTACACCACCAAAATACACCAAAGGCTGTATTTGAGAGAGATTCTAGTTATCCAAAGGATTCCTTTTAAACTTTCGTGAGACTAACACCAGGACTTACATGAACAAACACAAAATGAAAGCTTTTCACCTTTTTTATGCAAGCACTGTGATTCATTCCATTGCCTATTATTTCTCTTTTTCTCCTGATTTTGTAGCAAACTATTCAAAGCAAAGATTCCAAGCTCATCCTTGGCAGATCAAACTTGCAGACAGCACATCCCTTGACACAGATCAGTGGTATGGCCTACAAGTGGCTTGCTCAAAAATTTCCAGTTTGGAATTAAGTGTTTAGCATGTGCAAAGGCTGCTTTTTAGAATACTAGCAGTGACTCATCTGAAGAGTTACCAATGCCCCAGTAAAAGAGAGTTAGTTCTCCCTGGCTACTTCTACTCCTTATTTATACTTCTTGTCACAGCATTTAATGTCAAATTTTCAGTTGAAATAAATTTGAAAGTTTCTCATCTGAGATCTGTGATATAATTTATATCCAAAATTCCATATGCAAAAGAGTCCTGTATTCAAAAGAAACCCCCAAAATAAAAAGAATTACATTGCAAATAGCAGCACCAGTTCATTAAATAACAAAGCACTGGAAATGTAGCATAAATAATAATTTATCAAATAATGCATAAAACAAAACCTAAAAAATACTGACGTTCTGTTAAGGACATTATTTAACAACTCTAAGGACAGAAAAATCTTTTCAATTCTCAAAGTGCAAAAACATTTATATCTGGAGCCTATGTCTTTAATCTTCTAAAGGTATCCAGGAAGGCTGCGTGTAAGCTTTTGGATAACCAACCTTTCCACCACTGTGAATGTCACATCTGTGATGGACTTCAGTGCATGCTGCATTTCTTGTAGCTGCCCACATTCAAGCAGATACATCCGCAGGTTCCATAAGAAAGCATTGCCTGAACATGTTCTCAGAAAACCTGTTGTGAAAACACATCACCTACAAAATACATGCACCTATTGCAAGTAACAATATTACAAGTAGTAATAATCGTGACCTGCATTTTTACAAAAGGCTTAATTATTACTTCTTCACTTGATGAATGATGCTTATCTGCCACGGTATTAGAAGAGAAAGTAATATTCCCATTTGTGATTCTAAAGGGTTCTGCTGTGTTCTGTAACCGCTCAAACACGGCTCCGCAGAACTTCTTTCCTGACTTGAAAAGTGAAATAACCACTGCAAGCCCAAACAAGAGTACGTCTTCAAGGTTAGTCTGGTATTTCTAATTGTAGGTTAGAGCCTCATCTGTACCACACTTTCATGTTCTTACGCCACAAAAAAAGGACTAGAAAAGGACACAGATCTAGAGATAAAACCGTGACATTAACACAGATTCAATAAGGGGAAATCATGCTTGACCAAGCTGATAGCTTTCTATGATGCCATCATGGCTGGGTAGATAGGAGGAGAGCATTGGATGTTGTATACCTTGAATTCAGCAAGACTTTTGACACTGTCTCCCATAACATCCTTGATTTGAAACTGAGAAATGTGGGATGGATGAGTAGACAGAGAGGGGGGTTGAGAACTGGCTAACTGACAAGAGCTCAGAGGGTTGTGATCAGCAGTGCAGAGGCTTGCTGAAGGCCATAACTAGCATTCCCCAGGGGTCAGTTCTGGATTCGGTCTTGTTCAACATCCTCATCAGCAACCTGGATGAAAGGAGTTCATCCTCAGCAAGTTTGCTGATGATACAAAGCTGGAAGGAGCGGCTGAGACACAAGAAGGCTGTGCTGCCATTCAACAAGACCTGGGTAGTCTGGAGAGTTGGGCAGAGAAGAACCTGATGAGGTTGGAGCACCACTTCTACAAAAATAGGCTGAGTGTGCTGGGCTTGTTCAGCCTGGAGAAGAGAAGGCTGTGAGAAGACCTCACTGCAGCCTTCCAGTATTTAGAAGGGGATGATAAAAAGGAGAGGAACCAACTTCTTACTCAGGTAGACAGTGACAGGACAAGGGGGAACGGTTTTAAGCTCAAGGAGGGAAGGTTTACACTGGATGTCAGGGGGAAGTTCTTCACAGAGAGAGTGGTAAGGTACTGGAGCAGGCTGCCCAGAGAGGCTGTGGATGCTCTACCCCTGGAGGTGTTCAAGACCAAGCTGGTCGGGTTCTGGGCAGCCTGGTCTGGTACCAGGAATGGAAGCTGGTGGCCCTGTCTGTGGCAGGGGGCTTGGAACATGATGACCCTTGTGGTCCTTTTGAACCCAAACCACTCTATGATTTAACAAGAGCAAGTATAGAGTCTTGCACTTGGGGAAGAATAACCACATGTATCAGTACAGGTTAGGGGATGACCTGATGGAGAGGAGCTCTGTGTGGAAGGACCTGCTGGAGGGTCCTGGTGGCCAAGAGGTTGTCCATGAGCCAGCAGTATGCCCTGGTGGCCAGGAGGGCTAATGGGATCCTGGGGTGCATTACAAAGAGCACTGGGCAGGGAGATTATTCTCCCCCTTTTCTCCACTCTACTGAAGACACATTTAGACTACAGTGTCCATTTTCGGGCTCCCCATTTAAAAAAGACAGGAATCTCCTAGAAAGAGTCCAGCAGAAGGCCATAAAGATGATTATAAGGGCCTGGAGCAAGTCCCATAAGAGGAAAGGCTGAGTAACCTGGGTCTGTTCAGCATGGGGAAAAGGAGACTGAGAGGGAATCTGATAAATGTTAATAAACACCTAAAGGGAAGTAGGAGGCAAATGGACGGGGCCAGGCTCTCCTTGGTGCTGTGCAGCAATAGGACAAGGAATAATGATCTAAAACTTGAATATAATACACAGAAGACCTTCTTTACAGTAAGGGTGATGGAGCACTGGAACAGGTTGCCCATAGAAAGGTAGTGGAGCCTTCTTCAATGGAGATATTCAAGACCCATCTGGTTGCCTACCATGCACCCTATTATGGGGTACGTGCTTTAGCGGGGGGCTGGACTCACTATCTCTTGAGGTCTCTTCCAACCCCTGCAATTCTGTGATTATATGTGAAGATTTAATGCAGAGCAGATGTAAAATAAATAAAATCAAGCTAATCTTGAATTTTAAAACTTAAGCTAATGAAAGTCATGGGGAAAAAAAATGACATGAATGACCCCCATAACTTCCTGAAGAAATGGCTTTCTCCTTTTTTTTTTTTTTGTTTTTTGAGACTGAAAGTAAAAGAAGACATAAGCTGACAAAATGAGTTTCTTTGGGAATGGATTTCTTTAATATGAAACTCCCTCAACAACCTCCAGTTTCAAAACACTTCCCAAAGCATTTCAGTACACACAGATCCCAGATTCTCCTTCATCCTAGCTGCTCCACAGTCATGCCTTTAAAGGTGTACTGGCTTTGCTTAGGAACCTACACGGCACTGGCACAGGAAGCAGGTCTGGACATTCCATTGCAGGAAATTTCATACTTCATTGCTACCTTTCTGTCTTCCCAGGGGCTGTTTCAGCAGTCCTGCATGTGCATCTTCTGTGACTGAAGTTCAGGTTATGTACAAGCTACAAACAGCTCCATTTTCCATACACTTTCAGAAAATAAGAATGGTAAGTTGAATATTATTTTGCAGCAAACGAATGCTGTGCCTTACCATCAGAAAGGTGGCAATTATGTATAAATTTGGAGTATTTTGCATCCATTCAAATAACACCACTCTACAAACAGAAATAATACGTAAGACTTATATAAAAACATCGAACTACTATTTAGATATTTTAACTCCAGGGTCTTGATTTGCAAATCTCTGCCATCAACTGAGTTATTCAAAAGTTATGTTTGCTACAGTCAACAACATTGTTGGAGGCAAACATATTTCTCTTTTCCCCAGCTGCAGAAAGACAGAAAGACAAAGACAAGTATTTGTGTTCCAAAAGGTCTCTCTAAAACGAATAAGGCAGGCCCCTTGTCACTCTCACAGCTCAGTAAATCCCATCACCACCGCACATCCACATTTTTAATCTCAATCTGTCAGCACAGCAGCACACCCGCATACTTACAGCAATATTCTGATTAATCCTACATTGCTATTACACTGTAAGCAGCCTTACAGAAACGACATGCTTTAGTATCCACAGATAATAGGCTGGCTTTCCAGGTAGTGTGCCCAGGCAGCAAGCACTGCAGAGGCTCCTGAGAAAGGCAGCAGAATGCAAAATGTGCTTGTTTAAAATGCTTGATGCCACAAGATATCAGATACATTGAGGTATCTGCCAAATTAAATGCAGACATCACATAATGTTAGGAAACGGTGGTATAGGAAAAGTGCAGATGAAGTCTTCAATACATATTCAGAAAAACTGCTCAATATTGCAGAAATTATTGGAAATAAAAGCAGGCAGACAAACTTATCACCAAATCATCACTAAATTTTCTCAAGGTTAGGAATCTCTGTTTAGAAATGAATTCTAAAAGTAAATCAGTGAAATTGCATTTTAAGTATAATGAAGTACCTTAACTGATCGTATTTGTGTTTTCGCTGTTTCCCGTAGCAAATGTTGGGTTGATTTTTGTTTAGTTTCATTTTGTTTCACTTTCACGTGCAAAATTGCAGAAAAAAAAATACAGAAAAGAACTGCCCCCCCATCCAACATTTCATTAAGAGAGAAAAGAGCAGCGATCTCGTTGCTCTCTGTTACACAAGGAATACACAATATACAAACACCTTATCTTCTTTTGAAAGTGTTCAGTTACCTTCAAAACTCACAAACCACTTTGGTTGTAGTCAATGTAAATCCCACACTCACATGAATTTCACTCAAGGCAGTGACAACACACAAACTGCAATGTTCTCGTCAACACATTGACTTAGAGCTGTAGCCATTACCTGCTTCAAAAACCTATTTTAATATTACTCAGGAAGGAAAACAATACCCATACGTTATTATTACAGCTTCCGAAACCTAGTCCTGGAAAGCACAAATGACCAAATCCAATGAAAGAAAGCTACGTGCTTCATGATAACCTACATGACACTTTGCTCATTAAAATGTTTGACATAGCTCCCTCACCTGAGTTACCATGCTTCAGGTAGATCACACTTCAAATGCAGAGTTACATTTTGTGATACTTGGAACACAGACTTTAGGGCAGACTACAGGGCTTGCAGAGCAGAGGAAACAGGATTATTCTGACCTTCAACACCCCTCAGCTGTTAGATCATTTTTGAGAACAAACAGAAGAAATGAACATGAAAAAAAGGAAAAAAAGGAAAAAAAAAAAGGAAAGGAGGGTGAAGAATACTGTATGCTACATTTTCTTTGACTGTAAACTTCATAAATTGCACGTCTTGTGGGGCTCCAAATGAAATGCACCAGCGATCTTCAGAAAACCAATGCTATTAATTTCAACCAAGTGTTCATCCTGCTTTATAAAGACAAAACTTGATAATCAATAGTATTAATTATTCCTCAATTAAATGACATGCAAGAAGAATGGTATTACACGACAGGAAGTAACAAAAAATCACTGACTGCTGTAGCCTTGAAAGGGAGCCCTGCAGGGCACCCAGAGCAACCCATCCACAAAGCTGGGCTCACTTCAGAGCTCAACCAGGCAACTCAGAAACCCATCTCACGAGAAGGTAAGAGGCAGAAGAGCTCAGAAGTACAGCACCTTGTAGTTGCTTTGCACAGAAATACACTTCAGAACTCACTTTGTCCATATTCTGAACACCTACTTTACAGCTGAGTGCAGAACATATTTTTCAAATATGAATTTTAGAAGGGAAAAAAACAAATTATTTCTTCATTAATCCAGTACAATCTGGTCTATTTTTGCCACAACTAAATTATGTCCAACCGAATTATCTTGACAGAAAGCAAGAGACAAGACCATTAAAATTGTGATGAAAAGCAAGCGTACATTTTTAATCACGCAACCTTTTCACCAAGGAAGAATATCCACCTTCATGATTTTAACAAACACTTCGAGGAAACATTTCTCGGTTCCTCTTCCTCCTCTCCCTCCCAAAAAAAGCTGTATTTACTGAATGTTTTCAACATGGCAGGAGCTAATGGCAACCCCTGGAAGTAGTTCTGCCCTCTTCAAGGCCTTCCAGTCTTAATGATTGTGCAGTATTTTCCGAAGTCTGCAAGCTTCATTTATTTAATCATGTTTCAAACCTCCTTAAAAATTACAACCTGTTGGACTGCAAATATACACACTACTGTTTAGAAGTTAGTCCCAGGGAAATAAGTACCAACAAAACAAGGAAAACTGAAGGATTACAGTCAGCCCATTCGTGTCAGTGGGATGCCGTGAAGTCTAAAATATTCTAATTTCAATTCCATTATTTATATTCATGCAAGGAACCATCTACTTGCAAGTATTGCAGCGATGGGATGTTCTTCAATGTCTACAAATTGCATCAAAGGTAGCAAAGGCAACCATTGATGGACGCAAAAGATGGAACATTTTCACAACATTTTGGAGACTCAAACAACAGCTCTCTTTCCTCCCTTAAAACACTTATAACAACAACTTCTCTAGGCCACTAAAAGCTCAAATCATCCGATATCTTGAGTCCTGCTTTCACCCTCTGGGCCAAAACATTTCATCCTCTGCTGAAATTATGGTCATCCTACAAAATTCTGATCTCGTTCTGAACAGGAACAAACTTCACCTTTCAAAAGCACAAGCTAAAAATTAGCTGAGCAGACAGTGAGTCGTCAAAACACCTGCTGATTTGAACAAGTGATTACTCATTTTCTTTAAAAAGTAGAACAGGCAGAGCAGCACCTGAAGTACAAACAGCAGTCACTCACGTTCTTCCTAGTCCCCTTTTACACTCTAAATGAGAGACTGCCAAAAATGGTCTCTCTTTTAAAGAGTGCTTTAAAAGACAAGGCACAGAAGTCACACAACACAGCCAACTTCGGCCAGGAACTGTTGTCAGGTATAATAAACTGGACATTATTTCCTAGTAGATGGGATATTAAAGAGGGAGGGTGCAGGTGAGGGAAGGAGAATAAAAGCATCTCTGTCAAACCAAAGAAGCAGTGAGCATATGCACTTGTGTCTTGACAGGTTATCCGGAAAGAAAAACCTGCATTCCATGATACTGCAGATTCAGTAAAATAGTCATTCTTATCTTAGTAATCTGAGGAGACAAGAGTCTATTTGAACAGCCTTCTGGAAGTGACATTACCTTTAAAACCATAACAAATTCTTAAGCAATCCCTGGTATCTCATGAAATGCTATTGCTTTATCATGGACTATAAAAGGGAGGAGAAAAACGCTACTTGGGACAGAGCAGCCAAAAGCTCTCCCTGGGGGAAAGCAGATAGTATTCTGTAAACAAGAGTCCAGAATGATTGTATGACAGCTACGTGATTCTGTTAGCAAGTGTCCCAACTTTGACTTCAGCAAGTGTTCCTGCACTCACACCATGAGTCTCCTGGGTCTGTGCTGATCACTGGGAAAATGCCTCACTCATGCTGAATTCAGGTGAATCAGGAGGGCAGCAGTTAGCTGTGCTCGGCATCATACTGTGCAATGATGCCTTTATGAGGGTATTCCAGGTTCAGATATCTGACAGGAGGAGAGTAGGAGCAGAAGTAACTCTGATTTTCTACATACTGACAATTTCTGTGTTTTGGAAAGATTTTTTTAAAAGGCTACTTAGAACTCTGGAACCACAGTTTTGTTACTTTGTGTGGTGCATTAAATCTTGTATTTCTCTAATACAACAGCATCAGTTAAAGTCACTCTTCAGAAAGAAGGTGAAAAAAAAGATACAAGAAACTGACCAGATGAGGAGCAAGACCTCCTGTAGCCATCTTGCACCAGCACACCTGAGATTATTTTTTATCTTGAGTACAAAGAGCTAAAATTGACTTGGCGTAAGATTTTCAGGATGATAGAAATAGATCAGTTTGATCTACGGGCCGAGTTTACAGCACACTTGTGCAGGGTGTAAAGGGAACTGCGCCTGCCTGCTGTAAGGCAACAGAATGAGAGAGATGAGGTCCCAGCGCTGGGAAGAGCAAGGTGCTGGGCTCGTTGTTGCATCAGGATCTTCCCATTGCATCGCCACGCTGAAACTGTTTCGCATTTGGTGCGGCACAAAAAAAAAAAAAAAAAAAAAAAAAAAAAAAAAAAAAAAAGCTTTCTATCTCGTCGCTGCAGTGTTTCGAAGCGATGCCACGGAAATAACAATCACAACAACCTGCAGACAGCCGGCTTTCACCCCGACCGCCGGCACGAAACCCGAGCGGCTCCACGACGCCAGGTCCAGCCGCGAGAAGCGAGGAGGGGGAACCGTGCCGACCCGCTTTCCCCTCCCTTCATTTAAACCCCACCCCACCAAAGACAAGTCACCCCCTCACCTGATAATATCGTCGTTGTGCCCGAGGAAGAATTTCTGGCTGTGCTCTCGGGTGTTGTAAACCACGCCGACTCCGGCCACGAAGTAGACCACCTCCTTGCCCGCCGTGTAATACAGGTTGTTGCGGCACTGGTGGCCCCTGTACCCGTAAACCCACTCCAGACGGAGCCGGCATCTGGGAGCCGTCCGATCCGCCATGATAACCAATCCCCTCTCCCCACTGGCACGCACGAAACGCGGCTCTGCCCCTCCTTTCCCCCACCTCCTCCTTCTCCCGTCGGGGTTTTCCCCTTTCGACTCGACGAATCTTCAGGTGGCGGCGCTTCGCGGCGACGGTAGTCGACGCCAAACGCGTCGGCAGCGCGGGGCGGTCAGCGCTGCGCCGCCACCATCAGCCGCCGCGCCGCGACCCGGCCGAGCGCCGCCGGCGGGGCCGCAGGCACGGCCCTACCGCTCCCGCGCCTCACCGCCACCTGCCTGCCTGCCTGCCTGCCCGCCCGCGCCTCTTCCGCCGCAGTTCCCGCCTGCTTTCCCCGCGCGGCGCTCCTCGGGCCGCTTTCCTCGCTGAGCTTTCTATCTTTGGGTCAAAGCTGAGAGGAGACAAAAAAAAAAAAAAAAAAAAAAAAAAAAAAAAAAAAAAAAGAAAGAAAAAATCACGAGGAAAAAAAACCCAACGGCTCGCGTTTATGAATGGCGGGATGCGCGCGTAGCGGACGCGCAGTGGAGGAGCGCTGCCTGGCTGCAGCCCGTGCTGCGCTGAGCCGTTCGGCGGCTCCCTGCCCTGCCCTCAGGGCTCTCCCGGCCCCTCCGCCCTGTCCTGTGCTGCTCCCCGCTGACCCAACGCGTCCTCTTCGCGTCTACCGTGCAATTCAAACAATTCTCGTGTCCCGGGGCGGTTTGCCACGGAATACGTGGGCAGGAGGACTGGACTGCTGCATTCTTTATTAGTGTTTATTTGCTGTCGTTCTCTGGAGCGATGTTCCCCAGGAGCAGCGCGCTGCCTCGCTGCCCTCCCGCTCCCCCTTCAGCGGGATTCGCGTTGCCGTCAGCAGCGGGGCGCGGGCGCCCTTCGTGCCGCCGATCCACCGCTTCGTAGTATCGCCCAGCGACACCGAACCTCTCCGAAACTCGGCCCCTCCATCGGAGGCGACGAAGGTGCAGGCAACCCCTCCCCCCTCCTCACCCGGCACCCCCCGCCCGAGGAGGGGCGCGGTGACACCGCAAAGCCGAGAGCGAAACCCGGCATCGCACCCCAAGCATCGTGGGTCACACCGCCCCTCGCGGCCCGCTGCCGCACAGCGCCCCGGGAGGTGTGTGAGGGCGGAGGCGCGTCCCCCTCAGCGAGGCGGGGCCCCAGGGGCGGTGGCCGCGCTCGGCCCTCCCGCCCGCCTTCATCCCGCGCGGCGCCTCATGGGAACGCGAGTTAGTACGGCCGAGCGGCCGCGAGGCAACGGGCCGACTGCGACTACATCTCCCATGATGCCGCGCGGCGCCGCGCCGCCGGTTGCTGTGGTGACAGTCCTGCGGCGCGGGAGGAGGCGCGATGGCGGCGGCTCGCTGCGCCCCTCAGGCCAACGCGGCGTCGAAGGCTTAGCCGTGCGTGGAGGGCGGCAGCGCCCCTGAGGTGTAGGAAAGCGGGTGCCCGCCGTATTAATTAATGCTTGTGGTCATTAGCCTTTCCGATCTTTCACTTTACGGGCATCGCTTTCCTTCCCAGGATGAGGTCCAAATATCGCCACTAGCAGACAGCCGATATTCCAGGCAGGTGCACAGCTGGCAGCTGAGGGTGCTCACATTGGTAGCCCCAGGCACACGCAGGTGAGTGAACCAGCTGGGCGTTCTTGCTCAGTGATGAGACCACTCACAGCTGAAAGCACTATTTATGCTTAGTGTTGTGTTTAATAAAGTGTAGAACGTTGCCAGCCTTCTCCATGTAACAAGTTGGGTACTGGGGATGATGCTGCCTTGTATTTCTTTAATAATTTCCTCATGAGTTAGTTTCTTCATGTATTTCCCTCAGCAATCTCAAAAACAGCATAAAATGTTTTGTACGGTTTTCCCAAGTCTTTGGAATGCATCCATCTTTCTCTCAAATGTTGTGGCTTGCTGCATAAGCCAGGTGCAAATTTACATAATAAAAAACAAATTTCTTTTTTCAGCTTACAATTACATCTGAATTTTCATGCTAATTTAGAAAAAAATTACTGAATCACAGGGGTTGGGAGGGACCTCAAGAGATCATCGAGTCCAACCCCTCTGCTAAAGGAGGTACCCTACAATAGGGCACACAGGTAGGAGTCCAGATGAGTTTTGAATATCTCCATAGAAGGAGACTCCACAACCTCTCTGAGCAGCCTGTCCTAGTGCTCTGTCACCCTTACCTTAAAGACATTCCTCTGCATGTTAGTATGGACCTTCCTATGCTCCAGTTTTAGGCTATTACTCCTTGTTCTGTTGCTGGTTCTCCCTTCGAATTTTGGTTGTCTTTTCAACATTTAACCTGTTCAGCCTTCCTAGGAACCACACAGCAAAACATACATCCTGTTCTGTACAAACATATACGGACATTAAGATGATTGTTGTTGCCAAGTGTTCAATCTGTTACTACAAAGCCCTTTTCCAGAAAAGTGGCTGAAAATAGAGAACAGCAAATGCAGTTTGCAGGTAGGAAAACAAACTGTGTAAATAACAAAAAAAAAAAAAAAAAAGAAAACATTTCAAGAGAAATGCTATTAGAATACCTCATTTGGGATTTCTGAACTGTAGTTTTCAAGCGTTTCTGTGACTATGTGGATAAACTGTTTTATATGTAGCTAATTCACTGACTGGCTAAAAAGTCAGCAACCTCTGCAAGCTGAGCTCTGCAGTTTAAAATCTGCTGGGACTCTTTTGCTGCTGGTTACTAAGACTGAGTGTTCCAGAAAAGGCAGATGAGCTTTCATAGCACCAGTGCTTTGTTTTGAATTAATTTCCCCTTGGTACCATGTCAGGTCTTCAGGACAGAGTGTATGGTGTACCTGTACACCATAATAAATATTATGTATTATATTTACATAATAAATATTATGTAATAATTAATAAACACACACAAAAAAATATTTTCCGGTGGTCCTCGAGGAATGTAGCTGCAAAGACTTTTAAGGCTGTTACCTACACTGTATTTTAACCCTTGTTAAAATCAGTTCTGCATGTAATTTGAATGCTTTCAGAAACTATTTAAAGTATTTCAAATTCATGTAAGGACTAGTATTTTTATGCTTGTTTTTGTGACTACCTTTCACTCATTGAGATAAATCCACTTAGAAGCTTTGAAATTTACAGCAATTGTTAAATCAACTTTCTCTCCTGCCCTCCTTGAAGATGTTTAGAGAATGTGTTTAAAATAATGACAATGTATTTAAGTTTTAACAAAAATAAGTTCTTAAGGGCTTAAGATATTTCACTTTCTTAGATTTTATTGTTACAATGTTTATTTCTGGGATAATATTGTAGTGGCTTTGAATAAATTATTATTATTATCATTATTATCTTGTCTTAAGACCAAATAGTGTAATATCAAGCACGAGTTTCTGTCCCATAAAGATCGTCTTGGAAGATTTCTGGCATTAGCAGCATTAACAGTGAGGTCATTCACTATCTTTGAATGTCAAGCAGCTAAGCTACCTTGTATTTAGGAATGAATATTTGCACTTCATGTAATTCAACAAAATGGAGTCTTAACATAAATATGTGGTTTGGGTTGGAAGGGACCTCAAGGATCACCAGTTTCAACCCCCCTGCCGCAGGGTTGCCAACCACTGGATCAAGCACTAGACCAGGTGGCCCAGAGCCCCATCCAACCCAGCCTTGAACACCTCCATGGATGGGGCATCTGAAGCATCTCTGAGCAGCCTGTGCCATCACTCTCAACAAAATATTTCTCCCCGTATCTGATCTAAATCTTCCCTCCTTTAGTTTAAAGCCATTCTCCCTTGAACTATCACTATCTACCCATGCAAAAAGTTGTTTTCCCTCCTGTTTATTATCTCCCTTAAAATATTGGAAAGTTGTATTGCAGTCTCCCTGGAGCCTTCTCCAAGCTGAAGAAGCCCAACTCCTTCAGCCTGTCTTAGGAGAGGTGCTCCAGCCCTCAGAGCACCTTTGTGGCCCTTCTTTGAACCCTCTCCAAATAAGCAGGCAAGACCTTTGTCTTTCAAGAGCCACCTGCTACAGCCTTTCACAATCTCATGTATTCATGCTCTTTATGTAGCCACATCAGGACAAAAACAAGAATAGCTTTTAGGAGGCTGTGTGTTACACTGCTGTATGGGAACTGTTGAGTCCCAGCCTGACCCACTAATGGAGCACCTGGGGAAAAAAGGAAAAGGAAAGGACCCGGTCAGCCCTGGGTGCACAGGTGAAGGCAATTCAGCTGTGTGACCAGAAGGGGTGGAGCCTGGCTGCACCTCTCTTAGACCTCATTGAAGGGCTGTCACTGAGGAGGGATTTCTGTTTGGAGATTTTCTCCTTATGGAGGTTTCCCCTGGGAGCCTAGATCTTCAGAAATGGATGAACACTTTCCTTTTTCTTTGTAGCACCTTTCCATCGTACTGCTCCCTTTGTCATTATGCCTCCTTATCACTGTTCCACCATGTTGATCTTTCTGATTGTGACAGCTACCCATTGCATTACTTGTATGTGTGCAAACCTGCTTGTACTGGAGGTTTAGGTGAGATATCTCCATGCAGCAATGCAGAAACAGTTTTAATCTCATTATTCTGTTTGATCTGAAACACCGTAATTTAAAAAATAAATATAAAAATAAGTCATTCAGTGGATGTGCGTATGTAGTAAGATGGTTAATGAATTATGAATTCCTAATTCCCTGCTTAGCTGCAAAAAAAAATTTAAAGATTTCAAGCTGAATAGTTCCTGAGCATCAACTGCAGTGAGAGATACCAGAGGGTTCACTCCCAGTTTAAAAGGCCCCTATCTATTCTTTATTTAAAAAACAAAAAACAAACATCTCTCTCTCTCCACTTTTCATATAGAACACTATGAATGTCAAAAACTGTCTCAGGGGTCAGTAATATTTTGGCTACTGGACACAGCACATGGCTGTTCAAGATAGGTAGAGCATTCCTACATATGCTACCACTGCAGTGTGCCATCAGTCCTGTTACATTTGCATGTCCTTTCACTCACTTTCAGTTCTGCCTTCTCTTGGTCTATTAATGATAAACAAAAGAAAGTCTTTTTCTTGCTGAGGTCACATTTTGATCACTGACATACTCTAATCATTAACCTGGAATGCTTGGTTTCTTCATCCTATCTCATCTCTGTATTATCCAATGGAATCAATTCCATGTGATCTTAACAATCTAATGATATGTTGTTATTGTTGTGTTGTATACACACCTTCTAAAATGATACATATGACAAATAGGTCCTTTTACACCTTACTTTTACATTTTACTTTACCTAGCAAGGGCAAATAGAAACTTAAGTCTCTGATTGCAAGGCTGCCACCTTTCTCTGAGCAACAGTGGTTTAGTTGAATTTCATATTTCATCCTTCAGTAAAACTTGGCATATTCTCTTTCTGTTTGTGATATCTAGTGTGGTCAAAGTGTGGAGGCTTTAAGCAATACACATTGCTTTACTAAATATACATGAAACAGGAAAGATGTAGAAGTGAATCATGCTAGTTATGAGGCAACAACAACAACAAAAAAGAAGAAAAACTTTAAATATGAGGAACTACAAGTTCATTCTCATTTTCATATAATCTATGCTAACAGAGGTTTCATGATTTCATTCTGGTGATTGAATTGCCTGGTGAGTTCCTTGTGTAATTTGTTTCAATTAAAAAAAAAAAAAGTTCGCTAATTTCTTATCAGTTGTCACGTTGCTAAAAGTGTTCCTCAATACTGCAACCTGCTGTTCGTTGTCAGTACAACATAAACCTCACCGATGTTTTTCAAGGTCTCTCTTCAGTGTTCATACTGTGTGTAAGTCTGAGTGTAATTCCTGAAATAGAGCCCTAATAATATAAGCTTTATTTTAGATGTGCAGCTGCAACAAGCATGCATGGAATTCTGGAATTCTTGCATCAGAAGTACTAGGAAAGCTGAGAAGTATGAACTAAGGCAAGTGTGATCCTCAGCTTTTAAAAAAAAGGGCATCCATGTCCAAATGCCCTCGTGGTCTGAAAGTTTTCTAATTTAAGTCATATAAAAATAAATACTTTAAAACATATTTAAGAATGTAATGAAAAGATGAATAAAAAATTTCAAAGACCAACACTGCTTTTCCTTGTACCAAGAGCATATTAGCCTAGCCTGAGACATGCATCTCCTTACATACACTTTTTCTTTCATTTTAAATGTAAAAACAAACTATTTGCACAGCAACAGGATTACGTAGCACAAATTAACTTTGCTATGCCAAAGTACAGTAAGCTTAAGGAAGCAATATTTATTAAGCCTTTTGGTTAGGTAGTAAAGAAGTTGTGTTTAATCTAATGTTTAATTTCCACTTACAGGATTTCCGAGAAGGCAATATAAAGGATATCCACCCTCAATCATTGCTTTTGTCCCCTGCAGAGGGGGGTGAGGAGGCTGCCAAGAACTGTTTCAGAATGGATGAAGGCCCTTCACCAAAGGTACCCCAAGAGTCAGGTGCTATCAGAAGCAGATTCTGCTTGGCTGCAGAGCCTCCAGTTTACCTACAGAAGAACAGTATCATTGGAAAAGTGAGCACTGCCAGGAAATGCTGCCTGCAGGCCCTGCAGAGAACTTAGGACATGGTGACACGTGGGCAGCAGCAATTAAAAGTTTTGATCTAACAAACATATTTACAATATTGCATATAACCATGTTTACAGCTAATTTTTAAGTGCCCCTCGATGCTTAGAAAACACTCTGCCTGAGAGCAGCTGTTCCACATGCATGTGGAGGCTCTACACACTCGTGTGGCAGACTGAGGAAAGCAGTTACTGTTTGTTTTCTGTTAATATTTTCTAAGGTCTGAAGACTGTGGTGGTGAGCAGGCATGGGCACATTAACTATCCAACATTTTTGTCTCCAAATATATTCCAAGTTTTCCCTCTTCATGAGAGACTGTTCTTGTCTTGCTCAGGTAGGTGACTTTTTCTATTTATTCCAGTTTCTACTTCATTATCATTATCATTAGATGAAATATGACCAATGCAGCATTCTGTATGGCTATTGCCTAAGTAATACTTAGTGTATTCAGTCTGCTGAAGTGACCATTTGCTGCTGCTGCTGTTTTTGAGGGGTTTGAGCTGTTTCCCTTTGATTGATTGTTTCTTTTAAATCATGCCTTGTATAGATGCCAGAAAACATCACGTCTCGTATTAACTCTACTCCTCTGTGCTGTATCCTGCCCACTCCATACATATCTGAGCCTGTGATTAATAATGAACACTGAGATTTTCCCCCCCAGAAACATCTGTGTTATGCCCTAGATCTTTCCTACACAAAATACCACTTATAACTCATATTTTTATGGATGAATGTACTGCACATGCACTGAGAAGGCATATTAATCGGTTTTCCAAAATAGGTACCTTTTGAGCTGTGATTAAATAATATAAAATTCATAAGAACTTGGCACAAGGAAGGATCAGAGTCAGGAACTGTGATCTAGTTCTGTTGTGTTTGGTTGTTTTTTTTTTGCCTGGCATTACATTAATCCAGTCCTGATTGATGCCTCTCAGTGATTTTACAGTTTAACTACAGAATAATAACAGAGAAATTGGCTCTAATCTCTTATTTCTTGTGGGTGGAAATACTGATCTGCACTGATGAAAGGTTAGGATCTGTTCAGAAACAGTAGCGGGGGAAAAAAGAATAATTTTTAAAAGTGAGTCTTTTCCATTTTCAAATGCAAAGCAAGCTAATTTCTGAAAGATCAGACATATCCTAGCCTGGAGAGAAAGCTCTTCCAACCAACCATCATGTATTTGTTTTGCTGTATGTCCAAGTGCAATCCAGGACTACCACACAGAACAGATCAATAAAACCATCTGTCTTAACGTGCTGTGCTTGTCCCTGCTCAAAGCCCAGAGCTCCAGAGCCAACAGAAGGATCTGCAGAGACCCAGTGAGCCTCTGAAGCAGCCTGTTTGAGTGTGCCACGGGCTGCAGGACCTCTGCCTGAGGGGTCTTCCTGATAATCCCTACTGAGTTGCTGCCAGCCTTTATCCAGGCGTGCTTTTGGGGCTGTCTTTCTGCAATCTGTAATTCTTTCAGAATTCACTGATGAATTCCAATCTACTGTCACAGAGATCTTGTGCTTCCCACAGAAACTGCTGTCATTATTTTCTGTCACAGGAAGGATGGAGGTGTCCTTTGCCTTAAAGCTAAATGTCCTGGCTGCCACTGACTTGACTCAGCTTCCTTCCCACGATGATTGATGTGAGCCAAGCCTTGCCACAAGTTTACATAACTTATAAAACCTGACTTTTCTTTTCCAAGTTAAGGGAACTTGCACCCAGCTCTTCATTCTTTTGAGAATGACCTAGTGTTTTCTTTTCCATCTGTCTTATTTGCAGGGCAGTTGCAGGGAATTTGCCTTTCTTTGACTGTAAAGGGATAAGAAGAGTATCTGAACATCAAAGATACCAGTCTCTGTGGAAAAGATAATACAGGTTGCTTCCAGGTTACTTTTAATCTACTGAACCAGAGAGAAGCATACAGGCTCTTCCTTTTATCATCTAGACCACAATCAGCATTGTAATATGTTGGTCCTTCCTCATCATCGCTTCTTTATAATTATGAAATGAAGAAGGAGCAGTGAACAGCACGGTTTTTAGTGGCAACTTTTATTCTTTTGTTTTCTACGTGCAGCATCTCAGTAACAGGAGGAATGGCATCTGAATATCTCCATCCTAAGAGCTTCTGCTCTAGAGCCCGGCTCACTGCTTCCTTCTCTCCATGTTACAAGTTTCAACTGTCATAAAGCACAGGATTTTAAAAACAGTTATAAACACAGTGCTGAGCAGGTAGCCTTTCTACACTGCCTACAATGGTGCTCCAAGCAACTTAAGTGCCAGACTGATAAGCAACTAATGAGTATTTCTTTAGAATATGTTTCTTTTCTAATAGGTGATGTATCTCACCTGGAAGCTGTCCTGTAAGGATGAGAAATCTTGTCATTCTTTCTTTCTATGCTGAACTAACAATCAAGACACGTGAGCTTTGCGCGTTATGTGCTTTGCTTTAGGGCCTCTTGGTTCTCTGGTACCGGTGGCACTAGTACTGACTCCTGACTTATCTGGATTGCAAAAAGCTTCCTTTTGATTTGCTGAGCATTAAAATCTAAAAATAAAATCCTGTTTCCCCAACTAGGTGATAGCCAGCATTGGGCTTTCCATGAAGTTTTCTGAATTGCAATGCTTATAGGTGCAAATATTTTCTGAAGACAATTTCATCTGCTATATGCATTGATTTAACCAAAAATATCAAATATTTAAAAGGAAGTAACAGGCTCCAATTTTTCTAAGTCCTTGCAACAGCACTAAACGTACCACTACAACATTTCTTACATTCCAAATTCCACACACATGCTCTGATTCAAAGTCCACCTCCGAGCATCATTTATTGCCCTGCGACTTCAGCATACTGATGATCTCTGAGACGCTGACTCACAATGTATGGTGTTCAATTTCATTTTTGTATTAACAACAAACCAAGGAAGTTTTGAGTATCACTTGTCTAATTTTCCATGGTATGTTTTCTGCCTCGTTTGGATCCAGTGCAAGCTTCCAATTTACTTGGGGTGAGGAAAAAAAAAACAATCATGGAAGAAGTTTGTTTTAAATCATGCATTTTCTTCCTTTTCACTGCTTTCTGTTTAAGAGCCATTTAAAGAATGTGGACTGATGTGAGTAATCTTCACAACTCTTTCTCTTCTTCCATTTTTGGGGAAGTGTGGAGTGTAGCTTTTATACAAATAGCTGATTTACTTCCAGCGCCATCAGAGTGAGTTCACAAGCACTTCTTCATTGTTCAGGTGCACTGTTCAGACAAGAGCAGGTCTGTTGCAGCTCAGCATCTTTCTGGATAGAGTGACCTCTCATGGAAAATGCTGGTACTCTGAGAGCAAGGGGATTTTTTTGTCTCAACTGGATGTGAGATGTAAGATGATAATGGTACCAGTAAGAGAGCAGTAACAAAATTGGTGTTAGCTCTAGATATCTTCTAGCTGTGACATCATGAACCACCATAGAATTTCATGTAAAGGTTGAAGATAATGTGAAATTAATTATTTTAATAAACAAATTAAATAGTACTTCAAACATAGAACAACAGGTATAATTAAACTGTATCAAAGACTTGATGTTCACAGTCAGCTGGCAGATGAGCACACCGAGCTCCAAAAGCAAGGGAGAATTCATTATGAAATGCTTATGCACAAAATCCTGCATCATCCCTTACAGAATTAATTGATAGCTTCTCACAAAGCAGACCATCGGAGGTGTCCTGAGTTCTGTGACTGTCCTGGGGCTGTGACAGCCGAGGCTCTCCTGCTCGGGCTGCTCCGTTTTCTGGGTGCACACTGCATATGCTGCATTATGACACACTGCAGATGTGGTCACGTGGGCTTCGTGAGGCTGCTCTGCTGCCTTGGCTACAGAGTGACTCAGATATCAGGTGATGGTGCACACAACTGGTCTCGATTTGCTTCAGTAGCATTAGCACATGTTGATAAGACATCTCAGCCCTGCTAGGCGGTTGCTAAAAGGCAGAGTAACAAAGGGTGCAGGCTGAATGAGGAGCAAAACTATTAGCATTTTTTGCTTTTTGCATTTCGTTGATATATATTGTAATACATTTAGCATTATTCTCATTATTTGTCCCCTGCGCTGCAGTACTTAAAATACTCAACTGTGGTTTTTGTTTGATGCTTCAACTTATTTGAATTTCAATTTTGTTTCCAATCCTTGGGGAAAAAAAGAATAATCCACCAAAATTAGAATATTCATTGAGTTGCTGTCACAAAGCTAGAGAAAAAAACTTAACAATGGGGTAAATTGCATTCAGCAGTAGCACAGAAAATAGATTGTTTGCTCAAGCACTGAATACTAACTCCTCAGCTAAAGCCTGACCGCACAGAGCAGTACTGCTGGAGTACTGCAGAGTAGAGCAGGCTGAGCTCTGCCAAGTTACTGCAGCTGAGAAGGCTGCTCGCTCTGCCTGTTCTGCAGTTGGACCAGATGCACTCTGTGCAGCTCATGAACTAGAAGGGCCTGAACTCGACCTTGGCATGTTCATACCACTGTACAGAAAGAATCAGATAAACTAGGTAAAAATCATAATAACACAAGAGAAACAGCAACAACAAAAACAACCTGAAGGGCAGAAGAGTTTTTCCTCAGGGATTCAGTGAGAGAGACAACTCAAGCAATTAAACGTTAAAATAAATAATTCTACAGAATACATTATTCTATTATTTAGATGTGGTAAAAGAAAGGAAGTACCAAAGTTGATTAAAGCACTATCCCTTCTACAAGTTTCTTGCTTAGCACAGTAAGCCAACTTGTGGACCAGTATTTTGCTTTTGAACATATGGAGGCAGGGCTTTTATATCCTGTACTTCCAGAAAAAGCATATTCTTGTAGCTTGGCAAGGCAGAAAAGATTTTGAAAGTACCTTAACGTTGTGACATGCATGTAGTATATCCTAAACCACTGCATTAAGTTCTGCAAGGTAGATACACAGAGCCACAGTCATTAGTCTGTGTAAGAGGAAATAGAAGCACTAAGGCAGTACTAAAAAGAAATAAAATCACTCTTGATGAAAACCCATGTAGTTCTATGTGGTGTTGAATCAAGGAGATCATATCTTTCACTTCTCACTTTTCTATTTCTTATGTCATTAACTGTTGATCTTAGCAGTTAATTTAAGGAATCGTCACCCATGTCATTAAAGCTACTGTGTGTTCTGTGTAGTGAAACACTACATAATATTTTCAATTTCATTTACATCTAGAATTGCAAAAATATTCTAAAACAACACCCACATTATTTACAGCATACAAAGGGCTTGCAGGTATTGCCCACATATTCTGAAAGTTATTCATCACAACTCCTACTTCAATGATGTGGAGGCAGAGGTGTTCATTTTCATGAGGCAAACTGTGAAACAAGGGACAAATCAGAACAATAGTGCTGCCATTGAAGCAAGTTCTATCAGAGAAAGCATGGTCAGTTCCCACTGATGAAGTTACTTGAGGCCTTTAAGGAAGCTGAAAAATAGCTTCATATTCCTTGCTAATTTACAATAAATTAAAATTGGCAAGCTTCACTGTGTGTTGAAAAGCAACTGCTGCCTAATGTGCAGAACTGTACCAGTATAGTAATTGCCATGGTGCTTTTTAAATTGAGGTGAAACAGAAACAAGCAAAGCCCCAAAAAGAGTAGAATCTTGGCCAGTTATGACAGTTGTAGCATAGAAATATTTGGATAAGTAGCCTGGGACAACATCTTACTAGGTAAGTGATGGTATAGCATTAATAGGTCTTTGAAAAAGAGAGCTGCCTGGGCTGGGATGGAAAGGCTAAATAGAATCCTACTGTTCTGCTTTCCCCTACAGCCCAGTAGTCACTAATGTACTCACAGCCACACTACAGTTCCTGCCTGGCAACAGCTCAGCTCTCAGGAATCTACATGGGAGGAGTAGGGGAGAATAAATTGGCATCAAGCTGCTCAAAATAACAAAACAGTGTATGTGAATTCTACTGTTTCAACTGTTAAGTGCTAACAAACAGACTTCAGTGCTGTTAGGGCTCCTCAGGACATCTGAGATAAAGAAATCAAAGGAGGAATTTGCTGGCCAGGTCACTAACAAGTTTGCAAACCCAAGCTGCTTAGGAGGAAGTGAAACGAACAGCCAAATGAAGTGCATCACAGGCAACACACTGGGATTTTGAGAACTAAGGTCATCATAATACAACCATCAAGTGCTGAACATCTTCAATCCACCAACAGGAGCCAGACATTCATTGTTACAACCAGAAAGGCTTTAGTGCCATTCCTAACATGTATGTGTCCTCCTGCCCAGCTACAAAATCAGCTGAGTTTGCAAATAAGCTGGTTCTGGTTGACGGTATAGAACAGAGACCTATTGGTCATGGGGATCTGCGTGTCTGCCCATGGGGAATTTCTTATGAAAAAGACTATGAGAACAGAGAAGTCAAATCCCAATCTTGCTGAAAAACAAGTGGACTGCAAGCAGGTAATCACAGGCACAATCCCAGTTCTGATGCTTCTGGAGTAGGAATACAGTGCTTCTTACCTGAATTATATTCTGCTTGACCTCAGAATTCATGTTCTTGATATCAGCCCTCAGGAAAACAAGCTGAACTTCAGCTGGCTGAGATCTCCAGCTCCTCTTGCTGTCAGGATGCCCTCTGTTGCTCAGACTACAGGCAGAGCTGCAGTAGAGCTGAATTCTGCTTTCTTCAGTAGTTTTGCAACATGGAGCACACTGTTTAGTAGAGCCTGATTTTGTGAAGTGCTTTCTGTTTACTATGCCCCTCTGTTTATTTGGAAAGAAAGTGTCTCATGTTTGTTTCAACTAATTGTGATCGACTTTCTGTTTTAGCTCAGCTGTGCTTAGTCAAGGTAGAAAAACCCAAACATCCACAAATAAAAGGCAATGTTGTGTCATACCTGCAAGCTATTTATTGTAACAGCATATTTGTAAAGACCCCACGTGTTTTAAGGCTACTCTCTGCAAACTCAATCATAAAGAAGAGAACACACCGAAGTGAAAAACAGTCTAAAACAGCATTTCACAGGAACATAATTTAGTCATACGTGTCTTGTACTTCACTGCTAATCTCCCTCATACAGAGCGGATCTCTACAACAGAACGTACTCTATGAAAAGCAGATGGGTTAACAGATCATTTGCATCAATCTAAAAGAAAACCTTCCTACTCAACATATGCTTAGTTCCCATAGATTAGGTTTAGGGATTTTCATCCTCCTTGAGCTCAATTCACAAGAACATGGGAAGGACTCTTCAGGTGCAGCTCCCTGAAAACCTACACGGCTCACATTTCAGTATAAGGTGCTCACCAAGAGAAGAAAAGGAGGGCAGGCATTCCTTACTAGGGAATTATTTCTTATAACAATGAGAGCAACACAGCTGGAAAGTGGACTGCTCTGGGCTTCTGCAATGGCTCTAGCCCCTGTTAAGGGCCCAGTCCCCTTCACTGAAACACAGCTGTGATGAAGCTACTCGGAATCTAACCAGGAGGGAACTATGCTAAGCCAGGACTTGCCTTTTCTGACCTGGTTTTGTCAGAGGATGCTATTCCTGACCCACCAATTCTATCTGCATGGAAATTGCATCCAAGAGTGAAAGCAGGTGAGACTTACAATAATTTACTCAAGCTCCTCAGGAACTTGAAATTGGTTCCTAAGCAAAAAGGACTTAAATAATTTTCAAGAACAACTTAAGAGGAAAGACAAACAAGTAAAACAGAAACCTGCAGGCATGATCAAAAACATCGCTGCTCTATGACATGCAACAGCTAGCTAAGATTGACCTGCTAAATATTACTTGCCTATCTTGTTAGCTTCATTGAAGTGACACACAGTAAAGCATCAACAGTTTTGTATTTTGATCAACAAAGACAATTTTCATACTCTAACATCATGCCTCAGCTTTTTGCATTAAACTTTTACAAGACTGGTGGTCATCCTACATCTCTCTGATAGGTTGGAACAATGTAATATTAAAGGAGTAAAAACTAACATGCATGAATATTTAGTTGCTTAATAACCCAAGATTTTAGAAAACCCAGCACACCCAGCACACCCCATGGAAAGAATGCAGACACTGCACTGACGAGATGTCCAAGGAACTGGTTTAGAAACGTACCAGCCTGCACTGCATTGGCTTTCCATCTGAAGTTATTTCACAAAACAATGATTCCCTCTTTGTTTTTATTTTTATTTTATTTGTTTGGGGGCACAATCCGAGGGGAAGGATGGGAGGGAGGGCAAGTGGGAGGTGAAGGGAAAGGGAAGATAAAGAAAAGTGAGAAGAGAGATAACAATTATTTCAGTATGAAGTTTTGCACACACAAAAAAACGGAATTACAACTTAAGACATTCGCTTCAGTGCACAGGAGAGAAGACGTTTTAAAATAACTTTATTTTTGATCCTTTCAAAATTATGATTTAACATTATCAGAAATGAAATAAGAAACTTAACCAGCATATTTAGTTTTAAAAGCATTTAATGACATAGCATATATTTAACAGATAGGGTAAAAGTCTAGAGGTACAGTTCGATACAACTGAAAACCAGTTCCAGTACTACTCTTGACTACAGGCCCAGTCATCGAAAGTTCATTCCTATTAAATGTAATTTTTGATTGTGCAGTAAGATGAAAATTTTTCATTACAATAGTTACAGTGACAGAGAAATGCACACTATGTATCAAAGAGCAAGGTAATGTAGCAAAATTATAACACGCAGTGCTGCAGCTGACAAGCAAGTAACCATTTGAGTAACATTACTTTTCCAGTAAATGCTTCAGTTCCACTTTTACACTTATCAATGATTTTAAAGGGTTTATTATACATCTAGTCTTATTATACTTTGTACTAGAATTATCTGAAACATACAATATAATGTATTTCAGCAAAAAAAAAAGGTTTTTTTTTTTTGAAATTACAGATTATTTAAAACTGTATCAGCCTGCTTATCCATCTCAGATAACATTCTGATCTGTCATACTTGATGCAGAAAAGCTTCAGGTTGTGTTAATAACCAATGCCAGGACAGGAATGGTTTGTCTGTAAGTTAATGCATACCTGCACTCTGTTACAGGAAAGATAATACGCTATCATTTTAATAAATGTTAGAATTGAAATGGGAGGCTCCACTAGTCAAGACTCAGCATTACAACCTTAAATGGAAGTGAACATTTTTGAAAATTTGTCCATTGGGTTTTGATGTGCACAGTAGATTGAAAGCACCGCTGCCTTGCATACCAATAGCACTAGGAGTGGGTTATTTTCCAAGACAGCCTCACAAAATTGAGGAACAGTTTAAATAGTAAGATCTAATCTACACTAACTTCATTTAAAAAAAAACAACAAACAAAAACAACCCCCCCAAAGCTGGTCCTCCCCCTCCTACAGAAGCTGCCCAATGCACCTCATACTTGTAACTTTAGATTCCTTTTTGTTGGCTTTTTATTTTAAAATGCTCTATAAATAAAAAAATGTCAATCACATTGAGGAACATGAGGCACAGAGAGTAACGTATTGGTTCTGAGCTCGCATGCTGGAATTCCACTGGAACGGTCAGAGAAGTGCAGTGTGTGGAGATGGAGTTCACTTCTTTTTACCAAAAAGGCTGAATCTTTTCTCTTTGTCTTTCTCTTTGTCTTTCTCTCTCTTGCCAGGACTGGACTCGCTGGTTATTGTGACGCTGGCAGGCAGGGTCTGGGCACGGCTGGAGGCTGGAGTGCTCTGAGTGGTCGGGGACACTTCGATTTTATCAGATGAGATAGCTGATGTGATGGCCTGGATCCACGTGTTCATCTCCTCCTTCAAGAGGCCCGAAAGGTAGAAAGCTGTTACAACCCAAGCACCACACTCCCTCTCGCATTCAGCATTGCAGATGGGGAACGGATAGAAATGGGGAATCCAACACAGTGCTAACTATCATCTGGCACTCCTCTGGTTATGCACCTGCAGGAGCTGTCTACTTCAATCTGCATCTGAGACTCCTCAATCATTATGCACACATACATACATGACCGGAGACCAGAAAATTGCAGTGTACTCCTAAGCTCTTTGCAGTTTTTTTTGTTGTAATTTTTATTTCCCCTTGTCCAACAGCACAGAATCCCCATCAGTAATAGACTGAGAAAAACAAACTTACATCGTCTTTGGCTTGGAAGAGGTATTCATTGCCATCAGTCAATCTGTAGAGAAAACACCCATCACAAATCAAGGTTAGCAGCAGTCACAGTGGTTCAATTCCTGCTTTTTTAGATACAGTACATAACCAGACTGAGACATACAGGAAACTCGTAACATCTCTACAGGCACAAATACATGCCAACAACTGATGTTCTGGTATCTCATACTGCCATGCAGATCCAGCCACACACACTATATTCTGATCCCTATGCTTATGATAGTGTCAGTGTTCCAGTATGTCACGCTGCACTGCACAGGTCATGATATTTGGCAGCTGATGGCTTATTTCAGTACTTGCTCTTTCAGGCAGATCTCGTCTATCTTGCAAATGACAGTACAAAACTTCACTCGATATTTTAAAAGCCAAAAGTCACAAACAACACCCAGAGTTTACATTTTTTTGGTAAAAACCCATCAAAACTCTGCAGCTGCCCTGCTGTCAGACCGTGATGATGAGTCAAGATACCATACTGTACATGGCTCACGAGTATTGCATCTTCTCACAATGAAGATCAGAAACTTCCGTCTGTTTTATTACTGTGCTGATTTTACTCAGAGAGTTTAACTGGGATACATTTAACCATTTGTATGAAGATATATTAATTAAAAAAAAAAAGACTGAATTACATCAGATCAAGCATCTGAACAAGTAACAGGGTCAGTGGAAGCAGCACCTGATCTTTCTCCAGAAAAAGAAGCATTAAATGGCAAAACAACATAAAGCTGAAGTAAGACATTTGGAAGAACGTAACTATCATAGAATCATAAAAAGGCCTGGGTTGGAAAGGACCTCAAAGATCATTTAGTTCCAACCCCACTGTTATGGGCAGTGCTGCTAACCACTAAATGAGATGCTAGACCAGGCTGCTCAGGGCCCCATCCAACCTGGACTTGAACACCTCCAGGGATGGGGCATCTCACCGTCCCTGGGCAGCCTGTGCCACCACCTCACCACTCTCTCATTGGAAAATTTCCTCCTGACATCTGATCTAAGTCATCCCTCCTTTAGCTTAAAATCACTCCCCCATGTCCTATCACAATTTACCCACATAAGAAGTAGACTTCACCCCTACTTGTCATCTCTCTTTCAATATTGGAAGGCTGTAATGAGATCTCCCTGAAGCCTTCTCTTCCCTCAGTCTGTCTTTGCTGGAGAGGTGCTCCAGCCCTCAGAGCATCTTTCTGGCCCTCCTCTGGACCTGCTCCAAAAGGTCCACATCTTTCCTGAGCTGGGGGCCCCAGACCTGGATACAGCACTGCACGTGGGGCCTCACGAGGGCAGAGCAGAATGGGACATCCCCTCCCTGTCCCTGCTGCCACCCTTCTGTCCATGCAGCCCAGCACACTGTTGGCCTTTTGGACTGCAAGCACACACTGCTGGCTCAGGTCCAGCTTTTCACCCATCAGGACCCCCAAGCCCATTTCCACAGGGCTGCTCTCAAGGAGTTCTTCTCTCAGTCTGTACTCATATCTGGGATTGCCTCATTAGGTTCACACAGGCCCACATTTCAAGTCCAGGTACCTCTGATCGGCACTACTTCCTTTTGTTGTATCAGCTGCACCACTCAGCGTGGTGCAAATTTGAGAGTGCACTCGATCCCATCATCTATGTCACTGTTAAAGATAACACTGTTAAAGATAAAGAGAGCACAGGTCTCAACTATGCCTGGCTTTCTGTAAAAAATCAAGGAAAATATTTCCATTGTACTCTCCACAGATCACTACGAGGCTTTTCTGTGAGAACTGCCTGCACGTGAACCTGCATAACAGAGGCCTCAGCCTTTGCAGAATCCTCCCAGATGCTCTTCTCAGCCTGGAGATGGAGCTTTGCCACAATGAGCAGGTGAACTCTGAGGAAATATGCCACATGATACTGAAGCAGTTCTGATACAGGTGTCAGTGAAAGAAGGGCAATTGATTTTTCTGCTTAGGTTTGTATCTGGAACACCTTATTCTTACATTATCAATTCAGAGATGTTTTAATAGTGTGAAGGATGAATCACAGAGCTGCAGGCCTGTCTTTAAAAAGGTTAGCAGCAAGTTTCCTTAAATAAGAATTATATTTAGAGGATTCTTGCATCAGTGTAGACTTGGAAAAAAACCTATCTTAGATTACACAATCCAGTCAGTTCATAAAGTGAGTCTCCTTTGAAAGAGTCCTCTAGCAGCTGTGTAATAGTACAATATTTTTTAACTGTTGGCACTGAAGTATTACTCAGTAAAACACAGTTTTGGAACTGAGAGCCGTGTTTTTATATCCTTTGAACAACAAATACTTCATATACTTCAAAAGTGACTGTCTGCAACACGTTCAAAACCTGAAAATGTGATCGATGGATGTCTTCAATAGTCTCCTAAATCCATACTAAAAAAATTAAACACCATGAACACTCAGCTCTTTTCGTTCAGTTCCAGAGGCAGCAGTTGGAAAGCTCAGGGTTTTTAAGTGCAGACTCTTAACTTTATGTATCTAGTCTTATCTCATAAATAAGTACCATTACTGTTTTGATACTGATTGCTACCTTTGATAAACACACCAGATTTCAGGGCTGGGAAGAACCCTGTTCAGAAAAGCAGATACTGCAGTTAATACTCATCATCAGCTCTTGGGCTGGATCCTGCCCGTGAATTTGCAGAGTGAACATACCCACCACAGCTATTTCTCATGTAAAGAAACGTCAGCAGGTTTACCTTAGCTTGAACACATGCTTCTTCTTTTTATAATCGACCGCTACTTCACAGACTGCTTCTTTCAAGCTGACTGGGATCTCATTGTGATAGGGAATGCCAGAAGCAGCAGCTTTTGAATCCTTGTAGAAGCCCATCTCTTGGTTGTTTATGACACAGTACACGTTATGCCATGACCTTCGAGACATAGAAAACAACAGAAGTACTTATAAATCTAATGTTCTTGCTTGAAAAACTGGCAAAATTGAACACAATGATTGCTATAAGATAATGGAGACCAGTTCAACTTGAGGACAGAAGCACAGTATACTATGTCCTGCAAAATGCAGACAAAAATTCTGATACAAGCACTACTTCAAGACAGAAGTCCTGACTTCGAGCCAAATGGAATGAAAGATTTCCAGAGCTCTCTGATAGCACATAAGCATTTCCTAGCAGTGGGTGGATCGTTTGGCAGACTATGCAGCTTACATTCTTGGGAGATAAACTGATAGACCTTTTGATGACTATACTTCATTGTAGAGGGAGTTCTCATTTGCAAGCCAGTGAAGAAATTGAATATGAAACCCTTGACTGTCAGGAGTGATTAGTGACATCATCTACCTCATTGTCTAATGCAGTTACAAAAACCAATGGTTAGTAGAAATAAGGGTCCCTAAATGTCAGTATTAGCAGCTGTTGCAACCCCAAATTAGTTCTCTGGTGTGAAGCAACTCTAGCTGAAGAAAAATGGTAGTCCTGTAGTGCAGATCCCTTGTCTTATGATGTGCACTCAGCTCTGCTGAGCACCTCAACTCTGACCACGTCCCTCAGGTGTTGGTGTAGCTCAATAGTCCACACTTTCCTTTTCAGCCAAGTCACACAACTATTCTCAAGAGCTTTCTCAGGTTACAACGAACCAGCATGTGATTTTCCACTGCAGGCAGAAAGCTCAGAAATTCTGCTTATTTGTGGACCGCACAACTGAGTCCTTAGGCACAGAATCAGCTAAGGCACACAAAATCATTTCACTAGTTCTTCTCTTCTGAACAGATTACAGTGTAGGTGGAAAGTGCTAACGTGCAAACAGAAGAAGATGTCAGAATAATATGGGCATTTCTGTTCTTACACCTACATGTTTTTCTTTTCTTGTAGTAACGCACAACTTGAGAGAACTGGAATCAAATCCCACTACTGCCACAAATTCATCACACAAAGTGGGAAAGTCATGATATCTTCATGCCTCCATTTTCTACCTTCCAAATATAAGCCAATAGTGCATCTTCTAACACGTATGATTAGATTGCAACCTCATGAAATACATTATTCAATCATGCATATGCAATCTCTAGAACAGGAGCATTAAAATATTTTTGGAGCTGCGAGAAGACAATAACAGCAGTGATAACATTGACTATTATGTAATAACAAAATGCCCAGTGTTGGAAGGGACCCATGAGCTCTTGGCTCAACCCAGGATCATCCAAAATTCGAACCATACATCACAGTGAGCTTGGATGCAAGTATCTGCATTATTAAGCAGTGATCTTCATTAAACATCAAGTACTCTTACCTGCTTGAGGCTTTCTTGCTGTGTGTCTCCCATTCATGTTTACGATGCAAGAAGCCCTCCATCTGAGCTGAAGGAATCTCCTGTGTTTTGGCTGGTAGGGTAGCAGCAGTCTGAGCCTGAATGGCAGCCGTGGCTTTGCGGTCTGCCGTTGGAGAAGGAACAGGACTGGACTCTTTTGAACTTGTCCTCTGTTCTGCAGCTCCATTAACCATTTCGTTTGTTTCTGCAGTTTCTGCCACCTAGGGACAGTGAACAAAGTGTTCAGCTAGATGCCTCGCAACACTGAAGTATTCTGCAGTTAACCTGATTCCCTGCACAATGTGGCTGTGTATAAGCTTTGCCTGGAGAATGACACAGGCCAATGAGATCTTTCTCATGGAGACACAGGAGGCCAAGGAAATTAGAAGGTATGAATGGATTAGTACCCATTTTACAGGTGGAGAAACAGGAATATAAGAGCTGCTAAACTTCAGTGTGAATTTTACTGTGCTTTGCTCTGCTAGTCAATTCATAATATTTTACGTATTGTTGTTCCTAAAAGGAGAGCATTCAATTCTGCTGCTTACTCAAATGTTTGGAACAGTAACAATCACACTTTCTGCAAACCTAAGAGGAACAGTAGAAGTTATACACATCAGCCACCTTAAATACGTTTATGACATTACTGGGGCATAAAAGATCTATAAAAGGTATTAGCTATGAGTCAGCAGAAAAATATGTCAAAACTGCCCAGGAGCATTTACAAAAATTTTCGGAATTTCTTTCTGTAAAAGCTCCTTTCCCACTTTCCCCATTCCCCTAGTGACACAACAAAATCAAAACATGCAGAAATTAGAGAGATTACACCATGCATTTCATCTCCAGCATCCCAGTTAAGGTATTCGATCTTAAAGACAAGGGAAATGAGGTCAGACGTCATTTATCGAAGTCTTTTTCAGACTTCCATTATTAGGAGGATTGGATTTTTGTTAAAGGAACTGAAAACCACCACAGTCACACAACATCACACAGCTATTTACCCCCAAACAAAGACAGAACCAAGGCCTTGCCCATCACTTGCTTTGTTGATCGCGTTGCCTGTCGCACTGTGATCGAGATAGCCTAGAGAGCAGCCATGTTTCCAGCAGCTCTGACTGGTCAAGCTTTCGACGTCTTCAGGAGCCATTCATCCCAAAATCATTTAAATTGGAATCCTAATGGCTATACACTTTTGAAATGCAGCTTGGTCCCAGTTTTTTTTGTTTTTTTGTTTTCTTGTACCATTACTTGGACACGTAGAGCCATTGGTAGCAGCTCAGGAGTTACACAACCAGTGTGTATTATTATTATTAGCAAGTTACTAAAGCTTAGTGCTGCTAACGCTCTAGTAGATTACAAACGTTCTGGACTGTTTTTATGCAGACAAGCAGGTATTTGTGAATGGCACAATAATTAGACATTCCCACTTCTGCACATAGCCCGGACAATTCAAAAGCAGCCGAATTATGCAACATACTGAATTTTGCTACTGTTTGCTAGAACTTCTTGTACCTGCCAAGTATACGTTATTGTACCTCACACCTTTGTACCTCGCATATTGACCTAGAGAGATCTAAGTGTCAACTTGCTATGGATATGGGAAGGGTTGGTTAACTGCCTTTAAGCAATCTAAATTTCCAGAGTACAGACACTACACCACTGAAACAGGGAAAGAATCACAGCTCACATTCCACTGCAGTCATATCTATTTTACTCTGTCCCTAAAGAAACACCGCCTTACAGCTCAGTTTATTAGAAGAAATATCTACCCTGCGCTGAAGATCTATCTATCTCATGTTAGCCAGATGGAGTAAAAATCAGTGATGCTGTTTCTTCAAAATCAGGGTAAGTCAAAACCATCAAACCAGGCTATTTCTATCCAAATCTTAATTCAAAAATCTTGCATTAAAGGAGGGCAGGGGATGGGGGAGAATAAACAGATTGATGAGACTGAAGCTTATCCAAACGCTGCCGGCACTGCTACTGCAACACAGGTTGTGTCATTTGCAGCCAGTGATTCACCTGTGAGTGCTCAATTAATTATTCATCGCCACTGCTCATCACTAATGCCCAACATTCCACATTCAAGATAAAGGAAAGCCCTTCAGAGATACTCTTCTAAACTGGCAGGATCCCTGTCTGAGATACACAAAGCCCACACAGAATTACTGGACACTCGCATGGTCTGCCTGCTGCACAGACACAGGAACTCAGCACCACCTCAAACTACCCAGAACTACCAGTTAGCTAATCCACTGCTAAAAGTTTTCTGTACTGATACAGACAAGATGTGAAAATAATTATTAGACACTTTTGGGTATCCCTAACAATTAATCTGAAATAAAGAAGGACAAGTTCCAGAACAGCAGCCACTGCAAAAGGTACTTAAAATGTTTTTATGGGAAGTAACGTGTAATTCAGTGCTGCAATCTGCAACCCTATGGTTTTAAGCGACAAATGCCAACTTTAATTACACAATCAGACCTGTAATATCTACTTAAAATGCTACTGATTGTAAAAGGGCCATGAAAAGCTTTATTGATGCTCTTTCGGGTTTTATTTCCTTTCCATGTGTTATCTACAATTAACAGAAAACAAGCAAAATAAATCTGAATCATAAACAGGTTTGCAAAGAATGTGTAATGAAAATAGAGGAAAACGGGAGCTAGACAAACTTTAATGGAAACATGCGCTGGGCATGCAGAGACAACGCAACAGAAGACAAACAGTAATAGCAAACTGTACTGTTACAACAAAGCAGTCATCACGTACATGGAAACAGTTGTCTTAATTGTGACTGAGAGGTTAGTTGCAAGTGCTTTAGTGGCTAGGGGCTGCTCCTGAGGTGTTCTTAACTCAGGGCTGTATTTCATGCAACAGAACAGCCGGTGGCAATGACTGGAGACATCTCTTTGATTTTCATAGTGCTTAAAGCAACATTATATTCACTTCATCACCTTAAGCCTCTGCACCACAGCTTAAATAATAGAGACATATTTGCCTTTTCAGATGTAAATAAGTGACAGCTTGTATCTTGTTCTGGCCTCACTATCCTTTTAATGCTCTAAGCCAGAACCACAATCAATCAGTGAAATCTTACACACCTAGTGCTTAAAATGATGACCTTAACTGATACTTAATTCATTTTCCCTAATCATAAAAGTATAATTCCCATCTATCAATGTATCCATATAAATTACTTTTTACATACTAATTTTTATCCAGAATTTACCTGAAGTATTTTCAGGCTGTGGTGTCTGAAGCTACAGCTAAACTGCTCTACAGCTGTCACAGTCCTAAAGGCACAGAGAACCAACACTGGTGTAGGTAGTCACCAGATCATTTGCATCATTTCATATGGAATTTTTAAAAGCATTAAGAATCTCTATCTTGTTATCCTGACAAAAGAAAAAAAAACATGCATCATGAAGTGGAAAGACAAGTTACAGTAAAAGTATAATCACTGAAGCACATCCTTTCCATCACCTCCCTCTTTACGATCTCAGCCAACACAGAATAACTGAGCTGCACTGATCAGCCAGAAGTTTACAATTTGACCAACAGCATGTCTTGAGCCTCAGGTCAGAAAGAACACGGCTGTGTACATCTGATGTACTGCAAACAAGATGCAATGAAAAAAGCTCTGCTGTAAGACTGAAGTGTGGATGGCAAAGATTAACACAGAAATGCATTATGTTTCATGGGAATAAAATGAAAAATGAAAGGAACGGGTGGTGTATAAGGCCATGATAAGCAACAAGATGATGACGATCTGGGCTGTGCTTGCAGGCCACCTCGTGTTCCCTGCCACAACTACTTACAAGTTCATAAACATTGGAGTGTACAACAGTTACCTCACTTCCTCCCGAGTACTAAAGATGAACTAAAAGACTTTATCCAAAGGAAGAAAAAGGCAGAACTGCTTAATATCCTACAGCATTAACAGTGTGCAGATTCAGAAGCCACTGGGATGCACAATTTGAAAGGCAAACTTAAGCTGAAAGGCATTCTTCCCACAGTACTAGACTGGGACCCATATTTCCCCTGTGCTACAGGTAGGAGCTCTGGCAGCCACTGACTTGAGCCTGCCAGCAGCCTTTCCTCTGCTCAGTGTGACCTCAGAGAGTGAGGTTCAAAAACACGACAGACAACACGAGAGATGTTTCCCATGATTCTAGGCACCAGTGAAAACAAGTTGGCTTTGCAGGAAGGTAATGGGGGGGTAAAGCCAGTTTGCTACTCTTTTGATGCTTTAAACACATATACATATTTACTGGTATTTCTACTTTAAGATGCATCTTGACTCCACTGGAATACCCTCTGTCAAAAAGGACTGAATGTACAATTCAGCCCACATTATAGAAAATACAGAGCTGGAATCTTAGACCAATGTACTTTATTTCACTTTCAGAGAAAAGCATCACAACCCCTCTTTAGAGGTCCACAACCTATTCTCATTTATACCCCTTTATCTCCAGGGTCAGGAAACAAAATTGCTGTTGCATAAATTAGACAGGACTGAGAGTAAATGGGGCCCCAAAGCAGCTATTCAGTATGATCACAAGTCTTCATTAGGACTAAATACCAAGATAAATCTAGAAACTATTTTTTATTGTTTTATTTCACGTTTATTTTTATCTGCAGTCAATGAGTCCATTCTACATGGAATGTTATACAGCTAATCTTAAGGCTTTTAATTTGTTGGTAGTCACAACACCCCCCACCCTCCTAGCCTTCACTACTGAGCTCACTTGCAGGTACTGTCTTTGGCCTTGTGAATAACTTGCTTGCTAATGCAGCTGATTTAATACTGTTGCCGTGCTGAAACCTGTTAGTACAACTCGATGCGTCATACCTGTCAGATTCTAGTTCTCTTCTTCATTATGATGTTATCTCATTAAATCTCAATTACTCATAAAAGGATGGTTTAGCTGGAAAATCTTAATACTATTAACAACATGAAAAACTCACAGTAAATAACATGAAATAAATGTGTCACCTTAAAGCAACTGAGTGTCAGTGGGGATATTCAAATAAACAAGGATTAAAGTGAAACAAATATATCTCCAAGGATCTGCTAATTCAATAGAAGTCAACTGATGGGAAGGAAGAGAAAAGCAGCAGGGAAATCTGAAGCCAAAAGATTAAACCAGTACCAGTAGACCATACTGAACAAAAAGGTGTCTTTTGCTGCAAATGATTGTATGTCACAGTCCAGACCACGATCGGTCATTGGCTGTCCGTCTGCTAATAAAGTTTTTGTAGTTTTGGTAGGTTTGGGAGCGGTAACTAACCCGTGGAGATTCCTGGTCTGATGGCAAACCATTTTGGGAAACCTGTTCTCCTTTTGTCCCATCCCTGTTGAGAAAGAGGAAGCAGAAATTTTATTAAGCTTTTGAAAGTCAGTTGTATTTTAATCCTGAACAAGATTTTCATACTGAATTTTGCATGTCTCAGAACTGCAAGCAAGTTCTTAACAACTGCCGAGTCATTTGTTGACAGCATTGTAAAAGCCTTGAACAGATTTCCACTTGCAGTGGCGGAAGCAAAGAAAAAAAATGCCCAACTGAGTAAAAGAAATCCAAAGTAGTTTGATCAAGGGAGGCTTTTGTGATAGTTACTTCACAAGGTCTGCTCCTATCACACAGGTAATTTGATAAATGTTAATGCTCCACGGACGTGGCTTAAAATCTATCTGTAACTGATGCTCATTAAAAGAGAAATACGAGATTGCGTAGAAATGTTAATTCATAACACAGAGGCTGTATAAAAAGGCTGTATAGGCCAGGTGTGCATCAACAGTAGTAACTGCTTCCTGATGAAAAATTGGAACATTCATCTTAGCAGTGAATTCAGACGCCTGTGAAAGCTGTGGCCCCCCCGACTGCATCTATGAAGTCTTCTAAAAAGAGTTACATCACAAAAACAGGCAACCTCCAGACTTCTCCTTTACAGCTCATCCTCACCCTGAGAATTCCAACGCAAGAAACTGCATGAAGCACATCAGCTTCCTGCATCACGGCTTACCATTGCTGCTGGGAGCCTCCATCTTCTGCAACCTTTGGGCTTGGCTCTGGAGTAGGTGGCTTTCTCTTCCTCTCCTCTTCCTCTTGTTGTCGACGAACTTCCAGCAGTTCCAACTGAGAAATGAAACATTTTTGAACATAAAGCACTGCAAATCAGCCATTTTTCAGGTGCGTTTCTAAAAATTAAGAATAATCTCTGCATTTTTCTGAAACTCCTGAGATTAAAGTTTATTGGAATTAAATTTGAAAGCTCGAGTCTTTAAAACTATTAATCATGCAAAGTTCGTCGCACCAAATTTGTCAATAAAGCCACACGGCATCAGACCCTTAGCATCAAGCGGAGTGCTGGCACAGCTGCCTGGCACTTGTCCAGATTTCTTATCTAATTCATTTCATTAACACAAAACAAGCAAACATAAAAGCATCCCAAGTTATCCAAATACTCAAGTGCCATCCTCATCTGCTTGACATACGTAGAAGTAGAACGCTTCACTAGCACTCACCGTGGTCAGTCTTTCCAGTGCTGCAAATCTCTCATCCCAAGTAGCTGCAGATTTCTCAAATGCTTCGTGCCGCTTAATTAATTTTTCCACTTCGTCAACACTTTGTCCTATTTCACGACTGGACAGGTAGGGCTCCTGGCCCAGCAGCCAGGCCTCAGCCACGCTCGCGTCCCTTGAAAACTGGTGCACCTCCAAAACTGAATGAAGAATGTACACACATCAGTGCCGTTAGTGTCGAAAATGGCACCATGAAGTTAGCAGGCATCTTCTGAGTTTACTTCAGAGTAGCTGAATTTACTTCAAAATAGCATTGGCCAAATGTTTTCCTTAACTAAGTTCACTGAAATTAATGATTTAAAAGACAGAAATTTGTCATGTTGGCTTTGCTTTGAGGAAAAACAAAAGTGAAGTTTATATCTTCTACAGATTATTTCACTTTCTAATTCCAGTGTTTCTATTCGGTTCTAATCTGCTGTAACCAAGTAAACTCAGAGCAGGAATTCTGTTATCTGCTGGTTTATTCCTCAGACTGGCCTGCCTACCAAACACGATGAAGGCTGCAAGTCCCTTCAGCAAGCAGTATTTCTCTACTCCACACTTGTCTACAGTGCTGTAGTTAAAGGTTTCCTTCCAGCTGAAAACAAGCTTCAGCAGCTTTTGTGAATGAGATCACACCATTTTGATGAAGAACATGATACAAACACCAACACTTAGGAACAGTTCCTCATGCTACTGTTTTTCTTAAGCCTGCTGAGACTTGGGAAGAATGAAGAAAGCACACACAGCAGCCTAGAGCTCTACCAAATGATCACTGCACTGTACAGTTTGAGATGCTGGAAGGGCACAAATTGGCAACTATTTGCTACAAGAGCTACAGAAAACCTTGTCAGAGTTTCTGAGCTGTGTTATTTCTGGTGAAGAACTTGGAAAATGCTGCAATGCTTGAAGGTACATCTTTTGTCAATTAAGTGTCAGATAATGCAAGTATGTTACATGTGTAAGGAAACAAGACTTTGCTTCCCCATATTTTTTGTTAGCACATCCTCTGTAGAAACACAGTTGGAAGATGGCACCTGCAAAACATGCTAGATCTGTTTCACCCAGCTCTGACTTCAGTCATACAGAGTAACATCTTCAGTGCAGGTTTCTTTGTTTCAAGTTCTCCATTATTTTACAGTTAACAGATGTGAATTCTACAGTTAATACAGTACAAGCACACTTTCAAGCAAGGCCAATAAAAAAAGGTAAGGAGCTGTAGGTTTTTCAGTGCTCAGAAAGACAGAGGAAAGAGTTAGATACGGCCCTGCCAAGAGAAATCCAAGGACGTCCTTACTCAGTCTCAGCCACTCCCATCTGTCTTCCCACTTGTCAATCATTTCTTTTCTTTTTTCTGTCAGCTGCAGTAGCTTTTCCTTGATCTGGATTTAAGAGGAGAATGCAGGACTGTTACATAAGCATCAGGCATCACATTCACCCCACCACAGCATGTAAGCTGTTACCACAAGTAAAAGACACAGGCATTTAATGAAAGGAAACACGGCACTAGTTTGCCAGGAAATGACTTGGTATGAATGTAACAGCTTTCCTTACTTTTGAAGTAGAAATAAATATAAAGTTTCTATTAAGATACCACATCTGCATACAGTATTTCTTAAGAACTACGTTATCAAGATTATTTGGTTAAAAGAGCAGAACAGACAAACAAATGGTGCAAACATACTTTATCTTCTACTTTTTTCTAGGAAAAAATGCAAAACATGCTGCCCATGATTGCTATTTAAAGCCTCGTTACCTGTGCTAACAACAACGTGTCAGCATAAGCCCCATATTATTCTCAGGGCAAAGACTGGCTGGCAAAACCTCCCAGTTCCTCTGCAGCACTTACGTACAACGAAGACACAGAAAATATCACCCTCCTGCATGGGCAGTGTCTTACAACCAGTGGCTACCCTTCTTTGGCCAAAGGAAGACAGGAAGAAACAAGGTTTAACTGCTATTCTTTTGTCTAGTCAGATCAGAAAACAAAACAAGGCCTTAGGCTGCTGGGTACATTTTGCTCATAACACTCCCTGGACTTGCCCCCCATAAACAATTTTCTACTCCTTTCCCTAGCAGGCCCCTTCAAAATCCAGGCACCCTCAGAGTTATCTCTGCTCTTGCTCAAAGGAAACACCTTTCCAAGCATGACCATCCCAAAGACGGCTCTGCAGACCTGAATGCAGCAGCTTCTTCTTTGTATTTCCTGGATGGACGCTGATACCTTAAATTTAGGTGTCATTCCTGCCTCCCAACATGAATTCACAGCATTAAATCACACGCTAATTTCACATCAGCAGTTAGGTGCAGATAAGGTCCCTGAAGTAATGCATGACGTTATAAACATGCATTATTAATCCACAGATAACACAATGACAGTTTCTCTAGCTGAACTAGAATCTACACGCCATCAGCACTGCAGTTGTTACATTCAGTAAGCACAATACCTCCTCTGATGCATAGTGTTTTCTTGCCAGAAGAGATTTGCCGAGCTCGATACAGGTAGTAAAGCTGTCATTTCGGGCATCAATTTCTGCTTTGATACCCTGGTGATTGTTCATTAGTAGTTCAACAGATGAAACATCCCTAGAATAGTCAACCCATGGTTCAGAATCACACATTTCAGACATAAAAGTAGTTACATTTTCAAATAAATCATCTAACGCAGAATGGCACAGCACAGAATTTAATTCATACGTTTTCTCTGTAGCCCAGAAAACAGGATTTGTTTATCGGACATCTGATTGGCACCAGAATGCTGCTGTTCCTGAGGAAAGGCTGCTAACAATCTCTTTGAACACGACTTTCCATTGCAATTACTTCAGCACCCCCAGCCTCTGCTGGCAGCAGTACACAAAAGCAAGCTGCCAGCACACCACCACATCTTGCCAGCCTCACGAATTTCTGGCTCAGTGACACCGAGTGTTATAACTGACCCGCAGCCTTTTCTTTCGTGTGGTGTCACACAAGATGTTTCACATTACCTTGGCTTTTCCTGGGCTTCAATCTGCCGGATGACATCTTCCATCCAAAGCATGAGATCCCGAACCATGCTGAAGAAACGGAATTTGTCTCCTGTGTCCACCAGCCGAACCCTGCGGCCCTCACAGGCATCCAGCAGCGCCTTCCATGCCTCTAGGACCTCGTTTTCTCTCTTCTGGATGTCATCAGCTTTGTCTCCAGCATAGGCAGCCTGAAGGCGTGCAGCATCCTCCTGGAGCTGTCTTACCTGGTGTGTGTTTACAAGAGATAAAGGTGTCAGGTACTTTTGAGTCACGTCTGTGGGAGCGTTTCAGCTGCTAACTCGTAATTTGAATTGCCTTCTGAAGTCCTTGCCAATATATTTGGTCTGTCAATACAGAAAGGTTTATTTTCTTATTAAGTCAGTGTACTCCTACAAGAATGTTTATTGGAGAAGACCGTTGGGTCAACGAGCTCCCAGAATAACAAACATCTGCCACTGCTTAAACTTTGTGTAGAACTGGGTGCCAATATAAAGTGACTGTTAAATTCTAGGGCAAAAGGGAACAAATTCCTCATCAAGTTTTCTTCCTCCCACACAAGTGACAGAACGCCACTCAGGAACTCCCAGATCACGTCAGAGAAGCTTTTTCAAAAGTGTAGATAATGACTTCAAACAGCAGCAAGTTTGGAAATGCAAAGACCCTTCTGCTATTAGAAAACTCTTTTCCTTTCAAACACTCTGGGGACATCAGACGCTATTTCTTGACCATTTCACACGTTTTCCCAACTCCATTGGCTCTTTTCTAATCAATTTTTTATTTTGAAAAAGTTTGAATGCAAAATTACTAGCTGGAGGCACACGTATGATGCCACCACCACAGTGACTCACCACAGCTCTGCACTACCATTATATATTCCCTCATTTAGGTCTTGATTCTAATTACCTTTTGAGAGACTAGGATTGGTATTTTGTGAACGTCTCTCATTTTATGTATAAAATCTACAGCTCCTGAAAGTGAAACACTTGAAAAATCCAATGGTTGCTACACCTCCTTTATACTAGTGTAAACAACTATGTATATTGCAACATAATAGAGAACTGGCAGGCAGCTCAGCCATAAAAGCTCTCTTTTCCTTCCCACTGGGATAAATGCAGTCAGTCTTAATTCCCCCATTTCTTGAACATGTGGTTCCTTTCCAAAATTCTCATCCTGGCAGCTGAACACTGCTTTTTTGGTGTAGAATCCTGAGTGTGTTGGATGAACAGCTGCCTTCTTCTATTTATCATACCTTGGCTTCACAAGATAAAGAATTAGATCAAGGTTGGCTGCTTTTCAAAATCTTAGCTTGGACTATGCACTTGACATTTCTGCAGAATGCTATTAAGAAGCATCATAAAAAAGAATATCCATGTCCAAAAGCATAAACTCATAACCAAGTCTCTCTTCTCTGTAGGGATCCAGACTTCCTCTGCCACTCAGAAAAGAAAATGGAAAAGTACCTAGCAGAGGAGGGTGGCTTTTTTTTCTGTCGGTGGTGCTGTTTCTTGTTGTTGTGCTTTGCTTTCTGTTTTGAAAGTTCACCCATCTCTTTGTATTTGCTTCTGCCCCCCACATGTCCTTCCTTCTTTCTTCCATGGACAGCCAGCTGTGGCTCGTGTTCACCAAGGTGAGCATGGCACAAGCAGTAAGTGAACCTAAGGTGGCCTCCAGCACAACTTACATGAGTAATATCCAACATCAACATTCAGAACAGAGAAACCTGAAAACTGTATTCCATGTTACCCCTGTATATTAAAAATTCTTGAGAGAGTTAACATCCCTTCAATGACTTTCAGAAATTGCCTCAAGAGACAATATCCTAAGTCAAATGAAGATTTTTCTTTGAGAGTATTTATCAGAAAAAGGCCTTCTGAGGAGCTCAGGTCTGTTATCCTCACACCTCTACATCCACACTTTATTCCTATGCACACAGCAGGCTGAGACTGGCAGGTGACATCACAGCACTTTTCTAAATTCTAAGCTTTTATGACTGCTTCTCCTTCAAACAAGGGCAGGAGAAGGAATAATGTTCAAGAGGCAACTATCTGTCCAGAAATCCATGGATTTCTGTTTTAGGGAAACTAATTAACCTAGCACAATAAAGAGAAGTTGGAAAACAGATAAGAAAATGATGCATAAGAAGTAATTCCCCTAGGAATGCACTTGGAAAGCATCTGCCAGCACTCAGCCTGCCAGCCTCTGGGGCCAAATGCAGTGGAAGCACTCTGCAGCTCAAGCTTCCATATCCACAGACAGACTTATTACTTGGTACACACCTGTGTGCCGAGCGCTTGGATGTCGTGTTCAAATGTTGTGTGCATTCTCTGTAGTGTTTCCACTGTGTTTTGGTCTCTACCAAGCTCTTCTGGCAGCTTCTTGTGTTTGTCTTGAATGCGTCCTAAGATTTCCTTGGCATCGTGGTAAAATTTGTGCAGTTCATAAGAGGCTGCAAGAATTTGTGTTCTCGTGTCAATGAGCTCCAGGAGATCAGCCCAGGCCTCATTGAGACCATCCTTCCATTCTGCAATTGTGGCAGCATCTGAATGTCCAGAGTTGATGAGCTCATCAGCCATGTGGTTCACGGTGTCGACGCGCTCCTGCCCGATGTTTCCAGTGTCTCGGGCAAACTCTCGGAATCGCTCCTGCAGCATCTGAAACACACAGAAACACATTCCTGCAAGGTCACAATCACAGAGCGATCAGAGCAAACCATTCAAACCCGTTCTATCGACCGTCTGCTCGTTCGCTGCGTGCAAAAGGAGGGTAAACCTGCAGCCACATCCAGAGAACTCACCGTTACGTGCTCGTAATCCTGTCCCAGCTCGTGGGATCCTGCCACCACCTCCCTTTCAGCGATCCACTGCTCCAGGTCATCCACCTCTCTGTTCAGCTGGAACAACCTGTGTCTCTCATCCAGCTTGCCCCTTCTCTCTTCTGCGAGATCCTTCAGGCCTGCATACAGCTTATCCACTTTGGACTGGCGCATGCTGATACGCTCACTGAAAAAAAAACAAAGAACACTGAATCCTCACTGTCTCTTACCAATAACAAGTAAAATAAAAAAATAAAATGAGCAAAAAAATCACTCTTGGGTGTTTAACACCCAGAAAGCGTGCCTACTGTATGCAGAAATTTGGCTCAGACACCCTGGATCGATCCTCTGCTGGAACAGCTGATAGCACTAGCTGGAACTCTTTCTGCCCCATGTACATGTAAGTCTGTTGGCCTAAGAGAGTGAAGCTAGGAACCAAGATGTCCATTTGTTTCACCACAGATTACCCTAGAGTTTTTTCCCATAACAATAAGCAGGATTTGAGCTGCTGAGTCAAGGAACATTTCATTTTCATTTTAATTCTGCTCCAAAGTTCAGAAGCACTGATGGTTTTCTTACTCCCTAAAGCTCAGCATTTCCAAAAGCAATTAATGTCTCTACTTGCCTTATCTTTTCACCTATTTTCGTGAGTCATGTAGCCCTGCCTTCCCACCTCCATATAGAGATGATTCGGTTATTACAGTACTCAACCAGCCCAGCCAGGAAATCTACTCTCATTGGAAATTCTGATGACCACAAGAGAGTGCTTTTGAGCTAAATAACAACCTTTACCAGGGGTGGAGAGTGTTTTTGCTAAGGTTGTTCTATCTTCCTGTCTGCTCAGCTAGGGCAGTTAAACATGTCAGCCTCATCATCAAATCAGCCTCATCATCAAATCATCCTGATAGTCAAAGCCAAAGCAGGATTCTGTTCGCTTAGCTGCAGCTCTTACAACAAAACAGCTCTTGCTCTTCTTGAATTCTCCCACAGGGAAAACCATTTATGAATGCTGAGACAAATTAACCAAAACCCAGATGTTACAATGCCCACGTTTAAAACACAGACTCAAGTCTGATTCTTTAGAAATCTTCAAGAGAAGAAGTACAGCTTGGGGAGCACTCCCCTAAGACAGAAGGACAAATAGCTGTCACCCTATGATCTGGATATAAATCTGGCTGAAAGAGTGAAGACGGATCCTCGTCTCTCAGGATTGCTGTACTTCCGTTCAGTTCAGCAAAGCTGGCAGACCTGACACCATTAGCCTGTATAAAAGGCACAACAGGCATTTATTGAATGTGTGCAGTTCTACCCAGAAGTCAACAGCTGGACACACTGTTCAGGACAGAAAAGTGCATTCAGCATGCTGATTCTCCTAAAATCCAGTGTCTGGACAAACCAGGTTGGTCCACCATGCATCCTGAACTGAGTGAAACTCAACTCAGCTTCTCCTGTACAGTCTCCAGAGTTACTGTCTCTTTATTATGGTCTTTGTGCATCAGAATTCGCCAGCAAAGTGACTGAACTACTAAACAAACTCACGATACAATTAAAAACAGCATTTAATACCTTTCAGGATGATTATCTGCCACCAAAGTTCTGCTGGTCTTTGAAAGCTGGTGCACAGTCTCAGCATAGTCTTCCACAGCCTGTTCCAAAATCTGGTGTTTCTTCAACATGGACACTGCACTCTGTTCATCCTGAAATGGTGACAGAAAATGAAGGTCCATTCTCCCCACTCACTGAAAGACTCCGCATAGCAAGCTCGTCTTGTTGTACGAGCAAAGAGCAGCAGCCACAAGGATTTATAAAGCACTGCTCCAAACCTCTGATGGTTGTAAATTCACAACTGAGTTCTGTGTAAATGGTGGACACAGAAAGCAAAATAATGAGAAAAAAAGAGTGAATTGCAACAGCTCCTCTGGGATGCAGAACAAAACCACATCAGCTGCAAATTGAGCACATTCAATTTCTTCTTCTGTGAAGTTCTTTGTGCGTTTACACAGCATCAGTGATAGTGGAGAGCTCAGAAAAGTGGAACAGTTTTAGGTACCTCACTGGCCAGGCTTTCCAACTACAGCCTGGATTAAGACAAGAAATCCTAACGAGCTCATGCCAAAGGGTTCTTCACCAAAGCATTTGGGAGCATTCTCATAAAAACTTGTCACGTGTTGAAAAGAAAAAATAAAAAACAACTCTCAAAGTGAATTAATATCGTCAATAAGCCTTTTCAGGAAAATATTCTTTGTTATCAACCACTGACATTAATAATCCTTTCCATTTGCCTTGCCTAAACATAAAAAGGGACACAAATCTTTGTTAACAGAAGGAAATGTGTTATATAAATACTAAGCTGGGTTTTATTTTATCAAATAAATGAACACAGCACATTCACGTACCTGCCACACTATTGGAAAATAGGAGTTCAGCTAGTCTGGTGTGGTCTGATGCTGTTTTGATTTCACTATGCTGGGAGAAAGGACAGGCCAGCAGCTGACTGACCACCCAGCCAGCTTCACAGACAGCTGCAGCGTGCTGTTCCCAATGACTCAGAACTGATAGAAATCTTGATCTAACTGGACTGTACTGGTAAATCTCACTTTCCAGTAAAGGAAAGCTCCCAGTTGCCATGCACAGTCTGAGCCTGCCTCACGGGCTCTGCAGCAAGGCCTATCATCCACACTATCTGAGATGTCAGAAGCGACAGCAGAGATGATCGCTGGAGCTTTCAGAAGGGAAATGGGTTTGTTTTTGTTACCGTTACATTAGTGACATATTAAATTCCGTCACCTGCCCGCCTGCAGCCAGGCGATTAAAATCAAACTAGTGTCACAGCGGAGCTGCTCACCTTGGCTTTCTCTTCTGACATCATGTAAAGCTCCTGCTCACTCATCCAGGCCTCAGCCTCCGCAGCATCGAAGTAGTACTGCTGTGCCCGGTGAGACTCCTCCAGGCGCTTGTGGCGTTTCTCTGTCTCCTCAATTAGGAGGTTCCACAGCTGCTTCAAGTCTGCAAGTCTCTGCTGAATTGCTTCGGCATTCGGGCTGCTGTCTGTGATGATGTTTTGACTCCTCTCAAAAATATCATCAATGCGAGGCTGATGCCCTTGGATTTCTTTCTGAAGTGTCTATAAAGGAGAAACGCAGACAAACAAAAAAAGAAATGCTGGTCAGAGGTCTCACCTCTAGAGGGGCAGCAAAACACACACCCTCAGATCCTGGGGTTAAACTGGGCCTCTGGCCATCAAGAGTATCCTGGAATATGCCACTCCCCACCACAGTCACACCACCACTGAAGCATCCATAATTTTGCCCCAGGCCTTTCTTTGCTCAAGTAGCCAGTGCTAAGGAGAAGTAACAGGTAGGGAGTCCTGACAGCACCTACCTGATTTTTCTTTATCAGTAGCTGCACAGTCTGGAGGTTGTGTCCGTGATCAGTAGATGTTGCTATGGGCATCCTCTCTCCAACCCACAACTGAAAGCAAGAGAAAAAGAGCACATCTGTTTTAATGCAACCCCAGGTACAGCTAGAACAACAGAGCGTTAACAAGGTGCAAAAAGCAGCATTACTATAGCATGCTATTGAGACATGATTGAAAGGTTTATCCTAAGCTCTGTGAAAGATGTGAGTCCTCATGTCTGAGGAACAAGACTTCTTTTGTACTTACAATTTCATCCTCCACGTCCCGGTTGAACTGGTGGATTTCTTTGGAGGCCAGCAGGTTTGCTTTTCTTTCATTCAAAGGTTCCAACAACTCCAAAAATTTCTTTTCAACAGTAAGGCGTTTGCCATCTACTTCATCTGTACTCTTCCCTTCTTGACTTAGAGCCCGTGCCTGGCTTTGTAGCTCTTCTATCTCCTTCTTACGAACATCCATTTGATTCTCTAGCATCTAAAACAGAAACATGGCAAAAAGGCTTCAAAAACAGGGTAAAAGCAATTTATAAAAGTAGGGCATGTCAATAGCTTCATAAGAAGGAAAAACAGATGCTGGTAAGGGTTTATCATATTAATAATCATTGTAATATTCTTGTTGGAAAGTACGAGGTTTAAACACAGATTCACTCTTTCACAACTGCAGCCACCTGCCAGCATTCCTGTTTGTGCAAATCTGACCAACAGGGCGCAGGTAAATCACTTCTATCAGTCGTTCACAAGTTACACTGAACAATGTCAGAGCATTGCTAATTGCAGATGAGAGCTTCACTGTCCCCTGATGTGCTCACTGTCTTTACTGCAAGAAACCAGGGACCAACCAGCACTGGACACATCTGGGTAGCATGCAGGCACTGGTGACTGGAGGACTACCACCAGTGGTAACAGATAATAGGGTATGGAGGGAAGGAAGTACAAGGGAGAGATTGCATCACGGAATGTATGGCTGATTTGTTTCTGAATGTTTTTGCTTCTTCTTAAAGATAAATGCAGCAAGAAGAAGAAGGAAAAGACAATAAGATTTTTTCTAAACTGAAAGCATCTCCCCTCCCACTCCTCTGAGTGCAGGTAGATGCTCAATGCCTGCTCTGTAACCTGTGCTCTCTTTACCTGCTGTTTCTTCAACAGGATGTTGACACTGGTGAGGTCTTTTCCGTAGTCGTCCGACTGAATTTGGCTCTCCAAACCATTCAGCCACTTATCCAAATCAGCACAGCTCTGGGTAAAAAGCTCTGCCTTGTTTGCATCGAAGAGGCGCTGAGCCTTGGTCTGAGTAGTGGATTCGAGCTCTTCCCACATTTGATGAAGACCCGTTAGCTTTTCCTTCACTACAGCTTCAGTCTCTGGTTTCTCTGCAATGAGCTGCATTCCCTCCTGCAAAGCAAAGAGCAAGCAAAATGGTTTCTCTTCAGGAGCACTCACAGACGGCTAGTGAAATTATTCCAATTAGCAAGCACTCATGATTTTTCATCTGCTGGCAACATCAACCACTCACTTTCTATCTCCAATTATCCAATGACTCTTTCCAGAACAACATCTCCCACATCCTTCTGTTGCAAGGAAGAGAGTTTTCTGGCAACAGGAAGGTCAAGCAACACCTCTTTTCTTGTCCCCTCTACTCATGTTCCCATGTGGGACTTCCAGGAAAGCTGCTTGGATTGGAGTGGGGCAGGCTGCCCCGCACACCTGTGTGACAGAATGGGAGCTGCAGCTGAACGAGCTGCCCACCTGCCTTCCCTGGGGCACCTCACCAAGGCAGCGCTGCAGATCCAGTGTAATGCTGGAGGGGGAACTTATGGCATGAAACGGAGCTCTGTGACTTAAGGGGGAATGTGTCAGTGGGTCACAGCAATTCCCAGGCGCTTAAGCTAGGGCCAGAGAAGAACATTCTCCCTTGGAAAGCAGGACATAGTGGCAGAACACTTGGACTTAACATATATTTTTATCAATAAGGAGATTCTATTAGCTTTGGAAATCCTTTATTTCTCATTACACTTCTACCTCTGCAGCTAGGTGGTGCTAACAACGGATGAATTTCTCTGATGTGAACACTACTGACAGCACAGAACACTTACTGGCAGTGACCCTGAAAACATTAACACAATGATTGTCAGCTGTGACTCAATACAGAACTTTGGTACTTCGCTGCTATCTGATTTTTCAGAGGTAAAGAATGAGGATGTGCTAGCATTACTAAAAAAGTACATCCAGTACTAAGAGCAGCCTTTTAATTACACCATTAAAGCGTATTGCTATTTGCAGATCAGAGAAAAGCCTCTAATGGGATACAGAGTGCCAAAGCGGGAAAGGAAACAAGCAATTAAGCTAACTTACACTGAACAGAAACCTCACTGTCAGGACTAAAGACAGTTCAATTTTCTTTCTTAGTTTCCCGAAGTTGCACATGAGAAATTGGTGGGAAAAAAGTACAGCTCATGACAGAATATAAAAGCCTTCATAGTAAGACGGTGACACGGAGCTGTGAATCTGTTAATTAATTACAAAACTGGCCGTACTTTTACTTCTTACATTAAGTTGGCATGTGAAAAGGCTGCCTGAAATTCCTGAAAGAATGACAGCCAACATGGCAGAATGTGTGTCTACATTCATCTATGTTCAGTTATTTCCCACCCTGTATTTGTCCTTTATTAGCTGAAATCACAACATTTGCCCTCTTCACTTTTGGGGTATGAAAAATAGGTTCTACCTTACTCCTAGCAGGTAAGAATGATTAGGCAAAATCAAACTGTCAGCTTAGCTTTTATGTGTTCTATGAATGTGTCTTGGGTAAAAATATTTACAATGGATGAGGAATAAAATGGGTTAGCTGGAGACAAAATGAGACAGGTAGTTATCCTACAGTAACAAGACCTCCTTTTGACTCATCTGAACACACGACACAAGGACCAGTCCTGCAGAAGAACAGATCTCCTCTGACACACAGGGGCACACTTTGGGCATTCTGTAGTCACCTTTTCAATCTTCTCCAGCCATTCTTTGTTGGATGCAAGTTCTGCCATAAATGCCTGATGCTTCAGCCATTTGCTGTGCAGGTTCCTTGCCTCATCGTAAGACATATCCTGGGCTGTAAGCATCTTCTCATTGATCCAGAGTGAGAGCTGAAAAAGAAAACACACAGGTGTTCATAATAATATTTGTAGCAGGAAATAATGCGAAGTATCACAATGCATGGGATTCACAGACTGTTTTTACTCAGGATTCAGTCAAGGATCTGCCTCCTTAACAACTAACATCCAACTCTGGCATACAAACAACCCCAAGACCAGACAGAAAGGAACCAGTTCCATCACGAGCAAAATCAAACACACAGGTCTCCGCCAGCTCAACAGGAAAAGAAGCAGGGACACATCCTACTTTGTGACCACAGTGTACTTTCGTGCTGTTCTTCCCTCACAACATCATTCACTGTGCTTGCTACTGGAGATGAGGACCCGAATGGCACCACCACGCCCCTGTGGAGCCTCACTGGCTTCCCCAGGACACAGCAGAAGAACACACAAATGGAGTGGCATGCCAAAGTCACTCTCCGGAGAAACACAGAGCCTGTGGTAAATCTTTCATGGAAACACTGAATGAGAAGAAACACGGTAGTTCTACTGGCATTAAAAGCCTTAAGAATAAAGATGGTCTTAGACCATTAATTCACACCACATTTTAGCTTTCCCTACCATCTTTTCTTTACATAGGTTAAATAAACGCTTGCATTTGTTTATTTGCCTGGCCTCCAGCAAGGTTCTTGGTACTAAAGACATTCCTTCTGCCATTACATAAAATCCAAAGCTGACTGCGTTCTGATTTTCCTCAAATACAAAGACAACGAGAACAATTCTCAGATCAACACTGGGGAAAAACCAATAGTTTATAAATAGCTCATTGGCCAAGGGCAAATGGAATGAGAAAGTGATCATAGCAGCCAACATCCAATTTCCTCTTACAATGAGTCTTTCTGCTCAATCTGCTCCTGAGGTGTGGATGAGAAAAAACACTCATCGGAATGTTTACACAACTTGCAAAAAGATTTAATTTCTGCATATATAAAGTTACCTGCCAAAGAGCAAACTGTCAAAACAAATCTAAGCTTTTTTCCTAGAATGGCACATCTGTGATGCATGCCGCCTTGCCGAGGAAGCAGCCTGACAAAAAGAGTAACAGAGCACAGGCAGGATTTGCCAGTTCCCTGCTAAGTGCTCAGGATACAGGACAACAAATTCATTCAGATGCACAAGACTTTTAAAAATCGTCCCTTACAGGTACTGTTGAGTTCTGCAAAAAGGGAAAAATCAAAGCAATTAAAAAAAAAACAACAAAAAAATAAAAACCTAAACCATCAAAGAAATTCATTTGATTTTGCTTTCAAGTCTAAACAGAAAAATACTCATGTTAATGAAGATCTCCGTAGGCTTCAAAGATTACAGGTAGCAGGCTGCCAGGCTACTTAACAGTCACAAGCTACATCAAGGACTGCTGTGCAGCCTGAAACAAGGGGCTTCACTCCTGCCTTTCTAGCCAGAAGACAGCTGCTCTAGACTGAAAACTGCACTGCTCATCTTTCATTGTTTGCATTCACTCAGCCACTGCATTCAGCCTTCTGAGGATTTAAAAGTGCTTCCTAGAGCAAGGCAGGAAGGTCTGTTCAGCAGATGGGGTCAGCTGAGACATGGACGGATGGAGGCATGCAGTCAGCTGGTGGCTGCCAAGATAAAACCCTCAGCTCTGACTGGCACAGTGCTATTCTACTCCTTCTGGTAACACAGAAGCACGAACAAAGCACTTCAGGGGAGACTATTAAAATCTGGACTTTGAACGCTCTATGGTCCCTGGAAGTCGGTATCTTCAAAACAGGATTGGATTTAAAAAAATTATACAATCATTTGCTAAAACAGTGCCTGATGTTTGCGGTGCTCATTTACCCAGGAAAACATGAGGCAGCTGCTGATGGCAGCAGAGCTAGCTGTTAGGCAGACACTGTGCTGCGCCATGAAGCCGGTGCACCCAGCAGGCAGACAGAAATGCGCAGTCCAGCCTAACGCTTTCACTGTGGCACCCCAGGGAAACAAGCCCAGGCAGTGCTCAGCTTCACGTGCTTACAGCTGTAATCTCCTCCAAGGTGAGCTGTGGAATGGCAGGAAGACCAAGAAAAATGAAACGGCAGAATTTCTCAAATCCCCCCCGTCCTCTGCATTTCCTCTTGTCACTGTGTTTTGTTCGCTCAGACAATTTATTTAACACATTCATATTTATGACTGTGAGAAAAAAAGCAGCACCCCGCGATTTGCTGTCCCAGTGTATCTCCTAACAACACGAAAATCTGCTGCACTTTTCTTTGCCTGTGACCCAGAGGTAAGCTTTATCACGGCTGAGCTGTTGTTCTGAGCATTCCCTGCCACTCCTCAAGTGCCACAACCCTGCTTCCAGCCAGGGGCAGGAGACAGAGGGCAGGAGGCTGCTCTTCAGCACGGAGGGCTGTTGATGAAGGCAGCTGCCCAAGGGAAGGAGCGCACTGCAGAAGGCACTCAGCCTCTCCCTGCATCGAGAGCCCCCCAAATGCAGCAGGCAGAAAAGATGAGGGATCACTGCACAGTGAAACAGAACCGATTCAAATCTGCCTGCTGAGCACTCAGCTTCCTGGTCAGAGGTAATGGAAGAGCAAAGGGAAGGAACTCCTCTGGCTCCCGTCCCTCCCTGGGCTCTGTAGGGCACAGAGCTGGCAGCTGTGCTGGAAGTGGCACAGTCCCTCTGGCCCAATGCAGGAATCAGTAGGCATTCTGTAATCCCACCAATACACACCCTGCATCTCATCGTGGCTGTTCTCTCAGAAAACAAGCACTCAGTTGTCACCTTGGCTAATAAACTCCCAAAAAGGATTGGAGAAATTTACAATGTTCTGATATTGTACATTCTATCTTTGAAAAGCTCAGTCGAGACATCCAGATTTCAGTAGCTGGAGAAAAACAATCACGAGAAAAGGCATTCAGGTGGCCAGACATTGGAGCTTTTATGTGTTCCTTTTTCTTTCAGTGACTTTGGGGGAAAAAAAAACCCTGGGGAACACCACATTGACACAGAAGCTAGAACTGCTCCAAGAACCAGGGGGATTTTTGTATTAGAAATGTTACAGAGGAAGGAAGAAGCTGTTGCTAATAACAGCAGAATTTTTGCTAATCTGTCATGTTTTTACTACCAAGGAAGGAACATTTAAGCCAAGTTTCTGTTCAGCTTACGCAATGCAGGAAGACAGACTGCATCCAGGCAACCAAGCAGTAAACATCATCTGCCCAGTTTGTGAGTGTCATTTTGTATGATTACTTGTACAAAATCCCAGCTGTGGGGCAATTCCAGTTAGACACACTGCCGTGACTTCCACTCTCCCTTGGCTGGCTAAACCATAATGCTAATGCAGTAGCACTTGAAATTAAAAGCATTTTCCCCACAGTCACCTTTCTTTGCAGGCTTCAGGTACAGACAGCCAGCTTTTAACACATGTCACAGGCAAGGCCTGTGCCATCCTCAGTACCTGTCAGTATTGCAGGAAATATCCTAAAAATTGCTCACTCAATTCCTCATGCTAGGAACAAGGCTATTTGAACCGTAAAATGTTGCTTTCAGAGTGAAGAGTCCAAGTAAGCCACCTGGAAATCTGGAAAGGATTTCTGGTTTTGACTTTTTTTTTCAATGTCGTGGTTCTTAACAATCTTAAGCACGTGCAAACTCTCAGGTAAATCACACCTTAAAAACTACCCCCATTATATCTGCTCTCCTTTTTAATAAGCATCTATTTTTCTGACTAGCATTCCGTACAAATCACTTGAAGAAATACCGTGGATCAGGCCTGATATATATACAAAGCCCTAGAAAAATTCTTAGCATGACAGCTCAGTGCTAATCCCACCATGTTCTGGGTGGTTAACTTATACCACAGCTGGAGAAAAACCAGTTCATACAACCAACAGGTTAATGTGGAGAGTTCTAGGTGTCTGGTTTTGTTTTGTGAATTGTTTACTACATACTAAACACCACTGGATGACTTGATTGCCAAATACTGACTATTCCAAACATATGGGCGGTAGGGATGCTTTTCCGCAGGATGTAGCTAATGGTGATACCACTGAAAGGAGATTATTTACCTCTTGACAATCCTGAAGAAACTTCTGAAGATCCCTGTTATCCTTCAGTCTCATCAGAAGTTCGCTGGCTGCTTCACGGTTCTTCCTATGCCTAGCCAAAAAAAAGAAGAGCAATCTTGAAATAGGCATTCCATGCAAAATCGGGCTGCTCATTTCTGTAGCCTCTCTGGGATACATACGTTTCATAAGCATATGGCATGCCTTTAATTACCTTCCTAATGAAGGGCATGTTTGAAGTTCAGACGTGAACGCGTTATTTAGTGTGGTTACTTAAGTTCAGCACGTATCTGTTTTTGTGACCAGTTAAACACACAGGGAAAATTTTGAAATCAGCGGGATTTCACAAGCGTTACGTACAGAATTTGGAGCATTAATTTCAAGACCATAGGAAAGTTCAGACTGCTTGCCAAAAAACATACGAAAACAATCTTCAAAACTGCAGCAATGGGGCCTCACGCTACGGAGCCTTTGCACGGCGCCTATTTGCTGTAATGCTCTTCATAATATACCTCCTCGATGGCTCTGCACCTCCTTCTGGTAACAAAGCTGCAGTCGTTTATATAACCTTCCAAATGCTGTACTTGACAAACCTGACATGACACGGTTACGTATTTCTGCCAATGGAAGCATTATGCACCTTGGAACGTATTTCTCAGAGCATTTAGCACTCGCTGGAGAGGAAAACCAAAGGTTAGACAAAAAGCCCTACGTTCAATTTGTTAACTGCATCCCCTGGAAGGATGGATGGTGCTCATCCCAATCCCACAGGACGCGGTGGGCTCTCCAAGCAGACATGGTGCCTGATGAGCCCATTCCCCACGTAGCACTGAACGTGTTTTTGACTGATGCTTCATTTGGAATAGCTACCCCTGTTATTCAGCAGCCTTGTTATTTATACAGCAATGTAGAGGGAGGAGGCAGAGTAAAGAAGATGATTTTTGTTTATTGCTCACCGTGTAAGATTTGATCATATTCATTGTGTCTGCTCTTAAAAAGCCACTGTGCTACATAATAGAATGAGATTAATAAGGATAGAGAGTAGGAAACCATTTTATAGGGTGGCAATTTATAAGATGATCTCAGAACATAAGAGCAATAGCTAAATAAATCCACATTAGCAGAAATCTCCAGAGGCTCACAACGTTCTTGAGGGCCATAAATTACGTTGACAAAACTGGCTTAATGTACCACTTTTCCTGATCTACAAATCTCCAGAGCAAACTCTCTGGGAAGAGTGCAGTGCCTTCAGAAACACAAGGATAACCTGAGGATAAGTTTTACGTAGAAGCAATAGGGCTGTAGACAGAGGAATAGGAGAGAACTGTTCAAAGGACTGCAAACAGCTTCTCTGTTGTCTCAATACAAGCAGCATCGGTACAGCTGTAGCTGTAATCAGTGGAGTTACAGATCAGATGGCAGGGAAGACACATGTAGCTGTCAAAGCAGGAGGCTGGAGTCCAAGCCCAGGTAATCTTGATGTTTTGGCAGGTGTTATCAGAGTACAAAGGAAAGGACACACAAATTGTGCCTTAGGAAAAACCACTGCAAGGTAGCTGACATCAGTGGGTTTGATCCAGCTCCATCTTGGCTCATGTACATATGCTTGGGCAAATACAGTGCATTATTCCAGTTGCTGAAATGAAGCAAGGAATTGTTTGGGTGATTCTATCCTGATGATCTCATAGATTTAAGGGTGGATTACATTCTAGACTCAAGTATTCTGGAAAGGGCACAAGTTGTGAAACTGAAAGAGTTTTCACGACACCGATTTGAATAAAGAATGAACAGACAAGTTCTTGTGTTGAGAAATCCGGAGTTTAAAAAAACTGACCAAAATATCTCCCACAGAGCGCTGGAAACTTCGTGAACTTTGAAGGGAAAACATGCAGGGAAATAATACAGATGATGAAACACTTCTGTTTTTTTTTCTTCAGTGAAATAAATCTGATCTTGGGTGCTCAGAGCTAAGCAACTAAAAGGTTGTTTCTTTGTCCAAGGTGGCCTGGGGTGAGGCTGAGTGATGAGTATTCTCTGAAGAAGAACAGAGTCCAATTGCGGCAAGGTTTCAACTGGATACTTGAAGATGTGGTTGGGATATTTTGAGGATGGACACTGCTGGAACAGGAAGGAATTCCTATCTTTTCATCACAGAATCTTTTCATCATGGGAATAAATGGCCGTAAGAAGCCATTCAGTGTGTTCTCCTTACGCAGACTGGCTACATCTAACATCATTAATTCCTTGTCTGTTTTCCCTAAGTCGTTCTCTAGAAGTTCCAGCAACATGTTCCAGAATTCTCTTCTTGCAGTCACGCTGCTTCCCTGGCTGCTCTTGAACCTGCTGGGCACAGTGGGGCTGCAAGATGGCCCAAACTGCAGCTCCACCCAAGCACTGCAGTGTCCCTGAGGTGGAGAAGAGCTCAAAGCTTCATGCATGCAGACTGTTAACAAAGGTTGCTCAACTGATTGCTGTTGTTACTATTAAAGCCCTTTTCTTCTGAGAGGTGTGCAGCAAGGAAGGGCCAGGAACCCCAATCCTGCCGTACTCTGGGTTATCAATGAATGCTCTCACTGATCTGCTAGAACTCTTCTGGAAGAAAAGCCCACACCAGCACAGAATGGTTTGCTCTTCAGATTCCAGTTATTTAGAATGACTGCTTGAATCCATCTGCTTTCTCAAGTAAATAATCGCTTATGTTACTTAAATTATAGCAGTGTCCAGGTTTACATTAAATAGATACCTTCCTCTGTATACAGTGATGAGGCTACCTCAGATCCAAGTGTCCAAGCTAAGCTAGACCTACAAGGAAAACAGAAGGTAGGAAACAGAGCATGGGGTGTCTTCCTCTTCTGGCAACAATATGAAGAATCCAGAACAGGGAAATGATGTATGTTCAGCATGAAGATGTGTCTGACTGAAATTACTCCAAGAGCAGAGCACCAAAGTTGCCACAGTGCTCCCAGACTGCCTCCCCAGAGGCCCCTGAGAAGGCTAACAATGCTGAAAACTGACAACATCTCTTGTGGTTAAACTGTAAACCTGTGGGTTTCAAAGCCTCTAATAAATCTTACACAAAGCATGAATGCTACTGCCTGTTAAGAATACTGAGATATATGCATGGCAGTTCTAACTTATTTAATTGCTCCAGCTAACAGCAGGCATTCTCTCTTCTGAATGGGCAAGGAGAAAAAATTATTTCACTTCTCTGTTGAGCAGAAAGTCGTACAAACACAAAACCTGGATTTGCCACTTTCTTTATGGCAGGATAACTGGATCTTGTGTGCCACAAGTGTGCTGATGGCTTGCTCCAATTCACTTTCTTTCCTTGCGGTAGCTTTATTCAAACCCATCTTCTCCTTCTCTTGCTTTCTCCATGTCCCTATTCCCATTTATTTTAATTTTGATCTCCACTAAAAGACAGTGTAGAAGTTGCATCTCCTACCACAAAGTTTCACTCGGCTTCTGCAGCCTCTTCTCCTTCCTGATGCCTCCCATGCCTGTTGAGGTGGTAAGCCTTTGCCCCGAAATGCTGTCTGCTCTCTCAATGGGCAGTGGCTTAGCTTGCAAGCATTACTGTAAAAAAAGCTACTATTAACAATATAAAAAACTACAAAGAACACAGGAAGCATGGAGCCACTGCACATATTTGAGTTTGTTTGGTTTTGTCTTTTGTTATAACAAAAGACAGGAGCTTGGTAGGGAGAGCAATTTTTTGTTAAACCAGAGGCTTCCTTTGCTACCACTCCCACTACACCCAGTCCTAAGGCTTTGTTCTTGAGGCTTATCATCCTTACAGGCTCAGAGAGCAATCACACGGATTTCCTGGATAGCAGTGCACCGGATGGTTTTTGCAGCACTCTGCATAAATAGCTTTGGAATTGAGGAAATGCGCTGAAAACAAAAGTGAGCTTAAAAATAAAATACAGCCTCTAAGACTCAACCACCCTTCTGAGTGGGAGCAGCACACGTGCAGCACACAGGACAGCCCAGGTGGCTGACCAGAGTGCCACAGGGACACAGAGGAGAAGCCGTGCTGGGAAATGGGCATCAGAGCACCACAGAGACGGGCAGAAGGAGCCCCTCTACACATCTCTGCTTTAAGGAAATGGAGAACAAACAAAGGTGCTGACTGGATAAGCTCACTGTGTTCCAGTGTTGAACAAAAGGCACATGTAAGTGCTTCCTTTATCTGTGAGCATTGTCTTCCAGAAAAGGAAATTGTTATTGTCACATAAAGAGACCCGCATGTGCCTGGACTTGGGATCTAAGTGGCTGTGGATGGAAACCCAAGTAAGTGAACAAGCTCAGATCCTAGGTTGCTTTCACATCATTTCTTTTTTCTGGTCTTTGCAGATTCTGTTCAGAATCTAAAGAATCTAAAGGGAGTCAAGCTGGCCAGAGAAAGAATGAAAATGTGAGCTATCCTAGGGGTTAGGATGCCAGAGGGCTCACACAAGCTCTGAAGACAGGGACATTCACCTTTTTTTAAAGCCTTGGGCCACAGCTAAAGCAGGTACACACATGGTGTAAATGTTTACTGAAACAGGAAAGGTACAACATCTTCTGCCTGAGCTTCCTAGCTGCAGAAGGATGCAACTCTGACAGAAGGTGGTCAGTAGTATTTGACATAAAAGCTCTGCAGGAACTTACTGCTGTGTTCTGATAATCATGGCCGAAAACCACTTTGAAAGATTCCACTACTATTCAAACCAAATGAAGACAGAACTATAAATCATAGCCATCAAAACTGAACATTCGGTTCCAAAAGAAAATGAAACTCTTAAAATGTCTACAGCAGTCACACCACAGCTGAAGAGACAAAACAAAAAACCTTTTTCTAAGATGAAAGCTGCATTTGTACCAAGGCTTTCTAATCTCATTTCAGAAGGGCCAGACAACTTGGAAAACACGATTAAAGCCAAGTAGGTGGGGTTGATAAAATGCCAATTACACTTTTGAGGAGCCACGTTCCTTCCCCACAGGAAGGACAGGGATATATTATTGTAACTGAATCAGCTAGGAGATAGCAGAGGAAATTTAAGGCTTGTAAAATCAAGTATAGCTACTGCTACAGCTTCCACTAGAGTATGAAGTCTGATAGTACTCCAAGAACTATGTGGCAACACTCCTGTAGCCAAATTCTGGGTAGTGAGCTCATTCCCTAAGTCTCTAGAAAATGGGAGAGGTAACATTTAATTAAGGTAGCCAAGCATATTTTTGGAACATTACAGTTCCTACTTCTACACGGGACAAAGAAAACAGTCTGCAACAGACATTTTCTAGCATGTCGCTTTGCCTCTTGATTCCAATAAAGTACCATCTCTCAGAGAAAGGAAATGAAACACAAACAGCTACATTCTGCCATCACTCTGACCTTACCTGTCATCAATAGAGTCCACTTTCTCCTGGATTTTATCAGAGTTGATGTTCCCATCACTAACTAGCCTTCTGCCCGTCTCTACAACTGCATTGATCTTTTCTTCATTCGCATCCATGGTGGTCATGAAATCCTCCTGTTTCTTAATAGCAGCTTCTGCTCCTTCCAAGGTAGTGGGCATTTCTGTGTGTGCCAAAACATACTCCTGCGTTTAAAACACAAATCAGAGGGATAAAAGTACTGCACTCAGACTGTATTGTATACTCTGTAAATAGATTCACCACATAGCAAAAGAAAGGCCTCCTAAGAACAGTTGGAAGTAAATACAGAGAGCAAATTGCAGTTAATTTATTTAAATGCAGTTAAGAAAAAAAAGATAATAATGTATCTGTTCTTAGCTCTCCTGCTGAACAATCTCGTCTGTTAGCTCCTTGCAGTATATGATGCTAACGTGTGGAAATGAGTTTGATGAGAATTCTATGACTCTATGATAAATGAAACAAAGTGGATCTCGATCGCTCACCTGGTTGTTAAGAAATGCTTCTGCTTGCTTGGTGTCTCTGAGAAAGAGCTGGTAGGCATGAGACTGGGAAAGGAGATTTTGCCTGTTCTCCCACATTTTGTGAAGCTCATTCCATCCAGTGTCCAAAGCCTGCAGGCGCTGGCGTAAGAACATGTACTGAGCATCAGTCTGCCCTTGTGTCACCATCTCACCCATGTCCCTCATCTTCTGATAGTCTTCCTCGTAGTTGTTGATTTCGTTCTTAATGTTCTCGTGTTGAGTGAGCAGCTTCTCAGCCTCTGTCAGTGTGTTCGGCATGTCTTCGGAGGCGATTGCAGTCTGCGTTCTGGATAGCCAAGACTGGAAGTCATCCAGATCTCTCAGGAACTGCTGCAGTTTGCTTGCCTCTCCAAGAGACTCCTCCCGGTTCTTCAGGGTGGTCTTCATTTCTTCCCATACATCGTTGATTTCTGCAAGCCGTGAAAGGATAGCTTGTGCCTGGTCAGGATGCTCCGATTCCAGCTTTTCTGCCTCCTTTTGCAGGTCACTGAGCTTAGCTTCAATGGCTACCAGGTCGCGTTCCATGCCCGTCAGCTTCCGCTGCAGAGCCATCACTCCAGCCAGATCATTACCCAGATCTTGTGTGGATTCAATCACTTTGGTTTTCTCCCTGATCCAGGACTTGGTTTCATTACATTCAAGGTGGTAATTCTGGATACTTAAGGCAGAGATCAGGGCATCCTTCTTCCTGTCTACCAGTTCTCTGAACTGGCTCCATCTGAAATTTATGAGGAGAAAAAGGCAGATAAATCGAGACGTGTGTACACCAAGGGAAAAGAGTACCGGCAACATTACTGAGTGAGCACTTACTCAAATCAGCTTGTGAAGCCATGAAATAACCTAACTTATTCATGCTATTTTCAGTTCTTTCCATATTATTAATAGTTCTATCAAAAAAGCTATTAACAAAGCTATGGCATTTATTAGAATATGCCAAGTATCAGCAACACTGAGTCCTTCCAAGTATAACTTTTCCTTTAGTGAAAAATTGCTAGCTACCTCTGATTTTCACACTAAACACACTGTCTCGGTGGACTGTGAAGCCAGAAAATGATTTAATTTAGATAAGATGTTACATTGGTTTCTTTTTTGTTATAACAGCCACTATGCTAAGCTTCCACCTCTCAAGTTGGGGTACTGATACAGGACCTGGTTAAAGTTAATTGCAGAACTCCACCTGCTAATCAAATACTGCAAAGACACAGCTCTCTTTGCTTTGGAAGCTTTATAGTTAAGGGTTTCTTTGAAGATACTTAAGGTAAGAATACCAGAATATATTAAAAAAAGACATATAAGAAATACAAGTGACCTCACTGTATTTTATTCATGCAGTGTCACATTTTCCTGAGTGTTAGGCTGGCACTCACCTCGTGTTGAGCTTATCTTGCTGTGCTTTTATCTCCTTCTCACTTGGATGGCCACTGTGCATTAGCTGTCTTGCAATTTGGTTCACGACTGCAACACGGGAAGCCTGATTGTTCATTTCTGGCTCTAAGCTTTCAAATCTGGAAAAAACAAGTAAAAATCACAAAGGCATTAGAGAACTGAAGTCATAGGCAAGTTGACAAAGGTAGCTGGTGCAAACAAACTTTCCATCCAGTATTCCCCAAAGTTCCTGGTAAAGCCATTCTCACCTGTGCTGGATCACTTCCAGGTCCTCCAGCTTCTCCGGGATCTGCATATTATTCAGCCACTTCTCCTTCTCGTCAATCCAAAGCTCGCAAGCATCTGCCTCACTGAACATCTTATAAAGAGCAAGGGTATCCTGCAAAGCCTGTTTACGTAGCCGAGTCAGCTCAGCAACCTCTTTGTATCTTTCTTCTATCCCAGACAACCTGCCTTGCACATCCGGGGACCCGGCATGCTCCTGGGGTAGAGCCTTTGCCTGTTCATGAAGCGAGTCAATGGTTGGCCGGTAGCTTGCAATCTCTTCAGCAACATCCTTGTGTTTCTTGACCAAGGACTGAGTGGAATATTCATCATGGCCAACATCGTTGCTGGAGACAATTTTGAGGATGTCCAACATCCACGCATCAATGTCGTCAGCATCAGCCTGGAACTGGTGAAGGAGAGAGGCTTCCTCCAGACGTTTCTTCCTAATGGCAGATAACTGTTCCAAGTTAGCCCACTGCTCCCGAATGTCCTTAATTCTTTCTTTGATTTTCTCAGACCCAAAATGCTCTTCCGCAATCATGTCTTCACCTTCTTTTATCGCCTGCTGAAAGTGGCCACTGCGACCACTCATTTCATCTTCAAATGCCTTATGTTTGCTCAAGAGACGGACGACGCTGGTTAGGTCCTTCCCGTAGTCATCAGACGAAAGGATCTGCTCCTTCTCCCTGATCCAACCCTCTTCTTCAGCCATTTCCCAGAAGAATTTCCAGAGGCGCCGGGACTCCTCCAAGCGGGCCCGGCGCTCAGCTGCGAGCTGGCACAGCTCTTGGTAACAGAACTCCATGTGAGCGACGCGGTCCCTAATAACCTGCGGGTCACACGGCTTGTAACCTGTTCAGATACAGAATGTAGGTTACAACAAGGTCCCACCAATTTTCACTCTACATCTGGGACACACATGCGAGCTCTTAACTCCCAATAGCTCCATCCGCAAAGTTTACAGTAAAGAATCCACAGCTTCCTGAAGCAATGGAACTACCCAGACTTCATTTGGAACTTTGAAAGATCTAAAAGACAAAAACTTACTCAATTCCATAATTTCTTAATGTTTGTACTAGAAACACAAAATGGAATTAGTGTTACAAAGTTACAGCAGCTGCTGGTTAAAAACGTGACACTCTAGGCAAACTGAAATCTCGAGTGAGTTACCTGGCTGAATTAATCTTTGACACAGGGAGAAAAGGAACAAATAATGCTGGATTTTCCTATTCAAGCTCTGAACTCAACGTAATGCACCTTGCAGAACTAATAAGGCTCAAGGAGAACCCCATATATAATTACATCTAAGAAGGACACGTTGGCTGCTAGTTACCTTCTCCATCAGTGGCAAACTTCTGAGCAGATGCATTGACCCCTCTCACTCTCTCAGCCTGAATAGCAATGTCAGCTTCCACCAGAGCATGTTTCTGCAACAGGTCTTCGACTCCTAACAAGTGTTTGCCATAGTCTTGTGACAGCAGAAGCACCTGATCAAAATGTAAAAGGCAAGTAAAATGAGCTGAAGGCCATGAGCTATTTGTTCCTTAATTACTCCTTTGCGCTATTTTTACAATGATTTAAATCCAAAGTAACACCAGAAACATAAGCAGAATGTGACTGACGGGAATTTGAACCAACACTTTTCAAAGGGTTAACAACCATGAAGAACTTGACCGTGCTCTTTAACACAGTTCTAAGTCTGAGATGAAGAAAAGCTGAGTTAGCTCAGCAGGACCAATGCAATGCACTCTGTGCAGGTACCATAAGCTGCTACTGAACTACAGACAGCTTACAAGTTCTGCAGGATGAAGGACAAGAAAAAAGTTAGAATTCCTGCCTTTCTAAGGTCCCAGCAAAACACACAGGAAAATATTTCATGCTTTTTAAAGCACAGTGATGAAGAGGTGACTAGATTTCCATGTACGCAGTGCTGAAGATATTTCATCTAACTCCCTTTCACCCTCACCCAAGCCTGACCAAAGCTTCTAGTCCTTATCACAGAGGCATGAATATGAAAAGTGGCTTTCTATAGGAGTAAGCCTGTTCCTTTTCCTTACTGTTTTTAATCTTCACTTTCTAAAAAACATCATCATTTATAGGTAAAAGGAATTTGTTCACTGCTTATGAATTTGCCCACTAAACCAGAAAGGCAAAGTGAGCATTAAAAATGTACCCAAGAAAAGACCTGTACACCTCTCTAGAATATTTATTCCATGTTCTCAGATAGATAACATCTACCTTCATCTCATCCATCCAGTCCATAATGTATAGCATTTCCTGGAAAATCTTTTGTAGGCCAAGATTCATTTCCAGCCGTTGCCTTCGTGCCCTGAGCAGCTCCAGGAGGTACTCCCACAGGCGTATAACATTGTCCTTTCTTGCAGTGATGCGTTTGATATCATGATAATTTTCAGTCTCAAGCTCCTTCGCAACTGCAACCACAGCCTGGACTCGCTCTTCATATGCTGCAATGTCTGTTTCAATGGCCTCGTGCTTTTTCGTTGCAGCCTCTACTGCTGGAAGGTCAAAGCCAAAGTTATCCTGTAACGACAGCAGTGGCATGCTCAAACTTAAGGGATTTCTGATTGTGCAGAACACACTTGTTAGCAACTGAGGATCTCAAAATGCTCTGAAAACTCTTCTGATAAAATCAGAGACATAACCTTCGGGGAAAGAATCACAGTGGCCATCAGGATCTTCTTGGTTTTTTTTTGTTGTTGTTTTAAATCCATCGCTAGTAAATAACAACAACTGGGCAAATTCCATTAAACTGACCTGAACATTCAGGTAAAAAAATCTCAACTGTGGGTGTTTATTTCTACGAGCTTCTCCTGACTACAGACTGATAGATTCCAAGACTGGTATGTCAAATGCATTAAAGATAGGTCAGTAATGTATACTCTAAAAATACATTTGCACAGACATGCAATACATATAAATATACACAGATTCAGTAAAATGAGTGGCACGGGAGAAAAACCATCCTCTTTGCAAGAACTGTGTCCTTTAAGTACTTGGAATCATTTAAGTCACACAGACAATTTCTGAAAGGCACCTGAGAAACCAGACGTTGATTTTCACTCAGCCAAGTTTCTCTCATAGCTGCCTTGCGATCAAATCTGCGTGCAAGTTGTTCCAGTTTCTCTTGTCTGATGAGCTCATTTCGCAGTGCCAGTTCTCTTTCATGTTCAGCTTTTTCCAGTCTTTCCCAGGCCTGAAGATGTGGAGGGAAAAAAAAGTAAAAAACAAACAAACACTCGCCTCCTAAATACACATTCATACCATAAATCACGTCTGCTTCACACGAGATCAGTACTGAAGTCCCTTCATCAAGTTTCACAGAACTGGCTGATTTACTTACGTGCCAGAATATCTGGTTTATATTGGCTGGCCTTACACCTTGTCTGCTAATACGGACTTAAACTTTGGTCTCCATTCATTCATTCCCTTTCTGAGCAAGAGGTATAAGCCTTATTTATCTCAGATGCAGTCTCCTGAGTTCATTTGTTATTTGCCTCCATTGAACCTCAGGTAAACCACCTGACTTGAACATGTAAGAGAACAACTCTTTCAAAATCTTCTGAGTGCTATTTTCAAAGAAGGAATTCTATCTTTTTCCTTTAGGAAATGACAATTAGATATCTGTGTGCAAAATCAGTTTACAGCTCTTGTTGTCACATCCCCATTGGAAAGGAAAACAAATACCAAATTTCTTTTGCTGCATCAGAGTCCTTTTTTTCGCCCAAAGCAAGAAGTTACTCACATGCATGGCATTAATTCTATAAAAACAAAGTCTTAGAAGCACATTGAAAGCCAGCTAATCACCTTTCAGATCTTCTTACAAACAACAAAAATACCCACAATTCAACATAAACTACCCCAGATTCTGCTAAATCTTAACAGATGTGAAACTGCCTGAAACTCAAAGTATTTTAGGCATTCACAGGCACAGGACTTAATGCAAACAGAGAGCCATGCAGTTTACTGCTCTCTAGGATGCAGATTGAAGCCACAGACACCCAAAACAGCTGCTCTGGGAATGCCAAACATTATCAAACACAAATAAGGAAAGCTCACAGTTCTAAGCTGTTTGTTATCCTTGATAGAGTCTGTCAGCTCTGCTGCAGTTCTGTCGGCTGCACCAGCATAAAAAAAATAGCTACTTAAATCCCAAAAGAGAATCCACATGAGTCACAGTACTTCCTTTACTCTCCCATGCTGTGGACAGAAGGGCTGAGAGGCAGATAAAGGCCAGTTCTGCTCCCTGCTTGGAGCCATGGAAAGCAGAAGCATTCCATAAGCCTGAATGACACAGGCTGCCCGCTGCTGCGCTTGGCTCTGCTGGGTCTCAAACAGCCTTCTTCTTGTTGGGAGCTTTGTTAGGACACACCTCATCAAAACTAAATGAGTAAGGATGCAATACCTAGATATTGCTGCTACTATCTGCTGATTAATAGCCAGGACCCCAGAGGAACAAGAGCTACTACATCCATAACTGACTGCTCGGAACTACTGCGCGCTTTTCTCCATGAGGAAGAGCTTAGAAATACTGAAGCCATCCAGGGACTCAGCTCCTATCAGTGAGTTTCAGATATAGGAAAAGATCCCCCCACCTGTCCCATCCCTTACAGTCCCTACGTGAGCCTTGGAGACAGCAGATATTATCTTCACAGCGTCCCAGCACGCAAAGCCTGCAGAGACAGACACTGAAAAGAAAAACCAACTGAGTCGCAACGGATGGGCTGCCTCAGTTTACCTTGTTTATGTCAGAGATGAGTTTGCCCTCCCTTGGCATGTAGACTTTCTGATTGTTGGCTCTCATTTTGCTTTGGATGGTAAAAAGCAGCACTTCCAGGTTTCCTTTTTCTGTAAACCTGAACAAAATTTTCCAAAGGAATAGTGTTACAATAAAGCTTTCATGGTTACCAAGGCATTATCAAGCACTTCCTTAAAATATTGACATGAATGGAGTACTCAGATAAACACCTGAATCTTGTGTGAAAGCCCTCACCCCTGCAATCAGCTGGGTCAAGCAGAAACAAACACACTCCTTCACAGGAGTCAGCTGTCTGTCAGTTTAGATTTAAACCTCTTTGAGGCACAGAAGGCTGCATATTTTCTTACTCTATTACATGCACTGTCCTATTTTATCAACCCAAGAAACTGAAGTTTTGTTTAGAGCCCACTGCACTCCATAAACTCTTCCCACTCTCTTTCCTGAGTTGTATGCCTGGGAAACAAACAAACTGGGGAACAGGCTGCAATCTAGAGGATGTCTGTAATGTTTTTGATTGTAATTATTATCCATTAAAACTTATATTAGACAAAAATACTAAACAGGTGTAATAACGTAATGCTAAAATAAACTCTCCAGAAATAATCTGCATGGCTTTGGTTGTATCATTTTTAGCAAGATAGCTATGTTTTACGAAGCCAGACACACTTCCTCTTGATTACAGAAAAACAGTAAGAGCCTTTTAATAGCTGTATCTTGGTATTATATGCTGCTATGGTGATATTACCATACCAATATGGTATACTATTACTGCTTGCATTACAAGACAGGCACCTCTGTGAAGTGATAGCTTCCAGTACCATGAGATCCTGCAAACAGCACACTTGTTTTCAATTATTATTACTGCTATTGTTATTGCTACATGCGTATCAAATAGCATAAAACAAATAGAATCCAAGTAACAATGGTCAGTGCCCATTAGAAATGTGATATCTAGTAATGCTCAGAAAAACAAACTCCTAGGCCAAGATTAAAATCACTTCTATGCGTTTGTATTTTCTTTAAATCAACAACTGCCCGAACAAAACAAGACCGCTGTTGTTTTAAGCTAAGATGAAGATTACTTGGGTGGTTTCTCTACTGTGCGGTAGGTGTTGAACGCCTGCAGCTGCTGCTGCACACCAACTAGGGAGTTGGCAAATTTGCGGTTGTTGAGGATGATAATGGTTTGCTCAATCCACTCCAGAAGGTCAGAAGCCAGCGATTCATATTTTTCAATCATTTTCTCTGTTTCAATGGCATTGTCGAGCACCTGCAACAAGCAGCACAAAATAAGATGAGTAACAAGGGCAGCACACTGCGGAGTCATCCAAATCCAGCAAGCTACTCAAAGAATCAGGGCGCTCACCCTGAGCGCCACAGCGCCTGTGTTCCCTGAGGTACAAGGACTTTGCATTTTTTGGTGCTGAATTCCCATGATCCCAAGGCAACAGAGGGGCAGAGCAGAAGCTTACAACAGGATTCACATCCAGTCTGCCAGCTGTGAAGATGGGGGCAGCTTTGCCAAAGGGCAGAGAACAACAGCATGTTTTTTCAATGAGAGACTTTTTCTGGGCTTCAGAAGAGACAGAAGACCCAGAGGGTGAGGAGCAGCTAATGGGAAAGGCAAAGCAGCAGTGATGCAAAATTAACAAGCAAAAAGAAAACACCAGCCAAACGTTTTCTAATGAGAGGCAGCTGGAAATTAAGTACTCCTCGTGGTCAGATGGGAATATTTAACATTCAAAATGCATTTCAAAAGCAAAACTAAGAACTACCACACAGTGGACTCTCTAAGGTTTAACACTCAAGAGGAAAAAAAAAACCCTAAAATCAGAAAGATTTAAATTGCTTTGCAATAACTTATAACTTCAATTTGCAAACCTTTCCAATGCGTTTTCCTTCAACAGCTAAAGCTTTCATTTTGGAGAAGTAGTGATAATATGTCACCACGTAGGTGATGATTGACTTTTCATCGGGATGATCAACACTGATATCTGCAAAGCAAACGAAAGTTGTCTTAGCACAGTGGGAGCGCATGGACTAGAACAACAAAGCTAATAACAACAAGAATGGGTTGGAGAGTCAGAGAGATGGGTTCAGTGGCAGTTCAAGTCCTAAGATTTATGTCCTGATCAGAAACATTCAGCAGCTTTGGACTGGTTCTGGATTACCCAATGCTGTACACTCTGTCACTAAGAAGTATTCCTCTATCCACCTCAGTGCAGACCACGGCTAAAGCTGGGGCTGGAGATCTTTGGGCCTTAGCATCTAGTCCATGACTTTGACACAGACTGCACGGCTGAACAACCTCCCCAGTGTCCACGTGAGGCAGCAGACCTATTGCTGACTGACATCTTCAATGCTCTATCACTATGTGGAGAAATGCAAAACGAATGGCATGTCTGTCCAGGCAAATCTTCTGAGATACACAGATGGAAAACAAATCGGTTTTTTTCTGTAGCAATTACGAGGCACTGGAAAACAAGCAAGAAGAAACTTGCCCAGACTCATGGCCCCTATTTATTTGCCCTGTAACAGAAAAAATTTGTCCTGGAGTTGTGAGCATTCCTTCCGATGCACGTGAGTGCACAGCCTCACAAATGCTTGGGATAAATCTCACCAAGAGTCTGAAAGAAATGGCTCACTACGGGGTGAAATCCACGTTAGTCATCTTCTGGTTCAGGACGAGAAACAAAAATATTTTTTTCAGAGCACACCTCTAAGGATGCCTCTAATTGGAATGATTTTATGTATACGTGGCCAGTCCAGAGATCTTGTCAGATGGGGGAATATAAATTCTGAATTTAGGGCTGTTTTGGTTCCACTGCTCAGTCCTCTGCAGGAGACATCTTGCACTCTCTCCTTCCCTCTCTGGCTGTATCGCTGAGTGAGTCAGCAGCATCCTGCTAGCTGCTCTTCAATGCAAAAAGCAATCACAAAACAGCATCCTCTGACAAGGTGGGAGAATAGAGCCCACAAAGCGTTAAAACTGCAGGAATTCTTACCCTCAGGGTCCAGGAGCTTAGTAAGACCAAGGTGTTGCTCAGCAAGGTTAAAAGCATTCTGCAGATTGTAGTGTGCATTTGATTTCTTCAGCTTGTCAAAATCAATCAGATCAGGCCTAGACAGGATGAAAAATTCTTTAGATTTGCCAAAGCACAGCATTTCCACCCTCCATGAACAAATGACATAGAACGTGCCATCCCTAGAAAACCTGGCCTCTCATGCTGCCAAGGTTTCACTTGCCCAGTACCTCTATGCATTTCAGTGTGAGAATTAAAAGAATGAAGTAACACCTAGCAGTTAGCAGGGCAGCAGAACCTAGCGCGTCACAAAAAATAATGACAGTTTACCAGGGACAAAGGCAAGTGGACAGCTATGGGAAGTCAGTCTCTCCTCCAGACAAGGTGAGCATGTAAGCCATCCCACTGACACCACCCGAGCTCACCAATGAGTGGCACTGAATTTCTGTCCAACTTTAGCACCAGATTCTATAATCGCTGCCCAGTGACTTTTTTCCTCTTCAGGCTGCCACTGCATTCCACTCTCCTGGCCTGTGAATTCAGAACTCGTAACTGGCTACGCAGTAAGGTATAAAGACTTCTCCTCCAATGAGTCAGTCACAGAACCAAACAGAGTGTATATTTTATTCTCTTGAAAGAAACAAAACGCAACTCGCGGTATGAGAAGCTGTTGCCCAGATGAGCTCACAGCAAACACAAGAGTGAAAAAGTGAAAGGCGAGTTGCTGTAAAACTCTCAAGTAATTCTTCAACCACAGGTTTTAAAATCAAGCTGCACGGTAACTTCAAAACACCGTGCACTCTTCAGCAGACCAAGCTTTCAAAACCCACCAGGACATGTCCCCACACATACCTGTGCTTGTGTATCAGTGCATTGAAAGCCATTCCGTCCCTCCAGCTTGTCGTGAAGTTGTGAATGTTGACGTTGGGGTAACTGCCAGAACAAAGAGAACACAATGAATACAGCACCTCCGCTGCAGCTCTGTGCAACCTGTTGCTGAGGGCTGGTGGCAGGAGTGACGTGTTTGTTGTAAAGCTGATGGTGTGCCATTCCTTCCCTCGATGGACAATCTATCATCACAACTGTTTTCTAATCAGGCACTACAAGTAAGAGCATCTTATTTACTGCCCAGAGGAATTTATACGCATGTGGCTAAATCGTAAATTCAGAGAACATGAAGCCAGCTTACCACTGGTTTATTTTTCTTACAGCTCTCAAAATGAAATCTGTGTCATGAATTTTGGGTCCCCAGCTTCTAGTTCACAGTCAAAGATTTGACCAGGGCAAGAGACAAACCTCTACCTTTGCTGATATCCACCATGATAGGTGGATCCCACTACATTTGAGTAAATGTGAACAGAAAAAGCATTATTCCTGGAGGGCAAAAATACTTTTGGAAGGCCAGAATACATGTTTCAGCACACCTGAGACACATCCATATCTTATGCCATTGAACAAGAAGTAATTTTATTTTTGAGCATTGAAAAATCAAAAAAAAAAAAGCCTTAAGAGGCAACAGAGCTGAGAGCAGCTTCTTATGCTCAGAAAAACCTAATCAATCAATATACACTGATACAGACTGAACACAGAAATTATCAGCTTGCCTGCAGCCTGCTCACGCTGTAATCAAAAGGGAAAGTTAGACTAATTCCACAGAACAGTTCTGTTCCTTCTAGATATTTCACAGACTACACGTGAAAAGCAGAAACCCAGTACACATCAACTTCACTTTCACTCTGATTGTAAAAATCCAGATATAAGCAAACGGCACATCATTCTTTACCAGGGACTCAACTACTGCATCATTAAGGGCACTGCAGGCTGGGGAACAGTTGATGTCTCCATATCATTATATGTGCAAAAAGGAAATGATGGCAGCAAAAACCTTGACACCATTATTTCTTCAAAGTAGGAGGGTCAGCATTTACTATATACTTATTTGTGTTTATCACACAGAATTAACCTAATAAATCAGAATTTTCTGACTTGTAAACATCAGTGCACTTTCCCAGTTCAAATCCACTTAAGGAGATGTATGTATTTGCCCATTTAAAATGATTTCAATGAAAACTCAAAACGTTGTAGAAGCTTTAGAGATAATCACTTAATCCACACTCACCCAGCTGTCTTCATCTGGCACCACAAAAGCAGTGCATCCTTAGCAGATTTCTTCTCCTTGTTGTCCTCAGTTTCAACGCTGATATCTTGGATCTGAAATTAACAAAGACGTTTAAAAACTTTTCTTTGAGAAAACACATTTTTCTCTTTCTTAAAAATGATGAAGGACGTTGTATCATAACGTAAGTAGCAAAGGAAGTCTATGATGACCCAAAGAGCACATTAAAAGAATGTGCAGCCTCTTCCTTGTTTAAGAATATTCAGTGAAAGCTTCATATGCCCTTTACTGGAACATTACTGGGTTTTTTTGGTCTATAGTTTGAACTTCAGCAGAAAATATTTCCAATTGCCAAGGCAAACCCTGTTCTACACGGCACCATAGTTTTACCCTGCAAACCAGAATACTGTGATTGAGGGCTACAAGCTGTTTAGAAGGGATAAGTAGGGCAGGAGGGGTAGGGGAATTGCATTCTATATTAAGAAGCAGATGCACTGAAAAAAGCTGTCTCCGAAATACAGCCATGATCAGGTTGAGAGCTGTGGGTGAAAATTAGGGACCAGACCAGTAAAAGGACACCTGGTGGCTGGGGAATGATACAGGCTACCTGACCAAGGGAAGGCTGTTGGCAAGTGCTCCTTGCTTCAGCTATAAGAAGCATCACACTCACAGGCTCTCATCCTGATGAGGGATTTCAACCACCCAGATGTCTGCTGGGAAAGCAGCACCGTGAGCTGCAAGCTATCCAGGAGACTCCTGCAGTCTGCCAAAGATAAATTCTCGGTGCAGGTGGTGGAAAAGAGGTGTTCTAGACCTTGTTCTTATGAACAAAGACTGACAGGTTGGGGATACAAAAGCCAGGGGCAGCCTTGGATGCAGAAATCATGAGATAGTGGAGTTCAGGGTCTTGTATGGAAGAAAAAGGACAATAAGGACTGCAAGCCTGGACCTCAGGGGAAGTCTACTTTGATCTCTTCAAGGACCTGTCTGGATGTATCCCGTGGGTTAGAGTACTGGAAGGTAAGAGGGCCCAAGAGAGTTGGTTGGTATTCAATTACCACCTCCTCCAAGCTCAAGATCACTGCATCCCTAAGAGAAAGAAATCAGGCAAAGGTGTCAGGAGATCTGCATGGATGAGCAAGGAGATCATGGAAAAACTCAAACGCAAGGATGTTTGCACAATGTGGAAAAAGGATCTGGACACTTGGAAGGAATATGGGAATAGTGCTCATCCGAAGCAGCGTAGCAACTAGATATCTCAGATGGTAGGCTGTGTCTCAATTACTTTAAAGGAGGGAAAAACATTTATATGGCCAAACATATCTGATGTTATGGATGTGATTTACTGTTTTTTTAAAAAATGTATCGCAGCTCCTGTGAAGCCCCATTGCAGTTGCTGAAAGTTAGGCAGACATCTTAACATTTAGAAAAAAACTGAAAAACCTTAAAATAAAGAGCTTGTATTTGTTTACTATAGCTTTTTGCAAAAGGATTTTCCAGTCTTTCCTGACAGAAGGCAAAGAGCAATGTGCAACTTGCAGGAAAGCGAGAAATCACTGCCTTCTGCTGAGAGGCTAAAAGATTCCTGCAGGCACCCTTCATATGCTCCAGTGCAAAGTCAGACGAGTTAATGACAATCACCACAAGAGATGAGAGTGGCATTTCCTCCTAAATAATATATATGTGTGTATATCCTGGGTGCATCAAGAGAAGCGTGACCAGCAGGTCGAGGGAGGTGCTCTGCTCTCCTGAGACCCCACCTGGAGCACTGCGTCCAGTTCTGGAGCCCCAACACAAGAAAGACATGGAACTGTTGGAGCAGGTCCAGAGGAGAGCCACAAAGATGATCAGAGGGCTGGAGCACCTCCTTGGGGCTCTCCAGCCTGGAGAAGAGAAAGCTCTGAGGAGATCTTACAGAGGCCTGCCAGTACCTGAAGGGGGTCTACAGGAAATTGGGAGGGACTTTCTAAACGGGCAAGTAGTGACAGGATGAAAGGAAATGGTTTTACACTGGAATGGGGCAGATTTAGACCAGATATTAGGAAGAAATTCTTTACTGTGATGGTGGTGAGACACTGAACAGGCTGCCCTGTGAATCCACGCTGTGAATGTCCCCTTCCTGGATGCATTCAAGGCCAGGCTGGATGGGACTGCAGTCTAGAGAGAGGTGTCCCTGCCTGTAGCAGGAGGTTGGAACTACATGGTCTTAAAGGTCTCTTCCAACCCAAACCATTCTATGATTCTATATACCTGTGACAGGAGCTTCATATTTGTTAGAAGTTAAAAAATAAAAAAGTATAACCCTCTGCACAGGAAACCTCTGACCTAATTCTCACTGATTGCCACAGAAGATCTTGAAGTTACACTCTCTCCCCTCAGCTCTGGAGCATGCCTCATCAGATGCCAAGCACCTTTACCTCCTATCATGTTGAAGGGTTTAGGAATGCTCCAATCTTAAAAAGCAAGATAAAACCGACTACAAGTAAGTATGGAAAACTCAAACGTGTACAGGTATGCATGTAATGCATGCATCCTCACCTGGAATCTCAGGATAATAGTCCAAATAAGGCCAAGTGTCAGTCTGTGATTCCCATCCACAATATCATGAGATCCCATGTTTTCCAGGTGCACTCGTTGCTCTTTCAGGAACTGCAGGGCTTTATCAACATTCTCCAAGCAATGGATGCGCATCCTTCCTTTAGTTGGTTTGGGCTAGAAGGTACAAAGGAGAAGAAAAGCATGTATTACTGTTCATTAAAAAAAACCAAAAAGCATGGTAACTTCAGTCCAATAAGCTGAGTCGTCCATGAAGCCCACTGCTGGCCACCAACACTGCATGCACTTGTCTTGCATATTCGACCACCAGTGTACATCTCAAGGATAATGGCAGCACATGTCAAATCTGCTAACCTGGGACTGCTAACATCCCAGACCTCTGCCACATACACTGGGCAACCAATTTCATTTTGTTTCTGAAATGTTTTACTTGCTTCCTTCCTTCATGTTTTCCACCTAGGCGCTTCAGCAACTCACTCGCTACCTGGAAGATTTGTTTGTTTGTTTGTTTTAAGTTCACACCACACTGATTACATTTTCCTAAGCTGCTCTTTTCTCCAGTACAAGCTCTTCCATACTGAAAAGGACAGCTCTACAAAGATACGCAACTAACCGACAGCTGACAGGTAACAAACACTCCAGAGAGGATCTGTAAATACAGATGCAGATCTCTGAAAAGTCAACTCCAGTTTGGATGGTTGCTAGTCAATAAAACACCCTCAGAAAGAAAAGTGATTTTTTTGTCAGCTCAAGTAGATAAGCAGTGTGAAACTAACATTCAAAGTTTATTCCAAATGACTCCTTTTGGGAGGAACTGCCACACCAAAGTAACACCATTTTATGAAGGCCCAGTGCAAATGAAAAAAGCCATGAGTGTGCTAGCAGCGTGCAAAAATCAGCTGTAAAACTGAAGAAAACTGAAGCAAATTTGTTCTGCAGATAGGGGTTACAGATGAATAGCTTGTTCCGTGTTCACTGAGAAGTGGCCAGAGATAAAAGACAAACTACTAACTGACACAATTTCTTTGTTTTCTGCAATGAATGTAGTTAACTGGCTGTGGAAACAGTTCAGGCAAAATCCTCCTTTCAGACTGCATTCAAGGGGAAGCGTTTCAGCCAGAGCTAAATTATGTCCCCTAGAAACAGCAGCTGAAGTAGCAGCACATCACAAGAAATGCTCGCTAGCAAGGCGCTGCTCTGGACAAGTAAGCTCCAGAGCAACCATCAACTTTCAGTTGGCACTGATCTCTTCCAGAGGCTGGAGAACAGAGTAGAGAAAGTCGGATCTCAGGTCAAGGAAGGGAGCAGTTCCATGAACCCAATACTGCTTTTGGGTGCAACAGTCCCTCCGAGGAGGCTCTCAGTGGAGATGATGCTGGATCCATTCACCTGCTGGCACCACCAAATCAAGTTTAATGGACTCCTGCAGGTTGCACTGGGGAGAGGGAGCTGAGGGAGCAGCAGAAGCAGCAGGCATGGGGAAGTGTGGTTGCACTCAGCAGCAGCTTGGCCCACACTGTACCTGCTGCCACACTGGAGTGCCCCACATCAGCCACTGTAACTCACGCTCACTTATAACTATATGAAATTTAACAGGAGCAAGTGCCAGATCGTATACCTGGGACAAGGCAAACCTGGCTATACACACAGACTGGGGGACGAGAGGCTGGGGAGAAGCCCCATGCAAAGGGATCTGGGGGTTCTGGCTGGCAGCAAGTTGAACCTGAGCCAGCAGTGTGCCCTGGAGCCAGAAGGGCCAACCGTACCCTGGGGGCACCGGGCCTGTGCTGCACAGCCTCACTGCCAGCACTGCCTGTGCTCTGGGGCCGCAGTTCAAAATGGACATAAAGCCATCAGAGAGCACCCAGAGGAAGGCTACGGAGCACGGGAGAAGGGTCCAGAGGGGAAGTCGTATGAGGAGCACTGAAGGTCCTGTGTTTGCTCAGCACAGAGCAGAGGAGCTGAGGGGAGGCCTGGTGGGGGCTGCAGCTCTCACAGGGAGCACAGGGCAGCGCTGAGCTCTGCTCTCTGTGACAGCAACACGGCCCAAGGGAACGGCATGGAGCTGTGCCAGGGGAGGGCAGGCGGGGGTGAGGGAAAGGCTGCGTCCCAGAGGGCATGGCACAGCAGCTCTGCTCCATGGGATCCAGCCCCAGAATCCTGGACTCAAATATGTGCATAAAATTCCTGTTCCAGTGCATCAGTAAACACATCATATTAAAATAATGATCTAGATGAGTTACTGGGATTGTTCATTGCTTCCTTAAAATTTGATATTTCTTGTCTTGATTTGAAGTTTTCTGCATAAGATACTGCCTTCACATTTCTGCTTGGGTGGCACGGCAATGTCAGAACTTAACCAGTGACAGGCACAACAAATTCCAACAGGCTGGAGAACATCAGCAGGTGTATGCTATGTGCCAATCCTACTGGAATTTCTGTGCTGTGTGCAATGGTCTCAAAGTTTAGTGCATTGCGTTATCTGTACTCTTGTTTGCAGAGAAAGGTGTGGTGGAATGCACTGTTCAAACAGAGACTGCTGTCCTCCATCCTGAGATAACAAAGCTACAATAAATAGGAATTCGTGGTAGTGCAGACAGCTGCCAATGCAATATGCTGAGGATGATGTGAACTCAGATCCAGCAGTCTCATTGGGTGACTCCTGCACACTTCCCACCCAGCTTGCATAAGCCTTGTTTGCATTTTTGAAACCTGCAGTAAAAAATGTAAATGAATCATGCAGCACGAGTCACACGGCTGGTCTGAGCTTCACTGCTGCTAACTGACACTGAAAGTGAAATCTTGGCAGGTAGGTACAGAGATCTAAACAGAGGTGCCAGAATGCTGCCAGGATCCTCAAATAATGGGAGCATGTTGTACAAATAAAACCTGATCTTGGTGCTCCCTGCAGTGACATGACAATCCTAACACCTCACCAAAGTTAATTATTTGACGCAGAGAGAAACGCATCTCGAGCAAAATATAGCAGAGCACTGAGATTGTTTACCACAACCCACACAATGCTGGGACAGGATACTGTCCTGCATGCCAGAGATTCCTTCTAACCTCACAGATGCATTTGGAAATCTCCCTTTCTTGCTTCACTATACAGATGCTACATTGTAGGCCATATGTTCAATTCATTACCCAGGGTTTTAGCCCATGGAGCTTTCATTAATAGGACTGCTCCATGACAAGCGATTACACAGCTGCAACCTCACATAGCCTTAGGTCTTAGCTAAAGACCTGTATTTCTTTGAAAAGATTGCTTTAAATTAGATAGTTAAGAGCACAGCCATCATTTTAAGGAACTGAATGAAAAAGTGATATTCTTCAGCCATTTCATCACACAGTTTTCCTGTCATGCAGCAGCTTTTTTCACTAGAGAGCTTTACTTACCACCACAACCCGATATCAAAGGGATTTTCTTTCTTTTCCAAGGAATTTATTTATTAAATACGTTTTAGGTATTTCTCTGACAACAATAACAAAAAAAATTCCAAGCCTTATCTACTGCAATAAACTCAAGTACACCCAGGAGCATTACTGAGTAGTGGGATGTGATGGATGATGGCACAGTGAAAGCGCTGTAATGAGCCCCAGCATGTAGCTGGCCCTCTCCAACCTGCTGTCATTCACTCCCCTGCAGCACACTCTAGGGAGGGGAGAAGGGATAACCCAGGCCTTGGGCTGGCATTTCACGAGGACTGTTTATTGGCCTGCCTCTGTCAGACACAGGAGCAGCAACATGCTGCACAAATGCTCAGTCTCTCACCTGCAATAAGCATTCAAATAAGACTTCCTTTGGTTTTTACCTAAACCAGTAGGAAGATATTTTAATGGTGTCTGGATCCAGCTGTTCCTGAAATAATAAACCTTTCTTACCTCATTTAATACATAAGACACTTGCAGTGTTGAACCTTCAATATTCAGTTGGGTCAAGCATTCACCAAAACAAATGAAGAAGAAAGCCACAATGAATATTAATAAGCAAACACTCACAAGTCTCTCTCCTGAAAGAACTTCCAGGAGTTTGATGAGCATCCTTCCATCGCGAAGGTCGGTGTACAAATCTGTAATTCTGCATGACACACGTGCCAAGTGGGAATTAACCCACTTGGTGAAAGTCTTCTTCTGAACTGCCTCACGTTCATCTGTTAGGAAAACAACACAGTGTTACTCAAAATAAATCACATTTCATGTACCCAGATGAGAATGTGATGCTCAGACACATCCTGTCTTTTAGGTGAAAGAAGCCAGCTTCGTCTCTGCCAAGTCATTGCAGAAAATGTGACTTCTCATCAGAAATCCACCTTTTTCCCTGTTTTATCACATTCCATTTCATCACTGGGGATTTTACTGAGTTACTATCTATGGAATAAATCTGGAGTATAGATTGCAGACTTGCATGCTGCTCATGTAAGCAGCTTTCTCAAGGTGTGAAGAGGTCAGCCATAGAGCTGCGATGTAAAAGCCACTTCGGACTGATCAAAGTGCCCAGTAGTTAGCTCAAGAGTTACCATCCACCACAGGAAGAACAGGGCAACTTCTGCTCTCAAATACAAGTCAAATCCACAACAGATCCCTTGAAATAGCAAAGGTCTCTTTGGATTAGCACAGGTATAAAAAAGCAGAGAACAAACTTCTCATTTACTTCCCCTTTCCCCCATTACAGTATTTGGTTGCAGATTCAGCATTTGTAACTGTATTTACACAACATCATAATGAACTCTTCCATAACTGCATGTTTGAGGTAGACTTGCATTTATTTTAACCATGGAAAAATGGCCTCTTTCCACATTCTCTTCCCAGAGTCTTTCACAACTGCTCATACATGAAAACACTGCATGTGAGAGCTGTCTTAATGCACAGGTTCACTATAGTACACATTAATTCAGAAACTCCTGAACAGCTATCTGCCAAGCTGAGAACTCTCAGACAGAAAATTTTAGACATCTTTGTGGTTAAATTCTTTTGCCAAGGGCTTTGGATGAAGCCTTTCCTTGTTAGCAGAAAGTCATTTCATTGAGCTGGGAACTACTACAGACCAAATTTATCAAAACACAGGTGCTCAAACTTGGAATCCTAAGTCCATAATTAGACCTACAAAAGAAAGCAGTTGGCATTTCCAAGCAGCTGAGCATCTAAACCTCCTCAGGTCTCTTTAATGGTGCTGATGCATTCAGAAACAGGACATACAGACTGATAAATCTTAAACAAAAATGTAACATGTCCAACTTGTCAACTCCGAGCGTGCAGCTGCAAACACAGAAAATGCCAATGACAGTGCAGAGGAATGCAAAGTCTATGTCTGACTGCACAGAGTTCCAGTGGATGCCCTCTTTCATAAGACAGCACGTGCCCACCGGCTGCAATGCGCTTCTACAGAGTGGGGGGGTATGATCATAGAATGATAAAGGTGGGAAAAGATCATCCAGTCCAACCACCAACCCGCCCCTACCACATCCACTGCCCACGTCCCTCAGTGCCACATCCCACGGCTCTGGGACTCCTCCAGGTGACCCCACCGCTCCCTGGGCAGCTGTGTCAGTGCAGAATCACTTCTGGAGAAGGAATTGTTCCTAGCAGCCAACCCGAACCTCCCCTGGCACAACGTGAGGCCATCCCCTCTCGTCCTATGGCCGTTCCCTGCCAGCAGAGGCCGACCCCGCCTCACACAGCCTCCTTTCGGGTGGTTGCAGAGCCATAGGTCTGCCCTGAGCCTCCTCTTCTCCAGACCGAACAGCCCCGGTTCCTCAGCCGCTCCCCATCACACTTGTGCTCCAGACCCCTCACAGCCCCGCTGCCCTTCTCTGGACACGCTGCAGCCCTCGGTGTCTTTCCTGCAGTGAGGGCCCAGCGCTGAGCGCAGCACTGGAGGTGCGGCCTCACCAGTGGCAGTGCGGAGGGCCGCTCACCTCCTGCTGCTGACACACGCCGGGGTGCCGTTGGCCTTCTTGGCCACCTGGGCACAAAGTTAACAGCCCCACAGCCTTTACCTCTGTGCAGCTTCCCAGCCACTGCCCCAAGGCTGCAGCACTGCGTGAGGCTGTTGAGGCCAAAGCGCAGGGCTTTACCCCAGCTTGTGCCTTACCAGCTTCAGCATTCCACTCATGGGACTGCAGGGAAGCAACAAAAGCCTGATGACCAAGGCATCAACAGAGGCTGAAGAGGACAGAAAGCTGGGAAATTAACCCAAGGAAAAAGAACAGTAAGGAAAGAAGTAATATAGTAGAACAGTGGCAAGGAGAAGGGATCTGAGAGCAGATCAGCACTTCACCTATGGTTTATGCAAACCCCACCCCAAGATTTCACTTCCTCCCTTGCATTTCTGAGTTTACTCTTGCTACTTGGCCATGTAGTAGGAAGTGACCCAAAGCTAATGCACTGAAACTGTTCCACACATAACAGCTCTTACCCAGCTATACATCAGGAAACTAAAATAAAAGCTGCAGCATCTTCTAACCACACTGCAATTCACACCAGCGGTGTAACAGCTCAGCTAGTGCAATCTTGGACCAAAGGAAAAAAAAAACAGCACTTCTGACCAGTGGAAATGGTCATCTATCCAGGCAGTGATTTAAATACAGTATCTACTAACCCTAAATACATTCTTTCTGAGCTGTTTATAGCACATTCCTGGGAATATTGTATCCACATAAGTGTTTGTCTACCAAAGCTTTCAGTTGCAATGTTTCTTGAAATGAATGAGTCACAGAACTAAAAACCTTGTAATGGTTGGCGCCTTTAAAAGAAAATCCCAATAGAAATTACCATGTCCCTTTACCAGCTCCAGTGGATTAAGCAAGCCCCAGAACAGCTCAGCAAGTTTATTTAATCACTGCACAATCAACATATTCAGAGTTCCCTGTGGTTACGTTCATCTTGAAGAGAAAAACGGGCAGACAGTGTCCTAAAGATAAAGTTGGACACAGAAAATATTAGATAAACAAGAAAGCTATCAGATATCACTATGAAGCTATCCATTAAAAAAAATCCTTGGTCAAAAGCTATGGCTACCAACAATCCCCCTCACTTTAGATCACAAGAAAAGCAATGGGAAGAACATCCATGTGTTTTTAATAAAAAGATGAAGGATCAAAGCCTAATTTCAAACAGACAGGACACAACGTAGGAAACACTGACATGCCGTGTCAGGTTGTGAAAACCTTGGTGCCGTTCCATTAATTGGCAGCAACATAGGATCTTCTGTTGTTGTCAAAGGAGTCAAAAGAAGGCAACAGAGAAGCTGAGCAAGGGCGGTGCTTGCAGTGGGGGAGGACAGTCCCTCCGTGAATGGCGCCAATGTGGCCCAGGGGCCCCATGGCTCTCCACAAAACCTCCCCACCCCAGCATGACTTCGCGGCCCTATGGGGGGACATGGCCACGCAATCTCCAGGCAGCACGGACTCAGCGGTAAAAGCCTGAGAAAGTTCAGGAGAGTGACTCCTTTCCATACATGCTGCCTGAGCATCCTTAAGCACGCCAACTTCTTGGTGAGGGAGAGGGTGGGAGCACTCCCTGTACAGCTGGGGGGCCTCAATGCCTCGGTAGCTCGGCACCACTACGCGTGTTTCCTTTAGTCTAGTTCACATACAGCTGCTGCCTCTCCCCTTTTACCTTCCCGTTTCCTCTGTGTGTCTTTCTGTGGGCCTCCAGTTCCTGTTTACAGCAGAAGTTCACGGGTTCGGTTGGTTTTTCTGGCCCCTCCACTCCCCACCCTCGCTCTGGTCTCCTCACACCTCATCCCCACCCACCCTCTGCAGAGCAGCCTGCTCCCCGCTCGCGCTGCAGACAGAAATAACCTCCAAGTCTCCTCAGAGACAACAGCTTCAGCCATTCCAGCACTGTCTCCACAAGCTGAGCCTGCTGCTGCCTCTCCTCGTGTGCCTGAGCAGCTCAGTTGGCTGCTGGGTCAGGTGCTGGGCCCAGGCCCTCCCCACCGATGCTTCCACGATGCAGGAACAGGCAGCGTGTTTCAAAAACCGTCTGACTGAGGCTGGTCGTGTTTGAACCCCTCCTAGTTATTTCTACATGACGTTTCTTCCACACAGTATTTCACAATGACTGCAAGTTTTTGCAATGCTTTCGCCAGCCCTTTCAGACCCATCAACTGCATTTTCCTGCTGTGTAATTTCAGGTCATAGCACGTGCAGATGCTGGTGCAGCTCTGACACAGAACACAACTACAGCTATTTCAACACACAGTGCTATACAAAAACCTGCATGCACCCCAGGAGCCAGGTGCACCCATGAGCGACGATACCAGGGATGGGCTCTGAAGCATTATTTGTGCACCTCCTGTGACCGTTTTGACAGATGTCCTTCATTCCTTCCAAACCACATGTTTAGGTTTTGAAGATTAATTAAAACTAGAGGATACGGGTGGGGCTCCAAGCGGCCTACAGCTTGTGAAAACATTTGTTTCCCAAGGGTAAAGAGAAACATACGACATGCAAAACATGCGCAGCAGGAAAACGGAAGGGGCTCTAACAGCAGTATTGATAATAGAGAATCCAACTTATCTTGAAGCAACACTAGGAAGGAAATTTCCTTTATGCGGAAACCCTCCTGACAATACCGCTAGCACATGGCAGCTTGCAAGCTCCAGCTCTGTGACTGAGATAAATCAAGGACCTACTTTGTTTAGAACTTCAGTAAATAAGCTAGAGTTTGTTCCCCAAAATCCACATAAGCCAGCCCAGGCCAGGATGTCAAGCAGCCATCCAAGCCCCTTTTCCACCATTTCTGCCTCTACTAATTCAGTGAGGAAAGCACTTGACCCAAATGTAGTCAGCTTTGACTGACCCACCCGAGTCACTGCAGTGAGAGCAGGCCATGGGCTCCATCCCCTCTATGTTCCACATGCTGAGTGAACAAAATGGTCTGGACCAGAATCATGGAGAACCTGTACTAAATGCCTCGCCAAATGCATAGCTCCAACAGCTGGCTGAGAGAAGGACAGGCTGCTCCTGCATGCCAGAAAGCGCTATCAGCCCCAGCCCTTTCTTGACACCACCACCAACCGCTCTCGTGGCAAGGGTTACCTGTGCGGCCGCCTGTTTGCTATAAACAGCCTCCAGACACTTTGCTCCCTTCCATACCAGTCAAACCACATTTTCAACACCCTGACCTTGAATCCGTTTAGAACTGAATGGCAACTGTTTGGTGCTCACCGCTGCCAGCCCAGCACAGGTAAAACAGCTTTCAGAGTGCAAAAGCTCCTGCCAGCACCTGCACTGAAAACGCCTCTGCACCACATCTGATAAGCAGTGGAGTGCTCTGAAATGAGCTGAATAAATAGAGAAATGAGTGCATAAAAGGGAAGCCGAAAGCAAGAGCGAGTGCTGAGGACAGTCCTGAGTGCTCGCTGCCCTGGCCAAGCCCAGGGTTTGGAGGCACCACAAATCGTCCCCACTGAGCCCCGCACGATCTCTGCAGGACCGGTGTGTTCGTGCCCCTGTCACACCTTGAGCAAGGCAGAGTAAGGATCAATTTTAATTCTTAACTGCAAATGCTTGACCTCCTGCAGGTTTAAATCTTTTTTCTTTCCATGCTGGAAGTCATTTTTCTGGCTTATTATTTTTTCACTACAGCAACAAACGCAGCCAGCGTGCACCCTACATGAAGCACTGCTAAACACATACTGACTCAGAGATCAGATGAGAGTTGCTCCAGGCACTCCACTTCTGCTGATATTCAATATCCACAGCTTCCCTGAATTCCTCAGATCGTAACCTCGGCTAACTGTGCAGAGAGAAAAACAGAGCTTTCTTTCACAGGACAATGTTGCCATTACTGTAGGCTTTCAGGGTGCAGGATATTGCTGTGTGTTTTCTCAAAGATATGAGGATATGGAGTTCAGCAGCCACCAGTCTCACAAATCCCAGCCTGGAGGTTTTTACCCACCGGCAGTGCTGTGGGAACAGAGCAACATTGGCAGCTCCCATCCCTCGCATATCTGTGCAAGACAGAGGAGGGCCAGGGATTCTCAGGCTGCCCTTTCTAGGCACCCCACAGCTCAGCAGGGCGGCAGGGCCTGACTGCAGGGCTCCGCAGGTTGCTGAGCTGCTGCAGTGCTAAATATGATACTGAGGGGGAAAGAAACACCTCTGTGTGCCTGTACTGGTGCAGCTAAGGAGAGAAACATCTGCCTGGAGAAACACTCCCAGAATGATGGCCTTTTCACTCTGTCACCTAAGTGCTGCGCCGGTGGATGAGGCCAGAACCCTACAGAGGACAACACATAAGAACTGCAGTCAGGTATTGGTTAGACATACAGAGTCTGCAATAAAATATATGGGAATAGATCTGCAAGAAAGAAAATGATGGAAGGAAAAAGGATCGCCTGGCCAGGAGGAGGGCTACTAATTTCTTAGAGGAATGGGAACGAAATGAGCTTCTCACAACATTTGAATGCCCAATGGCCATTTCCCCTTCAGCAGTAAGGCAACAGAACTGAACAGTGGATGATGGTTCCCTCCAGCTGCAGATCATGGGTTAGGACCGAAGGCAGGATAGGATGAAAATGGAAAGAAGGGAGATGAATGTAGGAAATAGACGTTGGTAACAACACAAGCATGCAGAGGCAAGCAACAGTGCAGAGCGAGACCTGCAGGAAATAAGCCTGCGTCCTGTGCAGGCAGCATGGCTGTGCCACACGTGGGGCTGGTGCTCAGAAAGAGCCAGGTGAGCATTAGAACAGCATCTCCTTTGGTTTTCGTCAGACTGTTTAACACAGAGGAATGATGCTGCTGCTGCTGGAAGTAGCCTGTGTTTGCTATGGTTATTTATGGCGCAAAGTAGTCTTCAGTGTAACTTCCCAGTTAAAAATGGTGAGACTATGCCAGGTTCTACATGCTCGAACATGACTTAGACAAGAACTTGAATGCGAATGTGAAACATGACAAAGCAAAGAGGTGATTCTGTTTGTACCGTGTTTAGCTGGTGATTTTTGTTGGGAGCAAAATCCTTGCTGCATTCCCAGCCCTTCCACATGGAGATCATTGGTCACAGGGGAGGGCTGTGCACAACACGCCATTCTCTTTCACTAGGAAGCACCAGCCAGCTTCTAAATCCTATTAAATATCTACCCTTCTCTATTAAACATTACAGCCAGCATGTGACTACTTTCACTGCTGAAAATGCTCTGAAAAAGAAAAAAGGGAAAGCTACATAATGCAGCATGTGGAAAAAAAAATTCTGCAGTTTTCTCTTTGATGTCACTAACCCTCCCTGGAACAATGAAGCGATGCACAGAACAATGTCCGGGAGCCAGCCAGGCATTACGGGGCTGGAAGGGCAGCTCCCCCCATTGTCTTTATTTTTACACAGGGTTTATGGCATTTTGGTGTCAGCAGTACAGAAATAACCCTTCCAAAAGCCAGCTTCTGATTCATGTAGAAGAACGATTGTGTCCATCTGCAAAAAGGTGCTGTGAAGGCTCCCAAAGCCAAGTAAGCGAAAGTCATCTGGGTTTAGCAGATTAAACTCAGCTGATTTTTTAAAATTATTTTTAATTCTGACAATCAAATTGATGTATTTAAGTAGATTTGGAGAGAATACTTGCTCCGCTCTCTGTATGTTGGCATAAATCAGCGAACTGCTCCTTTAGCATTAGATAGACCAGTACCTCACCTTCACGCTGTATTTGGATAAGTACATTAATAACGTTTTTACAGCAAAATAACAAAAATAAAGTGGAATAAAGACATTAACTTTGTGGCCTCAGGAGTGCCAAATATGTAGCTCAGAATGGAGATCCTTTAGAATACAGCATGAAAAATACCTCAGTGTTATTTGTATTGAAAATAAAAGGACACAAATGCCTTATTTGATGTGTTTTGCTGGCATTTTCTCCCTTTGCATAGCAGACAGTTCTCTTCTTCAGGAGTATGGAAAAAGTGCTGGCTGCCCCAAGCCGCTGGAATTCCCACAGAACAATGACCAGCCTGAGGTCACGGAACTATTTCAAGCACATACGGTCTTGTGGGGTCTTTGCAGTTTCCTTTAGAAAACATTAAGAGCATAATGCAGGGAAGTGCCAGGGTTTTTCTGGAAGAGGGCACTGCTGTTATTTTTAATTCATGCCCAGTTCACTGGCTGAATAGCATTAGGAGCAAGGGTGAGGGCAAGGCTTGGCACACACAGAGAAGACAATGGGCACTCAACTAAGTACAGACCGTCTATTTCCTTCTGTCCCTAGCAAGCCCAGCAAGTGTTTTTTCCAGTGCATTCTACTTGTTTAGAGGAGGAGGAATGAAGGTAGGATGAAGGAGTGTTGTGTTTTGTTTTTTTTTTTTAAGATTAACCCTCGCTGTGGTTGATGCAATAATTCTCACACAAGAATGAGAGTAACCTGCTGTTTCTGCAAAACAACTATGTGGGCAGGCTGGGATCCTCCTTATCTAGGAATTTGGAAATACGAAATTATAACTGTTACGCAGAGGTGAGTCAGTAAGGGCAGGGCTCTCAATGTGAAGATGAGGAACTGGATCCTGACACCCATCCCTTACCGAGCAAAGCCAGGAGCAGCAGGGACAGCAGCTCGCAGGGTGCACGAGGCACGGCAGCTGACCTGCTGCTGCAAGGCTGAGTGTGTGCAGGCAAGGCGAGCTCCGAGGCTTCGGCCAGGATGGTGTTCAGATAGCAGCACGGGGCCCACCGTGACCCTGCCTCATCAGCCATGGGGTATTCACACCCCTGCTGGGCAAGGCCCTAAGCAACACTCAAACTGCCACTGCTTTCAAGAGGTTTGTCGGACCTAATAAAACTCCTCATGTCCTTTCCAAGCCAAGGAATTCTGCGATTCTGTGAATTTTAGCAAGTTTAAACAAACACAAGCCAGAAAACAAACAGCTAGCATTCCCATTCAGTCCCACTGAGGGATTCCAGAGAGCTGCAGGGTCTTTTCCTTCATCTGAGGCACAGGCATAGACATTACATAGAGTGAAATGTCAAAGCTGTGCTGTGTTTTCACCGTGCTCCTTTAAAACCTCACTGCAGTCAGAATAGATGAAAGAAAAGCCAAACCTTTGTTGGTTTCATGTTTAAATCTAATTTCACCTTAATGACAGAAAACCATGAATAGAAAATAAATAAATCTATGATGAATGCATTTAGTCCTCTCAAAATATTAAATCTGAGTGCTAAGAGATGTTATCATTATAATTAGTTGCTGTTAAATTACAATTTTCATTATCGCAGAAATATATTAAATAGAAGAACACGTATTTAAACAACCACCGTGTTGATCGGGGATTAATAACAGTTCCAGTTTAACAGGCTGATTTTATAGCCCTGCTGAACAATGTGCTCAGTTCATCCAGTTGCCATGGTCACAGAACAATTTATTATTGGTAATTGCAGGCTGTAGCGCAGAGGCAGCCGCACTGCGCTGCACTGACGGGCTCTGAAGGAAAGCAGCAGTGGCACAGCTAAGCCAGGCCATGGCTCAGCATGCTCCATGGAGAGCTAAGCTAAAATCCCAGAGGCACCCCCACAAGGAAAGCGGGAGGCCTGACACCCATAAAGACAGGGTAAATTACAGCGACAATTACTGTGCCACTGAAGGAACCAATGGTATTTATAACGTGCAGTTGTTTCTAAGAAAGGAGTTTTTAAAATGAATGAAATCTAATGAGATTTAAAACAAACTGCTAATAAGAAGCATTAGAGGAAAAACCCCTAATCTTCTCTTGCTCTAATCTGCAAACCCATCATGCAGAGCTCCTGCTGAGTCCTGGGGTTGTTGTTTGAGAACAGCAGAACTTGTGCCTTCACCTGTAAAGCTCCAGAAAATGGAACCACAGCTTTAACACAAACATACACTCCAGTCAGCCACTCTGTATATTAAAGCTCTTCTTTAACAAATCCACACGTTAATTAAGAAAATAAGAATCTGTCTTTTCGTGCCATACTTGCTTTCTTGTGACTTCTGAGGTACAAAGCTGCACATAAATTTTAATTCCTCACCTCAGAATTTTCCTGCCAGCTTGTTTGATTCTGATCCAAAGGTCCTTTACTGATTTGCTTTGGTGGAACAATGGGGCATGTTTAAGCAAAATCACGTTAGTCTTTGGAGTCGTGCGAGAGCAGGGGGAAGAAAAGATACATAAAGTACAGTATAATTTGCCCATAGAATAACTTTCAAAGCAATAGCAGGAAAATGCAAAAACTCCCTCTGTTTGAAACCCTAGATGATCTCCGAGATCTAAAAAGTGACGCAAATTTGGAGGAATTAGTTGAGTAAAATTTTACTTTGAACATCTTAAATATGCATCTTCGTTCAGAAACATCACTTGTTTTTCTAGTCTTACAGTGGACTCGTGAGTCGTTCTGGATTGTGCAATGCACTGACTAGGCAAACTGAAACGCTCTGCACAGGTACAAAGGTGCAGCTTCTGTGTAGGTTATCTCCCAATAATTTCCCTTCACTTCCTTTAATTTTTTAGCACCATTTAACTGCTAAACATTATCGGCGCAGCGCCATCAATGGAAGAAGCACCCAAACACCCCAAATGACCAAATGGCCTTCAACGCACTGCAGTGGGCTCTTCTGTCTGGCCTCTTCCTCCCCAAAAATACACTGCTGTGCAGCCCAAAAATAATCCTATGCACCTTCATAGGCAAACTGCACAGAGATGCAGGTATACACAGGCAGCTGTGAAATAATGTAACTAATATAAACTCACTGGAAACTCACTGAAATCCAGCAGGACACAAGGACTACAGAACATGAAAATGCATCAACGGCATCTTATGCAGATTGCATGCACCTTATTTGTGCATTCCCAAACCAGCACAGTGTTTTCCAGATCTCCAAATGTACAAGCACGTTTCAACTTCACTCAAGTGCACAAGAAAAAGCACCACGAACACATCTGAATCTAAAGTGATCTGCAGCTGGTGCCACAGAATTGTATTTAAACTTGGCAACAGGTGCTAAACTGGAGAGCTGACGTGCAATGGCACCAAACCCAAGAAGGTGCTCCGGCATTAGGTAGCTCACATGTACAGCTGAAAAGTCTCCTAGGAAACAACTGCAATGGGCAACACTCATGGAGAGTGGAGAAGAGGTGGAGGACAGCCTGTGACCAGGTGCTGCAGAAGTCACACAGTGACATTTCAGTCGCTCAGGCAAAACAAAGAGAAGAAAAATCCCTTCTTGGCTGCTGCCTTGTGCTGCTACAAGAGGCAGGTGCTGGTCCTTGCAGCACAACCAGCCCAGAACACAGCACAGCTCTGTGCTCCACCCCTCTGGAAGGCACCCATCACATGCCCGTGGGGACTTCATAATATATCCTATCAGGCATCTTTATTTATTTTATTTAGTTTATTTGGAGGGAAAGGAGGCGTGGAGAGAGAAGAGGATTCAATAATACATGAGCAGCAACGGATTTGTGGAACAAAATGTGCCACAGCCTCAAGTTTCTGCTGTGAATCGCTTGCATGAGGACTGCAGCAACAGGCACAACCAACCATGTCTTGCACAAGCATCTGTTAGAAGCTGCTGGGTCACCAAGCGCACACGTGGAAGGGACTCTGGCCAGGATGTCACCTGGGGCACTGCTGGGGAATAGCCTAGAGGTATTGCCAATTTTCTGCAATGGCTTTCTTGTGCTGGGAGCAAAATACCACTCGTCACCAGGTAAGACCATGGGGACAAAGTACAGCTCACATCTGTCAGGTGAGTGAAATTGGTGGGGAATGCAAAGAAGGAAGGGGTGCAACTCACCTCTAAGGAAGCAAATGTGATCCCCACCATTGTGGATAAAATATTTACTGATACCCTTCCCTCAGACTTTGGGCTCAAGACTGGAGCCTCAATCAGCCATCCCTCACCGATGTAACTGAAGACATGCTGAGTACTCTGGGCCTGGCCTTCTCTTTCTTTAATCTGCTTGTGATGCTGAGCACTTAAAGGTAGGGTTAGCTTCCCAGCGCACAAGAACAAGGCAGAGGTCAGAAGTTCAGAACCAAACCACCGTTTCTAGACACCTCCCTTGTGCATTCAGAGCAGTACAGAACTGTCACTCCATAACGACTATTACTCATGCAGTCAAAGTACAGTCACATCCGCAATTTCAGAGCAGTCACTTTCATTATATTGCCAGGCAAAGTGGAAAGGCTGAGAGGAGGAACACACCCTGAAGAAAGGGCAGTTGCACTACCAGAGTAAGTCAGTTTCCCTGGAGATAACCATGGAAAGATATTAAACGAGATGCAGAATTAATAATTACCCAAAACAAACTATAGTTATCTGACTGCGGATGAGACAGCCCTATTATCACTCTCCTGTTTTTCCTGGAAACAAATCACATTCAAAAACGTGGAAACACTGCTCGGGCACAACAAACAGTGAGAACTGGACTCTTGGTGTTTTTTGGTGAGGGGAAGAGGAAGCCTGAACCCAACAGACGATGTCAGCTTGGAAGCTGATCCCACAGAGGAGTTATCTAAGAACGAGGGAGCAGCTTCGTTACCCTCAGTGGGGCTCAGAACAGAGAAGCGGGCTCTGCAGATTTCTGGAATGCCTGCCAAGCCCTCGAGATACATTTAGATATCTTTCTTAAAGCAGAGGGGCTTTTACTGAGCAAAATCTGGGCAGCCAGCATTTCTTTTGTTCAGACTCTTAATCTCTTTGCAACAGGGCACTGTTTCACTGTTTTGCTGAATCCTCACAGACATGAGGGCACCCCTTGTTTGTGAACAGAGCGCGGAGGTAATGCAGTTAATTGCTGTACCTTGGCACCGCACTGCTCAGCGTCTCTTTTGCTTCTAATTCCCTAGGGATTCTACCTAAAAACTCCACTCTGACAGAACCAAAACAGACATGAGAAAATCCCTAACAAAAAAGCCAGCCACCCAAACCCAAAGCAGCCCTCTGGTATGTTTGCCATTGTGACAATCACCAAGGCAGTGGCACTTTCTGCAAGCAACAACAAACGTGATTTCTGTGCAGTGCCATCTCGGACCATACTACTTCTGTTTGCTTACACAGGAAATACACAAAACTTCCAAATGAGAAATCGTATTTGTGGCCTTCCTCCCTGACCTCGATACAGTTTTGCTGTGCAGGACTGACTATTCTACCAGGGCACATATCAAATAGAGGACTGACCCGTGAGCAACTCACCATGTACGCATAACTCAGGCCATGCTTCCGAGACTTCCAGTTCCTAATGTTTATGAACAAACCCAGCTTGACTGAACATGGCATTATATCTACATTCCCAGCTATCTCACGAAAAGGCGGCTTGCTAATGTCAGACCTTTCACAAGACCTTTGAGAAGCCATGAACATGGCCTCTAGACTATGCCACAATTTGTCCATGCGCGTCTGTTCAGCTGCACTGCTCTCCCCGAAAACTGAAGGGCCTTTTTCTTTCAGCTTCTTTCTAAGTGAAACAGTGGGGCATTCAGCCCGGTCGGGGAGAGCGGTTAATATTAGTTTGGCTACAGTTGTTCCCCTTCAACAAAGGAGGCTCTCAGCCCGGGATACCCGCGTTCCAGCAGCAAGTGCACAAGGGCTTTGTGTTAATGTGGGCTCTCCCGGCCACCGTGACCTCAGGCTCCACATCAAAGTCACAAGCATGAGTGGTCACCGTCGCGCTTGTGTTTTCCCCTCTGAAAGAAATTCAAGGATTCTGCTCTATGCTTTTTTAAGAGTGACCAGCAATGTTGGACTGTCCTTGCATGCCCTCCGTAACCGCACTCGGGGTATTGCAGAGGACCTTAAGGCCAGAACTCCTTTGGGTGCTAATCCAGCTCCATTCAGTATGGGAACAGGATGCCATGTTGAAAACCACATCAGGAGAAAAGCCCTCCTGCTCTGCTGCAGGGAAGCACAGGACCCTGCATGCCAGGCCATCCCTTCTGCAGCCTGCCCCCCAGTGACATTCCCACACAGGAGGCTGCAACAAGATGATCCTTAAGATCCTTAAGATGGTCCCTTCCAACCCAAGCCATTCCAGGACTCTATGATCTTCTGCTCAGCAACAGCCAACATATTTCACGCTGGGAGGGGAGCTGCTTGCTAACACCTAGTAGCTAACTTTCCATCTCTGGAGTCTTTATGTCCCTCCATCTGGATGGGAAGCAGCCTGCCACCTGCCCACCTCCAGCACTAACCTCCAAATGAAATCCCATATTTGTTTTCCTGTAGGAAGAGAAAAGTAGGTTCTAAACCTTTATTTATTTTATTCTCTCTTTCACCGCAGCTTTTAAAGAGAGACTTGTTTCCAGAATTTGGCCTAGCAGTTTTCCCAAACCTGTCCATCTAATAAAGAAAATTCATTTTCACATAATGAAAAACCAACATTACCATACTCCACTATTAATACTTGATACTTCTTCATTCTACTGAAACAGGAACAGAAAGACCTTCAGAGTTGTTGGCAATCAAATACTCTTTCAATGAATTGGCTCAAATCAACATCCTCATAACGTTACAGCAACTTCTCCCAGAAAAGACAGAATCTGAGCTTAAGGACTACTTATACCTGCCCAAACCCATTGTCCTGCACTAAGATATCACAGAAGAGCAGCTTACTACAGGAAATAGGAAACTCGGATTTTGTCAGCTGCAAAGCTGCAACTTGATTTTCTTCAGCATTTCTCCTTGGCTCAGCTAGCATTTCATCCATTTTCACAGTCAAAGCATGCATCCAACAGAAAACAAAGATGAAAAGAAAAGAAGAAAAAGGAGGAAATCACAACACAGATTTGAGAAAGAGCTGAGGAATGAAAGCCTATAGGTCTGGTTCTTTATGACCCTTTCACCACCACCTACATTCTTCTTTACCGCCTCTCTTTCCACAGAAGTCACTGGCAAAAACTGTAATCAATTTGAATGGGGCTCCTGGACAAAAGAAATATTTGGACTTGGACACTCCTGTGTGGTTACAACATGCCTAAGGTACCTCAGGATTCTCTGTGGCACTCAGCATAGCGAAGGCAGTCAGTGCAGCAACACAAAAGCCAGTTCCCACACGAGAACAAGTTGCAGTATCTCCAGATGTGCAGAGCTCCGGGCCTTACAGCCCACAGATCACCTTACCATTCCAGAAGGCAACCAGTGGCCCCCGTGGTATTCAAAGATCACCTGACAGTCACGTGTGACAATATCTGCTTACAAGCTTTGTTTACTTCATAATATCAGAGCCACAAAGGTGCACAGCAATCAACTTAGAAAAAAATAATGCAAAAATTTCCACTATTTTCCAGAGCTGGAGTTTGGCTGAAAACAAAGTTCTTTATCCAAATAGATAAAAACTAACATTGTAAACAATCAGAAACTGAAGAGACTACCACACAAACCTGAGGCAACAGCTCCAAGCTGTGAGTTTTCACAGTTATTTCAGTCAGGAGCCAAATCCAATTTAAACATTTACTTTTTCAACTCTATCATTACTGACCGCATTAACAGAAATACTCTACCGTGTGCTGTTTAAATTTGCCCTCTACAACTTCACGAGCATAAAACCTACAATCAAAAGGAGAAACTGCTCAAAATTTTGAAGACGCCATAAAGAATTCAGAACTTTCAGAATGAGGACACAACCATTCTCTTCAGAACCTGGGATATTATCAAATCTCGGTGTGTCTCTAACAGTAACACCTTAGCCCTCATTTAGCTAACCTTGAGCCGCAGCAGCACTTTATCTAGCAGTTACGGAGTTGCCATGCTGCCCTGTACACCCTGTAAAATGGAAAGCAGGCAGCACTAACATCTTAGACTGGATTTCTCCACATTCATTCTAAAAGAAAACTTCTGGCACGAACTTTCTGTAAAGTTTTCCTAAAAATCTCACATTTATTTTGGCTTTAATATCATGACTGGAAAATAATGAGAGTGAAGTGTTCAAACGTTTTTATTTCCTGGGTGTTTTTCAACTTAGCCTTCACAGACCCTATTCCAGATCCTTCCATGTGAGCTTGCTTTCTGTCGCCTAAGCCAAAGTTACAGAAGTGTGGGAGCAAAATAAGATGGTCTACATGTTACAAAATTAACCAGCAACAAAGATGGCCACTAAAACATGGCTTTCACTTCTGACCATGCTGATTTCAGCAGTCCCTATCCAATGGAAGGGCATGAAAGTGACAAGAACAAAATACAATTCCTAACAAGTGATTTGCCTCTCAATGGAGAACCTGGAGATGTTAATTACAACACTCACCGGGTCATTTCCTCTAAGTTACATCCCAAAACTATACACTCCATTGGTTGGCAAGAACACTTTTTATATCCTTTTCCAAACAAGTGTCTGCTTGAAACATTTCTAGACAAAGGAGACTTTGACCACTATTCAGCCAACTTCTAAGTCACAGATAGCTAAAATGCCCCCAAACTGAGTCCAGCATTCAAATACGCCTGCAGAACTACTTTACGACAGAAAGAGTAAGGGCCCAGCTGACACAGAAACGCATTCGAGGTCATGTAATCCTTTGCATTTCTGACAGACCTTCCAACAGTTTAGCTTGTGCCTCTGTGTTCTCTGAAAAGAGAAGACTGAACTATGATGTGACACGAAGATTTTGGAAGGGTTGCCGACAGCAGAAAAATCAAGCAAAATATGCCACAGGAACAAGAACATATTTGCAATTCAAATAGGTCTGAGAGGGGAGAAAAAAGCATGTAAACCAGACACATTTCATCTGAAATTAAGCCTTTCCTCCTTTTCCCCTTTAGGGAAAATTACCATGACAAGAAATGCCAGTGACCAATTTGGTAGACAAAGTAGGACATCCTTCAGCAATTGCTGCCTGTAGCTATGCAGGTCACTGCTAGCAAGCGACTGTGAAATCCTCTAACACGTAAATCTTGCAGCAAAGAACGCAACTGTTGAAAGTGTCTTTTCAAAGGGCACCCACATAACTCCGGAGGATCCTGAGCAGAGCAGATTTCACCGCCCCACCCGAGGCCTGGTCCTTCAGCTCACCGGTCACATCTCAGTGGTAGCTCCCAGTCCTCCCTGGGCATAGGCAGGGAAATGGGGACGAGACTCTTGCAGACAAGAAATGGTATTTCCTATCTGAAATGCAACATTAAAATAACCTAACACATCAGAACATATTGCACGGCACAGCACAGAGCTCCACTGGGAGCCGGCCTTCCTCTGGAGGTTTATCAGGAGCACAAATGTAGCTCACGCCCCTCCCCCAGGATTTCAATCTGTAATTACCACAGGAAATCTTGCACCTCTGGCACACTCCTAGAGCTCTGACCCAACTTCCCAGTTACACCACAGGAGCTGGTAAAGGCTGAGTGCCAGCAGTGTTCATGAACACCCCGTTAGCCCCGTTAGCTAGGTGAGAAGGAGTCCGTGTGCGGCGACGAGAGCTGCTCTCCTGTAGCACCAGCACTCTATGCCCTTGCTGGGGAAGGTGATGCAGCTGCGGGGATCTAATTCCAAATTCCTGACTTGCATTAACCTCTTCCTGCCAACTCCACATCCCCGCCAAGCCACAGGATCCTGCAGTGTTAATGTACCACAGGTGATGCCTTGGTTTACAGTTATAACTTATCTGTTACGCCTGTCATGTAATTGCTCAGCTGAACAGGATGAATTTCTACACTGCCATGCCCTGCATAAGCAACATGGCAACACGTTTTCCACAAACAAGCTTTGGGGTCCTGTCTTTACTTGCAGAGCTATGGCAGCCCTACTCCAGATCTCTTTTTACTGAACAACTGGTCGTGAGAACCAAAACTCCACGCCTAGGTTTAAACGATTGCAACCGCTGATACCATCTCTCACCTATCATTCCAGGACAGGGTGAACTAACTATAATCAGAACTGACAAAGCTTACTGAAGACAACAGGACTTGTTAAAGCATTTTTCCTCTCACACCTGCACTGACATTTTCACAAGGACTAAGTATGCTCAGAAGTCCTGGAGATGATCTAGTTTTCCTCTTCCAGTCACAGCCACTTTAATAGGCACCTCCGCTATTTGCATCATCTCCACATAAGACTTCAGGGTTTTTTTTAAACACAAAGCAGCCTCGATCCTCAGATCCATTTGTATCGGCATCTTCTGCTGCATCTTTCCTCTCTGCCCTCCCCAGAGCGTATGGGAGTAGGGATCTCTGCAAGGCAACTCCAGGTGCAGGCTGGAAAATCTGCTCAGAAGGCTCTGTCACCTCAGCCAAGTTTCTTAAGTTTCCATAAAAATCACCACTTCAAGGCACTTAACAGAGGTGGAATGTAAGAGTGCCTAAGTGGTCATTTGAATTTGCATCTGAATTTCCTTTGTCCTGCCAGGCTAACTTGTTTACCAGGATTCGTTTAGCATTTGGGGGCAGAACTCGTTGTCTCCCAGCTTCTTTTTCCTTCTAAGCAAAACTCCGTGCCAAACCCACCCAACCCTCTACCTGAGGAATCAGAGAGTGACTTGATCTTATTTGCTTGTACGCCTTCCAGTCGATGATAAAACTGCAGTTCAAGAGTACTATACACGTATTCAGCTCACCCTTGCTGGGTCTGGCACCGAGCAGTCTGCAGTGCCACAAGTGCCCTGCAGTCTCACTGGAGCTTCCAGCAAGTACACAAGGGTCTACAACTCCCAAATAATGGCTTTCAGCTATTCCTCAAACAGAGAGCTATTAATCCAAGGAAAGACACCTTTGTCAGCAGTCGGGCCACTCCCTTTGCAGCACGAAATATTTTGCACGGTTATTTAGCATTTCATGGAGTATCTAGTGCATAATTTAAAACATTTCCTGTACTTAAGCTCCACCCTGTAGGAGATCATCGTCAGCACTCGTTTTCAAGCCTGTCTACCCTCTGCAACATGAATAAACAGCTAGGGATGGTCTAATGCAAAGTCCCTCCTTATGCTTTCAGAACACAGTGTGTTATCTTCTTCGTTACAGGAAACTGCCGTAAATTTAAGAGGAGTATTGCAGTCTTCCCCCCCAAAGTCAACACTGCATTCCACTGCAGGGTAAACTCACTTTCTGTGCTTTCAACACTGCGGTTTGCTTTCTTCTTTCAACGTCATGTAAACATGCAGATAATGGATTCCTGAAGCAGTGACCTGAAAATGATAAAATCTGCCTTCCTCTGGCTGCTACCTTCACCAGCACAGAAAGAGGTGGGAGCCACTAGTTCTCCCCCCGTGCTGCAAGCTTACCTCGCTCATTTTTAAGCAAGTACCGCAGCCTAAGATCTGACAGATGTCCAAGATAAAGCCTCTAATGTATGTATTCCCTCATGTGTAAGTTTGGAGCCTGGACTTTCCATGCTTGCCTGAGGAATGTCTCAGTTATCAGCTCTTAAAATGCTGTCATTTTATCTTACTGCATCCAGAACGCAGCCATTACTGTGAGCCAGTTTACAAGATAAACAAAGTACTATGAATGAAAGATTTTCTTGCCTCCCTCCTTAAGCCAACAACTGGGAACATTCTTCAAGCTAACCAAGGCTCTTCCTCCTTCTCCAACAGGAACCACAGGACCACACTTGTGGTACAGATCAGCGTGAAATAAGAAACATGCTCAGAAGGGATGAACTTCACTGTGCTTGGGCTGCTCCGGGATTATTTACAGTCACATGGCTACGGAGGAGGAGGATGTTTGGTTTTGGTTAAGAATTCTGATTGATTCTGAACTGCACTGCCAGAGCTCATTCATTCCTGAGAATTGCCTTGCACAGAAACAGTGGTGTCGATATTCCCGTGCCCAATGCAGAGATGCACTGGGCACAATCCTGCTCCACTGCAGCACGAGCAATCTGGGTTTCCAGCCCAGCTCAGAGGCCTAGCCTATCAAGCACATCCCATTCCCCAAAGGAAATAGCTGATTTCTCTTCTCACACAAATAGAGAATTTAATGGGAAGACACTGCAGAACACTGCCTCTGTCTAAAAGTAAAGTGGTAAAAAATGAAGGAAGCTGGGAACATTAAAGTATGCAAAAGCTTTCAGAGTAACCTACTATCAACATGAGCAAGGCGTTTTGTTTGGAAATGATGCAACTACCCTTGGTTTGAAAAAATCAAGCTACCTTTTCTTCTTTACAGGAGGTACACAGGCAGTTAGAGCTGCTGCACTGCACCCAAACAAAGCCTAGATTTCACGACTAATATCCACAGTTAGGACTATCTCTCATTTAAGGCGAAAACAAACAGAAAGACCACTTCCTCACTCTCCCTCTTATTGTTCCGACTGACTTGGTCGGGGCTGCTTCTCATCTGTAATGCTGAGTGCTCACAGTTGGACTGCACTGCACCGCTGTGTAAGACCGAGGACACCTTCAGAGGGATAAAAGTCACACAGTGGCTCTTAAAAGCACACACAGCTTTGTGCTGTAGCACTGTTTTTGGACTCTGTATCGTTCCTGCCTCCCTGCAAGGAGAACAAGCCCAGGCTAACATATTACTGGGATCATATCGTAGCAACACTTACAAAAGGAAGAAAAAAGCAACAACAAACACACAAAACAGCACGGGCTTACCTTGTAACTGCTTGAATCTTCCTTCTAACTGATTATAGTTATAGGGCACCTGAGCTGCGTATCCTGGGGACAACGGCCCAGGCATACTGGTTGATTTCTGTAATTCCATTTACAGGTAACACAGGGATACGATGAACTGCAGCATAAAGAAACCACGGGTTTCTCTACCCCACATCCAGGTAAATCCCAGCTTCCTCTGAAGTTTGGCTTCGGTCCCTGAGAAAACGCTCTCACTGAGCCCCGAGCAAATAGCAGCTCCGGTTCAAAATCCAGCGGTGTGGGTTGGCGGCACGTTTTCTGTAACAGATTCAAACTTAAAGCACCAGGAAGAGTTTTTTTGGTGGTGGTTGTTCTGTTTTTTTTTTCTCTGCTCCACTACAGCGCTTCAATCTGGTTTCAAACGCCCAGGTCCAGTGAAACTAACCTAAAGAAAAGCAAACTTGCGTTTCAGCCCGGAGCCACGCGCAGCCGTCCCAGCAGCGCTCCCAGGAGCCGCGCACACCTCAGACCTTACGGCTGGTTTGTAATATAATCAGCAGCCGCCCGGGCGGAGGCTGATGTCACTCGATTACCATACGGCACACGGTGGAGGAAACGTAGGCTGTACCAAGGGCGAAGGGGCGGTGGAGCTGGGGAAGAGCGGGGCTGGCGGTGGGACGCCGGGGAGGCTCCTTCCGCTGGAAGCGCCCGGCGCGGCGGCAGCACCCAAGCCGAGGGCCGCGTGCGGGATGGCTGCCCGCGCCCCGCTGCACCGCACAAGTCTTCCTAAACAAAGCTGGTGGAATTACACGCTTCTGTGGAGAGCCTCATGTAACGGAAAAGTCTCAGATTACTATCGCTTGAAAAGGAGGGCACTTCTCTTCATTTATTTTCAATACCGTTCGCTTGAAAAAGCAACACGCGCACAGAAGCACTCATTCAGTATTTAGCAGCAGGCGAGGAGAGGACTCAGAAAAACGTGCTCCCCAGCATGCTGGGTACAAACGAAACCTTTGTGAAGGGGTTCTGTAAGCAGCCAGTTCCTTTCGCTCAATTTCATGTCGCTGCCAACGTGGAAGATGTTGACATGTCCCGTGCACGTGAGCGCAGGTGCTCGCTCTGCCTGCTGGAGTGCAGCTCCTGGAGTTGGCTTTAGGATGGGTCAGCTTTCCCTTGGGGCCGTGAGCTCCTTCCCTCACTCACACACAAGAGTGAAATGAAAAGGTCAGTTCTGCATTTATATTCTAAATCTGCATCGTTTGCCCATTTGTTTTTAGAACTGCTAAAACATTCACGCGAACGTTTTCTCTTTTTTTCATTTCTTGCATTTCCAAATTCCTTCCCAACTGAATCAATGTTCTCTTCTCCTCCCACTCCATCTCCTCCTTAAATGTTTCAAAATGTTGCCTTTGTTTTGATGCTGCAGTTTCACAAGTTTTTAGTCAGATAGTAATTTCTGAGGACAATTTCTGTGGGCAAAGCACCCACGGGCTGATTGCAGCCCTGGCTCCAGAGAGGTGAGAGCTGGAAAGGCGAGTGGGTGGCACCGACGGACAGGGAACAAGGAGTGAGAGTGGGAACAAGCAGCGAGAGGTCCGGCTGTGAGTGGCGTGAATTCAGGGAGAAGGGATGAAGGCAGCACTTCCCAGCTGAAGCTGGGGCTTCCAAAAAAATAATAAATCCACAGTCTGCTGAAAGTGCCTGGCACATCGCTCCCAAGGCCATAAATACACTTAAAATATTTACAGCCTTTAACTACACTGGTTTGCTTAAAACAAAAACCTAACTCCCATCCCAGAGTTCCTTATTGTATTGATGCAGAAGGGCCTCTGCCAGCATCTTTCAGTGAACCCCTCTATAACAGTATAGCTGTGTTTAGATGAGACTTTTGGTGCTACAGTAGGCCTCAAGTAGAGCCTAACGCATTTTGGTCTTTTTGAAAGCTGGCCTCCAACCTTTTCAGTACTACCCAAAGCCCATTCAGCTGCCCAGAGAAGAAAGTGACCGTCTACAGCTGGAACACTGCTGTACAATGGAACGAGGTGCCGCAGGCTTGTGCCCCCAAATAAGCACAAGGAGATTTGAGGAAGCACCTGTACTCGCTGCTGCTGCGGGCAGGATGCTGCTGCAGGGACAACAATGTGCTGGTGCTGGCACGGTGAGCCCCGTGTTCCTGCTAAACCTTCCCCTGCTAATCCCTGTGCAGCCAGCTGTCCCCAGCGCAGAGAGCTGTGCAGAGAGCTGCCAGCCACCTGACTTCCAGGAGGGGGGAGGGGGACAAGGGGAAACAGAGCTGGTCATATACAACTGCAGACTCCTCCATAGCTCCAAGGGCATGAGGACAGGCTCATTTCAGCTGCAGATTTTTTCCTGCAGCTTTCTACCAATGGCAGTTTTGCCTGCAATGTCTGACCTATGTCATAATTAAAGGAAACCCTTCCCTTCGAGAACAGGCAGGCAGCCAGGTCCTACCTGCAGGCGTATCGGCTCACTGCTGTCCCACCTTGAGCAAACAGGTGTTGCTATGTGAAGCAGCCATAAGGTCCAAGAGAGTGACAGGAGAGCTGGAGTGTTTTTAACATCATTAAGGCCATAAATCAGGAGCCAGAAGCTCTTCCCCAGCTGAAAGCTTCCCCAGCGCCTTTGGCAGGGGACACAACAAAGCACATGGCCATTATCAGAAATATTGAAAAATAACATATTACAAAAAATGAAACATTAAAAACTAAAAATAGTCACCTGGCTTTGACCCATATAAAACACAGAGCGACATTCCCCACCCTGCCGTAAAACATTAACAACACATGCATGAATTCACTCCTCAGATCATCCCCTGTGGGACAGCTCAATGTGGTAAGCCTACAGTTCCCAAGAAATACTGAACAAAAGTTGGATTTTGAGCATTTTTGTTCCTTCCCCCAGTTCTGGCCTGCACACAGTGCTACATGAAAAAGTGAAGGAACTGAAGCAAGGATAAGCAGTGTAAGCTATACCACAAACAAAGGAAAAGCTAAAGGAAAAGGGAAGAATTTGTGCTGGAACCGAGTATATTTTCTTCAAGATCTGACACAGGGATGCTAGGATGCTATGGAGAACTCAGCATCGGTCACTGTGAGATTCTGACCTCATTTTATCTACTATCCAGGTTGGCATGTGGGCAGAACAACAGGTCCCCAAGCAACAGATGTGACAGACTTCATTAATGATGATATCAGCTCCTTGGGATGGCCCCAATCACCGGGTGCTGCCGACTCATCTGCCAGAGCGTTACTTACGCTCTGCTGGGCCTCCTGTGGACATTTTGAAGGCTCCACTTAACAGATTGGTATTAATTCAGTACAAGAGCAAAGCAAAATGGGGACCTGCCTGTATCTGTGAAACTCTACACAAGTGTATGTAGCAATTTCTTAAAAACGGGCCCATTTTTATTTGGGTAACATCAGACCTAATGCAGTCATTTGCTGTTGATTCCAAATTAGTGACCCTGCGACCAGTTTACTGCTGTTTGTAGCAAAGCACTGAATCAGTTACAAGGTTCTCACATGCACAAGGCCCTTTTGTATACCTAGTTTTCACTCATTCTCTTTCTTCTCTTTGACTAAGCCCTTGACAATGCTAATTAGATTATTTGTTATGGAGTGGAATTAATACTTTAAAGGCCATAAATAGGATAACTTAAGTCACACTCGGGCCATTGCTTATCAAATCAACCCAGCTTGAAATTGTCCACGGTGCAATTTATCACTGATTGCAGTGTTGGAGAAAACTAAGGGGGAAATCATGTGTTAACTTCTAGTAATCAAGCAGGGATTTCTTTTCTTAAATTCTGCTCCCACTTTCCTCTTACAGCTCTGAAATACAAGTTTCTGCTTGTATTCTTTGAATTGTACCTCTCCCATGGTGCACGACTGGTAATGATGGCCTGCATAACTTGTGCACTCGTTAGGAGTTATTAAATAAAAGCACAAGTGATTATCCACTTAGCCATAAATACATGCAGTAATGCAAAGTGTGACTTAGTTGATGTGATTAGAGCTTTGCAAAGCCTCAAGGAGAACAAGAGGTTGATTACAGTAACAGGAATATAGAAGCAACATCTGGAGGCAGGTGCTTTCCCCAGAACAAAAAGGATCTGACCCAGGATCCGTTTTTATACAGAACTGCTGCTGAATTGTTGCTTTTATCACAAAGCAATTCTATGGAAAATAACAGACATTAAATCTGGCAAAATTGCCACTCAAATCTCTGTCAATGTTTCTAAGGTTTAACCAAACCACCACTTTTCTCAGCCAAAAGAAAACCCAAACCTTTAACATATTGTCAAAAGAAGTACAGACAAAAAATTCTAATTTTGAGGCTAAGGATCCAGTTCATAACTCTTCTGCAGAAAATAACTGCTGGGTTGGCAGCACGTCGCTAGAAATTGCCTGATAACCTCAGCCAACCATCACTCTGTGCTGTTTTCCACCAATAAAGTCAGCCAGTACTGGCTGGCTTTATGGGGTTGACAGTGAAGGCAATGTTTGCGGTGGACACAATATCCAAACAGGCCCACCCACAAAATACATTCATTTATTGCAGATGTGAAAAACCAAGAAGGTAATTCACAAAATGTTCCCTGGGTATATATATATACTATAAAACAAATGCAAGCTTTACACTGTTGTGTTCTGAAACAAAGATGTGATTTTACAACTTCACGAAAGACAGTTATCTTTCTAATGGAAAGCAGAGTGCACACCAGAGCTTACAATAATTACAGATCTGGTTAATCATCACCCTTGTCTTTCCTTCTTACTCTTATTTGCTCTTCTAAATTCTCTGTGTGGCGACTAACTAGAAAAAATATTGCAAGATAAAAAGGATGATTTATTAATCTAAAATGCCACAAAATCTATATAACATTTGATTCTCTCTTGAGAGGGACTGAAGTTCTTACACAGCCCCTCCAAGGCCACAGTTAAGAACTGAAAACTCCCATCACATTTGCCTTTCTTCACTCCTCTTGCCAATACCTCAGTCTGCACAGTAAAAGGAGAATCTCTCCTTACATATGCAATAGGTCCAGTAAAAAAAGATATTAGTTTTTTTTTGCTGTGGATTGTTCTGGAAATACTTATTTTTATCACATTTGACAATTTGCATAAGAAAAATCCTGAGGAGGTAGCTGCCTTCCCTGCAGTTCACACACAAGCTGCTGGAAGGCAGAGGAGCAGCCCACACACAGAGCACGAGTCGCTGCGCCAACTTCATTTTGTACCACTGCAGGTACAGGCAGAGCAGGTCTGCTCCTCTTACCAACTTGTCATTCCCTGGGACACTTGGCAACTATCTCAGAAGGTCAACTGAACACAAACTAAACAGAGCTTCTCGTCGTAATGCTTCCATGTCAGAACTGCAATTTAATTCTCCTGTTTAAAGGGAGTTTTAGGTCAGTGGCAAACAGAATCTTCCTCAAAGTGCCTTCCTGATACGTCTGGGAGAGCCAAGGGCATCGAAGTGGAAGGGAAAGGGGCAGACTGAAAAGCAGGAGACCGCAGAGACTGCTGTCACTAAAGGACCTGCACACACTTCCCTCCGGCCAGGCCCGGTAGGCCTGCAGCAGCTCAGCTCTGGCCCCTGGCACAGACCTGGGCTCAGGATGAACCTGCATGCGGTGACAAAGGCGGCTCAAAGCCTTCGGGAAAACTGACAGATCTGCCCATAATGTCAACCTACTACTGAAACTGGGTCAGTTCCACCTGGTTTCGAGTTTCAGAGTGAACAGTTTTCACAACTCCCAGATGAACAGGAAAGTTGACATGACTTTTGCAAGAGCATGTCCTTGCTAAGCGCACCAGTGGAACACTTGCCAGAAAAGCCTGCAGAGAAGAGCTATTCTAGTATTTCGTGTCTGGAAAAGGCCGTGGCTTCTCTTGGTGTGTATTCCAGTCTAAATGGCTTTTTCTGAGTTGTATTGCTTCCCATATCAAAGCAGGGAAGAACCCCTGAAGTACCCCAAAAATGACACTTGCAGGTTTTCCTTGGCCCACAGAATGCACTCAGTTTGCTACCAGACTTAGACGAATAACTCTTCTAAAAAGTCTATTAAAATCAAGCACGGCACACAAACATACAGTTAAGATACTCATTTTCTCTGAAATTTTGGTGTGAAAGCACTTCTCGGTTTGATTCCAGAGAAGAAGTTTCAGCATGCTATTTTAAAAGGTGATGTTTCTATTGCCTCTCCTCAATCCTCAACCCCTCTCCTTCTCTGACTGAATTGCACCCACGTTTATATGTAGGGAGAAGAAAGTGTTTCGCCGCTCCTTGATCTTTTCTTCCACTTGTCCTGTTTTCTTTTTTTTTCCCCCCAGAATTAGACCACAAACAGAGGAGGAGATGCACTGTTGCTGCACCATAATCACTCGGGCATGCAAATTCAATCTTCTGTAGCTACTGAGCCAAATGAAAACAGGGTGAAAACAATAAGCAGGACACACTGATCTTTATAAATCTCCATAAGCCAGATGATTTATTTCTACCATTTCCCCTGCTTCCCATATATAGTAGGGAAAGCAGGGAGGCTGTATTAATGCTTGTAAATATATCCTAACGGTGACCAGCCACTTCGTAGGTGATAAGTTCAGGGGAAAGAAATAAGAAGGCACCTTTCTGCTCTGCCTGTTCCGTAACCGGAGAAACTCGAGCCTCTAAACTAGAAACCTCTGAACCTAACTGAGCTCCATAAAGAACCTGAGCTCCTCTTATACCTAAGCAACAAAGCTCCAGAACAGCATAGGTACAGGCATGAGCTGTTCCTATAGTTCTTTCAAAATAAACTGGGGAGAAAACGGAGAGATGTTAGAAAAAGAAGTTTGGAAGTTGTGTTCTTGTTGGTGTTGTTTGTTTTTAATCCCAGATGCAGAACGACGAGCGGAAAGCTTTGTTTCTAGAGTCAACACAAATGAAACACTTCTTTCAAGAGCAAATCTCACCCACATTTCATCATCTGGCGACTGCCTGTCAGTGCAAAGAAAGAAAGTTTCATGATCAACTGACTAAATACTAATTGTCTGACAGAACGTTATTATTCCACAAGCCACGTTTCATTCTCCCACATGTACAAGAGCTGCTGTGTGCAACATACATCCACCCCAAAGGCTTAATAACATTTACAGAAAGTAAAACAAAATTTAAAAAAATCCACATTGTGCAACATACAGATACAAAGTGATTGGAGGAAAAAAAAGGGTTGGCACTGCACACTGAAAGAGATCAAAGCTAATAGGAAGAATGCTACAAGCTGAAAAAGTGCCACTCAGAAGCAAATTTTCATCCTCTGTGCTAGTCCAGTCTCTGCCTCTGTTCCTATTCATTCTGCCTCTTCCCATCAAGGCAATCTGGGTTTATATCTCCAGGATATTACTTCAAGATATGAATCAAAGCTCTGATCCGAGGGGATGATTTCATCACTAATCTTTCTCCATTAGAAGAACTCCAAGGTTAACAGAAATTAGTAAACATCTTTTAATCCTGTACTGCAGTTTGCTTTGCAGTATGCTCTGTTAGACATTATTTATACTTCAGGGAGTACTTTCATGCAGTATCCAAGCAACAAATAGAAGGAAAAATGCACGGCACATTGCAGATTTGGCTGAATAAATAAAATAAACACAGAGACATTGCTAGTTAGGCGCTGAGGATGTAAGACAAGAACACTCTTTTCTGCATACACATCTTTTGTGGAAAGACATCTATTACATTGTAGATTCATGACTCATTTCTGAAGTGCATCCACAACCAAGCTCATCCCCGCTAAAATCACAAATTAAAGAAGTGACATTGCCATTATTGGCACACAATTTCTTTAAGAGAGAAATCCTTTCCAATAAGACGATGCAGCAAAATAAACAGAACACTCACATTAGCTCAGTGAAGGGTCATTAACAGTTACCCCATGGTTTCTCTGTATTAAGTATCTCTAAAGCATTGATTCCAACAGCAAAGGTTAAGACTATAAAGACTATAATGATCAGGTTTCCTATGGTGGCCATTATGGGTTAGATTCCCAGCTGATGGAAGTCAGTGTGGTCTCACAGAAGCCAGCAGGAAAATGCCAATCTGTACCAACTGACAAGCTGGTTGGTTGGTCTCCCAAACCACCAACCTCTGCCCCAGCTCTGCTGTTGCTCCTGGCTCAGCTCTCACTATGGAGAATGCATCTCACAGTGAGGCTGCTTCCTCTCTTTAAGCAGCTGGAGTAGGCAGCGTTTGATTCCACAAAGCCTACCCTGCCTTTCCTTGCTCATTGGATGTTGACGCAGAACGCTGCATGTCACTCATCTCATCTCTGCAAGCAGCCAAAAGCAAATCCCCTGGTGCTTTTACTCTTTCCCAATGCTGTGGTGATGAATGGATGATGAAAACTACAACAGACAGGAGAGAGCTGTGCCGTGCCAGTGTGGGAGTTAAGCAACACACCTAGAAATCAGTGCATGTAAGGAAGCACAGCATGAAGGTTAGCACAGAGACCACGAGTCCAACACCAAGGTATGACAGAGCAGATTTACCTGTGCTTTCAGGATTACCCTCACAGGTATTTCATTGGTAAGATCCTAAAAGTAGATATGCATATGAACACACACAGCGTACATACATCAGGTTTCCTCTTACTCTAAGTCCAGACGGCTTTTTATTATTTCATCACTTCTCAACTGCAGCACTTTGTCAGATGTCCTACATTTACTACAAAAATGTTCTTCTACCTTATTTTGCCAAATTACTGCATTGCTGACCTTAGCACAGAGTCAGACTTCTGTGAATACATGTCTGGCACACATCTGCAGATGTCCACAAGAAACTGTACCACCTGTGCTCTCGTCCAAGGACTTACTGGGATTCAGAGATCAGTCAGAACAGCCTCATTCACGGGTGAGATGCTAGGTTCTCCCGAGTGCATCTCTGACTGGATATTGCCTAGTCTTGAAAGAATGTAATCAGAGATGTAAAATGATTGCAGCTGTCAGACTTTCCACACTGTGAGGCTGCCAGCAAGTGCTCCTTTTCCACCCCCAGCCCTAAGCAGATCAACGCCCATTTTCCAGTTCCACTCGTTCTGCCTGAGCAAGGTCTGCTGGATCAGTTATTCACAAGGATGCAATCAGTTTCATGCATCACTCTGTTACCATGCAATCACAAATACCATTCATCAAGTAGACAAGCATGTATGATTCCAGATAATTCACAAATTACACTCAGCACAACTTTCTCCACAAGCCTAGCTCCACGCTCAGGCAGCTCCACTGGCCCATGGATCTGGTATCTGGTCAGTTTGCAAAGATCTGGTTAATATCTCCACATTGTTTGTATACTACCCATTGATTCAAAGAGAGAAGAAAACTTCAAACTATGCAGAACGGATACCAAAATCATATTACTGTAGCAGTGAGATACAAATGGTCCTTATACTTGATTACATTTTTGATGGGATATCACTGAATCAAGTTGTTCACTTGAAAGTAATTTTATGTTGTGTGGACAAAATGATGCCTTCACAGGTTGAAATTGGTCTATTCATGATCTTTAAAATTAAAGTGCTACGAATAAAATATTATTGATTATCTGTTGGGTTGTTTGGTTGTTTTTTTTTTGTGTGATTTGTTTCAGAAAAATCCTCCACAAGCAACTTCAAGAGCAAATGCATTAATCACCAGTGACAGATGGGCTAAGCTTTCCTTGCTTTATGAGAAAAGCACGGTGCTCACCAGTAGGCACAGGCAGCACTGCAGTGACATGCTAACTACAGCAGCTTCAGCAGCACCACACTTTCCCCCTTGATGTCTACACGACACGTAATATGAAAAACGTTACTCCTGCTCTCAACATGAGCCTCCTGCAGATTCTGGTAAAGTACAGCAGCTTAGGAACTCCAGCTGAGGAACTGCTCCAAACAAAATCCAGAAGGAAAGCACTGGGTGATGTCCACACTTACAAAAGCTTTTGGTGAAATAATTTTGTCAACTTCTGAGCAAAATCAGATTTTTAAAAGTATGCACTTTCACACCTACTTGAAAGCAAGTTTGTACTGGGCCTTTGGCTGCTTAAAGCTGGACTTAAAACCATGTCTAAAACCAGCACTATCCAGGCCCATGCTGAGGAGACGCATCTGTGGTTTCATTGCTGCATGGTCATTTCTGTTTCAGCTGAACCCTGCACATGCCCTCCAGACTTGACCTCCCAACTTTCCACACTATTGACAGGAATCAGTATGATGCAGGTTTCCCTTTCCTTAAACAATCCTTAGTAAAAATCAGAGAGCTGATTTTCAAATGCTAGATACCTCAGATATTTATGAAACATATTGCAAGAGCTGATTCCCAGCACGCTCCTTCCTTCAAAGCCAAAAAAATAAATAAAAACACGTATTATCTTAAAAGCCAAAACATCGCTTTTCATCTTAAAACAAAACAAAACAAAAACCAACAAAAAAACCCCTGAGACCTAAAACTTCATTCTGGCTGCGCAGAATTCCTCTCTCAGTCGAAGCAGTAACAACTCTGCTAAAAGACAGATGCTGGACAGCAGGGCAGTGGGTGCACAGCAGCTTCCCTTTCTGGGGTTTCTGGGTTTTGTTTTTGCTGACTTTCTGCGCCGGTGCTGTTGGGGGAATGGTTGAGGATAGGGCTAATGGGTCTCAGACGTGAGACCTAGCACAGCTTTTCTTCACCTTTCCTTAATCCTCAAGAAGCAGGTATTCCTCTATTCTATAAAGGAAACATTTCAACAATGTAACTTCAAAACAATTTCAGCAGCTTTCTCTTTTTGCTTCTTGAGAATCTAAGTTGCTGGCATAAATTACAATCCTATTTTCTCTGCATAAGAGGGCTCACTAAGGAAAGCTCTACTCCAAGAGCAGTCTTTTTACCTGTATTCCCCTATGAGGCTCATGAACACCATGAAGTGCAAAATTATCAAGTGCCCTGAGCTATGCACAGTAAGCTAGGAGCTGTAAAAGGAACATACAGTGTCCCCTGCTCTGCCCTAAGGAGATACGCCTCTGTTATTTCATCAACTTTGAAACTATTTTTTATCCATGTACCAGACAGCTCTGGTACACCAGACAGTCACAGACCTTCTGGTCACTCAGATGAACACAGATGACAATACAAATGAAAAGCAGAAAAGTGAAGACTTTTTTTAATATTGAATTAGCTAACTGAAGAAAGGGAAAGTTTTGGAGGATAATTCTTAAACTGCCTGAAATCATCCCTGTGATGGTGAGCACGGCGCACCTGAATGTCACAGTTCCAGAAGGAGTGTGAAAAATTCTGCTGAACAACTGAACAGCTTCTATAGGCTTTCCTAAGAGCTCTGAGAGCCAAGGTGCTGCACAGCGAATCTTGTTAGCTAATGGTCCTTGATGGCCGAAACCCAACACCTGAGGTTTGTGAATGAAGAATTTTGCACAAACATGATATCTTTTTGGCTTCTACAGAGCAGGTAGAATTACCTGGTCTTCCAGCAAGACCTTCTGAAGAACCAGGAGAACAAGGACAGGTGAAAGACAATTTCCTACAGTAGGGTTTCTTAATTTACAAAGTAGGGATCAGTTACCCTTCTCCCATATTGGTTGCACAGTGAGTGAGTTCAACGTGAATGGCAATCAATCTGGTTGTATATCTTCAAATCTGAATTCTGATTGAAAGCTGAGTTCCAAGGCAATTTTCTTTGTTTTAAACAGAATCCATCATTAGCATTATGGTATTCGCAGTGTACAGACCTCTTTGATAATATCAGTTAGCTGCTGTGCTGATATTAATGCTTCTCTATCACTATTTATCCTACCTGCTTTAACTAAGCTTTTCTCCAACACATTGTTCTGACCATAGATTATTCTGACCACCATCTCCTGCACTGCTCTTTAAATATTTCACCATCCTGCTAGAAGATGGGGCCAAACAGAATATCAAGTTCTGGCTCAGAACGCACTTCTTGCTTATCTGCTCTCTATCCTTGGCCTTTAAGGTAAAGGAAGTAAGCTTCATTTGAATTACAGCAGACTAGAATTAATACAAGATGGAAGCTTTACAGAAAAGGCATTTCACAGCTTGATGAAGAATGTGGACAGAAGCATTACTAAACTAAAGCAGTAACAAAAAAATTTCACATTGAATACGTAGTCAATAGTCAGGCAGCATATAATGCTTGTGGCAGTTATACTCTGCATCTTATCAATGGGGGAATAAAGAGCTTTTTATTTTGAAACCTCTTATACTAGGATAAGGAGATAATGCTACATCAGATAATGCTTCAGAACACGCACGACAGGGACGTTTCTTTGATTTGCCTCATCAGTTAAAGAAAAAGAAGACATACTAAAAGAAAGAGCTGGACACCACCAGGCAGTCAACTCTGGAAAGAATAACCTCTGGAAAGAAACCTCTGCTGTTGTCGGAAGACAGCCAGTCTCAAATGGCTGCCTTGGGACTCAGGGTGTTGGATGATGCTGGTGACATAAAAAGAACCACCGTCCTTTTAAGTCAGACTGGAGTTGGTTGTTCTTCAGAGACTCTGGGCCCTGCAGATGGTGCATGACCACTTCTGCCTCAGTGGTGAAATCTGCCCATTAAAGAAATGACGGCACAGACAAGCCCAGACTTTCACGCAGTGATTACTGTGTCTGATCCAGTGACAGGCAGCTGAATTACAAGACACCTCAAAAGGAGTCGGTCTCAAAGGGTCAAAGACTACAGTGAGAAAAATAATTAGTACCCCAGCTCCAGGCTGAGAGTCAATTCCCCAGTGCTTACAACATGGAAGCACCTGCCCTTCTGGGGAGACACAAGGAAAGATTATCCACCAGAAGACATACGTTGAATGGTGCAAGAAGTAACACGGCTTAGTCTTTAACTGCAACTTGCAACGTGCAGCACAACCCCGTCCTCATTCCTCTCTCCCTGCATCATCATTAGGATTTCAAGCAGTGCTGCAGCAGTGTAGTATGCTGCATGTTTTGGCAGCACGCAGTACTATCAACACTAAGGGTAGAGAACTGCAGGCAGGAAGCATATCAAACTGAAACAGTCGTGCATGAAGTTATAAAAAAGAAAATGCATCATACTCTAGGACAATGGTTATATATAGCTCTGAATCAAATCTTCAGCAAAATTATTTGCTTTGAAATTGGTATTTGTTCTAGGCTGACTAAATAATTCAAGTACTTTCCTTGCATTACCTCCTAAAGTAAGAGTTTCATCTTTATTATTCATTACTCAGGTGGGAAGCTTTGCTTGCTGTAAAATTAAGTGCAACAACAGACAGCAGTAAGAGCAAGATGTGGGGCCTGAATCCTGCGAGTGAGATTCCTACCAAAGCACTTCCACACACCAAGAACGTAATACAGCCCACACCTGCTAACATTGCAGGAGTGAAACACAGTTTATCCTGAGACGAGGTCACACTACAAAACTCAGGTCAAGATTCTTCTTGTTTTAGGCCAGTTTACACCAGTCTCCCCTCATAAAAATCTATCAGGATACTTCTGACCCCACTTTGCACAGCCCCATCCCAAGTCTTGCGTTTTACCTGTAACTGCAAATTCACACTGTGATGAGCTGCTGTGTATTTAACAAGTCCTCTTAAGATAGGAAAGCCTAACTAACACACACCCAAGCAGCTCCATTAAGCTGATACAGATACTTCCCTCAACAAGGGTTACACGATCTGCTCTTTGCCCACCTGCACGAACTATTTCATTTCCCTGTTACTCAGCTCCAAATTTGATCCTGCCCTGAGCCTGGCACACAAAGGTGTTCTGCATCTAATGCATTCCCACAGCTGGCAAGAATAGGAGAAAGGGTACGCCACGCTTCAGACAGTCTCATTGGAATCACAGATTAAACACATGATACCTTTGTCTCAGTACAGCAAACTTAATAAACCTGCTTCAACTTGTCATAAAATGTTGAGTTTAAAACAGACTCTGTAACTAGAATTTCAGCAGTGGAAAGCTCAGCAGATTTTGAGCCGTTTTCCATGCTTACAGTATGCCCCACACACCACCGAGGCATTTTGTTCAGAGGTCAGGAATGTGGGCACACTATCATAAGAGTCAGGAAATCATTTACAGAATGCATAAAAACTGCTTTGCAGGGCAATGCCTCAGAGCTGAGAGGACATGACATAATCTCCTTGTTGCATAAACAAATTTGGTTAATGTACAACCTCCATACGCAATAGTCAGATGTTTTAAGGAAAAGCAGACCCGCTCAAATTTAATTTCTCTGCTCATGAGAGTAACTCAGTAGATGACAGCACATACTACAGAAGCTCTGCTTCTTGGGGGAAAAAAATAATAGCTTCAGCTTTAGTTACTAAATAACAACCATCACCAACTCCCACATTCCTCCATTTCAGGACAGGTGCGATGCTCTGAACATCTCTAAATGGAGATATTTTGAAGCAGAATTTTGTTATCCTTCAGGTTTTCTTTTCTTGCAAACTGATGTCATTTCCAATCACAGACAACCAACCAAAACAATGTAAACACACAACCCAAACATTTAATATCTGATGAGAGTAATAAAATGTGCATTACGCTACTAATTCAAAATTCTAAATATATAACTATAGTGAAATACTCTAAATATGAATAATTAATATATTATAAATATAATACTACAGTGAAAAAAGTGCCAGGAATTTCTTACACAAAGAAGGGCTTATTTATAACATAAAAAAAGCACACGCATCTTCCAAAAAAACTAAATGATATCGGTTGGAATTGACATTTCAAGCAATTTATTTGGAAAGTTAATAGGAAGATGGAATAGTTACTGGTATCTTATCCATCAGGAATTTTGATACCCAGAAACTTATATTCGGGTATGCACTGTTGTCATTTGTTGCCAGAGAAAATCAGTGTTAATTATGTTGTATCACTGCAGTCACCTGGTCTGACTGAAAGAACACCAACACCTCTGAAGGGCCCATTCAGAATCAAACAGATGGCTATCTATGTGAACCTTCAGAGAATACTGGAAATGTTATACTTCCAACTACATATACTGCACTTACCAGCCAGCAAAATCTAGCAGAGTAGTTTCAGGAACAGATTAAACAAGATTCTAGCATTTTTATTTTTTTTTAAATGAGACATCATATATGAGCACATCCTCAAAAACAATATAAGACCACTGCATCCTACTGATGTCATTGGATGGAATAAATATCAAAAATCTTTCAGTCAAACTGCACTTGTCCTCAGGAAAATTTCAGCTCTAGTTTACCAACAAGGCTCAGCACTGAAGACAGACTATCCTGCACTACCACTTGCATATAGTACATCAGAGTTTCGCCTCTGTGATGAGCACTTACCAGCGAGGGCCTTGATGCGAGAGCGTTCAAACAGTCGAGCAGAACTATTTTCATTGTCCCAGTCATCGACATCCCAGCGGTTGTTGACATCACTGTACTGCTGCTGGATTTCAATGTTGTCGTAATCTGTCGCTACTGTTGTCGTCATCCTGAGTCCTCTTAATCTATTCTCAGCATCAGATTCTTCTTAAAATCCTCTGGAAAACAAAAGTACATAGCGTGATGGATTTAGACAACATACGCTGGAAGTAAGTCGTAAGGTTCTTATTGCTTATTGATAAAAGCAAAACTTCAAGAGATTGAAGAGATGCTGTGCAGGCCCCATCCTTGAAGACATTCAAAATCAGGCTGGATGGGGCTCTGAGCACTGATAGAGCTGTAGGCGACCCTGATCGTTGCAGGGGAGTTGGAGCAAATGGCTTTTGAGGGGCCCTTTCAATAATTCTGTGATTCTATGCACAGACATTTGCAGAACTGTCACGTTGGACTCCACACAATGGAAGTGGAACATACACTGAATGGTGCAGTAAGACACTTTCATAATCACCATTTCCAAGAGCAGCCTGTCTTTTATAGATCCATCACTGTTGGCCGAAGCTTATGGTCACACAGGCAAGTCAGCTAATAAAATCCTGAAGTGCAAAGAAAACCCCAACAATTTAACAAAATGGTGAAAATTCTGATGGAAAAAAAAATACCTAAATGCTCAAGAATCACAGAATCATAAAGGTGGAAAAAATCCCACCACTGGGATCATCCAATCCAACCCCCAGCCCACGACCCTCAGTGCCACATCCCATGATTCTGGGACTCCTCCAGGTGACCCCACCGCTCCCTGGGCAGCTGTGTCAGTGCAGAATCACTTCTGGAGAAGGAATTGTTCCTAGCAGCCAACCCGAACCTCCCCTGGCACAACGTGAGGCCATCCCCTCTCGTCCTATGGCCGTTCCCTGCCAGCAGAGGCCGACCCCGCCTCACACAGCCTCCTTTCGGGTCACTGTAGCTGCATAAGCATTTGACCAGCAGAAGCCTTTTAACACAGACCTGAAGCAGCGTTTCTTGCACGCACACTGTGTGTCTGCTCCTGGCAATGCATGCACGACCTCAGCCGGCCCGTGACACACACAGCAGGCTCTGACCCCCGAGCAGCACAGCTCGCACACGAGCTGCTCCGTGCAGCAGGCCGTGCTGGCACGCTCTCGCCGCTTTCTGACTGGAATGTGCACGTGCTCATCCGCAGTGCAGGTATAAGACGGCCTAACACCTCCTCTAGGGGAAGAGTAGGGATGCTATAAATGGCCGCTAAGCTGTTTATTTCCTTCTGCTCTCACTCCCGCCGCTGCCCCTGCGATGTTTAAAGTAGCCCAGCAGACAGCGGGTCACCGCACGGCGCTGCACCGACGCCGCACCTTTCGCCTCAGCGCGGAGCCAGGCCTCGCGCTTCCCGCGCAGCGCCATCACCATGGCGGACCGCGCCGCTTCCCCCCGCCCCGCCCCGCCCATCCCCGACGCGCCCGGCGGCGGCAGGTGGCGGCGGCCCGAGCGCGCTGCGGAGGCCCCGCAGAGGCGGGCGCGGAGCCAGGGGCGGCGGCCCGAGGAGGCGGCGACGTGCTGCCCCCTGCCGGCCCGACACCTTCCAGCACAGCCGCGACCGCGGGCTCTTTGCGGGCTGAACGGCTGCGACGGGATTGGGCCGCCGCTCGTAAACAAAGGGATGGAGCGAGAAAGGGGACGGGATGAGACCCACCGGCACCAGGCGTTTTTCTGCACGGCGCTCGCGCGCTGATCCCGATCCAGCCTCCAGCCTGGACAAAAGCCTCTCATTGATTCCTGCACGCAGGCAGAAATCAGGGTTAATTCCAATTAAACCCGTGCAGTAACCCTGCTATAAACAACGAGCAGAGTCAGGCTGTTTCGTAGCGCCGGGCCCAGCCTTTCCAACCGTCTGCATCCATAATCACTCGACGGAGGAGGCAATGTGCCCTGAAAAAGCAGCAGCTCGAACCACAAAAATAAAAGCAGTGGCCCTAAAAACTGGGAGCAGCCACGTGCTAGTTCAATAGAGATGCTGCAAGCCACAGACAGGCTGAGAGAGCTGGGCTGGGCAGCCTGGAGAATGGAAGGACCTGGAGACCTGAGAGTGGTCTTCAGTATCTGAAGGGGCTGTAAGAAGGAAGGGGACAGAGTCTTTAGAGGGATCTGTGTGACAGGACAAGGGGAAATGGTTTATAACTAAAAGAGGGGAGATTTAGACTGGGCATAAGGAAGAAGTTTTTGACAATAAGGCACTGGCACAAGTAAAGTCAGTGGCACAGGCTGCCCAAAGAGATGGAGGTGCCCCATCCCTGCAGACAGCCAAGGTCAGGCCAGACAGGGCTCTGAGCACTGGTAGAGCTGTGGATGTCCCTGCTCAGTGCAGGGGAATTGGACCACATGGCCTTTAGGTCTACCTTCCAACTTAATAAAGGTAAACTGAGCAACGAAACGGGCCTGTTACCCACACCTACAGGGTTAGAAAACTTGCATTTTTGTGCTGGCCCTGTAAAACTGTTATATTAAAAGTAATATCTGTTTCCACTAACTCTCTTCTCTCAGATGCCAACTGAACAAACAGCCACAGCAAGGAGGTGTGGAAGACATGCAGTGCGCTGATAGAAATAAGTACCTTGCAGCAAAGCCCTTCAATGATGAGAGGAAGATACCACAACTGAATTCTAAATGAAATAAACCACCAGGCATTCTTCCAAAGTAAAGCCAAGTACATAACGTGCCACCACAGCCCTAAGTTCCTGCCGAAAACCGTTCCTCTTAGGAGTCCTGTGGCAGCTGTGGTCCAGCCCAAGGCCCAGTGCCGCAGGGAGCAGCATGAGGAGCCAAACACAAGCTCTGGCAGAAACCTCCACACTGCTGAACTGCAACTCCTGCAGTTGGGCTGAGCTGAAATACCAAGTTCTGTTTTTAAGTTACGGATGGCCTATTTGACAGATGGAAACACCGCCACTGTCTGTAGCTGCCCTACAGGGAAAAACTTTTTTCTGGAGCTCCTGATGGAGCCAGGTTCACTATTAATAACCTCATATGTGATCTGACACCACAAAACTAGCTCTGCACTTGAAAGACATATGGTGAAAAGTTATGCCCATGTAACATATATATGTATTACTCATATGCATCCATACGTTTTTTAAGCCTGACGTGTTACTTGCACTGAACTGCTGTAATTTATTTGGTTACACTTCCACTGCCTGATGATCTCAACAGAGATCAGTCAGCACAAAGAAGAGGGGCTGCACTGTTTACCATTAGCTTACTGCAGCACTCTCCACTCATGTGAAAAGTGCCTACTAACACCCTTGTAGGAAATGATTATGGAATACATACTGCAGGCTGGAAGCACGTGGACAGAAGAAAGCCTGCACTCCAGCTTACTTACAACTTCTGTAATTTAAAAATCCCAGCCTGGCTTTAAGTTGGAATACCAACCTAATAAAGGAACAGTGTTTTCTATGGAGATCAAATGTAACAAGACTTTCAGCTGCCAATATCCTGAGCAGTCTTAATAGGGAAGACTCCAAACCAACTCACCGTCAGAATACAAAGACAAAAAATAACCAGGCATTCCAGAAATGGCTGGTCCCAACTTCATTACAATTCAGATAGACACTCTAAACAGCCTCTACACAGAGCATGAAAGCAGAAAATATGCACTAGGATTTCCCACTTTGTCCATGTCCTCTTAAACCTACGTGACCACACTGTATGCACCAAGGCCTTGGAAACTTTAGCAGGTAATTACAGGGATAGGTGAACTAATAAGGAGCATGCAATTACTCCAGGCCCAAAGCACTCGGCACAGACCTGTCATGATGCAAAAAGATTTTGTAACTGAAGTCTTCTGTCTTCACCGTTGAACTATAACACACTGTTGCCTTCTGCTGAGTTGACACAACACCAGATGATCTTATGAGAGTACAGAGATGAAACCATTTCATTTCAAAGCATTCTTTAATATAGATTGCATAATTTGGGAGTGCAAGGCTTGGCGTTATCTTCAAAAAAGAATAAATGACTTCAAGAAAGAACCAGCTACCAGAAAAGCTTTTTCTCAGATAGTTTTCAAAGACAATAGCCAAGGGTCAGACCTCCCGTATTTACTTTCATAAATAAAGTAGATTCTACTCTGTTTGTTTCTCAGATAATACAAAATAGTTTTATTCAGACCATCTGAAGAATGAATTCATTTTTAAAAAATTCACTGGCTACTTTCAAGTGCAGAACTGTAATCCACTATATGGGCTAAGACTAATCACTAAGGTTCTGCCATAACCACACATCTGGAATGACTTCTTAATAGTTGCATTTATCTTTAAAGTAAACATTATTCCTTCAAGAGTTACTATTCTCCTGTTGAATGTTCTAAGCTGCTGTTAGTTTCACATTACCCTTATTACCTCACAGATTGTCAGGAGGTTTTATGATGTTATGATTACACAAAACATATTTTGAACAGCGATCCCAAATGCTCTCATTACTTATGTAAGTAGTGTATCCCTTGGCTAACTCACAGTTCAACCTATTGCAGTTTCCCTGACAGTTAAGGCAAACTGCACTGCAACTGAATGGCTGAAAGGGCTGACAAGGGGACACAGGCACTTGCATCTTGGGGTTACTAGGCTACGTGGGGCTATGAGAGCAACTGCTGTAAAAAATGACAGTGGTTTATCCCCACGTCCTATATACCAGGTATGTAAACTGAAGACATCAACATCACCAGCTGCCTCCTTTCTGGTAGGACGTTTTGAAAACTAAGGCTGGACAAGCACAGAAATTAATTTGATTATCCCTTTTACAGGTCTTCCACCTCCAGATGCTTCCAGCCCCAGCCTGTACTGCTTTTCTCCCACTGCTGACTCACACCAGGGCAATTAATCCACCTCTTAAGCAACAAATTCACTTGGAGTACCTATTATTATTATTATAGAAAGGAAGAAAATCTAGTTAAGAAGTAACTAGACTTCATGTTCATTCTGAGTAATACTCAGCTTTCTCCTAACAGCAGCTCAATAGACAGCAAATATTTCTAACGTGTCATTTTGAATCTCATATTTGAACTAGAAGATCTGGAAATCCTTCCAAGTTTCCAGAATCCAGATACATCTTGTCTCCTCATCAGGGCGAGATTACTAACTTCCACAGAACTGGACTACTCAAGTCAGCAGGGACACATTAGGAGAAGCTCCTATCTGAGTGCAGAATTGCATTGAAGTCCAAACACCCCCACAGCGCAAATGCTGCGAGTATTAAAGAAAACAGAAACCAGAACTTTACCAAACAATGGAACTGGAAGGGTTTTTAACGTAAACTTCAGGAAGACTGGAAAGCACATGCCTCCATTCCACTCGTTCCTTAACCTGACACCTGAAGGAGCTGCCTCCCATCCTGTCCTCACGCTCAGCCCTGAGACAACTGCTTGGTGTTACGTGAGCTGCGGTACACAAGGGAGAGAGACCTCATCCTCACAGTGTGGTTTAACAACACAACTGCTGACATTTGGGCTTCTTGTTTCAACTGCTAATCCAGCTGTAAAACAATAAAGGCACTACTATGGTAAGGCTTTAATTCCCCTGACCTGCAACATCCTCTCTGACATGCAAGGTCTGGATCCTGATCTCATCTTTTTTTTTTTTTTTTTTTTTTTTTTTTTTTACAGAATCACAGTGTTTCTGCATTTTCCGGCCTAAAAGCTCTTCACAAATTATGTCTCTGCCTTCCTGTTTGCTACGAGTCAACCCTCTCACTGGTGCAGACTCCTCTGGCCCCGCGTGCTCTGGGATGCGGGGGCTGAGAGCTGAAAGTCCCTTGAAAGGTCACAGGAAAAGGGTGGACAGGCTGTGCTACTGGGGAGTCAAATGCCACAATCAGTGTGTAGGGCACAGACACTTCAGGAATGCACAAACAAAGCAAGACTGAAGACTCTGCTGTCAATGCAGGTTGGAAAAGGGGGAAAAGGTCATTAAAATCACGCAGCCTGTCCTTCACACTGTGAGGTCGACTTCCCACATCTCAAATAACCCGTCATCTGAAAGCCAGCAGATGGGAGCTTGGAGTTTTGCAAGCTCTCAGTTTTCCTCTGAAGTCCCCAGGATGCAACATTCTAGCTGGGAGACTGGGACTCATCACTTAGGCATCAAAATCACTTCAAGAGGTGCTCACACTGCTCTTTGTAAACAAAACTACAGTTTACTTTGTACCAGAAGCCCTGGTGTTTTCAGTGGCACCTGTGATCGATACGTATAGCACACAGAACAAAGATGTCAAATGCTTCAGCAAATGTAGCACTCACAGCCCAGCATGGAACAAAACTTACTTGATAGACCAAAACCAAATGTGTATTTGACAACTTTCAATTCAGGCACAAACCACTGCAGTTTTCTAGTCTGATTCTCTCCACGTTCTAGTCTACACAACTTCACCCAGATCCTTATCTACTACCCAGCAAACCTGGATTTCAACAGTTTTTCCTAAAGACTCTAGAATTATTAATTGAAAGAAAACTGAGGCCTTTCAGGTAGAGAGAGGCAGATTTTTGAAAGCAGTTAGTGAAGAGGAGTGCAAAATCAGGCCATAGAGAGCATTACCACACATAGAACTTAAGGGTGGGGTGAGAACCAAATCCTTTTGGGCCTGCCCTTCCTCTTCCCCTCAACACCTGAGGAATGCAGAAGTAGAACAGCTTGTCAGGCTGCTGGGGCAGGCAGCAGGGAAGGCTCTGATAACCAGCACACTTGTATCCAGCCATCTTTCACCTCTGCTGAAAGGAAAATGTACAGAGATACGTGCACAGGACGGTGGTTTGCATTGAGTTACACATGGAGGCACCTAACTTCTATCAGGATTGTGTCAATAGAACTCCACATAATGTGAATGCTACTCCAAGGCCTAAAGAATGCAACATCATTAGCCAGTTTTCAAGCGAAACACAGAGTGCTCTGCCTTTATTTCATGGACTTACTGTTTTCCTTGAACACTGCCACTACGAATCCAGCCACAGCCAAATGCCATTGAGTCATTCTGTAACAGGGTATGCAGTTTAGCTAGGGCTAGCCCATGGCTGCTCAGGTGATGCCTATGGGTTACACATAGCATCACTCCATCTGAGAAACCATCTTAACACACAATGTGGCCAAAAGGAACGCAACTCAACATCCAAAACTCTGACTTACAAAATATCAACGGGGCACTTTCTAGAACTGCCATCCTACTGCCTGCTTGTAATGAAGTCAAAAAAGAAACCCCCAGATTTCAACCTGTGCAGTCCTAAACCAACACCTCCTTCTTTAAAAATCACTTTCAGCATCTTCAGAATGTTTCCTAAGCGGGTTAAAAGCAGCCTGTTATCAAATATCTGGGAGCACCCTTCTTCCATGCAAATAACTTAGCTGGAAAAAAATCCTGGGGGATCCGCTCACTACAGTTTCTTTCACTCCTCCATGCCTGAACCTATTGCTGGTCATCTTGGCTATCCCAGGCAGTAGCCTCTCACCTCTGTTTTGAGAAAATAGTGTACTGCTGTGTAAGATAAGCTGGCCAGACACCATACACTCAGAAGGTACCTTTTAAAAAACCTAGGCTCAATGAAAATACTCCCATGAAATAAAATCCAAGTCGAGCTTACACATTTTAAACAAACCTGCCAAATTGGTTAGCCTAACTTTGCAGACATGCTCTGGTGGTTGACAGTCCAAAAGCAGATACAGCTGGTCCCTTTGAAACTGAGAAGTGAACAACGAATAGCAGAAACAGGGACTGTATTCTGTACAGCGACTGCAATGGTGTCCTCGGGGCTGTGAGGGCTGTACAGCACAAGCAGCATGTGTTTGTGCACCTGTGGGCACTGACCTGTGGGGTTACTGGTAACTCTCAGCTGGCATACCCACATGATTGTCAGCAGGCCAGCAGCTGCCACTGGTACAGCTCACACAGTTAAGCCTACTGACGGCAGTCAGTTAACAGCGTTAAAGGGAGCAGCCTGGATTAATGACACATTCATTATATATACCATGCTCGTGTTTGTAAGGAGAATGCAGTCAACTAGACGAAATCAATGGAGGTTGAAGTCAGAAAGGCTCCTGCTCAGCTCGGTCCCTTCTGGAACTACAAGAAAGCCCTTTACTACATAGACTCTAACTGTCAAGATGTTTATTCTGGTACACACTTCAGCTTAAGCATAACTCAGTTGTTTCACAGTGACAATGGAGGGGGCAGGAAGGCAAAAACATACTCTGAAATCTGTGTCTCCATATTTATGAATTCCTGGTTGGAAATCCTTACAGAGACATGGCACAGAGATGGGACCTTATTTCAAAGGAGCATTCAGATTTTGAACAGCCTTGTGATTTTGTTAAAAGCCTCTGCATTTAGCCCTTCTCCATCCTCATCATGAAGCAGAGCAAAGGTACATTTTTCAAGCATCTCTGAACAACACAGTAGAAAGTATTCATGCATGACTCTGCTGGATCTTAAATCTGGTGGAGGGTGCCCAGAACATCTTGCCTCACCATTTGGCAGAAATAAAAGCTGACATGTTGCAACACTGTTAAGAAGCTTCCAAAGAAACTTCCTTCTACTCACTAAGCTACAAAGTCACAGACTTTAAGGGACAATATTTAGCATGTTTTAGAGCGATCTGTGGGTTGACCTTCACCAAAAGAATGTGAATATATAGGACAACAGGCTATGGTGATATTTACCTTTTTCTTCGCTGGAACTGATCAGAGTTCTGCTTAGTATTTTTCAACTGTTTACCCAGACTAGAGTTCCATTGAAAAAACTGTTGCCCTCAGAAAAGAGTCTCCCATTTTCTGGTCTCTACCCTCCCATGACTCAGAGCTTACAAGAAACAGAGCCCTGACCTTTGGAAGACACTTTTGTGTCAGAAAAAGTAAAATTAAATTAAATAAAAAAGCCCACACACAAAAGATGACGCTCTCACTTCCTGAAGCCTGTCAGACTTGTGGTGGTTCTTCTTTGAACGAAGGCATCACCGTCTGTGAATGGAGAACAGTGGATAAACCTTCACATTTTGACTCCAGCCATGACCCTAACTTGGCAGGCAGCTCCAGACAACCTGAATGCCCTCAGCTACATCACTGTTTGTTTTGACCGCTCTCCAGATCCAGTGCTCCAGCAAAGTGGCAGTGCCAGGTGGTATCCAGCCACCCAGGCTGCTGGTGGGCATTGTGGCAACAGCGCAGCTCAAGGGTCTGGCTAGCCTGTAATCTAAAGGGAAACAGTCTTAGGGAAATAAAGTCAGGTCACTTGATCAAATAATGGTGATTGAATACCTGTGCTCACCAGTTACAACTTTGCATCTTAACCTGACTAAGGACAGCAACAGTCAAATTGCTGGGCAGGGGAGAAGGACTGGAGATGTTGTTCAATGTGACCAAAACATAAAGCTGGAATTGGAAGTTTCTGCCTCATCTCTTGCTCCTACCAAGAGGGTGTGATGTAGAAGCAATGCCTAGGAATTACATTAATTGGTAATAAGAGAAGTCTGCAATGAGAGGACAACCGAGCCTACCTTCGGAACGTGTGAACGCAAGAGCTAACCAGAAGCTGGCTGCAGCAATCAGCGCGATGACATCCGTGAGCAAATTCCTCTTTCTGCAACCTGAGATGGCTCTGACCTCCTTACAGGGGGAGGGCTGCCAAGTAAACAGCCCTGAGGATTCAGCCTGCCAACTGCTGGCTCTCTCGCACTTCTATTCTTCCTCTCCAGTTCTCCACCCCACCCATCCTAACTCCGTTACTGATATATCTTCCAACTTCTTTGACAGTTAATAAATGTGCATAGCTGACTTGGTGACTGTAGGTCAGGAGCACAGACCCAGGAGTGCCTGTACACAGAAGGTAAAATGTGATTTTCCAGTGCCGCTGCCCAGCTACTGGAACATTCTGTAGCTAAGATGCATGGAACAAAAAAGGAGGACAGCAAAAAACTGTTTTTTGATCAAAATAGCACTTTAAGCCCTGAGACATTGTCTCAGGAACAAGAATGAAATGAGAATATGATGCGGTATAATGATTCCATCAAGCTGGAAAAAAAACCAAAAATTAGCACCAGACTATGGTGCTCTAGATTTGGATGTACGTCCAGGGAGCAGTAGGGCATAACACACAGCTCAGCACAAGCATTGTATGTTCAACCATTGTATGTTCAATCAATCAATAGATGTGTAGGAACCCTGGGATCACTGCCTGCTTGCATCCCCCAGGGAGGATGCGACACCCACCTGGCCACAGGAGGCTGAACACATAAAGGGAAGGACACAAAAATGGGCAGCAACCTCAGGATATGCTGTTGTATACCTTGACAAGCCCCCTGGGTTGGAGCCATTCATCTTAGGGCAGGGAAAGGCTCCATCGCTCTCAGCCAAAGGGAGAAATCCAAACTGCCTCCTGCTTCCCAGGAGAGGCTGGGCAGGGGACTGACTGCTGCTGACAGCTTCCAGGACAGGAAGAATGAGATGGAGCTCTTCTGGCTCTGTCTCCCAACTGCAGAGCTGGGAAACCGCACCCAGGGAGACGCCCAGGGAGAAGAGGATGTTTTGTTGTGTGGGCTTTTGTTCTGAGCTTTGTTTATTTGAGATATTTCACAGCCGGGCAGGCAGAGCATGGAAGCAATTTAAAGGGCCAGCCTGGAAGAAATAACCTGCTCCACAGTAAGCAGGTTTTGAATTAGCAGAAACCAAACAAACAAATAGCAACAACGAAAAACAGATTCTGAGACAGGAAAGATTTGCTAATGCTTTTCATAGGGCAACAACATGCAGTGCAGTTAGAATAAGAGCTGGTTTCAGCAGCACGCTAAGCTCCAGCAGCAACTTATGAAAGGACAACCCCAGCCCAGTACCCTGAGTCTCTTATAAAAAGGAGACTTGGCATCATCACAGTGCAGCTGGTGGTGTCCCATGGTGACTTCTGCCTGGCCACCTCCTGGCACTTGGTCCCAATCCCATGACCCCCCTAGTTCTGCTGGCTCTGCTTTAACCAAAGATGAAGCTTTGCTCATCACCCCAGGGGCTGGATGAAGGACTGGCCTAGTAAAGAATCTAGTTTCAGGCAGCACGGTGGTCCCAGAGGAGGCTCAAAGGCAGCTCCAGAAGGAGCATTTCCTTTAGATGTTGAAACCCAAGTCACAGTCAAGGTCACACAAAGCTTTGCCTCTCACTGGCCAGGGCCAGCACAGCACTGGAGCCTGTTACAGGACCACGTGGGTCACAGCTTCTCATTTTCTAGTGAAAGTAAATTACTCAGTAAATTACTCAGAATTACTGAGGAAATGGGATGATTTTTATGTGGGTGAGATTATGATTGACAGCACTCAGTGTTGCTTCTGGGATGCCAACACTTTGTAAGACCAAACCAGTCAGATTTTGAAAAAACAGAGTTTTCTCCAGCATGGCACTGGGATGACAGGTGCCCTCAGGTTTGGCCAGAGAGGGAGCAGGCCAGGCTGACTGTATCTCCTCACCAGAGGCAGCACGCTGCTGTGCACAGAACCCAGCCAGCACAGCCCGGAGCCTGCAGCTGTCGCAGCACTGAGCACAGGGCTTCATTTCAAAGCTCTGCAATCATCTCCCCCCCCCCCCTTTGAGTCGAGGTCCTCTGTGCACATGTATGAGTTTGACTATGCAAAAGCAGAAACGCTGCTGAAAGCTATTTGCTGAATGGTCCTTCTCCAGTAAAAAGGAAAAACGTCAGTAGCCCCACAAGTCGAGCACCAGGTTATATAGTGGAAGGCACAGCTCCCTCCCAGGCCAACAATATTTCTCACTGGACTTAACCACACGTGGCTCAAGTGCTGGTTCCCAAAGGGGGGGAAACAAAGCACCTCACTCCCTCTTACACCCCTGGGCAGAAGAATTAAGGCCACCACATGCACACAGTGCACTTCACTTCTCGGCTGACCTTCGAGGAGCACACGTGCACAAACCAGAGGAAGATGGCAGGTAAAGCCAAGTGTTCTGCCTCTGTTTGCCCTCTCTGAAGTTTTAAATGGACACCAGCTGTTAATTCCTTTCTACATTCTTCACATTTTTCTGGCCAACTCCCGACAAGACTAACAGAAACCTTTCCCCTTCAACTTTTATCTGATGCATAGATAAAATTGTCGGGCAAGGCAAAGAAATATATATCCTTATTGCCTTAATTGAAATGCATGCCTGGAGGTCTCCAGTGCATCCCTGCCCTTTGAAATGGGTTAAAGAGCCTTAATGCCATCTAAATTAAGTCAATTTGTTATTCGGGGCATTTGTGACCAAACAATTTGAGATGTATCCTGGGAGGAAAAAGCACAGAGGCCAGAATTTAAAACCCTGGGAAATAATAAGATGATGGATGTGGAGTAACGGCCCAGAAAAGTTGTATCTTAAATAGCTTGTGTCATTATTTTGGTTCTTTGATGTTTCAGCTTCAGATAAGGGTTTTGTTTTGTTTGCCTTTTTGAGGAGGGCAGAGCCGGTCCCTATATGTTGTTTTGTGTCAGGCAGAGACATTTATCATTTTCTACGACACAGCAACGAATCCTTCCAGGTTGCTGGTGACAGGTGGCTGACAGAGCTCTGCCTTGCACACTTGTGCACCAGGCGCCCTGTGCAAAGGGCTGGCAGTCCCGTAACACCCACCCCGTGTCTGCTGCTCTGCTGGGACCGCTACACACTTCCCCCAAAACCTTAAGGCAGTACCACTACTTACAAACAGTGCAAGGGAAGCATAATAAATAACTGCAAAAGGCAGCAGACCAAAAGCAGGGCTCTGACAGGTGCCTGGAGCCAGAGGTACTCCTCTTGGGGCCACTGCGGAGCTCCGAACGCCCTGAGGAGAGCAGGCACACACAGCACAACAGCATTGCAGTTTCAAAATGTCTAACCATCGTTATTGGGGCTTTGTTATAGAGCTTTCTGGCACCGCAAGCACCGCGTCATGTGCGCACCGAGGTTTTGCTGGCTTTGTGCACCTAGGGAATGGAAAACGCTTTGCAAAGAGAGAAAAAAATAACAGCGTTGGGTTGGAGAGCTTTGTGGTCCCTCCCGCTGACCTCACAGGGAAACAACGCCACGCTACGCAGCACTCTAGCACTAGCCCCCATCTCCTGAAGTACTCAGGAAATATCTAAAGCAAAAACATTGTATTTCTTCTGCAATCACTCACTTTCAAGTAGTTACCATGCGCAAAGCACCATGCCTGCTTACAAACCCTGGACTCGCAACACAGAGCAGCCGCAGATGCTGAAGAAAAAGCAGCACGAAACAACAACATACAAAAAATATCTGATTGTTACTTCACTCTGATCTGAGGGTTTTTGCTTTTTTTTTTTTTTTTGGTCTGGGAAATAGATCCTCAGCTGGCACGTACCCAACCCAACAGCTGCATTGCTTCTCTACTTCCACCAACACTCCAGAAGTTAGCCAGAGCCCTGTTTGTGCTGGCAAACGCCCAAGGTTTTATTATTATGTACTATTAGTTCAGAGTGGGAAATGTGTGCTGCAGCAAAAAATAAAAATAAAAAAGAAAGATCCAGAGGAGCTAAATAATTGGGTACAGATGTTAAAGCCTCACAAGCTCTACCCACTGGGCAGTGTCTTACATATTGCTTCCATCACCTGTTTGCATTCCGAGTTTTTAATATAATAACTATGTGCCCTACCCCTGAAGAATATTCTAGAATTCCTCGTGCAAAAATTGATAACTTCTGAACTCCATTTGCCTCCTCTTGTTAACAATCTTCACTTTTCAGCACCCACTTTAGAGTCACTTTGTTTTTAAAGAAGATTTTAGTTGCTGCTTTCACTATCTGGCAACTAACGCAATCAGACTACCCCATTCTTATCTAATTTCCCCAGAACTCAGCCAGATGCATCATCCTAAACCTTCAGCATTTAGAATTCATGATAAAATGCCTCCTCCTCCCAAGGTCGCTGTGCTAAATAAAATGCCTCGTTGTTATCACCAATTTTTCCCCATTTACTGGCAACCAACATCTGCTCCACATCCCTGGGGACTGCTGCTTCTCCAGGACGTACAGATGCAAAGGCCAATGCTCAGGTTAAGCAGCAGGAGCCCAACCCTAGCCAAACTTCTGAACCTCGCTTCATTAAACGTATTCCACAAAGCATTGGGAAGGTGCAAAGCACTGCAGCCAACAGCAAATAACAAAAAAAGTAAAAACACAAGAAAATCACTGGCATTTCCATGACTGACCTGTAATGGTTTTGCCGTTTCAACCTACATCATGAGCGCTGCCTTTCCATCGGCACAAAATGGCGTAACGCGGTCCATCCATTTGGCTGCTCTCCACAAATTTACAAAGGAGGATAAATCACAAAAGAAGGCTGACTGCCTGCACAGCAGCGGATGCAGAGGTTGATGTTTCTGCCCCAGTGCTGCCCAGTAAGAAGCACCCAGCCCTGCTCCTCCATGCCCCAAGCACGTGCTGGCACAGTCCGATAACATGATGTTTCCCTTCACCTTTCCCATAGGCACAGATGAGCTCTTCCTGAAACGAGTTCACCCTTTACGACGATGTGCCTTACACATCTCATACTGCATGAAGGCCATGGCCTCACCAAAGATTCAGATTCTTGGTTCCCTCCAGAAAAAAAAAATGGACACCCAGTAAATTTGAAGAGCTGGAAAAATAAAGAGATGCACTTTTTCCTGCTTCTCCCTACAGTTCTGAAATAGACTCCATCAGTTGCAACTGTGCTATTGGTTAAAAAAAACTTTAAAAATTCTCTTTACACAGACAGAAAGACTCAAGGGTTTGTTCCTGTTCACCAACTGGCTGCTGACAGATGTCCCAATGCCACGTACTGCCACCCATCTCTACATTACTTATGGAGAAGAGACCATGAAGACCAGCATTATCTGTCCAAACTTTCCACCCCCAAGAATCTAGATGTCAAAAAGAAAGGTTCAAAAATGACAAGAAATCCAGAAAACCTCCTCCATTGCACATCAGGAATTGCTCTGCCATGAAGGGCAAGCCAACGTTTGTCACTTCAGAAAACAACCACCCATTCTACCTTCTTTCTTCATAAATAAATGAAGTGAGGAAACACTTCCACTGCACACTGTCTCCATTCCTCGAATACTTCTCAGTAAGCTGCTTTCTGCTCTTTCCACCAGATGGACCAATGGCCTCAAATCCTCAGCTAGTTCAGTTCTGCTTGATTCTTTCCCAAGTGTGCAAGCAGTGCAATCTTCTGTTGCTTTCCTAAATTGTGGAGAAATAGTGCTGCTTCCCTCAACATCAGCAAAGAGCCCCCAGAACCCACTCTGTGTGGAGTGCCAAAGCACAATGGCATTGCATTTATCAGTGGTGGTTGGATGGATGTTACTGTTGTCCTCGTGCCTATGTGCGTGATGTTTGTTAATATCAGGTTTGAATATGACCAACTGCCTCCAAGGATGACCATTTTACAGCATGGTCATTATTGCCAGTAGTACTCAGTTCCACCACAGAGATGGTTTCCTTATTCACTTTCCTTGCATTCAGGGCTTGCTCTGGAAACCCTCCTCCTTTTCTCTGCACTTTAGAAGAAATTGATGCATTTGGTTGTCTTGGGTTATGGAAGCGTACGACCCAACTCCCACAGAGGTAGAAGGTACTGAAAGAGACACACTTCGCTTTCTGTCACTCACCCTGGGTGCTGACAAAAGGTCTAAGATGATCAGTGTTAGCAAAGTTCACGTACAACCAGCCTGTGATGTGTGCTGCTTGCTCAGCCATAATAAGCAGCTTCTCCCCCACGCTGCCTTCTCAGATGGATGTGAGTGGCTGAAGAAGAAACCACAGACTAGTTCTCCTTGCTTAAGACCTACCTAGGACTTGACAAACACAAAACCATTTTTTGGGATGAAAATGGGAAACATAAATAATGTCAATGTGTACTAACCGTTAACTCTTGAGAAAGGATAATACCCAAAGGAGATATCCTGAAATGCTAACCCCCAAAGGCATCAGCAGGCATATGTAGAAGCTGGCCAGCTACAAAGCAGAAGGAAGAGTCTGACAGCAAATGATTCCAGATCACAGCTCACTGTACAATGAGAAATCACATCCAAGTGTAAAAAGAACCAGCCAGTAACTCTTTGTCACACAAGACACTGCATAGAGGTTGACACTACAAATGCATTTTTATGAATTGTCTTGCAAAAGTGCAGCACTGAGCCAGGCTCAGTAATTGTTCAAAAAATAACAAAGGCAGGTGTTTCTCATTCTGCTCTGGGCCTCTTAAGTACGACAGAGTGACACGGCCACAAAGGAAAGCTTGCAGATAAATGGTACTGCCTGCAACCTTATTTCTGTTTTAAAAGTAAAAACCAAGATTCCCAAATACCAAAGATTTACACCTGCAGATTTGCAAACAAACAAACAAAAAAACTAACCACCAAAAAGCAACACCCAACCAACCAAAAAAAACACACAGCAAGTCGCAAAGTGCTGATCATTTTCTACCTAACTGCTGTTTACTGCGGTGTCTTTTTAAAGGTCTGGCAGCTCTCCAGCTCTCCTCTTGCTTTTCCCTTCTCCTGCACATCACTCTAGAAGCCATCTTGGGTTGAAAAACAAGCCTTGGGAGGAGAATGTTCCCTCTGTGGTCTTTTCAGGCTCTAAATGCATTATTTCTCCAGGGAAATCCTGAGCTTTGTTCCACAAAACCCAGGAAAGGTCATTTGTGAAGGATTTCCGAAATGCCACTGGCTCTACAGCCAAAAAGGCAGCAGGACCAGTTCTGTTACTGCCACTGGAAGAAATTCCAACATGGTACAGAGTCACCCTATCAGTTGTTCCAAATGACATCCATTGTCATTTGACATCTTTCAAGCGGAACAATTACTCACGATCAAATGTTCTGGCTCTCCCTGCTCCCCAGCCAGCTGTGTTTTCCTGTTACAATTGTAGCTTGCATGCACTTGGAAGAAGCCCAACACTCCTCATTACAAAAAATGCAGCGTAACGGCTCATTAGCGGGGTGCAACACTGCTGTAAGGCTTCCAGAGGCCTGGTGGGTTGTGCCTGGTCCTGGGCTGCCCTTCTCACTGCACAGTCTCAGTGGGATGCACTCATGCACTCCGGACTCCAAAGTGGGCAAAGCCCTCCTCTCCCAGCACACACATGAAGGCTCTTTCCCTGAGCATCATGGAGAAGAGAGGTGTGACGTCTCAGATTGGAGTGAGGAGAGCAGCTGTGAGAGGCACAGAACAGAAACGCGACCCATCCAGTGCGTGGCAATCAATGCTTGAAATGAAATCAGCCAAGTCCATATTCAAATCAGGTCACTCGTAATTAAAGCACCCTAATTCGGAATAATAAAAGCAGAAAATGTCTGGATTGGCTCAGGTCTCAAAAGGAACATATGAACGGAGTGTTTTGAATTGCATGATGCACTGATAAGAAGCTTTAATATAAGCCTCAGGATTACACCATTCTAGGTTTTTTATTATTATACTCTCCATTAAAAAATATGCACTGTGAAACACTGAGAGGTGAAAGCAGACCTTCGAGCATTACTTCACCCTGTTTTTCCCTAAGGATCCTGCCGATAGTTTCCATTTGCACAGCGCCTGATATCACGGGCAGGACAGAATGAAGCTCTGAAGTGGAATTTTATATAAAACACTCTTATTCACGACAGCATCGATGTCAACGCAACATACAGAAAGAGGCTTTCGAGCTTCAACAGCAACAGCAAAATTGCCCCCTCATTTGTGGAGCGATCTGCTTGCTTGACTCCATCTTAACACAGTGCCTCACCATGCAGTGATTCAGCCATTTTAATTCTGAACGACGACGGCTTGCTCTCCCTCCAGCGTGGCATCGTGCATCAGGCTCAGCTGTCTGGAGAGCAGGAATCTCTCTGCGTAAAGCATATGCAAGCAAAGATAAAAAAAATAAATAAACAAAGGGGAAAACTTCCAATCAATGCTAGGAGGAAGAGGTGAGAGGTAGACTGCAGTAAGGGAACTGAATGCACAAAAATGTAGTGTTTTTAGATTGGAAAAGGAAGCTAAGGACAAACAGGCAACTCAGGAAAAACTCCGTAATCCGGTATTCTTGAGAGGGTAATGATGAACGCAGACTGTACATCTGCTGCCTTTAATAGCAGCCCCACTTCTGCAGCCACACGTGAGCTCTCACTGTGCATGGAGATGGCCTTGCATGGTTTGGAGCTCCCTCTCCCCCAGCAGGAGCTGCCAGTAGAACAGCAGCCACATTTACATCCTCTGTGATCCATAAGGACTTGTGTCACTGCACCGTTTTGCTCTTGGAAAGAAAGACGTCAGAAGAAAAGGTTACCTGCAAAACTCAGGGTTTATTTCTGTCATACTGCAATACTTGCACTTCTGCGGCATTTAGAAGGGACAGCTCACACAAACTGCTAAAAGGAAACAGAAACAAAACAGCTAATCCAATCAAATGCTCATTTCCTACATTCCAGCAACCAAGGTCAAGTTCTGGATGAACAGAACAGAACCTTCTCAGGTTAGCAGCAGATCAGAAACAAGCCCCAGGCGACAGACAAACCTACACTCTACATTCGGTGCTCAGTGCCCCAGAGAGCTGGCAGTACCACTCCTCCATTCAGCTACTCCACATTAACATCGTCCTCAGCAACTGCTGGAAAGGTGCTGGAGCTGCACAAGCAGCCTGGTTAACCATGACCACAAGAGGTTTGTACCAACTACCACATTCCTGTTTACCAAACGCACCTTACAAAACTAACAAGAAAAACGTGTTTGTTATCTAAGTTACAAACATCAAGAGGAAAATACTCATCGACTAGGGATTGTAATGCAATCTCTCCAGAACAGGCTGTAGAAGAAAAGACCCAAACAAGCCATCTCTGACACACATAGATTAGACAGATGGTGCAGTCCAGCATCAAGGAGATTTGTGCTTGCTTGACTTTGCCATGGCTGAACTACCCATGAACTGCAGACACAAGAGAGCTGTGCTGGGTATTTACAAAGATTTCACATGCATTCAAACTGCATACCATTCAAAAGTTTCATATGTTCTATGCAAAATAATAAGTAAACAGAACTCAAAATCACTCTCACATTTCTGGGCACTTTCAAACCCTTAGTTAGCACTGTAAGTGGATACAAATGGCAGCAACAGTGAGCACGGATGGTGATTTAAAACAGGCTGTTTTTCCTGAAGCTCATTACCCTTTAGAATAAGCATTTCTGGCACTGACCATGAACATTATGGACCACATTCACCATCAGTACACACTGAGCTGCTGCACCCAGAACGTGGGGATGGAGAGCAGTAACCTCACAGCTGCTGCACATAGAGCACAAAAGCTGAACAGCATTAAATCAGACGTTTCATCTGAGGGGTTAAAAATCATTCTCATCATCATTCATCAACACAAGTAGCAGAAAATATCAAAGCAATGCTTTTATCCCCCCAAGCAACAGTTCCTGTAATTCTCCATGTGCCTCATTAGAAGGGAAGCAGACAGTACAGAGGCTCAAAACCAGAGCAGCTCTCTCACCTGCAGCATAACACTGGAAGCTCCATTTTCACAGGCGTTAGATACCAACAGCTCCTATCAGAATGAATTGTGCCTGTGATGCTCCGAGCCCAAGGCACAGCTGTCAGCTCTTCCCTTTCATCAACACGAGCAGTGCCACTTACGGCAGCTGTGTCCCTGCACAGGGTTTGCAGAGCCCCCACCCCACCAAGGCTCTTTGAAGGCTCACCAGCTCAGAGCAGACAGAATGGGGCTCAGGCAAGACCCACACATATTTTAACTGAGACAAAATGACCCCCATCCATACTTTGCTTTTAAATATCCACGGACAGATTAGCAGAAAATTCTGCATCAGCAAGAGCTAGGGATGTTTTGGAAGATCTGTAGGAACTACAGCCTTATCGCTGGGCAGATTTTTTTTCACAAAGACAGCACTGCTCCCCATCCTTCCTCCCACTACAATCTGCTATTAATTTCATAAAAATGGTTCATAAGCAAGTTGAAGACAGTTTAACCCTGCCGAGAGCACCCATACGCCTAAGCAACTGGGTTTCTTCCCTTCAGAAGAAAGTAGCAGCACCTTTATTTACATATTTTTCAATTTTGCTCACTTTTACAAAGCTGGTCATCATCTTGAGCTATTCAAAACAGTTAACTTTGTTGCAGTCATAAATTATGAGTTACTCAGTGTAAAGCTTCCCGAGATATTCAAGACCTGCCTGGGCACTTTCCTGTGCGACCTGCTGTAGGGAACCTGCTTTAGTATGGGGTCGAGCTCAAGGATCCCCACAAATCCCTTCCAACCCCCGTGTTTCTCCCAACGCACCTATTCTAAGCAGAAGAACAGCTCTGAAGGCAGAACCAGCCATGCAGGGCTCAGCATGGCATGCAGAAGCCCAGGTGGAGGCTTGGCTCAGACACAGCGGGATCATGAGCACAGCAAACCTGCCCATAAGCCTTTGCAGAGCAAGCCTGAGGTTTATGGGGGGACCTTCAGTCACAGAGCACATACACTGCCCATCAGTTATTTACACTGCTCTTTTCCTTATAATTGAATCAGTGCTCAGGAGACAAGAAACAGGAGCTGGTTCTAAAATAAGCCTCCCAAGATCTGATTCATGTTGCTACGTAGTTAATGGTTGTCAGTGAGAAGCAGACACGAAAGCTAAGGTCCCTTATGCCGTCTCAAATTCTTCCACATTTCTATAAATCATTCAAAATGTTCAGGACACTGCAGCAGCAGCAGCCTGGGCACACACTGACCACTGCTTGTAGAGAAAACTGCCTCCACACGCTTTTCCTTATGAACAAAAGTGTACTCGAATGACAGTGAATCAGAGGAACGAAACCAAGCAGAGAACGTGATGCTGGTAGCACAGCGGGCATTAAGATCCATCACCAACAGACCTGCAAAATTTCAACAAATACTGACAGAAATGCACAACCTACAAGTACGCAGCATCTACTATGCAGCGTTGCCTTGGACAGTACTTCTGCTTAGCATAAATACAGGCAGAAGTATTAAATCCCTCAGATCTGATACAAATCTGATTCAAATAGACAGGCTTCTTCAACATTGGCTCCACTTACATCAACAGGTGACCTAGGCAAGTTTGAGAAAGTGGTGAAAATGGCTGAAATTGATTTTGTATTACTCCATTTCACATTAACTAACATACAACACCACTGGGGAAGAAGACCTAAACGCCCACCTTTCATCCATGCATTCCTATGGCACGTAGGTTGGTGATGCAGCGCTCGCTGCACGCATTTGAGCTTGCCAAGCCCTTGATCTTCCTACCAAGCACAAGCATTCAGATTGCACCCACCCTTGCCAGTGGTCTCCCAAAAGGCAATTAGTGGTTTGCTGCAATATTCTGCCATAACACACAGGGCTGAGACTGCAGAGAAGAGAGGCAGGTCCTGCATGGCCAGCACTGTATGGCTGCCTACTGCCTACCTTGGCACAATGAAGGTCTGTGAATGAATTGTAATTGCTGTTATTATTTTAAATCACCTTTTTCTCTTGCATCCCTCCTGGTCCATTTCCCCCAACCTCGCTTCATTTTAGATACTCTTCACTGTCTTTTCATCCATTTTCTGCTTCTTTCCTTCTCCCACTCATCTTTGCTGCCTGTTCAGCAATTGCAGCAGACGAGACTTGAAGAAATGGGGGTTTGACTCCAGCACAGCTCCAGCCTTGGGAGCAAACATTTGGCACCCTGAGTACGTAGCTTCCTGGTAAGGATAATTCAAGAACGTTTCTATTCACAGCTACTTCAAGTGTTGTAGAGAAGGGTTAATATTTAAGTACTGGAATTGGAATAGCAATCATGGAAGGAATTGCCTATTTTAAGCAATGCACTGACTTCAGGATGACCTAAAGTCGTGGGACTGCAATACAGTGGGAGGCAATCACAGAGAAGACCGTGACACAGTCAGTTTTGCACAGCCAGCCCGCAGCCTTCCTCTGCAGCCAGTAACTCAGGTAGAAGTTGTACATCCCATCCCATTCCCCCACCAAAGTCACAGCTTTAAACGACACGCTGCCAAACACAATGCTAATACTAATTATGCTATTGAGCATTCAAACCACTGCCACTCTATCTCCTGGAGCTCCCATTAAGGCTGCTCTGTGTGGCTCTCAGACCATCAGCATCTGAACCTTGTGTTCAGGCCATAGAGTGAGATATCTCAGTACAACAGCTCAAGGAGAATTTTTCATTGCCAAAGAGACCCAGGCCCATGAGCAGCAAGTGCCAGTCACCCACAACAGAGACAACATTGAACCAATTGAGGATAGAAAAGACCTTTAGGATCAGACCTGAAACATCGCCTCCTTTAGCATGTCACTTCTGGAAACTGGCTCATCAGTCCTTCCATGAGCACAAACTCCAGCAGAACGATTGAGTGTGCTGCATCTGATACAGTATCAGTGCTGCAGCACCAGGAACAGACTGCTAATGCTATTACTGCAGTATGTTAGCATGAAAAAGGATGTAACAAGTCTGGATGCTAAGTTTCCACCTGAAAGCAGAGGGTTTCGCAGCTGTGAAGATAAACAGTAGATTTTGTCAGCACAGAATCCTGCCAAGAGGGGGTTCAGATACTTCGTTCTGCTGTGACCCCACATTTACGTGGCCCAAAATATCAGAATAAGTGACTGGGACTCCATCCGAAGCACTGGAGCCTCCCCACCCCACGTGTGTTTCAACACACACCCAGCGCTTCCAAAGGCATTTCTGGGCTGCAGTGCCCTTCAGCTTGAATGCAGAAAATGACTTCAGTGCTCCGAAAAATACCAGCATTTTCCAGGCTGTAGTCAATGAATGTCAAAAACAGGATGGAAAGATTTTCCAAAGGAACAAGAATTATTGTTCCTAATAACAAAAATGGGAAGCTTTTTGTAATTTTATCAACATAATCGAGGGAGGAAACAACATGCAAAACACTCCCATCTACTATTACACACTAAGGTCAATCCAGAGAAAAAAGAGTGCTATTATTTCACTACAGTTGAGTATTTTTCCACTACATAGGTGACCCAAAGTACTTTCTGCTTTGAGAAAAAAAGATTGCAATTTAGAATACCGGATCAAAACAAAGAAGTTTTGCACGAGTAGTTATTTAGGAACACTCACTAGGACTGTGCTTCCTACTAAAAAAGAAAAATAATCCAACCCAACAGTAACAAAACTCAGAGCTTTTTGCAGCACTGGTGCACAAAGAGCCGAAAACAGCCCGGGTTCAGCCCACAGCAATGCCCCAGTAACAGCTCATTGCTGAGAGCACTGCCCACCCAAATTAGGAAGGCAGGGACCTCTTGGGACACCACGCAGCACAAACACGGCCGTGTTAAACGTGCAGGTCTACCTCTGGCATGGCCAAGAGCTCGGTGATCGTGGTCTCACACAGGGAGAGAGTGCGCCTTGCACCACGCTCCTTGCCAGGCCCCGAGCTCCTCTGCCAAGCCATGTGCACAGACATGAGCCTCACATGGACACGTCAAGAACAGCAATTTGGAGCCACAGAATGGAAGGCACCTTAAAGCTCATCCAGCTCCAACCCCTGCCATGGGCTGGCTGCCCCCCACCAGCTCAGGCTGCCCAGGGCCCATCCAACCTGACCTTGGGCACCTCCAGGCATGGGGCAGCACAGCTCTGGGCAGCAGTGCCAGGGCCTCACCACATTTAGAACCAACACACACATTCCCTCAAGAGCTCTCAAATTCATACTGCTAGTACTTCTGATCAGAATGTAAGCCACTGTGAAGCACAAAGGAAATTCAAAATATGGTTTGTTATTACAGTAATGGTTGCATAATGGCTGTTTATACAAATTATGAGCATAATCACAGTTTCAGGACAGTTAGCTCAAGGTGAATCGCCCATCTATCTAATCCTTTAATAACATGCTTGGAATGCAATTTGGAAATTCCCCTCTGATAAAACAGTCATGCTGCCTGCATCGTGACCATTTTTCAACACTCGTTACCATCAAGCATTTCTGTCTTTTATAAAGAGCAACGTTTTGATTAATACACAGAATAGAGCATTAAAAATACAACCTCATTTCTGTTCTCGTTTTATATATTTGTGCGTCCTCCCAGCTCTCTTTGGAGCAAAAAGTGATAGCCAAGCTATTAAATAGCAGAAAAGAGATGTGCTTATATCAAATATGCATAAAACCTTAAAGGGTAGGACTGCTACAGGAACCGATTTAATAGTCTCAAGACCTAATTTCAAGCCCAAAACTCTTCCATGGCTCTTCAGCAGTTGATGACAAGCAGAAGTTAAAAATGAAAGCAGCTGTTCTTCAGTGAAAAGCACGCTGCAACAACATGGACACACTGCCCTGCAAACTGCCCCTAAGGTGACACATAGGTCCTGTGCCCTCTGCCAGGAATGCGAGGAACTTTGTGACTCTCTGAACCCCCCCGAGCTCGCTGAGCCAACGCGGTTCCAAGCGACCGGCATTGTTTCCTGCTGGCGGGCAACAGCTGTAGAAACATCTCTAAAATGGCTGGCATGGCCCCGCCAGCCCCGGCTCCACCTATCACTGGTATGCCCATGTGGCCCTCACCTGCCAAGCAGATCGTTAGGACTTCATGGCATCCCTTCCATTTGTGTACAAGACGACCCCAGTTAAGGCAACAGAACTTCTTCTTTGCCTCAGCCTATTCCAAAGAGCACCTCGACAAGCATCTCTAGATCCTTTTTGCATCTCTGGCAATCTTTACATTTGTAATACGGTTCAGAAGTGGAAATGAGCAACATCTCACCTCAGACGTGTTCCTCTGCATATTTTTTCACAGAATCACAGAATCACAGAACTGTAGGGGTTGGAAGGGACCTCCTGAGATCATCGAGTCCAACCCCCCTGCCAAAGCAGGTTCCCTACACCAGGTCGCACAGGTAGGCATCCAGGCAGGTCTTGAACATCTCCAGAGAAGGAGACTCCACCACCTCCCTGGGCAGCCTGTTCCAGTGCTCCGTCACCTCACTGTAAAGAAGTTTTTTATATAAAGATGATGTAAAACCTGGATCTACAGACCAGGACAGTGTCAATCAGCACAGCTTCACATGCTTGGATGGAGCTCTGCAAGTTGGCACAGCTGAGGATTCAGATCTCTTCACCTTTGAGCATCTCAGAGAAAGAAAATCTGGTAGCATTACAAAAAGAATACAAGGGTCCTTCTGTCATTGCCACACAAAATGAAGAACGTGGTTGTGAATTCATTAGCGATCTGGCTGACAGTCAGTACTGCACAACAGTTATTTCACCACTTGCCTGGGTCATATATATTTAAATCTTCGTCAGAAACATTTAATCCACCTTGAAGTCATTATATTCTTGTTTGTCTCGCTTATGATGGGAACAGATCTCTAAAGATAACTTGCATCTTTCAGGTCCCCATGGCAGATTAAAGCATTACTACCCATTTTTCACATCTCTTACTTAAATCATGCGATCTCTGTAACTTTTTACACTTGCAAATACATGGAAACAACACGAGAAGTCATACAAGACTGAAAAACATGAATCTCAATGACGTGCCAAATGGACTGTATTTTATTACTATTATTTAACTTTATTTGCCTTTTTTACTTGTGTTTTATGCAAGCACACCTTCCTTGGAGCCACATCCTGACCAGCAACAAAGCTACTTGACACACTCCAGCAATGCAAAGCTGCAAAGCTGGCTTAGCGGGCCAGCTGGGGTCAGGGAATCCCCCCGTGGTGTATCTGCTATGCCACGTCCTCTCTACAGACCAATCCTGGAGAACAACCATCGCACCCTGCTTCATCCAGGGCCTGCAGGGCAGCCCTCCTTCCCCAGGCAGCAGTGCACTCGGGGCTAAGGGAGCCTCCTCCCAGCACCGAAGCTCAGGGGGGGAACACACAGACCTGCTTCCTCTGAGCATGGGCCACGTAGACCTAATAGTTGGGGCCAGGGATTTCAGCTGTGGTCCAGACGTGATGGCAGAATCGCATCTCGCAGTCTTTGAGAGCTGAACAGATGCCAGGCTCCTAGCGCACATCAGAAGCTGGCAGGTATTTTTCCACAAATGAGGTAATCCACTCGCCTTTTTAAAAGCACAATGCACATCATAGGCCTGAAATCCACACATGCTGAAAGGTCACGGCTTGAGGTAGTCCGAACTTTTTGTTCCGGACCTCATTACTCCACAACATTTCTGCTTTTCTCTTACCAAGCTCCTTGCCAAGTCTCCGCAGCCACAGCAGCAAGCACCCAGAGAACAGCTATTTCAGGCCTTCCTTTTCTACAGCAGGTGCCCAGCAGTGCTGAGCACAGCCACCAGCTGACTCAGGACGTTACAGCCCTGCTGCAAACCTTCGGCCCCTGCGCTTCCCTGCGCCATCCCACCTAGAAGCTAACCCACTCATCTCCTCCCCATAAGAAACTAATTCAGGCATCACAGGTTTTAAGTTTAAATGGCTTACGCCAATGGCTAAAGCCACATGATCAGATTCTTAAGTTGACAAAAGACTGAAAGTCAAACGTGCTTATTTTTACCCTGAAACAAAACCACGTGCAGCCTGCAGTGGTAAACCACTGCATGTTTTAATATCCAAATTCCAATTGCTTGCATCCATCACCATGCTCCAAAATCCCACACCCACCAAGCAGCCGAGGCGTGTCTGAGGCTCTGAGCTCATCTCACCGCCGTGACAAGATGAATGGGAGGATGCTGCTCCTAACCTACACAAGGACACAAACCCACCTCATTTCCCAGTCAGAACAGCGAATAGCGCATGAACAGCTTCCTCAAGCTGAGCTGCAGGGCTTGTGCTTCATTTCTGTAGCTTTTTTCTTCCAGCTTTTTCTTCTTTTTTTTTTTTCCTTCTAGCTTTTTTCTTCTTACCTGCATTCCTGCCCTGCCCTTGGTTAAAGGCTTGAGAGGGACCACAACGTTCTTGAGATGCAAACAGAATACATAACCAAAAGGATCTTCCTGAACCCTCAGTCTGTAATCAATTTTTAGGAAAGCATTTGTGCTAAAATGAGGTAAGTGATAACTTTCCACATCTCCTGTTATCCACAGTACTATTTTAGGGAGAGTGTGACAGCATCCGTGCTTGTCGCATAGCCCTGCTTCCAATCTCTGGCAGATGCCCAGCACATTCCGGTGCGTAATGCACAGCGCTCGTTGCGGCACAGTCCCACTAATCTCTCAGACACATTGACTAAGACTTTCCCACATAAACTGGCCCACCCTTTACTAGGGAGAAGTCGCTCAGTACAATCAGCCTTCAGATGAGAAAAACAATCAGAAAAATCTTCTCTGATGCCAAAAACATGGAAGAGTAAAACACAAGAGGCGCCAGCCTTTGCTCTATCAGAACTCACAAAGACGAGATCTTTGCTACAAACCACCACAGCTCCACCAACACCAACCAGAGGTTTCTTTCACATTTAGGATCCGGCCTCCTAACAGCATTTCAAATTGCAATAAAAACGCAGTACTCTAAATGTAGCATTAAAAAAATTCCCATATCGGAGTGCCCGCTGACTGCCATAGGCAGATCCAGGCTCAAAGAAGCACACCAAAAGACCACTCACTTGGTAGCAAGAGGCAGAACGTGCTTTCTCCAGACTAAGATAATCAGCTTCATGCTGCATTCCAGCAGTGCTACAAATGGATTTGCTGGTAGCATACCGGAGCCATGAGCTGCCCATCAGCGCAAAGCATTCCATCCACAGAGACTGGCTGGAAATCACCCTGAAACCCTCAGCTGTATCACCAAGAGAGAAGTCGGTGAGAGCCCTTGGGAAGGAAATCTCATGGTTAGTTTACCTACAGACAAAAGCCAATGCTTTCCAACTCAGATGCCCAAACAAAAACCTGGAGGTGTTACAATAAACTCAACTACATCAAGTCAACATAGATCCAGCAGGCAGCACCCTTTCCCCTTTGAAGGCAAAAAGAAGAGGAGCCACTTGCTTTAATTAGCAGGAGTGTTTGTGGCATCTAGGCGCTAAACGAGATCCACAGAATGAGCAGAAAAAATAAGCATTTGGTCACATTGCACAGAACAGTACGATTTGCTCTGCATTGCTTACTGCAGTAACCACAAATTATCACCACTGCAAACCGGGCTGCAGAGCTGCCCAGCCAGCACAAGCAGTGCCCTCCGAAACAAAACACCCAGACAGCTTTTTGCTCTTCTCAGCACAAGGCCCTCTTTCATCATGCCAAAGTAGGAACCAAAAGCAGGCACTCTGTGCCACTCCATAATAAATCAACCAACAGCAAGATAGAATTAATTCCAGATAGCGTAACTCACAGGAACCGAATATCCAAGCAGATCTGAATGACTGCCGGGCAGTCGAGAGTCTCACAACACCCTGCAGAAGACCTTGAGGGCGTATGTAGGGCTGTAATGCTGCTGGGAGCAGAGACCTGCAGGGGAGATGAGGGCCCTCCCAGAGATGCCTATTGGCTTGGCCCAGGAGAGGCTGCTGCTCCAGCTCAGGTTCAACAGTCAGTGTAACCTTATAGCAGAGCACACCCAGCTGGCTGCCCGGCCCCCAGCAAGGAGAAACCAGCTTAAAAAAAAAAAAAAAAGAATTTGACTGTCTGTAATCCAAAGGGATGAAGGCTGGGAGGGACCACAACCACTCACGAACACTGCACTCCTCAAGTTGGCTACTTCACATTTAACATCGGTGCTATCCGGTCATGAAGCAGTACAAAAAAGGGTTAGGTTGATATTAGGAGGACGTTTTTCACCCAGAGAGGGTTGTGAGGCACTGGAACAGGCTGCCCAAGGAGGCTGTGGATGCCCCATCCCTGCAGGCATTCAAGACCAGGCTGGATGTGGCTCTGGGCAGCCTGGGCTGCTGGTTGGTGACCTGCACACAGCAGGGGGTTGGAACTGGATGAGCACTGTGCTCCTTTGCAACCCAGGCCATTCTGTGATTCTATGAAAAAAACATGCTTTGTTTGCTCTAGGCTGCATCTCCTCATCCCAGTCACACCTCCCAGCAGTTAATGGCAGCCAAATGGGCTCTTTTTAACTAAGCACACAACCACCCATCTCTGACAGATCGCACGCAGCCTGCCACATCCCCATTGGCACAGGGCACCAGTGCTGCCCATCCTTCACTAAAGCTGTGCCAGGGATCGCTCCTCTCTCTCACAACAATACTGATTTGGAAATAACAAAATGATAGAGCGTGGTGGCTATTCCAATAATAAAACTACAATAAAACTAAGCTGAGATGTCAGAAAATTCCTTGTCTGTGTTCCACAGACAACAGGTCAAGTGCCCAGCAGGTGCAGCTTCACGAGGCGGCCTCTTTTTCCCAAAAAAGAACAGTACACGATCTGCACTCCAGCAAACAGAAAAGCTACTTAATTTGGAACATTTACCTGTGAACAGATTCACAGCAGTGTATTTTTAGATGCCTGTGTATTAATGGCACACCTCTCCCGTTCCAATGGCACGAGTGGTATGGCCAGCTCGACTATTCGCAGCACGAACATGTGTGTGTTAGCATCTGTTGGCACGAGGCTTTCATGCCTCTTTTGTTCACTCCTTGCTCTCCCCTTCACGGAGGATAAATCAAACCAACACACTGCCTCGTCTTGTAGCCCCAGTGCTCGGTGCCTTCAGGAGATGGTGAAATGAAGATGAGCACACAGCAGCACAACGCATTTCTCTGGCAGTAGTGGAAATAGTTGCATTTGTGCAATGAGAAGAGAAAGGGGAAACGTCCTCAGGAGTTCACACTTAGCACCAAAAAATTTGTTCAGAGGAGGCACAAAAAATATTAATGGTGCAGAGAAAGAAGAGCTCAAGACACTCCTCAACCTTAACGTGTCCTTGGCCATACAAAGACATTCCCATCCCTGAGAACAACTACAGAAATACAGATGCATTAATGTTGGAAAAGACCACTAGGATCACCTAGATCAGATGGCTGTATACCTTCTCCTATATAGTGAATAAGTAGAAAAGAAGTGAATGGCTGTTTGTGAGGGTGGACAGTGATAGGACAAGGGGGAATGGTCTTAAACAGAGACAGGAGAGGTTTAGGTTGGATATTAGGAGGAAGTTTTTCACCCAGAGAGGGTTGTGAGGCACTGGAACAGGTTGCCCAAGGAGGCTGTGGATGCCCCATCCCTGCAGGCATTCAAGGCCAGGCTGGATGTGGCTCTGGGCAGCCTGGGCTGCTGGTTGGTGACCTGCACACAGCAGGGGGTTGGAACTGGATGAGCATTGTGCTCCTTTGCAACCCAGGCCATTCTGTGATTCTATGAATAGTAGAAATAATGGCTTCAGATGCAAGAGCATCCTCCCTTGCCATCTTTATCAGCTATAAGATTGGTCTGAACTCAACCACCAAGCAACAACACATAGGAAAGTTTTCCCCATGGAAAGTCAGGCTTTTTAATGAGAAATGGACAGTACCAATTGGATGTGGAATGGGCCAATAGATGAAAAAGAAATAACATTGGACAAATCAGGGGGGGAAAAAGAGGACTGCTCAAATAGATAGAATTAATTGCATCACTCCATTAAATAAGATGAGACCTACTAAGATGAGCATAAAAACCAAAACCCTTACATGCAGAATCTCCATAACCTTCTTTTCACTGGAGGAAGGCAAAGCCTTGAAGGTCCAACTTTGGCTGTGGCAGCACTGTACCCTTGTTCATCAGAAAAACGATTAGCTACAGGTCATTTTAGGAGTAATAATCAAGATGTGGCAATGGAAACCGCATGTGGAAAAGCACAACGCTGGGGAACAGCAGTCCTCAATGCGGACTCCTTGCAGAACAGCCTCTGCAGCTCGGTGCCATTTGACAGCGCACACATTTCACTCCAGCGCTTGCCTTGCCATGCAAGAGCTCCTTGGTGATAACCACCAGACACAAGGTGATTTCTAAGTTGTAAACACAGCAGAAAGCCAGAGAAGACAAGCAGATTTTCATACTGAAGAACTGCAGGCTAGAGTCCCTCCGGTTTGACTCGGGCACACCGCCACGAGCTCGCGCAGAGGGAAGGGCTGACTGCAATGGCACGGTCTGCAGCTCCATCGGTGGAGAGTGAACACACCAGCCTGTGCTTCAGAGCAGCCCCACACAGCCCTGTGCAGCGTGGATCACTGAGAGGCAGCCTGCTCTCAGGCCAAGTGTCCATGCACGGTGTGCATCACACAGCACGGAAAACAACCTGCAGCACTCTGCTTCCCAACCCCTCATTTAACTGCAAGCCAAAACAGCCCCCAGTGCTGCCAATGGCTCCTCGCCCTGCTGAGCCCATCCACCTCCCACAGCCCGAGCACGGCTGACTGCAGTGGTTTTCCCAGAACCACAGAACAGCGAGCAGGAGAGAGGGAGGCCTGCAGCCAGGCAGCAGTCTGGGCTGCATTTTGGAGCTGACTCATGGGGAAGGGCAGCAGCGATCAGCTATTGGGCTGGATTTCCACTTGTGCCCAGATTGGATGACTAAGGAATTTAGGCACCTATAGCGATCAGCAGTCTGCATACCCTTTGCAGTGAGCCCTCAGCATCTGCGTAAACAGACCTCAGCCTCGTTCCACAAAATACTCCCCAAATATGTCCTCCTCACAAATGGAATACAACGCTGTAATCCAACTGCAAATATTAAATCCTGCAACTGACCCCCATTAAAAATAAATCTCTCCAATAAAGGGGGTTTAACTGATGAAAATTCCTATACGTTGAAAGGAAAACAGAGCATCTTTCACACAGCAGATCGGTATGCCGGCTGAAAGCAGCCCGGAGCAGCACCGGGGTCTCCATCTACGCAGCATCAGCGCTTTGCCCCCTCCGTTCCACCTCTGTGTGCAGGCGGTGCTCAGCAGCTCACGGCCACCCCGCAGCCGCAGGATTCACGCCACAATGGGGATGAAACGGCATTCGTAATGCTTTTTTTTTTTTTTTTTTTTTTTTTTTTTGGCCATCAAAACAGCTGCAAGCTCCTATTTCATCCCCAAACGCCGCGTCCTGCTTTGCCGAGCAAGCGTCCTTTACCGCACTTAACCTGCATTACAGGAAAACGCCAAGCGATCTCCTCTCCTCCGAGCCGACCTCCTTTTCAGCTCCGAGCTGACGCTCCGGGATGCGATAACGAAACGCGCCCCCCCCCCCCCCCGCTCCGCGCCGGCTCTGCCTCGTTACGCAGCCGCGAGCCGCGAGCCCCCACCTTCACCCCTCTCCCCCCCCCCCCCCGAGCCTCCGGGCACCCTCCAGCCGAGGCTCCGCAATGGCCCGCGCAGCTCACAACGCAATGCCGGCATCGCCCCGGCTCGGATCTTTGTTCCGCGGCCGTCATTGAGGACAATGCACACCCGGGGCCGAACCGGCGACGGGATTTGTTTTATTCCCGACACCGGCGAGCAGAGCTCCCGACTCATTTCCGAACGCTGCACAGCCGGATAAAGGACGGTCGTTCCGCCTCGGGCTCGTCTCGCTTCAAACACTGAACGCGGAGGCTTTCTACCTAAGGACGGCGCCGAGCGAGCGCGACCCTACGGCGCCCGGCGCAGCCTGCCATGTTTCCCCCCGCAGCAGTCCTCCCTCCGCCGCAGCGCCGGGCCGTCTCGCACACGGCGATGCGAGGCCGCCCGGCCCGGTATTCGCAGGTACGGCCCGATGCCCGCAGGTACGGCCCGGCAGCACAAAGCCCGCAGCGCCCGCCCGGCCCCGCCCGCGCCCCGCGCCCCGCCCGTGCCGCAGCGCCTTCCCGGGCGCGAACCGCACCGCGGCTCGGGACGGACCAAAATAAGGCGCGCGGCGGCGGCGGTCCCTCGGCGGGGCGGCGGCCCCGGGGCGAGGCGAGGCGAGGCGAGGCCGCGGCGGGGCGGGGCGGCTCCGCGCTGACAGCTGCCGGGCGCGGGGCCCGGGCCGCTCGGCTCTGCGGCGGGGAGGAGAGAGAGGCTGCGGCGGAGCCGCCAGAGGACCGCCGCGGCGGAGGGACGTCCGCGCCGACGCGCGAGCCCGGCCGGCCCTACCTCTGTGCTGCCCGCGCGGCGGCTCTCCCTGCTCGGCTGCGGCGCGGAGTGACCGGCGGAGCCCGCAGCCCCCGCGCTGCGCTGCGCTGCGCTCCGCCCGCACGGCCGCGGCGGCGGCGAGGGGCGAGGGGCGGGGCCGAAGGGCGGGGCCGAGGGGCGGTCGGGCGGTGGGGCGGCGCCGAGGCGCGGTCCCGGCCCTGCGGAGGCGCCGAGCGGCAGCGCTGCGGAGCCGGCAGGTGGCCCCGACGCGGCCCCGGCCCTCGCCGTTTTCCTTACGGTTATCTGCAGGCTCCCTCGCCCCGGGCTTCACGCTCCTCCTCCTCCCCCTCGCCGCTCTGTCCTATCGCGGAGACGATGTTGGCTCTCCCCTGGCATCCGCTTCCTCCGGCGCCGCGCTCCCCTGCTCTGTCATTCCCCGTGGGAAGCCCGGCCCGGCTCTCGCTTCCTCCGCTGCGGATCCATCCCCTGCGTCGGCCCCGCCGCCTTCCCACGCAAACAGCCGCGCCCGGTCCCTGGATCTCCAGTCCTGTGCCGCGCTTCCCCTCTGCCCTTCTCCGTGCGGCCTCGGCCCACCCCCGTCCCCCGCCGCCCTTTCCTCTTTCCCTCTTTCCTCCCGGCTCCCTTAGTGCTGCTTGCAGCCCCCCGCCCCGAGCCCACCCTCGGCTTTCCCTTATCTGGCTCCGACGCTCAGCCAAGGTTCGTGACATCCACTTCCTGGCCTGGTCTGTGGAATACTGCTTCGTTTCCATCGTGACAGCGTTATCAGCCCTGCTCTTTGGGATGTTTTTCTCTCCCTCCGTTTCCAGGGCTGCCTTTCCCCGGTCCCCTCCTTGCACCCGGTTCCCCAGCCAGTCAGTAACTGTCATGATTCCCTCTGTACTCACTGCAAGGCGAACCCAGCCCATAAAACTAAAACACGTAACACATGTATTCAGAAAGAGCCTGTCCATTTGGGATCTACCTCTCCATTTGGGAGTTATCTTACCCCAGTGAAAATCTTTGCCTGTCTTTCCAGCCAGCCATTCCTTCAAAGCATACAAAAGGGAGAGCCTCTAACTTACTATCAAGCAGGCCTGCCACATTTGTCATGCAGCTCGCTGCCCTGAACACCCTGCTCAGCTGGGCTTTCCCCCTTTATTTGCCCCTCATGTGATGCTCTCATGCAGACTTCCACCATCTCACTTTGGTCCTACCATTAGCTTGCCAACCGTACGTAACCTCACACCTTCTCATGTTCTCAAGTCCTTTCAACTTGGGAAAAAATCCCTATTCCCTTGAAAATATCCTACCATTGTCAAACCTACATGAATTTTGACCAGAGTCACACCCACGTCAGCTGACTGTGGTGTTCCGTACCTAGTGCTGGGAACAGAGCAGCTCAGTCAACTTGTGCAAGTGTTGAAAATCGGCCACGTTTGTGTTCTTCGCTTGTGCAACATCTTGGAGGATCAGAGCTCACGATCAAGGTTTCTGGGCAAATACTAGGAGGTACCTGCTTCTATGCAGTGAGAACATAGCAATTTGGTAGTGGTAGTGAAAACATAAAATGAGCCTTTGTTCATTTAACAATCTTAATAATTCCGCCACAAGTATTTCTCATCCACCACTGTAACAAAGGACAAGTCAGTCACTTCAGACACTTGAGGAATTTCGATACACAAAGAAAAAAAATGAAAACAACTTGTCCATACCTTCCTGAATGCCCCTACCAGTGGTACTGAGACAGGATCTGCGCTGCTCCTGAGCAAAATGTTCATTGAATCTGCCCCAAGGAACATGAAAAATCCTACTCTTTGAATTACGTGGACTGTATCTCAAAATATTTCACAGATCAGAATTTCCATTAACCCAGGAAGGCTTCTGCTCTTGGAAAAAAGCTGGATAACTTGGCTATGGACAGAAAACTAGCAAGTGCCTGCGTGTACGTGCTCTACAATGCTTCAGGCTTGGAAGGATAACGCTCAGCTGAGTTTTGATCCAGCATGAATGTAGCTTTTACTTCAGCTATCAGCAGCAGGAATTCAGAGAACCCGATGATGTACACACAATAAATACAAATACAAAATTGTTTGACCCCTTGGATGTTAAGAAACGTCAGAAAAAAATACATCTTCCAACTCAACTATTAATATCTCTCATACAGGTAGGCAGGAAAAAAAAGATCATAATAGATGGGAATGAGCGAGAATGTTCAGTGCATTTAAAGATTCTGTCTGTCTTAACCCACGTAGCTCAAAAATGGGTGGGCCATTGATTATCATGGAAATAACCGGGTAGGAATGAATGCCTGAAGAAGTAGAAACCAGAATAGCAGGGATACTGTGGGCTCCAACCAGTCATCCCAGTTACTTACAGTCACTTTCTCCCTTTAGAAGTGCCCACATTTTGTAAAGAATGTGGCAGCCCCAAATGTGATTACCAGTGATAGCTGAAATCAGCATCTCTGGGTTTGACAGAGAGAATGTTATTCTCGTTAAAAAATGCCTGCAACTATTTGTCAGTATTTTCAGCATGAATATTCTGCTTGCACAGTTAGAAAGCCATAACCTATGAAGCTGAGACAAAGTGGGAATACTTACAAGTGAAAATGCCAGCACCTCCTAATTTCAGCAAGTGAATTCACACAAATCGTTCACTGGTGGCCACATTCCCTCCTTCCTTTAATCAAACTGAAAGGAATAGAAAGAGTGGCACTGTTAGAAACCATTATTAAATGAAGTAGAAAGGGTCAGCAAAGCAATGTTAAGTGAAGTCACTCCCTTTCTGCCCATTACTTTGTAGTTAGCCTTGATTTGGAAGCCTGGGGATTGTCCTTCTTGTGCATTTTGTCCATAGAGCTATGGATTTATTGCAAATGAATCATGGAATATCAAGGCTGGAAAACATCTCTAAGGTCATCCAGCCTACCCCACCATGCCCACTGACCTCTGTGCCACACCTCCATGGTTCCTGAGCACCTCCAGGGACAGTGACCCCACCACTTCACATGAAAATGGAGAAATATCACATCTTTCCTTTTTTCTTTTGCAAATCTACTATGCTGCTATGCTCAACAGCACTGTCAGACTCTGTCCCCACAGAAACCAGTCACACACACATTAACACCTCCACTGAGAGGAGGACACTCTGGGGGTGTGTCAAAGTAAACACATTCCAAAATCTCTGAGAGATTATCCTGAAGCAGCTTACACCTTAGATAACCTGGAAACAAACTGAAAGGGCTTCACGTGGATTCTTACTCTCTTCAGGATTTAGAGCATTTCGGTCGTATCTTTGTGGGAACTGAGTTTGCAGTTAGATATCTCAAATGGAAACAAAACCTGCAGATCAAGATCACATATTGAAAGAGCCATAACTGGGAAGGCAACACTAAAACTAGAAAAATTCTGCTTCAGGTTGGTGACAGGTACCAAAAAAGACAGAAGAAGAAATGAACCCTGCGACAAAATGTTCCCAGCTCTACCACTGAAAAGCAGTACGTTGTCAGAAAAGTGTTACCTGGATTCCAGTCACACAGGTTCGCAGTGTGACTGAGGAGGAAGACGTTCCTCACACAAGGCACACCTTTCCTCCACCCAAAGTGCCCTGTTTTATATCCATCATGAAGCTCAAAGGCACAGATCTAGACTCGTGCTTTGTCTGACTTTGGCAGACTTGGCCAAGACTGTGAAAGGAAAATCAAAGATGGGCAATAATTTGCCTAAAGGAAAAAAAATCACTTCCTCACTGCATGCACAGCCTGTTTAGCAGCACAATGGCTTCTCCACTGCACACATTTCTTCACAAAACTATATCTTCTGCAGTGAGGCAGAGACACAGGCTGCCCAGAGAGATGGAGGTGCCCCATCCCTGCACACAGCCAAGGTCAGGCTGGATGGGGCTGTGAGCACTGCTGGAGCTGTGGGTGTCCCTGTGCACTGCAGGGGTTGGAATGCATAGACTTTAGGTGTCCCTTGCAGCTCAGACCATTCTGTGACTCTGTGATCCTGGACTACGTGCTGGGCCTGAACGGCTGACCAGCTACTCCCCTCACCCAGATGCCATCATCACCATTTTCTCTACCTCAAGCCTCCAATGTGCTTAGGGCCTGCTCTGCCATATGCGCAATACATCAATCCCTGTAAAACTACCCAAGCATATCGCACTTACACAGACCTTTGCCTTGGCCTTCACCAGTTGCTCTCTGCTTCCCACGCCACCAAAGTCAGCGGTGGAAATGCTGACGGCGTGAAGAGAAGATGGCCTTCCTGCACTCTGTGCCAGCATCACAGCAATCTTCAGCGTCCAGGAGGAGTCCTGGCAGGAGTCCTGGTGCTGGGCCTGCAGCGTTGGGGAGGAACAGGAAGCATTAGCAAGAACTGGGGGAGGCACAGGGCCAGCGTACCACAACATCCCTGCAGATATTTCCATTGTGTTTGAGTCAGTACATTAACAAATAGAATAAGTATCTTGGGACCTACTTGCATGACCTGCAGGCTCCACACGGCAGAAACCCTATCACAGAGAATGTCTACAACTGCAGACAAAGGTATGCCTGAAGCTGCACAGACAGACACAAAGTAGGCTTACGCCAGCCAGCTCAGGCACCAATAATAGCTTGGCTGCAGCAGTGGGGGCCCAAGGGCAATGCACAAAACCGCCCTGCAAAGCAGAGAAGCACTCACAGCACACCAAGCTGTGCACTACCAGGGCTATCCTGCTGTTAGGGCTTAGCTAGCAAAATGAGAGCTGCTGCAGGCTTGCACGTACAACCTGGACACGCACATTTGATTACAGACTAAATGTTTTCCCCAAAAGTCTGACATTTAATGAGGAGCAAGTAATACAGAACACTTCTGTGACATATAAGTTCCTTTCCCTTTCAAAAGAACCCTTGTGGAGCACTTTGAGTTCTATGTACTAGAAGGTGTCAATGCAGCTCATGTGCTCGTGCATCAGAAGAATTCCTCTTCTGAGATCAAAATCTTGAACATCATTTAGTAGAGATCTCTCACCTGCTTCCAAGAAAGAGTGCTCTTTTGAAAATGTACTGGCCTACCACATGTGCCTTCTTTATTTTGAACTCTCAGCAATGAATACCAAGAAAATTGAATCACAGAATCATTGAATCATGAAATCATTCAGGTTGGAAAAGACCTCTGAGATCATCCAGTCCAACCATCAACCACCCCACCATACCCACTGCCCACGTCCCTCAGTGCCACATCCCACGGCTCTGGGACTCCTCTAGGTGACCCCACCGCTCCCTGGGCAGCTGTGCCACTGCCTCACCGCTCTTTGGGACAAGGAATTGTTCCTAACAGCCAGCCTGAACCTTCCCTGGTGCAACTTGAGGCCTTTCCCTCTCATCCTATGGAAGGAGTTTAAGCACAGTAACTTCAGTCTTTGTCTGCCTGGTATGGGACTGCTCCGATCACAAAGAACTTGCGGTGATGTGAGATTCAGAGGGAAGCTGGCAAAAAAGGCAGAAACAGCCAAAACCGGATGTTAGTGGCTACAAGCATGGACTGTGGTTTCTTCTAAACTCCACTCTCAGTCATCCTCTCATAACATTTGACTTTCAAACTGCACACAAAACATGCTTAAGTATTGTAGAAGTCCAAAGTCTCATTGTCAGTAGGGTCATCAGCATCTTGCCTGTGTGCAGGCAAACAGAATCCACAATTCCTCCATCACTTTCAAAATGGGAATTGATAAGCTGTGTTTGCTAACTGGGAAGGTGAATCTACTGCTGAATGCAGTTTCATTAGCCCTCTATTGATGCCCTTCCACAATTCACTAGCAATGTTCATCAGAACAAGGCAAGCATGAAACTGCAGCTCAGAAAATTCTGGCATAGAAGGAAAATGTATGCTCATCTATTTATAAATGAAGTCTGAAGCCAGCTTCACTGATCATCCTATAAATAGTTACTTGCCAAAATCCAAAGTAATGAATCTGCTAATTCACCCAAAGAAGTGAACCCGAAACCTCACGCATTCTTGCTCCTTATCCAAAGCAGCAAAATATTGCTTCTACCTTATCAGTGCAGCATTTTTTAAATGCTTCTTGAAATTTACGTGCTTGGATGCAAGGCCCAAACACTGCTTTTAGATGAGGAAAAAAAAAAATCTGAAGTTTGTAGTAAGGATATGAATCCAGGTCTTCCTTCTCCAAGGCTGTACCTGGCAACACTAACTTTACCATGTTCACCATCTCCTTGAACAGCTGCAGGATTCTGTGATCCTGTGAAAGTGTTACAAACCCTACCTGCAGTGAGAGAAGATTGCTCCCTCATCAGCACACCAGATAAGGTAGGAGAACTTGGAAAAGTCTGCTAATATTCTGATATTAACAGCTCATCTATGCCTATAGGATCCAATGCATTTGTTAGAAATCTCATCACGAAGTAGAAATAGAGGATGGCTGAGAGGGATGTTGAGTTGCAGAATTAACTCTCAATTTTTGGCTAGTTTCTTTGGCTCTTACTCTCGATTCTTATCTTTATTATGGATAGCCAGAGGTCACAATGCTTTATTCTTGCCTTTCAAGTGTGTATTACTATCAGAACTGCCAGAGTCTATGGCAATTTAGGTTTGTTTAATATATTCATCCTCTAGAAACAAAACCATCAAAACAACACATGGCAGAACTTAGTAATGGTTCTTGTGTATTTCCTCTCCATGAGCCCCACCTCTTGGAAGGCACCTTTATTTCCAATTAATTGTGTATACATCTGTTCTTCCAAGGTTATGATTTTTTTGTTATCCAGGTTACTGTTATAAGCTCTTGATCTTAACGTAAAAACATGTAAAATTTTATATTATATTTTTTTAAAATGTAAAATTTATACACTGAGCAAACTGCAGTAAGCCATAGTAACACTGGCCGATGCAAAGTGCCTCACCAGCCATATCCAAAGTTATCACAGAATCATTAAGGCTGGTAAAGACCTCTGAGATCATCCAGTGCAACCCCAGCTCATCCCACCATGCCCACGTCCCTCAGTGCCACATCCCCACAGCTCTGGGACTCCTCCAGGTGACCCCACCACTCCCTGGGCAGCTGTGCCACTGCCTGCAATGAAACTGCTCCCAATATCCAAGCTGAAGGATGCACCTAAAGGATGCTGGTTATGCACCACTTTTGTACCTCTGATCAGTAGCTCTACAAACATGCTCTCAGCACGACTGTTTGTAACGGTCTAGAAAACACTGTGTTGTACCCTAGTCCTCAATAAGAATCAGTTCCAAACCTGTATGGGATCCTTTGCAGTAAAAGTGAAATTTGGCTTTCATGAAAAAAATCTGAATCTCCTGATTTTGCTGTCAATCCAGTTTATTACAAAAGGCTTTCGATCTTGGGAAGAAAACAAAAAGGCTGCTAGGCAAGCCTGCAAAGCTGATGGGAAGGACACGATCCATAAATACAAGACTGGCTATAGTGTTTTTGCCAATTCCCAAGCACTGTTAGAGTGTTTGTGATACCACTGGAAGATGTCAGCTCAAAAACAGGTGACAGCATCATAATTTTCTCAGCACAGAGATGACTTTTTTTTTTTTTAAGGTGCTGACAGACCAGAATTTGATTTTAGCTGCTTTCACACTCAAGATATTGCAAGGCACTTTACAAATCAATGCATTGCAGTGGTTCGATTATTTCTAGCAAATGGAAGCCTAGAATAGAAAAATGGTATTTATATATGACAAGAGCCCACAGCCAGAATTTCAGGATGGAACATACAGGGTGATAAAGATAAATTATCACCCCTTTCCCCTGAAATGCCTGGAACTGACTGGAACATCTATCTACTTATTCAAAATACACAGTGCTGTGACAATCACCTGAATTCATGATGTTTGGATTCAGCTCAGAAGATTTTGAGCATGCAGCAATGGTTAGATCCAGGTTTAGGTCTAATGCTGAACAAAACCCAAGGCTGGGGTTACATAAAACACATCTTGGTGGTGCAAGGAACTGTCATCTATACAATCCAAATGGAAAGAATGTGCATTAGGAAATGTTTCTTCTCCCAAAGAGCGGTGATCTCTCCAGCCTTGCTCCTATTGTAGGGACTGCTGGCAGCTGCTTTACACTCAGGCCAACTGGTGGCTATGAGACAGTTCTGCTGATTTAGTGTGCAACCGAGATCAGAATCTGACCAAATATTTTCAGAAGAAAACAAATGGGGGGATTTCTTGAAAAGCATCCACTGCACTGTTACAGCTCTCCCCCAGCCTCCTAAACATTGCTGAATGCTATAGAAACAAACAGTCGCTATGTTTAAGCTGGAGGAAGTTGTATCTTATCAGGATACAGTTGTATAAATAATTTAAAAAAAAAAATCACCTGGTATAAACTCCATGTCCTTTGACAAAGGAAAATAACAGAATGGAAAATCCACTGTTCCCACTGCGTGCAAAAAGCCAGCCCTGTGTCTGTCACACACAGACCAGAGCTGATGACTGCTGGAATGTTCTTCCTCCAGCTTTGGATCGGGCCCATGGTGAAAACAGAGAAAGTGATCAATACCTTTCCAATTAAGGTAAAGAATTCAGGGCACACGTTTCACTTGGATTAAAAATCTACATACAGCAGTTACGTTTTTATAAATATGCAAAGTGAAAGAAAATGACAAAGGACAATGACATAAGAATGCAGTCGTTTGGGGCAGCCTGGATATTTTCTCTTTCTTTCTAGAATGAGAGATTCATAGGGGACCTAAAAAAAAAAAAAAAGCAATAAAGCACAACTGCTGCTAGTAGTGGTAACCTCGTGCACACCTGGGGATTCTGATTCTGTTCAAGCAGAAGCCTGGGATGTTTTTTTCCTCCTGTGAATACAGTGCAAGTCAACAACGCAAATAAACATTGCAGAACTCTTTTGTACTCCTGTTTTGTTTCTAAAGCCCTTTCACAAGGAGTCACAGTTGGGTCCCAGCAACTAATAGGTCTGGGGATGGGAAACAGATTTCACAGCTTTTCACCCATCAGATTCCAATCTAGTAATATCAGAAGGAGCAGCCACAGCCTCCAGCCAGCACTTCTGAGGGCCACGGGCTCACCATCCACACACTGGTAACACACCATGACCACTGACAGTAACTAACACGAGTGGCCCCAGCAAGGGGACCATGGAAAGAACGAGTTTCCTGTTCTAGCAGCAACCCTGAGAGCCAGAGTAAGGCATATTAATAAGAGCATATAGGAAAATAAAACATGGAAAAGCCCACCCGCCCCATGCTCCCTGGAGCCTCACAGATAGGCCCTGCTAGTTTAGCTGTTACCTCAGTCCTTCTGCTAATGAAACAATCCAACCCAATGTGCCACATTTGTCCTGCAGGGCCAGGGTTTGTTTTCATGGGAGCTAAAGCAGAATTTGTTGAACCTCACATAAAGATTCTCTTGCACTGCTCATGGTTCAGTTGTGCTTTTGCATCAGACATAAGCAAGAGAAAGCGCCGTGCTTCGTGGCTGCCTCCCAGGTTCTCCAGTTGTCTCAGAAGGGGACGCAGACCTCAGAAAGGCTGTGTGACCAATGCTCTGCACCCACCAAGGCAAAACCCACCAAGGTACCGTAGGAAGCACTCAGTGGTGAGCAGCTCCCTCCCAGACTCACTTTGTCCTGATTGTTCCTTACCTTGCACTAGAGCATCCTCACAAATCCACTTTCCTATTCCGGCATGCTCCATGCAATCCAGAAATGGAATGCAAATGAATAAATGCTTGCTTTAATCTGGCCTTAGCTCTCAGAGGAAAATCAGTCCTACAGTAAGGGACAGTTCAAGCTGAGATAATGCAGATTCATTGCTTAATGAATGGAGACTGTCTTTTGCCATCTTCTGTAGCTTGCAGCTCTGACCTCTGCTAGCCCAAGCAGCGAGGCGGGTTTGGCAACAATGCAGTAATTCATTTATTCCTCAGCTAGTACTCAAGGCTGCCTGGCCTATTTATTCTTAGCTCTGTTCTCATTTTACCCATTTTTCTTATATGCTTTACTGCTTCTACAGTAGCTGCAGTTTGCTGACTTATAACCTCGAACTGCTTAACACTGGAAAGCAGTCTCGATAGTTCCCTACTTGGAACGGTTGTTCCCCGCGAGCCTAGATGGGAGCAAGTTCCAGAATCAGAAGCATTCTTAAAAGGATGACGGATATTTCTAAATATTCTTGGTCCAGATGAGTCCCTGGGGGTAGATTATCAGTGCGTATCCCCAGCGGGAAGAGGGGCAGCTGAAGGAAGTGCAGGGCAGGATGGATGTAGCTGGGAGCAAGATGAGGGACGTGAAGTATCACTGCGCTCTGCAGTGTTCCCACAGAGCAGAGAGCACCCAGGGACGACGCCGCAAGCACGGAGCTGCAGCTGTGCAAGGGAAGGGTCACTTCAGCAGGCAGCAACAAGGGCTGGAGCCTCACAGAGCTGCAGAACCGCGGCTGTGCTGCAGGTTGCCAGAAAGCACCACCGGCCCTGCCAGCAGAATCAGTGCTGCACGTATTGCAAGGGCTTTGCAGAAGTGTTTCAGAGTGCTTTCAAGAGACCCCGCTTAACATTTGGATGTCTCTGTGCTGCCTCAAGAGCAAGCAGCCAACAACAGGAACACGCTGAGGGCATTGCATATTGCCTGGAACAGAGCAAACACCTCTAGGCCAATGAATGTGTCCTTAAAATGCCATTTGATCGCAACAGCCACAGACAGAGACGCATCACAGCAGCACAATTAAAACTTGAATTTGCCACCAACTCAGGACCGATAAAGAATTTCAGCTAGAATTACACCCGGGATTAATTGTGCCCAACATGTAAACTACACTTCCATCTTTTTTAAGGCTCTCTGCTAACAGCCCTTCGCTGGCCGCATCAATCACTGCATGATTCTGCACACAGACAGTGACTCATGCTCTCAGCGAATGGCTCTCAATGGAAGCTTTAAACTGGCTTCAATAGCTTGTAATGAAGTGCTGATTTTGACAAAAAGTTTGGATTCTTCCACAGGCAAAGCTGAAAAACAGAACCTCGTCCTTTGTTCGTATTTCTCTGGTGCTCTCCTGACGTATAATCACTGGGGCAAAAAAATTTTATGCACATATATGCACTTCACCTGAAAGATCGTTGTGTCTCTGGTTGCCGTTCCCTGGAATAATTTCATTGGCACAAATGCTCTTATTTCACAACATTGTATTTGTTTTTGATTTATTGGTCTGGGGCAGAGGAGGATGCCTAAGCTATTCATATTTCAAGCAGCAGTATGCTGAAAAGTGTGGAATTTACCCTGTGTTTTGTTTTTTTTTTAAACTCAGAAGGCCTTTCTGTGAAAACATTCATGATTTTTCTATCCTGGATGAACCTAAATATTTTATTACCAGAGAACCAATTCGTAACTAACATAAAGGTCACTGAAATCAATAGAGATATGCTCATCTCTATCTTAGCAATAGGACAAGGGGGACTGGCTTTAAATTAACAGAGGGGGAGATTTAGATTGGATGTCAGGCAGAAATTCTTCATTAAGAGGGCAGTGAGGCCCTGGCACTGCTGCCCAGAGCTGTGCTGCCCCATGCCTGGATGTGCCCAAGGCCAGGTTGGATGGGCCCTGGGCAGCCTGAGCTGGTGGGGGGCAGCCAGCCCATGGCGAGGGGTTGGGGCTGGATGAGCTTTAAGCTGCCTTCCAACCGAAGCCATTCTATGATTCTATGATTCTATGATTCTATGATTCTATGATCTGTTCCACCGCTATTTTCTTTAGGTAGGAATACTAAATTATTTAATTTCACATATTCAGAAATCTTCACAACTGACCTTCATGTTATGACAGGAGAAGGATCTGGCTCAACTACCTCATTTGTTCTGCAGGAGGAAAGAATGCTGCTACTTCTGTCATTATTGTGACTATGCTGGAATGCTGTCCCCGCTTCTGAGGGCTACTTTTGAAGGAAAAAAAGGTGGAATATGGGGAAAGGAGCAGAAAGTAATGTGAAATGATTCTAGGTTTACAAGATGATATCTATCAAATCAAGATATTTAATCTAATTTATCAAGCAGAGGTCAAGAAATGACCTACTTGGCTTTCTATGTACTGAATACAGGATACGCTTCAGATCTAAATCAATCAGGAAAATACAAGATCCATCAACTGAAATTGAGAGTAGATAAATTCACTAGAAATAAAACGCACATTTTCTACCTCTGGGAGTAATCAATTACTAGAATCAGTCACTTTGGGATGTCCTGAGATATCATGAGGTCTCTAGCAAATTTTAGAATACAATGCATTACTGAAAGTGGTCCTCTGGCCTCAGCATAAACTTCTGTCCAGAAGAAGAAATTCCTCATGGAACTTTGAGAACACATGTGATGGGAACCAGACAATCACGGTGGTTCCTTCTTAGAGATAAAAAGTCTGCACACACTTCATTCACTTCCAACATTTGACAGGTGAATACAAATTAAGCCTTACTTTCATCTTCAAGTCAAACAGTTGAATTCTGATATTTATTCTTTCTAAAACCATATTAAAATCCTCAGAGAACCTAAGAAGAAAAAAAGAATGAATGAAAGAGTAAAAAGATTACAAGCAGAAGTGTAGATGCTCAAACCCAGCCAACCCTCTCCCTGACCTCCTACTTTTAGGTAAAAGCTAAGAGCTTAATTACCACTGAAAAAATCTTTCCTTCCAACCACATACTGTTGACTTTGGCCAGTAGTTTCAAAAGATATTAGGGAAGAGAAGGACACAGATGTGCAATTCTATGAGAAACCAGGCTAAACATCACTCAAAACAGGTCAGGTAGCTCTGATTCCCCCTGCTTCAAGGGAGTTGAACTAACAACTGAGTTATGTAAGGAAGTCTGTTACTTCATACAACCCTGGAGAGTTGTTCAGCTCCTTCAGAGCACTGCAAGAAGGCCTCCTCACATCCCTTAAGGACAGTAACATCATAGCCTGCCTCTTTATTTTAATTCACAGCTGAATGTCTTTGATAAGAAAAAGCAGGAAGCAATCCTACAGGTAAACAAAGACATGTTCAGGGTGAATCCACATCCACCTAGAAATTAAGACTTTCCATTGTGGAACGTGCCTAGTAATAACTCATATCTACTTCCACAGCGAAGGCATATCCATCCAATGTATCTTCACTCTCTGAAATTCATAAAAGCTTCTAATCAAATCTTCTCTGCAGTTCAGAAAAGCTGGTGGCAAGAATGGTAACACGAGCTTCCATTCCTCAGCAGTTGTTTGGGAATATCTTACTTTCTAGTAACTAAAATAAAGTTACAATGAATATACTTCTGTTGTGCACATAATAACAATTGATAAAGAAAGACACTGTACTTAATCATGAAATCATTAAGGTTGGAAAAGACCACTGAGATCATCCAGTCCAACCCCCAGCCCACGTCCCTCAGTGCCGCATCCCACGGCTCTGGGACACCTCCAGGTGACCCCACCGCTCCCTGGGCAGCTGTGCCACTGCCTCACCGCTCTTTGGGACAAGGAATTGCTCCTGACAGCCAGCCTGAACCTCCCCTGGCACAACTTAGAGACTGATCCAGGGGTGAGGTAATGTCACCATCTGAACACAGCCTTTCACGAGCCTTGCAGTCCATACAGCAAACCACAGATATAGAAAACTTCAGCCATACAAGAGGTTGCAAAGGCTCTGAAAGCGATCCTTGTCCCAGGTAAGATGTTATCAGAAATAACAGCATTTTCTGTGACAGACTCACATCTTGCCACCCCCAGACCGTATTATCACAATTCAGTTTTCCAGTTGTCTCATTTTAAAGACTTACCCCTCTCTGAGGTAAAGCTGAGGGACCAGGGGAGATGTTACGTTAATGTAATGATGATGAGCAACAGCAGCTTCTCTGGTGGGGACTCTGATCCAGGAAGAGGCTCACACAGAGAACTCCTGCCAATAGAGATCATAAGCATTTTATCCCACAGCCATCTTTTTTTCTGACAGAGACAGTAGAGCTGCTGTGTTGCAGCTCTTGCAGTTTTAATAGAAATTGTCAGATCCTCGACATTCCTTCTGAAGACCCAGCTACTGGCACCGAGTGATTGTGTGAGAGTATCAGCTCTATTTACAGGTCATGCTGTTCTATCCATCAGATAAAAAATACACTTTATATACACTTACTTTCTTTCTTAGTGGTAGAAAAATACTTGAAAATGCATCTCTCTGAAAGCTCAAAATTTAAGGGGCAAATGGAAAACGTTGGCCCACTTGTCTTTTTTTTATGCAATCTCTTGACAGACAATTCAACCTCCTTTTCTGGAGGGATTTGGAAGTTCAAAGCTAGCAACAGTGGCAGTGAAACGAGCGGGTGGACCAAGTGAAGAGCAGGACATCTTCCTCAAATAAAGCTCTCTTCTGCTCACGAACCCAAAGCAATGGAACTTCAGGGGATCTGGGGAGAAAGCCATTAGTCTAAGCTTCAAAATGCCTAGCATTACTTGGTTACCTAGGCTTTTGGAAATGAGATCCTCACACAGACATCCTGAGTGGAAAACAAAATAGAATCCACCACAGATAACGTTTTCTTTAGGAGAGTGGAGATGGAAATTCAGTTAGCTGTTTACCTCTTGGATGAACTTGAAGCATGGTGACGTACAAGGGCAGAGAAGCCTGCAAAGCCAACCCTAGGGATGCATCTGCACTGTGCATAAACAGAGCTCCAGATCCTGGTTCTTTACTTAGGATTTTCCATAAGGCACCAATTTCATTTTAAAATATGACTTTTATGTAACTAGCACATTTTGTGCAAAACTGGTTAACTCTACGTCCTCAGAATATCATGTGCTTCCCAGCATATAAATCCCAGAGCTTGACATCTAAAAAACGTTTGGCAGACCCAACAAGAAACACAGCCAAGCTCGATGTCAAAGGTATTCGTAAGGTTGCCAGCCAGCCAAGAATATTAACACCTTGCCCATACTTACAAGGAATGAAATTGTGGCACTGGAGACACTGGGTGAAGAAGTGCTTAGGACAGTTCTTAAGTATTTTGCAAAAAGTTTGTGCGCACAGCAGGCTTTGAATGCATGCATCACAGAGAGAGCCCTGCAAGACCTGCAGTCAGAGTGCTGGCTGGATTTGGTAGCCTCACTCAGTTCCTCAGGACAGAACCTTTCTCGTGTGTGCATATAGATAAAAGCATCTGGAAAACTGCCATTAGCAAAAAGCAAAGGGGAGAGTCTGACCTTACAGTGCCTTGAACTCAAAGAAAAACAGAAGTGGGAAGGATCCCAAAGGACTGCTCAGCCCATCTGCCAGTCCCAGCGCAGCACCAAGACCTATTTTGACAGCCACAGCCTCCACAATGTCCCTGTCTTTTCCTACACACCTCTTCAACTATGCTAAAAGTTTGCCCTAAAATCCAACCCGAAAACATGTCCTAAGGCAGGCATTTTCCTACTGTATTGGCATTCCTCAGACTGTGGTGGGCAGGACTTCATTACATGCAGCAGAGCAGCTTTACTCCAGCTGAGGATCTCGCTGAGACCTGATAATATCGGTGGGCAATCAGGTCTGAGAAGAACATCCAGCCAACTTGTGCAGAAATGGGGAAATCTTTTCATGGACATTTAGTGGAGAACTCTGAAAACCCACACTAGTTGTGCAGATATTCCAGAAAAACACTGCTGTTTACTGCAGGCACAGCAAGGGAGCGGTGCCTGTTGGCTGCCGTGCCTGGGAGGAGCTGAGCCCTGCATGACTGAATGCAGCAGAGGCCATGGGACCTGGCCCAGCCAGGCCTGCTTCCCACCTCTCAGCGCCTACGGTCTCCACCCAAGAAGCAGCCTGAGCTGCAGACACCCCACTTCTTTCCAAACAATCGTTTGTACAATTTTAATTCAGACTTTTTTTTTTTGTATTATCTGCTATTACTCACTATTTTTCCATTGGACTCCAGTGTTGTGTTTCCAGGAAATATGGTCCCCAAAAAGCAACAGGCTGATATACTTTTCTCCTCATTTTAATACATGCCTTCCTTTTAGCTCTTAATACACCATTTCTCATTTGCTTGCATTTTTTGCCTTCGGTGCTCTCAATAAAGATACCCCACTGCTTCCTACCCCTCGCACAGACCCCAGGCTTTGGCTTCTAATCTCTCTTTACATAGCCAAACTCAGGATTTGTATTTTCTTTGATTCTTCTCTTTGCTCACCTTTGGCTCCAGATTTTACTCTTTCCAAAAAACCTGTGTTGGTCTTAAATCCCAGCTGTGTACCCATCAGTGCCACACCTACTTCTCTCATTACTTTTCCTTCTTATTTCCATCCCCTGTCTCCAATGAGCTTCCTATCTCTCTTCATTTGCTGCAGCTAGTACAGGAGCCCAGGAATTGGTAAGAAGACAGGAAACCCTGTTGCCCTGTATTTTATAATTCACAGCTTTTGCCCATCAATTGGAAGAGGAATCAGTACTGAGGCTTGCCCACAGGTGTGCCTGTGTTTGAACATGTTACTGCAAACAGACTCTTCTCTGAGCTTGGCTGGCAATCTCTAACAAGTGTCTCCTTAGTAGGTGACACTACAGGTGTTTTGAGGTTCAGTAATGACTAAACTTGGGCTAATTCCACTGGAGCAGTAAAGCGACAGATCTGTACTAACAGCCTTCCTAAGCAACAGCATGCCAGTACATTTTAACAAACTATTGGAACAAACAAACAACACATAAGATAGGATGCACGTAAGAAACAGCTGAAATACAAACAGCTGAAATACTTCAGTTGAAAGTCTGAAAAAATATGTGTAACTTGAAACAGATCCATAGGACAAGAGTTAGAAGTTGAGGTAAGGGAGAAAATTGGAAGTGGCAGGCAGCGTATCTGTGTCATTTATTGGCAAAGCCCACCTGAATTTTTCATAAAATCTCTTCTTGTCAGCTGAAACTTTGGGGAGATATCAATGTCTTAAGATAGCCTCCATGTGTGACTTTTTCTTTTTCGCTTTACATTTTTTTGGTGAAAAAAGAAAACCTGTTCTCACCCTTCTGATCTCTGCTCTGCTGCAGCAGTTCTCACTCAGCAATCACCTCCAGAAAAATTACAGGCCATTAATTCCACCAGATGCTCACCTCTTTTGCAGCTCTGTTCAGGAAATGCTTAGCCATATCGAGCTCACTGGGGTGCTCTTCCACTGCTTAAAGCCAGGCCCTACGGCTCTCACACCAATGAACACTTCTGAGCCAGCTAATAAACCTGCAATTAATATCTGAGAATTGTCTAATGGAGAAGGCTGAGTTGTTCTTGCAGTCAGAAGAGAAAGAAACGCGTGTAAAGGATGTAAATGATGGCGTGTAAACTCACCAGCAGGCAGCTACGTGCTGACTTCCAGGGGGGAAATACTGCAGCAGAGCACATTTGCTCACAGTCTCTGCAGTATCTGTCAGTGCTGAAGCAACCCTTTCCTCATTAGAATGAACAACACTGGTCCATGGGCTTCGAAAATTATGGCTGCTGGTGGGAACATAAAGCTCTTTTGAGACAGGAACAAGGCTAGCCATACATTGAAAATTAATTAGCAGTAAACCCTAACGATCAACTCATCATCTTAATTTCATAAAGTTTTGCCAAGCTTAACGTGTCCCACTCCCTGGGAACGTGGGAATCTCTGCTCATTACTAATAAGGACTAATCTTCATGTTCAGTACAGACCCATAACTGAAGCATAACTCAGAGTGCATATGGAGACGTGCTCATCCTGCACGTGTATCTGGATGGAGCGGTAACTTTTGTTGCAGGGAGGATACAAGGAAAATGCACAAAGTCAAGTACGTGTTCTTCCTCTAAAATCTGCTTATTGCCCTCAGTTCCGGATCTCCTTGACACTCACGGATGGTGCCTTGCAGATGCTGAAGTGCCTTGAACTCAGCTGGCAGTGTGGAAAATCCCAACGATCAAAACAAAAGCCTTCTTGCAAAGAAAACCACTCCCTGAGCAAGTAGAGATGCTCTCACGTGTGGCATTGAAAATAATTCAAGCTAAACTGGCCCAATCTCTACACAAGTCTGAACAGCTTCAGCTGCCACTTAAGTCCATGTGAATCACCCTCACCTATTTCAGGTTTGAGTTTGTCTCAGTGTCTTTGCTATAATTCTCACAGCAATGCGCCTTCATTTTCTGCACATTTCACTCCCTCTATTTGCTTTGATTTCAACACTGCAAAAGTTTCTGATTCGTTGAATCACAGAATCACAGAACCATTAAGGTTGGAAGAGACCACTAAGTCCTGCCATTCACCCACCCTGCTGCACTTTATTCCAGGGATGAGACACACGAGAACACAGTCCCAAGTGTCTTGTGGTCTTCCTGCTCAGCTAAAATGGTGGCACATGTCTTTTGGACACACTCACCCCAATCCAGCACCATCTAATTGTAGCAGAAAGATTCTGAATGACTTTGACAGTTATTTTCTTTATGCTGGAAAGACAGCTACTGCTGCATTTCATTGATGTAAGGCTGTAAGCACAGAGATTTTACTCACTGCTGAATTCAAACCAGAAGTGTGTTCTGGCCAATGGCTCATACCCAGCCATTTTTATCTTTGCTTCAATGCTAAGGCTTCACATCATTTTAATTCCTATGAATCTGCTCAGGAGATGGATACGTTCCACGTGGGCTTTTCTTTTAATTTACCCAGGTCCCCTTTCATCTTGCAAACCTCTGTATTTAATTACATGAATTAAACGAGCTTCATATCATATCTCCTACCTACTGAGTTTGCTCAGGTCTTTCTTTTCTTTTTGGTCTAGGGAAGGAGAGCAGAACTCTTAGAAGCACAGCTCTTCAATTTTAGTGTGTCACTGGTGCTACTGTAAGATCACCTCCTATTGTTTCTCATCTTTAATGAGTGAATAAACAACTAGAAAGGACAGGGAGCATTAACAAGGGTGCTTCTAGATGAATAAATATGCTTACCAGCCATAAAAGGCTCCAGGGGCAGAAAGGCCTTGATGTTGCTCTGCCACTTGCAATCAGTGTAAATACAGTAATTTAAACTTATCCTTCACTGCTGGAAATTTTAAAATAAACAACAAAATAAAAGACAGAACTAGGAGAAACAAAGAGAAGTCTACACTATACTCCCAACTAACTACAGAGCATGGAATGGGAACTGAGGAACTATCACATCACGGTGAGCCAAACAGGTAAAGATACAACAGAAAACAGAAAACAAAGCAGGGAGAATCCCCTCTTATTGCATTTCTGTCTCGTTGTCTAGAATCTTGTTGTCTGGCTTGGTTGAGAGCTGGACCTCTTACATTTGTACCCTGTGACGTTTTGAGATGCACTGACAATAGCAACTGCTATGAAGCAGATGAGGACTCGGATCACTAGAATCCATTAAAACTGAGGTGCTCCTTGGGACCCCTCATCCAACATTGTCAAAACTTTTTACCACCGGAACATTAAGATCAGGTTTTATGGTTTTACAAATTGATCAAACAGGTTTTGACCAAATAGGCTGAATTCTGAGCTAGGGAGGCACTTTCCTTTAGCATGGCAACTATACTGCTGAATTTACCACTGGGTAGGGTCTTTAGATCCTATGTAGGTTACTCCAAAAGTAATGCCTCCTATTTATTTCCACGGAAACTACTACAGCTACAAAGGGAAAACAGCACTGTTTGATAGAGTACTGCAGAACACTATTTTTCAACATAAGCACCACCATTACCTATCCATGTTTGCAATGATGAACAAGAACCTGCATGCCACACTCACAAAAATCTGCGCCAGTGGAGGTGACCCACTGTCACCATTGCTGAAATGTGTCACCCACCCCTCCCTGTGTTCACATCTACTGGCTGGTCTCCATCAACATTCAGCAAGCATCAAAGAATGTCAGTGGTGCCTTTTTTTCCCCATAGAGAAATTCAGCTTCACACCTTTGCTTCATCTGCACCTCCACACCAGCATCATTCTGTCCAACTGCCCCTCTGCTGCCATCTGTCACACAGCAACAAAATGGAACAGAATATTGGTGGGAATGTTCAACCCTTACTGCCATAGCACCAGTCTCTGACTTTGTGGACTGACATCATAAAACAGGAGGTATTATAGTCAGAGCAGCCCTTGTAAATCCTCAGTAGGTAGTGCTGGGCAACCAGCTCAGCTAGAACAAGCTCTCTAGCTACCAGATAACAGGATGTCAATGAACACAGTGGCACTCCAGCCACACTGGAGTACTCTGCTTCTTTGTTAACTGAGCTAGTCCCACTTTCAGATGATTTATTTTTAATTCCAGCTTGCAGGGGTGTGAGCCATTAGGAGGCTCTGTAATTTGCCAGTGGAACAGACCATTACATTGTACATGTGGCAGTTCATACGTGACAGCATCTACCAGCTGATATTCAGGCACCAGGACAATTACTTTTACCTGCACCTTGGAACCACCACCAAACAATCGACTCCTTGTTTCAACCCAACTCATAGCAGCAAGAAACATGGTTTCCTACTGGATAAAACTAAAATCTGTGCCTAAAATTAAGCTTCTGCATTAGCTATGCATGCTATAGCTCATTAAAAATGAATAATAATTTCAAGCTCTGACATGTAAGTAGGGAAATATATTGCTCAATACGCAGAAAGTACTGACACAAAATATCCATTATCTGCATGCCCCTGTTTCAGCAGAGAACTGTGGAATGCACTGGTGATTAAAACAGCAAGATTTCACTGGCCAGCCATGAGCCAGCCATGGGCCCTTCTGTTGGGTTCTACTTACAAAGCTATCAGGAAGGTGATGGGACGGAGGTCAGAAAAGAGGCTGACCATCCTGTGCCGTGCACGGCCTCACTCCGCAGGGACAGGGCTTTGTGCAACAGAACAACCCGACTTTGACTGTTCCTCCTTTGAAACAGGAGTGTAGGAGACAGCAGCCAGTGTCAGAGCTCACACAGCAGGCACAAAAATGTCGTAGGTACTAAAGAGAGTTTTACCATGGGCTGCTGGAATAATGAACTCACCACCGTGCATCTCTGCAGCCATCAAGCAGCACCCTAAGGCCACAGCAGAGCCCTACACCAGAACCTTACAGGCACAGAGCTTCTCACTCTGGGAAGTCTCCCCAACCCTGAACTAAGGTCAGGCTAACTTTACTGATGAGGCCTTGCTATCCGAATTCAGCTCTTAGAAGTTTCTTGTCAGACAAAGGAAGAGGGTTGCTGTTTTCTCTCTGAACACCCTGTCTCACAGAAATGGATGCACTGTTGTGCTGTTACAAGCTCCTAGTACGGATCTTTGCTACAGGTTAGCTGCATAAGGAGAATCATTTCAGCAAATTCTATCTCCGTCTGTCTGAAGGTTTGTAAAGATGGTAATAAAACAAGACAGAGATGAAGCAAATTGGAAGTCACAGGGGTGGAGGCTGCAAAATAATACTCATCTGCTGTGGGTCCACACATTCCTAGATCAGACAGCTTACAAATGTGTTTTTTAACATCTGTGAATAGTACATGAAGCAGCATTATTGACAGTAAAAAAAAAAAAAAAGATGCCCTATGTTTAGGATTAAACTGTTTTCCAAGCTCAATTAGTTGACTCACTATTTTAAATTGTTACAAAGAAAGCAACAAAGTGATTCATGGGATACACGGCAAACACCTCCTCTACTCCAAGGACAAATTCTGCACCATGTGAAAGTGCAAGCACATGCAAGTGAGGTGCGCATCTAGCATTCAAAACTGGCTTCTCCAAAAGATTTTTGGTCTGTGCGAATGATTCTGTCACCTGATTTACCAAATGCAGTTCCTACAGTAATCCTGCAGCCCTGGCCTCCTCCTCAATAGGCAGCAGATCTATGTGAACAAACACAAGGATCTTCATTAGACCTGCCTTCAATTCTCTGAATACACACCCAACTGTCAGTTCTCACCCATTTCTTCACAGAATCTCAGAAGCTGTAATTGCTGCCTTCTAGCTGCATCCACGTCACCCTTGGTGCTGTAGACTCATTGACCAATTAGTGACATAAGCTCCTGTAGCCAAGGAGACTGGGAGGCAGCAGTTTAGATGTACGTTAGAATATTCAGAGACACTTCCTGAGATTTAGATTTTGGTTCTGTTTAACATTTTATTGCATCAGCAGATTTGCAGTACAGCTAATTAGAGCTAGGCATGGCTGGCACAGTCAATCTAGTCATATTGCCAACATTACTGGAACTGGGGAGACTGGAGAGTGGCCCTTCAGAATCTGAAAGGGCTGTTGGAAGGAAGGGGACAGACTCTTCAACAGGGACTGTGTGACAGGACAAGGGGAAATGGTTTCAAACTAAAAGAGGTGAGATGTAGATTGGATATAAGGAAGAGGTTTTTACCATAAGGGCAGTGAGGCAGTGGCACAGGTTGCACAGAGAGATGGAGGTGCCCCATCCCCGCAGACAGCCAAGGTCTGAGCACTGCTGGAGCTGTGGGTGTCCCTGTGCACTGCAGGAGAGTTGGATCGGATGGTCTTTAAGGGCCCTTCCAGCTCAGATGGTTCCGTGATTCTGTGATAATTGTAGTACCTTGGTAGTTTAAACTAATGACAAGATCTCAAGATTCCTGCAATGCAGCAGAGTATTGTCCCTACAAAATGCTGATGCTCAGAAGAACGAATGGGGTCACATTCACTGTGTGGATGGGGAAGCTCAGAGCTACCAGTTTTAAACCCAGATTTTCTGAGTCCAAGCTGAGTGCTTAAATACAGATACCAACCATTCTGTTCTAGCAAATTCCTTCCACTATTTCTGCTAGGGAGAACCCAAACTTCCAAAATCATTCGCTTGCAGTGTTCTAAGAAATCACTCAGCCTAGAGATAAAAATCATTTAAAACATACTAATGTTTTAACTGTTTTTTACAGTGAATGTCTTACTATTTTCTCCATATTATTATCTGCAAGACAGCATGGAGCAATAGCCCAGTGCTCCTTGTATAAGATGGTGCTCACACTGCCTTCAGAGACATTCCACAGACAGTAGAGTAAAAGGAGGAAGAAACAGAGAAAGATCAAAGGGAACATAAGTGAGGAGATCAGTGCCAAACCTGTGTGCAATGCTCACCTTAGCTAAGCCTCAGGCAGCATAAGAACTGCTGCTTGGCTTCTGTAAACTTCACTTTCTCCTGTCATTAAAAACTGAAGAAATATTAGTCTTATTTAGCAATCACATTGCTCTCACAACTCCTCTCAAGTTCTGACAAATATCTTCCCCAGTGAAGAATGTTGCTCTCGCAGGACAACAGAGAGGGATTGAAGGCAGAGTAAAGAGCTCAGGCACTGTTGAGCTGTGCTAGGAAGGAATTCTAAAATACCCACAGAGCGCTCCATAAATGTAACTTTTTAGGTACTGTTGAATTTAAATAAAATCTTGGTCAAGACAGTGAGCAGCTCACCAGCACTTGTTCGACAGGATAATCTCCTAGAGCAAACATTACACATCTTGACTCTAACAGGCTCATTAGTCATTACCCTGGCTGTTTACTCACTCTGTACCAGACATTCCCCACTTTCACCCGTGGTTAGAACCACAGTGTTTTATAGATACTCTGTGGTTGCACAAACCACTTCCCCTCTCATGTGCAGCGACAGCAATTGCATTCATAGAAGAGTTCTAGTAGGAACTTCCATGGGTCACAGCTTAAACCCCATTGATACATGCCAAAGAAATGCAATGGCAGGACGGTGTTCTTTTTCAAAGGCTGCAGTTTTGTCCTGCTCCCACTACTTATTACAAATGAGAGATGTGTATCAAACTGAGGCTCCACTCTTTTGTTAGCCTGGAATAACCAATGTTGCAACTTCATTAACTCGCAACTAGATGAAAGCCACAGCCCTTGGAGACAATGAGAACATAAAGTGTCGTTACAGGGACTGATCCAACTCCAACTGATGCATTTCTATTGGCTTCAACCCCAGCCTATAAAGATTGGCTGGGAAAGACTTGATGGTTTGTTACAAGTGATTTTGATTCTGAGCAGTACTGCTTATTATTAAACACGCTGACCATCCACTGCCACGATGCACTCAGATAATGCCACACATCACAGAAATATGAGGATCTCACTGCTTAAGCTGGCAGGTAAAACAACAGCACAACATAATGCCCGAATACTAACACTTGGGCTGCTTCACTGCTCTTCACAAGTGAAGTTCCCATTACGACTGCTATTTGCATCTAGTGGCAGAGCTTCACCTCTCCTGCACTGCTAGATGCAAACAGCAGCCTGCCCTCCTTGGAAACACACTCTCAGTGCTGTGGTTTTGTGAATCACGGCCTAAGGCGGGATACCATTCCCAGCATATGACTGGACATAAAGTCTGGTAACAAGCCATTAGGTTATGGATTTCAGCTGCTTTGGCATTCATATTACAGACAGACAGAATTGACGAGCGTGCCAATGGGCTGGAAGCAAAACCAACCTCATGAAGCACCTGTCAGCTCAGTGCAGCACAACACGTTTTAGACTCACAAGTGACAGACTAATCTATTGCAAATACACAACTGCTGGTTAGCACCAAGAGGTTTCAGAAATTCACTATCACAACCGTATCGATCAAATCTTACAAGTTCTGTTAAATCAGTGCTACAGCAATAATATAGCTAATCATTCACTGCTTTCCTTCCGTGGTTCAAATGTAAAAAAGCTTGAATGCTGCCACCTCTATGTTGTGCCACCTCCATGTCCATGCCACCTCCATCTTTCCTTTCAAGACCTTCCGACTCCACAGACCACGGCTTGTCCAGGTGTGCAGGCAGCTTGGTGACTCACATCACAAAGGTGCACACATCTACCTACCTGCCTCCTACCTACTGCACTGAACTAAGGACAAAAAAACCCCTTTTATATTTAAATATTCAGAAAGACGTTGACACCTCATTGGCAAGAGCTTCTCACTGCCTGGGGAGGAAGCTGTGTGAAGGAGCAAAGAAGACAGCTTGAAACCACAAGAAACCAGCTTTGCTATTTTGTGCTGGACCGTGCCTATGGTAGGCTGAGTTCACTGTGAGATGCTGCTGCTTTCCATCACCTACACCACGACAGAGGCTGGTGGTCTGCATGAGTGCAAGGACACTTCTCAGCAGGATTGCAAACACTAACGCATCCCTAGCCATTAAAATTCCTCGTAGGGCCTGTACACATTCTGTACAGTTACTCTGCTAATGAGAGCCTTGCCACTGGCAAAAGACAGCACAGCCTATCTGGTCCCTAAAGGGTGAGTAATCCTAGACCAGATGGATTTTCTGCACCTCTCCACACTGAATTTCACTTCAGATGATGGTCAGGGTGTGAATTTGGTGGAAGCAACAAATGCAGCCACCAATTCTCCTTCATCCTACTTTTCTTTCTTCTTCTTCTTCTTCTTCTTCTTTTTTTTTTTTTTTTTTTTTTTTGGATGGAGGTAGATAATCTGCATCTCCTCACCTTGAGAGCATGGTTGCTTGTAGGCTGGGCTGGTGATCTGTGAGAACAAATGAACTGCTTTTATCTCTCACTGTTGCCTTGAAGGATTCTTCAGCTCCAGAGCAATGACCCAGATACACTGGGCAGCACTGCTTCTAAGGGCATTCCTTATGACTGAGTTCCTAACAATACATCCAAATGTCACAGAAAGTCAGTGAACACTTTGAAGGCTCAAGTGCACATTCTAGATTGCAACACCAGTAACTTCTGTTTCTAGTATCCACTGCAGAATAAAATAAAATAAAATAAATCCTAAAACGCAAGCGCATTTCAAAGATTTTACTGTATTTTTTTAGTCTCTGGCTCACAAGACATCTGATTAAAAAAATAAAATAAAATAAGGACAGATATAAGACCAATGCTTTTTCTACACTGCCTTCATTTCCTAGTAACAGCCCACGCTCATCCCTAAATCTGTGAGGGAAGGCTTAGGAGCCTTCTGCTAGAGTGCACTCATAAAATTCCTCCTTGCAGCATTCTTCTGGTCTAACACTTTCCTGAGAGCAACCCCTGGGGGATCCAAGGCTGGAGGAGCAGAGCAGCTTCTGGAGATGCACATGGGGCAGTTCTGGCTGGACATACTTTGGCTTAGGCCTCCAAGCTGCAGTGACTGATTTTTCATTCCACTGATGTCCAGTTTACTGTAACTGCAGCTCCTGCAGGTCTCAGTCATGAAAGTGTCTGGATTGATGTGACCATTAGCTATCTCCTCATTCATTTCAAAGATCAGATTATTTTCACCTTAGGTTATTTCACCTGCAAGCTGACTCTTAGACACCCTAGGAGAAAGTAATGTTTTCTCATAGTTTATTTGCATGTAAGTATTGCATATTTATGATGTCACTTAAAGCTACTTTCAGAACATACGTATTTTCAGAACACATCTATTATGTAAATAGTATGGATGAAATGGAACTATGATTTCTCCATATATACAGTGAGTAGGGAAATGCTTTCATTAGCACTTAATGAAAACAAAAGGCATCAATGGAACAACAAATCTGTATCGAGCTTACAAAGCAGAGAAGGTAAATATACTTGGGTAGTAGATCTTCCCACGTGCACAGCAGAGGACATCTCAAAGGAGCCAGTACGTTACTCTGAATCCACTAGAGAAGCTCAGAACAGGTGAAATGTCTTCAAAATGTGGGTCTGATACAGAGGAGAAGCCATCAGTAAGACTGGAGTACAGGTACTCGGGGTGGTGGTGCAGTGTGTATTTATAGTTTGATTACGGTGTGTGAATTAAACCACACAACGTGCACTGCTTGTAGGAAATATGAATCAGAGCCTGGAAACATTTACTCATGTAAGCTATGAGTAGCAATGTTACTCATGAGCAGGAACCAGTTATACTGGGAAGGATTTAGGCAGTCTGGCCATTTCTATTGCTGTACAGACAGTAATAACAACTGTTGATCATTTCAAAATTATACTTGTCTTAATGGGAGAAATCTAACGCTGGCATCTGCTGATTCCATCTCATTGTAAAGTTTAGGACTGTGACTTCCTTCAGACTCCTCTGATGACACATGTTAATTGTCCAACTCTTTTTCAGGTGACATCGACTTTCCTTTAACTTTAATGAGAGATATCACACAGTCTCAGCACAGCACGCCTAATGGTTTCCCTATGGCAACAAGTTTTCTGATTTAATTTGTCACCAACATGCCCTCTTATCTCATAATAGACATTTCTTCATTATTTGAAGTAATGCTTCTAATGATATTTCCTTTACTTGCAGAATACAGAATTCAGTCAGAAAGGTGAGATGGCATTGACAGAGGCTCTAAGAAGCTCTAGATGAGAGAGAAACCCTTTCATGCAGTTTTATTTTAGAAAACACAGCTGGCATTGTGCAGGGCTACAGATAAGGATTGGAGTTCAGGTGTTTCTGAGGTGATAAAATCAAAGTAGTTCAGTGAAGATGCTCTGGGTATTGATGAGACTAAAAAGGCTTTATTTGGATGTTCTTCCACTGATTTTAATTCTGGCGTTTATCTTTTAGAGATCATATATAGATTGTCTTTTGTAAAACTTAATGGCACATGAACACAGTTTTAGGATCTGTGTGCATGTTATACAAACACCCAGTTAAATCAGTGCCAAGCTCATTTTACTCACAGAATCACAGAACGGCCTGGGTTGCAAAGGACCACAGTGCTCACCCAGTTCCAACCCCCTGCTATGTGCAGGGTCTCTAACCAGCAGCCCAGGCTGCCCAGAGCCACATCCACGCCTTGAATGCCTGCAGGGATGTTCTTCTGTGCTGACATGTGAGGAATGACACTGCACATTTATTTAAAACATCCTAGTGTCCCAAAAGGCCGTCTCCTCCTGCCCAAAGTCTGTGTTGGTGTTTGCACTGTGTTTTAATTTGTCTTCACCACTCCTCCCTGCCACATGATACAAATCACAGAATCACCAAGGTTGGAAAAGGCCTCCAAGATCATCCAGCCCAACTGTCCACCCACCAGCACCATTTCCCCACTAAACCATGTCCCTTAGTACCACACATGAACATTTCTTGAGCACCTCCAGAATGATGACCCCACCACCTCCCTGGGCAGCCCACTCCAGCACCTGACCATAGTTTTGGAAATGAAATTGTTCCTAATATCCAATCTGAACCTTAAAGTTTCTTTAAAACTTACAGTTCATAAGAAATGAAAAGTTTTAACAAACAGGATCAGGAAAATCTCCTCTCTACAAGAGCTGATCTCTTTGGCAAGATCTGTGCCTTCAAATGTTGGTGGTGGAGATGCAGCTAGTAAACAAGTGCAGTTTTCACCGATGCCACTGGAAGCTGAGTCTGCACAGCTGGTGGCTAAATTAGAGAGGTTTCATACACTAGGCTGTCAACTGAAGGAAAAGGTAAAGAATTATCACAGCATGAAGTATAGATTTGTTTGAGTGTTGGCTATAGCACAGAGGATCTAAAGTGCTAAATAAACATTATCTCAAATAATTAAAAAAATATATTCAAAGATTATTTCTTATTTTCCTATCTGACTTTGAGAGGAACGCTTGTAAAGGAGGTGGATATAGAAGGATTGCCACGGCTAGGAGAACTACGCCTGTCTTAGAGTAGAAAGCTGACTGATAGCTGATTTTTCTCTACTCTCACTGCAGCAGAGAGCACCCATGAACTCCTTGGGTGTGTAAGAGGAGCCAGTCTGAGTGCTACAGGCAATAACTCGCTCTTGTAGGGTTTGTAAAAAGCTGCAAGTTAAAATTTTGACATGATTTTGAGAATCCCTGACACATGAATGCAGGGAAAAACCTGTTGAGCATATCAGCGAAAAGTGCAGGGAAAAATACTGGATAAATATTGCTAATAAAATACGCCTTTTGGTCTTTTGAATAACTGTTTTCTTTTAGTATGGAGGGAAAACCTACAGTAAATTAGCTGTTTTCTTGTTTAATGTGCTCTAAGACAAAATGTTTCAGACAAGCATTCTTTCTTTCTCAGAAGGTCTGCTTCCAATGGTTTCTCCTCACTAGCTGCAGAGAGCAGTGACATATTATTCTTGCATTCCTGTGGACTGCAGCAAATTGTCCCTCTTGGCTGTCATTGTTTCCTATGGAAGCAACAATAGGTTCCATTTATCCCAAGCTGACGCCACATGGCATGTGAAACCCATCCAAAGAGATGGGCTACTCCAAAATCACGTATGTCAAAGACCTAGCAAGAAGCAAAGAAAAAGAGTTGTAAATGATCTGAAAAAATGAAGTACCTCTTCAAGAATCGCAGTGAGTTCCATCTCTAACCAGCAGCATCAACTTAAAAATCATCAAATGCTAAGAAGGACTCGAGACGGGGATGCTCCAGAGAGGGCAGCGAAATTCCACTGCTAAAAAACAAGTCCTGATAAACTTTTAGAGAGTTTGCTAGAAACATCAAAGTGTGGTGCAGCTGTTAGCATGTCAAAGGAGTATTGTGTTCCCTCCAACAATTCGCTGGTGTCAGCGTGTGTTTGGCCTTATTGATATTAGAATAAGCAAAGGCACTGGCCTGACTCTAGGCTGCTTTTGTGTCAGTTGTTGACGGTGCTACCAGGGTCTGCATGTTTTTACGGGCAGTAGGAAACCCATGGACCGAAGGGCGTTGCACTGCAAAGGGCTCCTCCCCAGCGGGACAGACATCCACTGCAGTTGTCTGAGAAACGCCTGAACTTTCGTGTCCTCGCACAGGAATTCTGGGCCATGCCTTTGCTGTTTCTCTGACGTCTGGTTTTGATAAGTGATTTTCAGAGCCTACCGTCTCCTAGGAATTCTGCAGGAAGAGGCTGGGTGAGGTCACTCGGCTTTTCACTGAGTTTCCTCTCTCTGTTTTTGGCCATTCTGCGGAACATGACTCTCTAGCACTCAGGAATATTTCTGTTCCCTTAGGAACTATCGACCACTTGCTGGTTTTATCTCTGCACACACAAAAGCTCCATGTCGCTGGAAAGGGAAACAAGGTTGACATTAACCAGGGGAACATAAGCAGCTCGTAGATGCAGCTGTGAGCTGAGTTCATTTATTAGCTCAAGTGCTGGCAAAGCTTGCGCTTGTTTCTCGGCGTCTCTATCGGCCATTGGACCAGGTCCGAATAGCTGAAGGCAACGGAATAATAGCTGGTTTGTCAGCCCATTTTATTCATGAAATGGGGCACGGCGGGAATACTTGGAAAGAAGCAACAAGTAAAAGAAAATGCATCTTATTTTCCCTGGTTCAACCGCTCTGCCTCACAGAGTGTGTGACTTGCATACGGCTCCTCTGTACGAGTCTATTCATATCAGATTTCATTTCTTGCTACACAGGTTGCCATGGATACAATTCTGAACTGCTGCTTTTGTAGGCCAGGAGATGTATGACTGCATCCCGAATGCTTTTGCTCATCAGCGACACACGAGATTTTCTTTTTCCAAACGAACAGAAGTGAAAACAAACAGAGCCCGCATCTCTCAAAATATTTGTGACAACTAAATTTTGTGCTTTGGATCTCCTTGAAGATTATCCCACTCTACGGATCGGTGTCGTATTTGTAGAGTTGTTGATTATTAAGAAATGCATAACCGTACCTACAAACTCCCAAGGCCTGGCAGAAGTTCATAGAATCACAGAATGGCTTAGGTTGGAGGGGACCTTGAGGATGACCGTGCTCCAGCCCCCTGCTGCGGGCTGCCTGCCCCCCACTGTCACACACGATCAAAACAGACCCTTACACATTCGCCCTTGTTCTCATCGTACTCATTCCAGCTTTTCTCCACGCGAAGACGGTCGGGTTCAGTGAAGCCAAAACATAAACAGAGCCTTTAGAAATCCAAACCGTGTGATTTATCATAAGGTTGTTGTTTATCAAGACTACAGGAAGCCTTGGGTGCTACAGTAGACACAAACACAAAGATGGAGCATGTACAAGCAGGACAAAAGAGCATGCCATTAATATTAACTGCTAGCAATTCTAAAACATCTGACAACAGATCTCAGTATTAAACAGACAGTCGGAAATTCTGGGATAAATGTGCTCCTCCGCCTTCCTGGATGTTATTAATCATACAGGATGCACATTGTCTCACCTTTCCTCAGATAGGCTCACCAGTGGGTTTTTTGGCATCGTATTGATAGCTAAAAGGAGGTCTGCCACTGCACTGAGCCATTGGGTGCTCCAGGAGCTGCAAATGGAAATGAAAAATGAATGCCACGTCATAGGACTCACACCACATGTTCCAGAGCAACCCACGAAGACATGCTATGCTCTGCACCAAAGAGGTGTCAGCTGCTGTCCTCGGGCTGCTGAAGGCACATTGACAGACAGCAAGACCACATTTACCACAAAGGGAATCGACCACAGCCTGTTGGATACTCAGCCACAGCTGTGTGTGTGATGGGAGCTCATGGCTTTGCTGAGGGGCAGCACCACTGACCTGGCTGCAGAGCAGAGGTGTTGCTGAGGTGAGGATGAGGCCAGGTGTGAAGGTGTAGGAAGTGCATTTCAGCGTGGTCACTTTCAAAGCGCACGCCAGGAAAGGGCCGTCAGACCCTCTGGCAGCTGCACTATCCTTCTTAGGGTACCTTTGTTCCCCCACGGAAACAAAGTGGGGGATGCAGTTTTACCTCTTTCTGTTACCCGCCCCCTCTGCAGGACAAATTAGAAACTGCACCATCGTTGATGCTGTTCCACTTCCCATCACATCTTCATGAGCAACATTTCAGGCAGTTTTTCATCCATCAACACAACGGTGTTGCCCTCTAAGTGAACATGAAAATTTTCCGCTGTTAATTTTTAATGAAGCACTGATTGACCTATTACACTGAACTAGGGCATATCCAGGGGAGGGGATGACAGGAACGAACGTCAGGCTCAATTCAAATGCCCCACACCAAATTCTCCAAAATGACCAGCGGTTTGGAACTGTCAGCCTGAGACACGGCATAGGGCCAGATCCAGTGGGGGGCAACTGCTTAGGGGTTTCCAAAAAGTAGGACTCCTTCAAGAGTCTCAAGTGGGTCAGGCTGTCTCATGAGCCACTGCTGAAATGTAGGACACTGCTCTTCCATCTGCACAGTAGTAGCAGATAAGTCATTAGAGTCACTAGCAGACAAAATCTTAACAAACAAGCCCTGAATGCAGGAGAACTGCTGGAATCACATGAGTTTACAAGCTGACACCCCTAGGATACTGCTGGCAGCACATGAAGAGATGCTGACTTACTGCTATTCTAAGGCTGGACCAAGATCTGTATCTTCTGAGAGGTTCTACTCCTACTGAAAAGTACGTATGACAGTAATGAATGTTTGATAATAACAGTTCATGGGTATAATGAGCAGCATCTACTATTAACTATGAAAAAGTACATGCTTCAAAAGGTCATACACTTCCTGAGGGAAAAATAACCAGTAACAACCAAAACCATAAAAGAAACACAACTGGCCTACTGCAAACTCTCCACTGCTACAGCTAAACTGCTTCCAGTAACCAAACCAGCTAATTCAAGGAATAAATTCAAAATTTATTTTGGTAACATGCACCATCATACAGAAATAGTGGCCCATCCGCCTCATAAAGCAGCAAAGGCCAGATCAGGAATGCAAATCTTTAAGTCTGATAACCCCAAATCCTTAGTTAAATAGTAGAAGAAATAAGATATGCCACTGAGAAGATAGGGAAACGGAGGTCCTCAGTGTGAGTTCCTCAAGGTCAGCACAACTGGCAGCCTAAGTGCCTGGGATAGCAGGAGAAGGGAGGGAGGAGCAGGCACACCTCTCCATGAAATGGATTTGCCAGTCTTTTTGCAAACCAGTTGTCCCAGCGGGGTTGTAATTAACAGGGTGCAGCTTGCTAGGCTGTCATACAGTCAGTACTGAGAAATGCGCTGTTTGAAGATAGTTAATATGCTGAAAGTAGTTAATTGGTACTAAGATGATTCTGAAGCTAGAGCAGATCTAAACATTCAAGTAGAGCACTGACAGTTTTGGGCCACTCATTCGGCAATTCTAGAGCTGTAGAGATCCTGCTTTAGCAAGGGTCGGACTGGGGGATCTCCTGAGATCCCTTCCAAACCCAGTGATTCTGTGATTCTGGTGCTGGTCTACACACACACACAGACTCATGCTGCCCAAGAAGCCTTAAAAGCTTGAAGCATGCCTGGGGAAAGCTACAGCTTCCTGTGCAGGAATGACACACATTTGGAATTAACTCTCCTTATGGATGTAGAAGGAAGCATTTACTTTGATAAATTGCCTATCTAATTCCTGATGGCAGTGTATAATAATTGAATCTAGAAATGCAACTGAGGAAGATTTTATAAGCCTGAAAAATAAAAGCAGGTGGAAATTCTAGTTCTCAATTCTCATACTGGAGAACAGAAGAAAATACGTTCATATCAACCATGGTAGTTGCTATGAATACAGTACTGCTATCAGTTCCACAGACTGTTCTTTTGCTGCATGGAAGATGTCTTTCTGCAGGACAGGATGGAATCTGAACTGCTCAAAACCATATGTGATAATGCCATTGTTGGTATTATGAGTGTGCATATGACTCACATGAAAGTAGTGAGGACTTCCTCCTCACTATCTGAACAACCGCATGGAAGACCAAAACTATCTGTGAAATAGACACAAAATAAGTTTTGTTAGCTACCAAACGCATTATCTAACCTAATATATTTCATTACATTAATTTTTCAAATTAATCTTCTATAAAAAGACATCCATTCACATCTCCCATTAGAATTTTAGGTATCAGAAATAAATTCAGAATACATAAATATTCCAGTAGAGAGCTTTAATATCAGTTCCAATAAGTAACCTAAGACCTGGAAACTCAACTGAAAGGAAGAAAAACAAATTGGCCTTCCTTCTTTCGTTTTACATCAGCACAAGACATCTCAGGAAGAGAACTACAGTTGTCTTTGTAGTCCACATGCACACGAGCTGTGAAGGATGAGGATCACAAGGACAGTCAATACGCATCTCCAAGGTGCTCCAACATCACTGCAAACATCTCCAGACTGAGTTACAATGCTTATCTGTTCATTTCCTTGTATTTTATGTGTTGGAAAGTGATTTGATATGTTCATTATTCACATCTGGAGGAATTAGCTTTGCTGCAGTGATTGGAACGATCCTGCCCACTGTGTCTCACAGTTGCAAAAGCTTTTTTTGGCTGCAGAACTAGGAGCTTGACAACTGCTCGCAATTCAGAGAGTGAAAGATTGCCTTTTTTTAAGCTCCATGCTGAGATCATTGAAAAGGACACAGGAAGAAGTCCACACCTCTCTCAAAACCTGCCGGAGTGTTCTTTAAATGGGGTCACACAGTACACATGCAACATTCACTGCATGTTTTGCACTGCTGCTGTGGACGCTTCAGGAAGGATGCATCGATCTTTGCTGATGGCTGGATCAGAATCAGGCAGCTTTGCCCCAGTGGAGGTGGATGAGGAAGCTGTAGGCACTTGGGGATCTTCTTTATATGTTAAAGATATCCTATCCAGCAGCCTTCAGCTTAGCACCTCTCTAGGTGCTTGATGCAGCAGGAGGTAGCAAGGCCTTAGCATGGTGTTATTTCATGATCGTCAGTCATGAAATCAATGCTCAGAGGATTGGAGCATCTCTCCTATGAAGACAGGCTGAGTGAGCTGGGCTTGTTCAGCCTGAAGAAGAGAAGGCTCTGGGGAGACCTCACTGCGGCCTTCCTGTACTTGAAGGGAGTTAAAGCAGGACGGTCGTTACACAGTCTGATACAGATAGGACAAGGGGGAAAGGCTTTAAACTAAAAGAGGGGAGATTTAGGTTAAAGGTTAGGATGAAATTCTTCACTCACAGGGCAGTGAGACCCTGGCACTGCTGTCCAGAGCTGTGGGTGCCCCATCCCTGGAGGTGCCCAAGGTCAGGTTGGATGAGCCCTGGGCAGCCTGAGCTGGTGGAGGGCAGCCAGCCCATGGCAGGGGTTGGGGGTGGGAGGGCTTTAAGGTCTTTGGCAACTCAAGCCATTCTATGATCCTGTGATTCTATGATTCATCTCTAAGGTTTGAAAATTGTATTAATCTATTTGTGGAGTAATGTGCAACTAGATTGACATTTCACAGAATATAAAACAAAAATAAAAACCACACAGATGGTATAGTATGGTATAGGTATGGTAGGTGCAGGACATCTCCTCAAATCTGCTCAAAGAATCTGCATTTCAGCTGAGCAACCTAACAAGGCTAGATCTCAGAAAAATCAAATTATGTCTATTAATTACCACCAGAGAGTCTGCTGTCAAATGGCTGTTGAAATACCTACAAGAAGCTGGTTTCAGAAAGGGTGAATTCTTTTCAGTCTTGGCAGGCAATAGCCCGTGCAGCTAAGTTAGCACACAAAGCAGCATCAGCTATTGTTCTACTGGATTCCTTTTTGGGGAGGGGGGTTGAGAAGGAAGGAATTTTTATGCATATACACATACACAAAAGGGCTATTTTTTCATCTATGTAAAGTCAAAACATACTGGGGCCATAAATTACATCCTGGGTAAGTGTTCAGTGTTTATATCCTTTTAAGGAATACGGCCAGTTAGCACCCCACTTCTAAGGTATAATCTTCCATCACTGCAAGATGCTGCTGCCTGATCGCAGCCAGACAACTGGCTCAACACCAACATTACGAGTGTGCCAACATATGGAAACAATTGCTTTCCTTTTCATTGGAAATGACATATTCTGGGTGTGTGCACAACACCGCCCATCCATCATCCAAAATCGTTCATTATTTGGACTTACATTTATTAATGAAGAGATCTCTAGAGCCCACTGTGAAGGGGAGGGAAGACATTTACATGCCCCAGCAAGCATGAGAGCCTCTGCACAGTGACAGCTGTTTGGGACACCCTGCACCTGACCAAGCTTGACTTCTGAGTAAAAGGTCTTTCCACGCATTATCTAACCAACGCAGAGATCATTCAGCTTAAAGCAACAGCAGGGGAAACTCAAAACTCTACTTGCATAGTAAGGCTGTGCCAGCTGCTAATCACCCCTGGGAGTCCAAAAAATCTCCACACATTGGCAGTCTCAGCAAGAGAAGCGAGGGGAAAGGTTTAAGAGTGAATATTTGACTGCAGACGTAACGGCCCTGTCTCAATGAAACTGCAATGCAAGGAGGCCTGTATCACGAGGAGAAAAATCAAAAGGATTTTTATTGAACTCATGTGGCTGATTTGGAGATTGAACGATCAAGAAGGCAAATTCTTGCAGAGAATGCGGGTCTGGTTTGGTTCGCTGGGCTTATGCAGCAAAAAACAGCAAAGGGGTGCAAAAGCAATCAAATTCCTGAAGAGAGAGGAGGGGCCTGCTCTGAACTCAGTGCTGCTTTAGTGGTGTACCAACGTATTTTGAAGTCACTTGGGACAGAGGCCTCATGCATCTCAGGCTCAGGTCCACAACCTGAAAATGAAACTGTGGCTCTGTGGAGATAAATGTGCGCTTTTCCATAGCTTTCAGTAAAGCCATGGGTCCACAAGCATGTTGGAAGCCTAATAGCAATAGGAGTTACTATTGATAATGTACATTCTAGCAAGCTCTGCTGTGGTTTACAGCAAGAGAGAGGCTTTCACGTGGAAGACAAGTAAGTAGAAGCACATTCCACCTGTAATATATAGCAGACAGAAACCATGAACAGGACTTCTTGGCAAGAGAAAGTCTCTCACTACGATTAAGGTTCTAAATGGGCAATCAAGAGAAATAGGTTCCACTTTTACCCTTGTATGGACAAACTTCTGAACATATCTTGGCACTGTAAGATGCAACAAGCACCATGACTGATTTATGAATACATCTATGCAGGTTAGATGTTCAGCAGCACCTGTTTGTGTCCTTTGAGTTCCCTATCTCCAAGAAGATTACTGTTGTCATCCATTCAGATCACAGCCAAATTCTACCTTTAGACATTTGCCCAACATTTCCATGTAAGTGAAAGAGGAGTGAGCTCATATCTAAGGATGGGACTTAACCACAAGTAGAATAGGAAAAAGGATTTGCTGCATGACAAAAATAGGCTGAGTGCCTTGTCACATCTGACAAATGCCTCAGATGGCATAGCACAGATTTGTGGTGGTGCTATTAAAATAGATCATATTTCCACGGAATTAACTGATTTCTTGTCAAATGGCAGGTTGGTAGCCCCTTTCTCACTGGCAGTGAAAATGCATCTCAGCAGCAGTGGGTATCAGGGAACTAATCTTTACAATGCTTTGTTAATTCGTTCCTAATGGTCCCCCTCACTGTCTCTTCCAGGCTTCCCAGGCTGGATTCTGCAGGCCACAATGCTCTCCAACCACACTTACTCACAAGAGCTATTCAATTGGAAAGAAAGAAAATTCCACCCATTTAGCACACAGATTGCTAAACCAGGCTTTTTTTTTTTTTTTTTTTTCCCCCTTTCTTTTTCTGCCATTAAAGCAGAGGGAGATGATCAGTCTGGTTTGGATGTTTTCAATCACAGAAAAATCAAATGAGGTCAGACCTTCGTCTAATATGCACTCACAAAGTCAGTGGCACCTGCTGCAGAAAAGGGTCTCAGTGGTGGTTCTGACTCACACCACTGCCTGCTAACTGGTGCTTAACACAAGCTTCTTCACAGCCTTCCTGCATCTGTCTTTCATAAACAGAAAGGCTATACTACCGAATAACACTCGGGGAGCTGCGTCTTATTTGTGAGTATGAATTGTCGTGAGTCACACAAAACCCAGTAGAGAGCTGAGGAGAAACCCGCCTCTTTTCATACAGCAGAGGCTGATCACCCAGATGAGAAAAGAATGGCCTTTAACTCATTTTGGTTTGAAAAACCAGAAGTGGGTGATCATGTTTTCTAGCAATACTGCTCTGGCGCGGGAGAAATATTTGTTGATCGGACTCCAGCTGACAGTTGTTGGGTGTGTACAGCACGAGGAATACTTTCATTTTTTGGCATGGCACAGCATTGCTGAAATACCAAAGACCATGGCTAATTAAGTGGAGTGATGGAACAGAATGATTTGATGATAAGATTTAATTGGTATGAACATTCTCACAGACCGGTTATTGTATCAGTCTGGGTGGGTGAGACGTCCAGCTGCACTGAGCGTTGCTCAACTCTAGCCGAGGGGTAAAGGGCAGCAGGATGCTCTTTACACATCCTCAGTCCTGGGTCTATTCCACAGTCAAGTCTCGGTGCAATTTAGAGCAGATTGTACCACTCCTCTGTGGCCACGCTCTGCTGTCAGAGCAGCTGAAAATCACCAGGAACAGTCACAACCCTTTGCCCCTGCCATGCTCTCACGCTGACTGTTGGGTTATGTAGGAGCTACTACAGCAAATCTGCACTGCCCAGAGACCGAGCCATGAAAAGCAGGACTGCTCAAGCTCATCACACCAATAGATGGAGCATGGACTGGCATCCAACCATTAACTGCATAAATGCTTTAACTCAGCTGATTATTGTGATTATTTTTTTTCCTAATAAAACTGAACACCTTCATTTTCCTAGTGGGAGTCAGTGCTTGGAGAATCCACTTGGAACTTAATAGAAATGCTCTGCAGTGTAGCTGACACAACAAAACAAGTTATTACTCCAATATTCTTTATCTGTACTGCTGCAGTCTACAAGTCTCCAATTTGGGGCTCCAGTACTACACATTCAGTACAGTCTGCAGCCTCCAGGGATGCAATTTAAGGGCTCCCACCAGGCTAAAATCACTGATGGAAGTCACAGAATAATGGCCAGGGTCATATTAGGACCAATGAATTTGTATTGCCAAGGGGAAGAGCTTGCATTTCAGAGCAGTCTCCTTCCTTGGACACAGATGGATGATCACAGCATCCTGTAACAGGCCATTTCCATCTGCCTTGACACATGGCCAACATCAGACAGAAAAGTGAGCCAAGATCATTCCTAGAAGAGCCTGAAAGATTTCTGCCACAAGGGTATGTGTTACCTGTGATCAGGACACGTTTAGGTACAGGTATAGATAGCCATGGCACCTCAGCGTCACTCTGAATTTCATCAGTCACCTCCAAAATATCTCTATATTTTGCTACAGGTTGGATGAGAAAACTGAGAGCAGTTCCCTAATTATCTCTTTTGCCTTCCTCCAAAATCTTTAGCAAAAGCTGTCACGGTTCTATATTTGGCTTTTTGTTTTCCACCATGCAAACTTAGCAGTACAGAATAAATCCAAATATTCTATTTGGAGAGAACCTCCCTAAAAAATCAAGTCTCCCACTTGGGGTTCCAATGATTTCCTGAAGGATTATTGCCTCTGATGATATATTTTTCTATGTTCTTCTCCCCCATCCAGCAGAGAAAAAGAACCAGCAACTGCCATTCTCATTCTCCCCACAACTTGGAGGAAAGACCGCCTGCAGGTGGCTAGTTCTAGCTGCAATGAAAAACACCACTCTACTTCAAATGCCATTCTCTTCCCTTTGCCGCCAGAGAACTTTGGAACCCCCAAATCTGCCTAGGCAGACAGCAACACCTTTACTTTTGGCTTTGCTGTCTCTTGCAGAATGAATCTTCTTCAATTTCTGAGGAGAAAAAGAGCCCTGAGCAAGCAGCACGTCCTCCATAAAGCAGGGCAGACACAAAATTGTCCTCTGCTAAGGGAAATGTCTCCCTTTTTGTCTTTCTTCTAATTATTATAATTGTCAGGTCTTGTGGGCTTGTTTGTTTGTTTGTTTGAAGACTTTGAGCACTGTATAATCTCTGTCCTATTCCCTTCATTTCTCAGATTGCTCTGAAATTACCATCTTGGGAGCCTCTCTCTCTGGACTTGAAAGATTTAAGCTTCCTGTTAGCCCACATAATGCCTCAGAGTGTCAGAGCAGCACTATTCTTATTTCAAGTGTATCAGGCTCTGCTGGTTGAGAAAATACATTAGATTGTTCAATGCTTTCCGGCATTAAAATTTATAAAAACTTCTTGGCTTCAAGGGCAAATTGTGCCTAGCCTGTCCTGTATCTGTCCTTCTATGATGAAGTAGCAGCACTGATGGACACAGGAACGGCAACTGAAGTCATATGCCTGGACTTGTACAAGGTCTTTGACATGGTCCCACAGCACATCCTTATCTCTGAGTTGGAGAGGTACAGATTTGAAGTCACGGTATCATAGAATGGTTTGGGTTGGAAGGGACTTTGAAGATCATCTACTTCCAACCCCACTGCTATAGGTAGGGACACCTCCCTCTAGACCAGGCTGCTCACAGCCCCATCCAGCCTGGTCTGGACATGGATAAAAAACTGGTTGGATGTTCACAGCCAGAAGGTTGGGATCTTAGGACCAGAACTCTTCAACATCTTTATCAATGGCACACACAGTGGGATTGAGTGCACTCTCAGCAAGTTTGCTGATAACACCAAGTTGAGTGGTGCAGCAGACACCACAGAAGGAAGGGACAGCCTGTGGGTGCCCCATCCCTGGAGGTGCCCAAGGCCAGGTTGGATGGGCCCTGGGCAACCTGAGCTGGTAGGTGGTAGCCAGCCCATGGCAGGGGTGGGGCTGGGTGATCTTTCAGGCTGCTCCAACCTGAGCCATTCTACGATTCTATAATTCTACGATTAAAATAGTAATTCATGTGACAACATTTTTTTAGTTGAAGACAATGCAGTTCAGCCCTAAGACACTGGTCTTCAAGAGTGCTAACGCATGCATTCCACACTGCTCTCTTGTAATGCAATTGGTGACAGCAGCAATCTCTTCTGATTCCAGCATATTCAGCGAGGGTGTTGGCCCTTCAATCCCTTGTCTACTCAAAATAAATATGGATGGAATCAAGAAACACAAAACTGCAGCTGCTCTCCAGCAAATTCTTTTAACAAAACTAAGAGATGGAAATCATTGTAGCAGAAATCTGAATTGACTTGTTGCTAACATAGCGTTACCAGGGACATAAAGGTGCAAATTTACCATTCCTGTTTTTCTGGCCAGGTGTGCTTTGCTATGACTGTTTTGTCCTCATATGTGACTGATTTTATGGAAGACAGATTAACAGATGCCCTACTTGCAGAGAATAAAACCCTAAATATGATGCTGACAAAACAGGAGCGAGAGAGAGAGCCCGTCTGAGCAGTCTTAAAAAGAAATCAGTCTAGACTTGCTTTCATTAATTTACTTCAGAGATGGTTGGGAAAAAGGAGCAGAGAATTAGTGAGACAGCCCTTCATTAGCACGACATCAGTGCTGCAAAGAGCACAGTGGGGCACTTATCAGCACAGCCAGGGGTAGTAGGGCACTCGGTTAGCAAATGGGGTCTGCGAGCGGCTGTCCTCTCACAGCACAGTTTGGTCAAGCAGTCTCAAAAGCAGTTTCTGATATCTATACATTAGGATGGTTCTTAGAACCTCACGACTACCAGATGCATGTTTTTAAAACAGGGGTACTTCCTCGTTTCCATGCTAAAACATTAGTGTTTTATAGCCAGAATTAGGGAATGACTGAACTCTGCTAGCAGAAGTGTTCAGCTCTCATAGCTGTACACTCAATATGGTGGGCAGACAGAAAGAAACACCTCTTGTCAGGGGGGCAATTCCTAACACACACAGTTAAAAGAAGATAAAGTCATTCCTGCAGACGGGTGCTCTCCATAAAGTCTATTTGGAAAAAAAATAAAAAAGCCAACAGCTTATAACTCTGTTAATAGATTGCAAGTATATATATGATGGTGTACAAAGTGCAATCCAATCAGATATCATCACCTAATACTGAAGAACTTTGTGAAGGTTCTCACTTCTTACAGACTGTTGCTGATTTCTGCACTTGGTTGGTAGAACCAGTTCACAGAAAGCTCTCCTGCCGCTGCTGCTCAGCCCACAGTACATCTGATACCAGTTTTCTAAGTACAGAAATTCTGTGCCTCCGTCAGGTTCCAAACTCTTACATTTCCTATTCTTCCTGCTCTGCTTTGCTGTCTCTTCTCTTATTCCGCATGAATAAGTCATAAATCTTCCACACTACTGTTATTTGCATATACACGATCTATTTTAAACCACTTTTCTGAACTCTTCCTGCAGCCATACCATTTAAGAACTAAACAGTTACGTAGGCTAATATTCATAGAGCAGAAAAACTGTAGTAATTTCATTTAGAGGCAAGGGAAAAGCTATGCAAAATGCCACAGCGAAAGCTCATACTCAGACCTACGAGAGATGTCCTTTTTGAAGAGAAACTAATTAGACCAAAATTAACTCAAAGTGACAGTTCTTCCGCTAAACCAATCCAGAAATATGACTGCTAGGCTGGTACTCTTTTTCTATTCCTGAAAGTTCCAAAACATTTCATCAAAACGTATATCCAGAAAAGCAGCCCTAAACAGAATGATCATCATGAGGTGGTTGTTCTCACTCAGACATACCCACTGAACGTAGTGGAAACCCTCTGTATTTAAATCCCAGGGAAGGAAGACAATAGCTCAGCTATATCAAGATCTGTAAATACCAAGCAGCCATGTAGGAAACAGGAGCAACACACTGGAACCATCTAGCTAGAGACCAGTGACTGATTCTCCTGCTCTTTCTTTTGGAGTTTGTTATATTCTCACGCACCGAGGATCAGAGCTCAGCGCTCCACCTATTCATCCTCAGTGTCTGAATTGCTTACCCTTTGCTCAGAACCTGGTTCATCTAAATGCCGTGTTCTTACACACTTAGTGATGCTCTGAATGTCTTATTTCACGGGTATTTTCTGATAGACTACAGCATTAGTAGCATCAGTTGGGAAACAAGAATTTGCCAAGCAAAATGTAACATTTTTTTAATTAGATAGATGGAAAAATGATTTCTGAACAGAAAGTTATGGGTCAGTATGACTGAAGTCACATTTTAAAGACAGATAGATACCCACTGAAGAATTATTTTTCCTTTCTAATACGAAGACATTAAAAAAAAAAAAAAAAACAGTAAATTTCAAGCAATTTTGACATCAGTCAAAACTCAGTGAGCCCACACTGGCAGCCTTTATTAATCTCTTTGACCACTGACTAAGATGACAGGTATAAATCAAAGAGAGTAGACTTGTGGTACCTCAACTTCACACACGCTGGCTTGTGTAGATCATTCTAAAACTTAACTTCCAGTTGCTGTACAGCTGATGGTTTCATTCAGATGTTTAGTGAGTTTTACTACAGTTATTTCACATAACATACATATCTACTACAGAACTCAAAAATGAAAAGTAAATTGTTCATACCTGTTTAGTCTCAGCATCTTTTGTTTCCTCATAGCATATTTGCTCATTCAGCAATTTTATGTTAGAGCTAATAAATGCTGCACGATGTGGCTGGGGATTACTGCACCACTTATGAACCTGAGCAGTATTTATTTGAGGAAATAAGGGGGGAAAGACAAAGTCTCTGTTGATAGCTCGTGCACATAGCTCTGGCCTGTCCATAAGAAACACAAATCATAGAATGGCTTGGGTTGGAAGGGAAGATAAAGGTGATCCAGCCCCAAACCCTGCCATGGGCTGGCTGCCCCTCCTGCTCAGAAGCTCTCCTCAGGAAGAGAAAGACCACAATGAGGTCTCCCCAGAGCCTTCTCTTCTCTAGGCTCATCAAGTCCAGGTCCCTCAGCCTTTCTTCGTAGGAGAGGTGCTCCAACTCTGAGCATCTCTGTACCCTCCTCTGGACCTGTTCCTCCTTCTTGTGCTGGAGGCCCCAGGCCCCACAGTATTACAGATGGGTTCTAAGACATTCTGTAAGCACTTGGAATGAAAGACAAAGTGTACCACAAAGAATATTTTACACCTGTAAGTGTAGTCTATCTATCAATAATAGTTAAATCTATTTACACCAAGCAAAATCAAAAATACAGTGGCAAAGAAGTCAGCAGGCCATATATAATATTATTCACTACTCTGAATCCAGAATACAGTTTCAGTGTAGTTATTATGGTAGGATCTGGGTTTATGTCTCAGAAAACGCCAGAGTAGATTCTGTTCTGTCACACTGAATTTGCTCCACTTGTCCTGAGTCATTCTAGAGTCATCAAGTTCAGACTGCACAAATAGTTGCAAAGAAAGTGACAATGTCTTGGTTCATATTCTTTTAAATCAAGAATATGACTCATTTGCTTTACTATTCAATCCTGAAGTGACAAAATTTATCCAAATTTGTGGGCCAGAGTACTTATTTTCCAGATTGTAGAGCAATGATAAAAGTTTTATTCCCAATTTGGTTCTGAGCAATTTAAAAAATATATAATTTGGCCATTTTGACATCTCTCTTTGGAGTGATAATGAGTTATTAACAGCTAATTCCAAAACTTCCAATGATTCTCATCAGCTGCTTCAGACACTCATCAGCTGAGTCTTTACTCCTGCACCAAATACCATTTTCTGCTTCTGCTTGCAGAATACCTAACTGATCTTTCCCAGTATTCCTCCATCACCTCTCTGTAATTCATCTCCAATATTCTCATCTTAGTCTCCTACTCCATTTTCTTTTTACTATCCCTACAATGACACCTCTGACCCTATTATTTACACACCAATAATATGCAGTTACCACTTTTTTTTCTTCTCCAATCTATCATTTTGATCATACCCTCATCTCCTCTTCAAAAACCAATTGCCAGCAGTTAAACACTTATGTCACAAAAGGGAAATCATTCCCTACCACAAAATACTCACCCAAGTAGACCTAGTTCAGTCATTTCAAGGAAATAGTGAACTGTACTTTCATTATGATAATAAATAACAAGTAGAACCAAGACTGCAGTTCGTGCACTTTGGGTTTTCTATTTGTTTGGTTGGTTTCTCATTTTGTTTTGTTTTCTTAGATGTTCTCCATTAAGACCAAGCACTTCTTTTATTTTTTTTTTTTTCTGGTAAGAAGGGAAAGGCCTTTGTATGCTGTAACTTGAAGTCATGGACAAGAAATAAGTCAGTTTAATGTCTCAGAGTATTAAACTGGTAAAGAGACAATAAACATACACATTGATAAATTTCTAATAGCATCATTTTGTACTCGAATACCAAAGTAACTGTTAGCCTTACTGCTACACCTGGAATATTGCCATATAAACTGGGCCCTATGGCACTGAGTATAAAAATAAACAGTAGAAAGTTGGTCTTTCACCTAAAAAGCTCTTCCATCTCTCAGTTTCTTCCATTGTCTTTGCAGGAAGAGGAGAATCAGCTTAGAAGTTTCCAGTCTAATGTTGTTCTACACACCAAACCCACTTACAAATAAATGTCTTTCACAAACAAATTTATTGGACTCAGCAAACATCACAGCTTTTCCTTTAGCAACTTCCTGATCAGTAGCTACAGCAGTGTGTATCAATTCCAGGGTGCTTATCAGACACTCATGCTTGTAAATTAGCCATCTCCTACCTATTTATATTTACATATGCAATATATATACATTCTTTTTAGGGCCTCAGGAATATACTGTTGATAGGTCACCCTGATCATCCAAATAAACCTGCTACAGCAGGCAGTTCTGCCACATGATCATTTATGCGTTCACAAACCCTGCCTCACTTTCCAAGTGATTGATTTCTTGGGCCAACAAAACCCCTGTTCTTATCTAAGCATTATCCTTCAGCTAAAACTGGATGTTCTTTCTGCTGTGACCCCGAGTGCTTACCCCTATAACAGAGATGACATTTTCAAATGCCTTGGTTTCTTTTCAGATGGATGACAGGTTCCATCTGCCTGCACGAAGCACTCGCACCCTGATTATTGCATTCACTCCATCTGAAGCTGCTCCAGCTACATTTCTCGAACATCCTGCACATTCCCACTGTCAGAACTGCACACAGCACAATGATATTAGCACCTCCCTATCCCTTCTGCAAAGACCTCACCACAGGACTCTGTTTCTGTTAGCGTATTCTTTCAAGTCATTCAGGTCTTTCTGTTCACCAGCCTGACGCAGTCCCCGACTCACATCTCTTACATCATCACATTTGCATTTTTTCCCCACGTTCACTAACACAGAACACACACACACACAGACTTGATACCATTAGCACACCAGTTACATTCCACTACAACTCACTGCCTTCATCAGCTGTTCACCCACTTTCCAACTTTTGAACCAACACCAGATTTTTTAGTTTTATTTTTATATCCTCGTGGTACCCAGGAATACTGAATCTGCTGCTTTTCAACCAGTGTTGATTTGTATCACCACTGTTAATCCTTGTCTAGAAAACCAGACATACTAATAAAAATGTAAATTAGTCTATTTTTAGAAAGTCCAGGTTAACTGTTATTCTGCTTTCTGCTTGTTCTAGAATCCAAAATGAAGGAATAATGAAATTATCTCATTAAAGGAGAAAATTGTAAGAGCACTAAACATTGTTTGGCTCTTTTTTTTTTTTTTTTTTTTTTTTTTTTCAGGTACAGAATACAAGAAAAACCATCAATACTGGAATTCAGACATTTTCATACAAGGAGCTCTGTTTCCATTTGAGGCACAAAACTCTTTCCTTGTGCATATTTTGTCCTATGAGTGTAAGACCCTGTAAAATGCTCAGCATTCATCACAGTCTCTGCATCATTCATACTCGCCAGGCTGCCTAACCTTGCACGCTCCAGCTTCTATACATCTGGCAGGTATCTATTCAGTCTGATAAAAACAGCTATTCACACTCTTGGGATCTTATTCTTGGGAGTATTCTCTGCTTCTTTTCTGTCTTTCTTTCTTTTTTCTTTCACTCATTTACAGTTTAAGTGGGGACTGGAAAAGGGTAAGTAGGAAGTTTAGAATATTATTACATTAACTATTATTATCTATCAACTTGCCTGTAATATAGACACTTCAGAGAAAGGAAAGGACACAGAAGAGGCTGACCTTTGAGCTTACAGCTCTTTGCCCATTGTCCTGCTTTTCCACCCAGAAGTTCCTTCAGAGATCTGTGGTAAGAGAAAACATGACCATAAGTGTGGCCATGCATGTTCAGAGATCACTGAATAAAAGGCTTTTCCCTGCATGCAGTTGCTAGAGGTATGATTGGACCCTAAGATCCAGCTCTCAGTGTAGATAATTTGATCCTACTTTTGACTCCCTTCTGCTCCACAGTAAATCACGAGGATTGCAGTGATGTCTTCTATGGAAAGTAGAGATAATGAAGCAGAAAGAGCATGGCCATTAATCTTCTCGTTAATCTTCCAGCAGATGTTTCTGCATTATGACGTGATACTTATCTGACTGCTTCTGTGCTGAAGAAGAGTGTACTACAAAGCAATTTCATTCTACAGCCACACATGAACACGAATGGATGAGAACCTTCACGCCGACTCTGAGCTCTCATAATTGGTGAGAATGTACGTCCTCTCTCCCCACGGCCCCGTATCAGAAAGTCCTGTAATAAAAAGAACATCTCCAGAGGATATGGTATTCATTTTGGACAACTTCTTAGCAGAACTGGGGATTTAACATGCCCGAGGTTCCATTAGAAAGTTATGTCCCTCCTCAGAACACTGGTACGAGAATTTATGAGCAAGATCTCTGGGGGTGAGAGGAGGGCTGTTCTGCAAATCTAGACTCACCTGGACTTAAAGTCAATGAAATTCCTCAACAATATGTCTCTGAATATCTTCAATTACACTTAGTAATTGTAGCTTAAAAAAGAAAAAAGAAAAAAGGAAAAAAAGTGGAAAAAGAGGAATCCTATACTTTCCTGTCTACATGTAGTTGATTGGTTTGAAGTAATTAGTGTTACTAACATCTAAGTTTCTGCCAGCAGAGGTGAGACCCGTGACACTTGAAAAAACACATAAAAGGTCTTGTGAAAGCCTAATTTGGGGAAGCAAGGAGGGAGGAAGGAGCTTAGCTTTTAATCCTGTAATGAGGGACTTGCTAATGAAAAAGAAATTCCTTTAGAAGGAAAGTACCTCACTTCACAAGATTCCCTTATATAACATCCACGTCTTTCAGATTTTGAAAGCACTTTGAAACTGTTTATCCAGTGTGTGAGCAACTAAATAGCAAAAGAAAAAGAAGGAAAACGCACAAAATCACTGGTTTAATGGAGGAAGTCCCTTTGAGAAAGATCCTCATGGGAAAACGGCATCCCAGCTACAGGACTCAAAATGATGCTTTTGAATTTAGACCTCAGATTCTGGCTGAATAAGTTTAATGGAACAAACATGTTCTCTTCTGCTTCTATTTCTGTTTCTGTTCAGCTTTTCTGTTTACCAGTTGTCTAACATGATAGAGCCCAGACCTGAGCCTGCAACCTAAAAATTCTCCTAGAGTTCACAAGAGAAAAACTATTGTAAATGCCAGATATTTGTTCCCATATCCTAACATTTGTCCAAGACAGTTACAACTTCTCAGAGTCCTCTGCTACACCCACAGCTCAAGGAGCAGGGCAAGCAGATGAAGCTGGGATACAGCGGTGTGCCCCAGCCTGTGGCACCACACAGTCAGCCCACCCTGAGTTCCAGAAGCACTGCAGTTTCAACGGCCTGGACAATTTCCCACGTTTCTCAAGATAACCAGTTAGGCAGAACACCTCCTTCCAGAACTGCTTTGTGCATGTACACACACATACACATCGTGCACCCCGAAGAATCAAGCCCAACCCTGCACACCACCACACATCACAAGCTCCTGATTCTACTGGCTCTCAGCTGTATCTGAATTGCTCTCTGCATTCAAGTCACCCCTATCGAGAATAAAAGACATCTCAAGTAACGATGGGCAGCTCTGGCAGACCTCCACCCCATGCTGGCATTGCACTGCTTTACTTTGGACCTGAAGACAGTGGGGAGTCCCACTGGGACCTTACAGTCTGATGAATCGCATCACTCCACTCTGGTCCTGAGGGCTTAAAGCTGGGCAGCTGCTGCAGCAGCAGGAGCACTTAGAGCAGGCGGGGAGGTGCTCTCCTCTTGCTGAGCGTGCAGATCTCCAGGATCTGGCACCTGGTGTCTGGAGAGATCCTGAGAGGGATTTTCAGTGAAAGGAGACATGGCTGAGTGCTGTGAAGACAAAAAGCACTGTGTGCCACCTGGCAGTTGGTGCACAGTTGCTAGGATACCTCGGCTGGGATGTGAGAGGCAGCGAGACACAAATGGGTCTGAGTCAGTTGAGGCTGCAGTTACTGCTGCCAAAGGTTTTGGCCCAGCCTGCTCCCCAGTGAGAGCTCCTCAGTGTGCTCTAGGGTGCCCTCAAGGCTACCTAAGACCCCCACCAGTGTACTCAAGGGCAGCTAGAGTACTGTAGAGTGCTCCAAGAACTCCTCAGTGTGCTCTATGTCCAACCCACACGGTGGCATAGCTCACAGAGCTGCCACCCTCTTTCTCACACTGTCATCATGTATATGTATATATACACATTACCTGCACGTTTTCAAATGGAATGTACAGAGTTGCCATCAGATATGCAACTCAAGAACTCCATCATGCCTCTTCGGGACTTTCATAAGACCTCTCCAACCAAAGAGAGATATCCTTTGCTTCACTGTCATGCCTTATTCATGTCACAACTTTTGGCAGTATGTGCTCTCGTGAATAATTGTCAAGGACAAAGTACAGAAAGAGCAAAATTTCACCAAAAATTTCTGACAAACACCTTGAGAGCTCATTAAGAACAGCAGCCACTGCCATCAAATGAGCCTGATGCATTAGTTGCACAAAAAACCAGGTCACATACCCCACTACTTTTATGTTTATCTTCCTCATTTTTTAAAGTATCTAATGAAAAATACTAAAATATTTTGTCACATATATTAATGATATTGCATATTTCACAAGGGCGGCTCCATAAGTAATGTCTCCTATGTTATGATGTTGGCCCATGATGTCAGAGCTGGATATTGACGGGATGGCATAGAGGTTGAACTTTCCCATCAATATCCCATTACATGCTATTGCTGTGTGACAGATGGCAGCAGAGGGGTGGTCTGACATGGAAATATGTATGAAACAAAGGCGTGCCATTAAATTCTTCCACGCAGAAAAAATGGCACTATTGAGGTTTACTGATACTCGCTGGATGCGTACGGAGATAAATGAGTGGGAGTCAGTACAGTGAGGCAGGGAGTGTGCATTTCATCAGTGACAACAATGGATCACTTCCACTGCTGCAGCATGCAGGTTCTTGTTCACTGCTGGTGAAAATGCATAGCTAACTGCGGTGACTATGTTGAAGAAACAGTATTTTGTAGATGAAAATTTGCTCCATCAAATAGTAGTGTTGTGCCTTTTGTAGCTCACTGTAATTTCCATGGGAATAAAAAGAAAGCATTACTTTTGGAGCAACTTATGTATGTACGGCCCAAGACGGTTCCTCTTTACTCAGTGTGGCTCAGGCAAGACTAATGATTGGACACCTATGCTCTCTTGGCTTCCCAGTGTGCCCTAGAGTATTCCTAGGACATCCCAGTGTACTCTAGGGCACCGCAGAGGACATGTGAGAGCACTGGGAGTACTCTAGTGTGCCCTGGAGGCTTTCCAGTGTGCTCTCGTGTACTTCCAGGACCCATCACTGTACTCTAGGGCATGCTGGAGTGCACCCAGAGTAACTCAGTTTGCTATAGGGTACCCTAAAGGTATTCAATCGTGTCCTAGAGTGCTCTCAGGACCTCCTAGGGCACACTAGAGTACTCTCAGAGTTCCTTAGGCATCCTCTAGGCTCTCCTAGATTCTACCCAGTGTGCCCTAGTGGGCTCTCAGGACCCATCAGTGTACTCTGGAGCAGTCCAGAGCACCCAGAGCTGCTCAGTGTGCTGTAAGGTTCCCTACAAGACTCCCAGAGCTCTCATGTGTCTTCCATGTTGCCCAAGAGGCTTCCAGCATGCCCTAGAGTCTCCCCAGGACCCCCCAGGGTACCTGCTCCTCTCCCCATGCATGTATGCATGCAGCTGGTTCACAGCCCATTCCTACCCTAGCCTGAAACATACAAGCAATTAGTAAGGAATGGAGATCAACTCAATACTGAGCATAAAGCCAAGGCTTCCTATTTGGCTGCAAGGAAATTTACTGGATGGGAACTGTTCATGCAGAATGCTGCAACCATGGAGAGTGAAGGAACATATATTGATTGAGATAAATGGCTCTGATAGATTAGGGCTCTTTCCCTTCAGCAATCAGAGATGGGAAAGAGGAAAGCAATTGCTCTCAATACACCGCCTTGTTTAAACTCACAATTTCAGTTTCTCAAGCTACACCACTGATTTGTTAGGAAAAAAAACATCACAGAATTGCAGGGGTTGGGAGGGAGTCCTGGAGATCATCAAGCCCAGCCTTCTGCTAAAGCAGGTTCCATACAGCAGGTCACAAAGGACCTTCAGTCCTGAGAAGTAACAAACTGAGAAGGAATGGCCAATAAGTTCAAGTTCAAGATAAATAGGAAATCTATCAATTTCATTAACTGCTCATCTGCAAAAAAAGGATTTCTCCATTAAGTTTTCTCAGAGTACTCAAGACCATGAGTTGAAGTATCTCTGTCAATTCATTCTCACAAGTTCATTTTAAACTATAAGTGTGCCATAGGGGTTACTGGGGAAGTTTGGGTTTCTTTTTATGTATTTATTTATTCTTATCTTCTGAAGGAGATAGCCCTTAATGTTTCACTGAGGTCACTTACCTGACCATCAGCAGATTTGAGTTCTCTTGATGAAGGTTATTCTCCACCTCGTAGAATCAGAAATGTACTGTTTATGTAAACGTCAGTGCATGCGCCACAGAAATCAGCACACATGGAGAAAAGCGTGATATTTATCTACACCAGGAGTTAAAAATAAAAGAACTTTCCAAGTTTAGTATCTCATGGAAGGATTTAGTCATCCTGGTTTCCCTGAAAACATAATGATAACGAGGTGGCACACTGGGCTTCCTCTTGTTTGTTGGTAAGCCAATTGCCTCTGACAGGATTGCAGGATGTGTTCAGAGAGGGTTTAGGTGGGTCCTCAGGGAAGGAGTTGGAAGTTTTTAGAGAGGGATAACTAAGTTCCAGGACCCTACTGACACTGTGTCTGTTTACTGTAAAGTGGGTTGAAGAATAAATTAAATTGATTTGTGTAATTTTATTCTCTTGAATAAATTCACCCGACACTGACCTTGAACTGATTCGTCAGCTCCTAAACTGAATTTCCCAAGCTCTGTGCATCCATGACTTTTTTTTCATTTTCTTTTTAATGTGAGAGAAGAACAGTTTGGGTAGATGAAAGCCTCTTAAATAGCTATAGAAGAGTCCCAAGCTTTATGGCAAAGCTCTCAGACAGAAACTAGTTCTAATCAATAAGCAATGGCTTCAGTCCTTTTGCCCAGCTGCAAATCCTGCCTCTCATTTGTTGCAGTGCAACATATGCTTGAGCCACTCCTCACAGAATAGACCAGCCCAGAGCAATCTTTTATCTTTTCATACTAACAGCTGGGACCACGGCCCTGTTTAGAATGTGTTCTCCAAACCTCCACCTGCAAGAAATGCAGAGTGCACCATACCCTGATTGAGGAAGATCAGCTGCGCCGATCCAAACAAAGCTCTTCTACCCTCTTTCTTACTTTTAAGAATAACATGAAAACAAATTATATGACCAATACCTATGCAGGGAAAGATTTTGAAGAGAAGAGTATACTGGGATTGGTGAGCTGAGCCCTATTTCCATCTCCAAGTTGTATTTTTATTAGGCTAGACAAGCACTTTTGCTTTTCTGCATGCCTGGCTAATCCAATCCCCAGTGGTGTTACGCTGTCAGTGAGTGTCACCCCCAGTTATCCAATGGAGTGTGGCTGTCGAGGCAGGACTTCTGATGGAGCACAAGCAATAGGCTAAGCCATTAGTGATCACTATCAACTCAAATGGAATAGCCAGAGGAAAAGGAGGGGGCAAAATGTAAGGCTGTTTCTGGATTAGCATTATACAGGGAGCTGTATCACTGGTGAAAGCCTGAAATCAAATATAAAGCCAATTCTCAGAGGGAAAGAAGAAAGCTACAAAGGTTTCTGGTGTTAGCAGACTATACAACTCTGGCTGACCTCAGACTCCAGGGAATTTCCAAAAGGCTGTTGAAAAGGGAATGTCTTGGAATCAGCCATTAGGATATGAGAACTATAATCTGAAGCAACAAAGGACTGATAAAAACTGGAAGCAGCTCAGCGTAGAAGAATGTATATAGTCCTTACATTGTATGATGCAGTTACTTCAGGTTTTGGAAGTAATACACCGACAAGCCTGAAATTCACAGGTCTCTCTAACCTCCTGTATCAGCATTACCAGTGTGATTTCAAAGGATTCACTTTTTATTACACGGACCCGCTCAGCATACATTAGACATTCCCCCCATTCCTTCTCTCTCATTATACCTTGCAACTGTGCCATCTGTCTCTTTGTATAGGCTGCACTGGTGCTCACAAACATGACTGTCCATGTGTTTTTGCTCCTCTGTAGTACTTCACCTCAGCAGTGCCTTCTGCATGTAAAGGAACTGCACTGTGCCAGCATGGAGCAATATTTTGGTGGATGTTCTTGCCTCAAAGCATAGACAGCATACGTACACTTTCATTATTATGAGGCTTTTTGGAGCTGGAGATTAGATGTACAGAACAGGAATGGTTAAGGACAAAACAATGAGCAATCAGAAGAGAGAAGCTTGTACCCAGGAGGTAAGACTGAATACTTAGAGGAAATACTGTAAATATTCATTCATGCCTTGTAAATGCGTAAGAGCGCTGCCTTTTGACTTCCCTTTGAGTAGGATGGAAATCAGAGAGAACTGGGCCTAAGGGTATAGCATGACTTCTGATCAACAAGCTTTGCTGGGATTACAGCAGTAAGTTGGGTGAAGGACCAGGCCACAATCAGTTGCAATGATTCATACAAACAAGTGAATCTAAGAGACTCATAGCAAACAAGAGAACAGGGGCAAAAAGCCCTACTTCAGTAATCAGCCTGAGCATTGACTTTGGTAGCCTTAAGATACCACTTCACTAGAGCAAGCGAGACGATCAGTCTCCCATGTACTGTATATTTACAATGAATAATGTATATTTGGTGTATGGAACATACAGATGATAGAGTAAGGATGACTTATTGCAGGAACAGATCCACTGAAATAAATGCCAGTAAGCTGTGACATACAGCTGAGCTGTGTTCAGAGGCCTATTTCAGAGGACAGAACTTTTTTTTTCAAGTTGCAGGATGTCTTAGTATCATATGTCCAAATACATACATCTTGGATGAAGGAAAATGGTAACCAAGAAACAGAAATCTGAAATTCCACCTTGGACTAAGAATAAACATCTCTGTAACAGATGGATCACAGCTCAGATGTTCAAAACATGAACAAAGATAGAAAAATAATGTAGCAGGGAAGTATGAAGCAGTAAATTGGTAGCACTTCTCTCACTGAGACCAGCATTATCTGTAACACCAATGGGATATACAGAAACAAATGGATAATCCATGACCATTGAGCACATGTACTAATCAAGAAAAAAGATACACTGATATCAGGGGTGGCAGCATCAGTAAAGAAATCTGCTTCAAAATACCTCTTTTCCTGTTTTTCTAATAGTTAGTTGGGGGGAGGGGTTGATTTTTTTAAAGTTTTTTAATTTTTTCATCATTTTAGTGGCTGCCTCAGGTTATTTATAAATAGGTTGTTATCTCAAGTGTTCTTTCTTCTCGCTGTGGGTCTTTGATCTGCAGTTATTTTGTTTACTGCCAGAATTAAAAGTGTGTTTATTCTGAGAGTATTTTCCCTCCTTTCTCATTAGAAGCACCAGAGATTTTCGATGCTAAATAATGCACAGCTGATATCTTGCTGTTTCCTTACTTCAGCGAATAGGAGCATTTAAGGTTATATCTGCCTTTTGCTTTCCAGAAGTTAATGCCTCCCATACTGCTGTGACAACAGATAAACCAATTCATTTTTTCTCCTTCCCTTCGGAGTGACGACAGCAAGAGAGAATAAATTATGGCTACAGTTCTTTAAAATTGACAATTCCTGAGCATTTTCAGCAGTACCGCCTTAGTTCTGCAATCTGTCTCTTCTGACCTCTCGAAAATGCTACCCTATGGGCTTGCTACAAAGCAAAACAAGATTTCAGGACTTTCCTTAAGTACTGAACGCAAGCTGGATTTCTATGGTGATTTACTCCAAGGCAAGTCTGTATTGAGCATATCAAATCATTCTCATTATCACAGCCGTGTCATATCCACTACAGCTTTTCACGTCTCTGTCTCCTCACAGGCAGTTTTCAAACAGCACAAATAAGTCATGGTTGTGGCTTTTATGAGAAAGAGGACTTAAAAAAATTCACTTTCTCATGTGATTCTATTCCTTACGTTCATTGTACATACAGCAAACACTATCTAAAAAGTTTTTTAAAAAGCCACCAGTGAACAAAGAGTGCTACTTGTGCATAACCAGCTGCTGGTGAGTAGAGCTGCCAGATAGGAAGCTGATTTACTGCTGCACTTTATGCTTTCCCATTCTGATTTCTTGCTGAGAGTGTGAAGAAGAATGTGCATGACTCAGAGGGAACTGGTTGAGGGAGATGGAAGGGAAAGTACACCACCTATGAACAGAAGGTGAAATTCGGTACCACTGACACGAAAAGGTTCCAACAGGTGTGCAATGGCCAAATTATTCCAGTTCTTTCACCTAGCATTATTTTTGAAGATTCATTACTACCTATCCTTTGCATCTGACACTTATACTTCCTACTGTCTAGCTCTATCAAAAACTGCTTGAAAGGTTAAAAGCAATCACTGTAACCCATCTGCATGTATATAAAAAATGCTGATCCACTTCAGCAGACAACAGCATATGAAGCAAAAGGAGTATTGTAGACCTTATTTGTTAGGATCTGCTCTTCTTGCTAGGCTGAAAATCCACAAGTATTTCTCATATGTAAACATGCCTTCTCAGTATTTTCAAACAATTAAGAACGCGTTCTAAAGCATCTTGACTAAGTAAAAAAATTCAGAAATTGAGGGTGAAAAATCTTTTAAACTTTCTGTGCCTTAGCTTCCATGTCTGGCAAACAACACTCCCTACCTTTGCTAAAGGAGTTGTTCCATGGCTGGCAGCTGAAAGGCACTAAATACTTTTATTCATCTGATGGCAGTAGGATGGAAAACTTTGGGAGAGCATTTACCATGGAACGAGCTGTGTGATCATCTGGATCCAGCAAACAGAAAGCTCTCGAAGAGCTTAGAATCTACAGGAATAATAATAATTATTATTAGAATCTACAGGAATAATAATAATTATTATTACTATTATCATAAGCAATATATCATAAGCATAATAATAAGCATTTTCAGTTTGAGAAATGTTAACTTCAGGTTAACTGCCATGATATTACTGAAAAACTGGAGGTAGAAAAGGAGTTCATTGGTGGTGGTGAATTTCACAGTTCTTCCAAATATTTTAGACAGTACAACGTTAGAATTCAGTGGGCTTTATAACTTTGCTTCAGACAAAAGACTTATTATAATTTTTTTTTAATCTGTAAAATAGGAGAAAGGATAATTTCATCAATCACTGTGACTACAGTTCAGTTTAAAATGACAGAAACAATTTCTTCCTTCTCACAGGCACATTGCTAACTGCTAGATTATACTGTCTGCACAATGAATTTAAGTAATCAGCATTACAGCATTCAGGCTATGGCTTAACTGTGATAAACAGCGACTAAATCCTATTCATCTTGGTGTACCACTCATTCTTTGCATTATGCATTACTATTTAGTCATCATTTTGTTTTGAAAGTGTCAGCAAACTTAGATAACTGAACCATTTTTTTTTCCCTCAGTTATACAGCAGGTCATTAATTGGTTTTAACTCCATCTGCAAATATTTTGTCTGTCTATTTCCTGACTGCAGACATGGACATTTCTGGTAAGAGATGTTATTGTTATAGCCCTCCCTTATCTAAGACACAGAACAAACCACATGTTTTCCTACCTGGTAATAAGATTTCTCCCACCAACAGAACTAAGCTCCTCAGCAGCCCCAAAGTTGTACAGTTCAGTAGTATGTGCCATACAAAGTTGCTGGGGTTAGTTGTGAATGAAGGGGAGAATAAAATAGAAACCATCAGTGTTGTACAAGTCACAGTAAGGCTCAAATGTCCTCAGCTGCAACTTGCCCAAACCACAAAGATGCTGTTATCTGAATAGGTGATTCCCAATCAGGTGAAAAGCCCTTTCAACCTCTCCTGCAATGATCTAGGCATCTCTTAATTCTTCTTCTGCATGCCTTCCCAGTCTCAAGAACTCCTCTGAGATGGAATTACATTTGCTCAGACCCTCTTCCCCAGATAGCACGCTTCTGTTTATGCTCACTGAGACTCATTTCCAGCAATGCCATTGCCTGAAGCTTCAAACAACATTGTGTACATTTGTTACCTATTATTTTAAAGTCCAGCTCCCACACTCTTCCTGCTCTATTTGCCATCTCCAGCTCACACCTGGAATGGCATGGCTTTTTTTATTATTAATGCTTCTCAGTACTGTACGTGTTCACTTAACTCCACTCCCTCTCTTTGCAGAACAACTCTGTAACCACAAATTAGTAATTGCATGTTTGGTTGGGACAGCAGAGTATCTGGCATGTTTTCAAATGCTGAACTTCATATTAAAATGTTCAGGCTCGCAGAAAATTTCTGAAGCCGCGGTGATACTTCTTTAAGTAGGAAAAGACAAAGCCCACACCAAGAAAGTGACTTAGTGTCTTTATCTTATCTACCACTTCTCAAACTCTGTCCCATTAATAATGCATTTCCTTGCTTGGTAGTGTTCCCCCAGTCGCATGACCAATTACTGTTCCCACTGAAGCCCATGGCAGCATTCCAGCAGAACATAAGTTAGTGCCTGCAAAGGCAGAACTTGTGTCTCTCCATTGTTTATTTTGTTAGCTCCCTGCCAGATACAAGTGAATGCCAAGTTACCTCTCAGCTAATAAAGAAACCCTAGGGATTCCAGGCATACCTCTAGTTCAGCCTGGTTTTAGTGTACTGCACATATCAGATCTGGAAAAGAATTGGTCTCAAAAAGACAAAAGGGCATAGTCCCTTTTTTTCCTGGAATATCAGTCAGTGCACTGGCACCAGTGCGTGGTCACAACAGTCAAAATTCACTTCCTTACCCCAGTCACATGTATGTGGATCAAAAACATGTCTGTAAGCACTTACAACTGCAGAACAAACTTGTCATTCTCTATCTGGTTGTGCACATCAGTTTTTACTGCAAGGCAGACCTTCAGGAAATTCACTACTGCCCTACCGTCCACATTTGGGAATAATTCTTCTCATGGAGTTCAACAGAAAATGTTACATGACTTTCCTGCTCCTAAAATAGAGGAATCGAGAGGTTCAGTTGAAAACAAGAAGCTATTTGTTCTGCATAGTCATAAAAGAGCCCACAGTGCCTTTTCAAACAGTATTTCTCTGATGATATTAGCCAAACTTCTCATACTCTTCCATTAATGCTATCTGGAGCTTAATTCTTTGTGCTGCTACCTTCTGGTGCAAAGGTGGTAACGTTTCACAACTAATTTACAAAGTATATCATCAGACAAGATTTTTGCACATTTATACCTTAAGTATATTCACTATTACAGTAATGTTACCTAACTGCAGAAGCTTAATATGTTCACAATCTTGTAAAGAATTCCTGGATTTTTCAATCTTTTTCAGCCCTTTTAGCTAGAATCTTCCATTCAGTTCTCTGATTCAGTTACCTCAGCATTAATATCAAATAACTGGCACAAGCACAATTATTTCATGTCTGTGCAATGTGTTTTGATGCACAAATAGCTTCTGATTCTAATGCTAGCTCTTTTACACACTACACAAAACACTGAAGCGACTGAAGAATGAACAATGCTGTAGAAATTGAAATTTACAGTATTGCCACTGTATAGATAGACTTAAAAAAATGTAGTACCCAGCAATTCTTCCCTTCATCCTTCATTACACCATGTTCTCTTCAAATCTGAGCACTTTTCTGTGAGTAGTAGTAGGCAGCTATGCATTAATCAGCAAGCTGTCTTTACTAATCCATTTCATTCAGTGTAGTAAGAGGATTCCAGCAGCAAACATGCATACAGTTTTCTAAGACTAAAGAAAGCCAAGAAAGGCCCCTCCAGAGGCTATCAGGAAAATAAAAAGTGACAGATCGGTGTCATGCAGGAGAAAGCATGGCAGTAATGCCATCGAGCCTCCCTCTGTACTGAGGCTCAAGGAACAAGTAGGTATAGCAGAATATCAACATTCTGCACAAAAACACTGTAAGCAGTGAGAGTAAATAGTATGACATAAGATTATATCATTCCTGATGAGGCAAAATTCTAATTTCCTGTTCATTGCTTGGTGAAGACTTAAATACTTATTCTTTAATTCAATATAAACATTACTTTCAAACTGTAAACACAGCTGCTGCTGTTGTACACTATATTAACATGACTGGTTAGTATTTTCACTCTTTCCTGAGATAACACACACAGTTCTTTCCCACATCAAGCTCTTTTTACATCTCAAACACACCTACATTGCCTGGCCATTCAGGAGTTCAGCCCCAATTTTAAGTAACATGCCCAGCCTTTGGGTTTAATGATGCAAATGTTCTTAAATTAGGGAAGAAACCAAGTAGAGTGAGACATAGAATATTCTTTCAAGAAAGTAAATGTTCAGAATTCACAAACAGCTTGAAAATAGTGGGAACAAGACTCTCAGAAGCTTCAGCCCTTTCAAGTCAGAAGGTTCTGTACACTCCTTAAATGTTAACTACTTCAAATTCTACCTAAGTTGCCAAATGTGCTGAGAATCCCCTGATCACATAGACGACGACTGGACTTTTGGTTACTCCCAGACCTTCAGAAGCTTCAGATCTTGTTTCAGTAACAGCTAACACAAGGTAAACTGGTACGTGCCTTTGCTCTCTCATTTACTTTATGAAGAATTTCCCATAGAACTTAATCTCCTGGTAAAGTGGCGGTTTTAAAATCCAAGTCTGGCTTCCAGTGTTCACAAGGAGTGAGGTTTTCAACAGGTATGGTTCTCAGATGCACTACAAAGCTACGTCTCCACTGCTGCTGAGGATGAATGTCTATTCATACATGGGGAACAGTTAAGGAATTCTTTAAAAATTCTGCCCCTAACTGACCTATACCTGTTTATGATACCCTTGGTGCCATTACATCTGAGTAGTTCACAAATTCTTCAAGGAAACACATGTAAGACTGTCTCTTCTGGCCCTGAAGCATACTTAGAAGAATATATTTACTGAAAAGTTCCTATGTGCATATATCCAGCACTACAGTCTTTATAGTCCAGAACCTGTTTGCACTCTAAAACACCTTCTCCATATGATATAAAGGACAAAATAGGAATATATGTAAATTTAAGAGGAAATTCAAAGAATTAATGCATAACTTTCTTTCAGAGACTACTGTGAAATTTGTTCAGATTTGTTTTCAGGCATAACCAAGCTTTAATAAAACTATTTCTACTTAGAACAAGAATGGACATGGGCTATACATAGCTTGTTCAATCTGCACTGAGTTAAAAAAAATCAAAATCAAGAATAAAGGATAGCTAGCTACACCTAACTGATATCAGTATGCAGTACAAAAGGAAAAATGTGTCAGCTTAGTTTTGAAGTTCGGTTGATCAACTGTTCTTCCTTTTTTCTATCTTACCATCGGAATCCACCAGATCCCCAAAAATCAGTGTTGTTTTCATTCAATTTAGATATACTCTTCTGATGTTCTGCATACACTGTATTTCCACAAGGTGGATAATTTTCAACTCGTTACACTTCAACAGAATCTGAGAATTAAATAAATGAGAAGATTAATGCTTGCAGCTGTAAACTATATATGCCATACATAACAATACTACTTTAGGTGCAATAACAGCAGCACATGACTTACTGCAGGGACAAATACTTCCAAGCAGTGAAATTCTACAGACAGCTCAGCACTACACAAAGAGTAAGATGTCTGGCCCAGACTCCAGCAATTCCTTAGAACAGCTGCTTTTCTAACTTCAGTAGCTCTGAGTTCACTAATACCCATGGCCAGCCTCGCCAGCCTCCCCAGGAAGCCAACAGGTAGAAATTACCCCTAACTCCTGTTATGTCACAGGCTCACCATTAAGCCTTCTTAACCTGCTTGCATTGCAGGACTGTGTTCTTTCTCTGAAAGAATCTGAAAGAACTTTCAGAAAGAGAACAGAAGTTACTCTGAACAGTCTTCAAATGTCCGTCTTGGAAAAATTCACCCAACATGTAACAAACAAACTGGTATCTGTTCTTTTATAATAGCCTTTTCAGACTATCAATAAGGGCGCACTCAGTCCTCTACACTACTTCTTTTCAATGTGCTTCTGACAACTCCATCCCATGTCAACTACTTACAAGTTTCAGTTTGTTCTTTCTTGCAGTCAGCACAAGCCTCCATCTTGTGTGCAGCCTATTCCCACAGAAATGCAGGATTATTTGCACGCTGCTGATAAGCACCTGGGCAGAAGTTCTAGAGTCTAAGTGGCTTTATTCACCCAAAAGTAAGGCAAGTGCCACTTTGTGCAAATCAAGCATTTCCCTGTACACAGAACAAGTTAGCTCAAGCTGACTACATCCCTGCACAAATACAGGATTCTAACTGTACTGCAGCGTCTATGTGAATAAAGCATGGCTATGTGACAACAATTAAGAAAAGAGGTGATGCATTAAAGTTTGATATTAGCAACTTCAAGAGCCTAAAATCTCACAGATCACCAGGGTAGTGGCACTTCTCTGTGGGCACGTGTGAGGATGTCAGTGGCATGCTAATTCAAATATTTAGTGCCTCAGCTTGATAACAGATGGGCTTTTGTCCAATCCTCAAGTTCATAAAAACATGCCTTTTTTTCTCCTCCCACATATGATATGATTGTTGTAACCCTTATTATCGTTTCAGTCCTCCACATTCAGCTAGAATGTGAGTGCAAGGGAAGAAATCCTTTTGCCCATTGGAGGAAATCCGTTCACTGCATGTGCATGCTTCAGAAGTACAACTGCTTGTACAATTCAAGGCAAGGCATTTGTTCACTATTCCCTTTTCCTTTCTCCTGAAAAGCCTGCCCAGGCCTTATGGGAGGCACTGACACACCTGGATTGCTTACTTGCTCAGTAAAATCTTCACTTTTCCAAGAACGAAAAGCACAATGTGCAATGTATTTAGCACCATTAGAAGACTCCAATATATTATCATGCAATACATGGAATACATAGGAATCTTAGTTTTGAATAATGTCAAAAAACACTCAGGGCTAAGCTGACTAAATAATTTCTATGTGTTTTCTGCCTCTTGTCATATCATAAAGAATAGAGGGAGAGTGAATGTGGAAAATATCAAACGTCAGTACTGACAACTCAAAGAAAGAGAAAGGTTATAGATGTATTTCAGAATCAATCTTCTTTTCATCTGATAGACTCAAAAACAGCCCGTAAGCAGAGCTGATAAGAGCTGATATCTCACAGATGCAGAAAAACCTGCTGTTGCACAGTCACCAGAAGATCTGGTCTGCGATACATAGGCCACAGATCATAAGAACATTATTTATAAGATTATAAATAACTTCTCACTTCTCTTGGTTGGAAAAGACACCAAAACTCTTGTGTAGTGCTGGCATCACTTTAAGTATTATTCTCTGGTTTTCTATGTGACAAATAGTTACATACAGACTTCTTCATCTTTCATTTTTCTGAAGGTTTATACTTACACATTTTCTCCCCAGTCTTTTTTCAGTGGCACAATTCCCATTCCCAAGCTTCACATTTCTAGTGGATTCAGGGTGAAGTTATCAAGCCCCTGTAATCACCCAGCTCCACCCATGAGAACACAACAAAACAACTTCATCTTTGGCTCTTCTTCCTGCCTATCAAGTATCCCATTAATTTTTGGCCTTCCTCTGTCATTGTTTCTCACAACATGAGCAAAGCTACTTGGCAGGAAGTGCCTTTGAGGGGGTATTTTATGCCAGGTAGCTTCAAGGAAAACATAAACTACTCATGTTTGACAGGATATGGTTTTCAGAGAGGATGTAACTGCTACTGAGCTACTGCTACTCTTGAACTCTGCCATTTACCATCTGAGTTGAACAAGGGTTATTGACAATGACTTCAACAAAGGATGCTTGTGTATAATCACAGAAGTCAAGCGCAGTTTGAGCTGTAACAACTTATAAATAACTCCTGCAAATTCTAGGAAGGAATTTTTACTGCTTTATACACAAAGGCCCAGTGAAAATAAATCCTGTAGTCAGTACAAGCACTCTTTTCTAAGCACACCTTGCTCTGCACATACAAACATGAATATTTAAATTATGAAATGGCCTTTTCTGAAATAAAAAATGAACTGAGTATTTGAGTGTTTCCTAAATTGAGGCAATTTACCCTTAGAAGAGGTACCAAGTAAGTCAGCATAAACATCTCTTGTATGTACCCTCACAAAGGGCACTTCAGAGGATACAGCCCCAGCACACTGCAGAAGGGTTCAGCCCACGCTCAGATCCATGGGACCACGTAACTACAAGTGTTACTAAGGTGCCATACAATGCTCAGAGGGACTTACAGCTTGAGACTCCATCACAGCACGTTTGTACCAATGGTGGTTAACAGCGTACTGCTGGAGCACACAGGTGCCTGCCTGAATGTATCAGGGATTGTAACAAAACCTTCCTCTGTGGACCAATACTGACACAGAAGCACTTTAAAATTGAAGATACAAGTCAGTTCCAGCCCTGATAGACTCCTCAGTGCCTGTGAAAAGGAATTACTATACATGAGTGAGATCCCACAATTGCAAAGATCCAATGTTTATTGCATACACACGACTCAAGTTTCTCAAGACCAGGTAAGGATTTGATGTGATGAATGTGGGAGCATCCTGTTGAACCCGATATAACATATGAACAGTTATATGAACATATAACTGGATGAGCAAACACTTGTGCAATAAGGACAATAATTGAAACTATCAGTTAATCTCAGAAAAATCATAAAGGAAAGACTGAAATATCCTCTACAGTTGGCATGGATTTAAACCATAAGCAGACAAGGAAAAAACAGTTGAGACAGTGCATTTCATCATCTTGTTCCAAGAAGTATCTGCATCATCATCATTTCAAACCAGAGGTAACTGAACCACGTTAGTTTGAAGCAATGTACATTTATTTTTAATTGCTGTTCTATCACAGGTAACATGATCTATAATACAGAGGTATTAGAATAGATCTAAGAATTCCAGTTCTGTAAGCTATGCTTTTTTGGTGAGATTACAAATAGTAGAGTGTGAGTTGATGGCTTATGAATCATTTACAGTGTAAAGATTAGATTTCATGTGATTGTATGTAACAAATCTCCACGTACACAAATAATCACTGATACATTTAACCATTAATCTGACTTACAGTTTGCAATAAATTAGATATTGGCATTTCAGATATTAAGTACTGACAATCATGTTGTGAAATACCTAATGCAGCTACTAAGAGTTCTTACTTCATGTGAACAGGAACAATTTATCTCAAGTATAGAAAGCATCCAAGTGCTCTGGTGAATTTTTAAGGAGGCACAGAAAATATCATGCAGTAGAAACATCACTGTTTTGCACTCAGTGATGTTTTGTCTATTAGTATCTAGTACTAAATCCTGAGAAATCAAGCTTGGGAATCTCCTTTTCATTAGAAAAGTTTGTTCTGTCTATGCGAGAACTTGGGCTTCCAACTTTACTCAGCCAGGATTTCCTGCAAGAAAAATAAAAGGATTAGCATGTAATGAACTGTATATGTGGTGCTCTTACTCTTTATGCTCTTACTCTGCTTTCCCTTTTTAAAAGCCATAAGGAATAGTCTATTAACGAGGAAACTACCCCAGATATGCTTAATTTTCTCCTTTAAAAGAGCAAACTATTTAAAAGAATAACCATCAACATTTCAAAACATGCTATGGAACATTACATAAAAATACACCTGGCAGAAAAGGCAAAAGCATAATTATTTTAATAACCTCATTTAAGCACATATAATAGCTTTAAAGTAGGCATACTAGTTTTGCAAATTAATACTATACTTTTAGCAAGGAAATAAAAGTCATTCATCATTGATTAAAAATTAAGAAGAAAATCTAGCAACTAAAAGAACTGAAAGAAACAAACTGAAATCAAAATGAGACATTCAAAGCCAGCAAAAAAATAAAGCAAACAAAATTCCAGTACATAAAGCAATATTAAATTATTACATCTAACACTGAAAAATTAAAAAATGTGAGAGAAAAGAATGCTTGTGTTAAATTCAGTGACTTTTGCATGCATTTCCATTACAATCCAATCTAATTCAGCAGGTGCCTGCTTTTTTCTTCCAGAGCACACCAGAAAATTTGTATTGAGTACAAATTATAATGAGGCAATTGAGTGTGAAAGCAGACAGTATGATGGCTGCTCCTCCCTGCACACCATCTTCCTATCCTGCAGCAACTGGGACTGAGGTATATATCAGATATATATCTGGTGACAGAAGCAGGTGCACAGACATTTGAAGTGCAACAGACAACACCTGCCTTTTTATAAGTGCCTTCATGAAAACACACTCTCTTCTGTTGTATTGATACCTGAGAGACACGTAAGTATTCTGCTGTACAAAACTGCATGTATTCCCATACAAGTGATACTTTTTATGATGATAAATTGCTATAGGCACATACTTGCAATTAGTTTTAAATTACAAACATACATTTAAATTCTCACTTAAGAGCATAAAAACTGTTTTACATTTAATTCACCCCTGGCAAAATCACGCTGAAGATCATAAAATGCAGCCTTCTTGCAACAAGCCATGACAATTGTGTATTCCAGTTACTTCTCTTAAGTCAAAAAATGCAAATACCCAGTATCAAAATGTATCTGATTAGAGACCCTATACGTGATAAGAATGATTTCATACTTTTTCTGACACACAATGTTACACCACTAAAAAAGACCAGAAACTATAAGAACTGAGTCATTTTCCGCAAACTGTGCTATTGCTGTGTAAGATTAGCTTTATCACTAGCATGGATCAGTCCAAAGTTTGCTTTCAGAACCTACACAACTAACCTTGTTCTTGAAACTGTACACAGGGTCTGGAATATGAAGATGTATGCACCCTTATGTATCCAAGAGGTAAGAAAGCAGGCATACCGAGCACTCACATACTTTGAAATATAATCGTAGGAGTAAGTTTCATGGATGACAGACTTGCAGAGAAAAGGACACTGTGAGCCATCCCCCCTGTGATTGCTAAAAAGGAGGCTCCATATGTAAACACTCTCTAAAAACCACGAATTGCAGATGGATATTTCATGTTCAAGACGAATTACCTGTGATAAGCTTTGGTCTACAACTGGTACCAGCAATTCAAATCGGTAAATACATCAGATGTTTACACATCTTCACATCTCTCCTTCTTTCCTTCCTCTTGTAAACAACATGCCTGCTTGTCCCTTCAGATCTGACATGCCCAACACGTAGATTGCAGGCCACATATGGCCCAGCCCAGCTCGTCCTGCAGCCACCCTCTGTCCCATGCCATCATGGTGGTGGTTCTCACTGCGCAGCTCATCCAACAGCCACGCAGGGTTGATGGGCACTGTGCGCAGGTTGAAACCAGGGCACAGGGAGGGTGCAGTGCTGTACTGATGCCAGTGTTGGCAAATCATGTTATGCATTCTAATGCACTGGCTAAATACAGGAGAGAAAAATATACAGTTGTGCTTTCTGTGTTGATACAGGAAATGACATCATTTGCCTGGATTTGAGCAAAGCATTGGACACTGTCTTGCATGACATCCTGGTTGCCAAATCAGAGAAAAATGGATTTGATGGATGGACCACTCACTGTATAAGGAATGATTGGATGGTTGCACAGCTGTAGTCAATGGTTCAATGTCCATGTGGAGATGGGTGATGAGTGCTGCTCCTCAGGGATCAGTGCTGGGACCGGTGTTACTTAACATCTTTAGTATCTCATGCAACATGGACAGTGAAATCGAGTGCATCCTCTGCAAGTTTGCAGGTGACACCAAGCTGTGTGGTGCAGTCAACAAATGAGAGGGAAGGAATGCCATCCTGAGGGATCTGGCCCATGGCAACCTGATGAAGTTCAACAAGGCCAAGTGCAAGGTCTTGCATCCAGATCAGGGCAAACCCAGGCACAGATACAGGCTGGGTGAGGAATGGCTTGAGGATCTGAGGAGAAGGATTTGGGAGTGTTGACAGATAGATAAATAGACTCAGCATGAGCCAGCAATGTGCACTTCCTGCCCAGGCAGCCAACCATACCCTGGGTTGCATCAAGAGAAGCATGACCAACAGGGCAAGGGAGGTGATTCTGAGCCTGCTCTCCTGAGACCCCACCTGGAGTACTGTGTCCAGTTCTGGTGCCTCCCAAACACAAGGATGTTGGAGCAGATCCAGAAGAGGGCCACAGAGATGATCAGAGGGCTGGAGCACCTCTCCTACAAGGACAGGCTGAGAAGGCTGTGACTCTTCAGCCTCAAGAAGGCTTCAAGATCTCAGAGCGACCTGCCAGTACCTGAAGGGGCCTACAGGAAAGCAAGGGAGGACTTTTTATACGTGCATGTAGTGACAGGACAAGAGGAAATGGTTTTAAACTGTCAGAGAGTAAATTTAGACTAGATATTAAGAAGACATTCTTTACTGTAAGGGTGGTGAGACACTGAACAGGCTGCCCAGCGAGGTTGCAAATGTCCCCTCCCTGGAAGCATTCAAAGCCAGACTGGATGGGGCCGTGAGCAACCTGGTCTAGAGGGAGGTGTCCCTGCCTATAGCAGGGGGTTGGAACGAGATGACCTAGAAGATTCCTTCCAACCCAATCCATTCTATGATTCTAGGAATTTGAGAGAATGTTTCAAGATTGCAAAAACAAAAAATCAACAAAAATAAATTTTTTATATATCTGTGACTCCATTTTCAGCCAACATAAATACATTACCTGTGAATTTTCAAATGGAATATAGAGAGTTGCAATCAGAAATTCAATGCAAAAATCCGATCATGTCTCTCTACTTATAAGAGTTCTCTTACCAGAGAAAAAAATTCTTCACAATCTGCCTCATTCATGTCACCGCTTTCCAGCAGAAGGTACATTTGTAAACAACTGTTTTCAAGGATGAAGTACAGGAAGAGTAAAATGTCATCAAAAACCTCTGACAAACACATGAGAGCTTGCAGAGAATTGCAACCACAGCCGCTGAACCAGCCTGATGACTATCACAAAAACAGCGTCACCTATCCCAATGGTTTTGAGGATTTGTTGCTCTTTTTTTTATGTTTTAAAAACAAATATTCAGAATCAAAATAAATTTGGTTACTTACACACAATAACTGTATATTTTGTAAGGGCTGCTCTGAAAGTAGTGCCTCCTATTTCATGATGTTGCTGTACAACATCAGAGACAAGATGTCGGCGCTACAGCAGTAGATATTGCACCTTCCCTCTATTCTGTTCCATGTCGTTACTGTATAACAGATGGCAACAGAGGGGCAGTCTGACATGTGGTGTCTGACATGGAAGTATGGATGAAATAAAGATGTGCGAGTGAATTCCTCCACGTGGCAAAAAGGTCACCAGTGACATTTGCTGACACTTGCTAAACATTGACAGAAACCAAACGATGGACATGAGCACTCACAGTAGTGTGCTTCAGCAGTGGTGAAAGCAGTGTGAAAGATTATCCACGTTCTGCAGAGCCATGCATAGCTGTTACATCAGGAAATGAACAGGGCTTCAATCAGACCAAGGGGAATTTGTATTCTCTATCACTGTATTTCTCTATCAGTGACTTTCTCTGTGGTCATTAAGGATATTGCCCAAAACATTTTAAAAATGCAATCTGCACACAAGGAAGATTATTTTTAAATTCAACTGTATCATGGCTTAGAAGACTTTTAAAACCCATTCTGATAAATAAATAAATATTGATAGAGAAACAAAGAAGGTTGTACGTGGCTTGCAGAGGACGGTGCATAGACATTTTTTCATCCAGGAGTGTGATTTTTATATGAATTATGACTGAAGGATTTTGGAGCCACACGAGATACAGATGCACCCAGAAGAGTCTTTGGAGGTACCACAGCTCACACGACCCACCTGCTTCAACACTTTATCTCAGGTAGCAGAACAAGCTGGCTGTGATCTCTCAGGGATCTGATTTCTACCAAGGATCAAGGATCCCCGTCTCTTCACTCACGGCATCTGCAGAGCTGCCTGGCAAACGCACCCAGCCCAACTGGTTGATTGCTGCCCAGCCCCTCACACTGCTGGGCAAACTGCTTCTGCCCCAGTGACAGCAGCAGCTCCACATCCAGGTGGAGCCTTCTTCCTTCCTCAGGCAATAGGCACCAACTCCCAACATCTCCATGTTTTGGTCACCACAGGACACTGTTAGAATGGCACCACCTAATGAAGTCAGCCTTTGGTTCCCTACACAACCACAACACAGCCCTACACAAACCATTCTGTGAGCAACGGCTCCCATCCAAAGAACCAAAGGGCCGTCCTCTGAAGATGTGGTCTGGTCGCTGTCCTTCCCAAAAACAGCAGAAGCCAAAGGGAGAAAAGACGCTCTGAAGCAGCTGAAAGCAGGGCTGCCCCTTTCCTCTTCACTTGATGGTAGGTGCTGAACACTCTCAGAGAGCTTGCTCTGTCAAACAGTGTTAGTGTGCTCTTTGCACAAGTAGTTGTTTCAATGGAATAAATTGCAGGCATTACTTTCAGAGTTACCTACATATATGCAGCCCAAGACAATTCTTCTTCCCTCGGTGCAGCCCAGGCAGGCAAAAAAGCTGGACACCCCAGTTTTAGATGAAACATTTTCTAGTAAAAAGCGTAACAAGGGAAGAAGCAAAAACATGAGTGAAGCAGGAGACTACAACTTTGAGTTTGAGTCCTAGGAGAGCCAGATGTCTCAACATACAGAAAAGAACCTAGTAACACACTAGCTAAAACATTATATCAGGAAAAACTTGAAAAGGCCCATCTACACAGCAGAAAAATCCCTAGGATAGCTGGATATCCTTCATCCGAAAAAAAATATATATATCTGAAATAGGGAATCACTTAAAACTGAAGCTTCTCTGAGCTACCTTTAGATTAATCTGATACCCACCAGAAAACAGACTTTTCCCCCCTCTTCTCACTTAAAGATGAGCCTGTCTTGGACAAAATCAGAAGTACTACCTCCTTTGCCTAGCCTTCATAACTGTATGTAACTGAGAGCATGGCTGCTCCCAATTCCCGTGTTCCACTGCATGAAGAAAACCTTCCAGCCTGCATACAGCAGTCAGCTCCATCATCTCACGTGGAGAAGGATCAAGTGAGAATGATGAAAGCTCAGTCAGAACAATCTAGCTCCACTGATACATTACAGGATGCACGTATTGTGTTCCCTACCTTATGCAGAAAACAGGAAAGAAAGAGCTACAGAACTGCTCTCTAGTGGAATCCACATGGCTGTATGGGCTCAGTTCTTTGCTGAGATGCTGATATTTTGCACTTACTTCACTGATCTTTCCTCATGTCTGCATGAGACAGACCATTCACTGAACACCAGGAAGCAATTATTTTTTAACCAGGAAAGAAAGCAGGAAACCAGTATTCGCTACAAGTAGCATGCAGTTATTGTAATTGTTTCTTCATTTATCTGAAGAAAATTTCCAGTATTTTTATGTTTTTAAGCTGTTTTAGTTTTCATTACCATGCAGATCACTAGACCTGAATTGAGATAAGGCTCCACATCCTTCTATTGCTTCACTCAGCCTTCATTTCCTTTCACACACACTGTGAATTTCAGACCACCCAGCATGTAGAAAAGATGAGCTACAATCACTAGCATTTGGAATGTCAGCTCACCATTTATAGCATTCACTTGGAAACCAACTGCTGCTACCCACTTCTGTTCAGGAGTGAGAAAAACACAAACCACCTCACTTGCCACGTGGGATCAGCCTGAATTGAATGAGGACATTCCTTTAAACTTCTCTGTAAGAGCATGGTATACAGCTTACTTTCCAATAAATATTCCAATGGACATATTTCTGAAGTAATGCTGTTTCAGGTTGGAAGAAGAGCTAATCTCCAAATAACTGTTTCCTATTGTACTATTTCTTGGTTATTACATGTCAGCACAACTTCTCTGGGTCACACTCTGTTCTCAATTCAAAGCCATGTCGGTTGTACAGGATGAACAGACGCCTTTAATCAGTTTTACAAACCTTACAACTTCCCTGTCCCAAGGAGAAGACCAGCACCAGCTCAGCAGACCCAGGCTGCCGGCAGGCCCTGGGCTCTCCCCACTGCAGCTGCTGCTCATCTTCACATTCATGGTGGTTTGTTCCTAGGAGTTGAAGGAACAGTAGGATCTGCCCCTTTTATCCTCTTATTAACAAAAATGAACCTGGCACAGCAACCTGTTACCCAGGCAACCAAGATCTTTCCTTTCCACATGCTTGGAAAACAACATCTGAAGGGCTGGTTCTGCATCACCCTCGCCTTGCTTTCTGCAGACACCGCTGGCTGTATGTGCTACTGGATGCATGCATGTCTTTCTGTAACCTAAGGCACACCTGCAGACCTGGGATCTTGGTGTTGGGGCTCCACTCGCTCACACACTCAATCAGACATCCTGTCAAGCACCACTCTCTGGAAATATTATTTACTGAGCTTTCTTCCCTCTGCCATACAATATAATAGCAGCACAGCCATAAAAACCACTGGGCTCTGAATATCACAGCCAGCAGATCAACTGATTTCCCTGAATGAGATTTTTTTAAATCCAAATGCTATAAAACAGATTTCTTCAAGTAAATGCTTTCTAATGCAACTTTCTCTAAGCAAATTTCTTTCCTACTTTAATACGGAAAAATAAACCCTGCTGCAGGAAGGAAGAGGCCTCCTGTGATTTCAGCAGTACAGGTGTGAGAGCAGTGGGAGGAACGACACCTACTGCACATCACTTTGATGAGATGGGGCACAGGTACTAGAAAGAACCCTGCCATCCTCTGCGTGGGTGTGACTACGAAGGAAAGAGAATTTGATGGAAATGATGGGTGCCCTCAATGGCGCCTTATGAAGCCTCACACTTGAATTCTGAACTTGAATTCTGACTCAAAAGGAAACAGTATAAGAGCTTAGAAATAGGATATGTGGCTTTTTACCTCCTGTCTTCTACTTAAAGTCCATATTTGATCATTCAGGGAGTCACAGCTGCTTACAATTGACAGAAAACAACAGTATTACACAAGTTCCTAGTCTCCACACCTAAAAAGACCACCATAGCTGGTATTAACAACACTGCTGTGAGCCAGCTCAGAGGTTAAGGGGAGAAGCTTTTGCCAAAATGAATTTGGGGGAAGATTTTTTTTTTTTTTAAACGACAGTCATTATTCAAGAAAAAACAAACAAACAAACAAAAATAAAATCAATGACCTCTCCAGAGCTAACATCATAGCACCTTCCATTAGCTCCATGTCATTCACGAGGAAAAAGGATGCACTGAGGGTTGGTGCATGCCAGCCGAGTACCTAAATGAACAATGCATTTTCCCTTTGCCTGACTCTGTATGGAATCAGGATGCTCCCATGGGAACTCATTTTTAGTACAGACAAGTTTGACTTTTTGAATACAATGCAGACTGCAGCATTTTACAGTGCCTGAAGCACTAGAAATGGACCCAGAGAGTGACCCATGGACACAATTTAGATATATGTTTGTTTCTCTTCATCTTAACCACAGCATTACTTAGAGTGGAACAAGAGAATGCATGCTTTAATTAGAGAGAGAATAAAGGCATCAAAGTGTTTATGCTTTATTTCCCTTTGTTTAGGATAAAACATCTGAGAGAATGTTGCTTTTTGAAGACAGTATTTACATCTGCGACAGTATATAAACTAGGGCTGCAAATATTTATGAAATACCTCCAAAATGTTGTTGTATCCTATAACAGTACTGTCAAGTTTTCATAAGCCCTGACATTTAAAAGTTTGCAGAAGAGAAATGCAGATTTCTTTTTCATTGCTGCTTGCCTTTGGCCTTTCGGAAAAAACTCAGAAGTGGAAATCACAGCTTTCTCTGCAATCTGAAGGGCTAGGGACATTAAGTATAAAGCCTTTTTGTTTATTAAGAGTGAAACTGACATACAGGTAAGGTTTCTTGAAGCTGGTATAGTAGAGGGGTCTCGCAGCTCATAGATCAGTGCAGAGCCATTCTATTTCCCCCACACCTCTATCCCTGCTTCTGGAGCCTAACAGTACAAGAGCAATCTAGAAAGAAAATTTATGGGGTTTGATGTTCACATGGTAAAAAATAGTAGGAAGGTAATAAAAACAATAAGTGTTTGAAAAATATTGTTCTGTTTGACACGATGTGAATCCTTACACGGCCTAAAAAAAGTCCCACAAAAACAAAGCAAAATAAACAAAGTACACTTAGCATTTTAAGTTTAGCAAAACCAGTCAAGGTAGAGAAAACAATCCGAAACAAGAAAATAGAAAGATTCCGGGAAGACTTGCAAACATTTTGGTGCAGGAGAAAGTCAAAAGGATTCAATCAGAGCAGTCAGATTTCTCCCATTGACCTGCATACACTGCTCCTTGTAATTTTTATATTTATTTTTACTTGTTTTTTCCAACTCTCAAAAATAGGCTCTAGCTTGGGGTAAAACGTGAAAGCTGCCTGACCTGAAATGGAGCTGCCACTGGAGCTCTGCTACAGGGTGCCTCTGCTGCCATGGAAACTGCTGCACTCCCCCCTGGGAAATCGCATCAGGAGATTTTTAAACTCTTGTGCTTCCTGCTCGATGAAACACCAAAAATAATGCTGGCAGCAGCCCATACACTGGGTCAGGATTGAAGGTCCACAATTAAGTGTACGTCCACACCTTTCGCATATGCATACCTGCAAGAGGAAGGAGGAAATGGAGAACAAGCAGAGGGGACTTTCAACAGGTGTACCTCGATGACCCCACCACAGTCCACCAGCAAACCAAAGAGACAGGTTGCTTCAGAGCACTGAAGCCCAAAAAAAAAGGAAGAAAAAAACCCACCCGTAGTCTAAGGATACGGGCCAAGAAGTGGGTGGGCTAGAAATGAAGGAACCTGCTGAGGCGTAGGTGTGGTGCTCCAGAATAGAACGGAAGCCTGTGGGCACGAGGAAGGCTGCGCTGCTGCTCCTGCTTACTAGCTGCTCTGCACATCACAGCAGCCATTTCTTGTCCCTTTGGATATTTAGCAGAAGTTCTCCAACTGTTTCAGAAAGGGGAGAAAAAGATACTTCATCAAGTGTTTGACTTCATATTTATAAACACAGCTGACAGATGAAAGTTATGAATGTGTTGATATTTCTTCCTTTCTGTCCAACCCTGCTGCACACAAGGCCAGCATTTTTTCTAGAGAACACACAGTCAGAGTTTCTTCGAGGTACTCCTTGAAAGTCAAGTTGGCAGCAAGGACAAATTGTCACAATCTGGCAGGTTAATGATGTGAGCTGGGTGTGACGATGTCAAAAAAGCTTCAAAAACATATTTGGTGTCACATTTTTATTTATAAACCTGAGAAAAGTGACTTGCATGCTAATGTTCATCACATACTGTGGGCTATCAGGAAATGTTTGCTTTCATGTCACTACTAGCTTTGCACTTTCAACTCTTTGCATCTCAAACTTGGACTTGAAGATCCTTTCCACTCTAAGTAAGTCTGTGAAATTTGTTATCCTACTTTGTTATCTGATCTATGTAAGGTGTCTTCATCTCTGAAAGGGGAGGAAAGATCCCCAAGTGAATGAAACAGAGCCCGAAGATATTTTTTTTTTGTAACGTGCAGTGAAAACAGAACCTTCCCACCCATTATTTCAATTAACTTGAAATAGAAAATAAAGATTTATTTACAGACATGCAGTAAGTCCATTTTTATGAAAATTAGGAGAATCTCTTCATTCAAAACAAGTTGGTAAGTTATATTTGGTTACTTTAAAAAGAAAAAAAAATCTAAGAAAGCTGCTTAACAATGTAGAAATTTCAACAACAAGGAAGAAGAAGATGACAAAACAAACCAAATTAGCCATTCCAGTAATTCAAAATAGCTTTTATGTCCTACTGTGCTACAGAAAGTGCAAGACAAAAGCTAGCTTCCTGTTAGGCTCATGTCCTATCTTCCCAAAGCAATTAAAAGAAGCAGAGATGAAGAAGCCAAAAGGCCCATTATTTTTCCCTTGTAATATGCCTGCCTCCTACAGGGTAAGATTTGGCTCACAAGGCAGACTGAGTAAAAATTTTGGCTAATCCTCCTCTATTGCACAGAATGCAATCAAAAATGACTTCTAATAAACAAGCTACTAAATCAAAGACAACAAGGACTTTAAATGAGGAACTGTTGCTGTTACCATACCAGTTCATGGCTCTTTAGACAAGCTAGTTCTGTAAAGCTTGGCAACTGGTTAGTAGCCATAACCCATATAAGCATTCAAGCAGATGGCTGTAACTGGAGTTGAGCAAGGAGTAAAGTACCATTGACTCAGAGCATTACATTTATATCTTCAATTTATAAACCCTAACCTTAGGCATTTCAAGGAGCTACTGGAGGACCACAGAGTCATCATACAGACCAACTCAACAGTTTCATTGACCTGGTAAATAAAGTAAAACAGTCACTACAGTAAAGAGCTCAGTTACAGACACGTAGTCAGAATTCACACCAAACCAAGATGCGCTCAGAATCCAGAACCTTGACTCCATGTTCTACCATGTTCTTTACTCCACAAGAACAACTTGTGGCTTCCAGGACCCCAGAAATGCCCTTGAGGTGAACTCAGCACGGTATGTTTACAAGGAAGGTAATTATTAGTACATTCCAAGTATAACACACAGAAACAACAGCCCCTGTAAATAAAGCCCCCTTTGTAATTGGTAACATTTGTTACCATAAATTAGGATTTGTTGATGTATAATTTTTCGTTTCTACAAAGAACAGAAATAGAAGATGCACTTAAAATCAGCCATATACTTCCTGCAGGCCAGCCTGCCTCCCTTTTGTGCCTTGAGGTAAATGTGCTGAAGTAGCAAACTGCCTTAGACTGCAAAGAAGGGCTGAGCCTCTAGCAGGCATGTCAACCCTCACCAAAGGGAGAAACCCTTTCACCTTCAAGCATACCCCTTTATGGTCATTTTCTTATGACTTCAAACACATTAAAACATGGTTCCCAAAAGACCTAATATTTTGTTTTTCTCTACGGGCGTCACAAGTTCCATAAATTCACCATTTCACTTAAGGACACTTTGGTTTTAAGATGACAAAGGCTGTTCTGTAAGAGCAAAATGCTACCGACTAAAGAAGCCTTTCAAGTCATCCTCCCAAACAACCCTAGCAGAAGCTATGTATCAGCTGAGCACTTCAATGTAAGACAAAGTATAGCTCTCAACTGCACTTTGCTTCCTACAGATGTACATGATGCAAAACTGATCTGTAACATCAGTTGTTCGGTTTCTACTTTTCATTAATATCATCAGAACATCCATAGGAAATAAAGACCTATTCATGTGAGATGTGGCAGTGCTGCAGGCACTCGTACAGCAAAAGTCCATTCCTGTGGTCTATAAACTGTCATCATGAATATACTCACTTAGTAGAAATAAACACACATTTAACATCAAAGCTCCAAGCTATTTGAGAAGGCAATCGGAGCATGAATACATTTTTGGTCCAGTGTTTCTTTAACAAAATTAAACAAGGCTTTTAATATTATTGAAATATAATCTGATTCACATTCTTCGCTATTCAACATTTCCTGTGCTGCAGGACTTGGTATTTTTATTAAATCTGGTTCTTGAACTATTGCTTTAAAAATGTTTTCCTGTTTATTGGCAACAGGGTTGAAATAAATCAAGAAGCACATTTCCTTTTTCAGAAAAGTTCCTGACAAAAAAATAAAACCAGGTAACTTACAACTTTCTATCAGCTCCTCGAAGCACCGATGGCACTTAATGTTGCCATTTATAAAAAGCAAACCAGCAGATTTACCAATTTTTCATTATAACAGCAAGCTTGATCTTCCTTTTTAATCTTGCCACTAGTTTTAGACATCTTTGGGGAATGGAACTAGATGATCTTCAAGGTCCTTTCCAACCCAAGCCATTCTATGAACTTTTTCCTGTTGTCTCATTAGAGTCTGTTACTCCTTGGCATTACAACTACCTTTTTTGTTTAAAGTATTGAAACCTTCAGATTTCCAGAACTACAAGAGCAGATTTCTACTTCAGACAGTGTCTCATTTGTATCAAAGGCAATGGGAAGACTTTTAGTGAAGGCAGCGAAAAAGACTTGACTAATTTCCAGAACTATGACTACAAGAAATAACTGTTAATATAAAAAGGCCTAAATCAAGGTTTTTAAAAATGGATGGGCACATAGTTTGGAGTATTCCCTCTAAACAGGTATTGTTAATTACTAAGGAGCACCTTGTCCTGCGCCAAGTTTTATTCTTCCAGCTGCTTCATGCAATGTAGGCTGACAAAAGAAAGAAGCGTTGGGCCAATTGTGAAGGAAAAGGTGTTTTGGATCACCAGGTTAACAGGCCCAGAAAACAGTGTGACATTTACATCAGCAGTAAAAGCTAGGGAAAGTCAGCCTTTTATTTTATATATGTATACACACACACACACACACATATATATATATATATATATATAAAATAAAGTTTATCAGTTCTTAGATTTTCTTCAAGAGCACAGTGCAAGCAATGCTACCTTGCTGCTGTGCTGCAAACGAGGACTGTAACAGCAGGGTAAGAGTAACACAACATTTTATTAATATACAGTGTTCTACTTTGAAATACCTGGTAAGAACAGAACTGCTAGCAAAGGATATCCTGCAAAACTCGTGTCTTCCCAGTGTTTCATCTTTCTCTCAAGCTTCAGGGGCTGTTAAAAAGTATCAAGCATCTGATTTGCCTTCTGTAATTTCTGCTGTTTCTTTCCCATTTCCCCCCTTGATTTTATTTTGCCTGATAGTTAAAGCAGGCGAATCTGTTTCTGATCACTTTCAGACCGTAGCCTGCTGCAGTGACTATAAAGGTCTTGTAATCTGATTTAAGAACTTAAACCTAGAAAAACAGTGATTTCTTTAAGAGACAATTTTATCAACATTCAAGTACATGTTTCATTAACATGCTTGACAAAACTTATGTTTTGGAACTAACTCTCGGTGCTTCATTACTGCAGGAAAGGGTGAGTACTGAAATCTACCAGCCTACTCATGATTTACCACCCTGGAACAAGTTGTTCTCCTTTGCAGAGCTTGTGTGCACTCTACAGGGCTTCCTAATGAAATTAACGGACCTGGGATATGTTGCTGCTATAATGAGGGATGCTACGATGCATTCTGTGTCCTTGTTGGCTTCAAGCATTTTCTGTCGTGGTCACAGAATGACAGTGATTCGCCTGCGTGCAGGTTTCAACTCTTTCCTTGTAATGTGAACAATGCCTGACATTCAGCTGTGATAACACACACATTAGAAATGCATTCAAGACTGGAGTTACTAGGTCCTCATATCAGAGAAATAAATTATACATAGAACAGCTAACTTCAAGGCCTCATTTCCAAATAATCTTGGAATTATTTGGTGCTTCCAGTGACAAGGATTTTCAAAGGCTCAGAGTTGAAAAGCTGACATTCAAGACTCTCATAACACTCTCAAGCACTTGGAATTAAAAAATGTGATCACCCATGTCTGTTTGGCCATTTATAAATGCAGAGAATAAACGTTTCTCTGAAAAAACGTTTTACAACACTAAGACCTTGTAACCAAAATAGCAAAATCAACAGTTTAGGGTGAAGCATTACAAAAGCTCACAAACATCACCACTATAAGACTGGGGGGGAAAGTCCTCTAAAATAACCATGTCAGAGCAGCTCAGGTCATCATGCACTTCATGAAATCCAGGGTATATTCCAGCTTACTTGCTGCACAGATGAACAGACCGAACACTTTGTAAAAGTTTATCAGTTAAATATGAACTTCAAGTTACAGCAGCTGCAGCAAAACCTGGGATATAATTACAGCAAATAAAAACAGTGACCAAACCAGATATGATTCCAGATGGACACTATAAGCCTTCAGCAGTTTGAACATCCCTCTTGAGGAACTAGAGCATCCACTGTGAGACAAGATGATTGATTTAAGAATAATGATGATAGTATGTCAAATTCCACTGTAGGTAAAAGATCATGAAGCAGCTCTGTGCACATCACTACTGCAAGTCGCATTCCAAGGTCTCAAACTGTGCATCAGGTAAAAAAAAGATGACTGAAAAGCCTGGTCTAAATGACTTCACAGGTGGCAAGTTCTAGCAGCGGTAGAAAAAGCCACATTTCAAGGCAGCGCTCAAAGGGTTTTAGTTGGTCACCCATCTTTGCTTCCCACCTTATTCACTGATAAGACTGGTGAAAACAAAAGGCATGAACAGAAAATACAAACCCCATTACCATACACAGCCTACTGCTTTCTCCAAACCAGCTGGCCCCAGACAAGGCTGTCGCCTCAAGCATAAAAAAGTGGTTTGTGATACTGAGGCTAAAATTGCTTACAAACAGCAAGTTACAATTTAATAAGCAAGTTCCAGACAAACACTCAACTGCACAGCTTGCTTCTGACCCTACAAGCTGTATCGGTGGTAGCATGCATCTCATTTAGGAGCAACTGCATCTCTGCTAAGAGTCCTTTCCTACCACATTTATAATGGATGCTGCACTTTCTACTTGCAAGTCCTCTTGGGAGTAATGCAGTCTGCCATGCCAAAGCACTCTCTATAGAAGGGCAGCCCAACCGTGCAACTCTTACCTTGCAAAAATCAGTATAATTTTTCCCCATGGCAGAAATAGAATTTCACCCTTTACAATCCCAACAAGTAGGTTTGATCACTATTTTTCACAGTCATAGAATGGTTGGAGTTGGAAGGGACCTGAAGGATCATTTTGTTCCAACTCCCTGCCAGATGAAGCACTAGACCAGGCTGCCCAGGGCCCCATCCAACCCAGCCCTCAACACCCCCAGGATGGGGCATCCACAGCATCTCTGAGCAGCCTGTGCCACCACTTCAACACCCTCTCAGTAAAAAGCTTCCCCCTGACATCACGCCTAGATCTCCCTTCCTTTAGTTTAAAACCATCCCCTCTTGTCCTATCACTATCAAAAATATTTGTGGGTTTCCAATTCAAAAGACCTGCATTTTTTGAGGACCAGCATCAGATAAAATATACACTGAATTGTTGAATATCAGTGCTATCTGAAGCACCAGATCACACTTCCTCTTGGACACACATACCAAACCACATGCTGAATTATGCAGGATCACCAAACAGACCCAGCAGACTGGAAATCCTGGTACTCAGAAGTAAAGATGTAAAAGTCAAGTCACCAAGGACTTTTGCTAACAAGTTCATTAGACACTGAATACACGTAACGCTGATCCTGATTTTAAGAATTGCACAAAGCATAAGAAACAGTAACAACAATAAATAAGCCCATACACACAAAAAAAACCCCGTGGCCTCAGTTTTCATTGCAATGCATGGAATTTTGCCACAGAGCTTTCATTAAAGTAAAACACATGTGTAGGCCTCCTGCACTTCTGTAAAACTCTCAGTGTATATATACAGTGTAGCAATAATAAAACCACTGAATTGAGACTTAAAAGCTCTCACATGGAACTTGGCCGGCTTGCTCCTTTGTTACAAGACAAATATGCCATCTCAAGTGTAAGAACTACAAGAATTATTGCCAACAACGTGCCTGCAAGTCAAAACTGCCCCCGCCTCGCTATTAGGGAGCAACTTTTTCTCTAGAATAGAAAAGCAGCAGAAAGGATTTGTATTTAATTAAAACAGTACATCCGTTTTGGCTTTAAGCTTAATACAGGATGTTGCAGTCTCGCCTACATATTTTTTTGGTTTACCTACAAACAAGACTTTACAATACAAGGACTGACAGACCCTTTGCTACTACATCACAAATCATTCCATTCATCCCTTTCCCTTTGCTTTAATGGTAGGAGAAACAACCCTTCATTCCTCTAAGTAATTATTCTTATTCATTCATAGATCCTGATACAATAAACATAGAAATGCCACATTTTCTTTTTTCCCCCAAAACTAAATAAAAATCCAGCATTGCAGCTTTAAAACAATACATTCACCCATTTTTTGTTTCAGTTGTTGGACACTTTTCATCTTAGCTTTACAAAACTGGAATACAAAGACATCAAACTCATAAGTAATAATGAAGAGTCTATCTGCTATTCCACCTGCTAACAGTGCTTCACCTGCAAGGTGCCTCAGTGATCAGAGGTGTGTGAAAGGTAACCACACAATTAAGCATTTTCCTATCAGGATTACATATCAAACTGATTAACCCAAGAGCTTGGTCATTTACAAATACACCAAAAGAACTGGTCAGCACATCTCAATATAGTTGAGTCAAATATTAAGTGCATTACTTTATGAAAACTGGATTCAGCTTCCTGGGCAAAAATCCAGTATGAACTTGAAGAGGCAACAGCCTTTTTGAACCAGACAAAAAGCAATGTTAGCTGAGATTCAAAAAGGTCAGACTTAATTGTTTAATATCTATTACTTTGCAATAAATGATAAAAGTTAAACACTGCCAACTAAACAAATCGTACCTGACAATAGAGAATCCTTCAGGCTCCTCTCCATATACTGAAACCTGAATGTGAAGAGTGCTGTACCTATCTATCACTCCTTCACTGTCTGGGCACAGAGGAAGATTCAAACTGCTGCAGCTGATCCTCTCCAAAGGCAAAAGTATCTGATATCTGAAAGGCTGGGTGGCATCCACACACTGAAGAAAGGAATGAGTTTCCTATCTTTCATAAAATGCATAAGATCATTGATTTTATCAGAAAAAATGTGGCTCATTTTTCCCCAATATATATTTAAAACACCAGAGGTATGATATGCAAATACCAGCTAGGAATCAAACAAAGCAACAGAGCACTTTGCAAGACACAGTGAAGTTCTTTTATTTTCTTCTTTCTTTCTGTAAACATACAGAGCCTTTACTTATAAGAAAAAATATGATGGGAAAAAGAAAGCAATGGAGAGAACCTCCAAAGAGAACAGATTACCAGAAACTATGCATAAACAGTTCAGGCCTTGATCTCTGTGTATAGTTCTGATACAGTTACATGAACTGCCAGCATGTGGGACTAAAATGGTTATGTGGCTATAGCTTAACATGAACCATAAGCAGTTTGAAGTTGCTTCATTTAAACAGAACAGCAATACACGATAGAACCCTGGCTGGACACCAGATCCAAGATGTCTTCAGCAGCATTAAGCGTGGCAAAGACATGGCAAGAAACAAACGTGGACAGTAATCAAGCACCTAAACATGCATAATCAGGAGATCATTTTACCACAGCACTTTGCATTCACATCTTCTGTTTTTCACCACTGTGCTCAAAATGACCACAATCTGCACCAACGGTAGCAGAAAGGTCTGCAGAGAATGAGGAAGCTACAAAACATCTAAAACTGAAGACAGTTGCTTCAATCCTACCTACAGTTTTCCTACGGGAAAAGGATGTGAGCTGCCATTTCCCAAAGCCTGCAGGCAAACAGACAGAACAGACTGAGAAGTGAGAGAAACACAAAATCTACACTTGCAAATAAGAACGTATTTGAACAGCCACTCACATGCTTCACCTGTAGATCGTTCCAGAGTAACTTGCTGTTAAGCTGAAGGATTCTCATGCAAAATGTGATCAAGAACATCTACATCTCTGTTACTGGTTAAGATTCAAGTCACACTCTTTCCCAGTGTATTTAAAGTAATTTCTGCTCTTAAGAAAATTCCAAATCCCAAGCAATTACCGATTATTTACTTTCTCAGGGCACCTCAGTGATTCCTGGCAGACAGTATAGTTACTAAGGAATGCAAAACACTTCCCTTATGGCAAAATTCTTTCAGATAATGAAACTGTTGTATGAGATAGGCTGGCTAGAGGATACAAAACACTCCACTTGATAAAAGGAATTACAGAAAAAAATTTCATTATTTTTTTCCACATACATTGGCCACTTACTGTGTGTTAATATATTAAGCACAGGTTGCTGTTTGTTTAAAATATCAATAGCACTCAGATAACAGGTTCAGGCAACTTCCCATTCAGCCCACAGGCTGGAAGGCAGAGCAGTGTTTGGCACTAGTTTTTAACAGCATTTTAAACCAGTAGAAATGGCCCTCTTGGCTTTAGGGGTAGTGACTTGTCCTGTAAGCAAAGCTGAATCTCCAACTGACATAAAGCCTGTGGAACAACACAAAACTTAACTTCAACCATCCTACCAAACATCTTTCAGGAACCTCTAGACACAGAAATAAGATTTAAGTAAAGCACAGAAAAAAAAAAATTCCGAGCCAAACAACTTTAAAAGTTTCAATTATTTTGAGCTTCCATAACAAATTTGGCATCAAAAACAACATTAAAAAAAACACTGAAATACTTCCTCTTCAAGAAAATACTTGTCCACAATGAAACCAACCACAGAGTTTCAGTAATAACAACAAATACCAGTTACTGCTAGAAATACCTTCTTCAGCTTAAAATTGTCAGGATAAAGCCCCCACCTAGCCTGTTTTCATATCTGCTTCCACTTAGATCCTGGTAACACTGGTTCAGGGCACCTCTAATGCCTCTAACCTCTAATGTGACTGGCTCCTCAGGGGTATTTTGTGCTTTATAATTTAGAATTAAATGGCCAAACTGTTAGAAATGTATCAGCTGGACAGCATTATAGGCCCTTCAAATCTCACCAAAAAGAAGCCATGAAGGCATTCAGGGAAACAGGCAGATATGCATAAAATTGTTATGTGTCTCTGCCTTCCCTCCATGCAGTTAAAAAAAAACAAAAACGGCACCACTGCCATTCACTAACATTTGCTCAGCATCAGTGAGGACACAACAGAAGACATGAGGACAGTGAGACAGTGGGACATCTTCAGGGATATTACCCAAAATTTCAGATCACCCGCAGGCTCACACGGGACATTCATTTCCTGGGAATGCTTCTTTTGACAGCCAAGGACCCCATGAACCTGAGTGTTACCCACGGCTCCTGCTGTAGGTGTACATATATGCAGCCCAATGCCATTCCTCTTCCACCAAGGCAGCCCAAATAAGCCAGAAGGTTGGACAGCCACATATTACAGTTCTTCCATATGCGCCCCAGTGTTTCCATTTAGTGATCCACCCAGAGGAACTGATTACCCTTTGTTGTACTGTACAATTGTCAAAGCAGCTGCTGCTACTCAACTGCATCACACCTCATAATTAAAATTCACTGCATCTTCTTATCAGCGTGCATCCTCCCTAACCTTACAGCACCTCCACTGTGAACTAAAGGGATTTTTGTATAAGGACAGGAACAAGAAAACAACACTAATTAATAAGCTAAAACAAGTTGAGTTCTTCGAGAAATTCAGGTTCATGTCACTTTTCATCTGTAACTAAGTTCATGAAGAAGCAGAAATTCATGTGCCTGTATACTCAAAATTCTTACCTAATTTGTGAATAAGCTACCAGAAGTTGCATTACAAACCACAACCAAGGTTTATCACACATGTAAGTATGGCAGTGGGCCACATCTTGCCCTGCACACACTTTTCCCAACACTGCCTCTAATGAGTTAACGACACAGAAAGGAGGACTGGAAGCTCCAGTGTGTCAGCACATGGTCACAGACAAAGCACCAGACAATATCTTCACTATGACAGCAGCAATCTGCTTTCCAGACCAAGAAGGTAGAATCACACTTATTTAAGGCCGCTCACTGCATCAATGCAAGAGCTGAAGGGTGCTGTGATCACTTCAGACATTGGAACTAGTCACCATGTCCTAACCACTTTTCTTCTCCTCCAAACAACCCCATATAAATAAAACCTGGGATTGGGCAGAACCGACAAAATGTTATTGGAGTCAGGATTATGCCTTGCTGCATTTCCAAGAATCCCCTGGCTGTACTTCGAGCATCAGAGCATGAAGCACTCCGCTTTGAGGTCATCTTGCCAAGGAGCAGAGATGTGGAACTAAGAGGAAGCCCCACATGTATTGCTCCATACGCTTGGGCAGCAGTGAGCACCCAGCCACAGCTCACTGCCGTGATGAAGACACTGCAAATCCAGATGGAGCTACACGTTCCTGTTACACCAGAGACACAAACCAAATCACCGAATCACAGAATCATGCAACACAAAAAAGAAGCCCATTTAAATGGTCATGATATTCTGCCTGTGTTGTTTTACTGCCATGCTGAATGCATTATTTAACTTTTCTGATGTCTAAACAATAATTCACCAGATACCTAAATCACCAGAGACTCTGATTAGCTTTGATACTGTTTAGAATTCTTAATCTTCTACTGATTTAGTTTTAAAAGTAAGGAAGATGTCAAAAAATTACAGTAAAAATAAGGTACTGATAATTACAAAAAAGCAACAAGTGATTTTGTTTTGCCTCAGAGAAAGCACTGAAAACTTGAGGAATTAAGCAACTAATGTCGCTGCCTAACACAAAATCAGAAATAATATTAAACAAAGTACACAGGTAAAATTGCTTTCATTCAGGCGTGGAAATGTTAGCTCTGCTCTAAACAGGAAGGGACATGTAGAAAAGAATATCATGTTTCTTTAAGAAGAGTCTTACCTACATCAGAAAACCATTGCTAATGTGCCCGAACCCTAACGACACTCCTGCAGGAAGGACAGAATTACTGTCATTGGAATACTTCAGTCTGACAAAGTATAATGTGAGACATCTTCACGGTGGTAACAATTTGTTTGAATATTTCCAGCTAAGGCACAGTTCATCTGACTCAGATGCTGATGAAAATGTGTTTAAAACACTGCCAGAGTATAAAATATTTTTCAGGCACTGGGGTTTAGGCTGGGACGTGCCTCAGCCAGTTCAGCCAGAGAGCCACAGCACACAGTGCTTCAGTGATGCCAGCTAGTGCTCTAGGCCACGGAACAGGCCTTCTGTTCCTTCCTGCACAGCTATTTAGCAAAGAGGTGGATCTAGTTTTGTAAGCTAGCCAAGATCGAGGTGGCACAGATGACAAAGGATAGTAGCTTTATACTGAATCTTACTTATCTTTGTCCAGAAAAAGTTCTGCAAGATACTAGATTGATATTTTAGCAGTATCTAAAAATGTAACGCTTATTTCCTTAGAGAAAAAAAGCAGAGATCTGCCACAAATCTGGAGATAACACAATGAAAGAGGCTAACAAAGCAAAGAAACAGAACTGTGACAACCACCATTACTTGCTCTATGCCCAGACCTCAGTGTAACTCCCTGAACTCTGCCAGTAGCATTCACAGCAATTACTACTTCTATTTATTTTCCAATGTTACACTTAAGACAGAAACTTCTGCATCTTGTTTTTCCATGCTACTCCTACCAGCCTTAGAAGTTTTCCAATTCTCTTACTGTTTCTGCAAGGTCAAGAGGAAAAGTACTTTTTAGAAAAGTACTTAAGCAACAGATTAACTAGACACGATATTGTTACATCTACATTAGCCAGGAGCACAGACCAGCAAGCGCAGGTTTATAGAGTATAATGGTGCTGAAGACCTGACTTCTGCATTACACATTTGAGACAATAAGCAGTAAGCTCTTCTTACTGTGATGTCTAGACACCACCTTGTTCCTACTCCTGATTTAGATGCTGCGTTCCTGCAAGAAAAATTCTTTAGAACCTAAAAGCTCCAAACAAGCTTCCCACAACTTCGCAGTATCTGTCTATCCCAAATTCTGCAGGAGTTCATACTACATTCACCAAGGAAGAAATGCAAGTCTGCCCCCACTACAACAGCGTTCACAGTATCATGAGTTCAGGCAGTATGCAGTAGATTCCACACTACTTTAGATACACTGCCCACCACAACTCGTGTTTCCTTGCCTGAGTTCTGAGTTGATTTTTTCTAACCATGCCTACAGAGTCCAAGCCTTTGGTAGCTCAGCTGATGCTCTGCAGCAGCAACATAGGATGGACAAGCAGCTCTTCACATTGCTTTCAACTACTGACTCAAAAATGCACTGAACTTCAAAAAAGGGTGCTGGGGCTCAGGATGCTGAATGCACATGTAGATCGTACACCTCAAAGGATTCCTTCAGCTTCAAGTAACTTTTTTGACAGGCTACAAATGCACACCCATATGAGAAATTCTGGAGTTCAACCCCACTTGCGTGAAACTAAGATTTCTGCATCCTTGGGAAACACCAGCTGTAACTCCTGATCTAGAAACTAAGAACAACTAAAGGTCAGGTGCACCTGTGAAAAGAAGCTAAGTACCTCCTTAGGCTGTAGATGAACAGAGAAGCTTAGGCAAAAATTCCCAAGTCCTGGTGACACAAGTCTAACATGAGGAGCCCAGCTCAGTTTGTCCCACTATACTCAGAGACCTGCTCAGTGTTTCTGTGCAAGTGCCAGACCTTTCCTCCTTTCTGCTCTGAGTACGAAAGATGGTAACAGACTAATCCTGAGAGTCAGGAAACACTTTCACTCTAGGCATACAAAGCTGCAGACAGCTCAGCAGGACTCTGCCTACAGAGCTCAGGGAGGGCAATGGGCAGACGCTCCTATTAAGTACCTGCCTGCCTCACAGGGAGAGACATTCCAAAACTACTGTCCTTCCCCAGCACTCAGCTAGAACATCCACGTAGCACGAGAGTCAAAACATTCTCAATTCAAAGACCTTGCAGGAATGACTTTTGGAAAAGGACAGGGAAAAGCAACTAAGAAATAAGCTCTGAAACATACTCTGTATTCTTACATACATTCCTATTTAAGACAGTAGATAAGAGGTATGTTTAGAATTGATGTTTTCAGACTTAAATCTTTCGTACTCGATATTTCCTTTCATACTCAGTGTTACAGTGAGTGCTCCTCCTGAGTTCAGCTTTGCTCCTGTTATATCCCTCAACACACTGCCCTGCAGGAACAGAAGGAACAGAACAAGCAGAGCAGAGGTGACACAAGCACACAGCTATGATCCCCTCTAGTCTGCATTTATATTTTTGCAGCCTCAGCAAACAACAAAACACTATTCACACAAACATTAAGCCATTTTACCACAATGATCACATACAGAGCTCAAGTAGCAAGAACCAGCTAACAAGAACCAATATTGAACGCATTTTTCTGAGCACAGAAGCTAGGAAGGCACTACCACCTAAATCTTCCCAAATTCCACTTTCAGGTTTCTGAATTTTCTACTTCTAGTGAAGCTGTCAATCGGCTTTATGGAAATCAAAGATTTTATTGCACAAAGCAATCCCAAAACTTGGGTTACGCCTTACTTTGAAGAAACTGTCTTCAATGTTAGCCAGGAAAAGGAATTAGATATTTAAGTTTGTTATTTCTCTCATGATGCTAGTTCTCTGCAAAGTAGGTGGAAAACAGGATTCTGCTAGACCAGTTAAAAGAAGTATCTAGAAGGCAAAATACACAGCAACCTCTACATACGCAAGAAGATTGACATCTAGTGTGAAAGTACTGAACTACAAAGCCTATACTGCATATAAACAGGGATGAATTTCAAATAAGAAGAAAAAAAAGAAAAAAAAAAAGCCCTTTTAAACCACAGGAGAATCCAATCCTCCAAACACACATTAATTCCACACCCCAATAGCTACACAGCTGAAAATACCATGAGTAATGGCAACTTAAAAGCCTCTCAAAATAGACTGACATGTAGCCTTATGCATCATCACTTCAGCTCAGCTATGGAGATAACTCCTGAGACACAGAATAGTCTATAGGTGACTTCTGAAGCACAGAAGATCTAGGCAGGGAATATCCAGTTGCTTCATGTCTGTAGAGATGGCAGAAACATTTTTCCTAAAGTATAGATACAGAATATAGAGGAACTCAGCACTTACTGCACTGCATTTGCAAATAGCAAGTCTCCAAAGCAAGAAAAACAAAACAGTGAGAAGAATTCTGCCATATTCACTAAGTTAAAATGGAAAAAATCTCAGGCTGCGTCCAGTGCAATTCCCTCACTGATGTGAGGACCATAAGCAAAGGTTATTTTTATTTTTCATTCTTTTAATTGCATCAGGAATTCTATCTAGCAAAGCTCTGGTAACAGCTCGAGTCCAGCAACATGAAGAAATATCATTTCCTCACTGATGCTGGCACTGGAAAACCCAGTTTCATTCTCCAGCTGAATTAGGTTTTCAGTTTCTGAATGTAAAACTCACCCTGTGAGCTTCACAATTGCTCACACCAGTCTATTTATCTGAAAATAATAATATTTATATATTTCCCCCAGTATTACTGACTTAAAATATGAACTATCTTTATTTGAATTGTAACATACTAACTATAGTCTACTTACAGCAACAAAATAGTCTGGACATTTAAAGGATCTATATTCTACTTTGACACACTTTCATTGTGCAATTTAATCTCTTTGTTATTTTTTAGTGATTTTGCCTAGCATTTCGAGGGCTTAAGACTGACAAAGGACAAAGCCACCTCTTCATAAACAGCTCAGTTGTCAGAGGTTATTACTACCAGGACTGATCACACCAAGAATGGCAGAAGAGCTCCACATTCTACATAAAGCCTACTTTTGTGTTTTCTTTTTTTCAGTGCTAGCGACTGAGGGACTTCTAAATAAAATAAGCAACACTTCAGCAGCAAATCCTAAAAATCAATGCAATACCCAGGACAAACTCTGAGACAGGAAGGCTGACGAGAGGAACACAGCCTAGCTGATCAGGCAGAACATTCTTTTTCCTGCCTGAGATAAGGCAGCACACACAAGTTTGACAAAGGCAGAAGAGGAGTGCATGATTTCATAGGATGGCTTGGGTTGGAAGGACTTAAAGATCATCTAGTTCCAACTCCTCTGCCATTTGTTTGAGTGTGTGCAGCTGAAGAGGACCCTGGATACCTTCATTTCTGTGATGCAGGCCATAGAACAACAGGGTACAACACTATAACTGCCTCTAGACCACTATGTTCTTCAGCAGAACACGCATATCATGATAGACAAAGACCATACTTCGTAAAACAGATAAAAGACTTTTTGTAACCAAGATTGAAGCCTATTATCAATATAATTATCCTATAATTTAAGTAACTAGACAAAGATGGTTTTGTTCCTCGGGAATGTTTCAGTCACCTTAATCATTCCAGACTTGCATCTAAGTTCACTGTAGTGCTGGCAGAGTTTGAAGCTAAACATTTTTCTAGCAGTTTCATCAGTTTAGGCCTGTTTACACTCTATTCTTTTCTGCAGCAACTTTGTAAATGCAGTACTTACCTTAAAGAGCTCACAAAAGTACACTCACTACCACTCCCAACCCACTTACCATTCATTTACTACAGCAATATTAGAATCTCTCTTCTGATCCCGACAAAATATCCTCATTTACTACCAACAGGTCTGGCTATTAGATGCTTTCCACAAACTAATATTATTAGCCTATTGCTAATATTCATGTGATGACCCTCGTCTGTGCAGACATCCTTTTGCATCAGTGTTGGAAACTGCTCTTGGCGTGCACTTTCAGCCTAAATCAGTCCACAAGCCTCCCACACAAGTATGGAATTACACAGCAGCAGCTGGAGTCATTTGAGGTGCCATCTGCATGCGTGTTCTCACTGCAGGTATTCTTAGAGACAGTGCTCACTGCCTGCCTGCCCACCCCCGCTCTTATGCATACAAATACACTCGATGGATCACAAACACTGCTGTCTCATTCCCCCTTCAGTCACAGAACTCTGGAATTACAAAGACTTTAAAAGAGGGAAGACAGTAGAAGCACGGAAACAGTTTTGCATAGGGACTGTGTAATCTAGATATTGATAAGTAACTTTGTTTTACACATTCGAGTAAGTGCCCACATTAAATTCCATTCAAGCCCTTCAGGCACATCACAGTGTTTTATTATTTTGCATTTAACATCACCTAATATGACCAAATACTGAGGAGCAGTCTGCACAGTAAGTACAAGCACCTACACAGTAAGTACAAGCACCTGAAGTTAAAATCCTCACCCATTGGTTTCCACATGTCCAACTATTAGTTCAACTTAATTTTTCCTTCCTCTTAATGATCTCAAGACCAAAAGCACCACTGATACATTGGGTTCTAACATTTAATTACCAAAATTCACTATTTTTCATGAGTAAATTTGAGTCTTTAATTTGGCATCGATGCCACATGTTAATCATTAGATGAGTGACAGTCTCTAATATTGTAGGTATGACCAAAAACCTCAGGAAACTCACGACTCCAGGGAAGCTCTGAATGATGAGTCCAAATGAGTGATAATGTCAGTATTAGGCTCTGGAAACTGTAAACACATTTGGAGAAATGAAGCAAATAGCAGCTCACAGTGCCATTTCTGCAAGGATAAAGCAGAAAACTAACTGAGCCTAGACATTGAAAACTTTCCTGACAGTAACTATACTGTACATGTCAAGTCAACCAGAAAATGGTTTCTTGGCACCACTTACATCCTACAGAGCTCTGAAGGAAAAGCTAAAAAGAATTTGCTCAATACCAAAGACCTTGCCAATCTCAAATACATCCAGTTTTGTTTCCTGAAAACCATTTGTTCAGAAGTCATACAAGCAAGCAGAGCCGGAGGGAAAAATCCGTAACTTGTCAATTCTTGTTATTACTGCTAGCATCCCCACAATATGAAACTGACTGGACAAATGCCTGATCAAAAATCGTGACTGGAAATTGTTTTCTGAACAAAGATGCCTTTAGCATCTGACAGGACTAAGGAACGAGTTTTAGGTTTACCTGACTCAATTTACCAAATCTTATACATCAGGCACAATCTGTAATTACTGATGCTACTTTTAAAATTTGTTCCTAGCAAAAGCAGTTTGTGTCTCATCTCTACACGTTAATTCTGATGCTCCAAACCCTTCTCTAGCACCCCTGTGTATTGTTTCATTGGACACAGTTTAAATGTCATAATTTCAACTAGATAAATCAGGAGAGATTTGTGTGCGAGTACAGGAAGAGAAACACCACGCAAAGCACAAATTAAGTATACTTCTGTGCACTGCCCAACACAAAAACTCTACAGTTCAAATAAAGACTGCAGGAAATAAACAAGAAGGAATGCTGAATGGATGTAGGAAGTGAAGCAACACGAGATCTGTCCCACTCAAGAGAATCTCTAACTATGCAGCAGTTGATATTTCCCACCATACCTTACTGGCTCATGTAACACACACCACACTGCATTTCCACTTTTTCATAAGGGTAAATTACCTGGTGCCTTCTTTACATTCAGGCATAGCTCTGGCTCAACACATCACAGCAGTTCAGAATTCAGCTGAAGCAGTTAGTATGAGCATGGTTTCAGGATCTGCTTGTTCTTATTTGTCATTACTACTGTTATAATCAGACCCAGTATAATAAGATTTGAACATATCTTGGCATTATCTGCACAATTATTTTCCTAATTAGAACTAGTTATCAGATGAAGTTTGGAACAGACTGTGCAATGAACCTGGACAGAGCACAGACCAAGAAACAGCTGGAAACTATTCATAATACTCTTACTATCCTCTTTTCACTAGATATTAGCAATAATCCTACACTGTCAGATTTATTAATCAAGTGCCAGAAAAATCAGGAGAGCAGGCAAAATCATATGAGAGCATTAAAAACGAAATTCAGAGGTTTTGTCTTCCTTTGGGTTTTGGCATTACTTTAACAGAGCTAATTCTCTCTGCAGTAGACGAGGTTGGAAACTTTATTTTAAATACAGGTTCAATTCCTCCGTACTAGGTCTGTACCAAGGGCTTTGGAAAAAAGGTCACGTAGTGTCACAGCAATCCTTAGGTAGCAATACAGTCAAATAGGATGCAACACTGGGTTGTTAGTGAATTATGCAGTACCAGTGTGCCTGAAGACAGCCCTCACAAAGCAGACTGTTGCTCTTCTCTATGAAGAGAGTTACTTCATTCTACAACTAACTTCAAACATAAAATATACTGAAAACTTATTTGCTAGAGCAGTAGCCCTCTTCACATAACTTAAGTTACAGCTTTCTCCCAGATAATCTCGGTGTGGTTCTTTTTACTTTTCTTAAAAAATTAAAACATTTAACCAAAACTTCTGCTTAGATTGACAGAAGAGAAACTTTGTGTTGGCTGTCAAGCTGTAAAGGACACAGAGCAATGGGGAAGGCAAAGAATTTCAGCGCCGACTGGGCTGAACACCACTCCTACTGGAAAGTGAAAGAATCAAAGCACTGAAAACATCATGTGGTACTTTACTGCCATGCCTTATTCTTTCTTAGCCCTGGTTACAGAACCACAACTAACATTTTCTTTTGCATCAGCATTTATGAGAATTCTTCATCTTCTGCCTTCCTCTGAGTGAACTAAGATCTAATTGAAAATCTAAAATCTAATTGAACTCCAAAGCTAACTGGTCACTTTTCTTATTCTATCCACAATTCTTTTCCCTTAACAAGGAGCACACTCACAAGGTCCAGTCTGAAATACTGTCTACAACAGTAGTAATGTACAGATTTGTCCTCAAATGCTAGTTATGAAAACAAAAGCTCGACTTAAAAAAAGGTAACAGGCTTATGTTACTACCATCTTGCTGTCTTTAAATATATAACCACTTATTGTAGTCACTTACTCTTTTTAAGGTGCAGTTTGCTATAGACAGTACTGCAGTGATACAAGGAACACAATATGTTGCCTGCTGAGGAGAACCACACAGCACAGCTCTTCCAGTAAAGACCCCTGTATTTAGATAAGGCCTTGAGATTAGTTCCAAAAGCCACTGGCATGTTACACTGTGATCCACTTTCACAGCAGAGTAAGCAGAAACAAAAGGGTTACCAACCACCATGCTCTAAACAAGTGTCATCAACATGAACTTGAAATGGACTGCATGTTCCACCCTCCGGCAAGCCTGTGTCACCTCTGCCCGTGTTCATTTCACTGCTGCTAACTCTCACTTGCAGATTTACCTAATCTTGTGACCAGCTGAACATGACAATTCTGGATTATATTTTAGGAGGTATAGATCAGAGAACTTATTTCTACCTACCGGCAGCTGTTAAAAATTAATACTCCCTACATATCAGATATACTTTGACATCAGTGCATTATTCAAACTACTATAAATTCTCTGTCCTTTCCTACTTTGTCCTTTGAGGATTTTTCTAAGGCCAGCAACAAGCAACCGCCTACCAGGGAAACCACAGCTGCAAACAAACAATTTGCTATCCTGGAATAGACTGCCATTAACCAGAGGCACTCTGCACTGACTGCTTTCTGTGCTCTGACTCTTCTGCTCCTTTTCTTCTAAAAAAAATTACTGGCTTGGACAACACATATTGAGCTAAGACCGAGAAAATGCAACTTTGGACAACTCTCCACTTCTCAACAGCCCATGCCAGTATCTTGAGCAGACAATAAGAAGAGTAAGGCAAATGTAACAAGTGCCATGATGCAGCCAGAGAAATATGCACAAACAAGGCCTTGCACCAACAGTCCTGCTAAAGACACCTGGGCCCCACGCTCACCCAGCAGCTATCCATCTCACGATTAACGCCATGGCTCTCAGTAGCCACATTAGCTGGTAAAATGTTCAGAGAATTTTACCAACATCTATTTTCAAATCACATGGTAACAGACCTTTTATACCTTTCTGCTGGGAAAAAATCTCCCCGGTGACACAACCCCATTGGAAGTTGAAATTTCCATGCAAGACTCCAACTAAAGCCATTAACTTAATCTGTTTCTCCATTCGGGAGGAGCCAGGGACAGGAGAGCCTAGAGCACATTCTCCTTGGGGCACTGTTGCCAGGGCACAGGCTGGTCTGCAGCAGGACAGATTGCTCAGTGATCCCTGAACAGGTCACTGCCCTGTCCTGCGAGCTCCAGCACTCCCTTCCACATCCATCCAAGGGAGCAAGGCATTTCAATCCCCTGGGCAAAGCAAGCACTGGCATCTATGCCATCAGCACGCTGCTTCACGCCTGGGTACCAAGTGCTCTGTACTTTGCACTTCCATCTGATCCAGCAAGCGTGCCTTAAAAGCCTGACAGGTAGAAAGCAGGCAACTGAAGTCTTTTGTTTGCACCCAAAATGAAGTAAAACATTCAGTATGTCTCATGATGCGTGGTGCTCAATATATAGGTTTGGGGCCTTCTACGTGTTTCTGGTTGCAAATAACAGAAAAATTACTTAACATTAGCTTAAAAACAATGAATCAGGCACTAAATTAAAAGTAATTCTGTTAGTCTAGACTCAGTGAATGACTGTGACTTAATTCAGGCAAAGGTACAGCTTTAAGATTAATATAACATACAGTTAAATAAGAGAAGACTACACGTCCTGTTGTTTTTCACTTGTTTCCTTTGAAATGTGTCTTAATCCTGGGGTTTTGCAAGTCTTGAGAAATACTGTAATACTTAAACAGCACGGCACAGAAATCCTGCCTGCCACTTTGCTCCCGCAGCAAAACCCTTCGAAAGGATAATGAAGACAGCATCACATTTCATAAGAGACTTCATGAATGCCTGCTGAGCTGACCTTGTTTACAAGAGCTCAGTGAAACGATTAATTGCTTGCATGTTTCACTCCACAATGCTATGGCTGAGCGTCTTCTGCCTGTGCTACCCATTATGGACATTAGCCAAAAAGAAAATTCCTACGTAATTATCTAATTATTACTAATACTAGCATTTAACGAGAAAAAGAAATTGACAGCTGGTATACATAACTACTTCATTTCTATTATGCAAGAACCACAAAAGGCGTTTGTTTTCTTATTAATAGCTATAAAATAAGAAGTTGCATGGTTGGTTTTGAACTAGAGAGGATGATAGGGCAAAGAGAACAAGCGGAGAAGGACCGGAACAAGAGTCAGGAAACAACCTGGACCTGCAAGATGCTTCTTGTGAGACTGAGCCCATCAGTTTATCTGCAGTTTTTCATTTGTACGTTAATACTTTCACTCTCTGGCTTTAACTTTACTATGCACTATTTGGTAGTAGCCTACAGAATTTTTCCACTTGGTGTCACTTAACATTAGTGAGATCCCGAGAATAGAAAATTTCTGAAGCTAGCTGAAACTGGCTGCTCCAGCTGACCCTCAAGAAATCAACTGATAAATAATGCAACAGTTCAATCTGAAACAGTGCAAATGGAATCACTGGTAACTAGCTAAAAGCACATTGTAACCCCAAGTTAGAGCAGGGTGCTACTCCTCACTGCTTCACTGACATCACTCACAGAATCCCAAGTACTCGTTTCAATGATTAGACTGCAGAATCGGGTATTGGTCCCAATGCTCCTCAATTCCACTGCAGATAAGCTGCATGAAACTGTGCTGCTGTCGCTTTGCACCTCGGCTCCTCCATGAACAACAGGGAGTAATGCAGATACTCAGTAGAACTGTGAATTGAAATTAAAGTTGAAACACTTGTGCTCAGAATTCAAAACACAGGTATTTGCTAAGACTTGCCTCAGCACTCACTGGCAGCAACCAGTTTCCTTTGCCACCATTTCTAGAACGCAGACAGAAGCACCTCATTTTCCTTGTTAAGGCAATGCTGTAAAACACTGAGCCATTTACATCTTTAAGATCTTAGCCTATACTGACTGAAGGAGGAGTGCAGCTATGCTGTCCATAAGAAGTTACCCAGCATTGACCTAGACACTTGGAAGAATTACTCACAGTATGTAATGAGCAAGACCAGAGGCTCAGGACTTAGTGTCTGTACAGCAGAACAGGAGTGCAGGTTAGCACTGATGTGACAGGCCAAACCTGCTCAGACAAAAAGAATCACAACTGAAATGTCACCACATGACTGCTGGGAGATACACGAGCTGGAAGAAATTGGTTTTGTTGTCCCAGGTTTGTTTCCTAAAATCCTATAGTTTCCAGACTTTAAATAATGCTCAGAAGTTCCACCTCAGAACTTTCTATATTTGTTTTTTCTCCCTATTTTTCCTACACAGGAAACCTTAATAAGCACCTCATTTTACTTCCTACTCCACACACATTTCTCTGTAGAACTACTTGTCTAAAACCTCTTCCCTCAGAATGATCACAGAGTTCAAAGAATCTTTTTGTAAAGATGTAATATCCCATTTCAATGCCTGCTTTACTTTTATGAAGTCCTGAATACTTGCCAGAAGTTTTTAGACTGACTTTCTTTGTTCCTTTAGCAACAAGGAAACAAGCAGGAAGTGCCCACAGCATCACAACATAAGAGAATGAGTTCGAACGCCCCAAAAAAGGACTGAAACACAAGCAGAATATTCATTACGGATTAAAACAGCCAACTATTTCATACAACCACAGGAAAAAGACACCATATCAAATACCAGCATTGAAAAGAAACCTTCCTTACCCAGGAATTCACTATGCATTCGCTCTGCATTAACTCTAGAGCAAAAGGATATCAGAAACTCAAAATCAGAAGACAAAGATCCCCTATGACATCCAGCTACAGTGTGAGCATCACCAGCTATTTCTTGGATCCTGCTAATATCAATTACCACTTACCTAGAGATCATTTCATAATTCAGATAAAAACAAGTGCAATCATTTTGTACTACAATATGTAGCATTTTTTGTATGGCTTCCAGGGCAACATCAGAGTCAGAGCCATCGACACAATATTTGTGACAGATCTGTTGAGGCACATTCACCTCGTAATGTAGGTTAAAAACTTGAAAGTGCTCCAATTTATTTTGCTAGAAACCAGTATCACTCCAGAACCCTGAGGCCAAATAAAGACTAGCACTAAAAAGGAAAATGAAGGTACAGATCTGATGAGCTTTAAGAATCAGAGTTCTCATTAGCTGTTGCTTCCTTTCAGAAATATTAGAAACACCACGTGCAAACGGTGGCCAAGAAGACAAATCACTAGAGTTCACATGCAATTCACTGCATGTGTATGTCTGCACATTTATGCATAGAAATCTAATCTCCAAATTTTCTATATTTCTATTTTTTTCTATCTTTTCCTTTTTCTATCTTTTTAATCAGGACGCAACAAGCATCCCACTGGTTTCCTTCATGTTGCACATAGGCGTTTCTCTGTAGACCAGCAGGAGAGCAAGCTCTGCTCTGTGTAAAGGTGACTAGCAGCACAACGTAGCACTGGTGAAGTCCTCAGATGAGCTACAAATCCCTGCTGATAGGCAGGCTCACTGCTCTGCTGCCATGTACACCATCCACCACCCCGAGCTGCTTCAAAGTGAGCAGAGGAAGACTGCACCCTCACAAGGCAACACAGATCTTGCTTCAGAACTCCTGCAATAGAGTAAACCCTATGCAAGGAGACAAACAATGTGCATCACTAAAGTACTTTGAATTCATACTTCGAAAAAACCAATCAAGCAGGCATTTTTGGCAAACACAGCACCTCTAATTCATGTGAAAGAAACCCACATTCAGGGACATGCTTTTACTTGTAACTACCAATGTGTTGCCAAAAATCTATTTTTAACTGTGTGCACAGTTATTCCTCTTAATAAGCTGGGGTATCCAAACCTTCTTTACAAATATTAGTTTAAATTGAACTTTTTACTCATTAGTATTTCTGCAGCCATTGTATTGGAGCAGTAAAGATATCTGAGAACAATCTTTCTCAGCACAAAGTATCCACATTAAGGGCCTCCACCTCTTCTGCATCCTCCTGTATCAGTAGTAAGAGAATATCTTCACTCTGAAAATATCACTGCTGTGCATGAATCCAATGATACCAACTACACAGAACACATCCATGCATGCATAAAACCCTCAAAGTGCATGAAAAGGCTCCAGCAGAAGTAACACATCTAACTGGCACTTGCTTTGAAAGGTATCTTAGCTCGATCAGGATCATTTTTTAACTGTAATCACAATAAATATTTAGATTTAAATATTTAAGTTTCTAACTTCTTCAGTATAGATGAAAAGTGCAATGGCTATTTCTGGTTATGCAAGAAAATACCTAAACTGATCATCCAGACAGCAATTCCATTTACTTCTGTTCATAGAACAATCCAATTCAGCCTTACAATCCCACTTAACTTTCAACTATGCAGCAGGTTTGAGTTGAATGAATACCACAGTCATCATCTAAACAAATGAAAGCTAGAATACAGCATCTCATGTATTAACACTGCTAAATAACTTTGAAGCATTACAGCAACATCCTCGTGGAATGATTTCCAAAGAGGTGTGTTATGGTTCTATGCTTCTTGTTTGTTTGTTTGTTTTTACTTTGGGTTTCAGTATTCCACATCAAAACATCATGTAGTGTACGGGGTATTAAAGTGTTAATGCCCAATCCCAGGTACCTATCCCTGTGCATTACAGCAGTCATGGGATCTGGCCCTTCCGGGTGGGGGGGTCACTCTCTTGCTGCCTGGCAGTGGGTGCTGGAGGTGCTTTCCTAGCCGCTCCAAGCTTTTTTTCAGGTTTGAATCGGTCCCGGGAACTCTCTCTCCCTTATCTTGTCTGATTTATTAATCTCAATTTCAATTAAATTGTATATATTGTGTTATCTTGTATTCCAATATTATAGTAAAATAAGTTTTCCTCCATAGATTGTTGCCGCTGTTCTTTTCCTCCCTTCCTTCCTTCCCATTTTTGTGGGACTGGGGTGGGGGGGGAGGGCAGAGGCCTGTCGCCCCTGTCACGGACATAGATTGATCTGCTCAACTCCGTGACAAGGTGTGCCACTAGAAATAAAGAGGACAAAAGTTAAGTAGCTCACTCAAAATAACAGTAATCTTGGAAAAAATCTTTAATACTTCTCATTCTGTGAACTGAAAGACAGCTTCTGAGGCCCACTTCTGGAAACTCAGTCTTGCTTTCATGCATGAATATGACCTGGGAGATTCTCTATAAATAGAAGAGGTAAGCAGCAGCATCTTCTCTGTATCGAGCTTTTGAACAGAGATTGATGTACACCTTCAGTTCTTAACTCTAGTGGGCACAAGAGGCCTGCAGCATCTCCCTGCTGATCTTAATTATAACAAAGAAAACAAATTACACCCCTCTCAGCAAAGCAATCAGACATTCCTGGCAGCTTCACAGAGATTAGGTACAGGCACTCTTCCCTGAACCAAATAACACAAGCTGTTGAAATGTGGTCCCTTCCCCCAGTAAAAGAACACATCAACAGACTTATGTTTATGATGAGACTAAGTTACAGCATGTATTTGAAAGAACAGCTGTGAGAACTAAGCACTGCCCCAAACCAAACCAGTAACTTTAAGCATTAATGAAAACATGTAAGATTTCACAAGAACTGTTCTTTTGTCCTCAGGAGTGACTGAACAGCTTAGCCTCCAAATCAGAGTGATATACAAAAGATGAAGTAAACATGAGGATTCAGACCTAAAAAGACAGTATTCAGTACATCCTAATTAACTGTTTGTATTAGAAGCTTGCATTTAACCTCATTTGTTAAATTAGTACGAGCTACATTTAAATCAAAATACATCAATAACATAACACTTCAGTGACCAGAAATGAAAGCAGACACTTTGAAAGAATTCTAATTCCACTGACCTACTGCAAATTCAGAAATGAAAGTAGAGGAAAATTCTACAAGGTCATACAAGACAGCGACCTTTATAACCTAACAAAAGAAACAGGACTGCAGGAAAACATTATTTTAACATTATTCCATATAAAGAATGACATAAGCACAGTTAAAAACTGTGTAACTGTTCACGGCACTCCAAACTAAGGAGCAGCTGCAATACAGCAGCTTAAGGAGAGAAGACATGCAAGGAGTTCGCTTCTGTTCCCAGCTCAGTGACCCTTCAATGAAGGAAGGCCTCTTCCTTCAACCAGACTTGGTCCACAGCAAGGGAAGCACACGTTGCTGTGCCTGTGCCCAACAGGAGGGCAGCAGGCCCTGCTGTAAGGTGTCAGTGTAAGGGCAGAACAAAGGCAAGCCACCAAATAGATGCTGGGCTTGCTGTTGGAAGCGTGCACCTTCCTCCCTAAGCTATCATTAACAGCTTATTGGTTTGATTCTTAGAAGTCACTAAGAAACCTTGTCTTCTGATTGACCTAATCGATTCCTTGCCCTTTATGTTGAGTACAGCTGCTACAACAAACTAATTAATCCTTCCTTTATTTAGTTGGAACTGCTAAAACCATGAAAAATAAGTTTTACTTCATTTGTTCTTCCCCATCTTCAGCAACATCCAGTGAATTTAATTTGCAGTACTTTGCAACCTCCGAGTCTGCATAAGTGAAACTTCACAGCTTAACCTATCAACTCTGAGCAATATCCACCCACAGTTAGGAAATTAATGCCTCAAACATTCAGAAAGTCAGTCTGGTTTGAGGCAATTTAAAGCAAACTAAATAGTTTAGGTTAATTTTATCTTTAAATAAAGCAAAAAAAAAAAAAAAAAAAAAAATTAAGCTTGTTTTGACTGGACCCACAGTGAACTGCAAAAACCCTGCCATTTTCCTTTTCAACTGACTGGTAAAGGCACTGAAATACCACAGGCAAATGACTTTCACTAATTGATGTAACAACTGTACTTTCTACATTACACACACCTCATGAGACAACACATTCAATGCTTTTTCACTATTCTGCATTTCTGTGGAAAAAAAAAAGCTTGACAAATGATTTTAGCTAATCCTCTACCCCTTCCTTCACTATGCAGCATTGTCAGCTTCCCAAGAACATCACATCAGGACATATTTCAGCCATATGATTACAGCACAGAGCTGCCCCACTGAGGAGACATCAAACAAACATCAAGTGACCTGCATTAGAGATGCATTTTCACAGAAAAGCATCGAAAATAAGCATGGCAAGAAGTATTAATCCTTATAATCTATGCTTTCTCTAACATAAGCACATCACGATCAGTGTGTCCTTCACATAATCAGCCTCAAATCTCCTAGCTGCATTTTTGTGTCTACATGCTTCTCCAGATAGCCGGAATGCTGACACTCACCTTGGCCTACCCCTTGCTTTGATCCAAGCGTGATGCAGCGACACTGCAGCCAGCGCTCATCAAAAAGGGCTGGTAGTTAAATCGTTCCTGTCGTAAGTTATTACATCCTCTGAATACAAAGAGCCCTGAAAAGATACACCTCTATGTTTGGAATCTGCTTTAAGAACTGCATTTGCCTCCAGAGAACTGCAAGATAACTCCTCATAGCATACCTGACAACTTGTTTTAGATGTACTTCGGACAGCCTAATGATCCCTTTCTTGCTAAACCATCTCTGTTAGAGTTGATCAAAGCTTGTTTCTCCTCTTGGAATTTCACTGCCACTACAGCTTGCTCTTGGGTCTGATGTTCTCCTTTACCACACCAGTTTTTCCTGCTATCTCTAGGACCAACCTCAATGATTTTTTTTTCTTATCACAGCACACCTTTGGTTAGCAAGCCACGCTCCCTCTTGAGAAGCAAGTGTATCTGCTTAAATTCTGTACTTTTTCTGCTAGTCTGATGTTACTCACCACTTGTGTAGTCTACTGGCTCCCACTTCAAAGTCACAGACTGGCCTCCGTGTTCTCTCCCTAATCCATATTTCCCCCTCTGAACTTTCATTCAGCTGTCTTAGTGCTCTTCTCAATAGCATGCTGCTGGGCATGTCACAGATGTCTCCAATATGTCTTTAAAAACTTAAAACCCTTCTCTGTAAAAATGTGCTCTGCCACTTCTACCATTATGCCAAGGGTCACATGCAGTTTTTCCAAACATTTAGACTGAGCTGAAGAAATTTCACATAAACATTTCTGAAACAGAGATAAATCTCAGAACAGACTAAAATCTTAGCTCGTTTTAAATATCCAATTTATATTTAGGTAAAGTTCTAAGATTTTGCTAAAGAAAATCACTCAGGTTAAATATGGACACCTGAGGACTAAAGTAATACTGTGTTAGCCTTACTTCAGCCCATCATGGCCATTCTCTGCAAACCAAGGGAAAACATTTTATTCAAAGCCAGTTGGTACAGGACAGAGTTTTGCAATGTACCTGATGACAGTGCAACAGATACACAATGACAGCTGCAATATTCACTAGAAGAATTTCTTCCTCCCTCCTCCCAGTCTTTAGGTGGGATAAAGCTGGATTTTTCTATGCACAAACTGGAGTCTCTCAAGTCACACTGCTTGTTTAGTTACCACTTGTATAGTTAACACAAATTCCTCTCAATTTACACAGAGACTAAAAGCTAAATCTAGATTAGCAATAGTTTGCTAATTTAAAACAACTTCCAAGACAATAATTTATAATTTAATACCTTCTTACAAAGGCAAAAAAAAAAAAAAAAAAAAAAACTTCATGCTGTTACGCATTATTTGGTCCAAATAAGAAAATCATGTGCTATGATTACATTTTAAAGTGCTGCCCCAATTTCAAATCTGATTTTTGTAGAGATTTACATGCAAGAGCGCTTTTTAAGGATAACTGATATGTCAGAGCTCAAAAAATTCTCTGAGGAAAATTACTTCCAGCCTGTCAATGCAAGTTGCTATGGCAACAGCCACACTGACTGCCAATGCTCTGCCCTCCATGATGAATAAAGTGCAAGAAAAACCAGAAGATATTACAATGAAAGCCCTTGTACTTTGAGTCTTCCTGCAAAAGGAAACCAAAGGACTGCCTAGCACATTAAGGTCTTAAGTCCAGGTATCACTTAAGTCCTCACGTATCATGTTCTAGAAATGCACTGACTCAGCTTCGCAACTTGAATATTCTCTGCATTATAGACAGGAAAGGGACTGAGACTGTGCTTTTAGTACCCGAGGGTAAGGAGTGTTGCCCATGTGGGGCTACAGCTGAAAACAGGACTAGAAGAGACTGCAGGGAAAAGGTCACCGCGAAGAAAAGATGGAGTCTACCATTAAGAGTAAAAATAGATGCACTTCAAACGAAGCACAAGTGGTTGAATGTGTCTAGGGAGCAAACAGCTCCATCTAGAGTTTAACAAGCAAGGGCTATGAAATTTTACATGTAGAAAGTTCAGGACCGATTAAAAATACCTTTTAAGATGGTCAGCACGATTTCTCAGTTAACACCAAAGTAGCTGCTAAATGTTTCTTTTAATTTAGAAGTCACTTATCCCTAGAAACTAAAAGATATTTTCATTAAAAACAGACTGAAAACAGATCACGGAACAGAAATAGCAAAGAAATCAAGAACTGCACACTCATACCTTACTCTTTATTTCAATTAAATTAAAAATGTGAAATCCTACCCTTGGGCAATTCAGAGTAAATTCCACTAGTTTCCAGTGCGATCTCACCATAGAGCACAACAAAGAAATTAGCCTGCCCACACTGAATTCAGCAAAAACATTTATATCCCCACTCAACACCAAGTGAATAGACCAATATGGAATGAAACTTGTTGCATGTGAACACTCCTCATGCCCCAACCCTCCGCATTCGTGCCATCTTCCACTTATTTTTGCAAAGTCACAACATCCCTGCTGAGCTGTTACGTGTTCCAGGGCAAACTCTGGTTTGCACATCATTTTCACAATTTATCATAATCATTCTGTCTGCAGTGAAACAATTACTTTTATGATTCAGGACAAAATCCAGGCTGCAGCACATTGCCTAAGAAACAACAGCAGGCTCAGATAAAGGTCTGTTAGCTTCTCTGGCAGGATGAGAAGAAACCAAGCCGTGCATTAGCAAACCCTACTCTGCATGCAGAAGGAAGGCTGCCATCACCAGGCACCTGCAGCAGCAGATACACCGATTCTGGCTTCCTTCCCACATCTAGTTTTGCAGTTCTAACACACAACATTGTATTTGGCTCCTTACCTTTAAAAAAGGCAGGATTTCTTTCTTACAATTAATAAAGATCAGCCACATTTGTATTCAGCTGACAATAAACCCACCAACCAAAGGGCCAAGTCAGCCCCTGCAGTCAAGTTCACCTTTTAAAGAATGTGTTTTAGGTAGGCTTCCCCAGCACAGAACCAACATACCAGTGTCACTGCTGCCAGGGGACTCTTGCCTTCCCTGTGCTGTCAGCCCCTTTCTTGCACATTATTTGGTCTATAAAACCACACGTGTAACCTCCTTCATGAAACACGTTTTACAAAACGTCGGACACATTTTTATAGAGAAAACTGACCACATGTAAAGGAGTACCAAAACAGCAAAGTTGAACTCTCAACCTCCAGCAGCAGGTTCCCAATACCTGCAGGTGTTGTGCACTTCCTACCACTTACCCGTACAAATAATCTTCAAAACACATCTTCCCTGACATGCTCTTTTTCCTATCCACTTCATGCTTGTTCTGCTTCACATCCTCCATCTCAGGCTTTTAAATAGATCCCCAGGACTGCCCTCAGTTCCTCCCAGACCATATTTTACTTCATGGCCTGCATAAAAACCATGCAGAGACCGGTTTGAGCCTGTGCTGAATGTTTCCTAACTGCGCCTCAGAATTCAAGGAGCAGCACCAAACAGAATAAGAAGGGTCAGAAAATCAGGAACAAAGGACAGCTGCTGGAGAACAGTTGGGTTTGAGGTCTGCTGCATTTCTGCCCCAGCACAAAGGCATGCCCTGGTCTCCAAGTGCCTCATTGTGTTTTTCCCCATGTATTTATGCTTTCCTTTTATTTTCCTCTCGAGCTCTTATCCTTCTTCTCTCCTCCCTTCTTGCTATTTCTACCTTCTTGCACTAAGATCATCCCTAATCTCTCTATAATCTATGTCCTTGTTTCTTTTTATAGTACCATGAAAAAATAAACAGTTTATGACAGACCAAAGCACTCCTCTTTCCTCCCCCTACAAGCAATACTAACATGTAAGCATCGGTGAACGACAGTCAAATCATTTTACTACTGTTAACATGTGAGCTGTGGAAGTGCTGCACCTCTGAAAAATAAATCAGGCAACTTTGTACCTAAAAGTTTAATGAGGAAACGTGTACAAGTGTGAAAATACCTGTCCCAGAGACACACTGAACAAAGCAGACTGCCAAGATATTTATAAGATAACACATGTTCCAATACGTAAATTAGGAAACTGTCTTGAAATACCCCACAGCATTGATTGAGGTACTGGATTCCCCCAAAGTGTTCTTTTAACATGAAGGTCTCCCAGTTTGTAAGAATCACACACACACACACACACACACACACACAGTCCCTTAAGTTCTGAAGAGCCGAAAAACAACACTAAAGAGACCTTGCATAGGAAGTTAGTGCCAGATTTTCCCCCTGGTTATTGATCTCAGTGCTAACAGAAACATTTTTATGATTAATTTATATCAATTATCCAGAGCAATAGCTAACCTCATTTTATTCTCATTTAATATTCCATTTTAAATAACCCTTGCATCTAGGGAACTAAGTATTACCAATTCCTTGAAAGCATGCTATGCACTTTGAAAAACATTCTTCAAGAACTCAAAACATCTATCTTATTTTGATTTTCTATTGCCACGTAGTGCAAGAGAAAGAAAAGCCTCACAGAACAGCCATTCACATGCACGTGCAGAGGAAGGAGTTGTAAGTCAACTAATTTATTACCAAAAATGAAATCACCATCTTTCCTTTTCTACGTATCAGAGCCCACACAGGGAGCAAGCAAAATTTCTCCTACAGCATTTTACTCCAGGAAATTTAGTAGTCTGCATTTCAACGTGTACTTTGAAATTGCACTTTTATCTCAGTATTGAAACATTCACTCCCATATCAAAGCAAAATACAGATTTCCAAGTGAAGAAACAACATCTGAAAGTAACTTTTTATTTGCTCTGAATATCACAAACAATGTGCATCAAAAGCTTCAACATCACTGTCACAGCTCACTGTCCCAGTCAAGCTGGCTGACCCTATTTGAAGTGGTTTAACAAAGAAAAATGAAAGCTTCCCTTCCCTTCAGAATAGCCATTATGTTGCCTCATCTTTGAGAACAAGCCTGGTCTCGTTAGTCTAATTTTGCAGCTCTGCAAGAAGATCTCATGTTACACATACAAACCTTCTGGTGTAGGAGCAAGCAGGGTTTCCTTTAAAAGCACAAATAACAATGGAGAGAATGGGAGAACACTGCAGCAAGCCTAGTTTCGTGCAAATAAAGCCACACGTCAGCAGTTACGCCGTGCTCTGCATGGAAGTGCTGAATAGAGCGAGGCAGCCCACTTCACAAGTACTCTTCAACAAGACCTCCTCTGAACACAAACCAAATCACGGTACTTCACGCTCCTCCTCGGAGTTACAGATTTACTACAGATGGCAACTATACACTAACTTTTCAAATCCCTAAAGATTAAATGCAACGTATTAACTGCTGTAACCCACACAATAAGAATTCACTTCAGAAACAACTAACGTATCTCTGGCTTCGCTTTGCAGTCCAACAAAAGCTGTCCAATATCAAGCTCAAGAGCCAAGAAAATAACTGCTACAGCTATTTCAGTCGCATTAGATAACCATATACAAGTTTCTTTATCAAAAGGAGCGACGCCATTTTCCTTTTACAAAGCCAACAGCTTCATTTTGAGCTTTGAAGCAAGTCGTGTACTGGAAAGCACTGACAGAATTTGCACTGATATTTACCTGCCTGCAATAAAGCCTGCGAAGTCAAGTTTTACTTACCAGCACTTATCCTTTTGTCAGTAGAACAGACCACTGAACAAAACAGCAGAACAAACTTTCTTTTGAAAAAAAGCTCCAAACAATCTCTCTACACATGCAGAAGAAAAACGTGGTTGGGAACGATGGAATTGGTTTTTGTTTTTACAGGTAGCACCCCAAAGGGATGCCTTTAAGCTTTTGGAAACCGGCAATTTAATAAAAAACATCCTCTCTTCTTTTAAAGGCACCAACATATTTCAAAACACACTTCCAGAGAGCAGACAATGCAAACCTTTGCTGTGTATTTATGCTGGTTTTGTTTGTTTTTACAGAAAAACCCATACTTAGAAGTCGGTTTTCTTCAAATTCATTGAAGTAAAAACTGAACAAGTATTTCAAGAAGCTCTTCAGTGTTTCTCTGCAGAGGAACTTCAAGGTTAAACAGACCTGTTCTGTTTATGAACACCTGGTTTTCCCAGGGTTTCAAAAGAGCAATTTTGGAGCAATGCAATGACAAGCTGCACGACCCTAGGAATCAAAGCTGACTGATGCCACAAACTACTGTCAAAGCAAAAAGGCATTTTTTGCAGCTTCAAGAACTTGTGCCCTGAACTCCTCAAATAAAGCCAACACTTGGAAAGCACTACTAAGTTACTGATATAAACAGCTACTTGTTACTTTGGATTAAGAATACTTCTGTAAATCACACTAGTAAGATCAAACAAAACAAAGATACTTACATTGCATTTACTTTATCTTCTGGGCCCTGAACTTGGCCTGTCACTGTTCCTTGGCTGGTGTTTTTAACCCAGCCAACCACTCCTAATTTCCTAGCTTCCTCTTCTGTGTACTGGTATGAAAAGTAATGAAAAAGGACAGTCAGTGTCAGCACATACACCACACGCACACCAATTAAAGCTCCATTTAAGTTCGACATTAGAAACAAAACAAAGAACACCTGACTATGCTCACACTCAGACATCAAGCCAGTCCTGTCAGCCCTACAACTGCAGCAGAAGCAGCAAGAATGACATTTCACATGTTGTGATAAATGCACGACTGAATTCCCACATTCATTTATACACTTCCTAATACTTTTCTCAAAAAAAAACATGCTGCATATGATTCCCCACCCTGCTCATAATGCTCATCCTGCTGCTTGCTTTATCATTTGCACATGCATATAGATCTGATAGTGCAAGCTTTTTCATTCATAGAACTGAGACTTGTTCTTTGTTTACAGACTCTTTAACAGCTTTAAACACAACTCTACCAAACCCAGAGCACCTCTTCTACTTACCACCCCTTCTAGGTTACCTATCCCTTTCTATAGCTCCTATCACTGCTCACTTGTCTCCTCAGCAATCAGTCTCTAGGCTCTTTAAACATGTTGCACATGCAAACTTAGAGGTTGTCTCTAGTTTCAGTCTAAATCCTTTCCACCTGACTTTCACCCCTTAAGTTCTATCCTTATCTAAAAACAGCAACAAAATTCAGCAATTTCCAAATACCTTGTTTTTTTAAAAAAAAAGTTCTTATTTTCTTTCATGTACTTATGAAACACATCTGTGTGATCTTCATATACTTGAACCCTGAAATGGCAGAGAACAGAATGGCTGTTCTACAGAAACCCACTAGTTCCATTCCCTGTGGGGCTGTGAAAGAACAGCTAACACTAGCACTTCTTCATTAGGATCCAGTTTACTTTAAGATGCTTCCTCCATTTTGCTTTTTACATGTTCGGTGACAAGATATGTAGCACATGTACTCTTGAGGCATTTATTCCAAATGCCAACAGCCAAACTTCAGGTCATATAACTACATTGCAAAATAGGAAAATGTGGAGGTAATTTAGGCAACAGAATGGTGCTGATACTTATTTAAAGTATTTTAAAAGTTAATTACAAGCAGCTTCGCCCTACCAAGCTGTCCAAGAGCATGGGAATGCAGCTGACAAGGTGTTTCTCAATACTGATGGTTAGCTCAGAACTGACACTGTATGCATTCACATGACTGCAGGTCAGCTCAAAACAAGTCAGAACAAGCTTGCACCTGCTTACCACATGATGTATAGGAACACTTCCCACTTTGTAGAGCACAACTAAAGATGTATCATGCTGCAATCCTTTATCACTTGCAATTCTGAGCTATTTCACAATATATAAGCGATGCTGAAAAAGCTTTTAGGTCTAATATTAAATACAGCTCACTGTGCTCCAACAAAACTTTGGAAAAATGCATCTCTTGTTTCTTGAGTTGCTACTCAAGCATGCAGCTCAGATGAGGAAAACTTTGGCTGGGACACCAGTCAGGGAAACTGTATCGCTCGGCTACAAGGGAACATAAGCTTCCTTAAATAGTGGCACTGTAAATGCAATTAATAATTTCAACTGGAATGCACGGCTTCAGAAGCCAGCATTCAGCACTTCTGAATTAACCTTTCTAAAGATCTGTACACCTGTCTATATTGCATGTCTGTTGTCTATCTGCATGTCTATCTTGTGGCTGTTACAACACAAAGCAGGCAGTCTTTAGAAATCATGCAAACAACGCATCAATAAGCTTCTAAAAATATCTTTAATAATACATTTATTTAAAAAAAAAAAAGTCCTCTTTTAAACACATTACTTAACTTAGCCCTCAAGCCACCAAGTGGACGTGTTTATAGCCAGATGAGCTGCCCTATTTTTAGCACTGGAAACGCTACACCGCAAGGTACGACTGGTAAATCAGACATTGCCTTACCATCCTGAAACAAACACCTAGAAAAGAAAGAAAAACAGCATGAAATTACTTCAAACAGCACCGTTCCTAAAGAAAAAACCCAGCTGTGGAAGTTTACTACGAACTGCACAGGGGCGCATCCTGAGGGAAACTGACCCCGAGCGCAGGCTGCGCGACCATTTTCACTAACGGAGCTGGCGGCGGTTTCTCAAATGAAAACAGAGTCTGGGAACTGCCCTGACCTCACACCCGGCAAAACTGCCGCCAGCACGCTGACAGAAAACGCGGGCCTGACCGCAGGTAAAGACAAGGCCTTTCGGCACAGCACCTCGCGGAGCACGACCGGCCTTCCGGCGAGGCACACAGCCACCCTCCTCCCCTCACGAGGGGCCGCGAGCCCCCCAGCCCACCCGGCTTGGAGCCGACGCCTCGGCGCCGCCCGCCCCGCGCGCATGCGCACAGTCAGGGATCGCCGCTTGTGCAGCGCGCCCTTGGCGCCGCCTCAGCCGGCGCGCAGCCTGCCGTTACCTTGCACTCGTCCGAACACTTCGTAATCCACCGACTTGAGCGCGCCGGAGGCCTTCGTCAGCGCAGACATGGCGGCCGTGCGGACGGAGTGCCGCTGCCGTGCGGCAAGCGCTCCGCGGGCCGAAACCGAGCCGGGCCGCCGAGTCCCGTCAGCGAGCGGCGCGCGGACGGCAGCGCGCGAGGCTCAAGATTCCGGAGCGCGATCGCCTAACGGCGAGGCGCCGCGCGGGCCGTGCCCTGTGTGTGGCGTTCACGGGGCTCCGCGCCGAGCGACGGAACGGCGCTCGCCTGTCGTGTGCCAGCTGAGGCAACTCGGCGACCTCTTGCCAAGAGTGACTGCGATAGAAATCAAATCGTCGTTCTGCTGGCTCTCCCCTTCAGGCAACCCCCCCACTCGGAGTAACGCATCACAGCCCGAGTCGTTCACGCGTTCTGATGTAAAGACTGCAGGGGAATTGCAAGCAGACCAACACTGCAGAAAGCGCTTTCCAGTCGCACCAGCACTGCTGGAAGCGGGAACGCAACCGACAGTTCCATCGTTCGCCTTAACGTTCTAACACGTTAAATCACGTCTTCTGCCTCTACTGCAGTCCTACGTTCTGCTACCGTAGAATCGGCACCATTTTGGTTTTCAATAGGATGATGCTACAGAAAGCCATCAAGGCGGAGCGGGCTGCGGTAGGGACGGAAAATCTGTGGTCATTTGCTGCCATCTATCGGCAATAATGAGCAAGAACGGGTCGAAACCAAAACGGTGTCCTGTCGAAAATACAAAGCGTTGCAACTCAGACCTTGAAACTAGGGTTAATGATGGTACTGAGGGCTAGATCTGCAGGTGCAAAATGCAACGGCAACCTTTGTTTTATCACGGGGTTGAAAAAGAAAAAGCAATCCTGCCTCTCAAATAAGTTTTCTTGTTGTCTTGTGTGCTCTTATCTATTTTAGCACAACTTCAAGCTGGAAATGCATCTTGTGAGCATCTCTGAACCAGGAAGTTCTCATCTGCTGCCCTCCTCCTCCCATCTTCCTCACCACAAGAAGCCAGTTCAATATTTTTTCTCCAATTTTCCATTCATTCACTAGATGACATCGTGCTTCTCGTCATCTCGTAACAACACAAAACAGAAAGACATCACATGCAGCCCCAAGAACACCAAAAGACAGTACCATGAAACCCCAAGTATTTTAGGGTCTAAGTTGCCAGTATCAGTAATCAAACAATATTCAAATACATTACTTAGCAAAAGAGCTTTAACGTATATCATCTAGAAATTTAGATTGTGTGAAGTCAGTGAAGTTCTGCTTCATTGGTGACCTTTTCTTATTAAAGCAAAGCAGCAACTGTAATTAATACCTGGAAGACAAATTCCTGTTGTGATCACTATGTCACCAATATACACAGGTCACTGTTAGGCTCACAGCAGTTTCTTTCATAAGATTCATCTTTTATTTGTCCCTATTCCCTTCACTGTAAGCTTTCTTCTTTTGATCATCACATAACCTTATTAATTCGAATTCATATTAGTTTGCTTTTATTCTTGTCTCTTTCAGAGTACATTATTTTCATTTGTATTCTCCTTTCTGATATTCAGATTGAATTCCACTCCCAGCACAGTAGCACCTGAGAACATTTATTACTCCAACTTGTTTGCTTATGAAGGATTTTTTTGTTCTGAAAGCCAAGAAGGTTGCTTTACTCAGTAAACTTGTTGCATTTGGGGAAAAAAAAAAAAACAAAACGTTCTAGAAAAGGCTATCTTCATCATCAAGTCATTTTTTTCTACTCTAAACACCAAGCCTCTGGAAATTCCTCCTAGTGCTTGATTCAATCACAGTAAGCTTCTTTCACTGGCCAGTTTCTAGTCACCGCATGGAAGAAAGGATAGAGAAGAGAATCATTGTTAGAAAACACCAGAATATGTAATGGTGCTATTAGAACAATGCATCAAGAAACAGAACAAGTAGGGCAGAGCAAGGAACTGAAACAGATACCAGTACTTACAGGTGCACTCCCACAGCACTTGAACAGGGTAGGCAGGAACACCAAAAGCCATCAGTACCCCCATACGCCATAATCTTAAATAGCAACCACCAAAAATCAAAAAACAAAAAAATAAGATTATGATACAAAGCCAACTTATAGTTAACCAACAAGGCCAGAGACCCAGCCCTGCAGCTCAAAGCAAATGCAGGTGCTCAGTTCTGAGCCTAAATGGAGCCTCATGACTGAGGAGCAGAGGTCCCAGATGGAGCTCACCAGGACAATTAGACCTACTGATGTCCTCTGGGCCCTGACACTGACCACCATCAGTTGCAATCTTTGTGATAAAAGGATTTTACACTTAGATAGATTTCATGTTAGTTAATAAGATTATTCTGAAAGCTGCAGCTTTGTTAGTTATGTTCTTTGTCCACTTCCTGTTCAGAATAGGTGGAAAACCATTAAAACTTTCTTAAACAATTTCTCCTGCTTTCTTTCTATGTGGCTGTCTGTGATACGACACCATCACATCCACTGGATGTTTCCTACTCCCAGAATTACTCTTTGGTGTTCATGTCAATATTCTGTAAGCTGCATAACCTCCCATGTTGCTGTCTTCATTTATCCTTCATCCTCTAGCTGTCTTATATTTTCCTGCACCATTTTTATGTATTACGGCTCCTTCTCAAACCTGTCTGTGATTGAAATTCTGCTCTATGTTCCATAGAGCTTTTTGCACCAACCATTAACTTTCCTGACTTTTCTTCAGAGTTCACCCCTCTCTCTGCCATTGGCTATCTGAAGTTTTTATCTATTGTTTTCTCTAGATTATTTAATCATTTATGCAATTTTATTTCACCACTGTTTACCTGAGGCAAAGTCTAAACCTGACTCACTTACAAACGGCTCCCAGCTGATTCTGATGAGTGCTTTCCCAAAGGATATTGAAAGCTCTGTATAAAAGAAGCTCCCACTCGCTGGCTTCTGCTGGTGTTTGGAGAATAATGAGTGCTCAGGAAAAGGGCTTCAAGCTGTGTAAGTTAGGGTATGTGTTCAAGTTTTAATGTGATTTATGTCAAATATATGTAGTCTGTCTTTTAAAGCATTATTCTCTTCTTTGCTTTCTTAGTAAAAAGCTAAGTTAGTTTTCTTTTTCAGTAGTTTTTTGTTTCCCTCATTACTTTACTTCCCCCCCTAAGTTATATTCACTCTGGAAGTTTAATTTCTTAACAAAGTTAATAGGAGTTTTGCTTTTGCAGGCTTCACGTTGTTCGAGACCCTTTGGGAGTCTTTATTTTGTTTACAATGTGTCAGTAGAACAAAATGTGTGAAGGCCTAATCCTGAATGCTTACAAAGGAAGAGACAACCTTCTCCTGCACTTTCCTTCCAATGGAGTGGCTAACTGTTTAAATACTGCAGGTGAGATTTCAAAGCCTAGATGACATGACAGGCCTCTGGGGGTTCTTGCAGAACCTTTGTTTGCCTTGTTCTGCATTAAATGTATTGATAGCATTTAGTTGTAGAACTAATAAAGTGTTAAAAATGCATAAATAATTACAGGATATCTTTCAGTCTCTAAGCATTAGCTCAAAGCAAGACGGGGGTCCTGACCAACAAGGGCTTCAACAATACTGGCCACCAGTCCTACTGGGCACATTTAGAAGAAACTTAAAAAGGGAGCATAATGCATGTGGAAGAAGCAACTGAAGTAAAGATCTAGGCTTTGTGTGCTCCTTCTTGTTTTCTTCTTCTGCAGTGCAGCTCTTAGGGTGGGAGCATTGTCACCAGAGGGAAAAATTACACTTGAGCAAGCTTAAGCTCTGATGCTGAGTTAATAACACTTGAAGTATTTCTACATTCATACAAACACTCCTGATGCAACTTCCCCATCTGCTTACTTCTTCTGGCCAAGCTTAAGCACTCTGTACAAAACCACAGAAGAAGGGGCTTCTGCTGGGAGATGGCATCTGGGTGTGAAATTAGCAAGCCAAAAATGTAAAGTAGTGCTGTGCAAAACTCTCACGTTGAAACACAACGTGAAAGCTTTCCTTTAGCTGTACCATAAGTTTAAAAAAGAAATTAAAACTGCCGAACTTGAGATTCGGGAAGCTAGATTTAAAGTCCTTGAGGTCAAATTTGCAATAAACCCATAGCACAGTCAGGTGGGCTGGTTGCAGCCACCTGTTTCCTGATCCATTTGTAATGAGAGCCCCAATAGGTCTGTGTGGGAGGACCTCCACCCCTGTGCAGTGGCCCATTTAAGCAAGGGAAGTGTTATGCAGGGGAAGAACCGTGTCTGTGCTGATCTAATTATAGGAGTGCAGCCAAATTTTGTGTTTACTGGACTAAAATTTGTCCCTCGTTTGCTCTAAAATCGTAAGCTATTTACATAAAGTAATACAAGTTCTAGAGTGACAGAACTGTAAGCTCGTTATCTGAGTACGGTGAGATGGTGCTGTGCAAATGTTGTGATACTCTGCTTTTTCCAAGCAGTTGCTGGGAGATTCTTCATGTAGAACTGTGCTAAGTATTAAATGCCATGGAAGGCTGCTGCTTTATTAAAGCTCTTACTCACTATGCCTTCATTCTTTCTAGGGCATGAGTGTCCAAGCTTGTGGCTTGCCTGGGCCACACTGAGAAAAGAGGAATTGTCTTGTGCTGTATATACATATGTTGCTCCAAAGGTAATGCCTCCTATTTATTTCCATGGTAAATACAACTGATACAAAGAGCACAATAACAATATTTGATAGAGCAAATTCTCAGCTACAAAACGCTATTTTCCAACGTAGTCTGCACCATTAGCTGTGCATTTTTGCCAGCAATTAACAACCACCTCTGTTGCCATACTCATAACAATCTGCAGCAGCAAAGGTGACTCTCTGCTGAAATGCACCAGCCTCTGCCTCACTGTGCTGACCAAAGGCAGCTCTCTCAGCCAGCCCTGGGATGCCAGGTGTGCTGTCCCTCCCCAGCCCTGAGGCCCTGGGCTCTCACCCCATATGGCTGCATCTTTCCCATACTGGAGTGACCAGTAGCAGACACAGGAATCCACACACAGACTCACAAGGTCCAGAAAACAGAGGAACATTTAATGGTTTTGGTAATTTTGTGGGATAGGATCTTTTTTAATATTGTTTGTGTGCTTTTTCTTTTCTACTCTTTTCTCTTTGTTTTGATTCATTTATCGTTCAATGTTGAACAGACATCCTTATTCTGAGCCTCACCCTTCTTCCCATCAGCACCAAAGTTTTCTGTTCCTCCATAGCAGCAGCCACTTCTGTACCAGCTCTGAGCCCTCCTCACAGCCCCAGGCAGCTCAGATCCGTCCTCCAGACTCCTCCTGTTGCCCCAGCACAGCAGTTCAGAGGATGCCGGTCAGAGGATGCTGGAGTTCTGGGCACAGGGTCCCCCTACTTATAGGACTTGGAACCAAAGGCTGACTCTTGACATCAGTAGGGCATGGTAATGCCATTCTAACAGTGTCCTATGGTGAACAAAACATGGAGATGTTGGGAGTTGGTGCCTACGGCCTGAGAGTTGGCCTGGTGTTAAAGGAGGAAGAAGGATAGAGATGCTGAGGGCTGTTCTCCTGGTGAAGGCTCCCCCATGCCATTTTGCTTGCTGAAGAGAATGGTTTCCCGTTAGGCATAGGCACCCACTGGAGCTCCAGCCACCTTCTCATTCCAAGTATGGGATCCCTTGGATGAGAGGATGGCAAATGTGTCCCATGAGGTCTGGGGAGGGTCTGCACTATTCTGACCCAGCTGCCTGCAAGTGGAGCCTCCTGGATGTGGAGCTGCTGCTGTCACTGGGGCAGAAGCAGTTTGCACAGCAGTGTGAGGGGCTGGGCAGCAATCAACCAGTTGGGCTGGGTGCGTTTGCCAGGCAGCTTTGCAGATGCCGTGAGTGAAGAGACGGGGATCCTTGATCCTTGGTAGAAATCAGATCCCTGAGAGATCACAGCCAGCTTGTTCTGCTACCTGAGATAAAGTGTTGAAGCAGGTGGGTCGTGTGAGCTGTGGTACCTCCAAAGACTCTTCTGGGTGCATCTGTATCTCGTGTGGCTCCAAAATCCTTCAGTCATAGTTCATATAAAAATCACACTCCTGGATGAGAAAATGTTTATGCACCGTCCTCTGCAAGCCACGTACAACCTTCTTTGTTTCTCTATCAATATTTATTTATTTATCAGAGTGGGTTTTAAAAGTCTTCTAAGCCGTGATACAGTTGAATTTAAAAATAATCTTCCTTGTGCGCAGATTGTACTTTTAAAATGTTTTGGGCAATATCCTTAATGACCACAGAGAAAGTCACTTATAGAGAAGTACAGTGAATTCTGTGTTTTGAGCAAGGGAGCCTATGCCTTTTTTTTCTGTAGCAAGTAGAAATGCGAGGGACAGAGATATACACCGATTGCTCTCAAAGCAATGCCTCATGTTTATTTCCGTGGGTACTGCAGCACATACAAAGAGCACACTAAATCTATTTGATAGAGCAAATTCTCTTCTACTCATTATTGTTTTTCTCACTACTAACCACTGTTAGCTAATTTGTGTATGGGCTGATGGAAACCCTCTTCATTCTGTGATGTGACAACTGTGCATGGGCAATCCAGAATGTGGCTTGTCTTTTGTGCCACTTTTGCCCCTGCTGAAATGCACCACCCACCACCTCACTGTGCTCTGATTGCTGTTTTGTCCTCATCTGCCTTCAGCAAGCGTTGATGAATGTCTTTGGTGCCATTCTTTTGTATGCAAGGATTCAGTGGCACACCCTTGCTTCTTATGCACTTCCATGTCAGACAGCATCCCGTCAGACTGCCCCTCTGTTGCACAGCAACAGCATGCAATGGGATACTGATGGGAAGGTTTCACCACTGCTGCCATCCCACCATCATCCACCTCTGATATTACGGGCCAACATCACAAAATAGGAGGCATTAGTTTTGGAGCAGCCTACAGGATACATTTTGTGTACATATATAACAAAGCTTACCGTATTTCTTACGTTTTTTTATTAGATCATAAAAAAATAAAAAAAGAGAGAGCAACAAAAACATAAATGAATGGGATGTTTGACCTTGTTTCGTTGAAGCTAGGTTCAATGGCAGTGGCTGCAGTTCCCAGTGAGCTCTCAGGGAGTTTGTTGTAGATTTTTTATGACATTTTGCTCTCTGTGTGCTTCATCCTTGACAGCAGTTGTTTACAAACGTACATACTGCCAGAAAGCCATGACAGGAATGAGGTGCAATTGTGAAACGAAGGATATTTTCTCTGGGTTAGACAGATTATGAAAATCTATTAAAGAGACATTTATTCATTTTTGAGTTGAATCTCTGATTGCAATTCAATTTATTCTATTTGAAAATCTGCAGGAAATGTATTTACATCAACTGAACATGGAGGAGTCACAAATATACAAAAAAAAAAATGGATGATTTTTTCAGCAATCTTGAAAGCTGTTCTCAGATTCCTTCATCCAAACAGAAAGCTCAGCTGCATATTTTTCACTGTTTCCAAGTCTGTGTTTGTCCAGTGTATTAAAAGGCATAACATTATTTGCCATAGCGTGAGTCAGCACTGCACTGCACCCTCCCCATGCCCCGGGTTCAGCCCACACAGTGCCAACTGCACACCAACGTGTGGCTGTTGCTGAACTTTGGTGCAGCTTCCAGTATGTTTTCACTGCTGTTTGCCAGTTCCTTGCTTTGCTTAATGCTCCTTCACATAAAGGATTAGAATGACAAACTACTCAGCCTCTACCAGCAAAAAGTTCAGATTTCTCAGTCTCAATTAAGCTTTGCATAGCGTTTCCACTGCTGTAGAAAACAGAATCTTCAGGTAAATTGGATGCAGTTGGTAGTTGTTAAAATCTTGGTCTGAAAACCTAACGGAGAACTGAAAAGCGCGGCAGAAATGAACGCTCAATAGGATGCAACTGGCTGTGAAGTCACACATCATCATTTTGAAATCTGCTTAAATAACAAGATGTCAGTAAATAAGACACGAGGGGACGAACTGGTGAATCCTGCAGCAGAGACTCTCCAACAGAACTGTGACTAAAATCTACCGTATGCCACTGAACTCTCAAGTGTAGGAGTGAGAGGCTGAAATTTGGGGTTAGGTGTGGTAGTTCTCCACTGAAATGGTGGATCAAATTATCCTTGGCCCCACGGTCAAATCTAACCACTCACTCACCTACTGTAATGCCCGTCAACATTTAATGTCATTGGGTATCATCTCAGTTCGGAAGCTAAGTATAACTTGAATTTAGAAGCAATGTATGAACCAAGGAACAACTCAACCATAATATTTTAATGTTATGAATCCGAGACCTAGAAGCTTTATGCAAATTAGATAGGATCCTAAACGAGCAAAAGCACAAAAGCATCTGGAAAAGCACTGTGCATGAGCAGATCGTTAAAGTCCCCAACTTTGCAGGCTGTTCTTTTGGCACTGTCTGTGTGATCTCTGTACTTCTTGGATTATTTAATTTAAAACTTAATGCTTCTTGAAGTTGCACTGGGCATCAGGGGGCTCTGAAAGGTAGAGGGAATTGACTGGGACTGGGAGAAGGGGGTGAGCCCAGGATTTCCTCTTACCCTTTGAAAAGAGCACATTAGCTTCCTAGTCTTATGGCTCAGTAGCAAAGCAGGAGATCAGTCTCACATTCCATTTAAGATCTATCCACACATAAGGAAGCACATTAACATCTGTGTGAAGCAGGGACCAATCTGCTGCCAATGGTTATAACATTTTCTCTTCTTGCACAAGGCACAGAGGGGGAGATGTGGTCATTTAAAGCAGGTAGTTATTTATTCCCATTGAACAAAGGGAAGTTTAAACATTACCCTTCCCACAGCCATTAGAACAATGATGTCAGACTCTGTGGAGGATTTGGGGCTCTGGAAAAGATCAAAGAAAGCACGAAGGTGTGGGTTGGTAAAGGAACAGTGTATAATGGAGGTGGGTTGACAGCTATTACATTTTGCAGCACTGTGAAACTATTTGATTAATTCTCATTAACGGCGTTAGCCCACTATTTCTTCTCAAAAGCAGCAAAAAGAAGGCCTAATTAGTATTTCAGAACCTTGAAATGTGTTAGTGAAGCATTTGTCATCAGATATTTCAATCAAGCCTTGCTGTATGGATGATAACTTTGTTTTTTGGATTTGAAGCACTTAATCTTCTGGCTGATTCCAACCGAATGAGGGGAGTGTGTTACAAAAACAGCTTGGAGTAAATTTGGCAAAAATCTCCACCTGTCAGGAGGAAGATTTGTTTGCTTCTAGGTGTGCTGAGGCTCCAGAAGCAGATCTGATGCAGTCTATATGCTACAGGCAAGGCCTCATGTTTGCCAAAGGTAACAAAGCAGACATCATATTTTGGGGTTTTTGTCCTCTTTCTTTTGTCATAACCAAATGGTTTCGTTGCATTGCTAGAAAGGTCATTGTTGCCAGACCTCAATTTCCATCCATTTTCACACTAGATGCTGCCTTCCCCATCCAACCTAGTAGAAATACTTGGTTTTGTTTTGGTAAAATGAATTCATACATGTATATTTTTAGCCTCAATTCACGTTTCAAATGTACTTGAACGCTTCTGAGAAATCTGTGGTTATTTGGAGAAGTGTGGATCTGTTTGATGTGGTGTTTCTGGATTTTTAAAAAGCCTCTGACAAAATCCTTTGCTTAAGCAAGCTTCCACAAGGTTTAAAAAAGACTTTTGGTAGATTAATAACTGAAGGAGCAAATATAAGGGGAAGAGAAACTTGTCAAGGAAATTCAAAGGGGATTTGTGATAGGACTCGTACAAACTATTCTCCAATAGTCAGGAAAAAAGAAATCACTTGTTAGCTTGCTGATGGTTTTAGATAGCTCTGGGGAGTAAAAGTAAGTGCAACAGCAAAGAGCTACAGCATCTCAAAGTAAATGACTGAACGTTTCAGACAGCTGAAGTTTTGTTATTAAACAAAGTATTTTGCAGAACAAAAGCACACCAAACAATGAAACGCAGTGCTGGTTTCTGAATGAACCTCTTATAATTCCAGACTGATTCTGGAGTTACTGCAGCCAGTTTTGAGATCGGTGTGATGCTCTGGTCTGTCCAGAAAAGCACTGAAGAGAGGTATGTAAAGAGAAGTGTCAATGGACCAAAACAGTGCAGGCTGCTGCACAACTCCGGCTGTACCAAATATCGCATTCTAGCCATTCCTCATCTTAAAACAACAAACGAGCTTAAAAAGCAGATGAATAAGGAGATGAAAAACCCATCTATGTGCTATTAGACACTGTGATACAGCCTGCGACTCAGGTCTGCCTTCCATGAGCTGAAGAAAATGGAGAGTGCACAGAGGGGAGTAAAATATTATGCACGCCTGGTTCTGTCTTCGGTTTTAAGTTGTAGTCTTGGCACAGGAAGCTGTTCTTGCTGATTTCTGAAGTTCTTCTTACAGCAAACACTGGCTGAAATCAATCTTAATGAAACTAAAAACTTTTCTGGAAAAAGATTTATTTGTGTGGGCTGGAGAGAGAAAATGGCATGGAGCCTGGGAATCCAGGCAAGAAAAACAAGAAGAGATTAACATGAAAGGTTTTGGCATAAGAAAGATATTGAGCAGAGCAACTTTGACAGCGCCAACCACTCCCTGAAAGGCTCCGGGGGACCTGGGTGCCGCCATACAGTGCTGTGTGCAGCAATGTGATGGCAGTCAATACACAGGGATGGCGGTCTCAGCCCTGTGGCCATTCTCACGGCTGCAGTCTCAGTGCCGGAGCTGATGTAGCAGAAGTGTTTTGCTCGGCACCTAAAGCACAAGCTGTTCTAAGCTCTGTTGAGATCTGAAAGTGATGCTGACTTGGTAACAGCCCAGGCACCCCTGACACCATGCGAAATTGCCTTTCCTTCCAACTTCCCATTTCAAAATGCTTGCTTTTCAGAGATGTTCACTTTCTGGGGACAACCAGAGTGACTCTGAGCCAGTTTATTTAAATTTTGGGGCCTCATGGTACTGTTCCAAGTACTGATGACCAACCCCTTGCTCCATCCTTTCCACTCGGGCAAGACTCACATCTCTAAGGACAACCATTTTTCCAACTGTGTCTCATCAGGCTTTGAGGTCATCAGATTAATTCATGGCACAGTTACAGGATTTTTAGCATGCATTTGCCAAAACCAAGGAAGTATAAATCAGATTCTGCATTCATCTCCTGCAGCGTTACTGAAAAGGAAAACACATGGGTGTTGTAGATAGCGGTATCACTGCATGCCTGAGGAAATAACAGCTAACGCCTACTGCACTGTCCTGCAGAGCTCTCTGCGAGATTACGAGGTACCTTCTCTGTGCTTTTTGTTCAACACAGATTCTCCTCTTTCTCCTTGAGTCTTTTAAGCCCCTTCATTTTTTCACCCAGTTCTCAGTACTTTGTCCAGCAGAGGGGCAGCTTCCAGTTTTGCACTAACCATGGCTCAGTTTTCCACCAGGCTTAGCCTTTAAGTTACAACACAGAAATGTGGCAAAAGCAACTTTTCCCTCTCCCTGGAGTTTCTCAGAATTTACAGTCCTATTGTGTTCCCTAATTAGAGCACATTCCTTCTATTCCAAATGGCCTTTTTTTTTTTTTTTTTTTTGACAGTTATAAATATTAACTTGCAGTCAGTTTCACCTTGATCTCTTCTTAGTGGGACACCACACAATAAATCCCATCAGTTTAGAGTTTCCTGAATCCCAGCTTTAGTCAATGGGACCTGCATTGTCACAGTCATGCCCCAACACAATTATTTCACCGCATATAAGCATAAGCCATTTGCCAGATTGGGCCAAATGAATGCTAAATAGCTCTTCGCTTGTTTCATGTCATGCCCTCCAAGGTTGCTTAATCTGCTGGATGGCTTCATGATGCACTGTGACAGAAGCTGCTGCTAAGCACATTTAGAAACGTGCCAAAGTCGACCACGCAGATTCAGTGCATAAAGCCATGCAGTCAGAAGCAAACTATGGGCAATTCTTTAGCAGGAGGGAAAGGATTGGTTGCTTAAGGGAATGTTTGAATGTGCTCGCCTCTCTTCTGTAATTCATAAATACCTAAATATTGCTACTCCACACTGAGACAGTGAGCAATCCACTGGAAGAGTTAAAGCCTCAACAACCACACAAGATACAGCCATGAAAAACAACTTTCTTTTTTTTCGGCCTTCACTTTTTCAACAAGTTTGAAAATCCAAACAAGGACTTTGTCTGTTGTTTGATTTATCCAGGGCTGGGAAAATAGACCTTAGACTTTTTCTTGTTGATACATATTGCCAAATTTCTTAATCAGAATAACATACGTTCATATTTTAGCTAATGACTAATTAGAAGAGGAGAGACTGTAGATGTCGTAGGATGAAGAACAGTTGTTCATAGGTTTGATCCATCAGTCGTATCCAAAAGGGCTTTGAAGGCTTTTCTAAATACATATTTACATGTAATTTTCTAATGCTGAGAAGTACACTGCATGTGGTGTCCCACGGATGTCAATGGGACTACTCCTGAAGTTTGGATAATATCAAGCAAGTTAAAATTTCATGATTTGCTCCCATTTTGAAAGATAAATCCTGCCCAAAGCTTTCTATCTAGTAGCCATTGTGATAACCTAAGAACCAGAAGGAGACCAGAAGGGGAGAATTGAATAGACGAGCCACAGAACTGAGAACTGCAGATGAAGGTGAAACACATGCATTTACCACTGGAAAAAAAAATGGGGGATAAGGTCTGCAGAGCTGGAGTAACTGTTTGAGAGGTCTGCTGCAGATCCAAACATGGAGTGACTGTATGAAACTGCCACCTCCTTAATGAGCAGTGTCTATGCAAGAGACTGATGGCTGCTGAGGGACTGTTTCCCTGATTTCCTACAGTGGCAGAATGTGTAGAACAGAGCTTTGCAAGTTTGCTGTCATTAGATGCTCTTCTGCCTCTGGCTCCAGTTTGGCAAAATGGTGAGGCAGAAAAATCCGTGCTCCAGCCCCTCAAGAGGGGAAGAAAAAAGATGGTAATGCCTTTTATTCCAGAGTTGGCTGCATTTATTTCATATCAGAGGAATTATTATTCATTTCAAATCGCTACAAATAATTTGGAAAGAAATCAGCAGGATATTCCTATAATGAGGCTCAAGTCTACTATTTTATCTCCCTACAGCAACAACAGTTTCCAGGGATATCTTCAGGAGCTTCAGATATGTAGATGGAACAGACTGTCAAAGCTAAATTCTCATGTGTGGATGTAAGACAACTTTGTATTCCAAATCTTACGCAATAAGGCAACTAAAGGGAACAGGAGGTGGAGAGGGAACATCAGCTCTGCTATAAATGATTTTGCAAGGGATAATTTTGGTCCTGTGTTTGTACAGACTGCACTCCTTGTAAGAACAGTAACCCACTAGCATTAGCTGTTAAAGAGAGGTGAAATAATATCTTATGAATCAATACCATTGAGGATGAATTTTACTGCCAAGACTCTCGTGAACAGAACCACCAAGAATGGAAGGTTAAAGATAGCAACATTGCCTGTATTGAGTCAGCACTGACTGTGTAATAAAGTTCTACAAATTGCACAGGTGCCCACTTTAAACACCTCACGATTGGACTCAAATTATGGCCTCAAGTTGCGTGAAGGGAGGTTTAGGTTGAATATTAGGAACAGTTTCTTCTCCAAAGAGTGAGGTGCTGGAAAGGGCTGCCCTGGGAGGTGATGGAGTCACCGTCCTGGAGATGTCAGAGAGCCGTGCAGATGTTGTGCTGAGGGACGTGGCTTAGTGGGGGAATATTGGTGGAAGGCAGATGGTGGACTGGATGATCTTGGAGTTTTTTTCCAGCCTAGGTGATTCTATGACTCAATTCCTATTCTGTTCAAATTCTTTTCCAAAGAGCATAGGCGCACCTGAGAAAATTATCACATGTGGGACTATTGAAACAGAACTCTATCAGTGTGCAGGATGTGTGCTTTAGATCACATTGAGCCACCCATCCAACCTGAAACACGTAATAGAGCATTCAGACAGCCTTACTTTAGGGACCTAAAATTAGTTACTTTGAGTCACGCTTCAGAAGAACTTATTTTTGGCCTGTACTATACAGGAAGCTTAAGTTCCTTGGCACCTTACTCACATGCTGTCATTGCTTTTGCCCCCATCCTTCGAATAGATACATTCTCTGCTTTAAAAAAAGTTTATGCAGTAAGTGTATTTCTAAGTTGCACCCTTCAAGCTCACCAAAATGTTTCCTAAATTTAGGCAGAGCAGTGTTTCTCAGATTTTTTTAAATAATGCAGAAGAGGTAACAGATGTCTCCAGATGAGATTTCTAGCTGCGATCCAGCATCATGTGTTGTTTTTAAAATCAGTGCCCCCGTTCATTTGATTAAAACTAGTGATTTGAATTGCATTCACATGCTTCAGAATATTGTTTGGAGTGACTAATCCTACTGCCATCTTGCTCATTGTTCCCCAAGAAAGTAATAGCTGCAGTTGAGTTCTTAGGGGCAGGAGGGAAGATGAGCAGCAGTAATTACTGCTCTTCACTGTTTATTGCAACAACCCAAAAATCCTTACAGTGACTTAATTTCCCAGGGGCAGGGCAGTAAACACTTCAACAGAAAGCTGTAATTATAGTCCTTTCTCACGTCCTTGTTTGAAGGGATGGAGCAGCTCCTTGCGATGGAAATGGCCTTGTTAGTCTAAAGACTTGCAGCTAATAACTACGGATGCTTCTTCTGGGACAATGTATGTTAATGTTAATCTTCTCTGCAAGTGGGTGAGCAGCATGGCAGCAGCTTCCTGGCTGCCTTTGGCACCTCTCAGCGCCTGCTTTGGGTGACTGACCGATTTAGAAACATGGGGACAAGAAAGTCTGAGGATCTTCATCACTGACAACAACAACAAAAAACAGCTACTCCGCTTTATTTTTGCACTGGTGTCTTTTGAGGCACAGGGGTATCACAGGGCAGGGTAAATATCATAGAGACACTATGAAGCTTGTGTTGGATTGGGTTTTCTTTTCCAAAGCCTAATATACATGGAAATCCGTCCCTCAAAAAATTCAACTTTCAACTTCGGTCAGAAAGTACAGATGGGTCACCAAGGAAAACATCCACGTAGGAAAAGTACCTGACTGACAGCTAAGAGAGCAGAAACCGCCGTCAGAGTCGAGTGACAAGTTTCCTAACTGCTGATGACTCCTGGTGTTAGCTGACCTAAGGCAGCATGCCATCCAACAGGGGAATGTGTTAACACTGCTACTCGATCCACCGTTAACAGTCGAAATTTCACATGAATGGGAAGACTAATTTTTTTTTTCTCAACTACAACGCTTGGGTTCATCAATTCTCAGGATTTTAAGCCAAACAAAACAAGTGGCGACCATATTTAGGTTGCTCTCTATTCGTATTCCTCCTACTTAATAGGAGAGGAAAAAGCTGTTGATGCAAGTAGCACAGACGGGCTCCTTGTTATGAAAGCTAGTCCTTCATCATATGACTTGGGAACCAAATGTGCTTTTACACACTGCTACAGCCAAAACATATTGCAAACTTGAAGAACAAATGTATTTTTGACTCACTTGGCAACACGTGTCATGTTTTTTTCCTTCTAAATAGCAGAATGCCAGTACAGTGGGGAGAAAGGATTAGTTTTTTAGTAATTATCAAATGTAAATGATTCAATAGGCAGAAAATACTTTGAAATCACAAGTTCTATATGCATGATTACTGTTGTAATTGCTGATGGACTCAATTCTCCTTTCTTCTTGTTTCAGATTCTGAAAACAGGAATCATTTCTGAGAACAACGAGGTCAAATTAGTTAGCAGCACGACTGAGGTGCTGATAGCACATTTTGCACGTTCTTGCCTGGAAAGTAAGTGTCTAATTCTGGTGAAAGGCAATTGTCTGTGCCTGACGTACAGCAGTCACACATGAGGAGATTTGATGGTCCAGTTAAATGAGCACCCTGAGGCTGGCAGTGCTCATGTTTTTGTGCTTTATGTATATATATACATAACGCAGTGTAGCTATGAAGCAACAGAGAGCACCTTTGGCATTCCTTATGTATCTGCCAAGTTCAGTTTCAGAAAACTGGACTAGAATTTCAATGTTTTTTTTCTTCTCCAAGTCCAAACAACAACATCCATATGCTTCACATTTAAGAAACACTTAATGAACATTTAATAAATGACAGCTGCCATTTGAACCAACTGCTAGCACATCTGAGTAAAAAAGAATTACCCAGAAGAGACAGAAAAGAAGTAAATTTAGATTTTTCAGTTTCAAGGCACATCTAGAATATTTGAAAAGTATTTTTACTTATCCTTACACATACACATTCTTCATTACCACTTCTAGGCCAGGAACCCAGTTAATTAGAGTTTATGATACAAGTATTCATTTCAAAGTTTGGCTTCACCTGCTGTTTATTTTTGTTTTCACCAGCAAAACAGGAAATGTGACAGACTGTGCACACAAATTTGACAGAAGTCAACTTTTATTTGTATCTCGAGCCAGAAATTCACATATAAATTCTTTGCAAAGGGTAGATAGGAGGAAACAGAAAGTGATTTTAATGCTTCTACAAAAGATGCCAAGAAATAAAACCAAATAAAAATAAAAATGATAGTCCAAACTGCTTAGTAATGATGTAAATGCTGACAGAAATAGTCCACAAGAACATGTGATACAAACTCTTCTAGGAATGGAAAGGCACTGTGAAAGTTCTGAGCACGCAACACAAAATCATCGCCTTTCTTCTACTAAAAGCATAGGTGTGGGCAAATGAGAAAAAGCGAAACTCTCTTGTTTTCGTCAATGCCTGCTTGAAAATGTTTGGTTGTTTGTAGTAGCGGAAATAGCAAAGTATTTTATCCTGGTCTCATCCCATAATTCAGAACAAATACTTTCACTGAAGCTTTGAAAAAACATTATTTGATTCACCTAAAGTGATTATAGACCTCCACTTTCCCAAGATGTTACAAGAAAAATACTTGATGGGAGAGATACGAAGTAGCATAGAGCCTCCCTTAGGTGTCTGGGTAAACCTTATTCACACGGTGTTGCTTTACTGGTACTATTGTGCAGAAGAAAGCTACAACACTTGTGCTGACTACGTTGTGATGGCTATAAATGGAGGTAGCATTCAAACTGGTGTATGGATCACACACTGGATCATTTCCTGCTGCACTGGAGTGGAAATAAAACTAGCGGGTGGTACAAAAGGCGTGTTAATCAGAGAAACACCGAACATCTTCAGTAGGAAGGGAGTCATAAGGATCATCGAGCCCAGCTCCTGGCCCACTCAGTGACAATACGGTACAAACACACTCCACAGGAAAACAGTGTGAGAACACCTGAGCATCATGGCTTTATTGCATACAAATTGCATTTCTTCTCTTTGTGGTGTTTTTCAGCATTCAGTTAGCTGTTTTTTCTTCTGGGCTAGTTTGAGTTTAAAGACCAGAAAATAGGAAATAGAAAATAGAAAATACTGCCCTTGTCAGTACCTTTATATCTAATGAATTTGAAGCTGTTCAATGGTCACGATGCAACTCTTGAGGGGAAATTCAATTAACAATTATATTTAGGAGACAGCTGGAGACAACAGCTATCAGCACTGCTTGTTATCACACATTCATCGCAGCTTTATCCAGCACCCACAGAGGCCAACGGCAGGACCAGGCACTGCCAAGCCCTGTCTCACTGACCAGCATTATTATTTGCCATAAGCTTCTTAGGCAGCCTCACAATCTGCTATCGGACCCCGTGACTAATTATTTCCATCACAAACTCCATCCCTGTTTCACATTTGGGCAAGGAGAGGAGGGGACGGCCTCACGTAGTGCCAGGGGAGGTTCAGGCTGGCTGTTAGGATCAATTCCTCCTCCCAGAGAGCAGTGAGGCAGTGGCACAGCTGCCCAGGGAGCGGTGGGGTCACCTGGAGGTGCCCCAGAGCCGTGGGATGAGGCACTGAGGGACGTGGGCAGTGGGCACGGTGTGCTGGGCTTGGACTGGATGATCTCAGAGGTCTTTCCCACATCCCCAGTTCTGTGTTTCTGTGACTGACGTTCAGTTCTCTCCCGCAGCCGTTGAGGGCGGTGGAAGAACGGCTTTACGCGCCGTACTTCGGGATCCCTGCCGCTTGACAGAAGGGCTCTGTAACGAACCGCAAAACCACAGAGAGTGAATTCTAAACTCGAGTGGGAGCGAGGGCCTTTCCCCAGCAACGCTCCACAGCCGCGCGCCGCGCCCAGCCTGCCGGCGCCGCTCGGAGCCCTCAGCAGGCGCGGGGCGGCTCTCGCGAAATGGCGGCGCCGCCACAGGGCGCCCGCGGGGCGCCAACGGGCCCCCGTCCCTCGGCCGGAGGAAGCGCTCCGCCGAGCGGGAACCGCCCTCGGCCCCCGCCTTCCGCCGGAAGCGAGCGGGGCGGGCGGTCGTCGGCCGTTTGCTCTCTCGCGGCGGAGCCGACGCGGCACGCCGCTGCCGGAGCGCTGGAGGGCGGCAGCGGCGGGCCGGGAGGAGGCGCGGGACCGGCCATGGAGCTACCGCCGCCGCAGAAGGAAATCGTCTACAACAAACTGCTGCCCTACGGCGAGCGCCTGGAGGCCGAGGCGGACCGCTTCCTCGCGCAGATCAAAGGCAACCTGGCGCGGGCCGTGCAGCTGCAGGAGCTGTGGCCCGGAGGGCTCTTCTGGACCAGGAAGCTCTCCACGTGAGTGCCCGGCGCCGGGGGGGGTTTGGGCGGCGTGGGGCGGCGGGACAAAGCCGACCCGGAACGTTGCGAGCGCTGCGGATCGAGCTGGCTTTTCTCAGCTGGTTATTTCGCCCCAGAGCGCTATTTCGTCTTTGTTTGGTTGCTTGCTGCCTGCTTGGCCACCTGTGTGACCTCTCGCCTTTCCGAGCGGGCCGAGCGAGGCGTTATCTCTGCTGAGTTGTGCCGTGCTTATTGCCCTGGCTTCGTTGTTAAACGTGTTTCCGTAGTTATAAGTCGTATTTGTGCCAGGAATGACGAGCTGTGTGCTTACAGAGTCCAGAGAGCCTCTCGTGGAATTCTCCTTTCTGCCCTTTTTTTGATCTCGTTGTAGATCGATAGGGATCCTGCGTTGCATGTTCGGTGTGTACGTACGGAGCTGCCTGTGTTTGCCAGGAGGCATTCTTAGATAGAGCTACGTCGATGGTTTCAAAATGACTCACTTGGTTTTGCTATGTGACAGTTTAACCTGCTTGGAAGCAGCTCAGCCCTGCTTCGTGACCCCCCCGCCCAACCTCAGGGAGCTCCCACTGCTTTCAGTTGCCTCGTTGGAGTTGTGGTAGAACTCCACATGCTAATCCAGCTGAAGTAAGCCACGACAGCTCTTACGAAGATAAAGGTCTACGTGAGGCACCTCGGCTAAACGTGGCACGTAAATCCTTTAAAATCGTGTGGGGTTGTGTTAGAATTGCCCCACGTCCTGTCGGCGCCGTGACCGTTAGCGGTTCAGGCTTCAGGGCACTGATTTTAACCTGCTGAGAGCTGCCGCTGTGCCACTCTATGAATCAGGAGGCTCTAATTTGTGGTTTCCCACCTGCTCTTTGAAGTTTGAATTCATTGTGTGTTGTGCAACTTGTCTGATGCCTCTTAGTCCAAAGATTTCTTTCTGGCCTGTGCTATGCAGTAGGCAAGCCTTGGAGCACATGTGGTCACAGGCAGGGAAGCAAACAGTGGCGTTGGTTTAAAAATAAGCCTGTGCTGAACATGAGAGGTGTTTTGCTGCTCAGCTGAACTTGACAGAGTTCTTCTGCGGGCTTAAATGCTTTTATTACAGCTTAGGCCTAGATGAAACATTTCCCAACTCTGTTGTGTTCTGATTTCCTACCTATATCAAATTATAGGAGGATGACTAGAAAATCTAAGTTTTGTTGTCTGTTGATAGCAAGTAGTTCATCTCAGTGTCAGCTTAGTCCCTTTCTCCCTGCTCACCAACTGTCATGAATTTAACTTTTTTTGGTGGGAGAGTGCAATGGATCTTCATAATAGTAAGGTTTCTGCTTTGCTTGGTTGCTGCAGATACCTGAATCAGAAAAGCCAGTGTTCTCACAGCATTTATAATTCAGTCATGTCTGACGTGTCTTTATTCCACGTACACTTTAAAACGCCAATGCAAGCATTTTAAGATGTACATAGACATAAATAAATCAGGAGAAAAACCCACTCTATCAAAGACTCGAGGTGTGTGCACTCGTGTTGTTGTGCCTTCTCAGGTGCTCTGTAACTTCATGCGGTTGTGAATGAACCCTGTGGGCTACAAAGAATGAAAGTGAAACTCAAATCTTTTTGGGAATTAAAAAATTTGAAATCGGTTTCTGTTGCCTTACTTTGACATCACAGCTGACCCCGAGGTCTTTGAGTTCTTATACTCTCAGCAGTTGAGAGCATGACTTGCACATTGTTATCTTAAAAGGAGCTTTCTCGTCTTGCTGATGTCATGGACTGAGGTGGGGGAGGAACAGGGGAAAGAGCAAAAACGGCCTTTATCAGATAAGAAGTCTATAGTCTAATTTGCGTAATTTGCATTTTATGCATAACAGTAAGTCATGTAAATGGATCGCTTTGGTGGAATGTGTAAACAGAGTGTAGCAAGACAGCTTTCTCTTGCAAAGACAGCCACTTAAGTAACTTATGACTCAGTGAGACTTCTTGTGCAAGGGAAAGTGCTCGCCTCAAAGACTGGCATTCAAAAGCAATCATTACCCCGAGACTCCCCAGACTTTGGCTGGTAAAATCTCTATCTTATAAAACACTAATCCTGTTGTGAAAGCAGAAAACCAAATGTCAGCTGTTGTATAACTTGCTACAGTGTCCAAAAAAAACCCAACAAACCGACGACAACAGAACATGTTGCATCAAAATCATTTGTTTAAATGGACTTGCATCATACTTCTGTTGTTTTATAGGTCAAAAATAGATTGCCGTTTCAATTTTATTCACTTCTTTACGTTTCATGTCGAAACTTCATAGGTTTTCTTCTAGGGCATAGCCTGTAAACGTGCACATTAATGCAGTATGAGCAATTAAGCACGTTCAGTTGACTTTGCAGCCTGAAAAACACGCAAATGTCTTTCTGTCAAGCTTTCTGCTTGAATAGGTAAAGGTGGAGTTTTTAGAGCTGAGGGAAGGGCTTCTGTTCCTGATGATGGCATCTATGTGTTTGTCTATTACAAAATGACATTTAGGTGTCAGGTATGCAAAACTGTATCTCAGCTGTTTTGGATGATAGGGCACAGCAAGGATGATGGCCTTTCAGTGGGACCTGCTGAAGTATTTTAATTGCTATCACAATATAAATCTTTTTTTTTTTTTTTTAATCCCTACCTGTTTCCCTCCCATCGTTAACAGAAAAATATAAGCCTTCATTTTGGGTACGCAGTGGTACCCACACATCTGATTGGACAATGTACACACACATCTGATTGGAGTAGTTTTAGTGAGCATGAGTCACTATTTTCAATGCAGTTTGCCAAAACCCGAGTTTTAGGCCAATTGTAATGCTGTCCTGTGTGTTAGAAAGCGAAAGCAGATAGCTAGGAATTCAAGAGAGTGCTCTACTCAGCTTCATAAGTGAAGGTAATTTTTAACTCCAGTAGGGCAGCCAACTTCTAGGATAATTTAGGATGTCCACTTGATACGAGAGTCCATTTCCTAAAAATAGGCCTATTGTAGTTGTGGAGTGAGAGATTGGGCACTTAATACCTATAGAGGGGGAGGGAATTGAGTTTTGGTCCCTTTTTTTTGCTCAGAGACCCTGCACTCAGCGCAGGAAAGATGGAACTGCAAAGAGAATTTTCAGTTCCTAATGACTTTTTTTTGCAGGTAGCTGTGGGAGCGGTTTGGCTTCAAGTAACTCGGCAAAGTGACATCTTTCTGTTCTGTACATTTCTTCGCACTTTTTTCCCTCAGTTTCTTAATTAAATAGCACTTGGTGTAGTAGAACTGCTGCTGGCAAATGTCTGGAGATGTGTGTGTTATGATTGAAAGACAACAACGTGGAAGTTGTTAGAGGCTGAGCTTGATTTCAGAAGCTTCTGTTCCACAGTGAAATGAGCCTTTAGTGTTATTACTAATATGGGTTATTTATCAGACATATGCTGTGAGGGAAGCACACTCCTGTAGGTGAATTGCTTTGGGATTCGGTCATCGCGTTGACCAGCCTCCTTCTCTTTTGATAAAGGGAAGTAAAGGAAGGCTAAGGGCGAAAAACAGTTGTCACCTATTGTTTTCAGAAGACTCCTTGTGTTTGCAGTTCTGCATGAGTGCAAAGTGTATGTGTTCAGCTGCTGGTAGCTGCTGTGTAGGTGGGTGCTGTTTCTGATCCACGTGATTTAAGGGCCTGTGGAGGAGGACACAGTTTGCTTCTTTTTCATTTGTTTCCTTCTGTGTTGAACGTGAATGAAAACGCTGCTCATTTAAGGCAAATCCCCTGATGAATTCGACAGGGAAGAAGAAGTGAGAGTAGTCCTGTGCAGGCTTTTTTCCTCTTTGAAAACCGTTGTTGGTTTGCCCAAGCCTTGTTGCTCTGTGTGTTCCTTTTCCCACTGCGTGTTCTAAGGAAATAGGAGGAGGATGAATGGGGGGAGGGAAAAGAAAAAGGAAAAAGCAAGGGGATTATTTTTTTTTCCTTGAATGTATCTATTCAAGGAAACAGGCTTTGGGTAAGATGAGCAGGAGGTGAGAGAGTTTTAAATTGAGGAAGTGGTGGAGTAGAAAAAAGTAGTCAGGCTGTTGAGTCCAAACCCCAGGTGCTCCTGTGGCACCTTGTGAAGGGTGTGCTGGGTGTGCTGTGTTCAGAGGGCTGAACTTCTCCTCTGGGCAGCTTCCCATGCCAGTTCAGTGAGGCCTTAGTGTTTGCAGAGGAGAGCGAAGCATTTAAAAGTCAAACAGATCCAGTAATCGACCACATTTTGCAGTGCTGGAGGAGTCAGTTTTGGAAAACAAATTCAGTAATGGAGGCAGTTAACTTTGTTTTCTTTCTTAGGTCGGTGTCTGCTTATGGTTGCCCATCTGAAGTTATTTAGCATGTACGACCCAAGTATTCCCTTCAGCAGGTCTTTTTCAGCAGTGTTTCCTCCCTAACATTTTCCTGCAGCAGCTCCAGCGCTGTGCTGTGTGGTGTGCTGTCCCACATACCAAATAAGTACTGTGAGGGCTGGCATTCTTCACATTACCAGAGCAGAGCCTCGAAGCTTCGCCGCTGTGTACTTAGAAACAGATCAATCCAAGCTATACTGAACCTTAAACAAAAAATAACCAGTAAGCTTCACCCCACGTTGTTGCTTTCACAGTTGGTGTCCTGTACGTTTTGTGTAACAGCTGCTCAGAGGACACTGTATTGGTGTGACTGTTTAAGAGTAGCTGGAGCAGACATAAAAAGGGAGTGCACTTCTCAGGTGGGTAGCAGTTCATAGCTGTGTGATGTGCAGAATGCTCTGCTGGGGCTGTAAATAGGACCTTAGAATGGTTCTAGCATAATTTTATGAATTTAACTTTTATGAATTTAAGTGTATTCCTTTCTTCAGTCTCAGCTTGGAAATAGCAAGCACCTTTTCCGAAGCTGGCTTTTAAAAATAGTGATTATAAGGGAGATAGCAGTGAAGCACAGCAGCAGCAAGTGTCTGAAAGCATTGGTTAGCCATGGTGGAAGGTGTCAGGTTTGGTCTTCACTTGAAACTCCATTTTAAAGTAGTTTCTATGTTGTGGCCTCTCCCCTCCTTAAAGTTCTGCAGCTGAAAATGAGTGCAGTACAGCTGCTTGGGACAGTTGTGATGGTTTTGTTTTGGGTGTTTTTTTTTTTTTTTTTTTTTTTTTTTTAAAGAAATTAAATATGTGGGAATATAGAGGGACTAAATTAGGTAGCAAGTATATTTTGGGCTGAGGTGAAAGAATACAACCCTTGTATTTGTGGTATCTGGTGTGAACATTATGTTATGCTGTTTCTGGAATCTTGGAAGGCAGTAAACTGTCTTTGTTCTTTCTGGTTATTTATTTTAAGCAATGTTTCCTTTACATCATTAGTTTGAGAACAAATAGTGCTTTTGATATGTAACTGCTTTTTAGCACACTTCTGGTTTTATATAACTCTTTCACATTTTAAAATTGGTTTTAGGCTGGCTAAACCAAGATTGGTTAAATTCCAATTTCTCCCATAGGAGAAGCAACACAAATTGCGAGTACAGTGGAGCCTGTAGTAATTAGGAATTCCGCTTGCTAGTAATTACTAACACTTTCAGGTTTGCACCTTGCAGGTACATCATTGCCTTGTCTTCTCAGCCAGCAAAAAGAAATCTGAGATGGACTGTTAGGATTGCCACTGATTGTAAAACAGGTTTTCTTGAGAGGCTTATTCTAATTTCTGAGCATTGTATGTATAGAAGAGCAGTCAGACTATGCAAGAGATCCAATCTGGACATTTGGGTAGGGAGTGCTTTATTTGTCAGTCTGTTGGGTTTTTTTTCCCATAGTTGATTTCAGTTGTCAAAATATTCCCATGGTTTTCTTTGATTCTGTTCTTGTTTGTCAGATGTGCGAGGTGGGCTTCACTTTGGTTTGTTGAGTAGCAAGAGCTGGTCTCAGATAAAATGAACATGCTTAAGAATATTGCTTACTCATGTTGTGGTTTCTTTTTAGGTATATCCGGTTGTATGGGAGAAAATTTAGCAAAGAAGATCATGTGCTTTTTATCAAATTGTTGTATGAGTTGATAACAATCCCAAAGCTGGAGATCAGCATGATGCAAGGTTTTGCACGCCTGTTGATAAACCTGTTAAAGTAAGTACAGAATTCTGCTGACTACTGAAATTTTCTTCTTTAAGCAGTTGATCCAATTCACTTGCTTCATATTCTGTACTTTAATGTAATAGTGTGTTCTACTGTTGCTGCACTTAACCTTCTCTGCACAGATGGTCTTGGTTTAAGAGATTGCATTACGTGAATGCCGTGCCTCTTTCAAAGCCATACTGGTGGTCATGTGAGTAAAAGGAGGACGGTTGTTTCACATTACAAAAAAGCAAACATCAGAGAGCTAAGTGTTAACACTGAATTTTAGACAGAGAGAAGGCGAAGGCTGTCTCACAGCTCAGTAATGTTTATTTCACTTACTCAGACTCTTGCTGGAGATCTTGACAGCTTGAGTTCATGCAGAAATGATGTGTGGCTTGTTTTTTGCTGCCTGACCTTCCTGCAGCGTGTGCCAAATGCTGAAGATAAGTGTGATTCAGAGCAGCATTCCTGGTCTGGGGTGTTCTGGTGTGCGCTCGGTGTAGATGTTTAATCCTAAAATGCTGTATTTCTTTTATTAGGAAAAAAGAACTGCTGTCCAGGGATGATTTAGAGTTACCGTGGAGACCGCTCTGCGAAATGCTGGAAAGGATATTATACTCCAAAACAGAGCATCTTGGATTGAATTGGTTTCCCAAGTAAGTCTGCATTTTGAAACGTTTGACTGGCAATAAGTTCCCGTGATACATAAAAGTACAGTTAAAAAAGATACTTGGTTGATATTTCAATGATCTGCCTTTCAATAGTTGCATGTAGGGCTGTGCTAAATCGTGTGTATCCTTCTGACAATAACTTGTATTTGTTATGCTCTTCCTTCTGAATGTAATCAAGTTCAGCACTAAATATTCTGAAGCGAGGGTCTCCGACTTGTTTTGGGATTATAACCCACGGCTTAACAGAGCTAATGTTGACATTTTAAACAGTATGTAGGTGAACTGACTACTGTTCCGTGTATTAACACAATAAGGATGTGGGGGAATAAAAGATGGAACTGTTCTTAAATAAATGCACTGTAAGCATTCCCTGTGTCTGTGCTCTAGATGTAGATCAGAATGTGTATGAGAATAGTGAGATGCCTTCTGTAAGAAGTAAGCATGCACATCCCAAGCGATGGTACGGTGTAGATACATCAGTTTGTAACTCAGTTAAGAGTTTTAGGAATGGTTTGCAGATTTTAAGAATAAAAACTTTATTTCTGCTTTCTTTGAGCTGCCAGTCTCCCCCGTCTGCCAGATTGCCAAAATTAGTTTTAGTGGTAATTTCAATTAGAGGAGGTCCTGCGCTGCATATTACAAAAGATATTATATAGATAATTCAGCTTATTTGAACTGAAACTTCGCATAAAAGTGAGTGAAAGTCCTTATTTACTTTCAAAATGGCTTTCTTCCTGTCAATATTAAAGTCTTGTCACTGATTCCGTTTGCTGAATGCAAGATCCTATTGCTGGTATGTGACACAAGCAGAAAGTGCATGTAGCTTTGTAATTTGCTACAGAGCTTTAATGCTGTTTAACTAATGTCTACTGGCTACGTAGATGGAAAAATAATGTTGCTAGTGAACTATCTTACAAACCTGTGTTATTTTGCTTACAGTAGATACTGCTTGAAAGTGAAAAAGGAGCAGAGCCTGTTCCAGTTTGATCCTTTCATGCATATGCCAGCACCTGCCTTAACTGTCTGTGGGGGTGTTGACTGGTCGCTGTTCATTTACTGTGCGAGAGGCTGGTATGGTGGCAGGGAGACTTCTGCTTAGAGGGAGGGAAGATGAAGCTGGGACAAAGATAGCTGTTGGGATGTCTGTCTGAAACATCTAGCTTTTATTAAGAGTAGCGCCTCTAGACCTCATATGCAGTGCGATTTGTTCTCATACGGTGCTTTTTCATTTTGTTTAAGCCAACTTCGAAGGGTATCTTTTTGGTGGATGTCAAGAGAGATTTTTAAAAGCTGAGTTAATTTGATACATAGCTGATAATTTAACTACTGTCTTAATTTTATTTATTCTTTTTTTACATTCAGTTCATATCGACCAGGCATGTCTTCACCTAAAACATTTGTGCTAAATGTATTACATAGGTGGTAAGAATGACTTTTTTTGTTCAGCTCTGGCCGATGTGTAATCTTCTGCATGTTCTGTTAGACCGTAACACTTGTCACACAGGTGTAATTTCTGTGTAAATAATGTATTGGAAAACCGACTGTTAACATTACACCACTGTTTATGAGAATGTCGCACTGTATGTAAGCATTTCTAATTGGGAAACAAGATAGCGTGTGTGAAGTGGCTGATCAAGTGGCTATATGCTAACTAATTTAACCAGCATATGTATCTGAAGGGTCAAATGAAAGATGAATTTTACATTTCAGTAATTGTAGTGTCTGAAAACGGGTAAATAAGCGTCTGTGCAGGAGTGCATGTCACCGTGCAGGTCTACTTTGCTATTAAAAACCATGGAATCATGGAAAGTGCTTGGGCAGTGAGCTAATAGATTCTGGAAAATAGTCAGCAATGACCTTGTCATTGTGAAGTGTGAGACAGAGCTCCTGTGTTGGTAGGGTCTGCTAGGAGTTTTCACAGTAAGACCAAAACAAACAGAAGATTTAGCTTACACATAAATTCAGAAGTAGTTTTTTAGGGGATCTAAGTGGAAGTGAGGTAGTCGTCAGGGAGAGACTTCAGCATTGCAGTGGTTTGGATTTGTGTATTTCTTTGGTTGGGTTTTCTTTTTTTGGAAGAAATTTGTTCTACTAACAAGGTACTGATTTGGGGCCAACATAGTTGGAAATTCACTGGAATGATGCCATTTGGGAAGCTCTAGCTGGTTGCTCTTTTTGTTGTCTTCAACTCTTATAGTGGAGTGTCCACTGTAGGCTTAGAATGCCCCTTAAGGCCTGAATCTGTCATGAGAAATTGAAAAAGGGGCTTTTACTGCTTTTTGATGGTGTAGGAGTCAGCGTGTCAGTTTGTATAAAGTATGAAGTGAAACATGTTTCTCTTTGAAAAGGCAGAAAAAAATAGGTTTACAAATGACAACAATTACATCCTTGCTAAATGAGGAAGACAATCATGTAGAGCCAAAATGATGATTAGTGACAAATCCACGTGGTGTGGTATAATAATGTGATGCTAATCCTTCAGGCAATAAGGAGGAGCAAAAGCAGAGGGATGAGAAGACTTTTTATCTCACTAAATGAGCACTACTGGTAATTAATAGCAGATACCTTTGGTGTGCTGCTGGTCCATGTGGCTTATGTGTGCAGTTGTTTGCTGCTGTGCTCGCTTAGTCCCCAGCTAAGGGTAATGGTGCAGCAGCACACAGCAATTTGCTAGCGCAGTAATTGCAGGTATTTGAGAGGTTCTGTAGTAATGCTTGTGTAAAAAGTATAACAGGAGTGGAACAGAAGCCACTGCTAAGAGATTAGAGAAAGCTGGTTCAACTGATAATGAAAGCAATAACCAGCAATGTCTTGTTCTCCCAGTTACAGTCTTTCTGTCTTTTCTAACTGGTAGTCATCCAACTGGACTCTGGCAAGTTTTCTGTGGTTGGCCTGTGGTTTCACTGTATCTTAGATGGAAGCTTCCACCCTAAAGAAATAGCTTGCTGGGGTTTTATTGTTGGTTTGTTTTTCTGTCTTCCTTCTGAACTTGATATCAGAAGACAGGGAAGGAAAGCCCTCTCAGTCTTTCTCCTTTTTCTTTTACTTGCATGCTCAAATTGGACTTAAAACTTGTGAAAGATTTATTGATGTCTGGCCATTAGGATTTGTATCTTAAAATTCTTTTGTCCTTTGATTCATCGCAGGCATAGTTTACTTCAGTAGAATGTAATAGTGTAGGAATATGTGCTTGCCACACAAACAGTTATTGTGTAGCTCTTTAATTGTCTCTAGGAACGTTGCTGGTTTGTGCTTTATCTGCTCTTGGAACAACCATTACTTATTTCCTAACTCTTTCAAGAACTGTATTCGCTTTGAACTAGAATCTTTATGAGTTTCTCATGGAGTTTTGTCTTCTTTTTGTTTAATGGACTGTTAGACATTTTCCTTTGTATTTCAGAAGCTGTTAGTAAACCCAGTTTTCATTCTGTCAGAGATAACATTTACTTTCTCACTGGTGGATAGAATGTGCAGAATTTTGCAACTTCTGGAGTACTTATTGAAGTGGAGCAGTGTGCTGAGGGCTGGGTGGGCTTTTGTTGGCTTGCAGTCTATGTTGAAGTGTAAGAGTAAGTTGTGCACACACCCCGTTGCTTTAGGGGTGGTTCATTCTTTTCTGTCTCCCTTAGCTTGTTCAGGATCAGTTTAATTTGTGTAGGACTAGAGAGAGTGTGTGCATGCTCTGTATTGGTGTGTCCTGAAATGACTCATCTAAACTGATCTTTGGTAAGATTCTAAAGATGATAAACTTGTATCATCTTTATTCTGATCAAAATAGCATTTCTGTAGCTTTGTTTTATTTTATTTTTGTGGTGATCTGAAGAATGCAGTTTTGTCTATTAAGGGTACATAAATGGATCTGAAAGATGTAAGAAGCTCCTTTGCCTGAACATGAGCTCAGGGAATGATCCTTGGTAAAAGTGCAGTTTAGTCTTGAGTTGGTCTTGTAGTGAGGGCTGGAGCTGACAAACGTGGAAATGGACAGCCGCTGTGGTTCCAGCAGTCTCTTCTGTCTCCTTTGTGCTTTGAGTTTATTCTAAAGTTTATTTAAATCTTTTTTTTTTTTTTAATAGCTTGGCATCCTGTGATAATCTATGTTAAAATGCTGTAATAATTCTAGAATGTATTTTTCTACTGTGAGTAAAACATTTAAAAATCAGCTGTTAAAGCGTGAGGGGAAGGTAATGAAATAACTGTTGATTTGCAGTTACTTTGCTTCTCTTAGAATCACTAAGTAAATAAAAATATAAAAATTTAAAAAATCAACAGATTGAAAAGGTCAGATGTGGTATATAGACTTTAATAATAACTTGATGAATTCTGTTGCCTTTATTTATCTGAAAAATCCACAGATTTATTTCTGGTCGTATTTTCAGCTTCCTCTGAAGGGTTACTTTTGCTTTGCTGGTTATTCTTGGATTAAATGCAGGATGTTATTTCTTAGAAAGGGTAATAATTCTTCACTCAATAGTTAAAACTTGGTGAATATCATAATGCTATCTGAAATGTAGTACCAGGAACTTAGGAAAGCAATTTTAATCTGTATTATTTGGTCTGTGTGAAAGGTGATTAGCTACTGCATGTTCACTGAAGACATCTAATTGCATCAACGTTATCTTAAACTCTTGAGGCAGAATCGTCAAATAGTTCTTTACTTTATGCTGTCCTAGAGGTTTGGTAATACAGTATCCCCAATGTTTTCTTTTTTATTTCAGTTCTGTAGAAAGTGTTCTAAAAACGCTTGTGAAGAGCTGCAGACCGTAAGTTAACCAAGTCTTCTGAAACTGGTATCTTTAGTATTACTTTGGAGAGGGGAAAGAAAAGTATTTAAGACAAACACAAAGCAACCCACCAAACCCTATTAGCCGTTCTTTACCTCTTCTACCTCACCATAAGATGTTTGGGTTGGAGTGCAGAGGTTTTTCTGTTCTACTGAAGTTGTGAATGATCAATACTTCAGGTTTGTAGGCTGCTTAAGGTGGAAAACTAAGGGACAGACGTGTTTTATGTTGTGGTGTTTAGACACACTGCGGGTATCTTAGGCTATAACTTTTTTTTTTAATAGTGTTGTTTGAAAATCCCTTAATAGCTAATTAAACTAGTATATCACTTGATAAGGCCGCTTTGTTTTTCAGCTTTTTAGCTGTTACATTTGCTAAGAATGTGTATGCCTGAAGCAGTTTAATTAATTTAGCTAGCAGCTTGAAAGCTGCAGAGCTGTAGAGACTTAAAATGATTTGTTCTTATATTGTATTTTGTGAAGGTTAAGTGGAGTTGAAGAGCACCTATTTATTGCCACTGTCTTAATGTAAAACTAAGATTTTTGACAAATAGCTTAATGAATTTAAATGTTTAGAACCAAAACCAAGCTATGCCCCCAAGATCCCCTCCTCCCAGATTTAAAGCCAAGTCTTTATCTACTGAATGGTTTCCTTGTCTTCAGGTATTTTCCAGAAGATGCCACTGCAGAGATGCTAGATGAGTGGCGGCCTTTGATGTGCCCCTTTGATGTTACCATGCAAAAGGCTATTACCTACTTTGAGCTGTTTCTGCCTACTACCCTTCCTCCTGAGCTTCACCATAAGGGTTTCAAGTAAGTATAAGAGGATGTCTATTGGTATGATGTTCTGTTACAAGTGATTGTCTGTTACAGGATGACGTTTGAAGTCACTCAGGTAAACCAAATTGTGTGGTGTTTAGAGTATGTATCTCTTGAATTCATGTTGTAAAGAATGATATGTTCGTTTAAAAAAAGTAGTATGGAAATGAATGAGTGGATCAGAATAGCTGTACATATTCAAAAGAACATGTTCTATAAAGAGTCTTTAAATTAAAAATTCCCAGATTTCAATTTTTGCAGTGGAGCAGCGTTTGTTTACAGTGCTTTCGGAATTGTTTTTGATGTTGGAGATTAAACTTACTGGGATCTTCTCATTCAGTTCTACCTGTTTCTGTTTGAGCATAGAATTACTGGGGACACAAATGCCTGCAGCGTGGTCTACCAGCAGACCAAATGGTAGCTTTTAAGAGCATTTGTGGAATTCAAGAAATTCTCCTTCTGTAAAAAGTAATCTGGGGGCATTTTATTGCCTGTTCTGAGTTTATCTTCTCAAGAGTAAAGCACACAATCTACAGCAAAGCAAACTAAATTGAATTGAATGCATTTTGCCCGTGAAAGAATAGTAACACAATAGAAATTATTAACCATAGCAAAGTTTTAAGTACCTGTACGCCTCTAGTGTAGCTTCTGATTTGGCTTTCACATAGGCTGAAGTTACAACTGTTATGAATTTGAGAATGAGGTGGAGGTTTTTAATCTACTGTCAAGACGCAGAAATGTGAGACAGTCAGAAGTTTGCTGTAGGAAATTAGTTCAAAAATGAAAACGCATCTTGTCCTTCAAATGTTTCTCTATCTGGATCGTGTTTAAGGTGGGGTTTGACGCATATTAAGTGTGTGTAGGGACTACATAAGCTGGCTAGGGGAAGAGTTATATTTTCAATACAGGATTGGTGAAAACTCCCAAGAAAGGAAGTGAAAATGTGTAGGTCCCTCCAAAAATAACACCTCCTGTTTATTTCCATGGAAACTACGACGCATACCGGAGCGTGCTAGCACTATCTGATAGAGCAAAGTCTCAGTGTACAACACTTTTTTCAAAACAGTCACCATTGCTAGCTGTGCTTTTTTTTTTTTTTGCCAGCAATGAACAACAGTCTGCATCCATAGGAATCTGCATCCATGCTCATAAGAATCTGCATTGCTATCCAGAACATGGCCTGTCTTTCATGTCACTGTCACCATTGCTGGAACACATGACCTCACTGTGCTGATGTTCACATTTTTGGTCTCCATAAATGTTCAGCAAGCATCAGTGAATGTCAGCGGGTGCCACATAGAAAGAATTCAGTCCCATACCTTTGCTTCACATGTACTTCATGTCTGATGGCACTCTGTCAGACTGCTCTTCTGCTGCCATCTGTCACACAGAAACAAAGTGTAACAGAATATTGTTGGGAACCTCTACTTCTGTCCTCCCGACATCTGCCTCTGGGCCAATGTAATAAAATGTGAAGCATTACTTTCAGAGCAGCCCTCATTGTGAATGAATTTAAGCAAGGGACTGGCGTGGAGGATTTGTATCCTTGGATTCGGGTGAATTCAGAATAGAAAATAGTGACAATTGTAACCGTTGGTCAATAGGGAAAAATGTATGAATGAATGTATGAATGTATGAAATGATGAAGCTGAAGTAGATAAGGATCAGAGTTGGAGGTAGCGAGGATACTATAGGAGATGAAGTGATACAAGCATGTCCATGTTGACTGCATATATTTTATTTTTTTTTTGGTATGAGTTAGAATGGCAGGTGAGTTTCTGAGACCACCTGGCAAAATGAGAAATAAATGTCAAGTAGTGGAGGGGTTGCTTTCACAACATAAAAGTTACTTTATGTTCTCTTGCAGGCTTTGGTTTTCTGAATTTATAGGCCTTTGGGTTTCTGTTCAAAATCTTCCCCAGTGGGAAGGGGTAAGTACTGATTATTCATCTTCACTAGAAGAGATCCATTTAAAAATTCCTACTCTATGTTATGAAGTTGAACAATGATCTATTTAATGGTTATTTTTTCTTTCTACTATTATGAGAAGACAATGGTGCTAATGTCATGACTGTTAGCAAGAAGTTATTGGCTGAATAAAGGAGATGGCACTTTGTGCTCAGTGAGCATTATTTAATCACCATCTCAGGCAGCTTCCCTTTACCATTGGAATGCTGGCATTTTTTTGAACTGCCTGCTAACATTTACAATGATGAAAATGTGAAAATGAAGATGTGATTTCTATAACTTAGATTCTGTGAAATTGCATCTTTATTCCTTGTGACATTCTTCACATCTCTAATTTTGAATAGTAATGGGGTATCTTTCCATTAGAGCTCGTGTTCAGTCATTCTGTTTTATTTTTTTCCCTGCCTTTTAGCAGTACACTTGTACTGCTGTCCTCAGTGTAAGCGAGCGTATACCTAACACAGAATGTTTTCCATGCCTTTTAAGTTCAACTTTACTACCTCTACAACAGGTACACTTATTTTGAAGTGCAAAGGAATTTAAATGTAACTTCTGATTTGCAACCCTGCCTCGAATTTGTGTTGAAGTCTTTCGGACATTGGTTTTAGTGTGCTTCCCTGCTTGTTCTTGTCTCTATTACTGCATTAATTTCCTGTAGCTACATTGGTGGCAGTGTTCCATTTCTGCTCTGCACTGATTACATTTTCATATAATTCCCATACTACCTGTGCGACAAGGCTGCTCTCAAAAGAAGTGCCCTAAGTACTGCTGGAAGCCTGGCTTTCATGCAAAGATGTTTTTGTTTTGAAAATGGAAAGTCAGTCTTCATATCCAGGATGACGCTCTAAAATTGTTCTAATTGCACTACCATTATTACGTGCTTCCATGTTTAGAGTCTGTTTTGATCTTCAATTATCTGTCTTCAAAGCAATCTTGCAGAGGTTAGTTTCTTCTACTTTGCGGTGACTGCAATAAGTTGTTGTCATCTTTATTTTAGACACAATAAAGAGCTCTGCTCACCTTGGCCAAGAATACCATCAGGCTATATCTTTCAAGTAAAATCATCTGCCTGCCTTTTCATACACATCTCATGATCAGATACGAACTTAAGAAGTGCGAAGAAAAATATTCTCTACACAACACCCCGGGCAGCCTTAGTGCTGTTGGTGTCAGCTGATCTGTGCCTTGGCTTTACTGCAGTGAAATTTGGCAAATGACCAATGTGCCAATTGTATGTGAACATAAGCTCATTGACCATCTGGCTTCTTTCGCTAATCTCCTGCCTGTGTATACAGGGAAGACTTCTCAGTGTCATTGCAGAAAGCTAATTCCCAAAATACCGTGTAATATAACCTTTGTAGCCCATTCTCTCTCTGGTAGTTTTTGTGTCAGAAGGCTCCTGTACAGGTCATCCTAGTTTGAGTTTGGTTTCCTCACAGTTAGAGGAAGGCAGTCTTTGTTCAAACAAATGGCAATTTTCCAGATCTGAACAAGTTTCATTTATAATTGTCTATAGACATTCCTGCATCTTCCTGATGGTTATCCAGAAAAGTGCAATTTTGTCTCGTCTTTCTGCCAGAAAGATGACAGCCTGTACTTTTAGAACCATTATTTGGCTTGTTTCTGTCAACTTGTTTAAGAAAAGAAACATCAACACACTTTCATAAGTAAGCAGCTGTCTGTGGTATTTTTCTCTCTTCAGCTGACTTTTGACAGTTTGCTCAGAAAGCGCAACGTTTTATTTCTTTTTTTCCCCAAAGATCTTACTTCATGTTTCCTTTTCTGTCTTGTTCACCTTCTAAGGACAGGATCTCTCTTTTCATAAGCTTGGATGTAGATCAGTATATACGTGTGTTCTGACTGTACAATCCAATTTAAACCTCTGTCTGCTGCAAGCTTTTTCTCAGCTTGCTTTGGCAGGAGTTGGATGTGCTGTTTGAAGGGAAGCTTCAGAAAGAGTTGCTTTTGAGGTGCATGGGAAAGGTTGTTTTTTTTTTTTTTTCTCAGTGAGTATTGTCTTGTATCAAACAAATGTAATCCATTTAAGAAATTGTGAGGTTTTCTCGCTGTTGTAGTAGTTACAACTGTCTTGAATTGGATTTGTGGTTTTCAAAAGCTGTTTCATCCTTCAGGCTTGGAAGGTGAACTGTACTTCTGTGAATCTCTCTGAATTGGGCAGGATTATTCAGGGCCTTTGCTTTTGATTGCACCATAGCTTCAAAATACTGGTAGAAACATCAAAGTCTTGGATACCTGACAAGTATTTCCTTACTTGAACAAACTCATAGAAGGTGTGATGGTTGGTTGGTCTTTCTCATGGTCAGGATGTAGGAGTTAGACACACACTCTCCTTCTCTTTGTGTAGTCCTTTTAAGTCCCTGTTCAGAGGACACTTTTCAGTTCTGTTTTGGACTCAAGAGACAGTCGTGACACATGCAGTAGGCTATCTTCAGGACTCGAGAGACAGTCGTGACACGTGCAGTAGGCTATCTTCAAAGATAGTCACATACTGCTGTCTAGTCTGCAAGCTGATGCCTGGGACTTCTACAAGCCACAGAGATGTATAAACTGAAGCTTAAAACATGCCAACCATCAGCCATAGGCAAGTGCATTTTAAGTAGGATGGGTCCTGTAGAAGCTAAATAGTCCTTTGAGATATGCTGGTTGAGTTCTCCTTTGTGTCTGTATATAGGCTAGTATCCCCTTTGAGCTCACCAAATAATTTCACTGGTGAGGAAGCACCATTAGATGAACAAACATTTGCTTGTTGTGGTGCTCCAGCTCTGAGTACTAATAAATGGTATGGTGTATCACTTACAATCAGGATTGCAAAGAACCTGGGTAATGCACTGGCAACCAAAGTGGGTTGCACAGGGCCCTTTTCCTTGTTGGAAAGTAGTAGGCTTTTGGATACCTCTGATTTTTCTTTCCAAGCCTCCAATATTTTTCAGAGCCTGTCTTTCTCATCCTTGCATATAGGAGGACTACTAATTTGTATGTTGTCTTCAGAATGTTCATTAGGACACCTTCCATCAACTGATGCAGCTGATCATCTGGACAAAGGCTGTGAAAGTAGAGAACAAGTTTCTGTTAGAGAAGTTGGTGAAAACCCCAAGCCAGAGCCTATTCTGTTTAAAAGAAAAAAATATATATCTTTTTTTCTTTCTTCCTTTGCTTAAGCTGTATTATGATGGGTTCACTGAGAAGTCTGTCTTACAGCTATCACGTGCAGTCTGTTTCAAACCTTAGCTACAAAGATGAATAGTCTCCTACACCCAACTGATCGTTTTTTGTTGTTGTTTTTTTTAAAGTGACATTGCTTGAAAGACCCTGAGCCTCAGTAAAAATGAGGTTCACAAGTCATCTGCTCTGTGCAAGCTACTCCAAAGGGAAAAAAATTCCAAGCAAAAGCTAAAGTCTTTGCAAAACATATGACATACAGTTTAATTTTTTTTGGTCTGTTGTTCATCTGGTTGTCATTCGGAGTTGCTGTAGAACAGTAAATAGTTAAGAAGATCTAAAATGCTGGCGAATGCATTCTGTCTTTCATGTTAACACGGAGAGCAGAACACAGAAAAAGGGAAGGGTGTGAGTATATCTTCCAGAAATACTATATCTCAACTAAATAGTAATCATAGAAAAAATTTCAGGACATAGAAATGTATATTTTGACAGGCTGTGTCTCCCAGAACTTAGATCACAATTAGTACTTCTTCCCTGCTTTGCAGGAGCTCAGAAGAATGAGTTGACCTCCTGCAGGTTGGATTCCCACAGGTGCATTGTGAAATACGGTTGCTGTTGGTCCTATTAGGACTGAAATCTCCCCTTGCAGATGTTATAGTGCTATGGGTAGCTTTTATTTTGCACCTCTAGATTGAAGGGTTTTGTTCATCCTTTATAATATATTCTAATAAATGCTTCCTTCTTCTGCTCTTGTTTCAGCATCTGGTAAATCTTTTTGCTCGCTTGGCCACTGACAACATAGGGTACATTGACTGGGATCCTTATGTACCGAAGGTAATGCTTTTCGTTTTATGAAATTACGTTGTTTACTTTCAGTGTTAACGTGCGAAGGATGATGCATATCCCCTTTGTGGGTCCTATACTGCTGAGCCCCAGCTTTTTCAGTTAGATACGTTCATTTGAAGACCTGATTTGAGCTATCCTTTTGTAAGAAAAACCTCTGGAAGTTGGTACTGCTATCACCTGACTTAAAGCCCAACCAAAGCAACAAAATACCTTTCCATATAGAAGTGCTGTCTGAATATATATGATTAATCCCCCTTGGAAGTAAATGCTAATGACATTCATTTGATATGTACCACTTTCCAGTCTTTCACCACACGGATTTTTAAAGATGTTCATAGTAGTTATATTGTTTAAAAAAATAGTAATTAAGACCCTCTTGTTGAAGAGAAAATTGTACAATTTTAATGTGTTTGTGATATAAACATTTCTGAAATTGAAGACTGTTTCCTTGCAAGGTGTTCCTAATACAGATTAAAAACAGTAATTTATATTTTATCTCAAAGAGTAAAAGCAGAAAATGAGACATAAGTACAACCAAACCATTATTCTTCACTTGGTACCAGTGGTATTAATTAGTGTTTTTACTAACTTGTGTTATGCTAAAAAATATCAAAGGCTTTTAAATGGAGGTCTGCCCCGCTATTTTGTGCTATGGTATTTGTAGCAGACCTTGTGATAATGGGAGAAAGAAACACAAAATAATGGCATGTCTCAAGGTGTTAATGTGTTATATGCTTTGCTGATGAGACATTTAAATGGAATATTTAAAAATAATAATCAAGATCTCCAGAACAGTACTGGTATTTACATGATGTCGTTTTACATCTTAACTTCTGTGGAAGAGTAAGATTTAGCTTTTTTCTCCCAAATAACGTGGGTGGGTTTTGACTGGTTGCTAAAATCCTTCCTGACAGAGTTGTGGTTTAGCTGTTCTTTTGAGTTAACTTCAACTGAAAAGCTAGTGGTTTTTTCTTTTTAAATAAACTGATAACACTGACGTTTTTCAAGTGTATATTTCTGTGTTTGCACCACAGTGCTAAAAAGACATGCTTGTGTAAGGTTTGGCTTTACTTCTCACTGCTGCTCTTTAGCATCTGCATTGCTGTTGTGGTCCCATTTGTAACAGAACATTTTGGAATTTGGTTTCGTTCCCTGTTGTTATTTGTTAGATTTAAATATCTTAACTGTTTATTATTTTTTGTGCATCTGTTGCAAACAAGGAAAGGTCCGTGACTTTCTATGTTAGCGTTCTGTAGGAAGTGTTACAAATCCAGGTTAATTGTTCCTTTTTGGTGGGGGTTGTTGTGGGGAAATGAGAGTTACGAAACAAAATGAAGAGAGATGCATGTGTTTTACTTCTTTCGCATAAAATGTAATGGAAATGGTTGAAAAACTATTCATTCTCTCCTACGTGTGCCACCTCTTCAGCAGTGTGTGAGGAGAATATGTATTGTCTGAAGGGATTTCAGGCTATGCATATTTCATTTCATTTTTCTCATGCTGCTAACTTGAAATCTAGACTTCTGAATTTTTCAAGGAGTTAAAGTATTACAGCTTTCTTGTGAAAATACTTTTTCTGTCCTCACCTCACACTTGCCATTTGAAACTAGTTGCTCCTAAAAGTGTGGTTACTTTGCCCAGAAAATGTTTGTTCCAAGCAAATAAAACTTCACAGGAGTGTTTTGCCATGGTAGCTTTCTGCACCGTTCCTATTTCATGGCTGACTTACAGCATGCAACCTTTTTTTCTTCTTTTTCTTTCTTTCTTTTTTTTCAATACAGATTTTTACCAGAATTTTGAGGAGTTTAAATCTTCCGGTGGGAAGTAATCAAGTTGTGGTTCCAAGATTCCTAACAAACGCTTACGATGTAGGACACGCAGTAATGTGGATCACAGCCATGATGGTTAGTAACTTTTTCATGAAGTATAACAAAAACTGTTAACACAAAGCTTTAAACAAGCAAGCATATGAAATAATGTTCTGTTCAGCTCACAGCAAAAGCATTTTTTAGGCTAACTTTTGCCCAAGGATTGTTTAAAGGTAGATTGTTTCACTGTCTGCTTGGAATGCAGTTCCAAGGTTTATTTCATAGCTGCTGTCTGTGGCATTCTGGAAGAGCTAGCTATGAAGGCCACTGTGAATGCATGCCTAAGACCTCCCTACCTATTAAATCATTCATTTTTAGAGTGAACCTCATCAGATCAGCTGGATCTTGCTAGTTAATGCTGAGTTGAGGGTTGCATATTTCATTCTGATGCTTTGAAATATGGCTGTGGTAAATGAGTACTCTCTTTTTCTTGAACTATTGTGTGTTACCTTTTCATTTTAACTTAGCCTGTGTAATAAAATTCTGTGCTTTGTTTTTCACAGGGTGGACCAAGTAAACTAGTACAGAAGCACTTGTCTGGGTTGTTCAATAGCATTGCTTCTTTTTACCATCCTTCAAATAATGGACGTTGGCTGGTGAGTTTTTGCATGTCAGAACAATAACTTTGGTATAAGCAAAGCAGAACTGTTGAATCAAACGTGTTGATGCATTATGTGCTCTAGTAGCCAGCTTGTTTGTTGGTTGTATCGTAGTTTGAGGATTTAATTTTCAGTTTGTCAATACTGTGATTCAAGTTATACTTTTATTCTCAAGCAAGGAGCACAGAATACCCTTTCATGTTGCTGACCTACCATTTCTAAGCTAGCAAAACCTGGTTTTGTTTCACCGAAACAAAAACCCATTTTTAATGCGTATCTAGTCTGGCAAAGCTTGACTTTTTTTGTGGTGTAGCTGGTTTAGTCTTCTGCTAGAATACTTAAGAATACCCTTGTGATAGCTGATAAAAGTACAGGTTAAAATGACAGAACTGGTCTGAGTTGTGTCAGAAGAGCTGACTTGTTCTAGCATAGGATGTTACTTGAGTGTGATTCTGCAGAGAATGCTCTCGTGTCCTAATTAGTGGTAAGTAATCTTGGTTATTGACTGCATACCTTGAATGAGTTTCTCATAAAAAAAACCAAAACATTCTTTGCAGGTTATTTGTTAGTATTTTGGGAACTGAAATTTAATGATGCGAGGAGCCTTACATTTTAGAGCTCTTCTGAATTTTCCTCTATTGTAGCCATATAGCTTCGAAATACTTGCTGTGTTGGTCAGTCAGCACCTCAGTTTCTTATGCTGCAGGGTGACTAACTAGCATTTCTCACGTATTGAACAGAACAAACTGATGAAACTACTTCAGAGGTTGCCCAGCAGTGTTGTCAGAAGGCTGCATCGTGAGCGCTACAAGAAGCCGACTTGGTTAACTCCTGTGCCTGATAGTCATAAACTTACTGATCAGGATGTTACAGACTTTGTAGAATGCATTATTCAGCCTGTTCTTCTGGCTATGTTTAGTAAAACTGGAAGCCTGGAGGCTGCCCAAGCCCTGCAGAACCTTGCACTGATGCGTCCTGAGTTAGTAATTCCACCCGTACTTGAGAAGTAAGTATGAACTGTGTCAGCCTCCCTGTTCCCTTTCCAGCAGGTAAATACTCAAAAGCACTTACCGGATGACATGCGGTCTCCTTGCTGCAATGAATGCTTCCAGTGAGAGGTGTTGCTAAATTAAGCTTAATGAGCACTACTGAGCAGTCAGCCGAGGGGGAGGACGTGATTTTTTCTGGGTTTATTTTTTTAAACATCTGGTTAATGGAATCTTTCTGGGAGCTGTCCATAGTTTGTGTAATGTAGGGCAGTCCCTCAGATTGTCTGCATTTCTGTTATCATTTTCTGAGAGATGGGGGGGTGAGTCAGCTTAAAAGGCAACTTTATAGTGTCTATTTACCAGCCGTGTTGTGCTGCCTTGTCAGCTTTGTCTTAGAGCCAAATATGAGTGGTGATACTGCATGTTTGTGTAATGCTTCTGTTTTGTGTCAGGATGTGTGTGTTACGGATTGTTTAAAATTAGTGTCATTGCTTTTGACTTGGTAAGCAAATCACAGAAGTATGTGTCCGTATAAAGTAGTTGGTTTGTATGACTACTAATTCCTTGATGCCTGAAATTCCAAAGAACTAACTCCTTCCTGTCTTCAGTGGAAGCTTGCTTTCTAGGCTCTTGCCCTTGTTTCCACATGCAGTCCTTCATACTTTACCAGCTTGTGTTGTAAAACCAGTGGAGAAATGAATTTGTATCGAAAAGAGCCATTCCTGAGTTCCATACCATACTGACTCAACTGTTTATGAAGTCTTGATTAATCTGCTTTTATATGAAAATATTTCAAGCATAACATTTCTAACAGGCACAGCAGTGAACATCAGTATTGGGTCTGACTACTGCTTCTATTCTGAGAGCAGACTGAACGTCTGCTCTGTAGATAGAGCTATCCCTGATAAGTTTGCCTTGGCTGCAATTGTGAATTCATTTTGTTGAGAAGATGTAGGTCCTTTATGCTTTGAGTGATGAAGGGCAGGGGTAGCACTATGACTCCTGTTTGAACGGTAGGTTATTGACAGCTGTACAAAGTGTTACACAGTTTGCTGAGAAGTACCTACCGTAAAAATAAATAAATAACTTTAGAAATGCTGGTAACTTAACAGATTTTAAATTAAAAAATAAAATTGTAAACGCGTTTCAATTTCTCTGTTCATAGGCAGTTGAGGCAAATTTTCTTGCACGCTACACAAACCTTACACTTTAATGTACACAGCTTCCATCAGCTTATGTAGTGCTGCTGGCAGTAGAATGGTGAGAGTTCTGTAGTCAAGGACCACCTCCTCATTGCTAAACCACCTGCAGGAATTCGTCCTTAAAACCCTAAAACAAGAAGAATGTAATAGCATCGAATCTAGGGCTACACGAAGTTACTAATTTCCATGCAGCAACTGCTAACAAATTACCTGATTCTGAAATTTTGAAAGAAACAGCTGTTAATATACAAATGTTAAGTCCACTGGGGAAAGATTACCAAAAGGACATTCTGAACTGTTGATTTCCTTAATCTTTTCTTGCAGAAGCTGTGTACCTTTTTGTAAAACAAACAAACAAAAGGACAAGACAAATTGTTCTTTTATTTTCTGTGATAAAACAATGATTTTCCTAATATGATTGCTCCTGCACCCTATAGAACATATCCTGCACTTGAGACACTGACAGAACCTCATCAGCTCACGGCTACTTTAAGCTGTGTAATCGGAGTAGCTCGTAGTCTGGTATCTGGTGGGAAGTGGTTTCCTGAAGGTCCAACGCACATGCTACCTCTACTGATGAGAGCTTTGCCTGGAGTGGATCCAAATGACTTCAGCAAGTGCATGGTGAGTGTATCAACCTTACCTCTTCTTTGAATGTACTTAGCTAATTGCCTCGGTCTGAAAGCTTTTGTTACATTTGTATGAATGCAAGGAAAACTTGTATGTCCAGAAATTCTTTGCATGATTTTGTTTCTGGCACAACACTGCTTGCAAAGACGTGATAATAAAGCTTCTAACTTAAGATAATGCCTTTGGCTTGTTGGACTGCCACGTGGATCTTTGACACCAGACTGTGATAAGCATTGTTCTGATTTTTTGGGCAGCTCTAAAAATAGGTGTTCCAAATTTGGTAGCAAATACAGAGAACCTTTTATTTATTGCTAGGTTTCATTAAGTCAAGTCCCAGAAGCCCATGTCGTGAGGGCTTCATTTTCCTTGACTACTCAAAAAATTTTAACATCAGCCTTTTTAGCTTCAAAATCCAACAGAAAAGTGTTATTTTGCCAGAAAATAGTTTTCTTTGTGCAGTTACAACTTTGGTTAGTTTTTCAACCCAAAATCAGAAATAATTAGGTGGTGTTTTGGACTGAAAGAATTGATCTGTAGAATTTTTTTTATGTAATGATTTGTTTTAGCTGCCATACTTTAATTGGGAAAGCTTTTTAATGTGTAGAATACAGCATTTATTAAAGAGCTGTTTGCAACTCTCAACAGATTACATTCCAGTTTATTGCAACATTTTCTACTTTGGTGCCTTTAGTAGATTGTTCGTCTGTGTTGCAAGAAAGGGATGATCTCTCAGAGGTAAGAGCACTGTGCAGTTGTAAAAATGAAACCATAACTTACAGACTTCAGCATAATTTCTAGCAATGGAATTGTGTTCAGAAGTGTAGTATATTTGCTGCAGTCTTTTTATGGGTGTGAGCTACGTTAAACAAAAAATGTTCTGCACAAACTTTATTTTTTTGTTGCATTTGCTTCTAGTCAGTGTGGTGGAGCTGATACCAGAGTTGTTTTAAGGTATACGCTTACCTTTAACATGCCTTTAAGGGCTGTTTCCCTACAATGGGAAACTATTGCAAAATACTTGTACTCTTGAAGTGTTCCTGTAGTTAGGTTTCTCTTTTCTGATTAGGATGTTATTGCTATCTCTTCAGATCTTTCTTAATCTCCTCTGTTGAAGAGATAACATCATTAGACAGGGAGCACCTTTTCTTATTTAACTTTGCTGCCTCTTCTTTATTAGCCTTGGTCTCCCTGCCAATTTCCCAAGAGTGTTTTTAATACTTTGTCCTTTTTCTTCTGCATGTAACAAAAAAATAAAGAGGGAATGGGAAATAATTTTTCTATTCTATTCTTTCTATTCTGATTTTCACTAGATTTTTGATTCTACTTTTGATAGAAATAATATGTGTCCAGCATGTTCTGAATGTGGCAGCACCAGTATCCACTATCGTAGTTGGAACTGCCACATGGAAAATTTGGTCTGCTGTTTAGGAGACTTCATGTAGCACTGAGAGCAGCTAATAGCTACAGGTTTTGAATGGCCAGAGTGCTACTGGAATGTTAATTTCCTTGCCCTGAGGCTGCAGCTCTCCAGAGCTGACAGTGGAGTTTGTATGATGAATGTGTAATGCAGATATGGCAGCAAAGACCACTGCCACAGTTGGCACTCACTGACAGGCTGCTAGAAAGGAAGATCAGTAGTAAAGGCTGAAGGTTGTATCCATAGAGATGAACCCCTTTTCACCTTGAGAGGCTATTCTGGCTAAATATCAAGGCCAGAATGCTCGATTGAGCAGTGCAAAGTATATGTAGTAATTGTTTTCATGTACTCAAAGCTATCCAAACTCTGTTTGGTGGGAGATGTAGTCTGTATCACATAAAATTTGAATGTACTTTTGAAGCAGTTGATAGAGGGTATCTTTATATTATGTTTTCCTAAGAAAAGCCAACCTTCTGTGTTCTTTTGGCATTGGAAAATTGTAGGTGGAAAGAGAGCTGTGCTCTGCAACAGCAGAATTTGAAGATTTTGTGCTACAGTTTATGGATAGGTAAGTATGCTAAAGATAGGTGAAAGCCTGGCATGAAGAACTTAATACAAATTCCCAGTTCCAATTAACTAAAATTGTACTTACTGTACTTACTGCATTTCTTTAGGTGTTTTGGACTTATAGAGAGCAGCACGCTGGAACAGACCCGAGAAGAGACTGAAACAGAGAAAATGACTCATCTAGAGAGTCTAGTTGAATTAGGACTGTCTTCTACCTTCAGTACAATCCTTACTCAGTGTTCGAAAGATATATTTAAGGTATGTAAAACATGGCATAGTCTGTAGATCTTTGAGTCTTAATTTTCTGTTGTGAATTGCTAGTGAGTTCAGATTCTTCCTGTGTTATCCTGTTAGGATCTCATGCATTTTAGCCAAGGAAGGGGTTTGGAGAATTTAGGACTTCATGTGAATTTGCTTTGTGATTTTATATGCATCAGTTCAGAGTTCTGAGCATCAGGAGGTGCTCTTTTTGTAGCCAGTGATAATTGCTAGAGTTCTTTCTTACAGCTTTATCACTTTGTTGCTTTAGGCAGGGATTTCCAAGTCTTTGGATGTTAATGCTGACTTACCCAGTTCCTGCTTTCCTCTTTTCTCCAATCTCCCTCGTCTTCCACTGAGCAGAAGAAGCAGTTCAGGGAGCCATGTGGCTAATGAGATCAGAAAAACAATTTGTATTAAAATCCCTCAGGGCTGGTGTGGGGAATCCATAGTGTTACACAGGTGGATTCTTTCCTTGTTGTTTGGGGGTAACACACTTTATTCTGTTTATATTTTGTAAATATTTTGAGATGCTGATGGTACATTTTGAGTCATTGCTTTGGATACATAGGTATCATTTTGGTTGGAATCTTGCAAATGCAGATTCTTCCTTTTTCCTTACTGCATGTGATTATTTTAGTAGTGAACAACCTACATGTATGCTAACTACTAAAATAGTCAATTCCTTATTTATTTGTTAAATAAGGGATATCTTGGCTTTATTTCACTTTTGCATGAACAATAACAGTTTTCATGTAGGCAGATTGCGTCTTATCCAGGGAAAGCTGCTTTCCTATATAGTTTCTCAGAAGCATCCCCAAGCTTTGATCAGTCAGCTCAGTGTATCTCACCTCCTTTTTTCCCAAGGTGAACATTTTAGATGTCTTTCCATCCTAAAGCTGGATGTCCCTTTGTGTCATCAGTTACAGCACTGTGTGTTTTTAAACTTGGAGAGGACCCAGGGGAAAGAATTCGAACCTTCCCATAACTGAATGGACTTTAGTGACAGTGGATCATGTCATGTTATTTTTCATGAGTACAGTAAATACAAAGGTGGGAAAAGCCATGAAAGTCAGCAAACTAGGAAACTACTTTGGTTGACCTTCTTATCATTGCTGCTTTTGTAGCAGCATTTTTGCTATAGCTGAAGGCAGTAAGTATGCAGATAGGCATAGGTGCACATAAATGGAGTCAAATGTACTGATACCATTTAAGATTTTTTTTCCTGAGCAGTTAATTCACACACAGCTTTCTATCCTTTCTATTCTCTAGTGTAATTAAATTGAGTGGTTAAGTTTTACTCAGCTTCAGGCATTGTACAGAACTGATTTGTCTTCTCTGTTCTGATTTCTAATGTGAATCATGTCTGCTATCGTATATTTAAAAAAACTATTATGTACAGATGCTGCCTTCTATGTTTTTAAGATGAAACGTTTTTGTTTTTGTTTTTAAAAAGCACATGAAGAGCTGACCTCTGTCCCTTTCTGTTATTTTTAGGTTGCCTTGGAGAAGGTTTTCAACTTTGCCATTTCAAATATATTTGAGACAAGAGTTGCAGGTCGAATGGTTGCAGATATGTGTCGAGCTGCAGTAAAAGTGAGAGAGGATGCTCTTATTTCACTCTTATTTCACTTATTTCTAGTTTTAGTTTATTAAAAAAAAAAAAAAAAAAAAAAAAAAAGAAAACCAAGAAGTCCATACTACTTTGTTACATGAAATCTTTTATACCTTAAAGATACAGGAGGCTCTTAATATCTTAAAATTAAAAGGTTGTATTTAGCAGTATTTTCTTAATTGCTTTTAATGAGTGTTTAAAAATCATAGAATTGGTTGGGTTGGAAGGGACCTCAAGGCTCATCAAATTCCAACCCCACTGCCACAGCTGGGCCACCACCATCCAGATCTGGTACTGGACCAGACTGCCTGAAGTCGTATGGACTCTAGATTGAATTGTTGTTAATTTGAGAATAGCCTGTGTTTCTTAGTAACAGTATTAGAAGGTTTGTGTCAGTGTCAACACTGAATTTGTGATGCATCTTTTTAAAAAAACTATTTGTAATGGCTTTTCATAATGCTGTTTCCAGTGCCGTCCAGAGGAATCCTTGAAACTGTTTGTACCACATTGCTGCAATGTTATAACTCACCTCACAGTCAGTAAGTTTTTAATGTTTTTAATACTACACTTGCTTTGCTGTGGATTGACTTTCGTTAAGCATGAAAATAATATTTAGAATTTCCATGGCTATTCATCATTTCGTCTCAATAATGGAAAATTATTTCTGTTCATTATTTCTTAGGAAAAAAAAAGAAGTGCTTGAGTAATTTCTTGGCAGAAATCTCTGCAGTGAAAAGAGCACATTTATTTATTTAATGTTTGGAGACACTTTGAATTGTTAAGTGATTTCCTCAAAGTATTCAAGATCTTAAATAAGTAAATTTTGGTTGAATGGGGGTGAAATATTAGTTGGAAGTTAGCCATAGAGGGCTTGCGAGTAAATTTTTGGAGCACAGGCATCTGTTCTATAATTTCACTGGCTTGCAAAACCTGCCTGCAGCGTGGTTACAGCAGTGCTGTTCGTTTGTTCCTCTAGATGATGACGTGTTACGTGATGAAGAGCTAGATAAGGAGCTACTTTGGAATCTTCAGCTTTTGTCAGAGGTAGTGTAAAGAATACTCTCACTGAGCACGTATGCAGTTGAACCTTATTTGATGCCTCTGAAAGAGCAACAAAACTGAATACTGCTGTTAAACGTAAATGTTTTATGAATGACATTGCATAACTTCTCTAAATGGGGTGTAGGTAGATGTCATTTGAAGGAAATAACCATGGGGGCTGTACATGGAATAATATTAAAGCACTTACTACAAACAGTTATCAAGGAGTAGAGAAAGGGGGTTCAATTTAGGGAAAAGTGTATTGTGGTGAAGGTAAATGTCTTAAAGTGCATTTCAATATGTATAAACAATGCTAGAAAACTTTGAACAAGATCAAGGGGATCTTGCTCTTGTGTGTTACTTCTTCAACAGTAGAAGTGTTAGTTTGTGTGCTAGTTGTGTATTAAATCCAAATTTTGTGTGCTGTGCTGAATGAAATGTGGTACAGGATCAGTTGAGTGGTGTCATCATCTCTTTAGTCCTCCAGAATATCATCTGCTATATTTACTTTTCTAACATTTGTCTTTCCTGTTAGATCACTCGAGTGGATGGAAAGAAGTTGCTGCCATACAGGGAGCAGCTTGGGAAGATTCTGCAGCGAACCCTACATTTAACCTGTAAGCAGGGTTACATTCTGTCTTGTAACCTACTGCATCATCTTCTTCGTTCTGCTACACTTATCTACCCCACAGAGTACTGCAGTGTGCCAGGTGGCTTTGACAAGCCTCTTTCTGAATACTTTCCTATCAAGGCAAGGATTTTCATTTATTTAGGATTAGAGGATTTGACTTTCTTTTTAAAAAACAATCATACACAATATTAATTGTTTTAATTTGGAGATTTCTGAACGTAGGTAGCAGCAATGGAAAGTGTAATTGAAAGATGCTTTAAGCTTTTAAATGTGTAGAGCAAAAATATCAAGTTTCTTAAAATTATTGTTAACAAAAAATGAATACTGACTTGTTTTGAGTAATTATATAGCATGACATGTTTTATGATGTGTGTGTTTTACAATGATTGCATGACTACAATAAGGTAAAGCAAAAGCTGTCTGCTCATGTTTCTTAATCTTGTAATTATATGATGCCTTCAGTTGAGACCTAGCTATCTTGAAATGCAGTGTTAAGGTTGCAAGAGAGTTTTGCTGTTCACTTAAATATCCAGTTAGAGAAAGCATTACAGCACTGGAACAAACTTAATCTTTTACCTGCTATATAGCCTTTTCTTTTTCCTTTTCACATTACTTGATAAATGTTATCATTAGATACAGCAAGTAATGTTGGAGACATGCAAAAAAGGAGTGTAAATAAATCACTGCAAAACTGTTGCCAAAAAGGAGATATGGTATTTTTTCAGAATTTGCAATAATGTTTTTGAATTTGAATCTGGCCAAAGAAACAAGAAAGTTATACTTCAGTTACACCTTAACAGTCCTTTGCCTTTTAGTCCTTCCAGATATGTGTTATGTTCCAGGTGTATGCAGACAGTATATTAGGTTTGGGATTACTATGTTGTTTTTTCCTGAAGTTCTCTGAATGTAGCAAGTTCTTTGCAGTAATGTTAAGTGGTTTTCTAAAGGTTTGGGGTTTTTTGTTTTTTTGTTGTTTTTTTTTTTAAGATTTGTATCATTTGTTTGATTAATATGAGATGTCTTTATTTAATATAGGACTGGGGTAAACCAGGTGACCTGTGGAACTTGGACATCCAGTGGCACGTTCCTTCATCTGAAGAAATAAACTTTGCTTTTTATTTGTTGGACACTTTTCTTCAACCTGAGCTCACCAAACTAGAGCACTATGCAACTGGAAAACTAGAAATGTCCAGGTCAGTGGTAATAGGTGATACAGAGGGAATGCCTTTAGCCACTCGTGTCTTCAAGTGGTTGCTGCCAGCTGTACTAGCTCTACAGACCTTAAGGAGCAAAATGCTGCAATGTTACGATGTTTTAGGGTATTCCAAGTATCTTTCAGAGGTTCTTAACTTTTCAAAGTGCATAAAGTTGGAAGTGCATTTCATGAAATTGATAACAGATGATAACAGATTATTTGGAACAGAAAAACTTTTAAAAAATAAAATAAAATCTGAGGACACTTTATATTGTTGTGGAGGAGTGCATGTTTTTGATATATACCCTAAATTATGACTCTTAAATTTTAGTCAGCAAGAAAGTTTTTCCTCTGCACTCTCTATTGTTACTTTGGTATAACCATTTGTCTTTCCTGAGGTATGAAATGGGGTGCAGAACCAATTTGGCTTGCAAATCTTTTTGGTGCTCCCTTTCCTACAGTTGAAAGGATTGAGTGCATAGAGTGGTCCTGCAGAAAGTGGCAGTGTGGTAACTGAGGAGGTAATGGAGTGTCACTGCATGAACAAAGGCGAGCAGAGGCAAGATTATTATTAGCCAATGTTGTTAAACTTTGTTAGTGTGAAACCATGGCTTTGAAGGATAGTTTCCTAACCACAAGACAGTCATGAGTTTATTACATGCTAAAGCATTTACAAGTTTCAAATAGCTGAAGCTTTTTACAGTCCTCTCAAGAAATCTTTTTCTTGTATTAAATCCTCCTAGCCTTGATATAGCTAAATGTAGGTGTTCATACTTCATCAGCTGTTCATTGTTCAACATCATATCTCATACAGTACAGTGCTGCCCTACGTGTAGCACAGTGTATCAGGCACCTAACTATATGTTTCTGTCCTAGCAGGGTCCCACACTGCTTTATTCCTGAAAAAGGCAATATGTGCTTGACAAATCAGTGCCACCTAATTGCAATTGTAATTTATACTTAGGCTAAAGGAAGAAAGCATATGTCTCCCATATAGGTCTTTAGCTTATTTGCATATGTTGTTGTTTTGTTTGTTTCGCTTTCTTCTGTTTCTGTTTGGCACCTTGTATGTAAAGCAGCCAGTTTATAACAGAATTGGGCTTTGAATTGGTCAGGGCTCTGCTGTGCTACCTAAAGAAATAAATGATGATGATGAGGGCCATTTAGCTGAGTGTTTGAATTGCAAATTACAGTGGAATACAAGATAGCGTAGCTGCAGGAATAGAGAATGCATTAAGTGGCTGAGGATGTAATGAGTGTGAATAAATGAGGATGCCAGATAAAACTGCTGGTGCTTTAAATGGCACTGTTTCAATCAGTAGCATTTTTGTTGATTCTTACATCATAAATTTTATATCTCTTAAAACTCTTCCCAACAATAGCACTAACAGAACACACTAACTGCAGAACAGACAGCTTTACCCCAAACAGTAATGTTTTTTGAATATTTTGTTTGTCTGTTCTGAAGTCAGTGTGTCTCATTATCCTTAAGTTTCCTCTTGCAGACTTCAAAAGCTCCCCATGAGTGTTGACGGTAAATAATAGAATCTGATTACAGAAAGCAAGCAGTGCTTAAAAAGACTCTTTTATGAAACATCACAAAACATATGGTTTATCTTCTGTATATTCTGAAGTATTTCACAAGACAGTTACAGTAATCAGTTTTTCTTTTTTTTTTTTAAGAGATGACGTGCAGCAGTGTCTTGCCATAGTGCATAACTGCTTGATTGGGTCTGGGAATATTCTGCCTCCTCTGAAAGGAGAAAGGATAGCTCACCTGTAAGTAGATTTTATTTATCTATCACAAATGTTTTTAGCATATTATGGTATTACTTCATATTTTTTCAGTATTTTCTTACTGCCATTGACACCCAGCTGCTTCTAGTGACTGTTTTTAACCCATTCCAGTGTGTAAAGGTGCAGAAACTTAAAATATGAGTTGCAGAAGCAATGGAGTGCTTAAAACATGAAATAATGTTTAATCTTTTCCTGTGCAAGGCTGTGCAAATGTTTTTAAATGGTAGGTGACAGCATTGCCTTGCTGATGCAGTTTTATATGAAGGAAATGGAAGCTGGCATATATTTGTATGGTTTTTCTCCTCCAAAGGACACCTGCCATCTCTGATAATCTCCCTGAACAAGCACACATTCTGTACTTAGCTTCTTTCTGGCTGTTTTCTTATCTTAAAGTAGGAAGTAAATCCTATTCAAATGCTCCTACCCTTGTGGAATGTAATAAGAACTCCAGCAAAGATGCCTGAGTGAATTTTCATTTGGGAAGCAACAAGAACAATGCTTGTTGCTTTATAGTGGTTTGGGCTTTGAATAGACTCGTTTCATAGATTGCTGCTTAAGTATTGGCTTGTTTGAGAAACTGTGTTGAAATATTAATACTGAATTTGATCTCACTATTCATGTATTTATATATTGTTTTGAAACATGGAGGGTGTGGCTTACGGTGAGGTCTTTGTTTGGTGATTGGAAATGCACTTCTGAGGTGTTTTGGTTTTTGGCTCAAGTTTTGACTGCTAGAAGTCTAAAAGAACATTGGCAGGATTCTGATGTGTTACTTTGGGTGCTGAGCTGCTGTGAGCTCCTCGCAAAAGGGAGAGTTCTCTTTTGAGAGTATCTAAGAGCATGTGTTACGCTGGAGTGCTGTGCAGAGGCCGTTACCGTTGGCTGTATGAAACAATCAAAGGAATCTAAGTAATCTTTTAGTTAAAGAGACAGTGCAAGGTACTTAGCCTGATTTAGAATATCTTCTAGAAGAAGGCCACCTGAAGGGCACTGCAGTCATTGGCTGTTCTTGTACCAGTAATGTGATGTGGGACCCATGTCAGCATCACTGCTTGGTTCAGTCAGTCCTTAACTTGGGACCATGTCTGTGGTTTCATTCTTGGTCTGGGTTGCTTAGGATCATCCTTTGGTATTTTTGGGTGGGAGCTGTGAACTCTTTGTACAGGTTAAGACAAACATCTTATAAATGTTTTGAATGGAAGATCTGCTTCATTCTGTTATCTGTGCTTCCTTATTGAATACATACAATTTATACAACAGTATGTATATACAACACAATTTATACAGCACCAGAAATCAATCTGTGACTAAAGAAATGGAAATCTTATTTTTCTTAAATCTTAATTTTGACATGTAATAATTTATTCTACTTAATGACTGTAGAGCTTGAGAATCCTTCATTATTTGTACTCTGAACAGGCTTTCTACTTACTGATGAAATAATAGGTTTTGCAGCCACTTACTACATTTACATCGAGGCTTTTAGAAACCATACTTAAAGCAGTGTATCTTTTCAATCACTTTATACAGGGCTATGGATTTTCCCCACTGAAATTGAGTGAATTTTGAGTATCCTTCAGTTCTTTTTATGTGTGATTTGAATAATTTGAATTATCACAAATTTATATTTATTATATATATATATATATATATATATATATATATATATATATATATATATATAAAATATGGGAAATCTGAGGGAAATAGAGTGGATATGTGCACAGATAGTTATTTTTTGACCTCTTAAGGTGGATTGAATACTTCAGGAGATCCCATCACAGTTTTACAGACTTCCTATCAAATACACGTTAGCTCCCTGTAAGTTTATTCTATGTATTTGGAAGGAACAGTAATAAAGATCAGTATCAATGAAACACCTTGAGAGGCTGGGTGATCCATCTGGGGCAAATGGTGATGATGATTCTATGATTTTATGCAATTTTGTTCATTTTGAAGGTGCTTCTTAAGAAATGTATGTCTCAGTGGATTACTGTAAGTAAGTGGGCATCACAGAATGGTGCCAAGATGGAATGCATGCTCTTCAGGGCCTCAGTCTTTTCTCTTCCTTCCCTAGGAAATCCCTGGGATATTTGTAGGGAAGAAGACCTCTTCTTATTAAAAAGCAATATTAAACAGGCTGCTTTCTATGCCATGTGTTCACATTCTGCAAGAAAGATTATAAGCCAACTGTATATAGCAAGTTCAGCAAAAGCACCTCCTTTAGAATAGAGAGGATTTCATTTTAGTTATGGTTGTTTTATGAGTTCTGGGATGTTTTTTGTTAAGATAGCAGATGCACACAGTAGGAGCAGGCTTGGGAATGTACATGAAGCACTGATTTGAAACCAAAGGATGTTTGTTGTCAGTGGCTAATTCAGTTACACAGAGTGCCTGTTTTAAGTACTGAGTGGGCACAGTAGCTAACACTGGTGCTGGTAATATTCACTGTCCTCATGTGGCAGTGTAGGAATATTTTAAATGCAAGTGTTGCTTAAATAATAATAAAAAAATCAGTAGTATGTAGCCTCCGTTGGTGTGCAGACTGCTCCCTCTGCCCAGATGCTCTTTTCCTTTAGAGTCTGTTTGGTTTGTCTGTTGCCCAAGTATTTGCAAACCCTGTTCTGGGAGTCTGTTTGCAGCCTCGTGCAGGGGACCCTGGGGAAGGCAGTAGCAGGAGTGAAGAAGAAAGAAGAGATATTATTTCAATATATTTAATTGTTTGTTTGTAAAGCTAAAACATACTGATAGCTTTTGGCCTTCGTGCATAGGTATGTTTTGTTAAAGGACATGCAGTTAGTAAGAGGCAAATAAATAGCTGCTATATTACAGCTGTCTCAGCCTTACTATTGCTGGTGTTTATAAGCAGCTTTCATATATTTTAATTGGTTTAATTTGCTAATTAATTTAACTGACTTAGTCATAACAGTGTGTGCGGTATGGAGCAAGATGACTTAAGTGAATGAGGAGTTAATTGGTGCTTTTTTTTTTTTTTTTTTAGTTTAAGTAACACAGAAAGCTAATTACAGACATTTTATATTGACCGTTTGTCACAGATGCCACAGCGTGGCTGAATGCTCGTTTCCTTGCTGGTTGGTGTAATCGACCTGTGGTGTAGCACAGAATTCTCATGAGGGGTTTGGTTTTGTTGTTTTTAAAGGTAAATTTCAGTCTGTAGTGCTAAATCAATGAGGCAGTCCTCAGGAGGGCTGAGAGGCACTGCTTGGTCACTGTGCTGCTAGAAGCAGTGAGTCTTGCCTTCCTGTCCTGAACCTTGAAAAAACAAATTGCAGCCACAAATACAGCAGGCTGCTTTCCACTGACACTGAAGCCATTTCCTGCTGGGAGGTTGTTGTTGCTGTCATTCTTTTGAAGTTGTTTTACAGTAGGAAAACATCTACTGGAAATGCAGGACCTCTCTAGTAATGTGTGGATAGAAGCCCAATGCGTTTTCCTGCCATCATACTGTTAACCTGGGATTCTTTTGTTTGATCACAGAGGTTGTATTACAGTTATTTTCCTAGAAGGATGTTGATTAATGTTCATCTGTTACACTGCTCACTTCTGGAATGAAAAGTTTTGTGTGGAAAGTCATTTGATCCATTTCTAGAGACTTGTTCCCTGACACTGAGCACCTGAGAGCACTCAATTTCAGAATATTATTGTTCTTTAATATTTCTCCTTGTTAAGAAGAGCCTTTGTCTTGTATCCCTACCAGCTTGTGTCGGTTGGAAATGGATTTGCTTCTTGAGTAGTTAACATACAAAGCTTTTCTGTTTCTATTTTCTTCGTGTTAAAAAGCTTTGTTTTCTTCGTTTACATTGCTTGATAAATGCTAGCTAAATATTTCAAACCTGTTGTTTATCTCCAAGTATGTACGTTGGCTCAAGTCTTCTTGAGTCTCCTGCCAACATAGGTTAATGTTTTCATACTCATTTATCAGTTTCCCTTTTTTAAAACCTTTTGACTGGGAGTCTCTGAACAGGAAAAGCAGTGGGTTTGGTACTGAATGCACTTGGTGGACCCAAAAAGCACTTGGCCTGTGTGTGTGTGCTCAGGTTGCTATGAAGGGTTAAGAGTGATTGCTTTATTTAGTGAACTTGAGCTTAAATGGTTTGGATTTCATAATGCGCCGGCATTTTCTGAGACCAAGCAGTGGGTAGTTTGTATGATTTCCCTCTCTCCCCCACATTTTTGCCCAACTTTGTGAGCAAAATTCCCCTGCTTTTTTCTATAATTTATTGAAATAATTTACATCTTTCTGAAAATAACCATCAGAGCTTAACTACAAAATACCTCATGCTATTTTAAAAGGCAAAGGGAAGAAAAGAATTGAGGAGGTTGCAAGGAGCAATCCCTTCTGATAGCAGGAGGTTTTGATGCAGCTGGTCAGAGTTGCAGTGAATTAACCTGTCACGGGTGTGGAAAAATGGCATGCACTTTTTTCCATGCTGGCAGAAGCACAGTGTGATGCTGCCTGCTGTGCAGTGTGTAGGCACTCATAATGCTTCTGTGCAAGTAGTCTACCCTTTTCCCTAAGGGTCTGCTGTAACTGACAATAATGTCAATGGTTTTTTTCTGTTGTAATGACTGTAATGGTGTGCAAGTAGAGATTTTTCCAGATGCAAGGAAGATAATGCCTTTAGAGGTTGAAAAATCTTTCACTGGTGTTTGGTTGAGTTCCTGTTCGTTTCCCATTCTTGCTGCCTGCGTATTAACCAGGTGATCCTCAGCAGCTGCTTTAGGGATGCAGAAACAGAGTTAGTCAAGGGACTTTATCACCACCTCTTAAGTTCAGCTTGGTTAGTTAGATGGAACAGGCTGCCCGGGGAGGTGGTGCAGTCACTGTCCCTTGAGGTTTTCAAGAAGAGGGTAGGTGTTGCACTGAGAGACGTGGTTTAGTGGGCATGGTGATGGTGGGTTGGTGGTTGGACTGGATGATCTCAGAGGTCTTTTCCAACCTCAGTGATTGTGGTGCAGTGTGAAATTGGTTCCATGGAGCGATGCTGAAAAGTTTTGTTTCTGAGAAGCTGGATCTTACTGCTGAAGTCTTGCTGAGGAAGATGCCTACAGACACTTGAATGAAATGCTCAGTGAAATGTCTGGAAGCTGTATAAACACTACACATCAGTTGTTCGCAGATGAGGATGCTTCTGGATTTGCACTGTAGCGAATAAGGGAATGAATTCCTCAAAGTTCTGCTTAGCTGGAATTTTTCTTCTAGCCATAGTTGTGGACACTCTTTGCCCTTAAGCTTTCTTGGCAATTTGTGTTGATATGAAATGAAACGTTGCGTTACCTGCACATTGCATGAAGTATTGCAACGAGAGTCTTGCTATGGGTATTGACTGTGTGGTTATGGGAAACACATTGTTTCCTTTTGTATGTCCCAGGCAGAGCCATAAGCTTTCTCTGACCAGTAGTTGAAATGCAGAGTATGGCGGCATGGATCTTTTCAGTTGGCCAACTAGAAAACTTTGTTACATTTTCAATGAGGAATTTTCACCCTCCTAGCAATCCTGCAGAAACAAATGGCTCTGTGTGTGGAACGATGTCATGGCTTGTGGGAGCAGTCCCAGGCTGGGTCAGGATTGCACAGTGCTCTGTGTTGACTTGCTCCTGGTCTGCTGCTGCTGGCTTCTACCTGGAGGGCACAGAGATCCTGGGGCATTGTTTTGCTTGGTTTTAAATGCTGGATATTTGGCTAGCTGGCAAAGAACTGCTGAAGGACAGCTCAAAAAACTGCAGTCTCTGTAGACCAGCAGAGGGAAACCTGTTAAATCACACTTGAACTTTCCTTGCTGTCTCATGGATAGAAAAGCTAAACGTGAACTTAATTCTTATCAGGGAGAAGTGTTCAAAGGTAAAAATGTATTAAAATGCTTGAGAAAAACATGCTGCTATGAGCTTGAGCTTATCCAGCATACTGTACAAATAACTACTTACTGTCTCTCTGCCTGAGATTATTAATTTAGCTGTTAGGTTTCTTTTAAGAAGTATTTGTGGTGGGAAGGTTCGCTTTTTCTTCCACCCCTCCTTCAAGATATTAATCTTGGGACTGTCACTGTATCTTTCCCACTTTGCAAGACCTGATCTTGGAGCAGTTCCCAACAAACATTTTTCTAAGTGAGTCGTGTAGATCCTAAGAGCAGCTTTGAGACCACAGAATCTTTGTAAAACTTTGTTTTATGGCCTAAAGGACTGAATTTAGATTAGATATTTTGGAAACTGTATTAGCAGTCAATTTATTTCTTGAGCACCCAGGATGATGCAGATTCTGGGGGGAGAAAAGCTTCCAAAATGGTTTGTTTTCAAGTTACCTTAGTGGTACTGGAAAATACAGTGAGGAAAAGGAAATGACTTGCCTCTTTATGCCCATGATTTGACTTCTGTTGGTCCAGATATGACCATTGCGAGAGCTGAGAAGTCTGTTTATATAATCTCTGGTTTCAAGGTTTTTCTTGAGATTTGCACCCCTCTATCAAATCAGTACAGTAATTGCAGCAGTCATGTTTTTAATGAGTTGCTTTTTTTTTTTTTTTTTTAGAAGAAGAAATAAACCTGTTTTCTACTTCTGACAGGTAGAATTTTTCAGTTGCCCAAAAGCTTCTCTTAGTACCTGGTAGGGAGTGCTCAGATGTAGAACCAGGTGTTTCTGATGTGTTATTTAGCATTTGCAATAGGAGTAGATTCGCATTGCATCACTTTGTTTTCTGTGATGGTACTGCTGATGCAATTTTGGTGAAAAATTTCTTTTTTATAGGGATTACTTGCTGATACTGTTGAATATTACAGTGGTACTTTTTACTCCTGACTTTCTTTCCAAAGCACGTTAGAATAGTTTGTTGTTAAAAGCCTGAATTTGTTCATAGTAATACAGTAGAGGAGAAAAAAGGTAGTTAACATGCCCTACGCTTTCTTTTCTTATTTCATTTGCATTCATTAGCATAATTTGATGTCTGAATTTGTATTTTATGGTGGCTATATATGAAGTAAATAAGGTTCAAAAATATACTTTCAAAAAAGGCCAAAATCCTGGAAAAAGTATGGTTGTTTTGTTTATTTTTTTCATAGTTATTGATTATGAACTTGAAGTAACAAGTATAGTTCCTGTAGATTATGGGGACCAAAGTCAGAAGAGCTCCATCAACTTAACCTGTCAGGAAAGGATCTTGCTTCAGTCTTTTGCCATTCAGCAGTCAGATTCTTCGGGCCTTCCTATCCTAAGCTGGCTAGCAGCCTTGCTTGTTATGATGAGTGTGATCATAGATTTGACAGATACTGAGTTGCTGATAAATGAGAAATCAAGATCGTGGGTTCCAAGTATCCTTCCAGTGTACTTGTCTCTGATACAGTCTGACACATTAGTAGAGTTTCCTAATAACTGTTAGAGAACTAGGGTGAACACTTAGTTAACCCAAACCTTTTTGGCACTACCAACATGAAATTTCGCTTGTTAAAATTAATCAAATGTCACTAAAGTTCATGTGGTCGGTGATTTCCATACTGTGTAGTAATATTTGGTTTGTTTTCATGCAGGGTACCAAGTCTGGTATCTTTGGAAGAGACGAAACTGTACACGGGTGTTGAATATGGTAAGTAGAAACTAATTCTGCTCAAACAGGCTCGAAGTGCTGTGTTGTTTTCCCATCTCTACTCACCTGTGAAAGGTGTAGATTCTTCTTGAAAGCATAGTTTTGATTATTCTCTGTATTAAAGAGCTTTCTTGGGCCAACATGGGATATTTGTGCACGCTCCATTTTATCTTCAGCTATGGCAAAGACACAGATATGAAATAAACACTGGAGTATTGGAGGCTTCTGTGGTTCATTCACAAAAGGAACGTTGCTATTAAAATAGTTACTAGTCATTGTCATGGTGGAAGGAGGCATCACATAGTTTTCCCTTCTGCCTTTCTAGTACATTTGGAGACTGAGCAAACTGCTCGAAGATCAAAGGGTCAGTCACACAATCTGGGCACTTAACAGTCATACTTCAGTGGTAAAGGATTATTTGAGTCCAATTCTTTAGAGTCTGAAACATTAAAGTTGACAGAGTAGCTTTGTCCTCAGGCTTCATTGTGTTCTTCACTGTCTTCCAAGTAGGAAAGTTTAAGTGAGAGCTGAAAGCACAGTAACTGCTGTTCAGATGATTGATTGTAGTTGCTTTGACACTTGTAAGATCTGGTCAGTTAATTTACAAGCAGTGCATTTGTGGCTGTGTAAGATATGTAATAGAGAATGGGCTTTAAATTAGTCATCTTTTAGATCAATTCAAGATGATCCTGGTTTAAAACTTTCCAAGGAACTTGCTCGTATTATTGAGCCTGTTTTTTGATTCTGTGTTTTTGTTCTTACTCAGATCAGAGCTGTCTTTTCCTCTATTCGTTGAAAGGAAACAAATCCCCAGTCTCTTATTGGCTTAATCCCCTGAGATGTATCATCTGTGTTCTTTTGGCTTTCTCTTTTATCCTGCTTAGTGTGTAACTCATTAATTTTCATATGTTAAACAATCTGCCTTATTCTGTGGTTATAAATGAAACCATCTACCAAGGCAGGGTAGGAAGGTCCAACAGTCTGTACTGTGTTTTCTGAGCAGTCTGCTCCGGGTTTCTGCTGATGTACTTCAGTATTAATTTTTGTTTTTAAAATAAAGAATATATTTAATTTTGTACAGATTTATCAAGAGAGAATTATCGTGAAACTATTGCAAGGGTTACAAGGAAGTTGTTACGTAAGTATAAGGATTCAACCTTTATATAAGTAGTATGGTGGGTTTTATGTTAAATTTAACATAAGAAACGTGTTTCCTTTACTTTGCCTGTAATACTTAAGCTTTACAGAAATTGTTTATTTTAAATCTCTTTTCCTATATGATAATACATTATTTTTTTCCAAATTGCAGGTTACATACTTGATAATTCAGAAGATGATACCAAGTCTTTATTCCTAATAATAAAGGTATATTTATTATTTTTAGTACTTAAGATATGACATATTTCTTATCTTGCAAACAAGATGACTTGACTTTGGAAGATAATTATTCATTCTCATCATTTCTTTTCTGCAGATAATTAGTGATGTTTTGCAGTTCCAAGGGTCTCACAAACATGAATTCGATTCCCGATGGAAGAGCTTCAACCTAGTGAAAAAATCAATGGAGAACAGGGTCAGTAATTCTTTGTAAAGCTTAAGTGTGTGGAGAGAATAGCTGTTAATGCACAGGAAGGCTTTTTCCACATTTTCTTTACAGTCCTAAAGAAAATTTTCATGATTTTGAAATGTAATTTCTGTGAAAGAATATTGCTTTGCAGTATGTTTGTATCTTTATTTGGAAATCTTATGCTTAGCATTTTGGACTTGTAACCCACCACTTAGCATCCTTAGACCAGAATTTTGAGTCTTGGCATGATGCTCTGCTCTGATAATTGTTAACAGAGTAATTTGTGTGACCAGAGCTTCCTTTTGGTTGCAAAGGGAACTTATTACCAGATGAAATGAATGAAAATAGGTAAATGAAAACCTTTACCTGAGGGGGGAAAAAAACACAGTACATTCTCAGAATTTTCTACATTAAATTAAAAGTACCAGGTGGAAATTCAGTCAGTACAGGCTGCTGTGTGAATACTGAAATCTAAACCCAGTTATGTATTTCCTTCCAGCTTCAAGGAAAGAAACAGCATATCAGAGCTTTGCTGATAGACAGAGTAATGTTGCAGCATGAGGTAATACCTTCACTTAATAGTGTCACTAACCTATTTACTAGAAAAGCTGATGTGTCATATTGTCGTTTAGTTAAAGTTGCAGTGATCCTGCACTGCTGTTTCACTGACATTGTTAAAGTCTAAAAGGAATCCTTTATTTGTGTTCTGAATGCAATTCAGTTGAGAACACTAACAATGGAAGGCTGTGAATATAAAACCTCCCACCAGGAGATGATCAGAGATCTTCTATGTTTGTCCACAAGTTCATATGGTCAGGTAAGTAACCATTTTTTGAAGTTCTGAAATACTGTGTTGGCCTTTTTCTAATACTTTTTTCACTTTTCAATTCATTTTCATGGCAGTATGAAGCTTTTAATTACTTCATCTATGTTAGTTACCAATTTAGACGTAGTCCACTCTTCATCAAATTAAGGATGGGTGGAAAGTCAGCCTAAGGGCTGCATGTTTTTGAGCTTATTTTCTAGATTTCAAAAACAGTCATTCGACAAATAATTTCAGTTAAAAATATATTAGCTTGAGGCTTTTAGATGTGATATTTCCAATATGATGAATAACACTGGGTTCCTAAACCTGTTTTTAGGAAGTAGGCAAGCTTATTTTTTAAATAATAATAAAATCTGGGAAAAAAAAATACAAAACAGATGTGCCAATGGATGAACTATGAATTCTTAGCCCTTGGGAATTCCATGTATATATAAATTCAAATCCATCCACAATGTCTACAGGCTCTTTAGAGTTCTGCATATAGCATCCTTTATGCTGGCTGTTTGCTTTTGAAGTGATCTTAAAAATACAGTGACCATTTTTGGCAGTATAAAGAAGTTTTTAGCTCTTCTCAAATAAATGCTCGAAACAAGTTTATTTAAATACAGTTGTAAGGATGATGGGAAGCATGTAGTTGAACATCTACAACAAGTAACATGCTTCAGTGCACAGATCAATCCCGTAAATTTTGTATAGGTGAAATAGCAGCACCCTTACAAAACAAATTGAAGTAGTGTATATTTTTGGTTCAGGTGATTTTCTAGTGATTTCTGTCTTCCCACAGGTCAGAAGTAAAGCTCAGCAAGCATTCTTCACAGCTCTGGGAACATACAATTTTTGCTGCAGAGATATCATTCCCTTGGTTTTGGAGTTCTTGCGTCCAGATCGGCAAGATGTCACTCAGCAGCAATTCAAAGTACTCTCTCATTAACTTTGTTTCGTGTCTGTCTTTGAAAGTGTATTTACAGGGGTGATACTGATTTTTTTTACAAGCATGACTCTTGCACTTCTGTGGCACATAGCTTAAGTACAACTAATATGAACAGTTATTTGGGTTAAATGCGTTGTCAGAAGAAATTTTGTTTGTTCCTCATTTCATTGTGTGTTCAGGTGTTACAAAAGCAGCTCAGTCAGCTCTAACAGTAGAAATGGATAACTCAAACTGGACAAAAAACTGATCCCTGAAAAACATTGTAGTAAAAGCAGGTAACTTCTGATGTTGTCTGGAAGTGGTGCTGATGCAGTGATACTGGGGGCACGCTGTCTGTCCAGGTGTTCCCTTCCTGGCCAAGGAAGCACTGTGCTCCCTCCCTTACCTTGCACCTCCTCAGTCTTCCTGACCTCAGGGACAGGTTTGGATTCTTGTTGTGTGATCAGAGCAACAGATCTAGCTTCTTATCCTACTTTACCTGCCTGATATTTAATGTCAGACAGCATATGATTATATTGCTTCCATAGCTTATTGCCATTTTTCCAGTTTCTTCTTTTATCCTTGCACCTCTTTCTACATCTTCTCTGTAATAAGAAAGCTAAACTTAGTTAATTTATCCCAGTTGATCCCAGTCTTCCTACATTACAGCATTTGCTGCAGTACTACAATTTGGCATTTCTGATACTGCTACCTACCCAGTCTTAGCCTGTTCAGTATTGCTGGCATGGTGAGCTAGGTACTATTCCTCCTAAGACTCTACTCAACAGTAAGGTTTCCCCAAGACGTCCTTCCAATTATCTGTGAAATGAGGCAATTTCTCATGAAGCTCCAGTTTAATCACCAGTGAAATCCAGCCACTCTTGCTTTCACAACTCTTGTCAACTTCTCACACAACTGTTACATCCACATCATGCTCGGTCAGCAGTTTCAGGTCTGGGCTCAGTCAGCAGCCTTGTGATTAGTCTGCAGCCAGATGTGAATATGTTTACAGAAAAACCAGGTGTGATCCTTAATCATTTACTAATTTGTTCTATAATGTCATTCAAAAGTCAGATGTCTGTTTTGTGAAGTAGCTAATTGTCAGGACATGTAATTTTGTCAGAACATTTCTTTAGCACAAAAATGATTTCAAAAAGTGTTCAGTGTTTTGTCACTGAGGCTGTGTGGTGGCATATTAATGATTTGGTAACGTGAAGATTAATTTTTGTTCTGTGTGAGTGACCACGTGTAGATATCTTATATAAACAGCGCTTTACATTTATTTAAAAATTGTATCTTTAATTTTATAGGGTGCCTTATATTGTCTTCTTGGAAATCACAGTGGAGTGTGCTTGGCGAATCTTCATGATTGGGACTGCATTGCACAGACATGGCCAGCAATCGTTTCTTCTGGGCTTAGCCAAGCGATGTCCTTGGAAAAGCCATCCATAGTCAGACTTTTTGATGACCTAGCAGAAAAAATCCACAGGCAGTATGAAACGATCGGATTGGATTTTGCAGTAAGTGACAGATTGCTTGGAGTCAGTGGCTTGGGTTCTCAGTGTGTCTGACTACACAAAGTTTGAGACTCGTTTATGTTATCTAAATTAACATTCTGATGTTGATGTTCTGACTTCTGTTACAGAGGAATGTAGACCTGTATCTTTTAAATTGAAGCGTTATTACTGGAAACTGTAACTTTTTGTTGAACTTCCTAATGAAAAGGGAGTTGAATTAGTTTTCCAGTGTTAATTAGTATGCTTCTTGCTGGTCAGGTATAAGTGTATGTATTGGTGAAGCAGAGTAATCAAATTAACCTTGTCAGCATGTGTAGCTGTGGCCACGCTGTACAGATTTGCAGAACTGTCTTTTTCCCAATCAATAAATGGCATGATTTATTTTTAACAGTGAATGATCATTAATAGAGGTCGTTAATATTTTAATATATTAATTTATAAAAATAGTTTCTAAAGTGTGTCTTTAATTTTAAAATAAAGTATGTGCTTGCAAGAAAAAATTCTGCTGTTTGAACAGTTATCTTCACTACTTGGAGGACCCATCTATGCAGACAGGAAATGATATGTTCTTCCTAAGATTCTCAAGCCTCCTTTTTTCAAAGCAGAAGCAAGCACAAAAAATCTCGTGATTGCTCCTCAGATTGAAATCTGTGCATTTTTCTATCAATAGGTTCCAGAGCAATGTACTGAGATAGCTGTTATGCTGCAGAGATCAGGACATCCCACTTTAGATTTCCCACCTCTTCGTTCAGAAGAAATACAGTTAGGGATTCAGCGGCAGAAAGAAAAGAATGCTGAGGCTCTGCGGTAAGTTAAACCTCCCTCATCACCGGTTTGTGCTGTTTAGTACTAACTGGACATTAATAAGCCAAAATTGCTGAGCTAATCTCAAATAGACAAACAGGGAGTGTCCAAGAATTGTTGTGATGAGCTTTTTCTCTTGGAGAGGCAGCCTCTCTCCTCTACACTTGGATTCCTTCCTCCTCCTTTTCCCTGTAATGCTAATTGGTGTTGTGTTTGCTGCACTGTGTTCACTCACCTTGTGGTGAGGGACTTGTAATCTACTTTTATGTAATTCTTTTAACAGAGTCTGGTTGATGATTGGTTTTTTTTGTTTTTTTTCTTCCTACCTGCCTAGAAACTATGAAAATTTGGTCAACATGCTGTTGGACTGTGTGGAACAAAGAAATCTGTAAGTCTCCCTTCATGTGTATGAAATGTTTTATTTCTTTATAGTGGATTGCAGTTGAATACAAGAATAAATATCAATTCCATCAAGAGGTACAGTTAGAATGACCAGAATTGAGTAATACTTTTTGCCCTTCAGGTAGTTGTCCAAAAGTAGTTTGTCAGTAGAAATCTTGCATAAAGTTGGTTGTGGCTAGCTTGGAAAGTTGTTGTTTGTTTATTTGGTTTTGTTGTTGTTGTTTTGTAAAAGTACATGAAAGACCTGGGAGGCCCTTTTGAATTCATGAGTGGGTTCTGTTTGTCCACAATGAAACATAATGGCCTGTGTAGGGGAATGTTGCATTGCTGTCTCCCAGATAAATGAGTGACTGAGTGTTAAATTTATTCTCATTGAGATTTAGTCTTATTAATATAAGTTACATCCTGGAGTTCAGCTTTGTCGTTGATTAAGGTATATATTTTTGTTGCTGTTTATTGTTGTGGGGAAAAAAAAATGTTTCCATAATACTGATGTCCAAATAGATTTTAATTGGTAGCATCATATTAAAAAATAAAAATAAAACCTTTAAAAGAATGACCTTTTAGGTCAGTATCCTACATTAGTGGTGCCATTTTAATCCTGGCGTTTCAACTGGGTGTAATTTTAGTTGCACTTGTTCCCAGAGCTGTTGAAGATGTCCCTAGCTGTCAGTGGAGCTCACTGACTATAGCAGTGACATCTTCAGATTGTTGTTCAGTCATGTTCTATACATACACAACCTGTGTGATCATTTCTGTGCGAGAGCAGTGCAGACAAAACTCTGCTACATACTGTCTGCTTTCATTTTCAGTCCCTGGAAGTTTGAGCACATCAGTATTGGCTTTCTGTCCCTGCTCCTGAGGGATGATAGGATACTGCCTGTCCGTGCCATAAGGTTTTTTGTGCAGTGTCTCAACCATGATGCAATTGTAGTTCGTAAGGTAAGACCAACATAACTACCTCTTTGATTTGCAGCCCAATGGGTTTTAGCACAGATGTTTGCTGTTCTGCTGTGATGCAGTACAAAAACTGAAGAGTGCACCCCTACCCACCTTCCTACAGACATTTCTGTACTTGAAAGCTTTTAATCCAAGAGTCTTGGTGATGCTAGAGCTACACTAAATGATGGGAAGTCTGTAAACTGTGAAAACATGAAATGTGCCTATTTGTGTTTATTTAATTTAGAATCCTTTTATGTATGTGTGGGTTTGTTTTGGGTTTTGTTACATCTGTGGCTTATTATTTGAAACAATTTCATCTGTTCTGTGCTTGCACCTTCCATTCTGCTTGTCTCCTCAGTGAGACTTGAAGGTAATGGCCACCTCCTTGTGGAGCAGGGAGATGTTGGAGCTCTACAAATGCCACCCTTGATTCCTGTCTGCTGAATGACTGAAACTGCAACCACTATTGTAGAGAAGTTAGCTGCAGTGTTCATTGGGTTTTTAGGGCAGAGAAGCAGGCTTAAACTGTATCTGATGAGATGATGAAACAGCCTTCTGGTGGGAAATGTATGAAATGGATGTGGTCATCCCTGGTTCTGTCTTTTAGGTGGCCATCTCAGCTGTGGCTGGTGTTCTTAAGCAGCTCAAGAGAACACACAAGAAAGTGCCCATATGCCCATATGAAATAAGTAAGTTCTATTTAAAATATGAGATTTTAACAGGTTCTTTAGATTTTTCTGCTTTAAGTCAACATGGAATCTCAAGCTTTTTATTTCTCTCTGGTTAATGTCCCATTCAAACAAAAGAGGTAATACTAAACAGTAAATTTTTTGTCTTTTTTAGAAGCATTGGGTACATATTATGTTATTATGTATTAATATACTTTATGTGTTGTAAATATTATGTGTGTCACTTTGTATTTGTATATATTAAACTATTCAGTTATTTTTAGTGAGTTAAAACTTCAGAGATACATTATGGTCATCCTCCTTTCAGAAAGCCTTGTACTTTGTGAGAATGACTTGTATGCCTTCTTTGTCTCAGCATTTCAAACGGCATGTTTATTTAAATTCATAAAGGAATTTCTACTATTTCTATTGAATACTGCTTTTAATCTCACAGAGCAAATCTTGGTACAGATTTGATGGGGAAAAAACTGACCAAAGATGCAAACTTAGGTTAAATAAGTTGCAATGTTTACTGGAGCTGTTGGTGAACAATTTTGATAGCACCTAAATTATTCTTGAACTAGGTGGAAGCCCTAAGCCTTCGAGTATTCAGGCTGGTGACAGACTGGATAACCAGTGGCTGCACTATGACAGTCAGAGCTTACCAAAGACTAAGGAGGCGTGGGAGTCGTGCTGTTTTGTGGAGAAGACACACTGGGGGTATTACACCTGGCCTCAGTGAGTACTGTTAACCAGTTGCATCAACTGATCATGAAATCCAGCAGAAAAAACAGAACTTAAGGAATGTGTACTATATATATATATTTTTTTTGATTGAACAACAGTAACAACAAATTATTTATCCTTTACTTGGTTTTTCTTTTTACCACCTTTACGTTTTTCAGTTCCTACTTGGCGTTCTTCGGTGTTGTGGGTACTATAAGTGCTTACTATTTATTTCTATTAAACTTCTTCCATCAAAATTATACACTGGTTTAAAATTAAAAATGCACATTTGAAAATAGCGTGATTTCAAAATATGCGTAGCAGTCTATCAGTAGTAGTTCCTGGATTGCTTGCTATGTAGCAGTACCATTGTCATTATAGGCTTAACTTTTTGCTGTAAATTTTCATGCAAGTCTGGCTTTCTTGAAGTCAATGAATCCTATTTTTAATATAGCAAACACAGAAAATGATGATAACTTTCACTTTTACTTTGAAACATTACCTTTTTTTTTTTTTAATGTCCAGGACTATGACAGTTTATGCTCCAGTTGAGCAGCAACCAAAGCTTGGACGAAGAAGAGATGAATTGACAGAGGTAAAGATTTTAGTGAATTTCATTTGTGTGGATTTTCTTTATTCTGCTTCTCCTTTTCACTCTTTCTTTCTATCTACACTTTTAAACTATTGTCCACAGATTTATGTAGTTGTGGAGATTGAATTCTTTGTTTTAACCTAAGTATTTTATTTGGAAAATGCTTACATAAAACATCTGGAAACACTTACGTTGCTTGATTGAAAAGATGGAGATTGAACTCAAATACTGAGTCATGGTTACAATCATGTTGTTAACTAGCCATAAGTGATACTTCTTCAGAGCCTAGATCCTCAAAGAGCATTTTTAAAAGCATTTTTCTACTTCATTTTCATACCAACTGTGTTAGCATATAAGAAATTACTTTATGTACGTTGCATTTTCTCTATCAGTGATAATAGTATAAGTGTGTTAATGAGAATGTCGTTGTTAACTTTCAGAACTTTATCAGATTTGGTATGAGGTAATTAATGACAGTGGTATTTGTATTGGTTGTGCAAGTGAAAGGGAAGATGATCTGAAGTCATTAATAGGGTTAAAAATTAGGTGGCACCAAAAACATTACGTAATATTCTCCTTAAAACTAAAGAGAGAAATGGATAATCCAGGCATGTTTTCTGCCAGGAGTAGAAATAAAATGGAAATGGCTCTTGAAAAGATTGTGATATCACTGTGGTGATGAAACACTGCAAAGCTAATCCTCTTTTTCTTCTTTTTCAGGCAGAACAAATTATATATGATCATTTTTCTGATCCCAAGTTTGTTGAACAGTTAATAAAATTTCTGTCTTTAGAAGACAGAAAAGGAAAAGACAAATTTAATCCTCGCAGATTTTGCCTCTTCAAGGTAAGTGGAGCTGCATAACCAAATTGAGTTCCTTTTTGCAGATAATTATCCCACTGTGAAAAAGTTGCACACATGTTGTGTCTTACTGTTGGGAAATATGTATGTTGCTGTGCTTAATTCCATTAACCCTTTTGAACTGCTTGTGGAAAGAGTAATTTGGAAGTCTGTAGGATGCTGTATGTAATTATAAAAGCACTGTAATTTCACTTTCTGCGTATTCAAATCTGAAGTTCTTCGTTATCATATGTTCTTACAAGGACAGTAGTTCAGACCTATAATTAGTGAAAGCTAATTTGTCTTTTACAGGGCCTTTTTAGAAACTTTGATGATGCCTTTTTGCCAGTTCTGCAGCCCCATTTGGAACGCCTCGTGTCAGACTCCCATGAAAGCACCCAGCGATGTGTTGCTGAAATTATAGCTGGCTTGATAAGAGGTTCTAAACACTGGACATTTGAGAAGGTGCTGTAGTAGTATTTTTGAGTGGCTCTTGACAGTTAAGGGATAAGCTTGAATTACTAGATGCATTCAACCTGTGAAATTGAAGGCTGTTGATGTGTCATTGAAGTCCAAGAAAGGGCTGGAAGAAGTTATATGTTTTGGTCCATTGCAGTTCCTAGCTTGGTTAGGAGCCTATATGGCTCCTAATGGGAGATGATAACAAAATGCTACAGTGTAAAACAAAAAAAATAGTTAGCTATTAAAGTCTTAGCAAAGCTGACGTCTTCTGTAGCTTTCCATTTGGAATAAGTGCTGCTTATGTTCAATTCAGGCCTGTACATTTTTATTTAGCTGGACTTTGATGTCTGGTATTTCTATGCTAAGAAGTAATTCTGAGAGAATTAGTGTTTTCATTTGAAAACAAATAAATAAAGTGGGGAGGGAGTGCTTTAGGTGTTTAAAACCGCCCTCCTACCAAAAGCAAAGTGAGCATAGCCTGATATTTAAATAGTATGTGCAGACTGATTGTGTTTAAGTCACTGTGAATATGGTGCTCACATAACCTGCAGTATTTCAAAACACCTTGCAAAAAAAGGATATATTCCTGAAATCTTAGCTCTGATGCTTATTCCCTTTTACAAATGTTGTAGAATAGCAACTCCTAGAAATAATCTTTTCCCATGTTTTGAGAAGATGGAAGGAGTTGGGTTCACACAGCGTAAGCAGCCATTAATTAGGCAAATCTTGTGGTTTGCCTTCTTGCTGAGCAGGTGGAAAAACTTTGGAAGCTTCTCTGTCCGTTGCTTCGAACAGCTTTGTCCAACATTACAGTGGAAACATACAACGACTGGGGCACATGCATAGCAACCTCGTGTGTAAGTAGTGCATCTTCACTTTTGGAACGTTGCGTCGCGATGACCAGGTTTCACACATACGTAAAGAAGAGTTTCAAAACAGTGGATATATTTTATCAGCTACAACTAAGAGCTGTAAATATGATATGAAAGTGACATCCATTGAAAATCTTAGAGCTGCTTAGGTAATTTTCTTCTGCTCGTTGCGGTTAGATAACGTAACATTTCAGAAAGGAAACAAAGCCTTCATTTTGTACCTCTTCAGAAGAGCTGTATGAGTATAATGGGTGATGTAGAAGTGTGCTCTTACTGTGTTGATCACTAAGCAGCATTGTTCAAATTACACCTTCTTGCTTCAGAAGTGTGCAGGTGTGAAAAATTACTCGCCAGTTATCTTCTAACAAAGTAGCATTTCTGTGCACTGTGGTGGGCTAAGGATCCTCTGAGGAGGAGAGTGAATGGTGGGTCACAAGTATCAGAAACTCTGCAGTCACTCAGCAAAGTTCAGCATGGCTTGTCACCCAAAATGCTGACAGTTAATTAGTAAAATTCCTGTGTCAAATGTGATTATTCATGTATGTAGAGAAGAAAAACAACTCATGTTTCTTCTGTTCTATATTACTTGGTTTACCAAGCAGTTAAAAACTTATTTTTGTGTGTAGTTTCACTGTACCTTCTTCATATTGGATTTTGTTGTGGCAAAAGTATTTAACCTTGCACTTCCTTAAAAAAATAAGCTCAAGCTGTGCAAATAAAATCTTTGTCAGAACTTAACTTGTTTAAGCAATATTTACATACAAACCTCTAATGTGCGTCGTATTTCTGATACCTGCTTATTTTCAGGAGAGCAGAGATCCTAGGAAACTGCACTGGTTATTTGAATTGCTGTTGGAATCTCCATTGAGTGGTGAAGGAGGATCATTTGTCGATGCATGGTAAAATTAATTGTAACTGTTTGTGGCTGAATAAAGGAAATAAAAGCATGGATGAAATACATTGAGACTGTATTGTGGCAGCTGGCTGGTAGAAGCAAAACTGGTCCTTTTTGGTTAGCTTTCTCAACACAGTGACAGTTTATTCATCAAGTTTCATGCCCTTAAATGTAGCTAATAGAATGTGAAGTTTTGGAACTGGCATAACAGCAGTGCTATTCTTCCATTCTGTGATGTTAACCCATCTATGCACACAGCCCACTCAAAGGCACTTCTGTGCTTTGACACACAACACTGAAAACAAGATTTTGGGGTGGCTGGAGAAGGGAGAAACAGTTTGGTATGACTGTAAATGTCTTGTTCTGATTTCTAGCCGACTTTATGTGCTACAAGGTGGCCTTGCACAGCAGGAATGGAGAGTACCAGAGCTGCTGCACAGACTGTTAAAGTACTTGGAACCTAAACTCACCCAGGTTTACAAAAACGTCCGAGAGAGAATAGGAAGGTCAGTGTTCTCTTCTGCAGTTCAATTTATTTTTTTCTTTTCATGATATTTTGGTAACTGAGTTTCTTAATAGCTACATGGAAGTGGTGACTGTTATCTTTGTGTGTGTGAGTTCTGCTGGATCAAAATTATGTTATCGTTAACAAACTTGCTTCAGAAACTGAAGATGAGTTCTCCATTTTTACTTCACGCATGTGGCCTGTTATTTTTATGTATGAGATTTCTAAAGCTCTTAGGAACAAGTTAACGTTGCGCTAGTAAGACATAATTATACAGGGAGTGCTTTAAAAGTGGTTTAACAACTGCTTGCAGATCTGTTTAGGGGAAGGGTTTGTGGTTCAGTGACTGTTTAGCCCTGCTTGTTTCAGTTATCTGCAAAGAGGCTATTTGGAGAACATTTGTTTTTAAATAAGATGGGAGGAAATGTGCTTTTGATGTTCAGTACTAGTTCAGTTTAGCAAATTTATGTAAGATCACTTCTAGCTATATTCTTTGAACCGCAGTCATGCTAACTGTATGTTGTTTCTTTGCCTTTCTTAGTGTTTTGACCTACATATTCATGATAGATGTTTCCTTGCCAAATACTGCTGCAACTAAGTCTCCTCGTGTCCATGAATTTACTACTCGAATACTTGAAAATCTTAAACCCCTCATGGAAGCAGATGAAGAAATTCAGAATCACGTTATGGAGGAGAATGGCGTTGGAGAGCAGGACGAGCGAACTCAGGGCATTAAACTCTTGAAAACAAGTGAGTTACTTAATGAGGTTAAATGGAGGTGTGTTAGGACACGATGATTGAGGATTGCAGGTCATGTAGCTGCAGTACAGAACTTCAGTTCACAGATCTGTACTGTAACAAGGAGGTAACTATTTCAGGTCTGAGGTTTAAAAGTCAATTTCAGAGAGTCCAACCTAACTGCCAGCACAGTGTAATGCAGTGTAATATACAACAATCCCCTGTGCTACTCTAGCAAAGAACTTGGTTTATCGTTTATTGTCTTATTATTATTATTATTATTATTATTACTATTAGTAGTAGTAGTAGTATTGTTCAGTGACTGTTTCTCTTTTTAAAAACAGTTCTGAAGTGGTTGATGGCAAGTGCAGGACGGTCCTTCTCTACAGCTGTCACAGAGCAACTCCAGCTTTTACCCTTATTTTTCAAGGTACCTGCTTTAATTGCTGCTGTATATTAGTTGTGTTTGATGGAAAAAGTGATGCTATATATAAACCAAAGTTTCAAGGGCATTCTTATTTAAGAAGAAAACCAATAATGGCATCAGAAAACATGCATACTGATGAGGCCCAAATGTTTTCTTATGCTAATGTACACTTGCAGTTGGTAAATCTTGTCTAACTGGCTTTCTCCAAGTAATGACTTAAAGATGAATGTCCCCTATATTTATTACTTGCAGGTGAAAAGCATGTTAAATTCATGAATGAGTGCATGTTATTGCTGTCCTAATCTTTATCTCCTAAGTTTCTTCTTTTGTTCCATGATGGAACAGATCTTTCTAGGTGGCAGCACCTCTAATCCTTGTACTATTTAATGAAGTTGTGTAATTTAGTGCCACGTTTATGAAATAATGCATATTTGCATGCTCAAAAGCATGTTTTGCTTTAAATAAGCATCAGCCAATTATCCAGCAGTGATATAAATTACCACAAAAAGAGGCTTATTTATGCAAAAATGAAGTTGAAATAACAATAATGCTTTCAGTTCTTGACCTACATCTAAAATAATACATAAATTGGATTTCACACCAGAAGAATTGCTGTGGGGAACTAAAGCCTTAAAAAACAACCACTTAATCATCAAGAACTTCAGACTAGCCTGACAGTTTAGATCAGTAATATGTGGTGCAATAGAAATGCTCTACCAGGTGAGCTTTTTCTGAGATGAACAAAGGTGTCAGTTTTACTTCCAAGAGATTATTGTTGAGAATGTAGATCAGATTTTTTCCTAGCTTACTGCTCTCTTATGAGATTAAACCTTTTTACTTTTTTTTTCAGGATTTTGCTGTTAGCAGTGCTTAATTACCAACGTTAGTTTTTCGCTCTCTTCCCTTTGATCTTGTTCTACAGATTGCACCAGTGGAAAATGACAATAGCTACGATGAACTCAAAAGAGATGCAAAGATGTGTTTATCATTAATGTCTCAGGGTTTGCTGTATCCTCAGCAAGTGCCTTTGGTACTTCAGGTGCTAAAACAAGTGAGTGATCAAAACAGCTCAAAGCTTTGTGTTGTCTGATGCATTTTTGTTGTTTCGCTTGTTTATTATTATAAATTGTTGTTTAAACAATTGTGTGATTTGGGAAGTAAGTGTGGAAGAAAAGATTATCTGGAAAAGAAAAGCTACTTTATTTGCAACTTTCCCAAAAGGTTTTTAATATTTTTAGCTTTTTGTTTGTTATTTACTTCTCTTCTTTTGTAATATTATTTATTTTTCCTTGTAGACAGCAAGAAGCAATTCTTGGCATGCTAGGTATACCATATTAACCTACCTCCAGACCATGGTGTTCTACAATCTCTTCATCTTTCTCAACAATGAGGAAGCAGTCAATGACATTAGATGGCTGGTTATAAAACTCCTGGAGGATGAGCAACTTGAAGTAAGTCACATCAGTGCTCAGCTGTTTAGCTTCACATGACTGGTTTCTTCACTTGGTCAAGTTTTGTGAACAAAACCTACCAGGTGTAAATTAGTAGCTTAGCATTCTTTCTGTTTTGAAAATATATACAGCTTTATAGAATTTCTGTCATACTCTGTTGTTTTTTTTTTACTTTAATTAATTTAATTAATACTTTAATTTTCCATTTCAGAAAAGCGGTTGTTCAAAATGATGAAAATTTCAGTTGTTCATACTTTTTAAAAGGAATTGAATATTACTTTCAGTTTTGAGTACAGCTGAAGCAGTGATACTCTCATCCTCTGTAAATACTAGCATGGGTGTTGGTAGGAACTTAATTTTCAACAAGGTGAAATACCTTCCTGTTTGAAAATTCTATAAAACTGCTATTTATTGCTCTGTAGATCTGTTTCCCATTTAATTGTATTAGCTAATTAATGGCAATTTAGCATCCCACTGACTAAAGAATTACTTCTTTACTTGCAACTAGTGGATTTCCCTGAGTTCTGGAAAAGTTGCATGTGTAACAAAGCAATCTAACGTATGCTGTTACTGATCTTATATTATTCAAGAAGGTGATCGTTTGCAACCTCACACAGAATCATAGAATTATACTTGTCACTCCTATGAGTTTTCTCTTAGTTTCTTGAGCTAGTAATACTTCATTGTATACAGACAGGGGGAGATAACATCCAAAGCCTTGGCTTTGGTACCTGTGTACTATTGAAGGTCCTGGAGTGTTCCAGGAGTGTAGCATGCCCTGAGAAGTGCTATCAGGGTTAGAAGGTAAAAGATAAAATTGAGGGGTGGGAGGGAAAGGCTGCCTTGGTGTGATTCATCATCTTGTTTGTCAGACTTCCAAAAGCTGGAGAGGAATCACCAGAAATATTTTATTCTGTACAACAAATGCACAGAAGTGAAGGCTTGTATTAAATGAAATTAGTTTAAGAATGTTTAGTTGTGTTCAAGCTCAGTGAAGAGCCTTTCCTGTTAGCCTTCCATCTGTTCAACTTGCCCTGCAGCATCGTTTTCACTGTCATTCTGTTTTGTTTGCATTGTTAGCAAACATCAAGGAAATCCATCTTTGGATTGTTTGTGTGCTTTCTTCTTTCTAGAAAAGAAAAGTGAAGTATGGTACCCTTCTGCCAAAACTCAAGTCCTGCTGTAGTTCTTCCTGAAGTTACATTAAAAGCAGCAGTTACACCTGAGATGTGAAGCTTGCTTTTGTGAACAGGGAATTGGAAATAACTTGAAATACATGAATTAATACTTAATGTTTGTCATAAAAAGAACAGCACTTGGATAATTCACTCAGTCATGCCAGTATTAATCTTGAGATGATCTCTCATGTCTTTCATGTCACTATTAGTTCTACTGAAAGCAAAGCCTAGAAATCCTAGCCAGGTTGTTGCCTGCAAGTCAGAACACTTCATAATCTCATATAATTTTGAAAAATACCTTTTATTCACTGTAATGCACTTTAGCTGTTTTAAACATACCAAATTATTCCTCTGTGCTAACAGAGGTGCTAATCAAAGACTTTACCTATGTTCATAACCACTTTGCTATCATGGAAGCTTGAATGTTTCTCTGAAAAAAGGAATCTTGTCAATTATTTTCAGAAATGAACAAGGTGAAGTATTTTGCAAAGTGATTTCTGTGTTTGTTGAGAATTCTCTGATGCTGGGTTTTGAACATGAGTGTCGTTGCAGTAGAACCCCTTGCTTTAGCTGGTGTTGGGTATCTTTACCCTGGTTTTTGTCAGTGAAGATGGTTGCAAAAGACTTCTGCGAATGGCAGGGACCGTGTGGAACATCAAGCGGCAGTGTGACTGTTTGAATGCAGGTTCCATGCTTCCAGCTGCAAACATAGGTCTCCTGGATCAAAGGATGCTGTACTGGGGGAAAGCTGTTGTCTTAAAGCGAAGGAGGAATCATGAACCTGGTTGAAGTACAGTGGCTGAAAAAAGAAACAAACAAAAAACCAACCCAAATACAAAAAAAAAATCTGCTGTGATCTTTTAGCTGGCCAAGGAGAAAGAATATACACTCCAGAAAAATCATGTCTGTGTGTATAGAAGTATAACCACTGCTAAATACCTGATTTTTGTACTGCCATAACATCATCATCATATCAGAGCAGGAGGAGTCATTTGCAGTTCTATTTACTTAGTCAGAAGTAAAGGAAAAGTGAAAGTGCCTGTATTCAACTTGAGGCTATGTTTCAGGGGATAACCAAGTTCATATGGAAGCATCTTTTCTACAGTTTGGAATTCACTCTAGGGATCTATGTGGTGGATAGGTGTTCAATTTGTTCTTATTTTTGTAAGTCCATGTATGGAATACACAGAATGCATGCATGGCTTGATAAGCACCTTTCTTATGACACTGCAGTATTACAGTAGCTGGAGTATTTCCATGTGTAAGTTGTCTTCTGCACTTGCTGCACTTAAGTTTTGCTTGTGCTGTTGATGATGTTTGTTTTGCTTCTGTTACCTTTTGTTCTGATCCTGTTGTGATTTTGTAGATCTTGGTCAGTCAGTTCAGAGCAGCTACCAAAAAATTACTCTGCTACTCCTCCACAGCTTTTACATTCGGTGGGCCGTCATGCGAGTATGGTGGTCTATAAATTATTTGGATGATGTGATGCATGATTAGTTTTTTAATCCGATTTTTAAAGCTTTGCTTCTAGGAGCTTCTTGCAACAAAGCATTCATTTTATTTAGATTATTAGTTTAGAAATGAAAATTGTTCTAATACAGCAAATAATGATGTAAATGAATACAGCTCACTTGGGAGCTTGCTCACTTCTTAGCTTCTGCCTCTTTTGGGTCTTGCATCAGCACTTCATGTTTCATTTAATAGCCTCGTTCTTAAGAGACTCACAAAGTGCTGTTAAACAATACTGGCAGACTTTCAGTTCATATTTCTGCATGCTGTTAACAAAGGTTGAATAAAATGGCGTAGAAATTTAAATGGCATGAAGTCTCAAGAGCTTATTGTTAACTGTTTAATTATTGTAGCTCTTGTAGCTATACTTACTGCTTTGTGGAGGTTCAGAACATTGTGTTCAAGGATGTAATTGATTATAATCTACTGCACTGGATTCAGAGCATTGGTAGATGTTTGTACTTCAGATAGACAAATGTTCTGGTTGCAGTTACTTGTGACAGTTTGTACTTAGCAGTAAATCAGGCAACAGCTATCAGTATTTCAGCAAATCGATTGAGTTCTGTGTTTGCTAAATGTTACAAGGATTTTGTCAGCCTGCAGTCATTTAAAGTGAAAGTGAGTTTGAGGGAATCCAGTGGTCTTCTAGTTGAAGAATGTTATGCTTTGATCAGATTTGAGTAAGTGGAGTGAATTGGTAATTACTGATAGCTTGAAAGCAGGCGATTGAGTTGTCTGTACTTGTAATCCAGTAGCAGTGTAGAGGGAGTTAAAAAGCAGATCTGTATTTTAAATCGATTGGCCAGCAGGTTAAAATTGCAGTAGGTTTTGTTCCTTTGGGCTTCAGTGTTAGAGGAATATTTGTCCAAGCAGTGATTCCATTTTTATTCCAGTAGTAAAACAAAAAAACAAAAGTACTGGTACCCAGTAAGCAGTGCTGGAGCATTAAAGAACTGAATTGTCAACTGTGAACCACTGAAGTTTAGTTGTTGGTGGTTATTAACCCGGTGCCTGTAAATTCTCAAAGAATTCTCACATCATTCGAGCTGATTTGGTTCCACCCATGACATTCTGTAAATATACTTTGTGCCTTCTGTTGAAAAAATTCTGCTTTTGTCAGCTCTCATGCCTGCACATACATTTGAGGGGTGGGAGGAAGAATGCTTTTGAATAAAATGTACCTTTTTGAGGGTTGGGTTTTTTTTTCAGTTGGTAAAAGTAACATTGATACAAAGATATTAATGAAATTGTTCTTTGGGATGGCTCATCTTGTTTTCATTCAAAGCGTTTTCAGACTACCTAAGGCTAAGCTAGTCTGTGATGGCTATTTCTTGACAATGAAGTTAAATTACATTATTTGCTCACGTAGTAGCTCACGTTCTGATGGATGTAGAGGCAGTTCTGTATTGCAGTAGAGTTATGTTCATTAGTTTTCTAAAGAGCTTTGTAGCTAGATAGTAGTATGTGACCTATGAGACAGCAGGACAAAAATGTTGAGGCTTTCCCTGGTCGAAGACTGGTAACTTGGCCTACCTGGATGTGCTTGAAAGTGTGGAGGTAACAAATACTTGCTGCTTGCTGTGCATGTTTGCTTAGTAATTGTGGTATGTACTGTCTCTGGTTGCAGGTGAGAGAAATGGCTGCTACCACACTCAGTGGTCTTTTACAGTGCAATTTTCTCACTATGGATGGTCCCATGCAGACCCACTTTGAACAGCTGTGCAAGATGAGGTTACCAAAAAAACGGAAGCGAGACCTGGGTTCAGTTGTGGATACAATTCCTTCTGGTGGTAAGAAAATGGCTTCACAGACCCAAACTGTGCATTTTGGGAGCAGGTTAAGAATAAGCAAATAACTCGTGCTGCCTTTAAGTGTTCATTCTGCAAGCGCTCCAGATGGAATTGGATTTATCCTATGGTTAAGTATTTAGAAATTAAAGACAGATCTAAAGAAGCACAAGGTGGTTGTCCGTGCAAATATTTCTCATTTCTAAGCATCTGTAACCCATAATAAGCAATCAGTTGTTCCTTCTATAACCGGTTCTACCATTTCTATGAGTAGTATGGTGCACTCCTAATCCTTCTGAGGTGCTTTGGGAGTTTGATTTACATTATAAATAAGAATAGCATGGCTACAAAAAAAAAACCCAAAGCACTGTATTCCTAGGTTAAATTAACTTACTACTTCTCCCAGAATTGAGACTTGAGATGGCTCCATTGCCCATGTGTGCACTTCATGTAGTTAAGATGATGAGGGGAAGCTGTTTCCTCAGTAAAGAAAATTCCGTAGCTGCTACAACATAATTTCATACCTCACCCAAGTTAAGTTCCCTTTCTTATTGTGCCCTTTACTAGGGACTTTGCTTTCTGGACAAGTGTTTAGTGTCTCTGGTCACATTCTGTTAACTCAGGAGGACTGGGTTTCCAGCCCATCAAGTAGTTCTGTTGCTGGAGAGAACATTCTTTTAACATGGGAACAGTGGAGATGCACTATGTGTTACTCGTGAGCTCTATAGGTACTTACATTCTTTATGCCAATAACCTAAAATAGCTTAGATGCTTGAGCAATGCCTTGGATAATAGAAAGGCAAATGAATGAGCGTTCTGTGATTGCAGACTTGGTGAAACGCCATGCTGGTGTGCTGGGACTGAGCGCGTGTATTTTGTCAAGTCCCTACGACGTACCAACCTGGATGCCACAGCTCTTAATGGACCTCAGTGCCCATCTCAACGATCCTCAGCCTATTGAGGTAAAAATCCTGAGTAATACAGCACATCTGAAATATGTTGGACTCATTTTTAGTTCTCCTTTCCTTTAAAAAGAAGGGGAAAAAAAAAAAGCTTTTAGAAACTTTCTGCTGCTTTCTGCTGCTTGCTTTCTTATTCATTATTATATTAAATTGGCTATATATAGTAAATAATGGGGTGGACAGTGATAGGACAAGGGGGAATGGTCTTAAACAGAGACAGGGGAGGTTTAGGTTGGATATTAGGAGGAAGTTTTTCACACAGAGGGTGGTGAGGCACTGGCACAGGTTGCCCAAGGAGGCTGTGGATGCCCCATCCCTGCAGGCATTCAAGGCCAGGCTGGATGTGGCTCTGGGCAGCCTGGGCTGCTGGTTGGTGACCTGCACACAGCAGGGGGTTGGAACTGGATGAGCACTGTGCTCCTTTGCAACCCAGGACATTCTGTGATTCTATGAAATCATTGAATCCCTCTATTATTTTATTCTGCATATTTTGGACAATGCTCTCATGATTTTTTTGAGTAGTCCTGTGAGAAAAGAGGAGTTGAACTTTGATCCTTGTGGGTTCGTTCCATCTTGAGCAATTCTATGCTTTCAGTTCTTGCTTTCAAACAAAGTATGAACAGCTGCAAGTGCTGTATCTGTGAGGAAATTCTCTGTAAGGTAAAAAGTCACTTTTGTGAATATGTACAAAGGTAGAATGGATATTTCCTAGATCTTCCTCCAAATCTATTCCAACCAGAACAGCAACGATAAAACTTTGTTAGAACAACGCTTTATAAGCAGCTCTAGAAATGAGATTTTTAATTAAATAGTTACTGATTTTATTCAGTGTATTTGATGTTTAACTTTTTCTATGTTAACCATGTGCTTACTGCTGTAGAATTCCTTAACTTTAACCATATTGACTATGATGTGTTTTCCTGAACCATTGCTTTGAAAAACTCGAGCAAAAAGGGGAAAAAAAAGGAACATATCACTTCAAATCTTATTTTTTTTTTTTTCAAATTCAAAACTGAACGTCAAGAATCCATTCTGTAAGAATGTTAGAGTTGTGATGCTGATCAGAAGGCTATGACTAGAGCTGGGAAGAAATAAAATATTGAGTTCTCCAGAGCCATTCTTGTTTTTTGTGGCTGCTTCAACGCTTCTCTATTCAGCAGTTAATTCTTGCTATTTTTAAAGCTAGTTTTACCACAGAGCTGCAATCTATAAATTTACACAGTGAGTGCTGATTGGTTGTTATGCAGATGACTGTGAAAAAAACACTCTCAAATTTCCGGAGGACCCATCACGACAACTGGCAGGAGCATAAACAGCAGTTCACAGACGACCAGCTACTAGTGCTTACTGACCTCTTGGTTTCACCGTGCTATTATGCGTAGGTAGGTAACATTGCTTCTGTCAACCTGTGTCAAAAAACATCAATCTTAGGAAATCTACTCTAGCTTGCCAGCCTAGCATATTGTAGGAAGTAAACCTTAAACCATGGGGAAAATTCAGTTGGCAGATGTAAGTCCTTTGCCCCTCCAGTGATCTGTTCAGCATCAGATTTTGGGGGGTAACTGCTGTTGTCCATTTTCTTGTGTCCCTGTACTAGCCTAGTGTTCTGGTAGGACACGCACGCTTGTTTTGAATATGGACTTTCCCTCTCATCATTTTTTGCCAGTTGCTTGCCTTCTAAATGCCTGGCAGTTTATCACTAGAGCAAAGTGCTTGCTGCTTTGTTCTTCTGATGCCTCTGAGGACCTGAGCCTGTCACCCAGCAGTTTATCAGCTGGGTCTTGTGACAGGGAGCAACTGCTACCAAACTGTTCCCTCTTCCACAGAGGGAGCTTTGCTGTTGGGTGTCTCTTCACACAGACACAGATCCAGGAAGAGTGAATCTATTTCTAGACTTCCTTTTAAGCTGTAGGGATTCTGAGCTCTACTGTATTGTGGTGTGTTGAGAGAGAAATTGAAATTTCAGTTTTATTTTATTCTGCGGTGATGGCACGAAGCAGTAATTGTTTTGAATTATTTTTATTTCAGATTCCTCCTGGAAAAATGAGTATGTAGGAGCCTTTCTGCAAAATAAAGGATGCTCAAATTGGAAAAAAAAAGTTGTTGAAAGCTTTGTATTCGAAATCCTGATGCCTAATCGAAACCACTTTTAAATGCAAATGTAGGGGCCTGGTTCTATTCAAGAGAATTTCACGTCCCCAGGAGTAGCTGTGGGAGTCCCCGAGTCTCCTGTAACAGTGCTGGCAGATGCTGATTGTGAGTTTATTGCAAGCCCGTTGCCATTGGCCTGCGCTACATATCACTCTTGTTTCTGCTTTATTGCACACAGTGACTTACACAGCACATTTCTTGCCCTCTTTTTCTGACCCTTCCTCCCAGCTGCTTCCTGACATCAAAGATGCAGAACCGGAGAGTGCTGCAAATCAGAATATTCTCAGTGAAGCTCTCCGGTTCTGTTGATGCATCTTGTAATCTAGTCAGCATAAAAGACCAGGAACCTATCTTTCTCAGAGTTTATTTTTCACTACTCGGATTTGAGTGCCCACCAGGTGAAGGGCTCTGTATCATTCAATCCATCTCAGGACAGGATTGCCTTTTTCTATCTTGTTGACATGTAAATAGCTGGTCTTGTCTGCGCAGTGTAGATTACTGCAAGACAAAATGGGGAAGTGAAAGCTCTTACTGCCTGGCCAGGTCTTCGTAGATAGCTTGTCCACGTGTGGAATAAAAATCCGTGATTACCTGCATATTTTTAAGGATTGAAAGGCGCTGGGTGTTGTGCATAACTATGGTATGAAGTTGTGGACTGTGAAGCAGTGGTTGAATTTACAGAATGAGTTGTATGCGCAGTGTGAAAAGGCGCTGGATGGCTGACTGTTTTTAACTGTGTGCTCATAAAGATTGTCGCTGTTTGAGCAAGCACACCTTGTTCAATGATTGTGGAAGCTCTGTATTTTATTTTCTTTTTTTGCCTGCAGCTTTGTTCAGAGACTATCTATTGGCTATTTAACAACATGTTTAATATGTGTTACATAGTTGTAAAAGACTGTATAAATTGTAGAGGCATTGCATTGACAAAACATTGTACAGTTTGCAACCTTTTACATAATACCATTGTGAGATTAATTTGTAAAGATTCATACTTAGATGTTAATAATGTAGTAGTTCTGGCTTTTGTATCAAATCAAATGCCATTATTAGTTTTCTAAATTATTTTCCTTAACAGAGTATCTCTTCATGTCTAAGAGGCAGAGGATTTGTTTCAGTTTTCTTGTATCTCACTATTACTGTCTCATTCAGATTTTAATGAACGTTTGTGGCCATCTCTAAATGCTGACATCACATGTTCTGATGTGATGAGCTCATAGAACATGAGGTACCTTGAAACAACGTGTAAGCTGGTGTGTTTCAACTTCCATGCAACCCTAGAGGAGCACTGGCGCATTTCGAGTGATCTACCTGCTGAGTGTGTGACTCATTCCAAACTTCAAAGCACAGCAGTGTTCCTGGTGCAGTATTTAACGAGTGTCAGCACACAGATGTAACCACTGTATAGCGTAGTGCCAAAATTATGATTTCAATGGTGGACGTAGTTTATGACCCAATAAATGGATTGTTTGTAACAATTGCTTTTGCGTGTGTGTCTCTCTAAAGTGGAAATCTCTTCTTTTGAGAACGTATCTTCAAGTTGTTTACTGTGCTTTTGAGCTTTTTGTATGAGCCGTATGTTTATTGTGGAACTTGGCAGTGAGTTATGGCAGCATTAGGATGAAAGGTCTAGTGCTAATTACTGGGAAAATAGCTTTTGTTTTTACATAAAAACACCCTGTTCCTGGTGAGACTTCAAACACAACCAACCAACCTGAGGTGGACGCTTAAAATTGGAGAAATGAGTTTGAAGTGGAAGAAATAAAAATAATAGAACTTCTGCTGATCATCTTAATGGTAAAAAAAAAAAAAAGTGATCAAGTAGGGGAATAAAGCTTAAACTGTGCTTTTGGGTGGCACAGGTGGCAACAAGAGTCACCTGAGCTCATTGGTGGGCTGTGTCATTAACAAGCTAAACTGTGTATTGATTTAAAAAATAGGAGAAGGGATGACCATTGTGTCTGATATGGCACACTAACTAGGACTTGCAGTCCTTTCATATTGAATTATACACCTATTAGCCTTTCCACTTCTTTACCAGGCTGCTGGCAGACCTGTCCTTGGGACACAGGGATGAGTTCTGTCAGTTGTTCTGGTAGGCATCCCCAGTGTCCCATCCATACTTTCCACTCAGTCTTGCACTTTCTTTCAAAGCTTCAGCATTCCTGGAATCCTGAGACTCAATTTTCTTTTTCTACCTACCATGCTGAGGAGAATCCCTGTAGCCTGGTAAGATGAAGGGGGAAAAAAAGTTGATTCATAGAATGTTTTGCTGATGCTGTCCCTGCAAAGATTTTAGCTTAAATTAGTCTGTAACTCACAGTAGGGTTAGTTGTACATTCTCACTGGCACTGTGCCCGTCCATTCCCTGTCACAGAATAGAACCATTAAGGTTGAAGAGGACCTTTGAGGTAATCTGTTCCAACCATCAACCCCATCAGGTACTTTCTGTACAGTCACTCTGCAGAGGCTTTGCGAATGGGGCCCCAGTAAGGAAGGGAAAGTGAACCTAAACCTGACCTCAGACCTCCACGTTCTCCACAGGGTGGAGATAACCTGGTGGAGATGCTCTGGAGAAGAGGTTTAGTGGGATTACCCCAACATGGCACTTCAGGCACTAGGGCAGTGATAATTTTGGTCTGCTGCATCAACAGATGCCTCTGAGTTATTAAAAGATATTTAGGAGGAAAATCTCATGAGTTGATGTGAAGAAAGGTTTCTACCCTCTTCCTAGGAAGGAGAATAACTCTCAGTAAAGCAGTTGTGAGTCCAGAGATCTCTCAGCACAGAATAAGGCTCAGATGGTTGCCTGCAAAGGTTGCTAGCAAAATCATCTCTGATTTCTGTATTAAGAGCACAGTGCTTGGAGGAATTAGCTGTGTTCTACAGAGGCAGACTGTCCAAAGGCAGAGAGCCTTGCTGGCCACGATAGTTTTCAAAATCTAGAGTTGTGAATTGGTTTAAGGAGAGGAGCAAGAGTATGATAAAGAAAAGAGTAAATATTCCAGTGCCTTGTGTAAGATGTTGCAAAAGTTGTTGAAACTGTGATTGCTGCTTTCCAAAAGCCAGGCTCGTTTCTTTTGCTGCTCTTTTCACTTGCTCCAAAACTCTGGCAGCCTATTTGAAAGGGCCAGGCCAGTGAGACGCTTTGCTGAGCAAAAGGGACTGCACGGTGTTTCGTGTTCCCTTGGGATCTTTCTGCCTGAGTTCATCCCCTTGCTGAGTGAAAGCCTGTGTTCCAATGACCTCTTGTGGTTGCTGCCTCCTGCAGCCTTTGCAGGCACTCAGCTGGACACCCACCACTGCCTGCAGCATTTCTGGGCGCATCTCTTAAGTTTTTTGCCATTTTGCAAACTTTCAGAAGCACACGAGGTCAAAGTCAAGCAAACTCCTTTAAACTACGTGGACTTGCAAAGAAAAAAAAAAATCTCATCAGGCATTTGCAGCTTTATTTCTATATGTATTTCTATATGCGTGCTTCCACCTGCTAATCTAGTTACTAAGGGAAGTTCATCCACGTCTGAGCATTCAGCCACCTAATGTAACAGTGGGAATTATTCAGCCTTTCTTATCTTTTTAAGGGGCTCCTGTTTGCGACTGTGTTCTTGTTGCAAGTAAGTGACACCACAGCAGCAGCCAAGTCTAATGCAGGCATTAGGCATAACGTGAAACTAAGACAGAAAGTTCTTACACAGTGCCTTGCTTCCAGCTGCGTGCAGCACATTGCCTGCTCTGGAAGGACGTGGATAGCATGTGCACATTAGTTTCACTTACCCAGAACAAGCATCTCAGTTTCCCCAGCATTAATCACTTTGAAGTAATTGAAGCTTGCATGCCTTGTTTAATCACACAGTTCAGCACTCTCTGGTGTTTGTGAATTAAAAACCTCGAGGGACGTTCTGGCTCCATGGAAAACCCCATACTGATTGAGGGCTCACCCAAAGAACTGAGGAACAAAAATACAAGCAAGAGTGAAAACAGAAGCGGTGGCCAATCTGGGATGCTTGAAGCCACGGGAAACAATGTAGGTGATGTTCTGCATTTGGGACTTTGCCTAATCTTACATGCAGCCGTTTTAAGACCAAGGTCGTAGGATGCCCTGAGCAAAGTGCACCGCTCCCATGGCTGCTGGCGCTCCTGCGGCAGAGCGTGGTTCCACATCAGGACTGATTGCCAGCTGGGGGTTATGCTTAGCATGCCATGCCTGGCTGCTGCCGTGAGTCACGGGTTTACTGAAAGAAACTGCTTTTAGTTTTAGAAGGAAATGTGTTGAAAAACAAACCACTGACGAGCTTTTGGATGTCAGCGTAACATGACAAAGCTCTTGTCTGCCTTGAGGCTTCCACAGAACACTGCCGTGCTTCTGCAGGATTGCTGGGGGTTGAGGCGGGCTACTAAGACGACAGACTCATGTATTTGTCTGCATATGTAGAAATGTGCAACATAAGGCGAGTGCCGGCACATAAGGCAGAAATTCTGCACCTCCTGCATTTTCACAGCACTTCTGTGCCTCGCCTGCCCGTGCTCAGTTTGCGCATAAAGCGATGGCGAAGGGCAGGCAGATGTGCTGCCCGAAGCGCTGACGATCGCAGCCGGGCCCATGCTCTGGTGGTGCTCAGCCGGCACGGAGCGGCAGCGCAGCCTCGAGCCGCTCGCTTGGGGTCTGGGCACGGAACGGTTGCGAGAACCCTTAAAGGCCGGCCGGCCCAACCGCCCCGCACGGAGCGGGAACCGCCGCAGCCCGCAGAGGCAGAACGGCGACACGGCGGCGTGGCTGAGGAGGCGGCGGCGAGCACGAGCATCTCCCCAGCCGTGCCGCCCAGGCAGGCGGAGGTCCGGGGGGCCGCGGCTCCGTCGTGCGTGTGCGCGGCCGGAGGGAGCGGGGCGGGAGGCGCCTCCGAGGCGGCCGCGCCGAGCGGGGAAGGGGCCGGGCCGCGGCGGCGGCGGCGGGCGCCATGGCGGGGCGGGCGGCGCCATGTCGGGGGCAGCCCTGAGGGAGCGGCGGCGGCGGCGCGGCCGCGCGCGCTTTGCGGGGCGGCGGGAGAGCGGCCCCGCCGCGGGCCGGCCGCGGCCTCGCCGAGGCGGCGGGCGGAGATGAACGCGTCGGGGCGGCTGCCGGCGGGGGGCGAGGAGGAGCCCCCCTCCGCCGCGCTGCTGCCGCTGGGCGGGAACGGCAGCGCCGCCGCGGGGCTGCGGGAGGGCACCCACACCGCCACCCTGGCGGCCTGCGCCTCGCTGCTGGCCCTCGTCTTCTGCCTGGGCTCCTACGGCAACCTCATCGTCTTCTTGTCCTTCTTCGACCCGGCCCTCAGGAAATTCAGGACCAACTTCGACTTCATGATCCTCAACCTCTCCTTCTGCGACCTGTTCATCTGCGGGGTGGCCGCCCCCATGTTCGCCTTCGTCCTCTTCTTCGACCCGGCCCGAGGTGTGCCGGCCGCCTTCTGCTTCGCCTTCCACCTCACCAGCTCCGGCTTCATCATCATGTCTCTGAAGACGGTGGCGGTGATCGCCCTGCACCGCCTGCGCATGGTGCTGGGCAAGCAGCCGCACCGCGCCGCGCCATTCCCCTGCACGCTGCTGCTCGCCGCGCTGCTCTGGGCCGCCAGCTTCACCCTGGCCACCATGGCCACCTTGAGAACCCGCGGCTCCCGGCTCTGCCTGCCCATGTCCAGCTTCGCCCGCGGGGATGGGAAGGTCATCCTTTACCTCTACGTCACCGACTTCATCTGCTGCGTGGCCGTGGTGTCCGTCTCCTACGTCATGATCGCCCAGGCCCTGCGGAGGAACGCGCAGGTGAGGAAGTGCCCGCCTGTGGTGGCCGTGGGCGCCTCTGGACCCCAGCCCTTCGTGGGGCCGCCGGCTGCCGGGGCTGGGCAGAACGCCTTGCCCACCCTGTACAGGAACCGGGGCTCCAGCAAGCCGCAGCACGGTCAGGCTCACAGCTACGCCATGCATCTGGGCCAGCCGTCGGCCACCGGCCGGCTGCAGCTCACGCCAGCCGTCAACCTGTCCGCAGCCAAAGACTCCAGGGCGGTGGTGACGTGTGTTGTCATCGTGCTCTCCGTCTTGGTGTGCTGCCTGCCCCTGGGTATCTCTTTGGTGCAGGACATGCTCTCCGGCAGCGGCAGCTTTGTGCTCTATCAGTTTGAGCTGTGTGGATTTACCCTCATTTTTTTCAAATCTGGGTTAAACCCTTTTATATATTCCCGCAACAGCGCCGGACTTCGGAGACGAGCCCTGTGGTGCCTGCAGTACCTATCCCTTGTCTTTTTCTGCTGCAAGCAGAAGACGAGGCTTCGAGCCATGGGCAAAGGCAGCCTGGAAGTCAACAGGAACAAGTCGTCCCACCATGAGACCAATTCAGCGTACGTGTTGTCTCCTAAGCCTCAGAAAAAGTTTGTGGACCAAGCTTGCGGTCCCAGTCATTCCAAGGAGAGCGTGCTGAGTCCCAAGGCATCCTACGGACATCAGCACTATGGGCAGAGCAGCTCAACCCCCATGAACACTCGCATCGAGCCCTATTACAGTATCTACAACAGCAGCCCTTCCCAGGAGGCGAGCACCCCGAATAGCTTGCAGCCTGTGAACTCAACTTTTGGCTTCACCAAATCCTACATTGCCATGCACTACCACACCACCACCGACCTGGTGCAAGACTGTGGCAGCGCTTCGACCAAGCCGATACCCGTACCCTCAGTGTAACCTTGGGAAAGCAGGTCTGATCTGATCTAGCTCGTTTAGGGGATGCCCATTACTGTTGGAGTTCTAAACTCAGTGGTATTGCTGTACTGCTCCCAGCTTAAAAAAAACAAAACAGTAGTGTTAACATCCGGCTACATGCATTTGAAGTGAATACTAGAAAATTACTTCCGTGGCTTTTTCTTGAATTTCTCTGTCAAGTCAGAAAGGGCAACATTTTAGGCTTGAATTTCGAATTGTTACTCGATGACATGTGATTGATTACATTTTGAGGCAAAATATCTCAGAGAACAATCTGAGGCTGCGCCAGGAGTGTTGTCTGTTGAAGTGCATACTTGCCATATTTTCAGGAAGGAAGAGTTGCGAGGATGCTTGGTAATGCTCTGGTTTAAATTTCCATTTGCTGAAGGTCACAAGGATTGGTGGTGTTTTGATGTAGCAAGTGTCAGCAGCACCGAAATCTCTGTGAATTTCAGCTTCCTGGAGCAAGAGGGTTTGACAGACAGTGATGTATTGCCACCGGGAGGGGACTGGGAAGAAGAGTTGTGGTGCCATAATGAACCTCTGAAGTATACGTATTGATTTCCACTGTACATTTATTGTAAGGATTGGTGCCATTGTATATCCCAAAATAATGCATTCAGCCAAGTGCTTTTCGTCTCATAGAAATAACTGCCTAGTATGAATTAGAGGTTTTATTTGAGGATAGGGCTGAATGTTGCAGTATTACAGTACTGCCTCCTGTTAATAATGCAGTCACTTCTGGAATATTCTAATCTGTTCTGGTGTTGCTGGTTGCTCTTTATCTGTGGTTTTATTTAAGAGTGGGAAGTAGAGAAGTTTGGCCGAGACATTGCTGAGAGCTATGAACAACTTTTAGAGCAAGAGTACCAAGTTGTTGGAGGAGCCAGGCCACTACAAGGCTTTGACCTCGTCCTGCGATGTCAGTTTGATTTAAAGTTTAATATGTCTACTGATACTCTTTATCTAGTGGTTCACACTGTGAGCAAACAACTGAAGTACTTTTTATAAATCCACCCACTGGTGTCGTGCAGTGTGTTGTGGGACCTCCTTGTCAACTGGAATCATCTGCAGGCGTTTAAATTCCGGACAGTCACTGCTTTGAGCGGACAGATCTTTTCCAAGCAAGCAGTCGCCCCTCAGCTGCTGTTGGCTTCAGGAGAGCTGTGGTATCTCCAGAGCGACCGTGCCAAGAGTTCTGGTGCCAGTGGTGGGAGAATGGCAGCCCTTCAACAAAATGGTCGCGATGGGAAGGTGAACCGTTCGCCTCATTGCTGCGTGTGAGTCGTCGTTGGTTTGGGCTGTTTGTTAAGCCAGCTGTTTTCAGGATTTTCCTGGAAGGCTGTTAGTTTGTGAACACTGCTCTTTGTTTAGCACTCGGAATTTTAATTCACTTTGAATAATTCAGTGCGGCTTTATTGCAATAAAATGAACGCAGACAACTTTCTAATACCAGTGTAAAATGGAAATGATTTCAGTAAGTCTTTTCCCCCTGCCCAGACGTGGTTCTTACTAACGTAATTACAAAAGGTATTTAAAAGATGCGTTGTTTGCTTTTTTCTCTCTTTGTATTTCTCTGAATTTGGAGGTGAAAATACATGGGATTTTGACCATTGCAGAATATTGTAGGGCAGGGCCTGGGATGGACCTTGTGGGTTTAAGATAAGCACTAAGACTGGTTTGGACATGAAGCGTGGAACGTGAAGCTTTTGAGTCTGCTGTATGTATGCACATTTCCATACCATGCGTTTGTCTTAGGTCTCCTGAACTTCGTCCCACGCCAGGAGATGAACTCCTTCTTGCCTTATTCACAAAAGTAGTTCACTGAAGTGATTTGCACTGAATGTTCATGTGGGAGTAAAGAGGAAAGGGACAGCTTTGGGACAGAGGGAGCTTTTAATTCCTTTATGTGAAATGTAATTAAGGCAAAGGAAATTAAGTCCCTATCAAGCACCTTGTGTTACTGTTCTGCTTAACCCCTGGTGCCAGCCGTGCTCCTAAAACAGCCGATGTGTTCGTATGTCTGTGATAGGCAAGTATAACAACTTCATTCAAGCAATATCTGATTTAAGGTTTTGATTCCATTTAATAACTGTCTTTTTGGAGGAGGTTTATGGATGTAGTAAATAGAGTGATTTCATTTTGAAAATACATAGCCACAATTTCTTCCAAGCACAATTTAAACTGAAGTAATCAGTTGTACTACGAAAATGACTTCCTGTAGACTCTCCTGTGGTATATCTAGTCTTTTCTTTTCTTTAGCCCACTTGGACTATCAGAACCAGCCAAGTAAAGATCGGTGGTTTGGGTTTGCTCATCTTACAAACGAGTCCAGATTGTGCTGCACCAAATGATCTGTTCTCAGCTGATAGTTTTTTCCTGCCAGGACCTGTTTTTCTCGCTTGAATGTGGAATGTGTTAGATAGCTGATCATTCTTTTATTTTTTCATATAATACAAGTAAGTAGCGTTAGGTGATGGTGGTGACTAGGCAGAGGTAGCACCGAAATGATATGAAATGGATTAGGCTGATTGTGTCAAGTGAAATTTTCTTGAACCTATTATTATGATATTATTATACAGAATTTTCTTGCCTGTTCTTCAGAGGTTTGTGGTAACAGCATCTAGATAAAACACCAATTATTTAACAGTACAGGCTGGCATACTCTGCTAGCTTGTTCTTGTCTGGTTCTAATGTTGGCCTGCAGTTTTGAAAGATTTGTAAGTCTGTTCTCTTCCACCACGTACCCAAGTGAGGCAGCACCATGGATTTGCATTTGCATCTCTCAGGTGGCTACACTGACTTTAATCTTTTTGTGCCAAACCACAAGAGGAAATTTTTACCTGTGTACTATTACAGCTTGTGTTTTTCTTGGCTGTAATCCTGGCGCATTCTATCTGAAGCTGTACTAGATTTAGGAGTCTGAAGCACGTTGTATTTGAATGACACTACTTTTCATTATTACTGCAGTAATCTCCAAAAGGTAGTTAGGATCTGCAGTGTGACTCAAGCTGTTCTTCCTTTCAGGTGCCAACCACAACATTTTAAGAAATGCTAGTAATAGCTGAAGAAAATCAAGCGCCCAGAAATGAAAGGCTGTTTAGCAGGGCTCGGGTCTCAGCCCTCTGGATAGCAACACAGCAGGCTTTGCAGAAGGTAATCATGGAAACACTTTTATTTGACTGCTGACTTTCCAGGCACAGTCTGTGTAAGTCCTCAATCTCTCATTCCATCTCAATCATATCCTCATTGGGTCCATTTTCCGCTCTCACCAGCGGTTCGTTTGTTGTTTTCAGCACAGCTGCCAGCTGATGCCAGAAAATCCTCTGTTTGTGTTCTTCGGGGCTCCACTTTAAGTAGGTTTTTCTTTTCAGCAGCTTTCTGAGTTTGCTGAACTTCTGAGGCACGCTGTTGGGCGGGAGGTCTTCCAGCACTATCATAATGAGGGAGTCCTGATTTTCATCCAGGACCCGATGTTCAGCAAAATACAGTTCATACTGACACCAGCAGCTATTTACGAAACTGGGAGAGAGGACAAAAAGGACTTTATGGCTGTTCTCTATGCAGTAAAAAATATTGCCAAGTACAGGATGCCCTGGTTTGAAGTCTCTTTCGTGATAACATATCTTGAATCCGTCAGTTTCCAGTTTTTTCAGTAGATTCTCTTTTGTCCAGTCTGCATCGTGCTCGCTGTATGAAATGAAGGCATCGAAGGGCTTGTTTTCTGGCCTCTTCTTGTACTGCTTCCTCTTTGCCATACACCAGTACCAGCCCATTCTCACATACCACAGCCCATCAAAGCGCCAGCATAAGCCAGTTAGCACCAGAACAACCAGGATGGCCACAGAGGCTGTAATGGCCATCTGAATGCCCAGGGAGCAGTGCAGAAGTGTGAGATTACTGCTCTTCACCAGCGAGCCCCGCCTGTCCGGTGGGAAGCTGCACCTGAGATCGTCTTTGCCATTTATCTGCAAATGTGGGTTACGGATGTAGACGTTTACAAACCAGTACAAGTCACAGTTACAAAAGAAATGTCTGCCTTGAACAGTCAGAACACTCAGACTCGTTAGCTGTCCAAAAGTATCCTGCACGATGGTAGTGATGGCGTTGTCGCTGATGTCCAGCTCCTGCAGAGAAGCTGGGAGGGAGCCGCGCTGCAGGAAGGAGATCTTATTCCCTGATAAATTGAAATGCTTCAGCATCGGGAGAGCTCGCCCAAAGTGGTCGGGGAGTTCTGAAATCAGGTTGTGACTGCTGTCCAGGTTAGTGAGTGCAGAAAGTTGGCTGGCGGGTTCCAGTCTGGTTATTAGGTTTCCAGAGACGTTAAGCGATTCGAGGTTCTCTAGGGCTTCGGTTAATGCCAGCACCCTCAACTTGTTTTTACTAATATCACATGTTGTTAAAGTCGACGGGAAGTATTCAGGATGCATATCTGTAATTTTATTGTTTTGAATGTTAAATACGGTTAAGTTGGAGAGAGATTTAAAGCTAGGGGGTATCATCTTAATATCGCTGTTGCTTATGTCGAGGTGCTGCAGAGAGATTGGTAAGTCAGGAAGCATGGAAATGCGATTGCTGCTGAGATCCAGAAATAGCAGTTGTTGCATTCTGTTGGCAAACCATTCTGGAAGTTCTACAATGGAGCAGTTGGACACTTTCAGGTGCTTCACTCTCTCTGGAAGGCTTTCGATGGGTGTACCAGCCTGGTTTCTGACAAAGGAAATGGCACTGATATGTACAGTTCCAGGGGGAGGCCTTCTGGCTACGCTGGGGCTGTCTGGACGTACGGTGTATATGAGCTGATTTCCTTGAACATACAGACGTTCCAGTTTAGATAACTTTTTAGCAAAATTTGCAGGTATTGTACTGATGTTTGTGAAGGACAAATCGATGACCGTGATGGTTGGAGGGAGACATATCGTTTCCAACCTGTTTATGGGATTGTTGCTGATATTTAGAAATGAAAAGTTGCTGAATGGGAAGCGACAGATTGCTTCAACGTCTATGTTGTTAATTGTTATTTTGTTGTAGCTTGCATCAACGGACCGTATGTCTTTCATTGGCAAAAACAGGACGAACAGAGATAGAAGATCCATTTCCAGGTTGCTGTGACTAATGTTAAACTCCAAAACAGCACCCAGCTTAGCTTGGCAGAGGTCTGCATCCAGTTTTGCTTCCAGCTCTTCATTAGACAGTTTGGTCCTTGATAGGTCAAGCAACCCATTGATTGGTGCTTCACACACGTCAGGCCTCAGCGTGGCTGCTGGAGGGGAGGTTGTATTTTCCTCTGCTCTTCTTCGTCTGAACCTTGGGCTAACATCTCCTAGATTGGATGGATCTTCCAAATGTGGCAACAGTTCAGCTGGTGTAGGAGGCTCCAGAGCAGCCTCTGCTGATTTTTGAAAATACATATAAGTCTGTGAAGGTCCTGAGGCCCCACTAGTTGGTATGAGTTTCAGGTGAGGTGCAAGATCAGATACCAGAAGATTCTCATCATTAAATGATAAATCCACAGAAACAAGGCTGAGCAGGTTCTCAAATGCACCGAGTTCAATGTCCTTAATGTGATTGTAGGAAAGGTCCAAAACTTCCAGTACATCAAAACCTTCAAAGTCTCTTTTGGTTATTTTTTCAATTGCATTATGTGAGAAGTTGAGAGCTCTTGCTGTTTTGGGAGCTTGTGCTTCTGATACAGAAGTGAGGTTGAAGTAAGAGTAGTTATAAAATGGGAAGGAAAACATTGGAGATGTTCTCTGAGTTAGGAATCCATTGGCTCTACTGAATAAGAAAGAAATGAAGTAGAAATAAAGACTTCCGATAAGGGTCCTCATCCTAGAGAAAAGAAATGTAAAATCCATCATTATACTATGCTCTACATTGCATCAACGAGTATCCTTTAAATATGTTAAATAATCCTACTTTATGGGCAAGCACGTAAATTGCTTCACTAGTCACATCTGAATCCCTTGTTATCCACACAAAAACGTGTCCTGCTTCATTATTTTGTTCAAGAGGCAGGACTAGAAGAGGTGTCAGGAGGATCTGAAGTACAGCACTGTGCATTTCAGATCACTGTAGCGAATCTGAGTGTTTGCTGCTGTAAAATACCTTTTCCCCTCCCCAAGCAGGTTGTAAGCAGCCTTCTCAGCAACAGCTTCCCGTTGTGCAATCTGAATTGCGCTTTCCTAAATGCTGTTTGCAGGTTTCGCGCTTCTCATCCTGACTCACAACTGAATTTACCACTGAACATTGATTTAATCTTACCTGCAGGAAGAAGAAAAAGAGAAAACTGGCTCCGAAGATGAAATGGGTGGATTTGGATGTGGCATCCTGCACCAGGAGAGGTCACTGCCTGCCGACCCACTCATCTCTGAAGACTTCCCTGAGCCTGGTAAGGTCGCCGCTCGGCTCCTCTCCTGCCCCACGTCTTTCTTGGAGTTTGCTCACACTGGATCATGCGCTTCCATGTCTTCTATTTGTTATGTGGAAATGTGCACCATTAGCAGAGTGATCAAGCCTTATCATAGCCCCTTTTAGCCGCCATCACAGCTACCAGGCCAGGATCCTCACATTTGACTGAGAAGAAGAAAGCAGAGGGAAGGCAAAGCCCTTCCAGATATGCCCTCAGTCCTGAACCAGCCCCAAGACCAGAACCAGGATCAGCCCCACTAAACACCCCACAGCAGTAAGCCACCCCCAAGATGTCAAAGCCTTGCACAGCACCTACAGATGAGAGACAGTTAGAGCCTACCTCGTGTTTCTAGTGCCCACTCTCTTCACAGCCCTGCTGCAGCCTCCAGAACTGCCCGGTCCCACTGCTGCTTTTGTAGTGCTGCCAGTGGGGTGGCACAGGCTGTGGGGTGAGTGTGGCAGGGTTCTCCTTCTCACAGCAAGAAACCTTCCTGCCAATGGGAGCCCATTGCTTCAGGGGGAAATGGGGCATGGGAGCTGCTTGATCTAAGGCTTAGAGGTCGCTCTCAACGACCCGCTCCCAAGGTATTCTCTGGGATTTGGGCTGCCGTGCTGCAGTTATGATAAAGATAGAAAGGAGAACCAAGAGAATACTCTGTAACGGATGTCCCACTGTACTGTTCTCAGCCTTCCTGGAGGGGGAAGAAAAAACAAGTGTCATTGGACTTACATTTGGAAATGGGAGAGCTGGTCACGCTGCTGCTGGAAGCCTCGCTTCTGTCTGAGCAGGGAAAAGAACAGGAGATTTTCTTCTTGTCTGTAGTGCTGCCTTTAAAGACGTGCTTTGCTTACAGCTCGCTCAGGTTCAGGATGTTGGTGGAGTCAACAGATTGCACAAGGCACTGAGTGCTGTCATTTGCTCTGCTTCTTCTAAAAAAACCTAATGATGTTTCCACTCTTTTGTAACCATCAGTGACTGGAAATTCTTATGATAGCCCTGAGGCTCCCTGTCTGGACCTGAGGGACCGGAAAACCCCAGGGTTGTTTGCATCCCCTTTTTAATCAGACCAGCACTTTCCTCCCCAGCCAGACTGTGGGAACTGCCCTGAAGCTGTGCCTTGCCCAAACAGATCCCTCCCTGCTTTAGCAGGAGGCAGGAAATCAAGAGCGTTTTGGACGTCAGAATTGAACCTGCAGTGACCCCCTGTAGATAGCTGCGTCTCCCTGGTGAGCCTTCCTTCCTTGACCAGAAAGGAGCCACTCAATTCTTGAAACTCACTCTGTAGCCCCCTCCTTTGAGAAGATGGACCAGCTGTGTTCCAGCACAGGACTGTTCTGGGGATTGTGGAGGAACAGCAGCACACAAGAAAGCCCTGTGTGAGTGACAAGGCAAAATGCAAGTGTGGCCGAAGGCAGAACTGAGGCAGATTTGGGGAGTCCAAGTATTACTGTTGTAATGTTAATGTTAAAATAATACCCCATGTTTCTGTACCACTTGAGAAAACTGTTTCCAAGCCTGATTGTCTTATTTTGACCCTTGAGCTAGGTGAAACTTTGCAGGGGCTGTTTTGCCTCACACATTGAGCCACTGCATCCTTTCAGCTGTATCTAGCTGTGCTGGTGTTTTACATAAATAATCTCTCTGCTTCTTGTTTCAGTCATGCAGATAATTATTTGTGAGTTTGAATGGCAGTTAGGAATTAGCTCTAAAAGGAATCCCTATTGTCTGAAGGCTCAGGGCTGCTGTGTTTGAGCACTCTTTGAGTAGAGATGGAAGATCATTCATCATATGACTCTTACTTTCTACATAAAATTCCAATTCCATTTCCTGATGGCTTTTTAGCAGGTCCTAGCAGGAAGTGAGTGACTCTGTGCTACATGGGTTGGGTTTTGTAGGAGTTCACCAGTTTCTGACTCATAAGTGAGTTTGAAGCATTCCTGTACTGATAAGCTGGGGAGAGGGGAACATCATTAGGTGCTTATTGCTGATGATCTTTTTTTGTGTGGATGGATCTAGTATTCTGGGGCATAAAACAGTTCATTCTTTGAGCTCTTCTCATTGAAATAAATATCTTCAATAAGCGGCATGTTTCACTTTCACAGATCTACTTTCCTTTGATGTAATTCCCTTTGACTAATTGCAGATTACATAGGTGCAATTACTGCTGTCTGCTGTTTGAGTTATTTTCCACACTGGTGATTCTTAAATGAGGAAGGAAACAAATGCCTCTCAGACTGAGGTGCAAACCTGCATGCCATCACAGGCATAAATCTAAGCAGATTGGCCCCTGCACCCACAGAGCTCCAGTTCCACTTTGTGCTTTTTGCACACCCAAGGAAGCTCATTTTTCCCTCTTTTTGGTTCTGAGAGGTTTCCACATCCTAGGGCCTGCTTAGTAGAGCATTGAAGAAGGAGCTTTTCTTCCAGATTCAAATGTATGAGAACGTAAGCTCATGTTAGGATTAATTACTTCCAGCAGTATCAACTCGTGATCTGTTGTGCTCTTTGGTTTTTGGTGCACATCTTTCCTCCTCCTCCTCCCACACTGGTTCTTTCCCAACTCAGCTGTTAGCAGGGGGGATACAGGACAACATAAAAAAGTGTTCCTCATTTCTGAGTTTGAATCAGGTTTCCTGAAGGACTTGTAAGGAAACCTGTGCTGTCTGCTGGGCTTTCCCTGTCGTGTGGGAGGTGTTGCACCACACAGTAGTTCTTTTCACTAAGGACAGGGTAAAGAAATTCTCATGACTTGAAAAAAAATATTTGTTTTCTGTGAGCACAGGAAAAACCTGTAGTGCAGCACTGCTCCTGCTGGGCCTGGAGCAGATGGTGTCAGGACCCTCTGCTGACCTTTCCTGGCAAAGGTAAATGATGTGCACAACCCAGGTCAAAAGCAGTTAATTTAGGTGCCGGCCTGTCACCCAGTTCCTGTCACAATAAATAATTGGTTGGAGAGATAATCAGAGGTAGTCTGTGGTGGCTGGACAGAACGAGCTGCCTGGGAGAGGAGATGTCCTGACAGAGGAATGTGAGACCAACGTGCAGCATGGATTTGGCTCTTAGTCTCTTGGAAGCAAAATGCCTCAGCTACCTGAGCTTTAGCTTAGTGCTTTACTTTTCATCTTTGTTATCCAGCCGTGCGCTTTGCTCATTGCTGGCAAAGCTTTTTCTTCCTGTAGTAATAAATGGTTGTAAGTCTGGTGTCGCCTCAGGTACTGTTTTGGTGTTTGATGTTCAGTGAAGCCCTTGTTGTGTAATGCAGAGCGCTAATGGCAAGAGCCAGAGGCTTGGATGTCGTGTGTTATGCTTGCAGGTGTGTTGGGTGCAGAGCAGGGGTATGTCACCACATTGCTTCCCTGCAGGGGGTGGCAGAAGCTGAGGAATATGGAGAACTGGATATGTGGTTTTGGCAACAGCACATAAATAGCAGCAGAACTTCATTGGTTTCAGTGGCATGCTGAGGTGCTGTGGCTGCTTAGTCACAGAGGCTGCACTTCCCCACTGTGCTGTGGACTTCTCTGCTAAGAGGGGAAGTGGAATTCTTTAAATTCTGCAGGTATCTATCTTTATCTTCTCCTCTCATCTAATCTACCACAACAAACAGATGTGCAGAAAGGTTTTAGTCTGTTGTGGTTTCTCCTCCCTTGAATATGACCTAACCCAATACGTGCTGACGAGGTCTGACAGTGTCCCCCACACATACAGCCTGGGGCTCAAGCACTCACTGCTTAGTGGTTCTGCACAGCACTGAGCCACAGTGATGCCGACTTTCCTAAAAGCAGGTAAATAGAGATGGAGCAGCCTCAATTCAGAACTGCCATCAGGGGTCGCACAGTTCTGTCTCACACTTCCACCTGCTGCTGCAGCCTCAGTAAGAGTCAGCCGGCCCATTATCAACACAGATTAGAGGAAGCTAAAGCTAAACACTGTATTTTCTTACTGTTATGTTGATTTGGGAGTACCCAAAGTAGTTTAAAGACGTTTTGGTTGCAGCTACTCACACTGCAGTTCCACCTTTGGCATCCACGCAGGCAGTATGGGAAGATGCTGCTGGAGCCTGCAGACTTTCTTGCAATTTCTATCATCTGCGCTTTCTGAGACCACGTTCTTAAGCACACTGCACTGCCCACTTGCAGACACGAACTCGTTGAATCGCGTGTAAAGACAGCCTTCGGTCAGTAGGGGGCCCAGATTGCTAGCGGCAGTTCCGGATGCCCAGTGAGAGGATCCGGCTGCTCAGGCAAGTTAAAATACTTCAAGGAAACAAAGTTAAATATCTAAAGTTTGGTCTTTGCTTCTTATGCCTCTAGTTTTCTAAAAGCTGGCTTAATACGAGATTAAAATGTAAGGATGATTTTCCTCGTGCTTTAGGGAACATTACAAAATCTAGCTAAGTCGAGTCCTCTTCCCCTGTCCTAGCCATAACAGGACTGGGCAATCCAAAATTAGGATGTGAACAGGAAGAATGACTTTGCATCTAAATGGCCCATCATCGTGCTGCTGCTTTGTTCTCTTCTGCTGTGAAGAGAGTAAATATAGTTGCTAATTGCAACAGTGTCCCAGCTTTACTCGATACTCTGAATAGTACCAGACCAGCCACATGCCAGATGCTCAGCGGATTTCCGCTCGAGATCAGTTATGAAACTCCTACACTTTGCACAACTGTAGGAAAGAGAAAACCTGCAGCAGGCTGACAAACTAATGGCAATCCAGACACTGAGAACACACAATTGCTATGCACTGAAGTGTTGCCCAGCTTCTGTGCATCTCAGCATCATTACACACCTTGCACAACTCCCAAGCTCCTTATGGCAGAACTCAATAGAAAGTATCTGGAAGCACTCAGTAAGTTCTTTCTCAGTTGGAACCTTGATTCTCAGCAGGATGGTGCACGTGCCAAGTCTTACTGCAGGGCTGTGACCAAAGGACACACAAGTCATCTGGTGTGTTTATTGTGAACAAGGTCGGTTTGTGGTCACTCAAAACAAGTTAGGGATATGGCACTCAGGAAAAGCAGCAAAGGAACTTTCTGCCAGCCCTACAGTGTTCTCAAGGAAGGAAATCTTTAGGGGTATGTTGCATGACAGCTGCTCCAAAGCAATCTAGTATTATACTTCAGCTCCCCAAGCAGAACAGCAACTCTGGTACGCATCAGTAGGAAGGGTCAGCAAAATAAATACATTAAGATGAACCCTGTGAAGTTAGTAATACCTACAAAGACAACAAAATAAATGGGACTTAAAAAGCAGCAGTGACAGCTGAACGGGGACAAAGTAAGTTAAGAGGCAAAAGGACTGTGATATTAATACAGGTTCCATCAGTCAAACTGAGGCAACATTTGCGTTTGGACAAACTAAGTGCATTAGAACAACTAATTATTGCTGGGGTGCCTGCTGAAGGCTTCTGCAAGAAGTGCTGGTTTCCCTTTTCCCTTCTGTTGGCAGTTGAACCCCTCTCTTGAAGCCAGTCGCGTCCATTTTGCCTTTTGAAAGGTGGTCATTTGTAACTCGATGATGACGACAATCGATGCAGAATGCCTCACACACCAGTCAAACAAGGAATGCAAGACAAGATTTTAATTGTTAAAAGTTTATCGATAACCTCTTATATACACATAATTATACACAAAGTGGTTCACGAGTCCCTCATCTCGGACAAATCTGCTGGTGAGGCTGGTTGGCTGAACACTTCTGTACTGGTCGGTCATCTCACAGGTACGGTGTGAATGTGGAAAAGGCCAGCTGGGATGCTGATGGGTATGGCTTTCTTCATGGCCCGTGCTGCTCTTTAGCTGGGTACTGAAAGGAGCCCGTATTCATCTGCTGTATCCAAAATTTTACAGATGACAGGAGATTCCACCTTGAACACACGAGATCAAAACTGAAGTGTGAAAATATGAAATAACTGTGAAATAACTTTTACAAGAGACCGCAACAGAGATCACAAGGTTAATGGCAACCTTGGGGGTTGAGGTTGGGGGTTGCCTGAGGGCAAGAGGCGCAGCACATGTCGCATACTTAAGGTGCCCAGTGGTGACCAGATGGAGCAGCACCTGCATCAGATTTGCTAAGAACACTGAAATGACATCAGCATTTTTCAGTGCGTTTGGAAATCCTGATGTGTCTTCCTGGACACTGTCTATGTTCCCCTGCCAGGGGCAGGCTGCACTGCTAACCCTGCTTCAGATGGCAGCTGTGAAGTTTGTCACTTGAGCAGAAAAAGCTACCAAATCATACTCTGTGACTAATAAAAGCAGTCAATCAAGTCAGAACTGATCTCACACTTTCCATGAAGTGGAACATGTACCCTGAGATATCCTGCACTACGTGGCAGCTGATCTTTGGAAAGGCAAGAATGTGTTTACATACCCCAAGGATGTACTGGCAAGAATGAGGCTCTAGCATATATATGGTTACAGCATGAGGTGAATCAGACTCTTTGCATCTGAAAAAAAAGAAATGTTGCTGTTTTTAGCATTTAAGAAGCACAAAAATAAAATATATTTCCCTACTATCAGCATCATTTTTTATCAAACCCAGCTAACAGTCACTGCTTTCTGAGCCTTGTGAAAGGCAGAAAGATACTACTTTCCTTTCTGGAAGAGAAAGCAGAAACACAAAGCATCAGTTTACTAAAAAGAAAAAAAAAAAGTTAACTTACTTCAATTTCACTGTCACCTGCCTTGGCTTGTCAGTTAAGTCACAAACATCTCCATTTCCATAGAAATGAGACACCATCCTGCCCAAAAGTTTGGAAACAGTAAACACAATTTTTATGCACAGAGCTCATTTGTTTAATATGGTATCTCATAATTTCAAATATTTAACTTCAATATGTATAGCAAAGAAGTAAAATAATGTATTTCAGTATTACAGGAGCAAACAGTTGTTTACTATTGGAAGAATCTGCCTCATATCCAGTCTTGAATTATCTTTCTTGACATGGCATGATGATTAGGGGGAAAAAAATCAACATGCTTGTAACAGCTTATCTATTAGTAAATATTCATGTGTGGCTGAAGTGGATGTTGGCATTTATTTCTCTCTGCCACACATATGAGAGTAACTCAGGAACTCTTCACCAGAGCAGTAATCTCAGTGACTGTGACCATACCTAACTGTCTGTGTGCCATCTTCTTTAAGATAGTACGTTCTAGCAGCATTCTTTCTGGACCATTCAATGTGTTCCTCCTTGTTCCAGGTGCCCACGACCACAGAAGTCTTGCCACTTTCCTTGTCCTAAAAAAAGAAAGGCTGACAGTGATCTTGTACTATAATGTTAGCAGTGAAGATGTCTTAATGAATGGAGTGTCATCTCTAGAGCGAGGCTGCTCCCGTCCACATGCCACGTTCTTGCAATTGGGACGAGCCATGAGGGATGATGTTGTAGGGTCAAGACTCAAGTTGATGGTCTCTTCAGAACAGCCATATAGGCCGTGTAAGCTGATAAACGTATTTCAATGACCAGAAGAGCATTTCCACAAGACAGACACCTTTTCAGCTTTCCTTATCACTGTGCTCTACCTGACACGGCATCTACGTCACCCTGCATAAACTCTCATGCAGCACTGAGGATTGACGTTCTGAAATCCACGCTCTTAAACCCAAAATGCTGATCAGCCAAGAAAAGGATGCTGCTTTTTTCACACCAAATACAGGTCCTCCAGCCTCCCCATCGCACCCGCAGCCATCTGGCGGCAGAGCACAGAACTACGTGCACATACCTCATGGTACTGATGAACGTACTTGCCGTAGCAGAATTCATACTTCCACCAGCCAACTCCCTAGGAGAGATATAATTTCAGCATTAAACCAAAACAAAAGCCCCACACAGCCACTCCCATTTCCCTCCTGACCCAAAACCACTGGTTATTTTAGCTGTAAAACTCCAAACCTATTAATCAGAAACGTTGATTCCTGATTTGCATTGAAACAGAAACTCTTATTAGACTGACTGGCACAGTTAAGAGCTGGAATAGAGGAGTTCAAGCAAAGAGGACCTCAGTTTTATGAAAACTCATGAGAACAGCTGCAAAAGGACTAAATTCCTTAAACTACTTGTATCCCCTCTATTCATCTTTTCAAGAAATGTTTTCTCTTTCAAAGAGCACAACTTCAGATGCCTTTTCTCTGTGGCTGTTTATGTTTTATCTGTTCTTTTCTGGCTTTCTCATTAACAAAATCAGCACAACTCTCATGATCTACTCGCATTTCACCATTTGTTCAGTTAAGTCAGTTTTCAACAGAAAAAACTGAAGACACCTTTCTAGCATAGAACTTAGTATACAAACCTTCCCTTTACTGATGCAATTATGTGCAAAAGAGTGCTGTTATAACATTAACTTCATGTGGCTTCTGTAAGTTATGCACTGGTTTTATTTAGATAATAGCAGAACTGTACCATTTCTTCAACTCTGCATTTAGCCCAGCACAACCAAGCAAGCATCAGTTAATGAGGATCTACTGAAATACCTGAAAGTCAGGGAAATATCATTTGTGAACAGTAACACTTCCAACTCTATGCTCTCCATATCCCAATGGAAGCTATAGATGTATACCCCAAATATGCTCTTCTCTTCAAACACAGAATAGTCCTATACCTAGCACCACAGCAGCACTGCATACACAGAAATAACTGCAGTATTTGGTTGGGAGAGAGGACAGAAAACAGATAGGAGTGCTGGCTTTAAGGAAGGGTTTGCCACAGCACAATGCAACACTGAGATGCTCTAGGCTGGACATAGCTAAGACAGCATATTTAGAGATCCAGGGCAAGAACTGTGCAAAAATAGGTCTTGAATTTAGCACAGAAAAATACTTCTAGTTAAGGCTGAATGAAATATCCCAGAATCATACAATCACCAACATCAGAAAAGACCTCAAGACCATCCAGTCCAACCATCCACCTACCACCAGTACTTCCCCACTTAGTACAGCATCTAAATGCTTCTTGAACACCACCACGGATGGTGACTCCACCACCACTCTGGGCAGCCCTCTTCTGTTATGAGGAAACAGTGTGGCCTTGTCACCTCTCACTGAGGGATTAATTTCACAGGGGAAAAAATTTTATACACACTTATAAAATGGCATGTACAATTAAGGAGGAGCTATTTGACTGTATTGAGCTTTTATTTCTTACCCCGTGGAAACAGTAGGAGCCACTGAGAAATTCCTTTATAAGTTGGTCGTCAGTCAGTTTGGAGATGAGGGTTGTTCCTACAGTTAATAGTTGATGGCTACCAATAGCAACAGGCTTATGAATGGAAGAAAACTTCTCTTCCTTTGTTGAAGGTGTCTCTTCCTGGAATTAAAGTACAAACAAATACAGTACATAGATTTAATACGGAATCATAGCATCACCAAGGTTGGAAAAGGCCTCCAGGATCATCCAGCCCAACCACCCACCTACCACCAATATTCCCCCACTCAACCACATCCCCCAGAACAACATCTGAGCAGCTCTTGAACACCTTCAGGACAGTGACTCCGCCAGCTCCCTGGGCAGCCCACACCAGCAGCTGACCACTCTTGCACAGAAGAAACTGTTCCTATGTCCAACCTGAACCTCCCCTGGTGCAATACATGGCCCCTGCAGAATCATCTCAACTATGGGAAATTACTTATTACTTGTTACATGAGGAAAGCTGTGCAAAAAAGCATGAAAGCAGTGACAAAATGCTTTCACTGTCTTAAGTCTAGCTGAATTCCAAGTCTGGATCTTAGCAACTCTGCAAACTGCAGGCTAACAAGGCTACAGAAGTTTTCAGTCAGTTGCCCAAACTTACCTGATACGTTTTCCTTTCAATAAGCAAGGTACATAAATAAGCAACTAACTTATAGACTGTTCCAAAGTCTGACATGGTCTCCTAATGTAGATTAAAACAACCTGTTCCAGTGAGCTGCGTGTTATGTGTATTGTAACATGAACAGTAAACACTATCAAGCTTTCAAAACAAAACAAAACAAACCACCTACCTCTTTAGCTCTTCTAAAAGGCATCTTCATCATTTCTTGCTGTTTCTCCAGCTGTTCCAGAGTATGGGGTTTGAGTGGGGATCCAGGCAGAGATTGGCAAAAGATGTCATTCACAGGGGAAGCCCTAAACCTGTCCAAAGGATGTATGGATGTATCACTTAGTATGCTTTACAGACAAAACACGCTTTTCTCTATTCTTCCACATTTCTGACTGGTTTGGGGCAGTTATTTCCTTTCCTGCAGTTACATCATCACGGTTAAAGCCTCAATGTTCTCACAGTTACAACTGATGTAAGTTCCTACAGAAATAAAGCATAGGGCATGCGTGTCTTTTTCCCCTGCATATGAGCCATTATTCCTCTAACATTCTTTCTAGCTATGCAGAAAGCAACTCATCTCAAGAAAGGAGAAGCAGCAGGATGAAGCAGGGTTACAGCTGTCTCCTTGCTTTACACAAGGCAAGGCATCGTTAAAAAAGAAAAAAAAACATTAAAAAAGTGAAACTGTAACCAAAGAAGTTCCAATGGATATTTGTCTGCTAAGTTATTGGAGCCGCATCACTGGTAAGATAATGATTGCCATGTCTGAAGTACTGCTCAGAGGAGTCTCAGGGAACACTGCAGGAAAATGCCCTTCAAACAAGGTTGGTTTGTTTGCTGTGAGCTCTGCTGACACTGAGCAGCAATCCAAGCCTGCTATCTCCATCCATCTTTGCTGACTAAGATGATACAACTGGGCAATAGCCTGTCGTATTTACTTTCAAGTGTTTCTTGCCAGTGGCCAGAAATCCTTCCACATCTGGCAGGGGTTAGTGGCTGAAGACAGTATTCTTATCACATGGAAGAACAACTCAGTTCTGCTGATACATACAGTACAGATAGAGAACATAGGTGCAGCAGTAAGTGCATCAGATAGTGCACTAGTAACACATCCATCCACGTGAAAGGAAGTAATAACTGATTGGAAAATAACACAAACTGTGAACTGTTCATGTGCAAAATGAGTGACACAGCAGAAACAAAGACACTAAACCAAGACAAGCACAGGTGGGAACTCCCTAAGCTGAGAGAACTGGTAAAATAAATCTTACTAAGGTTTAGCTGAAGACAATACTCTTGTTTTCTGAAGTTAAATACAGAAGTTGAAGTCTATGCGCAGGTATATGGCACACATACAACGTGCAGTATCTGAATACCATGCAGATGATCCCCAAAGAGCTTGGAATCATCAGCTAAGAGAAGAGATTGGATATTCTTAATCTGCCTGCAGCCTTCAGGCCCTGATTTGTACTTCTCCAGAAGGACAAGGTTAGAAACTTACCTGTTAAAAATGAAGTACTTTCCACCTGCTTCTCATATGGAGTCAACCAGCAGACTTCCAAAAAGCAAGTATGACTCAGCTTAAGATGAAAGCTTTTAAGACTTGGCAAAGCTGTACTTGCCAAAATAAGTACATACAAGTGTCACAGCTGCATACCAGAAAGCACAGGTGGATAGAAGGCTGATATAAACACATGCATGGCAGCTGATGCAAATTTGGAGTTAGCCACAATCTGAATACTGTACCTATATTTAGGATGGTTGCATAACAGAGGTGTCAATATAACCACCTCATATTCACAAGTTGTAACTTCTGCTACTGAAAGAATCTCATGTTTAGCTTCTGGATGGCAGATGTACATGACTGTACTCGATCTGGGGAGGTTCTGTCTCAAGCTGCAGGGTGTGCCATTTCCCATTTCTACAGGATAGTACGGAGTCATCTGCCCTTCTATGTTTTTTGTGGGTATCTGTGTGAAAGAAAGCAGGAGTTAGGAATTGCAGTAAAACTCCTTTGATTCTTCTGAAACAGCAAACACTGAATTGCAGTGAACTGCAGAGTCAGCAAACCTGAATTGAAAGCCTGCTTGGTGACTTGGTTTCACTGTAACATCCAAACACATTCTGGCTTACTGCCTCCAGCTCAGTGCTGCACAGATGCACTGCACCATGTGTGGCCTGACAACAAGCCTGACTGCAAAGGCAGCTGCTTCCTGTGCACTGGTTGTCCAATGCTGCAGTTCTAAGAAAGCTTCCCAGCTGGGTGCGATGTTTTGGAAGAGCTCCAAAGCCAGCTGCGTTCATCCTGCAGCCTCAAGATAAGGAGCAGTGAGCAGCTCTGCCAGAGTCAGCTCAGGTCTGAGTGCTGCCTTCACCTCAGTGCCAGGCCATGAAGAACCTGCAAGGGCCCGCTGCGAAGCCATCCAGCTTCAGTGCTACAGCCTTCAACACACCCAGCCTAGAGCATCCCACACCATCTGCTGGCTTGGCTAACAGAAAGTTAACAACACCTGGGAGTTTAATTGCACAGGCACTCGTTGGCTTCCAGTCACAGAGCCACTCTATACCTCAGAAAGTTTCATTTTTCTATACTCATTTTGGTAGGGAACTACTTATATAATCTCATCACGTATGAATGCCTCTACTATGATGGCAAAAGTTAAAACACATGTTTTTCACTTGCCTCTTTTGTGCTTTCTTTTGGCTTTTCCTTCTCTTCTTGATCTAGGGAATAATTAAAAATGAGATAAGCATAAAATCTGTGAACTCAAAATAAAGTGAACTCACACAGAAAGGTTTATACGCTGTCTATTTACTTGTACTTTGTTATTAAGCTGCCAACAGACAACTGTACCAACTTGCAGGTGCAGAAGAGGAAGAAAGGAAATAAAGAATGATTGGGGGTCCAGAGCAAAGACAACAAAACAGAAGTAAGTCTGGACCCCATTCAGAACAGATCAGCAAGAGGCAACACTGCTCTGCTGTTCTGAGTTTACTGTATCACACCTGTGGATTCAGCTCACAACACTTTGAGACACCATCTGTTTTATTGTGTAAGAGTAGTGTGGATTCCTGCATAGGAAGCATAGAAAGAATAAAATCTGCCACCCAAGCAGAGAAGACAGAAAGTCAGTGTGTTAGAAGACATGACAACTTGTAGCATCATCACATGCAACCTCTCCACAAAATAATTCTTAAACTCAATTTAGACATTTCATAGAGCAGCTTCTAAAGAAAATCAGTTACCTCTGCACAGGATTAATGACAACACAGACACTAACTCACTAATAAAGAAAAGCCAAACATCACAGCTTCTTCTCAGGACTAAGATCCATAACTGAAGATCTCAGGAATTTGAAGAATTGGGATTAATGGCTCTAGAACTCCCCCAGAATTAAGGCACTAAGGTTAATTTTAGGAAGAAAGGTGGTGCTCACCTTTCATGTGCTAGCCTAGAATTAAAAATAATAAACTCTCTTGTTTCCATCAACTCTGCTGAATGATTAATTTGTCAATTTTTAGAGTTCTCTGAACAAATATACTCCGTATCTAAGGGGAGCAGATATTGCCAGGTGTGAAAACAGAACTTTTGGCATCCACAAGAATTCCTGGGCAAAAATGCAAGCACTCAGAAAATTATTTTAGATTGTAATCTGACTTCAGGGCTCAGTTCCCTTATTTCCAAAAGTCTGTGGCAGAAACCCTAACAAACACTCTCCAACGATTCCAAGGATCATATCTACCTGCAAAGGCTCCAAGTGTGTAGGTTGGCATCCCATGTTTTATTACAGAACAGCTCAGCCCAACACATGCTACATGCTCTGCCCATTGCTCACAGTAGTTAAGACATCTTCCCACCCAAAAAGAAAGAGGGGCAATAGGTCACACATCAAACAGATTCATCTGTCACATATTGCTTCCATCTATTCTACCACGTATTTTCTTTCCCGACTCTTCCTATTGCCGATGGATGTAATTAATTAGACAGCATGGCAAACTGACAGGATGGATAACTTCAAGGTGCTGGAAAGGAATTCACTGAAAACAACACATTTTCAAAAAGACAGCCATCTGCAGAACTGTACTATTTTATTTTTTGCACTGGGAGTCAGTTTTTCTACAGTGTTTTTCTCAGATAATAGCAATTAAAAACAAAAGAACTCGTGAGCATTAGTAAAATAACCTAAGACAAACCTGGTTCAGATAATGGGGTCTTCACCATCATATTCCCGAGATAGTATTCTTGGATGTTTATTTTCTACAAGCAAAAGAAGCTTAAAAACGTTATCATTTTCCATACTTTTTCAAAGGAGCTCTGCATGCTCCCAGCAGTGAGAGGGAGGCTGGGAGCTCCAGATGGCAGGAAACTCACCTGCCCCGTTTCTTTTTCCTCGTGATACTGGCGGATGTGTTTTCCATGGCAGACCTCATAAGTCCAGTAAGATTCAATCTTAAAATGAAAAGCAAAAGAAGTGACATTCTGTCTAGACACGCTACTCCTAAAAAATAACATCTCCCCTCACGTTCTTGGCTTTCGCAGCAATGAAATGCAGGCCAAACTAGTGGATGAAAGCACCCTCAAAAATAACAGCAGAGTGAGCAGTCTCAGCGTTCCCTCAGCATTTTCTCAAGGTTCCAGATAAACAAATGGACAAAGCTCCCTCAGCTTTCGCACAGATAAAGCAAAAACAAAAACAAACCCACAACAGGTGTGAAGACCGAGTTTGCTGCAAAACCACTGGGGTGAGCAGAGGTGACTCAGCACCGAGCCGCTCAGGCAACTGTTGTATGCATTGTAGGTGTCATCCTGCTTGCCAGCTGGGCCTGACCCACTCTGTTCCTCAAGCACTCTGTGGGACCTTCTGTGGGTGCAACACCCGCACCTGGCTCACTCTGCTGCTCAGCACAGCCTGCTTGCTATCTGTTCTTCTTTCACAAGACATGAGCCTCGCCAAGGGGATGGCAGAGCAGTGGAAAACGGCAGAGCCACAGAGCACGTGTGGTTTGAGCCTTCAGCGCTTCTTCGGGATCACCTGTCCTACAGCAGCTGCACGGGAAAGCTTTACTCCTGCAGATAAGCACTTAACAGCCACAGCTTCACACCGCTGTTAGAAGAGACGGGGGTACGAACACATCGGGCCTCTAGATGGGAACTGAGCAGTGAGATCAGGATAACAAAGCCGCAGCATCACGGAGAGTTGATTTTGGCGCAGGAATCCCGAGCCGCACCGCCGGCACGTCCCACACACCGCGCCCGAACGCGGCCCGGCGCCAAGCTCACCCTGTACGAACAGCTGCTCTGCTTAAACAGCGGCTCCAGCAGCTCTCCCGGCGCCGGGCCCCGGTAGTCCTTCTCTTCTTCCTACACGAGAGCGCCCGTTTGGGTTCGTTACCCGAGAGCAGCGGCGGCGCCGCCCGCCCCGGCTCCGCGCACAGCCGCTCACCTCGGCGCCGCCCGCCGTCAGCGGCAGCACGCACTTGTAGCGCTCCTTGTCCGCCGTGGTCATCAGGATGTAGTTGTCCTCCCTGTACAGGACGCCCGTCGTGGGCTGCAAAAGGCAGCGCGTTACTCGGGCCTTCCCAACGGGCCTTCCCTTCCCGCCCCGCAGCCCGCACGCACCAGGCTCAGCTCGGTGCCGGGCCAGTTCACCCGGAACGGGACGTCGTCGCTGAGCTGCGGGAGGGCGCGGCCGCCAGACGCCACCGCGGCCGCCAGCAGCAGCCCGCACAGCAGCGCCCGGGGCCGGCAGCGCCTCATGCCGCCCCGCGGCCCCGCGGCAGGCACCGGGACACGTCGGCTTCCGAGCGGGGCGGAGCTGCAGCCGCGTCCGCATCCACATCCGGGGCGGCCGCGAAGCGGGGCGGGGTCTGCGCTGCGCTGCGCTTGCGGACGGAGCAGCGTTGGGTGTCCGCGCCGGCCCTGAGGTGAGTGCTGCGTGTGTCACGGCGCGTCGGCGGCGGGAGGTGAGCGGCCCTCCGCACTGCCGCTGGTGAGGCCGCACCTCCAGTGCTGCGCTCAGCGCTGGGCCCTCACTGCAGGAAAGACACCGAGGGCTGCAGCGTGTCCAGAGAAGGGCAGCGGGGCTGTGAGGGGTCTGGAGCACAAGTGTGATGGGGAGCGGCTGAGGAACCGGGGCTGTTCGGTCTGGAGAAGAGGAGGCTCAGGGCAGACCTCGTGGCTCTGCAACCACCCGAAAGGAGGCTGTGTGAGGCGGGGTCGGCCTCTGCTGGCAGGGAACGGCCATAGGACGAGAGGGGATGGCCTCACGTTGTGCCAGGGGAGGTTCGGGTTGGCTGCTAGGAACAATTCCTTCTCCAGAAGTGATTCTGCACTGACACAGCTGCCCAGGGAGCGGTGGGGTCACCTGGAGGAGTCCCAGAGCCGTGGGATGTGGCACTGAGGGACGTGGGCAGCGGGCACGGTGGGCTGGGGTTGCACTGAATGATCTCAGTGGTCTTCTCCACTTTCATGATTCTATGATTCTCAGCATCTCCGCTTCTGCTGCAGCTCCTCTCATCCAGGTCCCAGAAGGGAGCATCCTGGTGTGTTGTGACAGACCAGTCAGCGTTGCTGTACACATAGAATAAGCCTGGAGACTGGAAGGCAGACATTTTGTACAGGGTTATAATTAAACATGGAATGGCTGCAATTCATATATTTCTTTTATAAGAATTTCTTCTTCATTGTTTTGGTGTGGGCAAAGACCCGCTGCCATTTATTTACACCTCACTGTTACTCAACTAGAACCATAGAATCATTGAAATTGGAAGGAACTTTTTAAGACCATCTGCTCCAACTCCCCTGCACTGAACAGGGACAGCCACAGCTCCATCAGTGCTCAGAGCCTCATCCAGCCTGATCTTGAGTGTCTCCAAGGATGGAGCACTCACCACCACTCTGGGCAACCTGTGCCAGTGCCCTGTTGTCAAAAACTTCTTCCTTATACCCAGTCTAAATCTCCCCTCTTTTATAAACCATTTCCCCTTGTCCTGTCATGCAAATCCCTCTAAAGACTCTGTCCCCTTCCTTCTTACAGCCCCTTCAGATACTGAAGGTCACTCTCAGGTCTCTCACAGCCTTCCCTTCTCCATGCTGCACAGCCCAGCTCTCTCAGCCTGTCCTCACAGGGAGGTGTTCTATCCTTGGAACCCAACAGTTACCTGATAGTTCCACCCAAATATCTGCTACTGCAGAAATCTACTGAAGCGTTGATCCTTGTACTAGAAGGCTTAAAGCTTCAGATACAGCACAACAAATCTTCTGCACAGGGCAGTGTGCACTTTTTGTTAGTGCCATAACTGCTGGTTGCCCTGCATTGCTCCCATCAGCAAAATGAGCCATGGGAGCACCAGTGTAACTGCTGGCTGGGTTGTGTCACAGAATCCTTGTTTTTGTCCCCCAAGTAGTGCCAACAAGGCTTCTATTACACAGGATAGGCTTGGAAGATCAAAGAAATAACCCTATTTAATGCTCAGGCAAATATGAGACAAGTGCTTGCTTTTATCTCCAGTTAAGACTGAAGTGTTGAAACATGGTTGGGCCAAAATGGGAGATGCTGGAGGAAGGAGAAATGTGGGGCAGTGTACCATCTGCCTTGCAGCTGGGGAAGGGACATAATGGGGGGATGATGGGAATGTTTTGGTAGCATATAGCAGTTGTTAATAAATTCTTAAATGTTTAATGAGAGGATGGACCTGACAGGCGGCTCACGTAGGTGTGAGGAGTGTGAAGACAAGGAAGGAGGTGATGCAAAAAGGAAGCTCTGGCTGCTGTGTGGGCTGTGCAGATGGGTTGGTTTGTGGTGGTTTGTTCCAGGCCATTCTTATCATACTTGCTGACAGCATGATGGATGGATGTAGGTCTGTGTGTACACTGGTAAAGTGAGCTGAGTTAACCCAAACTGTTCAAATAAATGGTTTGTATGCCCTTGGTTAACTTTTGCCCTGATAAGAAGAGCAATTTCTAGATGGAAATAATGTAGGTGAGATAGCTAAGTCTGTACTAAACAGCGGTCACAGGTCTAGCAAATACCTTTGAACTGTGCTATTGTATTCTATTTAAGCACATATTGAAGTGTAATTTTTTTTCCTGTTAACCATGTGCTAAAGTTTGGCTGGGAATTAATTAATCCAGTTAAAATGCATGTACAATGTGAGCACGGTGCCAGGAGGGAAGACATAGGCTGTAAAAGACCAGAAGGATGCAGGCAAGATAGTTGAGATAAAGGAGAGGAAGAAGTGAAGGAAAGTTACCTGAAGAAAAGACAGAGGAGCAAGGAAATAATTGTAGTATAAGAATACTGAAGGAATGAAGCTGGAATAGTAAGAGCTGCTGTAGCTGGCAATTGAAATGAGGGTATGGGTGAAGTCAAGCTTCTGCAGAAGACTGCTAGAGAAGCCTAAATACTTGAGGAACAGTCTCTCTCTGACCTTACACCAATCATATCCTTGCACAGCAGAAATTCAGGATACAGTGCCATGCTGGTGGTTTGCTGTGCTGCTGCCTGCTTGTGTGGACAGCCAGCATCCCCCTGCACACCAGCGGCCTGGCATTCAGCTAAAACGTCTGGACTGTCAGAAACAGTTTAGAGATGGCTTATTGCATGGGCGGTTGTATATTAAGCCCTAACAGACATCTCGTATCCTTTTGTCACTAATTTAGATTTGATTCTATCAAGGAGGGAAGAAAAGTAAGCATGTGGCATACAGAAAGCATGTATTAATTTTGTGGTGGGTAACAGATCTGAAAGCATACCGGGATTGTGCTGGTGACTGAAGCTGTCGGCAGGGTGGCTTGGATGTGCTTCCAGTGCTTTAATTAATTGCTCATGTTGGCATCATTTATTACTGCATAGTGGTAGCTAGCTCATGCACATCATTTTTCATCGTGATATCTAACAGCATTTTGTAACCAGATGCTATTAAGATACACAGTGGTGTCCATCCTATTACTGGATACCTCTTAAATATAACATTACTGGAAATTTCTATCTCCAACACCATTAATAAAGGTGATGCATTTTATTGTATTGAAGTTGTGTGCACAAACTGGAATGTATCATTACAGATATTATTGCAAATTTTATGAATCTGGAAAGCAAATGAACCAACAACGTCCTGAATATAATTAAAGATACAAAGTGCAGAGCCATACATAAGCACAATGCCCCAACACAGTACTTAAAGATAGTTTCAAAAAGAGAATCATCACCATTGTTTTTGGGTCGATAGCGAGCGTGTTGCATCCCTTGCCCTGTTTTGAGGAACACAGATAAGCTTTGGAGGAAAGAATTACAAAATGCATCAAGTGGACATGCCATTCCACGTGTTTTAACTTTACTACAGCTTGTCTGTATCCGAGGCAAGCACAAGAAAAGAAGGGGGTTTTGTTTTGCTGAAGGAGGAACGCTTACGTATTCGTGAAATAAATCATACCTAACATTTCTAGTAGCAGCTGAGTATCCCCTAACACTTCAGACTTGTTCTTTAAGTCAGAGGGAATAAATGCATGTGTTCATCGGTGCTGATGTGGGTGTTGGCTGTCACTGTCAGTCTTTGGTGTGCAAAGCCACTCAGATATTGGTGTCATTACGTTGTCAGGCATCTGAATGACTGCCATTATGGACAGACACCTGGATGTCCTGACCACCCTTCTGTCCTGCCCTACAGGTGCACACAAGCAGTCAGGGTTGCTTTTCCACTCAGTTGTATCAATCCTAAGCCAGCACAGTGCAGTGGAGAATCAAGACCCCCAAAACAGTTTGCAAGTAACTCAAGGAAGAATGGGGCCTCGCTGTGTAGGATTCTAACACTGATATGATCAGAAGGTTTGCTTCTGCAGGTTAGAGTCGTCCATCAAGTGAGACCCTGCTGGGTCCTTTTAAAATGGCAGCATTCAACCATTAAACAGCAGATTCTAAAAAGCAATCTGCTTTTTTTCCCCAATGAGTGTATGCGTGAGAGATGCCAGAAGCACACTGAATTTGTAACCTGGTATTTAAAACATACAGCTTTCTCGGCTACATATCTCGCATGGTCTAATTATCTGGAATTTGGGTTTGAAATGTAATATCCTACAGACTACTTGTCCAGGTGCCTTTTCCAAATGCTATTTTTGACTTTTGTAGGTGGCCAAGAGAAATAACAGCAGCTTGTTGTTCTGATAACCTTAGCATTTTTGAGAAATTACAAACAAAAACAGGACAATGCAAGGAAAGGAAATGCACAACTTGTATGGTAGAAACAGATGTTTTTTGCAAGTACCGATGCAAAATAAATAGACTTCTCAACTACTGCTAAACATACACATTGCCTGTATGACAAGACCTGATGCTACGTGGTATTTTGTTAACACACAAAAATACGTTTTGATAAAACTCACAAAAGTAAGGTTTTGAGAAGCGAGACAAGTCGTCGTGGGGACGGAAGCTCCATTTACCTCTGTTTTGCATAAAGTAAGGCTACTGGCCTCAGCTGGGGGCTTTCCAACCTTGGCTGACTGGCAGCCCATACAACGCCTGTCTGTTGGCTGAAAAGGGGGTTCCTTTCTTAATGGCCCTTTGTTTCAAATCCCTGAAACGCTGCTTGGAAATTGCTGACTTAAACTGTATCCTCAGAGACTGGTGAGTTTTTAAGACGTGCAATTGCACCAGCCTCGAAAGGCAGTTATCAGAGCTGAGTTTCTGAACGTTCTGGCACTGTGGCTCAAGTCATACTCTTAGCTGGTTTCAATAATTTAGACTAATTCTTGATATTAACCTTGAAAAACAAAAATAAGGCACTGATACAGTATGGCTTGTTGATGTCAGAGTACCCCGTGCTGCGCTTCTCAGGGGCATGACATAATGAGCCAAGGGCAAAGACTATTTTCCTACCACTGAAACACTTTATCCTCTGTGCCTAAGGACAAGCTAGATCTATGGGATGAGGTCACTGATGCAGTGGAATAGCTTAATTTCCGTGAAGTTGAACACTGGTGGAAGTGTTCTACCACACATTCACTCTGCAATTTACAACAAGTACTTCACATCTCTCTCTTCTGCTGCGCTGAGCTCCACGCTGGTGGTCTTGAATTGGGAAGAACCATCACTTCAATGACTCGGGAGTTGTAAGTGAATGCAGATTTTGGTCGGAAAAAATATTGTGAAGGTTTCTTTTTAAACCTGGAGTAACGGAGAGGCTTAAGTGGTTCCCTGGTGATTTTTGTAAAGAAAGATGTAATCCTTGGCTAAAATACCAATATACCAAATTCAAACCTAAAACGCTTCCCCTGCTGCCCTTTCTATAGATTCCCAAAAGAATGTTTTTTAAAACAGTACGTTTTAATGACTAACTACTCTTTTGAATGCAATGTTCAATAAATAAGATAGCATAGTACAGAGCAATATGCCTCCAAGTCATATACCCACTGTGCAACGAAACCATTCCTCTGAAGATGAAGCAATACCGCCGAAAGAAGTTCTTCTATAGGCAGTTTAGGTTTTGCTCTTTTTCCAGGAGTTCCTTTACTAGTTTCTCTAAGGAGAAGAGATGCTCATCTACATCTTCTGGCACAAGGTTTCTCATAGAATTAGCGAGTTCAAACAGGTATTCCGTGTTTCTTCCGCTGGGTCCGACGGCGTCAATGATCTGCTCAGCAATCTCCTGCAGAGGCGCAGGGCCGAGGTAGTTGGGGTTATCGCGAGTGCCGATGTAGAGCAGCACATCAAAGGGTCTGACTGACGAGTCCTTGGGGTAGAAAACCACCGCCGTCGTCCTGTAGCCTCCCTTCTCTCTGAAGTCCAGGTACGCCTTGACTTCGCATTCTTGTCCAGCTGGCAGTCTGTAAGCAACGCCCCACACGCAGCCCTGTGGGAGGACACAGGAAAAGAAAACCCAAGCGGGGTTTAAAAGCGTACTCAGAAATGAGTATATTTCTGTTTAACAAAACGCTTCAAATGTTTTTCTTCTATTTTCAGTCTTTTTATAGCTATTTCTCATACTGTTCTTGGAGTCAAGAGGGCTGTTCTTCCTGATGCTGAGGCTTTTCTTAAACAATTTCTTGTTGCAACTAAATCTGAAATAACAGACAGCCTTCACGAGCTTCCGAACGCTGTCTAGTAGAGAGCTGACAGAAAGGAAATCAAGTATCTTCCCGACCTCACAGAAACAGTGCAGTGAAAATGAGAATTGTAAACAGGGCCAAATTCCAAGAATTTTGATCAAGTCCTGTCTGTGTTTCACTTTTAAGGGTAGGATGTCCCTTCTGTCACAGGTCTGGCAGCATGACAGCACTAATGCTGCCACACTGACACTGAGCCCAAGAAGAAAAAGCTGAGCTGAACCTTGAGTTTGCACAATGAGGTGTAGCATAGCTAGCTCCACAGCAAACACTGCTGGGACAAATTTCATCACCACCTCTGTATGTCTCTATATTTCTTCTTCATTGTGAGTAAAATCTCTGGGAACATTAACTGTGGTGAGTTATATTCCTGGAAAGTTTTAGATGGGCAAATGAGTGAGATCTGAGTTTGCTGTCTGTTTCGGTTTTGTCTGCTTGATGCAGCACAGGAAAATGATTGTGGTTTGTTATCCATTACATTCATATATGCATACAAGCATCACTACTTCACTCATTTTGCTTTCAATGGAGGCAAATCCTATTTCAGACAATGGGAAATTAAAAGCCAGAAATCTGACAAGGAGTACAGTGTTCCTTCTCATCATGGTTTCCTTTGAACTGGCACAGAGATTTGAATGGAGCACATTAAAGTAACTGTGAGCTAGATGTTTCCAGACAGCACAGTGCAACTGCTGCAGGCCACACAGCTGGCGTGGAGCTGGGGGCTGGCACTGCCAATGAAAGCACCACTGCCACCAACGTTTGGGTGTGTGTGCAGTGGAATAATGGGTGTAGTCTGTGAAGGGAGACTCAGGAGTGAGATGGCCATGTGAAACTGTAAGCACGAGTAGCTAAGAGTGAAGTACAGGCCATTCATATCACTTGATGTTTGTGTGAGCTGTGCCAGATTCTGGAGAAAAGGGGAAAAAAAACCCATCCAAACAAAACTGGTTTGCTAAGGGGAAAAAAGTTTCTATGACAACGAGTAAGTTTGCTTAACAATAGAAATGGAGTGACAACAAGCATAACCATTCTTTGTTTATATAGGAGTCTGTAACATAATGGTACCCAGCAGTGCTGTAATGTGAAAAAAACCCTTACTAGAAAGGTACAGAAAATCACAATGAGGGACAGTGCACTGCATTTTGCTGGTTTTGCTAACTGCAGAAACAGTCAAAGTTTACAATTACTGCTAAACTTACCTCTATCTCTGAGCTAATTTTACAGTATTAGGTAAAAACTAAACACACAGTTGTGGCATTCCTTAAACCTTTTATCCATGTAGCAAAAATTAAAGCAAGTGAATCTTTTTAATCACTGTGACATAACCTTAACTTTGTTTCAGTTTTTATCTTGGGAGGCTGAGATGATGGCTCTCACACACCATCTGATGTCTGATACCAGTGCATCTTCAGCACCATACATACACTGAAAGCAAACAAACCTGCACTGTACAGCAGGAGAGCTGAAGTGACTGCTTAGGAAAATACTTTACAGCACACCTTTAGTAATAGAGCAAAACTATTTTCAGTTGCTCAGTTTAGACTGATGGATTTATTTGCAATAATGAAGAGTTGTTGGTGTAACTCTCAAGTCATTTTGAGAAAACGCTTCATTTCAGTACAGATAACTCAATTATTGGCTTGTAGAGAAGCAAAAATTAATAGAGACTTACTACACGGGCTGGGAACACAATAGGACAGTCTCTATACTATAGAGACAGAACAGGAGTACTGTACCTCAGGGTCTTCAACCAGAGTCACAACTCTTCCAGGCTAAAATTAAATGAAAATCCTTGTTAGTTCAGTCAGCAGCTTTTACTGTAAATGACTGATGACAGTAATTCATTAGTGCAGGATTATCTGGAGTATCCCATCCTCTGTCATGCTGCTCCTCACCAGGAGCACGCCGTGTTTTCTCTGGAGCAGCGAGGAGGTGAACCTTCACTACAGGAGGTTTTTACCAGGCACAGCAAATGATGTCACGTGGAAATCTAGCCTGGCTAAACGAAGCGAGATGCTACCACTGCTGCCTTGGATTGCACTAACAATCTTAGAAAATGTTAACTATGCACTATGGCAACTCTTGAGTTCAAAAGCACCCTGCAAATCAGATGGTTTGGGAAAGTTACAGCTAGCTGAGTTTTTATGTGTAACCTGTGGAATTGCAGAATATCCCAAGCTGGAAGGGACCCACAAGGATCACAGAGACCAACTCCTCAATAAAGTTTAAAATAACAAAGCGTAAAACCCTACGAGGAACTACATCAGTAGTGTAGAATTGCTGTTTTTAGCATCAGATTAGTGTCTAGTTACGTAACGGAAAGCAGAGATACTGGTTCATTCAATTGTAGTCTAGGATAGAAGTTTGTTTCCTTGGGTGTTAGGCAGAGGATCAGAACTCGGTGTGTGTGGATGCAGGCCTTTCATTGAGTCGCAGCTAACTTTGGCCCTTGGGCACTCTATCATTTCAGTCTTTTTACAACTCCTCTATCATAGCTTCACTGACGTGTCTGCACTTAGTTCTCTTTGCTCAGTCTGTCTCTTTCACACAGTAACAATGCTGGTATTCTCCTACACCGAGTCCTCAGAAGAACAGAAATTCTTTTCCTAAGAAGGAAAATACAAAATTTAGTTTTTGCAGAGCCATCTTCCATCAACTGCAGGTACTATTTATTCAGCGTAAGCTGTTTCAGCATCTTAATGGCTGTTTATTTTGGGGGAAAAGTTGGCACAGCTACCTGTTCACCCAGGCCATTTGAGAACAGTCTCAATCAATAAATCACCTGGGGCTGTTTTGCTGTCATTCAGCTTTAACCTCAAGAGAAGCTAGTTAACACGCTGCACTAATAATAGTGCTGAAGGGTTCACCTTGAGTTAGGCTAAATATACCACTGTCTGTACAGTATATCTGAACAGATCTCATCTGGGCAATAACAGCAAAGTCCTGCTAGGCTGTCTCTCACAGATGGAAACTTGTGATGATCAAATATTTTGCTAAGTATTTTAGGCTTAACAAGCTGGTTGCTCGTTACATTGACTGGTTTGTGGGGAACTACGTAAACCAAACAGCACTGTGGAACCACAAGTATTACCTCTGCAAGCTAAGTAAAGAAAATAACACAGCTGGAAATGATGAGTTATACAATATAAATGAAAACGATTTCTGCTCTATGAACTTAAATGATCTCCTAAGTCAGGGGTCTGGGAGGGACTTCTGTCAGTTCTGCACAGCTTGCAGTTCCTCAGGTCTAGCTGATGTGTCCTATGAAATTAAAAAGGCAAATAGAAGTAAGGTCTTCCACTGCTACATGAGATTATTTTGAATGCTGCATGAAAGTGCTCAGATCCTGAAGATACCGAATGTTTACTGTTAGAAGAATGGATTCATTTTGGCATGTGAGGACAAAAATAGGATGGGATAAAGAGGAAACATTATCTTAGGTTTTAGTTTGATTACCTTTTTTCTCCACTTCATGGTTAACAAGTAAAAGCCCTTCATCTTAAAATGAATTCACCTTAAGCTGAATCACTCATTTTTTATAAACTTGGTAACCCCACATCAGAGAGAACACGTAGGAGTCCCTTGGGGTTAACAGTGGGTAGCAGGCAGTTGGAGATTCGTCAATCATGTCATCACATTTCCTTAGGGTTTTGTTTTCCCAAGCCCATCCAAAGGTTAGGTACAGAGTCTCCAACACTGACACTGCCTGACTGTGGGCACTGGGCAGCTACAGCAGGTGGGCAGGAGCTGGGAGAAGGGGCCTGTAAAGAAAAGCCATCCAACTGCCCTTCTGGCTGCTGCTGCAAGCTGTTAGTTTGGTCAAACTGTGCTGTAGTAACAGTGGTTTCATGCTTCAGCCCTTGAATGTGTTTGCACTTCAGTGCTGTTCCTGTGGCTTGCAGAAGAATGAAGAACACAGGGCAGTGGGCAGAACCAAACTTGCAGTCCTAACCTGGCGCTGCACTGAGACACAGCTCCTTGTTCTTGTACAGAGCAGGCCTAGATGCAAATGCAGACACTGTGCACGTCTGGGGCTCTTCAGAGAGCTGCCAAAAGTTAAAACTGTTCAAATTAATGCATCTGGGTGAGATTATGCGCTGAATTTTAAGTTCGTTGAGGAGCTGTTAGTAAGTGAGCCTTGCAACCTATCTTAGAGAACTGCAGTACTAAGAATTCAGCATTTTTAAGGTAGCCTGAGGAACGGCAGGTTAGTCTGGTGGTGTTGGAAGAGATTCTCTCAAACACATGGAGGCTAAAAATACAGTCTGTGAGTGTGGAAAACTGGTTATTTTGCAGAAAGAGCTGGATTATTATGGTAGCCCAAGCTATGTGCTTAGTTACTGGAAGAAGAAAATGTTGATGTTTTTAATGTATTTCCTCCTTTGCAGTTGAATAGAGAAAGTGACTTATCATGCTTCAAGAAGGATTTGGAAACAGTGGGAAGTCAATGGGTGACCAAACCATTGCTAAGTAAGAAAGCCAGCCTTACTAGAAGAGGTTTAGGAAGGTCGGAAATGTACTTTTAGGAGGGAAAGTACCAAGATATGCTTTGGTTATGTTCTATTAAATAGATGTTGATTGATCCCCTAGGTTTTAGTCCGAGGAGTTTAGTGTGAATTGTGTAGAACTGCGTTTTTGTTGCCATTTTTTCTGAAGTTTGGACTAGGACGTTTGAATTTGCCATTTATGAAGCACTTGCGCTTACTGTTATTCAGGTCTTTCTGAGCCAATGACAAGATGATGAAAACATCACTTTATGCTACAAGAAGATGGTTAACTGGTTATCAGCCGAGCAGTTCAGTGTATGAGTACAGGGCCAACTGAGTTCTGCACTAAAAGCTTGCAGCCATTGTATGTCAAAGTGCTCTGTATGTTGTTGCTGTGCTGACCATGGAATGTTGGAGCAACCTGTGATTTCAGGAGGGCATTTTTAACTTGCTGGCTAGTATTTCACTGTTCTTCTTTAAAATGCTTTAGTACTGAAGGACCAATTTCTCCAATAGCTCACCCACAAGAGACATTGCTCCTGATGTTAGAGCTTTTAATGGCTTATAGCAGAGATCATCAGGCCTTGGTAATTGTGGTGCATTTCCTCAGCACACAGTGAGGGAGCTCTTTGCCTTGGAATTAGCAGCAACTCGTGGACTGAGTAATTCCAGAAGGCATTAACGTGTTGGTGCTGAGGAAGTGTGCTTTGTTAACGCTAAGCATTTCCATCAACAAAACCAAAATGCATTAATCAATAAGCATAAATAATAACAGACTATTCCTAAATAGAAACAGAGCAGTGCATGAGCCCCTGTAGGGCTTTTGTTTTAAGGCTGTTTATGGCTGCGGATGATGGTTCTGGGCATGAGCTGCACTGGGGGCACAAATGCAAACAGTGGAGCTAACTGGAACAAGGATACACTGGCTGGTAGTGAGTTGGCACAGCCATTCTGCAAGACTTCCAGAATCCACACAAACACAATCTGGCTATTGCCCTGAATTTCAGTTAGCCCAACAGAAGGTAATGCAGTACAGAAAGAGAGGAACACTGGCCTGTGAGGGATTTATGACTTTCTGAAGTCCAAAGAAAGGGACTTTCTCTATTGATTTTTTAAAATCTTGTTTTAAAGCCCAGCATCCTAATTACTGAAGGCTTGCAGATGATGCTCTTAGGCCTCACCTGAACAACTCTGGAATGCTTTTGGTTTGGTTTCTTTGATCTGGCGAGATGCAAGAGAGGAACAGAATTTTTGCAACGCACATGAGCAGAGTTTGGAAAAGGATGGCTGGTGGCTCCTGCTAAGAAGGCACTCAGCTGTACAGCCAGCATCACAGCACGTGCCGTGTCCTCCCAGCTCAGAGAGCAGCAGGGAAACACTCAGTGTGCTCATACCTAAAAGCACTGCAAGTGTCACCTTCTGCCAGAGGTAGGAATCAGTGCTGGTTAGGACTATTTGAAATTCCTTCCGAGCTACATGTAGCAAAAAATCCTTCTGCTTTTGCTAGGGGTGCCCTCACTAACTCCAGCCCGGCTTCAGAGCAGTGTCAGCAGGGCGCAGGTTTGGGGAAAAGCCGTTCCACACGACTTAAAGCAGCACCGAGTGCGGGTGAGTTGTTAGCGCCGTACCAAGTATCGGATCCTACACATTCATGACGCGATCGCATTTCTGATGACTCAACCGTGAGCAGCATCTGCAGCTGTAAATAACGCAGTCCTGCCACATCAAAGGCATTCATCTAACCTGCTGGGCGCTTCTGTCACCTATTGTCCCTTTAGTGCCTGCTGAGCTCTTTAGCCCTGTATGGGGATGGCCGCAGCAACGCGATGGTATTCCCGTTCCAGTGTCTTAACCACACCAAGCAGTACCAGAACGAAGGAGAGAATTAAAACTCCGAGCATTCCAAAGCGCATCTTGCCGCAGCGAACGACACCGGAGGTATTCGTCCTCGGTGCCTCACAGCGGCAGGATGGAGCATCAGGTGCCCTGCCAAGCTACCAGCAGACAAGTCCCGGGTGCAGAGCGCAGCCGGTGCCCTCAGGGCCGCCCCAGAGCGGCGTTTCGGCCGGCCGTCACTTGGCGGGACGCGGCTCTATGGGCAGACCCGCCCCGACAGAGCGCCGAGCGGGCGCGGAAGGCAGGCGGCCCGCCGGCACGGGCTGCGGATCGGCGGCCGCCGCCACGTTACTGTGCGGCGCGGCGAGGAGCTGCCCCGGGCACATCCGGCCCTTCCGAGCGCGGGTGCGGAGCTGACACAACCCGGCCGACCCCTCACCTTGCCCGGCACGCCGCGGTGGTCGGTGCTGCCCTGCCAGAACCGCCGGCTGTAGCCGCGGATGCGCCCCACCATCTTCTCCTGGTAGGGGAAGTCCACCTTCCAGATGAGGGAGCCGTAGCCGAACACCCACATGGCCGCGACCCGCCGCGCTGCCCCGACTGCGGGCGGGACGGGGCGGTGCGGGCATGCGCACTGCGGGCGAGGCGGGGCGGCTCCTCCGTGCCTCCTCCTCCCGCACCGCCCGGCTGCGGGGCGGTACCGCAGCGCGCAGTGACGGCGAGGGGTGCCGTGCCGTGCGAGGTGAGTATCCCTGCTGTGCCTGTGTGCGACTTGCTGTGCCCCAGGCTGTGCCTGTTGCTCCTTGTCCTGTCCTGCACAGCGCTGCAAAGATCTGCCCCCACCCGCTGGACAGTTGGTCTCACCAGAGCAGAGCAGAGGGGAAGGATCACCTCCTCGCCCTGCTGGCCTCGCTCTGTGTCACGCACCTCATTGGCCTTCCTGGCGTCAAGGCACGCTGCTGGCTCACGGCCAGGCTGTCAGTCACAAGGAGCCTGGACAGTTGGTGCTTCTGGCCCTGTACTGTAGTAATTTCAGTGTGTTTTGTACTAACAAGCTTTTTTTTCTCCTTTATTTCTTCCCTCCCACCTTCCCACTGCAGGGCTTATTAGTAAAGGATGGATTTCACAGAGGCGTATTCCGACCGGTGTTCTGCTGTGGGACTTGCAGCAAGAGAAGGGAATGCTAAGGTGCTGCAGAAGCTGATCGGGCAGGGATACAGCCTTGATGTCCCCGACAACAGGGGCTGGATGCCAATCCATGAGGCAGCAGCTCACAATTCCAGCAAATGTCTGAGGCTGCTAATTAATGCAGGTGAGGAGAAATGGTGTGAAATCGTTCAACTTGCAGCTCAACTCCCCAGCGATGTAAAATATGAATTAAATACATTTATCGTGTTCCTCTGTAAGTTTGTTTCATAGATATTGACAAGATGTGGTAAAGAAAAAAACGGCAGTGTTATGGTCTGTGAATGACAGCTGGTTTTACTTTATCTTCTCAGTCCAAAGCAAGTACCTGTACATGGCCAGTGATAACTGATAGGCTGCAGGCCTTGCGTTTCAGTACCTCGAATATTTTAAGTTAAGAACTGTGCTTTTAACTTATTGCTAAATGCTTCTTTTTCGTTGTTCTGATCTGTAGCTCCATCTGATGACTACATACATTCAAAGACGTTTGAAGGGATGAGCGCACTGCACCTTTCTGCACGCTGTGGGTCCTTGGAGTGTGTTGGGGTTCTTCTGGAAGCTGGAGTTGATCCTGACCAAGTTACCACCGAATCAAACACCGCCCTCTTCCTAGGTGATGCTTTTCTGAAGTCTCAGAGTGACTGCTATGTGGGAGAAGCTGTGCTATCCTCCAGAGTTAATTCTCATTCTCTGCTGGTCATATTCCATGCTTTTGTAGCCTAAATAGTAGTCTTGGGGCTCAGAAGTGGAGTAGATCCAGACACCATTGATTTAAAGAAAGTTCTGCTGCAGATTGTGCCTTAAAGCAATATTGAAAAACTAAATAGTAGGATTCATTCATTAATTTATGTAAATTAAAAATACGCCTTGTGAATGAGTTTCATATCGACGGTGTTAAAAGTTTTAAACTTTTTTAAAGAAAGCTTAAGTTTTGGGCAATCTGTTGGAACGTAAGCAGTGGGCTTCTTAAGTTAAGGCTGCTATAGAGGCTGTCACGTAGTTAGGTGCCTACTGCAGGGTTGCCTCTGCTTCACTGGAGAGAAACCTGCATTTGTTGTCAGTCTCAGCACAATGGCAGTGGGTTTCTAACGTGTCCAACTAGAAATTTTGTGACCCAATTTCCATTTCCCACCTCTGTTCCCGCATTTTAAATGTAAAAGTGAAGTAAGCAAATATAAACAGGTATAAAATAATCAGGAAAGTTGTGTCAGGAACTTAGTGATGAGACCGCCTGAGTTTTTTAGTGAGTTCTTTAATAAGGGGTTGTTGAGTTTTTTGTTTTACTGTTTGATTTGAAGCTGTTGAAAATGGGCATGCAGATGTTGTAAGGTTTCTGGTCCAAAATGGAGCAAGCGTTGAAGGATCTCATTCCTGGTCTGGGTGGAATTCTTTGCACCAAGCTGCATTTCAGGTAACCTGTAAGCACATCATGCTATTGGCATGTAACTCGTGTATTCTGTGCAGTAATTCATAGCTCTGGTCTTTTGATCAGGTGATGTTTTCCTAACTTACCTTAACAGCCAGAAATACTAAAGGGCTTGCAGTGGACTTGTGACATGTTGATGTTGGGAAGCATTAATTGAAGTATTATTAATACTGCATGCACTCCCTGGCTCACTTACTGTATGTGGGAAGTGAATGTGTTGTAATATTTCCTGACAAAGTTCTGTTGAGTATCTCCTCATCAGTAAGATATAAGAGTTGTTTCCAGGATAGACATATATTACTTTAATGTTTCCAATAAATTAATTTCCATTTGCAAATGAGCAAATGTGAAAAAAATAAATTGAGATTTTTTCCAAAACTTTTTCTGACATATCTTTAGAATAGCGAGTAGATTGCTTTTTTCTTATTTCTGTTTAGAGTGTGGGGGGAGCACAGATGATGTCATTTCCCCATCAGTTTTTCTTTGTTACTAATAAAAATATTTATTTCAGCAACATATTGAGATAATGAAAATACTCCTGGAGAAAAGAGCAGACATCGAGTGTAAGGATGACTTTGGAATTACACCACTGTTTGTTGCTGCTCAGTATGGAAGGCTGGAGAGCTTAAGAACACTTATATCCCATGGTAACAGCAGACTTTTGTTGGGCTTTGTTGTTCTTAAGCTTACATCAGATGCCTGTCATCAGATACGATGTTAATTCTACTTTTGCACTTCATAAATTCACATTTAATTATTTAAATGCGATATCAGTTGCAGATAGATGCAACATCATCTTGATTAAAAGTTGTTTCAGTAATTTGGTGTAGTTTTCATCAAGTGATAGTAGGAAATAGTACAGCTATGGAGTGATGAAGGATCACTGGTCTTCAGAAGACCTTCACTAGCACTGTGTTAGTAGTTGGTGGCACATTGTTTAGGCTAAGTGAAGAGTCCTCTCTCTAGTGATAAAGTGACAGCAGGGGTTTCATCCACACAGTCTGCAAGTATCACGTATCTAAGTGCATGTATCCTTACAGCCAGAATTAACTGCCTAGCTATTAAAGCTGAGGGTGCCTTGACCTAATCAGAGGAAGCATGCTAACAGAGCTACCAATACGAGGGGAGAACAACTTAAAAATTAATTGCAGTCAAACAATTGTCTTGGCCATTGCCTTTCCTCCAGCACTTTTGTTATCATCTGGGGAAGTTAATGTTAATGCACTGACTGTTTAAAAAGTCAGCAGCAAGCTAGTGAACGTTTCCTTACTGCTGTGGAAAAGACTTGTGTTGTAAAGTCACTCCCTGAAAACCAATTACTTGTTAATTCCTTGTTTATTTTACACCAAGTAACCTGAAGTCTTTCTGTCAGGTGCAGACATCAACTGCCAGGCCAAAGACAGGGCCACTCCACTGCTGATTGCTGCGCAGGAGGGCCATGCCAAGTGTGTGGAGCTGCTGCTATCAGAAGGGGCAGATCCAAATCTCTACTGCAATGAGGATAACTGGCAGTTGCCTATTCACGCAGCAGCTGAGATGGGCCATAAAAAGTAGGTGGTTAAAGTTCATTCAGAGAAAGCGTTCTGGTAATAAAAGCCTCGCCAACAAAGACGATGTTCAGCTCTACGAGAAAGGAAAATGAGTTTTCAAGCTGATTTGTAGCTTAGAATTTCAAATTCCTTTCATATTTTAAACATGTTAGCAGTCCCAGTAAAGTGAAGATCCGTTTTGAACAGCGAAGAACCAGCATTTAATCTGGGTCAATCTGTAACTGGATGTGTTTAGAAGGTTTCACACTGTGCTGAATCGGATGCTAATTCCCTTAGTAGCCATATTACTTTTTAAATGTAAATAACAATTGCATATGATTTATACATCTCTTGTACAGCTCTTAATTAGGATTACCATTGCAACTGTGAAGTAGCAGAAAAAATTGTATGCAAATAACAAATGAAGTCGCTTTTCCATCCAGGGTGTTAAGAAGTTGGTGGCATAACAGACACTGTGAAAAGCATCTGTCAGGAATCCCTGTGCTTTGCACGTGTATAACTTAAATCTATTAATGATGACACTAACTGCTGGATCATTAGCAGATGCTCAGTCTTAACTACTGATAACAGGTGTTCTTCAGCTGAGCTGTCATGCAGTGTGCGTGTCAAACTGGTGCCTTTTCTCAAACTGATGAGAAGGGGAGGCTGGTAGATGCTGAGTTGATTTTTCTTCATTTTCTTAGGAACAGAGGATGGGTTAGCAAAATTGTCAATGCTAGAAATATCTTTAAATCAAATGCTGCCTTCATAGCTTTTGCAGTGGAACTGGCAATCTCTGAGCAGGAAGTAAATTCTCATGACAAAGGGTTTTTCAGTGATCCTCATTGGCTAGGAAGGATTTGGGCTGCAGGCATGAAGGAAGAAATTGAATGATTTTTCTGCTTCAGTATCTCTATGATTACTGTAGAACAGAAGTAAATATTAATTTCATTTGCAACTCAGATGGCTTTCAGGCTTCATAGGAGTCTGGCTTCTGCCAGAGATACTCTGTTTCTGTAAAAAGGATTGTTGGATAATAGGAAATATCTCTCATTCAAATTAAAGCGCACTGCCAGCCTTCCTCAAATAAGAGGGCACAATTTGTTAGAGGCTCTGAGGTCTGCATGTGGCAGGGCAGTTCTTTCAGCCCATCGTCAGCATGCTGAAGCACACTGCTGTTGCTCTGTGTCTGCGATCATGGTTCTTCTTTAAAGCAAACAGTAATGAAGAAACAGGTAGGGTTTTCTTCTGGAGTTGTAATGATGATTTAAAAAAATAAGTGTAAGTATGAAGCTTCATTATTGTGTAAGATCACACAAATAAATATTGGTTTAAAATCCTTGCAGTATTTTAGAGTTGCTGATACCAATTACCAATCGGATTTGTGACAAAGAAAAAAAGAAAGTGAGCCCCGTGTATTCAGCAATATATGGTGGAAATAAAGAATGCTTGGAAATGTTACTTAAAGAAGGCTACAGTCCAGATGCTCAAGAGTGCCCAACCTTCAGCTGCAGATCACCCATGTGTATGATTTTCCAAAGAAAGTAAGTATACATCTTATGTTCTGGAATTATTCATAACTCCATTGGACTATAACTATTTCATTAAATGTGCAAGGTTTTCCTGGCCTTTCTCCTCAGCTCTTGAGCTGGCAGACTTGAACTGTGAGTAGCAGGCAGATGTGTGGGGTGGTTGCTGAAGGCTCCATGGGGGGGCCTGGCTCTCTGACTCCTGTACAATGTAACTGCAGTCTAGCTCTTGTGCTTTCAGAAGGCCTTATCCACACATCTCTGTCTTCTGGGAGCACAACTTCAATGCAGGGGACTCTTAATCAGCTAGATTCTTTTCAGTGAGGATGAGTTATTGGAAAGTAGTCCTTTACTTTTCTGTATGCTTGTCTTGTACTTAGAGTCAGTGTACATATGGTGTCATGTGAGGTGTTCTTCAAACCCCCATTGCTGAGTTTTTCCTTTAGTAATGAAGCTTCTTCATTTTTCCATGGGAAATTACTGTGTGGGGTAGTGAGCTGTTAACTCAGAGGTGTAGAGGTAACAGTCCCTGAGCTCACTTTGTCCTCCTCCCATAAAACAACTGGAGGATTGAGTACTGATGCAGCTCAAAGCAAGATGGAGAATCAGATGTTTGTTACTCCTTGGCAGTGCTGAGCTTTGTATAGACCTGTAATGCTGTGCATTTTAATTGAGTCTCCATTAAATGTATCTCATAAAGACTTAAATCTTCTTAAAACTGGGATTCTAGTGTATGATTCTTCATGTGTATGGATCAAAACTTGTTGCTTACACTACCATTTAAACTCATGAGTTTGGGGTAGTTGTGAGTTTTGTTCAACCCCTATTACAAGACATTAAAATGCACTTTATCCAGTTGATCTTAAAACAGAATCTTGGGACCAGCTTAGATTTGTGATTCGTTACTTAATTTTTTCTGTTCTTGTTGATTGTCTTCCATGTGTGACTGCTCTCAAATCCTTTATTTTTAAAGGATAGTAACCAATTTAAGCAATACCTTACTTCATCACCTACAAACTTTCTTAGCCAAATATTAAGGTTAGAGGATGAGCCCCGATTGCTGTCACTAATTGAGGCTTGAACACAGGCATGCAGAGCCAACTTGAGAAACTGCTTTTTAGGAGAAAGCCTACTTTGATTTAAAATGGTGGTCTAAAGGTAATGTACTTTTTTTTTTCTTGGATAAAGCTGTTAGAAGAATTAGCCTGGCTGGGATAATCCTTGCTGAATACATATGAATATTTGTGCCTATAACTGATAATGATAACATTTATTTTAATAGAAGTTTGTTTTGTTTTGGTTTTTTTTTAATTAAAAAGCAAAGAAAATTGCAACGCATTTTAAAACGTTGGCAATGTTTCAGTGGGTGGCAGAGCTTCCCACAAACACAGCTGCATGTAAACCCTTAAACACTGCAAATGTTGGGCTGCTCCTCGAGTTCAGCAGCGCAGTCCTTTGCTCTTTTCACATACTTGTGCATCCTACACACATAACGTTTCCAAGGGGGGTGAGCAGAGTGCTTTTTGTTCCTAACAAGCACACAGCTTGTTGTGGTTGGGTGGTGTGGCAGTACCTCTGTGCTACAGGTGCCCATAAAAACGATGACTTTGGGTGCATCTGTTTATCACCAAGGCTTGCTGTGAAGAGTTGAGAACTGGAAGAAACCATGCGTTGTTCGTCTTTCAGGACGAAGGGGACAAATGTGTGAAGCATAAGGATTAGAGACACAGAAACCAGATTTGCTCTAAACTGATGCTTTCTAGAAACAATTGCAGTCAGCATGGAGAGATGGACTTTTCTTTGGGGGAGGGGAGGTGGAGGGGCTTATGGTAAAGCAATCTGCTTACTTGGGGGCAAGAAGTGAACTAACAGATGCCTCCTGTGAAAAACTAATGGAATATCCTCTTCCTCGTGTGCTGTTGATAGGTTTTTTAATTTAGTTGATATTCTTCTGAACCACGGGATCACCCTGTGTGGGATAAATTTGGGATATTGCCTATACCATGACAAGTTTCCTTTGTTTCGACGCTTGTTGAAGATTGGCTGTCCGCTGCCTTCTCCCCAAGAGCTACCAGAGTTTCTAAGCTGCGCAATTAAAGCCCTTGATATGCACAAGGAATGGCTGCCTTATCTGCTCTTGGCTGGCTTTAACCCAGTGAATTTACTGTACAGATTCTGGTAAGCAGATGATGTTGCCTCGTTTTCTTAAATAGTCTATGCTCATCTGTAAAGCTGTTGCCGATGCTGTTTGACACATGCGTTCAGAGGGCAGCGCAAGAGCCGTGCCTTGCTCAGGAATGGTGAGGGTAATGGAAACTCTGAAATAAAAGATTAATGCCTAGTGGCTGGATTGAGCAGAACAGGTTTCTTTTAGGGAGAAAGTTAGATTGAGGACTGCCGCTCTGAAGAATGGCATCCATTCTCAATTGTTACACTCAGCGTTTCTTAAAATCCCCCCAAATTTTGTTGCTAGTTGTGTTAGTATGTGTAATACAGTAACTGTAGGAAGAATTTCAAATACTGAGAAAGAGATTGGGAGAGATGGGAAACCAGTGTAAGGTGACGCTGCCCCAGGGGTGGGAGAGGAGGAAATGGATAGTTAGAGGTTGGTTTACACAAAACACTGTGGTAAAATCCACAGGTAAGTAAGGTCTTGGTAATGCTTTATATCAAGCACTGCAGAATTAGGCATGTATTTAAAATTAGGAAGTTTTTCTATGTTGTTTTTCTCCTGTCCATGATACTTGGATATCATGTTGTGTTGAATAGTAGAGGAGCATATGTAAAGCATGGCATGTCTGCTTCTGCCCATCGTATTGCTACTTTTTGCATGCGTTTTTGTGTGTTCAGAATACTCAGATTTCCATTCAGATGAAGACTGAGGGTTTTATACACCTAGCCAAGAAGATGTGCTGTGAAATTGCACGGCTGTTCATCATGTGTAATGCTAAAGCAGCTGTTTTACTTGCTGTTACTTCAACCTCTGTCAGCTATTGCTAGAAGTTTAGAGTGTAAATTGTACTGATTTCTGAACTCTCTGGTAGGAGAGTTTCAAACTGCAAACTTTGTTGATGTGTTTTTAAGTGGTTAAAAACAAGTACTCTGACTTTTATTTCCTCACATGTGTCAGTAATGCCTTTTATGTCCTTGTGCCTTGACACCTTACTCAAATTTAGGTGCAAATTAAGTAAGAAATCAGTGCAGAGAAGAGCACTGCCTGTTACAAAATCAGCTTATATTTGAGAGCAGGTATTTTTCCCTTGCGGTCTGACTGACTTAAAAAAAGGTAATGGAAGAAGATAAAATTATGCTGATAAAGGGTCACGCTGTCAAAATTACTTTGAATTTCTCCTTATGTTTTAAGCACGGAAACAGGAAAATGTAAATGAAGAATTTGTTAGAGAATAAGAAAACTTTCTGTGTGTTGTTTCTATTAACATATTTACACTACTGTGTGAGATGGTATTTCACAGTCGTTTCTGTTACTCAGGATTCACTCTGTGAGTGAGGATACCCTCAATTTCATTCTGGAGTTTACGAACTGGAAGAGGCTTCCTCCAGCTGTAGAGGAGGACCTTGTACACTACAAAGAGAAGTTCACTTGGACTCCCAAGAGCCATTTTGGTAAGCAAAACAATGAGGAAAAAAGGTTTCTGTGTACAGCAGTCTCCAGGATGTAAGTGGGAAACAGCTCTTTGTGTGAAGGAGGTCACACAAAGAAAGTCAATAAAAACTGCCTGTCCAGAAGCTGGGCAGCAGAAGCAAGTTACCTTAAGCAAACAAACAAGCCACGTTTGTATGGATGTTACTCATTATGCTGTTCAGTTCACATATTTCAGGTAGGTGTTCTCAGTCTAGGTTATCTTTTCCACTTCATATTGATGTGCACGCTATGAAATACAGGCAGTGACTGTGAGTTGTAACCACATCCCTCAAATGATGTGGTTAGCCTCTTGGAAGACTGAAGGGAAGGTGATCAGCGTTACTTGGTTACATTTTCTAGACAGTGTCCCACTGAGTTTGTTTTTTAATTTAATCTGTGTTTCCCATGATGTGTCTGCCCTGTTCTGCAAGCATTTGAGAGTAATTAAAATATATACTCTCTAAATCATCATATTAAATAACTGTAAAGCTAGGAGTTTCTTATTACTGCTATAACTGAAATGTGGTCAGCCAAACAGAATCACTAGCAGACTGTCCAGGAACACCAGTGCTCGCTTCATTCACCCAGCAGAACAGCAGCTCCAGCATACAGGGTTGCACTGAGACGTGCATTCAGTGTGCGTGGAGAAGCTGTGCTCCAGTGTCCTTGTTCAGTGCCTCATCTTCAAGCATGTTCTTCTTTAAAAGGGGCTGCCATCATTATGAGAATGTCCGAATTACATTAGTGTTACTAAATAAGATTTTCCTTCAGATTGTTGAATACATTTGTAACGTAAGTATTTATGCGCTTATATTTAATATGAAATATACTTAAGATATTTACTGTGTTATTTATTAATGTATTTATACCTATTGTTATTATGAACAGTAATAGTAACCAAACCCACACAGAGAAAAAAGGGGGAAAAGTTTTAAAGCTTTTGCTTTTCCATTCTTTGAGGCAAGATCAGTCAGGGCAGGCAAGCCAGCTGTGGTGCTGGAGCTTTCCCCTGTGGAGAGTGTGAAGTTCTTGAACTGAGATGAGTTAGTCCTGAGAGTGAACACAAGAAATTAACAATGAAGCATTCATGAAGGATGGAGATAATTCAGTGAAGGGTAGAAAGGGTGACCTACAGACATGTCAGCCTCACCTCTGTGCTGGGGGGGATCCTCCTGGAAACTATGCTAAGACACGTAGCAAGAAGGAGGGGATATGAGACAGCCTGCGTGGCTTCACCAAGGGTAGGTTCTGCCTGACCAACCCGCAGGCCTTCTTGGTGCATAACTGCATCAGTAAACAAGGAAAGAGCCACTGATACCATCTGTCAGGACTTCAGTGAGGCCTTTGGTGTGGTGCCCCATAACATCTTCTCTCTGAATTGGAAAGATAAGGATTTAATGAGCAGGCTGTTCAGTGGATGAGGAACTGGTTGTGAGATCACACCCAAAGAGAGGTGCCCAATGGCTCAGTGACCAGATGGAGGTCAGTGATGAGAGGCGTCCCTGAGGGTCAGTACTGCTCTTTAATATCTTCATCAGTGACATCAGTAGTGGGATAAGTGCACCCTCAGCAGTTTGCAGATGACACCGAGCTGTGTGGTGTAATGGACGCAGCCTGGGAATGGGAAATGGGATGCCATCAGAGGGACCTGGACAGGCTGAGCAGTGGGCCCAGGTGAACCTCTTCAGGTTCAAAAAGCTGAGTGCAAGGTCTGCCCCTGGGTCACAGCAACCCCCACTATCAGTACAAGCTGGGGATGTAAGGATGGAGCACAGCCCTGCCAAAAAGGACCTGGGGTACTGATGGATGGCAGCTGGACATGAGCCAGCACTGTGCCCTCATAGCCCAGAGAACCAACCACATCCTGGGCAGCATCCAAAGCAGCGTGGCCAGCAGGGAGAGGGAGGGGATCTGCCCCTCTGCTCTGTGCTGTGAGACCTCACCTGGAGCACTGCGACCAGATGGGGAGTGCTCAGTACAGGAGAGACATGGAGCTGTCGGAGAGTGTGCAGAGGAGAGCTGCAAAAATAAAATGAGCCCAGAGATGGAACACCTCCCTGTGAGGACAGGCTGAGAGCTGGGCTGTGCAGCTGGAGAAGGGGAGGCTCTGGGAGACCTGAGAGTGGCCTTTCCATAACTGAAGGGGCTGTAAGAAGGAAGGGGACAGACTTTTCAGCAGGAACCATTGTGTTAGGGCAAGGGGAAATGGTTGCTAACCATCTCTCCCCAAAGAGGGGAGATTTAGCCTGGATATAAGAAAGAAGTGTTTTATAGTAAGAGTGGTGAGGCACTGACACAGGCTGCACAGAGAGGTGGTGGTGCCCCTTCTGTCTGCAGACACTCAAGGTCAGGCTAGGCAGGGCTCTGAGCACATGATGGAGCTGTGTCTACAGCTGCAGGGAGTTGGACTAGGTGACCTTTAAGGGTCCCTTCCAACTCCAACAGTTGTGATGGTTTTGTGCTGAAAGATTCAAGAAGTGATGTTCAGACCTCCAGGTCTTCAGGCTTACAAAATACAGCGTCCTGTAAAGTTCTTAATTTCAGTTTAGAAGGGTAAGTATAGCAGGTGCAGAAATGATTGCAGTTAATATTGCAGCCAAAATTCTGACTCCAGCAGCAAAGCGTCCCTCACAGGCAAGAATTCTATCTCAGTATCTGGTAGACTGGAGTTTCACACCGGGAGCATCTGTCTAAAGCAGGTTCCTGTAGACGAGTGGTGTATGATGTTGTTCCCTGTTTGCCTTTTGTCATTTTTCAGCCGACATTCCTTCCCTGTCTCACCTTTGTCGCCTTGAGATCCGCTCCATCTTGGGGAGTGAACGTCTGCGATCTGACCGGTTTATCCGGGCTTTGCCCTTGCCAGTCTGCCTGCAGGACGACCTGCTGTACCTCAACCTGCTGCGTGCCAGCACTGCGCCGGAAGCAGAGGAGAACCTGAGGCATGGTGAGGAGGGACCTTCCTCTGCTGCTGCCTCCAGCGCCGACCATACAGAGAAGGGGGACACCAGTAATTCCCCTGCTAGGTGATGGCACTGCCAGCGACTGAACTCGGTGGCCGCAGACATTGTAAAGGCAATAAGCAGACAACAGGGACCTGCTGTAAGTCACTTTGTAGTCATAAGTCTTTTCACGTTGTAGTTTTATACTTTGTTGAGAAGTTTGTTGAAAGTTCAAGGTTGTGCTCATCAAAAAGTCTGTTGTAGCCTTCGAAGTCTGCAAATGTTTTCTGGTTTTGAAAGGAATTTATAACTCTTACGGAGTAAAATTACCTTGTTCAATGAACAGAGGCTGTACATAGAAGCTGAAGTCTATTTGTTCAGGCACTGCTAATAGACACTGCACTCCGAGTATGGCACATAGCAAACAAAATATCTGGAAGTCGAGGACCACAGTGTAGTATTGTTAAGAATTTCTTTTGGTGAGGAGTGATCTAATTAAACTGGATAGCAAACTAATGAGAAAGAAAATTGGTTTTCTTCCTTCTGTCTGCATTCAGCACTTGAAGTGCTTGCTGTTCTTTTGCCATCATTTTCAGTCATCTTTCAGAGCATCCTTCTATTCCACATCCTTTGGAACTGCTCCTGCCTGTGTTAACAAGCTGCTGCTCACTGTTTTTCTGATTAGTGAAAAGCAGATCACAGCCTATAAAGATGAACAAGGTTTCTGCCTTACTCAGTGGCTAATACACCAGTGTCTTTATAACTGTTTGTAACTTTGATTCTGAGTAGTAATTTCTTAAGAATACTCCCCACACCTCAAACACGTGTACAGTGAGCACTGAACTCTGTGTGAGCTGCATCTAAAACGTTGAGAAACGTCTGGAGCTTTCTGTTCAAATTTACTGTACGACATGGGTCAAAGTTTGTGTTCTTTAGTAACAAAATTGATTACGGAATAAAGGTAATCCATATCTCTGAATGGGATTCCTTGCATAAAATCTGATTAGCTTGTGATATTTTTAAAAAAATACTTCTGTATCCACGGCTACATCAAGCTGCACGTTTTCATTAGCAGTTACAACGCATTTTTGCAGTCATTATCAGTGAATTTTCTTTCTGTTAGCAGCCCCATATAAGGAAAAAAAATGACATTGAAGACTTCTTACCATTTTCATGCTGGTTTCCTTTTATGCTCCATCTGCACCTAATTGGGAAAGGGGCAGCGCTGCCACATCAACAGCCCTTCTCTGGTTGGGTGAAAATGGCTGTGGGGAGGTCAGGAGAGCCCCTGCTCCTCTATGGAGGAAATTCCCACTTGGAACGTGGGGAAAAGGACTCTCCCTTTGGAGGAAGTTCCCCCCTTTTAAGAAAATTCCTATGTGAGTTGCTGGGAACTTGCTGTCTTTTTTCAGAGAGCTCCTATTGGGGATTGTCAGGAAATTCCTTCCTCACATGTGAGGAAATTTCCACTACAAATGCCAGAAAAAAATTACTTCATTTTAAAGGAAATTTCCCCAAGAAATATTAGAATTTCCTCCCTTGCTGTGGTACTAATCACCACTTGGGTTACCAGGTAATTACCACCCCACCTTTGACAGAAATTTCCATGTGGAAGGCCGAGACCTCCCCCCTCCCATGACACCGGATGAAATTCCCACTTTGATTAATGTTTGTTTTCCCCACACTTGGGAGGAAGATGCCCTGTGGGATAGCAGGAACAATCAGGAACTTCTGCTGTGGAGAAAACTGCTATTGTGAGTGCAAAGAAGGGGGAAAGTTCCTCCTTGGAATGCAAGGAAACCCCTCCAATTGCACTCCCTTGCCCTCCCACCCCTTGCAGCCCCCATCTGTGTGCATCCCCACTCAGTGGGTTCCCAGCAGTGCACAAATGCACCCTGGTGTGGGCAGCAGCTCCTGGCCTCACTGCATGCTCCCTGTCCCATTATCAAGGTACATTCCTTTCACCCCTTGCCCTAGGTGCCCTCTACACCCAGCAGCTTGTAAATAACTCATTGCCCATGTAGTAAGCTACCTGTCCGTGACCTTTGAGCCTGGTGGCGCTGGGTGACATTTCACAGGGGAGAGGCAGCCCGAGGAACAGGAGCAGCTACAGTGCTGTGCCAGCATGGGCAGAGCAGCATTGCAAGAATGGCTTGAAGTAATGAGATTGCCCAAGCTGTTTACTTTCCCTGTACTTGATTTGCAAACCTCTAGCCTGTGCGGCTGGGATGGATTTTGCAGAGGGCTCTGCAAGGCAGAGGAGCTGGGGCAGGACTCCAGGGGCCGGGGCAGGATGGGGTAGAGACGAGGCATGCTGCTGCAGGGGAGGGCAGCATGAGATGCTGCCAGGGGAGATTGCCCTTCCCAACCCTGTCTGACTTCTCCCCTGGGCTCAGTGGAACATTGGAGCCCACATGCAGCCTTCCCTCTTGTAGCCCACAGGCCCCAGCATCAAACATCCCCAAAACCACAAGGACACGACACCGCTGTACAAAAAACCCTCTTTCAATGAACTGAAAGAACAACCGCGTCTCGCCGGGGTCGGTGGAGGTGCCAGGACACCTCTGGAAGCCCACTGCTGCCTTTGCTGTAGGAACGCCCTCATCCTGAAGATGTGAAGCTGGTGCCACCTCCACCAGGCTCACTGGTAGTAGTTGCTGAAGGCATGAAGGATATACAGGAAGGTCGTGATGAAGGCGAAGAACTGCAGGAGAGGAGGAGCAAAAGCTGGAGTCAGCAGAGTCCCCACAGGGTTACAACTGCGCTGTCTCACAGTGTTCTCTGTCTGGGGAAACCACTCGGCCAAGAGCTCCCTCCAGCCTCACAGAAGAAGCAAAGCCCCCACATTGCTCAGGATGTCCCTGAGCTGCTGAGCCCCAAGAACCCCCTTATGCTGGCTGCACAGTGTGATGGACAAAAGCAGCTGAGGCTGCTGGGTGATACAGGCTTGGGTTGGAGTGTCCCTGCCTTGGAAGTCAAGTTTGCTTCTGCTCTCCCCGGGAGAAGCTGCTGGTGTGCTTCTGGACTGACTCACCGATGCCGCACAGTTGAGCTGGTAGTAGCGTGGTGAGCTGAAGCTGAACTCGGAGTTGATTGTCGCGTTGGCTTGCAAGACAGCAGCGCTCATGTACAGAATGGCTGTGGCACCGTGGTACAAACTATCCTGCAAAACAACGGAGTGTCGTGGATCAAAAATCGCTCTGCCTTCCTTTCTGCCATTCACCCTTGGGGCAAGGTGCTACTGTCCAGCCTCTGTGTGTGAGCGTACAGACAGGACACACACCCAGATGGGGGCTGGAACCAAGCACTGCCTGGCTGCTTCACAGCGTGCTCAGCCCTCCTGTGTCCACCCAAGGGAACCCATCTCCAGCTGGAAAAGAACAGAGCCCTGCCACAAGCTCACAGGTTGGTGGGGATGGAGACGGGAACAGCTTCTGTTGCATCCTGAGCTTTTCTCCTTTGTTCTGTGCTCCAAATGGGGCTGAATGTGATGAAGCGTCACGCAGTGGAATAGCAGAACCTCCCCCAGGCATTTCCAGGAAATGCTTCACTGTCTCCCCAGTGAGGAAAGGGACACTTATTTGAAGACGGGCTGGCCAACACATCTCCAGCTGCTGCTACCACCCACCTCTGCCCATTTCTGAGCCCATCCTTACCAGCACTTTCCAGTTGTTGCTGTTTTTGTGAAAGCCGAAGAGGTAACTTATGAGGAGCAACAGGGAGATGAGGAAGGAGGTGAGGGACACGTACATAACCCATCCCTGCAGCAGTGGGAAGGAGACTGAGGTAGCAGCAACGAGGATCCAAACCCAGGCCCCGCAGATCTGTTGGCAACAAACAGGCACTTCTAGTGAGCTTAGGATGGGGAAATCCCTTTCTTCTCCCTGCATCCTTGCATACCTCCTTCTCAGATCAGCCTTCACCTTTGGGCAGTGCAGCATAGCCTCCATGTAGGGCATCCTTGGACCAGCAGCAGCATCGCAAGCTGGCGCAAGTTGCTGTGAATGCTCTTGGGAAATACCTCCCAATGTTCCTTACAAAAAGGAAGTCATGGCTGCTTTGTTTGACAGAAGGAAAAGCCTCACCCTGAGGGCTTCGGCAAGAAGCCAGAAGCACACTTTTATCTCGGAAATGTGAACCACTGATGTCAGCCCAGCCCTGCCTGCACATTAATCTCCTGGGCCTGAAATCACAGCACAAGGAAGTCGTCTCCTGACTTCACACAGCAGCCCAGAATGAGTCGCTTGCTCCATTTCCACCTCAAGTAATTACTGAGCAGAATATAGCACATAGGGCCGCTTCGATAAGCTCTCGCCAGCTGTGTTGGACAGCCTCCTTGGTTTACGCTGACAGCACCTACGAGGTGTGGATGGTGTGTGCTGCTGGTACCACATCGTGGCAATGAGCTGCTGGGCCCTGTGTCAAAGTTCAGCTGCAGCTACTGCAGCCAGTCAGGCTGGATGCCCTCTGGACTCGGTCACAATGTGAAAATGCATGGAATTTTATGCAGTACAAGAAGCCCGCTTGCCTATAGCCCTCGAGACCTCACGAAGACTTAATCCAAAGAACAAAATGCCTTTAATTATAAGCTATTCTCAATTTCTGTTTGCTAAGTAGAGCTGCTGCTGCTCCCCAGGCACACAACACTCTCCAGCCTCTCTTAGCTAGCGGGCAGCCCCCTGTGCAGGCTCTGTGCTGGTGCTGCAGCTCAGCTGGTCCTCAGGGTGCGCCGAGAACAATTTAGCCAATAAAATTACCTCTATGTGTTCAGAATAAACCAAAAGAAAAGAAGGTACTTTTCATTCAGGCTACTTGCAGGATGCTTCAAGGGCTACTCCAAATTGTTAACCCCAGCGTTCTCTAGAGTCGCTACCCAGGTGGCAGAGCTCAGCAAAGCTGAGGGTACTCACTATCTCCGGCAGGATGAAGGCGTAGGGAATGGTTTTAAAGACGACCGGTCCGGAGGGCAGGGTGGACTGCGAGGTGGCTGCAGTGGGAGATGCCGATGCCATCGCTCCCCAGCTGACGCCGTGGCCGCTCGGGCTCCGCTACGCTCGCATGTGTCAGTGCTGCACCACTCCCTGCGGGCTTTTAGCTGACACACCCGCGGGGACGTAATCGCAGAGACCAGCCCAGACTGGCACCACGCCGCTTCCTCCAGTCTAAGGAGTCCTCACTAACCCTCCACTTACCTCCTAATACACCCCGATGTCGACACGGGGATGGGATGGGCTCCCGCACCTGCCAGCACTGCCACTGGCAGCAGCACACGGTCAATTGAACGAGGAACGACAAAGAACCCACGCCATACTAGCACAGAAATGTTTCCTACAGTCCGATTTTGTCCTTGGCACTCACTCAAGTGTGAAGTATTTTCGTTTCCACTTTCTTTGCCTCCTCCCCTTTCTGCTCAGGTTTCTGCTCGTTGTTCACAAGAATCTCCCACACCCAATGGATGCATCCAGCCCTTGAACGCTTACAGCCTGCCACAGCCTTGACAAACATTTTCTACAGGCAGCTCAACGCACTGGTGAAAGATGGGAGAGTTTGTTTGCTCAGAACTTCCACTAAGAGACAGCTTTGATTTCCAGCTCCTTGTAGCTGTGCTTTGGATTCAATGAAGGCACTATTTGTTCTGCCTCGCCTGCTCAAGAAGTGTAGGAAATAACCAAAGGAATAAAAACCTGAAGGTGGTATCTCTGGCCTATGTCACAGAGTAGACAGAAAGAGTCCACCACCTTGGACAATCCTCTGCAGCAAGAGGAGGATGATATCCTACTGCTATATCATATGTATCTAATAGAAAGGCCAAATTTAGCCCTTGGAATTTGGCTTCCAGGCTCCTGAGCAATACAGAATAGAATCAAATCCATGACGAGGAATATCATTTGAACCTGTCCTAGGCCAGGGGAATGTGCTTTGTAGGACTTCCAAAAGCTCCAGTTTACAAGTGCTGACAGTGAGAACTGGCCCTGGGCTCTACAGTGCTGCGATCATTGCAAGACCTTATTTTAAAATATTTCAGATCAGTTTGGATGTAAATTCATGTGTGACTTGGTAAATGCTCACTGTGGCAACGCGCCCATCACCATGGACAAAGCGTGCAGACATCCGGATACTCCAGCACAAAAGAGAAAACAGATGAGTAACTTCCTACCAGGACTGCGTAGCACACAGGACCTGTGGTTACACAGTGCTCAGGGAAAAGCAGCCCTTAACGTCCTGGTCCATATGAGAAATACCCCGCAACTCATCAGCCTGCACTCAGAAGCCAGCACAAAGCGAGCTAACCCACGGCCTAGCCGTGCAGAGGGGAATGGCAGCGTTCCCTGAATTCTCACCACCATGGATTTGTGCTGGGTGGGGTCAGGCACACATTCCTGTGAATAACTCAACCTTTTCCTGAGTGAGAACAGAAAACAGTAAAACAGTAAAACAGTCTAAATAAGGAGCAACCTGCTGATTGGACAAGAGATTACTTTTTTTCCTGACCTTGTTCCACAGCATTCTTAAAGATCGTGGCTGTTTTCCTTGCCTGCTACCAGTCCATTTGGGTGCTGAAACAGTCTGTTGTTCACCCTGGTCAAAACAAAATTGGAATTTAACTGAAAGCTGTGTGAGGGAAGTGCTGCCACGGCATTTGCTCTGCTTCAGCACAGAGCAACTGTGGCTACAAGAGATTCACATAGCAACAGACTGCCGTAGCTTTGGCTGACGCTGCAGAGAGGAAAAAGTAATATAATTTATTTTAGTTGAACCAATGAAACAATGCCTGTCTGCCTCAAAAATCTTATTTTTAATGTGTGAAAATGTTTCTTGCAATACAGATAGTACACATAATTTCTCTTTGGTAAAAGTTCATCTGTACTGTTACCCTCCGATCCATTCATACTGTGGGATTGTTTTTCCTCGTTTCTCCTAAGAAATCGTAGGCCAGCTCAGAGATGTCAAAGGCTGTGTGAGTGTTTTCTGAGGACAGCAGAGACTGAAGGGCACCACCGTTCTCTCGGCTCTTTCTCAGAAAGTCAGCAATCACTCTCCAGCGAGATGCTTCAGACTCCTCATCTGCCCACTTGTAGCTGGGGAGCAAAGTGGACCTGAGGAGAGGGAAGGCTGAGTCGTGGTACACCACGATGAACACAGACTTCAGGAATTCTCGATCTCTCTGCAAAGAAGAAAAGCATTTGAAATCATTTCCATGCAAAAATACGCAGTGCTGTCAAGCAGTCCTACATAAGAAAAACAAAACAAAAACATTCAATCAGCCCCCAGTTCCTGGGAGGCCGGACCTTCTTCAACATCAATCAGGCTGGATGAGCCTCAAACCCAGCACAGAACTATACCGTGTAAGCTGCAGATCAGCTCTCCAACTGCTGGAGCCAACACAGTGCAGTGGTACACAGCCAAACCCACAGATGCTGCCACCTCTGCTGAGGAGGAACCCTGTGATGCTGATCTGGCCAGTCCCCGTGGTTTTCACAGCCAGGGGGTTCTCTGGAGAAACAGACTGTGCTTCCCAACGAGCCGTTCAAAGGCATCGTAAGCTTCACAGTGCACTAAAATCCCTGTCCACATCCCCACACCTGATTTTCAGATAGAATCTTACTGCACTCTGCCTGAGGAAGCATTACTGCATAGTTCGATTCTAAAATTCATCACTTAAAGAGAAATTTCAACCTTCTGCAACCCTCTTCTCCCTCCACCCTGGTGAGCTGCCTATGTTGAAGCAGCCTGAACTATCAAGCTTTCTGTTGGTCCTGCCTTCAACTTTGGATAGTCCCTTGTAAAGCATGCTTAATTTAGGTTGGGCAAACAGAGGAAACAACACACTGGAAAGTCTAATCATTTTCTTCCTTTTCAATACTTATTATGTTAGTATTAACTCATCTAGTCTTAATGACTTCATCTTAATTAACTCATCTAGTCTTAATGGCCTTCATCTCTCCCTACCTACGTTTGTAGTCACACACATTAGAAATGAAAGTCAGTTTGCTGGGGGCAGTGGAAACCCTGAGACCTCTGATAGGCATGTCAACACCTTCCTGATTTCAGAATTATTTTGGTTCAAGCTCTTGCAAAACTAGAAGAGATCTTTGCACTTTTTCATTGCATTGCATGAAGTCTTGTACTGCCAATGTTCACCACAGAAAGTTATCTCATGGGGTATTTATATTTCTTCCTAAAAACACCAATGTATGAGGAGAAGACTCTTCTCCAGAGCCCTGCATGCAGAAATTGAGTGTGTTTGCTCTTGTCCCTGGGGGAGACACACATCCTCTCTGCCTTGCAGGCCCAAATCCCACCTGTCCTTCCAATGCTCTTGGCAGAGAGATGCAATAATCCCTTGTTCCTTGCACCACAAGACTCTGAGCAGGAAGTAGGGCCATTCTCTATGTAGTTATTTCACATTCTGACAGGGCACTCTGTGTAGAGACAATTATACTCTGCCATGTTTGCAAAACCTAGAAACTAAGAATCAGCCTGGTCAGTTCATCAAGCACCGATCGCTTCAAACAGACAAAATTTGGGTGCCTCCTTTTCCAAACACGGGAACATAGCCTTCTATGCAAGAAATACAGAATCACAGAATGGCCAGGGTTGGAAGGGACCTCAAGGATCATGAATCTCCAACCTCCACATTTCATAGGGGCCCCATCCAACCTGGCCTTGAACACCTCCAGGGATGGACGGGGCATCACAGCCTCTCTGGGCAGCTGTTCCAGCACCTCACCACTCTCATAGTAAAGAACTTCCCCTGACATTCAACCTCAATCTTCCCTCCCTCAACTTCAAACCATTTCCCCTTGTCCTGCTGTTATCTACCCTTTCAAAGAGTTGACTCCCCTCCTGTTTGTAGGCTCCCTTTAGGTACTGAAGGCTGCAATGAGGTCACCTTGCAGCCTTCTTTTCCCTCAGCTTGTCTTTGTAGGGGAGGTGCTCCAGCCCCCTGATCATTTTCTTGGCCCTCCTCTGGACCCACTCCAACATCTCTGTCTTTCTTGTACTGGGGGCTCCAGACCTGGATGCAGTACTGCAGGTGGGGCCTCACAAGAGCAGAGAGGGAGTCACCTCCCTGTCCCTGCTGGCCACCCCTCTTCTGATGGAGCCCAGGATACGAGTTGCTTTCCAAGTTGCAAGGGCACACTGCTGGCTCAGAACACTGCCTCCTCGAAAACTCACCTGCCATTGAACCTCTGCTAGGATCATGAACAATACAACTGGCATTGGAACCTCTCTGCTACCCCTGGGAAGCTGAACAGTTCATGTCTCAGCAGAAGATTAGCAGCTGAATGTCATAAAAGCACGCAAGGAGGAGCAAGACCTAGCTGTCGTGCCAGGCAGCAATCCTGCCATAGGAGTGGCACATGACAAATCAGGTAAAACTGGATGGTTCTGGGATTCTGAGGAGTTACTAATTCTCTGAGCAGATCAGCTTACATTTTGGATGAACGGCCTTGAAAAAGCTGTTCTGCTTCAACACAGGGAGATTGCAGAACTTGGGGCCTTCCTCCAGGTAGACTGGAGCAGGACTAGAGCTGGGAGGCTGGAGAAGGAGAGATTGTTTTGTACCCTTTTATACCAGTGGAAAGTTTTTACCAGGCAGACGTTACAAGCACATCGTGAAAGAGAGGCACATTTTGAGCACAAACCTATGACATCTTCCACATTAACAATTATATTTACAAACACCGAGACAAAAAGTTACAAATTAATTTCATAGTCCTCCCAGTTTTCTGCATTTTCTAAATAAATCTATGGTGAGAGGAACAGTTAATTCTGGCAGCAATGCTGAAAGAAAGCTTCTAGTTTGTATTAGATTTGGTGTATGTCAAGGAAGAAACTGGCACTTGGTAATGTACTACCTTTTCTGATCTCTTCAAAGTTCTTTCTCTGTCCGCCCAAGCGCTCTGAAATGAGATGTAAAATACACAATGGGAAATCAGATCGAGATTGGGGAAATCTGGCAAAGTTCCACTTTCACCTGCAGAAATCCCTTTTTTACTGCAGCCCCATGGTGGCTTAAGCCCTTGCTGCAGCCCTTCTTTCCTCACGTTCTAATCATCAGTCACTTTGAGGCCTTACATCCTTTTCAGATGTGCTCAGATGTTCTCTTGCTTTTGAAGGCACAAGAGATCTGCATGTACTTGAAGTAATTATAACTTCTCTGCTGCTTGGCTTCTCCGTTTATCTTTTTTACAGTGTAAATTAAAAAGCTCAAATTATGGAAACTAGCTGGGAATTCTGACACATCATTTGTAACTGAACACTATACAGAAAACATACCCGCAGTGCATCCATCAGGTCTGGCTGATCCATGAGTTGAGGAAAAGTTGCTAAAATAGGATTACAGATTAATTCTGAAACAAAAAATAAACACATTGGAGGCAAAGAAGAAATCGGATGGTTTTCAAGGCAGAAGACCTGCTATGCCTAGAGACAGCCCCCTCCCCAAACTCTTCAAAGGGAAAATGAGCTGTAACAGTACTCCAGAGCTGCAAAGATTGAAGAGTTCTCACAAGAGCTTTCTACAGCAAACTCTCTAACTGCTGAGATGCAGTTAGCAAGGGAGAGAACAGATGTGCATGAAAAAAAGAAAAAAACAACCAAAAAACCCAAACCAAGAGCCAGTTTATTAGGAGAAGCCAGCAAGTAACAGCCCTTACTAATTTAACCCAAGGGTAGAGTAGGGTGTTTTCCTCACTGCTGCACCTGTCTTTTTGATCAACATCTGAAATTGTGACACCTGGTTTGGATGTTATGAATAAACACGCTTTTGTTCTGCCTTGATCTGGCTTGCGTTGCATGTGGTTTGGGGATACCTGGACAACTGCTTTGTCAGAACGCAGCAGAATACAGCCAACCATTTTAAAAGTATGATTGACTTTGAAGTAAGAGCATCAATTTGCCTTTGCAACATCAGAAAAGTATAAAACTGCAACCTGAACAACTTCTGAACCGTGGGGGTAAAGCCTTTAAAACATTTCAAATCAAGACTGAATCCAAATGGCAGCAATTGAACTCCAGAACTCGTCAGCCTGATGTATTGTCCTATGTTACAGAGTTCAAGTCAGGCAATTGTGGTGCATGGATCTTAGCTGGCCCTGAAACACTGAGCATCTTCTTTTTCTCAGTGATGAGTTTAATAAATAAAGCACTCATTCATTCAAGGGTCTGACTTTTGTATATGCTTTGACTACTTGCTGTCTGAAAGTTCATGGAAGGCAGTTTAGTTCTGAGCATCTTTGAAAGGTGAACCTGTAATTCAGGTGCCCCAGTATGGCATCACATGGACTGCAGGCTAAAATGTATTTGCCATAGGAACAGAGGACACATCATTCAATCTGGGAAAGAGACGGAGGAGAAAGCACAAGAAAATTACTTTGCAGTACCACTGCCAAGTCATGAGCAGCAGAGTTAAGAAATGTAATTTTTTCTGTATTTCAAGTGTGAGTGTGTAACAGAGAAGACTGTAAGCTATCACAGTTTTGGTGTGGAAGGAATAACATACAGACTTTCAAAATCAGCACAAGATAGAGTTCTAAAAGCAGAGCTTTTCCACTTCCATCTCTCCCCACTGCATTGACCAGAAAATAAATACTTAAATCAATAAAAGGAATTAAGAGAGGATGACTTCATCCCAGTGACAGAAACAGCTGCTTAATCTTTCCCATAACACGGGAGCACGCATTCTAGAAACGGATGAGTACATCTGTCAGCACATCTGATCTCTCACTGCATGGGTGGTGCAAAGGAAATGTTTATCTTCCAAACAATCCCTTAATCTTTATTTACTGCTGATTTAGAAATAACCTTTTGCCTGTCCACGTGGGCTTTTTGGGGGCTAAGTTTCACTGAAGACACTTCTCATACTTCACAGGAAACAAAACTATTCTCGTGGTTTCTGCATCTTGCTGTGTGAACTGGTGCCAAACAAGGCAACGCATTAGATGCAAGTTGAAATATTTCTAGTTTGAAATGCAAACACACCAAGAGGCTGTTTCCTTTTGTTAGCAGGGACAACAGTTTTCAATTTGTTCCCACTGCACCTGCAAACACAAAGTTTAAACACCGAAATCCTTGAGAGAGGGAGCATGGCTTCCTAACAGTGCAAGACAGTTGGCTTCTTCCCTACCAGGAAACGAAGCAGTAAAAGCAGTCTGTGTCAGTGAGAGTTGCTCCTGCAGACCCATTTAATTTTGCAAAAGAAAGACTCTGGAGTGACTGCTTCTCTTTGGGAATCTGGCCCTTTTTTAAACACTCTCCATGACCGAGTTCTTCTGTACAGCAGTGCAATCCTTACCTGCGCTTTGCATGTTTATTCTCTCTCTCAGCAGTGCATCCCCAAGTATTTGCCGATAAAATATCAAGAGATGGATGTAGCACATACTGCCAATTAACGTTTCTGGTAGCAAACTATTGGGAAAATAAAGAACACGCTAATGAAACTTTTATTCACAACGTTCCTGCAAAGCACTGCTCTCCAGAACATCAGAGTAACGACAGGTTACTGTGTCCAGGTGTGGAGCCCTCAGTACAAGAAAGACATGGAGATTTTGGAAAGGGTCCAGAGGAGGGCGACTAAGATGATCAGGGGGCTGGAGCACCTCCCCTATGAGGACAGGCTGAGGGAGTTGGGCTTGTTCAGCCTGGAGAAGAGGAGGCTGCGGGGCGACCTCATTGCAGCCTATCAATACCTGAAGGGAACCTACAGCCAGGAGGGGAGTAAACTCTTCAAAAGGGCTGACAATAGCAGGACGAGGGGAAATGGATCCAAGTTGAGGGAGGGAAGATTTAGGTTGGATGTTAGGGGGAAGTTCTTTACAAGGAGAGTGGTTAGGCCCTGGAACGGGCTGCCCAGGGAGGTTGTGGATGCCCCGTCCTTGGACGTGTTCAAGGCCAGGTTGGACGGGGTCCTGGGCAACCTGATCTAAATGTGTATGTTTGGTGGCCCTGCTAGGCAGGGGGGTTGGAACTACGTGATCCTTGAGGTCCCTTCCAACCCGGGTGATTCTGTGATTCTGTGTGATTCTGTTCAGAGATGCCATCAGCTCAGATGGGTGTCTCCACAAAGCACCAGCCTGGGAGGGCACACACCGACACAGCTCTAACAGCCAGACTTCTGCTGCTGCCATTTTCAGCCTCCTCTAATTGCAAGCTTTTTGCTTGTTTTCAACAGCGCAGCGTTAAGCCTCAGAGAATGAACGTAACATGCAGGGAGACAGCGCTCAGATTTTTCCATAGCCTATGTTGCAAGGAAGGAGAACACTTCAGATAGATCTCTGGGACCATTCTAGGCTGAATTATGTTCTCATTTTACAGCAGCACACACAGGTACTTACTTCAGGATGTCTTTTGACTGTGTGCTTAATGACCTCAGTTTCACTACAAGCACAGGCTGTTTCTTGAGTGATATAAGCTGATGAAGAACACCACTGCCTGTTGGAGAAATAAATACACAGTTAATTATCTATTTTGAAATAACACAAAGAATTCTATTACAAGAATGAATACTGACATCTGTTAAGAGATGGGTTTTTTTTGTGGAATTGTAATAGTTTAAAGATGGTCTAAAAATCAGGAGGAATTGAAAGCTTTTTTTTTTTTTTTTGGCATTTTCAGTTGTATCAGTATTCAGCCTAACTTAAGGGGGGCTAAGGAGTCCCCCTCCATTTCCTTGCTCAAACTCCCTTCAGCCACTGGCTTGTTTTGGTGAGTTCTTTCCATCTGGCTCAGTTCCCTGCTGCAGGTCACAGCATCACCTGCACTGCCTGTCACTTCTCACACCAGGTGCTGCGAGACAGGCAAAAAGCAGGAAGCCTTGGGAACTCTTCAGATCAATGTTTCTGCTGAATCTTGTAGCAGCACCCCACAACCAACACATGTTCAGTGCAATTACAGAAGTAACTGAAAACCTGCATCAAAAAAAAAATAATCCTCAACCTACAAATAATGGAAGTTACAGAGGTGTTGGCACTGACAGGTGGTTGTGAATCCAGCTAGCACTAACAACCAATTCTCCCTCATGCAAAACAGGAACACACAAAACAATACCAGGCTGTGGTGACTGCATGCTCATAACAGCCCCAGCTGAGCTCTGCCTGTTATAAAAAAGGTATGACACACATCATTTTACTTATGAAATGTTGGTGGGAAACCATACCTCTTCTTGATAGTGATGGATCAACCTCAACACCTCTCTCATAGGGGGTACCACCATTCAATAGCAGCTCATACATTCTGTGAAGGAAGAGCAGCACAGTAAAACAACGTGTGGATATGGGCACACAGCACAACTGCTCTCTGAGAAAGAAAGAAACCTGCTATCTCAAATAAAAACCTGACAGTGCTTGAGGCTATGACTGGTATTTGATGTGAAATGACTACACCTCATTACTAAGCAGCCAAACCTCAGATGATAAATTTCAGACTTGTATCATATTGCGAAACTAGCTGATTATTTGACAAGAAATTAGCAGCAATGATACCAGTATTTTCCCTGCATCAGCTGTTTCATTCAAGTGTTTCTGAGGAATCACTGCTAAAGCATCAAATTTTAGATGCAGAAGATTTTAAATGTTTAATAATAATGTAATCACAGTTTTGTCAAGAGTAAGTCCATGTTGAAGTAACCACATGATTTCACTCTGCAGAGACTGTGCTTGACTCAATGGAACAGAAAACACTAGAGACCAGATTTAGAAGAGTTATAGAGGCTAATACTTGCCTATCAGATTGGTCTACACCTGCCCATATCAATACCTGCCCATATTAGATATGAACTTGACTCCTAACCTAAAATATATGTATATGCATACATACAGAGAGATGGAAAACACCATAAACTTACTTGGAAGGAACAGGCATTCCATCAGAAGAAAAAAGCTTTTGAAATGCCCAGCCACAGCTTAGCTCTTGTCGTTCACCTGTTGACTGCAAAACAAAAGAGGAATGTAAACCTGAGCAGCTGAACCAGACCTTCTACCATTCAGCAGAAAAGCTGTGGTGAAGCTGATCATCAACATAAAGCCAAGAAAAGCACACTGAAGGAAAGCCTACATATATCAAATACTAGAAAGCTTTACTACCAAGCACTGGGAAATGGAGCAGATCCTGTGTGCCAAGCCACCCATTTCCAGCTCTATCCCAAATCAGCTGCATGACCCTGAGAGTAACATTTTACCTTTCAGGATCTCAACTTGAATAAACACCAAGTGAAGGCACAGACAGTTTCCTTCTTTTTAAGGTGTTCTGATAAGATGAAACAGAGAAAGCACCAGAGCACTCCTAACAGGTAGGAACTTGCACACAGTCCTTTGTTTAACATCACTCTGCAAACAGAAGCTGACAACTGTACATAACCTTGATGATTCAAATGTGCATAAGAGGGGCTATTATCTCTGGTTAGGACTCCACGAACTGAACGTGTTGCTCATCACCAGCACTCACACCATCCAGCTCCCTACACATTTACACTCTACTTATCTTCCAATGCAACAGTTCTGCATTCCCACCATGCTTGCTATCGGCCCCTTTCCTCCATGCTGCCACAGGGACATCTGCATCCCAGGTTCACACAAGTGTTAATGAAGGAGAAAATACAGCAGTACCTCTTTTGTAAATTCTGTCTTTTCAGAATTCTCTTTTTCAGAATTACTCAAAACTCTGCCCGTCGCTAATACCCTAATCATTGCAGTGATTTTCCCTTTCACTCAACAATTGCTTGAGTTCATCCGAGGAAGATGGTGGCAATCATGAAAATGCAGATGTTTCAAAAGAGGCAGCAAAATTTGACTCAATCTTGTAGACAAAGCAGCTGAGATCTTTCAGAAGAAGACCTCTTCCAAAAAGGCACTGTTTCCTTCCAACCGTACTGTTCCCTATCCCCTTTTCTATTAGTTCTTATGGAAAAAATGGTGTTGCCAACCCTTGTACTTTCAGAAGTAGAACAGAAGGATAGGAGGATATACCTGTATCACTTACAGAGACCAGTGTTCTATTTAAACAGTTAACATTTTAGTTTCCAAATTACACACACAAAAAACCAATAACACAGGAGTGAAAAGAGAACTGGTCCTTTGTGATCACATGACACGAAAGTCTTCTATTTCAGCATAAGAAAAACTACACTTCTGTCCTGTAGTCAGAAAGCCTTTTATTCTCTAAGCACTGGCTAGAATTAAATTTTCTCAAAACCAACTCTCTCTCCTCTTTCCAGATGCCAAAATACAGACAATTTTGCAATAGCAAGAAAAAAATCCCCTGAGCTTCCATTTGGATATCACAGTCCTCTGTTGAGATGCTGCAGGTTGCCATGGAAAACAGGACAGCTGATTTGCTTTATAAACGTGCTTGGAATGATTTATTCTGCAACTTTATACACTTACGTTGCGAATGTAAGTGATGCCAAGTTCAAATAGTAAACCAATGTCTGAAGATAAGGAATTGGACCTGACGAAACAGTCACCATCCAGTAGGCTGGGCAAAATGCCTGTTACCTTTACAGAGGGGGAAGAAATAATAACATACATGTTAAAAAAAAAGAAAGCCAACAGTCACCTCTGATTTCTAAAGGCAATTAAACACATCACCCATTTACATAAGATCCCAGACCCAACCCCACTGCACGTAAAAGAAAACTAGAAGTAGAGAACCAATTTCAGTTGAAACCACTGCTCTATTTGTTCTTTACGCTGCCATTAACCACAGCTATGCTACTAAGGTACATTTTTTGTGCTGAGAAGGTATCAAAGAACTTTCAAAGTCAAAAGCAGTGAATTCTCTCTGAGAACACAGGAACAGCTGAGGTAAAACACACAAACAGTTTGGCTGTGAATGCAGCTTTGCACAACACCCAAAATATGGGACAGGGCACGTGCTCTTTTCAAAGGAAAAAAAAAAGGAAAAGCAAAAGCTCATAGGCAACAAATGAACACCACGTAGTGTGCACCTGGCAACAGGTCAAAGTTAACCAGTGCCACTGACTGGATCACCAGTTCCTCCCACTACTTCTCCTTCCACTCTTTTCTCCAAAGCATTTTTGCTCTAAAAGCTTAGCTCAAATTGCTGCACTTCAGCAAATCTTTTCTGCATGCTTATTTTGCTCACAATAGATGTTCTTTCAACAAGAATATCAGAAGTAATAGACATGGCTAAATAAGAAGCTGTAAACAGACACATTAAAGTGTCTGTTATTGGTTGTCTCACGCCCTGAGCAAGATACCTACCCGTGGGGAAAAGGTCCACATTTGAGGGTTTTTAGGTTGCCACGTAGCTCTCACTGTGTGAATGTTACTCAGCACCTAAAACATGACAGTGGGGAAAAATGCTAACACAAGTTCTTCTGGAAAGCTACTCAACTCTAAGAAAATGCAGTATTATCCAAAGTTGAGCCAAGGTTCTGCATGCCACAAAGAAAATCACACTTGCTCTTCAACTTCATCACACAGTCTCTAAAACTCCAGAGGAAGGCAGAATCATCCAACCACTCCTGCTTCCAGTGCACCAGGAATAGTTCCTTTGACCCATTAACACTCAGTGCAGCAGAAGGAAATCCAGTGCTGACAATCTGGTAGCTTATCTTATGAAGAGCACAAAGGCACGTGGAGGAATGATGGCAGGTGTGGAAATAGAATCACAGAATGGCTTCTGTTGGAATGGACCTCAAAGCCCCCCAGCCCCAACCCCTGCCATGGGCTGGCTGCCCCCCACCAGCTCAGGCTGCCCAGGGCCCATCCAACCTGGCCTTGGGCACCTCCAGGGATGAGGCACCACAGCTCTGGGCAGCACTGCCAGGGCCTCACTGCCCTCTGAGTAAAACATCTGAGCACGACCCTGCCCCAACCATTCCTGGGCCCATCAGAGAGGACAGAGCAGCACAAACAGGGCTCACTTCCACAAACACAAAGATGCAAAGAAGCACAACAGCAGGTGGAAGAACCAAAACTGTGGATGCACAGAAACGAAGCCCCCACCCCAGCCCCACCCAGGGCTGTCCAGGAGCTGGGTGTGACAAGATGAGTCAACAAGAGGAACTCCCAGTATCACAGCCAAAAAGGGGTGCTGCTTAGGGCTGGGAGGCCCTACAGCACGCAAGGGAGAACATGCTGGGACTGCAGGTGACTTATGTGATGTTCAGAGGAGGAACCATGGCTGAAAGAAGACTGAGGTGGTTTGTGGAATATGAAGAGTGGGACATTCAAAGGGTAAGGGGATAAAGTTGTCCTTGTGAGCAGGCTGGTATGCATGCCTGGCCATGCCCTGCCTATGATCAATGCAGTTTGTCCTGTCTTCTCACTCAACTCCATTTCTCACTCTTTTTTTTTTCTTGCATGAATGGGCTCTCTGTTTTGTGTGCATGTGCATGGAGGCCCAAGTTTCAGCCAACAGGCAGCCCACAAGTCGCAGGAAAACTACATTTACTGCACCTGGAGAGAATGAAGGTACGCACGTCAGTGTGCTGTATCAAACCAGGCTGATTGGCAAGCAGGTTAAGCAGCCTGGGAGCCAGGTCTGACTGTATGACTCTGAGACAACTGGAGGAGATGGCTACCAGAGGGACCAGAGCATCGTGAGCACCTCATCAAGACCTTTGCTGATAATCCAACTCACCCGATTGCCATCGAACAGACAGAGTCGAACGTGTCTGCTGAGAACCTGAATGCTGGCTGCTGGGAGAGGAATCGTTTTACAGCTACATAAAGTTACAATCAGGGACACTCGAGTTGGTGTAGGACAGATCTGAAATACAGGCAACAGAAGGAGGGGTAAATCTAGAGGTTCCTTCTGCACGTGGTTATCATTATGTGCTTATTTACTGAAACGACTGACAGCAGTGACCACTGGACTGGATTCTGTGACCCACAAAACTAGCATAGTATTGGTGGCAGCAGCAACATTTCTTCATACACCTTTACACCTCTCCTAAGGAGATTGCTACAAATAATTCAGTGTGACAGCTACAAGGTCCTGTCAGAAAGGAATGCTGTCACAGGGCTCTCCACCAGGTATTTCGGGTGACAATCACATTGTGGGCTATTGTTTTTCCAGGGGTGTTTTATAAATAGTCATTCTAAAAATGGTGTGAATCAAGAGATTATTAGTCAGAATGAGCAAAGACAAATGAAACTGGTGGTTTCACAGCAATTAGTAGACATTCATGGTACAAGAATTCAACTAACCACCCGTGCAGATTTGTTTCAACCCAAATAAGGAACCACAAGCTTAAGATGAAACATAATTCTTAAGAAATACCCAACATAGCAACCTGTGCTAATTTTTCTTTATCAGAGTGTAATAACATCTATTGCCTGAGGAATCTAGGTTGACAGGGAAGAACTCTATCACTATTTTACAGCAAAATTGATCTACTAATATGAAACATTTTTTTTTAAGTTGCTAGCAATTCACATCTACAGATGTCACCATTGCTCTTGAACCAAAAGCATCACAGCTTTCTTATCAGTAATACTCACAGTATTTTTTTCAGAATCCCACACCAAATCTTTAAAAGCCAGCTGGGATGGAGTAAGTTTAGGCTGCAAGAAGTAACTTGCTCTGAACTGATTACCTGAAACAAATGCCATTAAGATAGATAGATAGATAGATATCTAAAAAGTCTTTTATGATCTTTATTGCCACAAAATCAATAATGCCCAAAATTCAGATGTGCCTTAAGGTCCATTTAAGTATTTGACAATACTAAAGAGGTTTCTGCTACAAGTACCCTCTAAAATGGGAAGAGCTATTTGGAAAAGTGTTCTGCAGTATTTCATTTTAGAATCACTGTAATTTTTTTTTGTCCATTAAGCTACTGACTAGAAACAGTTTCAAATGAAAAGATGAAGAAAACTGAGATGTGTACTATCTTTTGAAGTCTCTTCATGGAATATCTGTGAGAAAAAGGGAGGAAGGCTATTCAAATCCATAATTTTCTGCAGTGTCAACAGGAAGAGCGTTCCAAAGTGGAAAATGTTTGAGATTATCAGGGAACTTGTCATTGCCTTCATGTGCTCCGGATTTCACTCAGATAGATTAAATTTATTTGATAAGGTGAAGAAAAAAAAAAAACTCAACACTTTTAATACATTATTTAACTGGCCAAATACAGCCTGAACAGATTACCAATGACAATAAAGCAGTGAAGATTTCATTCCAGTTATGCTGTTGGACTACAGAACTCACTACAGACAGCTGCAGTGCAGTTGCTGTGAGAAAACCTTACCTTGTTCTAAGAGCTGGGAAAGCGTGGACAGACGGAATCCTGCAGGCACTGCTCCCATGGCTGCCAGCATCTCTACTGTGTCACTCTGTGACAAAACAAGTGGCTGTTTGTGTTCCTGCCATCCACTACCAAAGACCTGAAGATTCAGTCACCTAACTCTACTTTGAAGCTGGTTTGATGCAATCCAAAGAAGGATTTTTACTTTGTGTTGTGTATGATCCCACACAGACTTTTTTTTACTAAACCCCCTCCATTACAATGCAGCATTGGTGCAGCCTGTTCACAAAATAAAATCACACCCATGAAAAAGAACTGGTGTTAATTAAAAACAGTGGTCCATACTACGAGACACAGTGCATAGTAAAAGTCAAATCTTGTCTAAAAAATAATTAACATTATAGCAGATTACATTGCTCTGTAGCACATATGCCTACCTCTGTGATAGCTTTTCTTACAGCACTCCAGTGAGAGTCTGTTCTGGAAGAAAAAAAACAAATATTTTTCTTTCAGAACACGTTATTGTCATGAGGACAAAAATCTGAACACTAAATACAAGTTTGCTACAGTGTCTTGTAAGCTGAAACGCAAGTTGACACATGACCCAACCATGTTTTGAGGCAAAAAGAAAAAAAAAAAAAAAAAAACACCAAAACAAACAAACAAACCAAACTCTCAAAAGATCCTAGCAAAGTAAAAGTGTGTCTGCAAATTGAAGTTTGTACAATTGAGAAACAGCTGCGGGCTCAGGTTCAACTTGCTGCCAGCCAGAACCTCCAAATCCCTTTCTATGGAGCTGCTCCTCATCCCCCAGTCTGTACAAAGAGGGCTGCACCATCCCAGGTGCAGAACCAGCATTTGCTCTTCTTCATGCAGATGCCCTTAAATCTGTCAAGATCTTGGGGCAAGGCCTCTCTACCCTCAAGGGGTCCAATACTCCTCCTAGTTAACCATCATCCACAAATTTACTTAATATAATGTCCACGTTCCTCTGGAGGAGCAGAAGACTTTAGTTTGGATAGGAAGAAGAGCTGAAGTTCAGCATGAAAGTCCATTCCAGCTGCTCCTTTGGAACTTTTTGTCAAGACAGGACAGTAAACCATTTAAAAGGACGGTACAAAATAATAATACAAAAGTAAAACCATTAAGCACCTCTCCATTTTTGCTTCTTTAGAGTCTGCCCTGGGACTCCAGTGTCCCCTCTCACTCTCCCCAGTGTGGAATGGCTTTGACCTGTGGGGTGAAGCCCAGGCTCTTGGCAGCCCAGGGCAGGCTGCAGGCTGAGCCTTTGCTCAGCACTGGACAAATGAAGCCAAGGGATGGAGGACAGCAGAGGTACCCCCAGCGCTCACTGCAGGGCAGCACCATGGCATGGGAAAGGCCTCAGCAGCCCCAGCACCTGGTGGTTGCTATGAGGGTGGCAGCTGGCCAACTTCATACTAATTTGCCTTTGCATCATTCCATTTACCTTTTTTTAATTTCAGTTCCATCTGCTGTTTCATCCACCACTTCTATGTGTTCATCACTTTCCTCTTGGCTTTCTTCATCTTCATTATGGACCTGTAATTCAGATTCAGAAAGGACGAGTGCTGGCTTTTTTCACAGTTCTGTTCTTCAGAATGTCTTCTCCAACCACAACACGTGTGAACGGCTCAGAAGAGGAGACATTCTGCCCGTAACGACTGTCACTGCACAACACTGACCTCAGTTCTGTACCTACAGCAGCACATTGGAGTATTCCTACGAAAGCACTCTAAGGTAGAAAAGTTAGCTACCCAACAAATGCTATGTTGTGAAAAGCACTGTTCCACAGTGTGAAGCTCAGTAGAGCCAAATTGTGTACCCACATTTACATGTCCCTCACAGCTGTCCACGGATACATACCCAAGAATAAACACACTAACACAAGTAAGCCATTAAAAAAGAAAGGGAGGGGGAAACAAAACTTGAAAAATCAGTTTCTGAAAAGGTCTTTTCACATCAAACCACAACATAATCCAGTTTTCATGTGAACTGGCACTTCATACGAATCATGAAAAGCAAGTATCACTCCACTACAGCTTGGAGTCTTCAGAGCTGATCTTTAGTGGCAAAGAAGATGGCAGTAAGATACTGCAGTGTGCACATGTAAGCCCCGTGACCAACTGCATGCAGCTATACGACGATCAACGCACAGAACGTTACACAGGTGAGACTAGAGCAGAAGAAGGTCGCAGCACACTAACCGCAAGGTAGGTTCTAGGCACGAGGCCTCTCTCCCCTTTTGAGTTCTCAGCTACCCACCAGCCATCCGCCTTCTTATCATGTATGAGCAGGACTTCACCTTTCTTTGCCATTGGGATAGAAGGAGAAAAAAGACAACCAAATATTTCAATGTGATGCCAAACACAATGTGAACAACAATTCAATTTTTCCCCACAGGTTGCAGACCAGAACTACACATTCTGGTGCTACAGAAAGAGGCAAGAGAACACTGAGCTCCAGTAAGGGAAATGCAGACTGGGGAAAGCCTTTCTTCCCAGATCCTTCTGAATCCCAAAAGCACGGGATGTAATTATTGCTACTGTTTAATACAGAATGACCTGCAGTACCAGCATGGCAATAATTTTTTTGCAGAGGCCTGCTTACCATGAATGTGAGGTCCCCTTCCTGCTGCGCATTAAAGTTCCCCACTGCAACGCATTCTTTGACATCAGGATCATCCAACAACTTATCCTCATCTTCCTCATCTGTTTCTTCACTTTCTTCTTCCTCACTACTTTCTCCACTGTCATCAGCACTCTCATCCTCTTCTTTATTTTTGTCCTCTCTTTGAGGATCTTTCTGATGTCCCCCATTCCTACCCAAAATAAATCAAACTTTTTATTCATTTTTTAACTTTTAATAAATCTTTTTGAAATTGCTGTAAAAGCCTTACAACGTGGGCTTCCCTGTGTACAAAAACCTCATTGTAGTCCTTGGCCTGGCCCGAAATGGTGTTTCATCCTTAAGCATACAGACCACAGTACAACCTGCATTATATTTCAGCCATTAACCCAAATCCTCAGAAAGCTGCAGCGAGGCTTTCTTGACTTCATTGATAAAACAAGCCCCAGAAAAGCCAGCTCTTCTGCAATGTTTTAATAGCTAATAAGGAGGATAAGCCGACTTTGAGGGTCCTTTCCAGTGCTGCATGTAGGATTCTGTTGAAGTACAGATGCTTTGTTTGGGTTACTTACACCGCGTCGTTTGTAGCCACGTTACCCTGATCCAAGATACGATCAAGTTTCTGCAGCTGCTGGGATAGCTTTAGCAATAGCTTTTCTTCTTCTTCTTTCCTCTGGTTATAATTCCCCACCGGTGCAGGCTCATCAGCCTGAGAAAGGAAAATACAACAAATTTACAGTTTCCCTATAAAGATAACTGTACAGACACATCTCATGAGTTTTGATATTCCAGGGCAGTGATGACTCCCTACTTAGTGATATTCTTCTTGCCTTTTGCTTCAACAAGATGAAGTTCCAGGGTATATTTTCAATCTACATTCTCCTCTCCCAGTACAATGATAAACATCTTGAAATATATTGGGTCAATAAAGATTTCAGTGCACATAACAAAGCATTAAAAACGTGTTTTTAAATAGTACAAATGAATCTCAGAGATCCCACAGGTTATGCAGTGCTAGGCATTACTTTCGTCCTGAGGCATCTAAAATTGAAGGAGGTTAGCATTCTCTGAGTATTTACCACAATGTGTTAAGGAGAAGGCCACGAACAAGTCTCTATACCTACTTTTTTCAAACTATGAAGAGTGTTTGTATTCTCATCCACCAGTTTCCGCAGCTGCAAACATCTGCATTGAAAGCAAAGACAGGCAGACAGCATTATCTTAAATCTGGCTGACAGGACACTGAAATCATGCAAAATCACTGAAACATGTATATTTAGATGCCCATACCTTCTCACAGCTGTATGCACACAAAGCTTTACAAAAAACACCAATACAATACACCAAAGAGTACTTCATAAACCAAGTGCTTGGTGTCTCCTTAGAAGCGGGGTTTTAACAAAACTCAAAAGCAGCAGCATCAACAGATTTGGAGCAGAGGGATAAAATGAGACCATCTCCTGGCTCTGACAAGTTTTGGTGACAATCATTCACACAAGAATCCCTGAAGAACAAAGGGAATGTGCAGCGTAACTGCTTATTACCTGTGATGTGCAAGTTCCCACTTAAAACAACTTCAGCCTTGAGGAATCCAAACAGCCTATGTGCTTACCAATGCTACATCACCTCGCAGGCACCCACTATCCCTCAAACCCAGCACTGGGCAGGGTGCCCAGGGAGCCCATTACTGCTGCCCTCGCTTAGTACTACTTGGGGGGAAGGTAGGATTGCCACTGCACCACATAAGTTCCTCAGCATCAAACCCATGCTTTCCATAATGCCCAAAAGACCAGGTAACACTGCATTAAGTAGAGGCTCTGCTGGGCCCCTCACTGCAAGAAAGACATTGAGGCCCTGGAACGTGTTCAAAGGAGGGCAACAAAGCTGGTGAAGGGTCTGGAACACTGGGCTGATGAGGAGAGGCTGAAGGAGCTGGGAATGTTCAGCCTGGAGAAGAGGAGGCTCAGGGGAGACCTCATTGCTCTCTATAACTTCCTGAAGGGAGGTTGTAGTGAGCTGGGGAGCAGCCTCTTCTCTCGTGTCATCAGTGATAGGACCAGAGGGAATGGCTTCAAGCTACAGCAGGGGAGATTCAGGCTGGACATGAGGAAGTATTGCTTTTCAGAAAGGGTGGTCAGGCACTGCAATGGATGCCCAGGGAGGTGGTGGAATCACCGACCCTGGGGGTGTTCAAGGAAAGGCTGGATGTTGTGTTGAGGGACATGGTTTAGTGGGAGCTATTGGCAATAGGTGAACGGTTGGACTGCATGAGCTTTTAGGTCTTTTCCAACCTTGGTAATTCTATGATTCTATGACTTCCCAGGCTGAACCTCAGCAAAAGACGTGGTTCTGTGTCCTGGCATAGCACAAGTGGAGACAGGTGACAAGTGGTGTCCCCCAGGGGGTCTGTCTTTGGATGTGTACTTCAACATCTTCATCAGTGACACTGACAGGGAGACTGAGTGCGCCCTCAGCAAGTTTGCTGGTAACCCCAAGCTGAGTGGTGTAGTTGATACAACAGGGAAACGGGTGGCATGCAGGGGGACCTGGATAGGCTTGAGAGGTGGGCCTGTGTGAACCAAACAAGGCCAAGTGCAATGTTTTGTACCTGGGACAGGGCAATCCCAGATATGTGCAGACTGAGAGAAGTCCTTGAGAACAGCTCTCTGGAAAAGGACTTGGGAGTCCTGGTAAATGAAAAGCTGGACATGAGCCAGCAGTGCACGCTTGCAGCTCAGAAGGTAAACAATGTCCTGGGCTGCATCAACAGAGAGGTGGCAGCAGGGAGAGGATTGTCTCCTCTCTTCTCTGTCCTCCTGAGGCCCCACCTGCAGTACCGCATCCAGGCCTGGGACCCCCAGCACAAGAAGGATGCGGAGCTGCTGGAGTGGGTCAGAGGAGGGCCACTAAGATGATCAGAGGGCTGAAGCACCTCTCCTGTGAAGAAAGGCTGAAGGAGGTGAGCTTATTCAGCTTGGAGCAGAGAAGGCTGCCGGGAGACCTCGCTGCAGTGTTACTGTGCCTCAAGGGAACTCATAAGCAGGAGTGGGAGCAACTTTTTACAGTCTGACAGTTTTAGGACAAAGAGGAATGGCTTTAAAGTAAAAGAGGGGAATTTCAGGTTAGGTGTTAAAGCGAATTTTCACACAGAGGTTGTGAGACTGGCACAGGGTGCCCTGAGAACTGAGGATGCCCCATCCCAGGTGGTGCCCACGGTTGGATGGAGCCCTGGGCAGCCACATCAGGTGGGGGCCGCCAGCTCACGGCAGGGGGTAGGAGCTCAGTGATCATTAAGGTCCCTTCAAGCCATCTCCAGCACTGAGCCCGCGCACGACCGCTGCTCACGCCGCCGACGCTCCGGGCTGCGGGTGAGGCCGCGCTCCGCAGGCACCGCCTCACCTTTGCCTCAGGGCCTCTCGCCGCCCGACGGCCGCGCTCACGCTCTCTACCCGCAGCTCCTCCACCTGCAACACACGAGAAGCGCCGTCAGCTGCCGGAAGGGAAGCCTCTCCCCGGCGGCGGAGCGGCTGCTGGTGCCGTACCTGTGCCCGCAGCTCCCGGCTCCGTCGCTGCACTCTCTGCAGCGGGCCGCGCGCCCGCCGCCCCGTCATGGTCGCTAGGCAACGGGCGGCGCGGCGCACAGAGATGACGTCACTCCCGGGAGCGCGGCGCGTGCGCGCTGGGCACAGGTCCCACGAGGTGCAAGAACGCAGTGCGCGGGGCGCAGGAACGCAGTGCGAGTCTAGCGTACAAACACCGATTTAATGTTCCCGTTCTGCCGCAGCGCGCCGCTCGGTCACCCCCGCGCGGTCCGTCCCACTCGCGTTCTGTCACGCCGAGATCCGTCGCTCGTTACGCGTGTCCCCGTGCCGTGTCCTCACCGACGAGGCGGCGGTGCAATCGGTTCCGGCCGGTGGATCGGCGGCGGTCCGGGGCATCGCCGAGCGGCGGAGACGCAGCGCTCCGATGCGCGGCGACGACGAGAGCGGGGCGGCTCACGCGGGGAGGAAACGGGATCGGAGCGGAGGACGGCGGTGCCGGGCTCAGGCCGCCTCCAGCTGCTTCCGTGCGGCGTCCAGGCGGCGCTGCAGGCGGCTCTGTCGCCAGCGGAGGAAGCGGCGGCGGGCGCGAGCGGCCTGCCAGCCCACTAGCACGCCGGCGGCGAAAGCGGCCAGCAGCGCAAAGCGCACGGCGCGGGGCTTCAGCGCCTCCAGCGCCATCGGGGTGGCGGGGACGTGCGCTGCGGGCGGCTCCTCCTCTCTCTCCTCCTCCCGGCCCGCCTCCGCCTCCCGCTTCCGCCGGCGGGGGCGGGCCCGTTAAATGCCGCGGGGCCGGCGGGAGGGGGCGAAGCGTCTCCCTGGCCATGGCTGAGGCTGCCTCACAGGTAGTGCCTTCGCCTCGGGCTGGGGAGGCGGCATGGAGCGCAGGGCGGCGTTGCTCCATCTCTGCCTTTGGGTGGGGGGGTCTCCCCGGGGTGCCTCCCTCGCCCCCCAGCACCCCGTGACCCGTGTCTCTTCCCCAGGAGCTCCTGCTGGCGGCGGCGTTTGTCTCTGATGCACAGTACAACAGAAATATTCCTTTTAAGACTTCCCCCGAGGCTGTCAGGTAAGGGGGTCTGCAGGGCTCTGCTCCTTGCAGGCAGCCTGGGGTTGGGGGGGGCTGGGGTGAGTTCCTTCTGCCAAAGTGCGGTGAGGCAGTGGCACAGCTGCGCAGGGAGTGGTGGGGTCACCATCCCTGCAGGTGACCGTGGTGACCCCAGAGCCGTGGGGATGTGGCACTGAGGGATGTGGGCAGTGGGGATGGGTTGGGGTTGGGCTTAATGATCTTAATGATGGAAGTCTTTTCCAACCTCGGTAGTTCTCTGTTGGAGGGAGCCAGCCTGTGTCTGTGGAGCTGTGCTGAGCTGTATGGTGATGGTGAGGCCAAGGTGGAATGCTGAGAGGCCTTCTTGGGTAGGACTGTGAAGGCTGAATTGAAGCTTTAATGTGTACATTAAATACAAGTCAATGCGTCTTATAGGAAGACAAATGAAAACTTTTATTTCTTTTCTGGAAGCAAAAACCAAAATGAAGCTATAGTGCTAGCAGAGATTGTGAATATGGACAGCTTAGTGCTTGGAAAGATGTGCTGGAAGGTGGCTGCATGGGGCGTGTGTGGCAGGGTTCTGGTAGCGAGGCAGGAGAACAGCCCTGTGCCAGCTGGCTTGGTAATGATGGTAACAGCCCCATGTGCACCAACACTTCAGCTAATCCTAGGAGCTTGTGGTGTCTCTGCTCAGGTGCTTTTTTGCAAGGGCAGTGACTGCTAGAAGCAAGAAGTCACCGAAAGCTTGTTAATCGGCAGTTAGGCAAATGAAATTCCCAAAATCAAAGCTATTTTGCCTGCAATATCGACTCTCCTGACTAGCTGCTTTTACAACATCGGTCGCACTTTTAATTCTCTTAGCTCAGCTACTGAAGACTTCAAGAGTTTTGTACTGCCTAAGTATGTTAACTCTGAATAGCTGAAGTGAGTGGGTTTTACGTGGTGGTGTCTTAGTGCTGTTGTTAAGGACATCTGTTGTCATTCATTTTATCACCTGCCTTGTACCTTTGGGGTGATGACTGGGCAGGTGAGATGGTTACCTGGCAACACAGGCATCCTATATATTAGCAGAGAAACGCCGTGCTCTTTCTGTGGATGTGCTCCAAAACGAGCCACTATTACATATTCCTGTGGAAGACTGAGAGCCTGATGTGTTCGAGGTTAATATCAGCAGTCACCAGAGGCTTTGCTAGAGGGGACAGAATACTACTTGACTTGTGTGTGTACATAGAAAAGCTTACTCTAACAGAAACTTTTGAACACTTCCCTGTTCTATCTATGCTGATGTACCCTTTTTTCTTTACTGTTTGGGCAGTGTGTGCTGTTTTTCCAAGACAGACTTGCTGACCACGTGGATACATACACTGAACCCCTTACTTATGGTGCCACTGCCTTCTCTCTACAGGCTTTATTATCTCTATAACCACTGGTTTACGCGAACAGCCACCTATATCTTCATCTTTCTCAACCTCTCCCTGGCAGTGTTTGAAGAACCTGCTGTGTATCCGCTCCCTTTCCTGGTGAGTTTCCAGGCAGTGCAGAAGTGATAATGCAGCTACTATTGTGTTGGCTCAGTGGTGTATTTCATGCTTGAGACAAGTTACCAAGGTGTAAAGAGATGCTTGCTGCTGATCTTCCTGTTCATACTTTCCATATGCTGGAATGGGGTCAAAAATGGGCATAAAAACTAGATATGGTCCTGTGGACATCCCCAATGGCTGATATGATTAGGCAGTGTCACAGTGCTCCCTTCCACACTTTCAGCCTTTATCCTTTTTCTCTGCACCAGTCATTGTGATTGATGTACTCCTCAAATCCTAACCAAATACACAGTGATTGGTTCTAACCTGTGCTTAGCAGGGAATTTCACAAAGGAAGCCTAAAACTGTTGCCATGTGTGAGCTTGTAGAACAGCCAGCAGCAAAGCTCACTGGCAGAACTTCTATATGAACCCTATATATTTATTTTCTCACCTGCACCTCAGCCTGAGAATCCTTATCGGTATGGAGAGGACTAGCATTGCTTTTGTTAGTCCTGACTGGAGTCTCTTCTGTCTGCAGGCCACTTCTTTAGTGGAGGTGTTGTGCCTTCTGGTGTTCTTTGGCCGACTGATGCATTTTGCAAAAATCACCCGTCGTAATGTATTTTGGAAGGATACCAAGAACATCTGCATCATGGTTGCAATCCTGGTGAGTTAGGTCTTGAGATCACGAGGGTTGAGCTGGGCTATGTGGAGGCAGCTTTTTGTTCCTCCTGTGTCTCTTCTGGGATCTGCTGCACAAGGGCCATGGCCAAACCAATTGGCACATCAGCCTGTTCTCACAGACCTGTTGTATGTGCATCTGGCTTGTCTAGATGGTGAAAGTAATTGGATTAGCTCATACAGTTTCCGACTTCGTTCCTGTGCATTTTCATCCTTTCTTCTACAGCTATCTCTGACTGATTTGGCCATATATGGGGCCCTCAGGATATACAACATAAAGAGTGTTCGATGGTCCAGAATAGTGAGGCCCATCTTCCTGGTCAACTTTGCAGAGAGTCGCCAGGTAAGGAATGGATCTCATGGGAATTACTGCTTCTGGACAGCATGCTGCTTTCTGAGAACCAAGGGAACATGTAGTAGAATGTAGAATAGCAGAATTCAGACTCATTGAAGTGACTTTCTCTGAGGTGACCTGGAGCATGATTTCGAGACAGAGAAAAGGGTGCATTCACAAGGATGCTGCTTGGGCATAGTGCAAGGTACTGCAAAGCATCTTCCTAAGTTTGGACAGCAGCAACCCAGTCCACAGAGCCCTGAACATGCTTGAGACTGAAACCAGAGCATCTTGCCATACACAGTGTTGTCTTGTCATCTTTGTTAAAGACGGGCACCGTGTGGAGGAAAGAATAATGTTTCTCATAAGCTCAGCCTACGGGCTCTGATTCCTACAGCTTGTATGGAAGACCAATGTCTGTTTGCAAGCAGTTAGTTGCTACTCTCAGAAGTAGTAAATGCAAGCAGTATGTATAAGTATGTACAAGAAAACTGTTTCTTCTTGAGACTGGGGCCAGGTTACTTATTTCTGGAAGTCTCCTAGGCAAACAAGCACAAATGTTGCACAGTTCCCCAAACTGAGCTCGTGGTCCAGATGGATGGTTTGGACTCTGCTCCCTACTGTCACAGGAAGATCTTTGCCCTGCTACCCAAGACTATTCTGTTCTGATTTGCAAATAAACTGTTACACTGTGGAAGCCTGCAGGAGGGAGCAGTTGAACTCTCAAGCTTGGAGCATATTTAGTGTCCTGGAGTGATGGACTTCTGTCTCTGACCAGTCCTTTAGAGCAAGAGCACTTCAGTGATGCCTGGGGCTCTCTGTTCCTTGCTTAACTAAGTTCACGATGCAACATAAGCTGGGAGGATGAAGAGGAAAGCTCTGGTACTCTTGCACAGGTTTGCCTGAGTAGCAGGGCTTGCCTCTTGTTATCCGAGGAAAACGTGTAAGAGTAGGAAGAACTCATGCAGTCAGAATTTTTCCTTCCAGGCAACAGACAAGGCTGTGTGTCTCACTGTGCCTGTCCCTGTGTAGGTGTTCTGTCCTGAGAGAATGGTGATAGGAAAAGTGCTTCTAAACACTTCCTTTGTCCATGACAGATACGAAGAGCCTTCCGCAGCATCCGCAATACACTGCCAGAGATCACCTATGTCTTCTTGCTCTTCATGTTTAGCCTTCTCATGTTCTCCCTCATGGCTCTGAAGCTGTTTGGTGAGAGGTGTGAAAACATTTTTTGTGTGGTGGTGGGGGTGGTGGTGGTTGTTGTTGTTCAGAGTATGGGGGGATGAATGGCTGCGATTCCTCCTGAACAGAATGGATCTGGCAACTCCAGATGATTTCTGCTAAATACAAAGTGCTGATACCTGTAGTTGCTGGAGTGGGATATGGTCTCTGTGCTTGACACCAGGTTGCCTTCTTCCTAGGAACCTCCAGACAGCAGAAGGCTTGCCATATTTTAGAGACTACCTAGAAATTGTGTTTGACCTCTATGTGTTGGTGACGACTGCAAACAGCCCGGATGTCATGTATGTATGCTGAGCTTGCAGTCTTTGTGTTGCAAATGCTGGTGTCCTGCTCCTAGTGTAAGGGAAAAATAACTGCGTTGTGCTATGAAGCTGTGATCAGCATCTCTGGCAGGTGACATCACTTACTAGGCCCATTTGGGGAATAAGGAGAGGGGGAGAGGGGAGCAGGGAAGAGTCTTCTAACACTACCTACTGATGAGATAAACCCTGCTTGTTCTGCTGCTGTATGTTTCTCAGCTTCCTATCCCTCTGGCACTAGGTAACCAAGAAGTATCTTGATGCAACAGCTAGACCTGAACGCTCACACTTGGCTATCTGAGCACTGTCTTTTGTGCATCCTGGCAGGGTCTCAGGTTAAACAGTACTGCTGTGCAAAGCAATGTCTTCCAGAGTAGAAATAGGGCTCTCACTTCTCCAGCTCGTAGGATTTTCGAGAGTTGTTACCCATCTGTTTTATCGATGGCCTCTGAACCACAGTCTGAGGTCTGACCCCACAGGTTGGGAGGACTTCTTTAAAAGATGCACTGAAAGTAAAGCTTTCCAAAAGATCCATCAGCTGAGTAAGGCATTGATCTAAGAGACAAATCCCCTAGCTCTTTGATTAGAACAGTTTTATAAAAAAGGAAGTGTGCTCTAGTGATTGGATGTCTCTCATCTCATGACGTTTGCAGGGATATGTACGCATACTTTCATAACTTGCACAGCTGTGTTAAAAGAGGCTTGGACTTCTGATCTTCACTTTTCTGAGTTGTTACCGTTTCATCAGGAAAGATGGGATTGAGGGTGGAGTGGGACTCATTTGTGTGCTGGAGATGTACTGAACAGAACTGGAGTGTTATGGGGGCCCCAGGTATTTAAATGGTGAAATACAAATTGTTCTCCTAGGGAACCTAAGCAGAAGTGCAGTGAGGGACTCTGAAGCCAATAACTCACCAGTGTGACTGAGACCTCACCCAAGACACGGTGTGTCTGAACTTAGTCATGCTGACAGAAGTTTAATTATGCTTTCTTTTCTGTGTCAAATGAGTGAGGGACCAATTAAACACAGGATTCAAACTTGGTGGAATTAAACTTTTGTAACTTAATACGCAGAGTTCTTGGTTTTTCCTTCTTTTTCTTTTTTTTCCCCTCCAGGCTGTCTCACCTGGCTATCCAAAACATTCTACTAATCATCAGGAAGATGGTTTGGTTGTATTTCCTTGTCTGCTCAGCAAGTAATTTCTCTTCTCTCTAGGATGCCAGCATTTGACTTCAGCTCGTGGTATGCCCTGTTCTTCATTGCCTTTGTCATCGTCAACACTTACATCTTCATGTCACTCTTCCTGGCTGTTGTGTATAACAATTACAAAAAACACCTGAAGGTAATAAGCGGAGGGGTGAAGTGTGATCATCAACTACCTGCTGTTCTGTATAACCTTGCATGGGGGCATCTGGCCTTCCCTTGGGAGGCTTCTGCAAGATGTGGAGAAGGTGAACAGCTTCTCCTGAATAAACATGTAGCTTCCAGCCTATACTCGTCTGCTTTTCATACAGTGGAGATTACTGCTAATTCTAAGTATATGAAAATGAAATGCTCTATTCTGGTGTGTTTGAAACAGCTAGGAGGTGCATGTCTGTTATGTCTGTTACAGGATTAGTTCTAGCAAAGAAACCACTGCTTCTATGCAGACTGTTTTCAGGTGGCTGTAAGTACACAGCACGCTTTTTCTGCCACTGCATGGATTCTTGGAGCAAGGGAAATGTGAAGGAAGGTTGAAGTAATCTGAACTCTTGTTTCTTCTGCACCAGATGAATAGGCACAGTTTGGATAGGTGTGATCAAAGGATGAGAGCTGGAAATTCCTGGGTGCCCCATGAGGGGATTGACTCTCCTACCCAGTAAGCAGTCTGCTAGGATGTTTCCCAAGGTTATGAGCTTCTTTAGTCTGCTTATAATCTTGTACAGAAAAAGATCTCCACCCTTGATGTCAGCAGTATTCCCTTATAAATGGCAAATGTGTGTGGACATATCCTCTTTCCTTCTGTGACCGGCAGGCATGCAGATCCTGTGATCTTTGGGAGATATTGCCTCATCTCCTTCCTGTTAGATACCATCCTTTGTCTTCCCTTCCGTTTGTTTCAATGCATCTCCCAACAGAAAGCAATCCAGTGATCCCTCCAGAGGCCTGTGGTTGCCTGTTAAATGGCATTTCTCATCACCCCATCGGTTCTGCTCTACGTGATGTCTAGTAAGAGAAACAAGCTTGGAGTGACAGGTCTCTGTGCTAGGGAAATAAGGTAAACCAAGAAGGGGAAAGTGTGACTGAAGCTGCCTGAATCTTCTCATTCTTTCTAGAATGAGATCCGTACACTTGCTTACATGAAGCGCCGCAAGATGATAGAGGCCTTCAACCTCCTGAAGGAAGAAGAGGGAACGCAGTTTGTGGTTAGAGAAGCCCAGTGGAAGCAGCTTGTCAAGCTGGTGGCTCCTGATATCAGCAACTCCCACAGAGAGTTGCTGCTACGCATCTCAGATGATGAGCAGAAGGGTTTCATAGGTGGGCAGTGGGGCGCTCTGTGCGCATGGACTGGGGAGGAGCCTGGGATCAGGAGCCTGGTTCCAGGGTTCTGCTACTGGAACTCATGTTATGTAATGGATTGAGAGGGCCTTACTTCCCTCTCTGGATTACTGAGGTCCTGAAAGGCTGTTCTTTGTGCCTGTGCTGTATGCTGTGGGCAGTTCTTCATGGCCATTTGTCATCGGGCCAAGTTCCCTATGAAAAAAGATTCTTCCTCTTCTCAGCACAGGACAAAGACCACTTCCCTTGTTAGCAGATTCCTCCAAATAATACAGCACATATTCTGTTAGAGCCACTTGCTTTGTGTTGTCTGGAGACAGAATACTGGGAGGGATGGGCCAGTCTCATCATGCTAGATCATTAAAGGTTTTTGTTGGCTTTTGGCCTCACTTTAAGCCAGTCTGTCAGGAGTGGGGCAGAGGAACTGCTTGAACACTGACTTCTACCTGTTTTGTGGTGGATATCTCTCTGGGCTTGTACCTCTGACTGCAGAGGTACAGAGATTGTAATCTGAGTCCAGATTGCTACAACTTACATGCACATAGATTTGCCAGGCAGGTCTGTTTTTAAATGACAGTGGACTGATGTTCAGTGCTCTCTCCCTGCTGCAGACAAGAAGTCCTTTGTACAGCTGGCAGATCTGCTCAACATCCAGGTGATTGCCCTGAAAATACGCAGCCATCCATTGGGGCAGTGGATGCCTCGTGTATACAGATCAGCAGTGAGTCAGTTCCTGCGCAGCGTGGTTAGGCACAGGTAAGTCTGTGTTGGTGGAGCAAGCAGCTCCTAACATGTAAAACACTGCAGAACACTACTGTTGTAAGTAAATACTCTGCTGGGTGTCATGATGAAAAGTGCAAGCTCTATTCAGGCAAACTGGAGGTTCTAATTTTGAAAGTGTTCTGTAAATTAATTGCTTTTAGACTACCTTTGTTAGGTATGGAGAGAGTAGGCTTGGATGTTGGTGGTTCTTTGCCTCTTCCAATCCCACTTGCTCTTCTATAGGTGCTGAGTGTAAATAACTTTCCCTGAAAGCAGGGAGTGCTTTATGGCCTGCCTGGAAGGACCAGGCTACTGGCTTTACTGGAAAGTGGCTGGATGTGGCTCTGGGCAGCCTGGTCTGGTGGTTGGTGATCCTGCACACAGAAGGGGGGTTGAAATTAGGTGATCACTGTGGTCCTTCTAAACCCAGGCCATTCCTATGATTTTATGACAGCGATGATTGTAAGTCAGCAGTCTGCTGTAAATCTGCATTGTATTGTTTCACCAGCTTTTATTAAATTGGTGCTGTGAGCTGCTAGTGCTCTGATTCACATCTGAGTCTTCTCAGAGATGCAGAAGTTATTGAGGTTGGAAGGGACTTCCAGAGATAGTCAGGTGTAACCTCCCTGCTCCAAGCAGGGTCAGATAGAGTAGGTTACTCAAGGTTTTGTCCAGTTGAATTTTGAACATATGCTAGGAGAAACTCCACAACCTCTGTGCAACCTGTTCCAGTGTTTAAAACTGAGGACGGTCAAAAAGAAGGGGAAAGAAGCTTTCTTGTTTAAATGAGGTTTCCTGTATTTCAATTTGTGCCTATTGCTTCTTGTGCTTTCACTGGATACCACTGAGAAGAGTCTGGCTCCATCTTCTCTACACCCTCCTATCAGGTATTTATACACATTAAGACTTCCTCCCCAACCTTTCTCCCCTTCAGGCTGAACATCACCAGGTCTCTTAGTGCTGTGTCAGGTTACTCTGTTTTTTACTTGCTTTTCGTGCTCCTTTGCTGTACTAGCTCCAGTAGGTTCCAGTCCAGCCCAGATCCTGCCACAGCACCCAAACGAGGCCTTTGGCATTCGTGACCTGTTCACAGCTCTTGTACCGAGGTAGTCCAGGATGCTGTTGGTCAGCTTTGCCACCAGGGTGCATTGCTGGCTCATGGTCGACAAGCAGAGCAAGACACCCCTCTCTCCCTCCATGCATCACCAGCGAGGCGCTCTGCAGAGCTGCTTTTCAGTTGCTCTGTCCCCAGTCTGCCCGGCTGCCTTCCTCCTGGCCTTCACCAATAGCAGGACTTGGCATTTCCGTTTGAATATGACGAGGCTTCTCTCCATCCACTTTCCCAGCTTATTCAGTTCCATCTAATTGTAGCACACCCATCTCCTCTCAGTTTTATTTGTCCAGTTCTTCTTGATTAAATGCTGCTAGACTTGGTGGAAATCCAGCTGTAATAAATTTCTGAGAGCTTAACTCTGAAAGTACTGGCAGTGGTGTACCTTGAAGGCTGTGTAATGTGCTAGACTCAACTCCACAGTAACTTCCCAAAATGCAGGTTTTGCAGAAGCTGATGAGTAATTGCCTAAATTGTAATGTCAGAGGGAGGAGGCAAAGAACTCCTGAAGTAACTGATTTTTACCTTCTTGAGAGTGGTGAGCTGACTGTTTTTGTTCTGTTTTGTTTTTCCACTCTGCTTGCAGGGGATTTGTTTGGACTTATGATGTGATCATACTAATAAATGCAATCTTCATTGCTCTGGATGAGGAAAGCCCTTATATTTCTTATGCAGAGTGGGTCTTCCTTGCTTTATATATAATTGAGATACTCCTGAAAGTATACACATACGAACCAAGGGCATTCTTTGGCAAAACTCAGTTCTGGAACTGGTGAGTATGCATTTCAGTGAGATCTTTGTGTTCGGTTTGTCAAGAAGTGAAAGTCTGAGGGAATAGGCTTCCAGACAACTCATGTTCTAGGATGCAGTTAAAATGAGTTTATGCATGAGAGGACAGTGTACTCATTCCTGTCTAACAGACTGCTGTTCTCTGGCCCTCTGCTAGCTCCAGTCAAATGTGATTGCAGTTCATGAAAGTAGTGGCTGGGCAGGGGAAAGTATTTTGCTAAATAAAGCTTTCCCACCTTCCTCTGTTGCAAATAACCCTGAGAGGAAGCAGGGCTGTCTGCCACACAGAAGTAGTGACCCTTCTTCTTCCTCTCATGTATGTCATGTGGGAGCTGAAGTGCCCATTCTGTGTTGCCCACAAATCTAACAGCACTGCCTTCCCTCATGCTAGGTTTGATACCCTCATCATCATTGCTGCCTTGACTGCAACGATACTCAATACCACCTTGAAATCGAGTAAGTGCAGCTTGAGCAGCCTGCATGCATCTGGGAGACTCAGTGGTTTTGAGCTGTCTTTTGCCATCATCTTGGTCTTGGGAGGCTTTTTGGCAGGATAATGGAATTCCTATAGGGTTTCTAAGAACCAAGTTCCTCCCCTTCCCCCACTAACTTTAAAAAAAACCTATTGTGTTTTTTTTAAGTGTTTAATGAGGACCTAGCACGTGCTTACACTTGTAAGAGTTTACATGCTTATTTTTCAGAAGACATATATATATATATATATATTTTTTTTTCTTTTCTCAGCCACAAAATATAACAGTCAACAGATCCTGGACATTGTCTTCATATTAAGGGTCCTCAGGCTAATAAGGATTGTTGACAGCATACAAAGGTGATGAACAGAATGGGGATATGTTTGTGGGGCAAGCTGGATCAGGCTGGCAGAAACAGTGCTTTAAGCTGCTCTGTAGGGTTGCTTTAGATTGATGATGGCATTCAAGAAAACATCCCAAGGCCTTGTCTCAACTTGCCTGGGATGAACCCAGCTGCTGCAACCTCTCTGTGGCAATAAGTAAGGATATTTGGGGAGCTCATGCTGGATGGGATGTGATAAGTAAGCATGAGATTTTTTTTAAAAAAAAAAAAAAAAAAAAAAAAAAAAAGCCTCCCCACAGTAGTAGTTATCATGAATCATTTGCTGCAGGTTCCGAGTCATCATGAACACACTGATAAACATCGTGCCAACCATGCTGACATTTGGAGGGCTGACTCTGGTAAGAAAACCTGGTATCTTAGCTCAGAGCATTCAGATTCGCAGGGATGTGTTAAGTCTCACGCACACCTGGTTTTCAAGAGAATGAATGCAAATGTTTGGGTGTTGAGCCACTGAAACTCAGTGTACATTTGGTTCTTAGTTATGGCACATCTTCACATGTGCAAAGTGTGGGTTACTGCTAGTTGCCAGGTCAGAAATTGCCAGGACATTATGTCTTCCATGGGGCAGCAAAGATGTTCTGTGCAGTCTAGGCTTTGGATACTACAGGGAATCAAGTTATGGTTTGGGCAAGAAGCTGAATGAGAACACTTATTTTCTAAAATCACTTTTTAGAAATAAGTTTTCCTCCAGGTTTGAGAATGTTTCATTTCTGTGTATTTGGTCTGCAGTCCTGGGCAGGAATGTCAAGTAGTTGCTTAGTTGCTTTTGAGGGGGCTGAATATCTTACAGCCTGTATCAGTAAAAACTGAAAAGTAAAGCCTGCTGGAGCTTTTAAACCTGCCATGGGGCTTTCTGTTCAGTGAAGAGGCCTGTAATGGTGTTTCTCTTCCCAGGTTGTATACTGTATATTTGCTATAATTGGAATGGAGTTATTCCATGGGAAAATCCAGTTCTTCCCTACAAACTCAAATGCTCCTTATGCTTTGGAATGTGGAAACCCAGCTCTCAAGGATTCTTTGTTTGCCCGTGGAAAATACTGCAAGAACAACTTCAACAACTTTGCATCTTCCTTCATTGTTCTGATGGAGCTTACTGTAGTCAACCAGTGGCATGATATCCTTTTTGTAGTGGAATGTACAAATGAGAACTTGGTGACCCATGTTTCCTTTTTCCCCTAAGCCCTATTTTTTTCCTTTGTACTGAATGTACCTATGCACTCATTGTCATTCCAAAATGGAGGAATGTTCCCTGCACAGGACTTGTTATTCCCTTATTCCTGAATGCTACTGCTAGGAAGTAGTATTTGATCCCTCCCTCAGCACTACTTCAGAGCAAGGTCTTCACCTTTAACAATTTTGCCCTTAATTCCCTTTATACTTTTTGCCAACGGATTTGCCAACGTGACTGCTCAGCCTGCAAAGCTTTATTTCATCGCCTTCCACATTGTGATGGTTATAATTATTGTCAAGTAAGATTTTTGGCTTTCTCTTATCCTTAGTGGAGTGAAGAGGGGCTCTGACCCTTGCCAGGGCAGTGTTTATGATCCCAAGATTGTGTATGGTGTGCTGCTCTGACATGTGTCCTGCCCCTCTCTTTGAAGAGCCTCTTGCGAATGTTCTTAACTCCACGGAGTGGTGCTCTGCCTTAGAGCTCATCTCCAGTAGACGTTGCCATAAGCCCTCAGTACCCGAAGCTGGGCTATGAGCCTGTCTAAATCAGAGCAGTTGATGTCTGAAGCTGGAGGGTTTCCAGTAAGGGAAAGCCGCTATGTGATTCTACTTCTCATTTCTTTCAGCATCTTTGTGTCATTCATCTTGGAAGCTTTCTTTGTGGAGTACTCCCTAGAGAAGAGTGAAGTGGAGACAGCCATTGAGCAGAAAATCCAGGAGCTGGGAATGGGAGTTCAAGAGTAAGCAAGCCCCCTCAAACAGCAGTGCTGGGTGTGGTTGGCTTGGCAACTCCAGTGAGAGCAGTGGGACGGCAGGAGATGCTTCCTCCCATCTCTGGGTGTGAACTGAGACTCCTCTTCCTTGTCACAAAGATCTTGCTAATCTGTCGTGACCTTAAACGTCTTGGTCTAAGGATGGTAGTAGAAAGTAACTTGCTTTCCCCTTGGAGGTGGGAACGCAGTGAACTCTGCCTCACTGAGCTTTTCTAGATTTAGACTGTCATCTGGGGGCAGGAGATGCTGGAGACTAACAGCATGACTGTGATGCTTGCCTTGTCCAAGAGAATGCATTGCTGGTGTGTATACGTGGGCCCCTGTAGAGTGACCTCTGATCTTTCTTGTGTAGGGAGGCGCTCCAGGATGAACAACTCCTTGATAACATGGAGAGTGCTGACAATGACCTTGAGGGGGAAGGTGGAACAAAGGCAAAGCCTAAAGGGCTGGTGTTTAAAATTGCCTCCAAACGTAAGTGTTGCCCTACAGGTTCTTTCAGGGGTATGGTGACTGCTGCTGTTATGTCTTATTTTTTTTTTTTTGTTTAGAAGGCCAAGGTTCTGAACTGTCCCTGTTAGTTGCCCTGTCTCTGAGGAAGTTCCCAAGCACTTCTGCTTTCCTTAGCCATAAAAGCAGCTAAAACTTGGCTAGAGTTGTGCTGAGAGCTGTGGATTCTGCTGTTTCTTTTTACTTCTGGAGCAGCTTTTTCTTCCTCTCTCTTACAGTGTGTGCTTGTCTTCAATAGCCAGTCTGTGGAGACACTGCCTTGGTGGCTGAGATCTTGCTACTGCCAAGAAGCCTGTCTTCTTTCCTTCCTCAGTGCACTCCGTACTCCTCCTGGCTTAGATCATGGGGTGACTATCCACTGCTTTCCTCTAGCTTAGTGCCTGTTTTTTTTTTGTTTTTTTTTTTTCTTCCACTAGATTTCTTGCTGCATCTTAGCAGCTCCTGTAGCCCATGCTTCTCACTTTCCCAGTAGGGATCACAGATCTGTTGAAGGAAATGTGGGAATAGAAGTGCATGAATTCTTAAAATAAGAGTTTATTCTTCACAAGTGCTCAAAGTGTTGAAAAGCAGACTAAAATATCAGTAAATATCAGTGAGGCATTTGTTTTCTTGCCTCTGTAGTGTGAAACACTGGGAGCAGCCTTTAAGTAAGAGGTCTATTAAGGCAGGTGCATATGCTGGAAAAACAGACATGAATGCTTACAGTGACTCTTTTGCCACCTCCAGGGTACAGGACAGTTGATGCTCTGCTTCAGCGTATGTTTGAGGCAGAGATACCTCTTGAAGATGAAGGACCTTCTTTTGAAGAGATCTTAAACTTGTCCCCTGCTGCTGCTGTGCCTGGTGATCTTACTTCTGAAAGAGCTGTGTAACTCAGGGTAAAAACACAGTGGTCGACAAGGAGGAGCTAATCCTCAGCTGCACAGGTCTCCAGCACATTTTCTGGCTGCCTGCCTTCAGTCACTGTGGTCAGGTACATCATGGATGAGGTTAAACAGTTGAAGGGGCAGCTGCTGCAGGAAATGGCACTGTTATGTGAAGGAGCTTTATCTTGTGTAAAGTCTCACGTGAATGTGGAAACTGGAAATGCTATCACAGGAGAGCAGATGGAGGGTTTGTGTATCTGGCTGTGCAAGTCAAGTGCAGTATTCAGTATGTTATGAAGTACCTATTCCTTATAACTGGAATCTTGTATTACAGCACTTTTATATGCGTATATGGAGCAAAGTAAGCTGCATTAAATGGTTCTTGTTAGTACACTAAATTTAGCAGTTAATCATTGACATCAGTTATTGTTTAATGATGGGAGGAGGCTGGGTACGCTGCGTGATGAACTGCTAACTTACACAGAGCACTTGATGATGACCTATGTTCATCAGTAACCTGAGAGCTGAAGACAGAGGCTAGGATCCTTATACAAGTACAGAAGGCTGACCATTGAGCTCCAACCCTCCACCAGCTCAGGCTGCCCAGGGCCCACCCAACCTGGCCTTGGGCACCTCCAGGCTCTGGGCAGCACTGCCAGGGCCTTGTTGAACCTCAATAGGTTCTCCTAGGCCTGCTTGCCTGCTCAGATCCCCTTGGGTAGCATCCCTTCCTCTTTTGTATCAGCCACAACACTCAGCTCAGTGTCATCAGCAAACTTGCTGTTGACAGCAAGTCAACTGCTTGCTGTGCCTGCAAAAGACAGGCACAGCAAGTTTGCTCTGTCCACCTGTGTCACTGATAAGGATGCTGAAGGGCGCTGGTCCTAATGGGGGAACATTGTATGTCACTGGGCTCCACCTGGCCGTAGAAATAAGGACTTCAACCTTCTGGCTGCATCCATCCAACTCACTCCTCAGCCTATCTCTCTCTGCTTAGAGGTAAGGCTGCGGTTGGGGACCGTTAAAGGCTTTGCACTGCACACATGACACCAGTTGCCCTCCCTTGTTCTGCTGCATTGTAGAAGGCCACCAGACTGCTCGGGCGTGATCTGCCCTTGTGGCTTCCAGAGCAAGTAATCTGGAGCATCGCAAAGCCCTGCGTCGCACCACCCGGGCCTGCCTATACATTATATGGACATCCAGCCCTCCTCGCCGTGCGGCGTGGGGCGACGACGGAGCGCCGAAGCCCTGCCGGGAGGGGTAGGGAGGGGGGCGGGGTCTGGCGGCGGAGGTGAGTGGGATTGGTGAAAGGGGGCGGGACCTGACGGCGAAGGTGAGTGGGATTGGTGGGAGGAGGGCCAATAGGGGTGCAGTGCCGGGCCGTACTGCGCATGCGCGGCGAGTTTAAATCGGCGGCGGTTGGAGCGGGAGGCGCAGGGATGGCTGAGGAGAAGATCGCACGGTGAGCGGGACGTGGCGGGAAGCGGGGCGGGCTGCCTGAGGAGCGGGGTTTTCGTACGGGCTTCAGCCCGCCAGCTCCTCGGCCCGGTCGGACCGTTGTTTGTTTTACAGAAGTTACGAGGCGCAGATCCAAAACTACCAAGGGAACGACCCGCTGGAGCCGTGGGACAGGTCGGTGTGCCGGCGGCCGGGCGCTGCTGTGGGGCTGGACTGGGCTCGGCTCTGACCCGCCTGTTCGTTTCTCAGGTACGTGCGGTGGGTGCAGGGCTCGCTGCCGCCTCACGAACAACAGAAGCGCCTGCCGTCTCTCTTGGAGCAGGTTGTGAAGGCGTTCCTGGCCGACGAGAAGTACCGCCAGGATGGCAGATTTGTGAGCTGCTGCATTAAGCTGGTAGGTGTTAGGGTCTTAGGAAAATTCAGCTGTCCTAAGAAGTTAAAGCTATTCTCTGGCTTGGCGGCTCTGTGGCTGAAAGCAGCTTGCAGCTCCTTTTTTCTGCTTCCGAAGTTGTGTGTCTTTGTGCACGAATTCTTGGAGGGGGTCCTCTCTCCTGTGGCTCACTGGGCCCCGAATTGCTTGCACTGCAAGAAAGGCACTGTGTTTGTATCTTTAGAAAATACTGCTTTCCTACTATTGTAAGAAAGAAATCGTTATTCCGTTTTGCTTGTGATTTCCTTGAATGCCTATGGAACAGCTCATGGGTTATGTGTCTTTGTCCCATGCAGGCAGAGTTCATCAACCCTCCTTGCGTGTATTTTGACTACCTGTGTGGTCAGGGAATTGGCACAAACGTCTCTGCCTTCTATATTGCTTGGGCTCAGCAGCTTGTAAAAGAAGGCCTCGTGCAGTGTGCGGTGTCTGTTGTTCAAAAAGGACTCCGCAACCAGGCACAGCCACAAGAGAACCTGCAACAGCTGTACTGGTAATTCTGACACATCTCTTATTTACTGAAATACTTAAATAGTGTTCAGTTGTGGGTGTTTGTTGCTTTTTTTTTTTTTTTCCTTTGGGTATGCTGTACTATAGGAGAGGCAGACCAATGGTTACTGCTGGGAAATGTGGGTGTAAGCTTAACAATGATTCTTTGCTATTCATTATTTGCTGGCTGTTTTGGGGGGTATGTTGAGAAAGCCTCCAATGCAGTGCCTTCAGTGGAGGAGGCCTGAGAAAAGGAAAATGCTACATCTGGTTGATTCATCTCCTGTCCTTTTTAAAATAGATTAAAAATCATAGCACAGCCTGTTTGACTTCACAAACCTGCTCTGGATTTATTACACCCAAAGAAGTTGTGGCTGCCCCATCCCTGCAGGCATTCAAGGCCAGGCTGGATGTGGCTCTGGGCAGCCTGGTCTGGTGGTTGGCGACCCTGCACACAGCAGGGGGTTTAAAGTAGATGAGCATTGTGGTCCTTTTCAACCCAGGCCATTCTGTGATTCTACACGTGAGCTTTGTTAGTTAAAAGCTGGAGTAATTGGCCGTGCTAATGGCATCCAACTTGTCAAATGATTGTGTGCTTATGATGGTGTGTCAGCTGGATGTACATCACCCTGTAGCTGCGTGTACTTCCAATGGCTGCCTGCTGGATGCGCAGTTCTGCTGATAATTGACATGGATATTCCTCGACTTCTGGTCAATGGCAATAACTGGAACTGCAGTGGAATTAGACATCAGTTCCTGATCTGAGTTGAATTTGAAGTCTGTATTGGGGGCATGTTGATCATCATATGTAGGTTCAGTTCCTTGTACTTCTTACTTTGCAGAGAGGTGGGTCTGCTGGAGTTCAGCATTTAGACATTGGAAATGCTGGAGTTGGTGCTTATCAGGAGATGCCTCCTCTTCTGATGATAAAACAACCCTATTTCCAACTCTTCTGTGTACTGTGGAGCTTTTTTATTCTTACAGATGTGAAACTACCAGTACACGTCAGTGTACAACAATAAGGGTCCTGTAACTACTCTGAGTATTTTTAGGGTAATGTTTCTAGGCACAATAGTTGTGTAAGGAAAACAAAGGTTCCTGGGGGTGGATGGGAAGGAATGGGGGACAGGTTACTTAATAACAACTGATGTTTCTTGTAATTTAGCTGGCTGCAGAATTATGATCCTTGGAATCCTTCTCTGCAAGGTGAGGCTACAGATCTTTGGCTGTGAGGTGTACCTAAGCTAGATTAACCTTTTACCTCAGTCGGTGAGTTTTGTCATAGTGAAGGAAGCTGTTGCGTGCTTTGTTTCTCTCAGCTAATCTGATCTCTAAGTGGGTCTTCACTTCATAGAGCTCTGCACAGGAAACATGCTATGTTGGTTCTATTCCATAGCATTAAGATGTTAAAGCATCCAGCAGAGGTTTATTTCATGAAGCAACTGAAGGTTGAGATCTCGCAATTTCAATACTGTACTGTTTTACTGTTCCAGTAATAAAGTTGGGAGTATAAGTAATCAAAATCAGAAACAATTTGAATAGCAACTGTAAAATTAGATTAATAGTATTTTAATAACAAAACTTAAAGTTCAGCTTAGTGGCAAGCTCGTGCCCCTTATCAGACTTGGGTGGTGATTGAGTGTTCTGTCATTGATAGTGAAAATGACAGCATCTTTTTCTTTGAGAATGTAACAACATGCATTGTAGAAGACTGAACAGTGGGTTATCATTGAATTTCACAGCTAGTCTGTGGCTACAAGTGTAATAATTTGCCTGTAGAAACTGATCTTCTTCTGTTTTCTTAAGTGTGTTCAAAGAGAGATATTAGTTTTCTAATGTTTGAAGTTATTAATAAATGATAAATCTTTATTAATACAAGCCAATATAATCTGTCCCAGGTGCTGCTACTGTAAAACCACTCCAAACTTCAAATGCTGAAAATCAAATGGCTCCTCAAACAGGTGTTACAGTTCTTAATGATCTGGCAAGCACGTGCAGGAATCAGGTAACAAACTGGGGAAGTAAATTAGTACAAGGAAGACTGGGATGCTCATATAACATTTACATTGGAGAGTGTCATTGGATAAGAAAATCAGAATGTTCTAACAAATCTTCCAGGTTCCATGAACACTTTAGTGGTGTTTTTTATGCTCTAAGCATCACATCTTCATAGGAATATTTTTGACTAATAGAAGTGCTTATTAATCACTCAGCACGTTTCCAGTAATCACAGACAAAATGTGATCTATCTAGCTACCCCTGTTTTGGAGGAATAATATTATCAATAGTATTTTGTCAGTCATGCTTGAATATTGATGTCACTGAATTTCTGTGAAATTCAAATTATGTTTTTGTATGCTTCTGAAGAATGAATAAAAAATAATTCCTGAGGAAGAGAAATTTCTCAACTAGTCCTCAGCGGTGGCTTCTTTTAGAGGTCAGCCTGTTGATCTAGGAAATCATTAGGAGATGACTCTCCCACAACCCCTGAGCCCCTCTGCAGGGGAAATGTCAGCAGGATGCTGTAACCTGCCAGGTCAGTCTGCAGCAACTTCCACCTAAGTTTCTATTTGTACCCAGTAGAAGTTTTTGTTAACTATACAGCCCAAACTCTGTCAACCTTTTGTTGCCTTCCTTCACCCCCTTCCCCACAATAAAACCAAAAGAGAAACCATGTTATTTCTAAGACATCTTAGATAAGTACCAGAACGGAACACTGTTGATCTTCCGAGGTATGGCAAAGCTAGGTAGGGTTCTTCACAGCTTTTCTGGCACAAGAAATGAAGTGTGACCCCGGGGGACATCGCCTGCCAGTATTGACTGGTGTCATGGAATGATGGAATAGAGCTTAAAGTTATCAGACTTGCTGCCTGCCCCCAGCCCTGAAATTGGATAGCTTGTCAAAGAAAGAAGTCGGAGACGGCTGTCCAGTCTTTTCTTAACAAACCCAAGTGGTCCCTAACTTAGGCTCCTAGCATTTTGAAATCAAAATCTTCTGCTCAAGTAGTCCCAGAATCCTTCTGAGGACTGTAGTTTCCAGATCTACATCTGTCTGTCTGGATTCTCTGGGATCTTGTTCATCTCTCAAAAGATCTGAGATCACAGCTAACTGTTACACAGCTAATTCTTCAGGAATAGATTTCTTGTATACAACTTGTATGACTCTTTCTGGTCTGCTGTTGCTACACTCGTGGCCTGAGTTGCCACTTCTTCAATCAGAATTCAATCTTAGGGACTTTCTGGTTGCTAGTCTTGTCAAAATGGATGGCTAACTATAATATTGGATTTCTTTCTTCCCCTTTAGGGTCCTGATTCTGCTGATACTCAGTCCTGCTCCTCTGATGGAAGACAAGTGTAAGTTTCAAAAAGAAAACAATATGCCAGTTCTCTGTAGGGAAAATTACCACGCTCTCAGAACAAAACCATTGTGCTGACATAGAACCCTTTATTTTTCCTCACAGGACCTGTGTTACATACATCTCTAAATCTGAAGTTCTTCCCACATCATTGCCTTCTGCTGTGGAATGCAAACAGGTTGCAATGTATGACAAAAACCTGCTCATTTGTGAGGGCTCTGAACTTTCATTTGAGGAGCTGAGAGCCAACCGATACCTCAAGAAATACAAGCGCTTCAAAAGACAAAAAGAACAGGGTATTCTTCCATTTCCATCCAGCTATTTCAAAAGCATTCTTACAGTGTTGGAAATCTAGTACCTGTCTGTACTCGTGTATTTTCAAACTCTGTTAAAGCCTGCAAAATTTATGAAAGCCCAAGTTAGTGTCCCTGTTCAAAAGCAGAGTGGAACGAGCTTGGAAGTATCAGTTAACATGCCGAGTGACTGAAGTGTGGTGGTATTTGGTTACCTTCAAATTCTTCAGTTCCCAAACTGGCCGGATGTTGTTATTTAGAATTTAAACTCATCCCTGGGTTTCTGCAGCTTGGATCTTTGTAAACAAAACAAAAAAGTTGAAAGAAAAAAAAAACAACCTGTTTTATGATATATCAATGATTCTTCTTTAGAAGAGGAAGATAAGGAGTTTGTGAGGAAAAAAGAAGCGGCTGTCCTCGAACTGCAAGCCCTGCAGCAGAAGCTGGAACAGCTCACTCAGCTCACCAAAAGCTTGGAGGAAACTAGGCTGGAACCAGCACCTGCAACATCTGTTGCACCAAATAATACAGTGGTGAGTGTGTATTATGTTCAATAGGAGCAGTCCTCACAAAACTCTCTCTTAAAACTTAACTGTGCTTCACCTGGTAACCTGAGTGCTTTGATAACCAAATCTGGAAGTTGAGGCTGCAATATCTGACTACCATAAATACCTGGCGTAACTTGAAATACATAATGAAGAGAATTTTAATTGCTAAGCCTCAAAGATTGATATTGCCTCTGAAAGTTTTCTTAAATGCAAGAAGCAGTTACAAGTTATGCAAACTAGCAATGGTTACACACATGTGGGGCCTCTGGGGGTTAAGAGACTGTTTCTTTTTCCTAAAGGTGCATCCACATGTGGCACTCAGTGCAGCTCCGCAACAGAACTGGATGGCACCTTGCCAAAGCTCAGCTCTGGTACCAGACCAGCCTCAGTCAAGTACTTTGTTATCAAAATCTCTTACACTGGAGTCAGCAAAACCAGCTGGCCCCAGGATGGCATCAACCTCCCTGATGAAAGCACCATACAAGAAGGACGAGACCACAACTCAACAGGAGCTTAGAGAAGTCCAGAATGGTTTGTCACACCCTCCTTTCAGTAAGGTTTCAGCTCAGGATCAGGCACAACCTGACTCAGCTGTTCAGTGGAGCACCAGAGAAGGGTATGTATAAAAAGGCTAATTCATGCCCTGCAGATTATCAAGCCTTCTGTGTCTTTACTTGAAACTGAGAATTAAATTGGGAGGGAAAAAAAAAAAAAAAAAGGCAGCCTTTTTCTTCCTCTTCTGAAAAAATCTTAAGAACTGGTGGAAACCAATAACTAGAAGACATGGGTCAAACTTTTATAAGTTATGGTCCTCATTTCAGTTTTTAATTCCTTCTACATTGTGTTTTAGTTGTGTTTAGTTGTAGTAACCAAGAGTAAATTCAGTGCATAACGAAAGTGTTTATTCAGCATTTGTGTCCCTGGCATGCCTGAAATAAACTACGGAATGTGCTTAGTTCATGCAAATCCCAGATGTTACATCTTGGCTTCTAAGGTCTCTGGAGGAGAAAAAAGTGCTTGTATTTATTTCTCGTGTTTTGGGTTATATGGCAGCTAATAAAAGAAACAATTCAGTGGCAGGATGTTTCCTTTGTTTTAAATCTGGGAAAGGCCTTCTTACTGGTTAGTAACCTTGCTGGTTACTGTTACTATCAAGTCCAGGAATTTAAAGAAAGGCATTTATTTCAAGCTAATGTGTTTTAATCTTTTTTTCTGAAGGCACTCTAAGAAGACATCATCCACTGGACTGACTACTTGCGTGGATGTGGAAGGTAATAAAGTAAATTTTGACAGAGACCAACATAGCTGGTGTGTCTTCACTGGCTGGGGATGAATAGCATGTAGCATTTCAGTTTTGGTGGACATAGACCATCTTATTTGAGAGCTCCTAATATTCAGTATAAATGTGTGTGAGACATGATGGGGGAGCTCTACCTCATGCCAGAAGTCCTACATCAGATATGGAAAGACACTGTTCCAGTCTTAATATTTCCATTCCATTTAAAATAAGACAAATTCTCTAACTTTAAAGAGCGCTTAACTATTGAAATTCCTTCCCAAATGAATTATGAAAACTCTGATTGTATATAGGTAAAATGAGATCCCCCATGTCTTGTCTATAGCAAGAATTCTGTAGGATGGATCTTAATTATTTTTTTGTCTAGAAGTCTGTTGAATGCATCATACATACCTGACATATAGAGGGTAGGATGTAGGAGCAGGAAATGAATCAGGAGTTCCTGAGCTTCCCTTGGAATCACTCTACTACTTGTAGTTCTGCATTAAGATGGCCAAGATGGTATTTCATATTTCCAATTTCAAAGGAGTTTCGATAGGAGTTTTAACAGTTAGTTGACTGTTGCTTATGTTTTTGCCTTCTCGTCAGGCATCAGTACTGGTCACAGTCACCACCAGTAGATATTGGTTTTAGTGGACTGTGGTATTTCAGAGAAGATGAGTCTTCTGCTAATTTGTTTTAGATGTCATCTTTTAAGTGAGGAAATGATGATTTGCCCTTGAGAGAGGATTTTTCTCAGGTTAAAGCAGGGAAGTTAATGGGAGTGTGTTTTCAATTCCACTACTCACCTGCAGAGGTGATATGGCAGAGAAATGAGACCAACATACTGAAATACAGCTGTAACCTGGTTGTAATGATGACTCGTACAGGCAGAAATAGGCTATAGACTGTAAGGCCTGCTAATCCCTTCCAGTTTCCAACTGCCACTGCTTACAGGCTGTTTATATACTTCATTAGCTTGTGCAAACTAACCTTGTCTGACTGGGAACTCCAGGCTTCCCATGTAATGCTTCCTTCCTCAGCTTTCTGCCACAACTTTTGAGGACCTGGGGGCAGGCCTTAGAGTAAGAATGAGGACAAAGCATTTCTGTGTCATCTTTCACTAAGTCACCTATCCCACTGAGTAGTGAACCTGCTTTCCTCAGTTTCCCTAGTTTTTTGTACACAAAGCCCTTGTTGCCACATCTCTCACCAGTTCCAATCCTAGCTAAGCTTCTTTCCTCCCACTTTGGGGCAATTTCACATTCTCTCTTCTGTGTATCGGGTTCCTATTCCCACTTTTGTGCAATTCTTTTTGGTTTGAGTTCTGCTGGGAGATCTTTTGTCCTTGCTGGCTTCCTGTCTGCTTGACTCACTGTGTCAGAATGGATATTTCCTGCGAGTTGGTAACAATGTCTTCAAAGACCAGATGTTTGTCCGAGGTCCCTTCTGCCCTTCAGGGTAGTCTCCTCTGGGATCCCAACAAGCAGATCACTAGATAAGCCAAAGTCTGCTCTACAAAACCTCTGAGTTGTCATTCTGTTACTCTTCTTGTTTATTTCTCTTATTGGCTACTGAAATGTTAACAATCAATCCTAGGCTACTTTAGAAATACTCTCACTGTTTCCTTTTCCAGTATCTAGAGCTGGAAATGCTTCCTTTGCTTCTGGAAATGCTTCTCAGGCTACACCAAACACCTCACTGGGAGGAGCAATGCAGGCAACGCCATTCAAAGTGCAACCTTCACCAACAGTTCATACGAAAGAAGCATTGGGTAAGCATTTGGAATAACATGTTAGCTTCACTGGAATGAATGGGATCTTGCTTGGTAATTTTAGTGGAGCAGAATATACAATGAGGTTTTCTACAAATGGGCATTTATACAGTTCTTTCAAAGAGGGGAAAAAATGTAAAATCAGTGGCACTGATACCATGCCCTTCTTCTGCAACTGAGTGGATGACCCAATACTTCAACTGGAGTAGAACTTACCTCAAGTGAGAAATGCTTCATTAACACACTGTTGGCCCCAGGCTGAGCTGCTTTGTGCAGCCTATTAGTTGAGGGCTCTTGTCAGCACTGTCAGTGACTCTGAGACCTGTCGCAGGCTAACATGGGAGAATGATCCGAAGTTAATCACTTGGGTTGAAGTTGAGCTCCCTCCAAAGCTGATACAGGGGTACCTCATGCAAGAGGTCTCCCTGTTTATTAAACATCTGTACATCATCTTCTCTAAACACTGATTTTTTTCAAAGTACTGAAATGGAAATTGCAATTTTGTTTCTGATGTCAGATGTGGAGTGGTAATGTCCTGATGCTGTTCTGTCCTTCTCCTCTCCTGTCACTCCTATCGTGTTCTTCAGTTGTGATAGTAAGCCTCTTGACTACTACCATGTAGCAAACAACTGCAGCTGCAGATAAACCTATAAAGAGTTTAAAAAGAAAATGCAGACCTTGAGCTGTTCATTAGATATCCCAATCTCTAGTAAGATAAGGAAGTTGCTCCTTCAGAATATAAATAATTTGCTCCTTCTGGTCTGCTGGTTGGTGACTCTGCAGGTAGCAGGGGGTTGAAACTAGATGATCGTTGTGGTCCTTTTCAACCCAGGCCATTAAGACAAAAAATAATACAAGAACTGCAAGTGTCATCTTTGAGAGGTTCAAGAGCAGAAAAGTCATTGCACCAACGGTTACGCATTGGCTAGGCCTGATCTTTCTGTTTTTGTTCAGTTACGCAGTGTTCAAATGAAATAACAAAGAATAATTGATCACTGGCATTTGATAAATGCTAAGAATTGTAATAATTGGCATTTGATTTGACTACTACACAGTGGAAAAACCTCTGACAATACTTTCTTCTGGGTGGTTTTGTTTGTTTGTTTGTTTTTAGGATTTCTAATGGATGTATTTCAAACACCTGTCTTCCCTGAATCATCTCCTCTGGAAGAAAGCGAGGAGCAATTTGAAGCCTTTTTCTGCAAAAGTGGTACGTGCTTTTATTTTCTGTTGCCACGAGATTTCACCCCTTTCCTTCCTGCTCACCCAGGCCTCATAATTGCAAGGAAAAAAAGTTTCTTAAGTAGGCGTAGAGTGAAGGAGCAGCTGCTTAACTTGATAATGAATTTACTGACAAGGTTCTAGATGGCAGTGCACAGTCTGAGGAAGGCATGAGTTTAGGCATGAGTTTACTACTAGCAGCCTATTAATGTCCTAATTAAATGCTGGTTCTCTGTAGACATTTTAGTGGCACTTAAAGTCTTAATTTTGAAAAAGGCACAGCTGCTACTTTAAGAGTTTTTGGTTTAGAACGTTTTGCAGGCTGGGTGTTAGTCCCTGAATCTTCAGTTTATCTGTAACAGCTGAGATTGTAAACCAGCGCTGGGCTTTCAGACAACAGTGAGTTCAGAGATATTTTGTAACCGGCCAGATGCAGCCAAGAAAGCTTATGTATTCCTGGATACTTTGTTTCTGAGATGGAAAAGTCACGTGCATTTCCAAAAGTTCATTGGAAAGAGCAGCTGAGTGGCAGCTCTGAAGGCCGTCTTGGTGTAGCTGAAGGTAGCCATGACGGCATCTCACACTCTGCGTCAAGCACTTGCACGTTTGCCTTGCCAGTCTGCTTTGTTTTCTTCAAGTTTGTCTGGGCTTTCCAAGAAAGTACCTCTATTTCAAGTCCTTGTATGCCCAAACTAATTCATCCAGCTACTGACCTTCCTCAGAACGGGAATCATAGCTACTAATAGGTGCGTTGCTCTGCCATATCTGTGCCTGACATAAAAGTGCAGTAGCCCGAAAGAAAAGCTGCGAATCCAATCCCATCACCTGTTTAATTAGGGGGGGGAAATGTGAATTTTTATGAACATCAGTGATCTTTTATTTTTAAGAGCTTGATGGAACCTTGAAAACTAACATCGTCGCCCCCGTTGTACCCATGTTTTCTATCTTTGAAGATGAAGAGGAAAAAGAGAACAATGGGTAAGGAGGAAAAAAACCAACTGAGTAAGGCTCGTTAAGAAGACGTGGAATAGAATCAATTCTAGGTGTACAAATTTTCTATGACTATTTACAATATCAGGATTGGCTCGAGTGAAATCAATGTGAGCTGTGGCAAAGTGGCACCAGAAAGCTGCAGTTGCTTCTCTGTAGAATGACATAACTTTCCTGTTTTGGACAGCATACTTCAGGCCCTTAATTTTCAGGCTGAGTGTGGATAGCTAGTTTCTTTGAGCTACTGCAACTTCTCTAGGTTATGCACAAATGGATTTCTCTTTACAAGTCTGTCTTACCATTAGACTCCTTTGAAAAGGTTTTAGGGTAAAGTTATTCTAACCTACCTGTTTTGTCAGGATTCCACCACCAAAAAGCAAGACAGAAGAGCCCAGAAATATTGGAGAGCGGCCCTTGACTGATTGCACAGAAGTGAGTGTTTCATCTTATTGCAGGAATTGGCCTTGACAGCAAGGGCTGGGTATTTAGAGGGCAGCTGCCTTTGTTCCATCCCTGTCCTGCTACGCTTAGCTCGTTCAAGTCTCGATACCCCTTTCTGTTTTCTGCCTATGAGATGAGCTTTTTCAGTTAATTTTCATTTTATAACAAGAACAAACCTAGGAGCTTAAGAGGGGGATTTCTGTTTCCAGAACAAATCTGATTGTGGCTGATGTGTAGATTTGGCATCTGTGTTAGGAAAGGAATGACAGGGAGCCAGAGGTGCTTGAAGCTGTGCTAACCACCTCGTGCTTCTCATAGCTGTGGAGAAGAGTTGAACTTTAGGCTGCTTAAACTTTAGGCTTCTTCAGACTACTATGGCAATTTCTTGACGTCCAGCATTTTGCTGTGAAGTTGACTACTGCCCACATGCAGATCTGATACAGAACCAAACCACATAAGCCTGTGATTTAGGCTATATTGCCACTCCATTCCTTAATTTTTTTGCATGTTCACACACACACACATAACACTGTGTTATTGAGGCTGACTGCTAACATGTCACAGTGCAGATCTGACAGGTTAGTTTTGATGGCTTAGCTTAAGTCTGTGTATTTATTTTCCTGTCTAGGAAGAGACGAGGACACCAGAGTTCTTGCAGGATGATTGTATAGTGTGGAATGCATCGTGTACCAATAAAACATTGGCTTCCTGTCCAAACAACACAAGAGACTTTACAGAAGCTGCCCGGCTTGTATCAACACCGTTCAATTACCTGTCAGTGCGTTCACGGCCAGCTTTGGAGGACAAAGGTAAAATAGTAAAATAGTGAATGCTTCAGGTTTAGAGCATCAAATTCAATGCTTCTCACCTCCGTATCTGTGCCCTAGTTACCTTGCAGGCCTTGCCAAGTAAGGCACAGGTATTGCTCCCACTGCTACAACTTCTAAATGCAAATCCCTTGCAAAACAACAGCTAGGAGTATGGGCAGGCCCAGCACTTATGCTTTCCAAATTTTTTTTTAATTGGGAGCAAAAAAGATAAGGTGGCAAGGGACCAGAGAGCCTTTGTCTGGTCTAATCTGAACCTCTGTGGAGGATTTTCCAGTCTGTGAAAAGCCAAACAGTTGACTGAAATCCCAGCAGCACCTTCTTTGGTGAGGTCCCTTATTTTTGCCTACCCCTCTTTCAGCTCTGGAATACTCTTCTCTAAACAAATCAAGCTATCGTGTTCCCCTTGTTTATTTTAAAATAGGCTTGTTCAGTTCTAGCTCTCATGGTACCTCAGCAGCTTCCACAGTTGCAGTGTGACTTTCCCTTCTTGTGTTGGAAATAATGGTCTAAACGTGCTTGCCTTTTGGGCAAAATAAGCATGTTTTATCGTTGCTACTCCCTCTGTTCAGCTTCCAAGAATGACTTGCAGCAAATGGATTTGGAATTCTCTGAAGAACTGCGCAAGAAGACAAAAACTAAGAAGCTAAGGTATGGCATTGACTGACTGGGTGAGATTTTCAGGACTTCAGGCTGCAATGCAAATTTATGCCAGAGTAGGCAAGTCTGCTGTGTTGCAATTGGGTCGAGCCCTCCAAGTAATCCAGAGCTAACATACTGGTATCAGCTTGACTCTGTTTAGCATACATATTAGCACTTTGCAGAGCTGTGTGAACCTATGGTGATAATATCTGCAAAAATGCTTGTGTGACTTCAGTTTTCTGGCACACAATGTGGGTAACAAGTGCTTTAGCTATTGTACCACTGCTGCAAACGTCTTACAGTCCCTGGGGGGGCACAATCAGAGCTGGTCGATAGTGGTGCTCCTGCAGCGTTTGGGAAGCAGTGTTTGCAGAGTGTGTGGGTGAAAGTGACACGTCTGGCAAATGCCTGACTTTCATCAACTACAGCAACTTAATTATTGCACTGGTGGCCGTCTGGACCTCCCGTGGTGTCTTTTTAAAGGGTTTCCATGGGGGGCTCAACAGTACCTTTTTTTGTAATGCATGTTTCACACTCAGGTGCACGCACCCCTTTCAATGATTTGGTTAAGTCCTGATCGAGTAGAGAGCTTGCTTACATGCATTTGAAGGCAAACTTCAGCTTGCCAATTCTGCCTGCATGCTCCCTGCTGTGGGGTGCATTTTTCAGTGTTATTAATGCGGAGGTTGGAGCAGCTGAGCAGAGCTGTTGGTGTGTGAAGTATCTTTGATCTAGAGCGTGAGGCTTTCTACAGAAGGTTTTGTCAGAAATGATGTGCAGGCATTAGGAAGGAGTCAATGATTGCAATGCATAAGAGTCATGAGCAAATAAGGAATGCTGATAAGCCTGCTGGGCTCTGTTGCTTTTGAACAGATTTATTTGCTGCTTGAAGATGCAGATAGCTTGTAGAGGTGGTTCTTTTTCTTTATATGGCTAGTTGTGCCCAGAGTTCTTATGGTTATGGCAAAGGCAGCGGGTGCAGCTGTTTGTCCTCTGGCTTAGTGAAGAGGTAAAAATGGCATGGAAGTACTGCCAATTAAAAGTTGTTTATTTTTTCTTAAATATGTAGCTCTGCTTTTAAACACACTGCAAATCAAGGGGAGTGTCAAGGAAATGCCATCACTGCAGCTGCTTCTCACAAATTACACGAGCAGATCACCACTACTAGAGCTGAATATCCTTCATCTCTTGGGGTGGACAAGACTTCCCATGAAAAACTGTCCAGAACTGAGCAGGACAGCAGGACAGCCAGGACTGGTGGAGCTTCAGGTATGGAGCCTTGGCTGTGGTTTTCTTCTGTGAAGTCTGAGACTAGAGCAGCATCGTGTTGTTGGAGCAGTGCTTTGTTCCACTGTGAAGGTGGTCACTGCAGTAAGCACGATGTCCTGTGGCTCCTGCAAGGAGATTGCTGCTTATGCACCAGCAATGGAAGGATGAGTGTGGATTGATCGTACTCATTCAGTTATAAGCTTGTGGTACCTCTTTGAAATGACACTTTCCTTATGGCTTAAATCTTTTTCTTTTTTTTCCTGAAGTCCTTGTTGAGAACCCTTGGGATAAGGAATTGATTTGCAAATTCTTATCAGAGCTCCGTAAGCCACTCAACACCTATGCCAACTATTTTGAATGGAAATCTGTTCTTCCACCTATCCAAGCGAGGGCTGAACTCCATCTTGGTAAGAGCTACTTCAAACATTGCATTCTGAAGCACTTATACAGACTTTTCTGGAAACTTCTGAACTATTTATTTTTTTAATCCGGCTTACTTATGGATATATCCAAATAGTTTCCAGACTATCTGGACTTCAAATTTGAAATTAGACCACTTTGTTTTGTCTTTTGTAGTCAGAATGCAACCGTTTTTGACTGGTGTTCTGAGTAAGGAGCAAAAACCTTTGTTAGTTTTCCTCTCCTGGCCATCTATGATGCAACTCTTGCACTTTGTATGGGACAGCAGCAGTCCTCTGTCAACAAAGTCTGTGTGACAGTAATTGCAACATACTTGCATGTAAACATTAGTGTTTACTTTTTAAGAAATGCACTTTGGAGTCAAGCAAAAATAGAAACACTGATTTTTTTTATTTTTTTTCTTTTTAGCATGTGGTACTTCACAGCACTCCTTCTCAAGGGTGATTACGGGTTCTCTTTTATGAAAAGCTTGGTTAGCAAGAAGAGCAAAGTAGTGAAAGCCTAGCACTAGCATTAAAGCACTAACTTATGTATGACTGGTGTGTTTTCTTTTGGCTGAGTAATTGCATCTTTTTGCTGAAGTTTGCAAGTGGGGCTTGCTAATCTCTTCTGTCTTGTGAAGGTTCCCTCTCAGTCTGTGTGGACAGCTTGGTTGGAGAAGGAGCTTTTGCTCAAGTCTACCAGGCTTCTGTTCTGAATGCAAGTGACCCTAGAAACAATCAGAAAGTAATATTCAAGGTAAGTAGCATTGGAAAACTCTGTAGTCTTCCAGTAACCTAATTCTCCCTGGATTAATTCTGCTCAGGTCAAGCTTCGTTCAGTTTGAGTGCTGCAATGTCTGATGCATTGTGTGGAAAGTTATTTTATTTTCATCAATTTGTCTTGACTCCCTCGTGATCTTCTCTCTATCAAGTAGTCACAAGTAACCTGGCTATAATTTTTAGGATATCTTTCTCAGCTGAACAGGGCTGGCTACTTGTGTGAATGCCCTTATGCACATTTTCATTTGCTGTGGACTAAATTGGTGCAACAGCTGATGCTGTAAGGTCACTCTGAAAGGGCCATGTACCTTCCCAAGTGTGTAGCTGCTACCTTTCCACATGTGTTCTGCACTCAGCCAGCACTCATTCTGTATTGTGCAGCCAGCCTTTCTGGTTGCAGCTGGCTGTTGCATACTCTGCTAGTTGATGCCTCTAGGGTGCAGTTTTATTAACAAACAAGCTTGTCTAGATGGCAGTCATAGATTGAGCAGCTCACTCCCTGCTCTCCCCTTCCACAAGCTGCTTCACTGCAGGAATGAGCAACAGGTGATAGGACGGACTTTCGTCAGAATTACTGCCAAAAAGAAAGTCTGCACAACTGTGAGGTCAGCTTAGCACAAGAGGGTTATGCTAGATCATGCAACCCTGTGTCTGCTGTTGGCTAAAAGCCCACGTGTACGCTTACTACAGCCTGGCTGAAATGTGACCGTGCAATTGAGTCAACGCTTCACCCCCATCAGATCTTTGTTTCATAGCTTTGAAGTCTTTTTGCGAATCCGCAATATTTCAGTCTTCCTGCAAATAAATATTTTTGCATAACACTTAACTAAGAGCTTTCTAATGGCGTAAAGGTAACGTCTGAGAAATTTCTTTCCTCCCCCTATGCCAAATAGCTGATGCTCAGCATCAGGTTTTCCTGTTTTGAACTCGCTGTAAGCCTTCCCTTAAACAAACTGTATGTTGCCAACAGGAGACTGAAACATCAACGTTAAAGACTGACGTTTTAAATAACATTAAAAAGCAGATAAGCCACAATGGAACGATGATTCAATATGGTTGAGTTTACTATCCTGAGGTTGAATACTGTAGATACAAGCATTTTGTTTCATCAGAAGTGCTTAGGTGCATTAGTTCTGATGTTCAAGAAAAAAAGCTGAGGAGGGCTGCTTTATTGTTGGCAGATCCACCCAGTAATGAACCTTTCCTTACAGATCCAGAAACCTGCCAATCCTTGGGAATTCTACATAGCAACCCAACTGGTAGAAAGGCTCGATCCAAGTATCCATCATCTTTATATCCACCTTTATTCTGCTCATTTCTTTCAAAATGGAAGCATTTTGATTGGTGAGCTCTATAACTATGGAACTTTGCTGGTAAGTGCACTCAACTTGTGCTCTGAACATCTGCGTTCCTTTTTGAGTGCTGCTGTGTTGTGATATGCAGAAGTCTCTTCACTTTATGGAACTTCACTGTCTGTGCTTATTATGAATATGAACATGAAATCCATGTAGAGTTGTTTCTGTATAGCTGATGGTTCTTTCCTATGTTTGGTTTTTTTATGCAGAATGCCATAAACATTTACAAAAAGCTTCCTGAAAAGGTGATGCCTCAAGCATTTGTAGTCTATTTTGCTGTAAAGATTCTTCATATGGTAGAAGAACTCCATAGCTGCAAAATCATTCATGGTGACATTAAACCCGATAATTTCATGCTTGGAGAAAGGCAAGTATTTCCCTTTACTATGTGAGATGCTACCATGTCGTGGCATTACAGTCTCTGATTGCTGCTGCTTGTCTTGGTTGAAGGTTTCTGGACAACGATACATGTGACATAGATGATCTCTCTCATGGCCTGACTCTCATTGATCTGGGACAGAGTATAGACATGAAACTCTTTCCTGAAGGAACTGCGTTTACTGCAAAGTGTGAAACATCTGGGTTCCAGTGTATTGAAATGCTGACCCAGAAACCATGGAACTACCAGGTAAGAGACTGTGTAGACAGCCATAATATTCAGGGCTCAAGGCATGCATCTAGTATAAATAGAGTATGAAATAGTGAACTTCTGCACCAGTGCTGTAGGTTCAGCTCACTGCATCATCCAGAACCCTCTTCTAATGGAGACTGCTCTTTGAGCACCCTCAAGGAGTGGGGGGATATTTTGCTTTGGGTTCTTTCTATTTTGTTGTTTGTTTTTTGTTCTTGGTGGTCCGAGTATGCCTTTTTAACGTGGAGTTTGTCTGTACTTTGCTTAGACAGACTACTTTGGCATTGCAGCAACAGTCTACTGCATGCTGTTCGGTACTTACATGCAAGTGAAGAATGAAAGTGGTGTCTGGAAGCCTGAAGGATCCTTCAGAAGGTTGGTGTCAAAGGTCTTTCCTTCTCTACAGAGATGTACAGTAACCTTAGACCCAGACCTACATTCTGTCCAGCGTTGCTTGCACTTACATGCCAGCGCTTTAGAAGCCATGGGTTTAATTGCATGGGGAACTGCTTCACAGGGTAAAAGCAGGAAATAATATTTTAGCAGTTTAAACTTTGAATTTTTTTATACCTTTATTATTTTCTGGTTCTTTGCAGGCTTGTCAATGCTGAGCTGTGGAAAGAGTTCTTTGACATCATGCTAAACATACCAAATTGCCACAGCCTGCCTTCTTTATCTGCCTTGCGCAACAGACTGAAGGACTTATTTTGCAAGTCGTATGCAAAGGAAATAAAGCTCCTGAGGAGAAGACTTGTTGTGTTGCTCATAGAGCACAAACGGTCACGAAGATAGGTGTTCAGCTTGCTGAATGATTGAGGATGGGAATGTCGTGCACGTGGAGTATTTTTGTAACGTCTTTTAAACCTAAATGTTGTTGGCCAAGCTTCAGGAATGGTAACTTTCACGTTTGCATGAAATAGTGCAGAAATGTGACCTTTTGAAAACTAGATTGTTAATGGGACCTGCCCAGTTGTAGTGTGGGAGGCACAGGCATGCTGGAGACTGTCCAGAGGCATAATATGTTGTGTGTTTTGGGGGGGAGAAAAAGCTAGTGAAGAGGGCTGTACAGGTGAAGTAATTGCTTTTGACTTCCAGTGTAAATAGGCTAGGAAGTATACAGGTAATAAACGCTGTCCAGCCAGGTGAAAGTCAGGCTGATCTTTGAAACTGAGTGTATATGAGGTGTTCAGGATGTGTTTTCCTCAATACGAAGAACAACGAATGACTCTGTGGAAGGAGCAAGATGCTAGAAAGTGAGATGTAATTCCAAGCAATGGTCCTACCATTGTGAAACACTCCAGAATCTCTTCTGAGAGAAGACAGCAATTGGGAGCAGTACGTGCTACTGGTCACAAGAAGGTGAACATCTGTGACTTATTAGACTTCATCATGGACAAAACTCTGTGCCATGCATAAGGACAGGTTTTCCATATGTCCCTGTTCTCCCAGGAAAAGCTGCTGGAGCCACCTGCAAGTAACTAAGGAATGTGAGCAAGAAGTTTTGAGTTGGTGACAAGATGAGCACTGCTGCTTGTCCATGCATTCAAGACTGCTGTTACTGCAAGTCCTTCAGCTTTGTGCCTTGTGTATTCACAACGCTTCTGTTCCACCCCTTTTCTCAGCAACTGCTAATCTCAGTTTCTTTCAGCATAGATGAGATTTGGATTACATTGAACTGAACTCACACCTGCCACTTCTTTGTTAAATTTGCTTCTGAGCAGTCAAAAATGATTATAGGCGTGGGCAAAAGCAAGAGGCAAGTGTGTGTGTCCGTGCTGGAACTGAAATAGTTGTTTCCTGGTCATTCTGAGGTTTTGTTTTCCCTTAGTGCGGCAAAAAGTTGTGTTGTGGTATCTGGCACCTTGCTCTGGAAAACTCCAGAAAAGCTTATTTTTACAAGTACCATTTTTTTCTCTATTTTTGTTTGTTAAAATTATCTAATTCTACACATCTTAGCTACAGCGGCCAATAAAACTGCATTGATTTGCTATTACCTGTGCAACTTGCTTTCTTGGGAGTTTGGCTTGACTTACAGGAGTCCTGTCAAATGCTAGATGTCAAGCCTGCTTAACTTTGGTGCTAAATCCATAAATGTCAGAGAGATTCAGCAACTAGCTTGAGCAGCAGCTCCACGGCAATACCCAATCTGGGCTTTTCTCCTTAGCTTGGGAGCATGGAGCTGTGTAATCTTGCTGGGGGAGCATGGACACTGCTTATTTGGAGCAACTCAGTCTTACCAAGCGACCTTTGCAGGTCTGCAGACTTTCTCTACTTTTGTAGTTCTTGATCGTTTGATGTCTTCATTCCAAATTGACCATTTAAAAGAATGCTGGGGTGAGTCAGGGCTGGACACAGGCCGCGGGCAGGAATGGGCCGTGTTTTGCACTTGTGTGAAGGGATGACGGCTCTTCACTAAAGGACGACGTTACTTTTTGCTGCTCTCCATCCTTTAGCACAGCTCAGCTGAGACTTTCTGCTAAAACCCCTGGCCCTTTCCCAGATCCACACCTCTCACCACGTCTGTGCAGGAGTGCTCCGTTCTGCCTCCCCATCTCAGGATCCCCGTGTCAGGGCTCTCGAGGCAGTCCCCTGTGCCGGCGTGCGACAGCCACGTGCAGCAGGTGTGCCTTTGGCTGCCTGCCCAACAAGCGCACGGCGGCTTATTACTGCCTTCCTTTGAGCCTCCGTGGCTGCCGATTGATCTTGGAGTAAATGCTGACTTTGTTCCTCGCGTGCTGGCAGCACTTTGCACTACTGCTGTGCCAGCTGTGAATAGCGGGTTGCTCACTGGGCGCATCGAGGTATTGAGAAGCAGGGCTCACCTGGAGGTTCCCAGCACTGAGGCTATTCTGTTCACGAGAACGTTTCTCCTGTGCAGGGATAACGTGAGAAGCTGTGAGCGGGAGCCCCAGCAGCTGGAATGATTCATAAAGGTAACTTAAGGGAAAGACACGAGGCAGCAATGCTGCCTGCCTGCCTCAGTGCTCAGCATGCAAAGATCCCGGTGTTCAGACTGCCAGCCTGCCTGGGCCACCTCAAGGATGGGAAAAAGATGTTTTAGCAGCAGAGCGGAGGCTGTTTTAAAGCTTTTAGATAGGTGGGAGTAGCTCGGGATTCTGTGTGCAGAAATGACAGTACAAAGTACGTTGCTATTATTTTGGAACCTCAGACCTTAAAAAGAAGGGGCTGCTTTGGCTCACCATGCCTGACTTGCCAAAGGCTGACTTTGAAAAACAACAAAGAATTCAAGAGAAGTCTCACCAGTAATTTTCCTGTTCCTTCCTCTTCCCTAAGCTTACTTTTTAAAGGGACCTTCCTCCAGCAGAAGTGCCAAGGGTACAGCTGCCCCAAGCTTTTTCAGGGCTCTATCTGTTTTCCATGAGCCTGATCCTGCCCTCTGGGAGCATCCAGCAGTAGGTGAGGTGCAGGTCGGAGCTGCGCTTGGGCATTCGCCCAGCTTTCCTCCTGGCAGCCCCAGCAGAGCAGCCTGGAAACACCACTTCCCCAGCTATTTTGGAGAGGTGCAGGATTAACCCCAGGTACGGCGGGGGTGTTATTTATGTAGTGCATCCCTCCACAGGAGGGAGACAAACAACAGATTTTCATAAATTTCCCTGTTTCTGTATTTAAGGGGTACTTTGTTGGCTTTTTTTTTCTATTTTCAGTAGACGTTCTCCTCAAGTTGTTGAACTTGGAAAACATCCCGTGGTTGGATACTGAGCATGGGCTGCCCAACACATCACCTGGATGCTG